>NC_080558.1:38159610-39389610 GCF_030253575.1 Rhododendron vialii
GCGGTCTACGGCTTTGTTGGGTATTTGATAGTGAGTTGATTTGAAGTGGTTCATGTTGTACTGATAGATTGTAAGTATTGCAATGCTGAAGCAATTTCTGAGTAGATTTCCTCGGAAACCATCGAAATCGGACTCGGTTGATAGGCCGAGGAGTGGTTCAGGGAGTAGCCCGTCCTCTCACGATGGTGGTTTGCAACGCACGACGAGTGGCAATGTGATTTCTAGCATAGCTAAGCGGACATCATCGGCCGTTTTTCCATCAAGTGTCGTGGCAGGAATCGAGCCATTGTTATCATTCAAAGACGTTCCGAGTTCAGAGAGATTGAATCTGTTTATCAGTAAGTTGAGTCTCTGTTGTGTGGTGTTCGACTTCAATGATCCAAGTAAGAGTACCTCAGAGAAAGAACTGAAAAGGGTAACATTGATGGAGCTTGTCGACTTTGTTGCTTTGGATCCTCCTAGGTTTACCGAACAGGCGATTTTAGCTATGTGTAAAATGTGTGTCAATAACTTGTTTAGGGTTTTTCCACCTAATTATGGGTCTTCAACAAGTGGATGCGAGAATGGCGATGATGAACCGATGTTTGATCCTGCTTGGTCGCATTTAGGAATTATGTATGACCTACTGCTTAGGTTTGTAACTTCTTCTTCCCTAGAAGCAAAGATAGCAAAGAAGTATATAAATCATGAGTTTATTTTGAACTTGATTGACCTGTTTGATTCTGAGGATCCTAGAGAAAGAGAGTGCTTGAAAACTATTCTGCATCGGATTTACGGCAAGTTCATGGTCCACCGGCCTTATATCCGGAGGACCATTGGCAATGTTTTCTATGCCTATATCTATGAAACTGAGCGGCATAATGGAATTGCTGAATTGTTGGAGATTTTCGGGAGTGTAGTTTGTGGGTTTGCGTTGCCTTTAAAGGAGGAGCACAAGATCTTTCTGTGGAGGGCCTTGATTCCTTTGCATAAGCCGAAATATCTGGGGGTTTACTTTCAACAGTTGTCGTATTGCATTACACAATTTGTTGAAAAGGAACCAAAACTGGCTAGTATTGTGATAAGGGGGTTGTTGAAATACTGGCCAATTACAAATAGCCAAAAGGAGGTAATGTTTCTTAGCGAATTAGAAGAGATTCTGGAAGGAATTACCTTGGGGGAGTTCCAAAAGGTCATGGTTCCGCTATTCTGGCGGATTGGGTGCTGCATCAACAGTTCCAACTTTCAGGTATCTCTCATTTGTCTTCTCTCGTGCTATTTTAAGTTTTTTTAACCCTGTCAATCAGTGCTAGAGAGTGCTCTTCTATCTATGTATACCTTTTATTACTACTTGAACTAATGCTGCAGAGTGCTCTTCTTTGTATGTACTGTGTATAACCTTTTTTGTTTCCAAACAGCCAATAACAACATATTAAATGAAGAGTGGGTTGAATAGTTTAGGATAATTGAGGCTTGGTAATGAAAGAGGAGGTCATTGCAAACAATAAATGCTCTAACATAAGTGTTTGTGTTTGTATTACGTTGAGCCAATTTTAAACATGTATAAAGGTACGTATAACGAATATGGAAATCTTGCAGTGCAGCCCGCACTAGAGGAGGGGCTGTAGGCGGCAGGCTACACTGCAGGGGCTGTAGCAGCCATCCATTTTGACTCTAACGGCTTAGATTTAATCTGAGCTCCTATTGATCTGAGGCGAGCTGTCCATTGTTCAGATTAAAATCCGAGCCGTCCATTGTCGAAATGGACGGCCGGATCAGCCGCCGTATAGGTTCCCCGGTTCCACGCATAACCTCCTCATTTCTCGATCTACTTTTGCGAAGGGTTATGCGGTCATTTTTGCATTACAGAAGGCCATAAAGCTCTTGGTGTTACCAGATAGTTTTACTAAGAACTTTTTTAAAATTAAAAAAAGTGGCTTCTCCAACATGTTACCAGACACTACAGTCCTGTAGCTGTTGCTTTTCTCTAGACCTTTTATTGTGTTGCTCGAAAACCACTTAAAATCTATTTCCAAGCATGACTTGAGAAGAGAACATAAATATTAGTTTTGCATTGTCTAGATCAGCAAAGTTCGCCGATTATTGGTTATTAGGTCGGTCATGCATTGTCAGCTGTAGTCAATTACAACTTGTGCAAACTAGGGAGTAGGCCACAAAAAGAGTAAATAAAGGAAAGAAAAAGAAGGATCTAGTGATAATTCTTGAAATTCACCAAAGAGCATCTTTGAATTTGTCAAGTTTGTTGCATGCACGCAAAGTAAGTCAATGCGCACGATAGAAACGACACATCCTAGTCTTGAAAATGCTTTCTGCTTTTACCTTTATGTCTCCATTTATTTCATGGATTAAATGATTGTAGGACCAAGCCTTCATGCGTTTCTCGAAATTTTGTGGTCTCACGAATCCATTGAGCTGCCAATTGTACTTCTCAGTGAATGCTAGTGTGCGGCTTATGATTTTAGTAGATGATATCATGATAGTAGTAGGTCGTATGGCTATGGGAGGGCATGCTAGTAACCATGTTGGGTACTGGCTCTAGTAAATTTTTGTACGTCACCTTCTTAGAAATGGTAAAATAAGGTAGTGTTAGAAATGGTAAAATAAGGTAGTGGTCATTTTTTTTCACCGTTTCCCTTGTTGCACTTCTGAGCTATTTATTTTTTTATTCGTGGTAATTAGGTATGTATAGTTGTTCTATATTGAGTATTGAGTAGTTTCTATGTATATGCCTACCATATGATAAAAGCAAACATAAGTTGTAATAAATAATAGTAAGAGACAAGGCGAATGATAGAAGTTGTCTTTGATAGTAATATACATCACCTAATCTATCTAGTGAAATTCGGTTGATAAGGGAGGCAATTGGTGGTGATAATTGAGGAAGCGAATAGTAATGATCGAGTGATACCTTGAGTAGTGTAATTTATTTGCTACTCATCTCAATTACAATGGAGGCTATGATTGGTGGTGCTATTGGACAAGAAATGACATGATGACCACAAGCAGCAGCAACAACAATAATAGTTACCCATTGCCGATCAATGGGGGTATGGGCGAGAGAGGACTGAAGAAAGACTTAACATATGTGCAAAGTGGGGACTCAAAAAGTTATACTATGCCCCTAAGATCAAGTGGGTGGAGGGTGACAGTTGCACCAGTGGTCGAATATATACTGGAACAATTTGTCTTGGAATCAGGGTACAATTTGACGAAGGGGGCTTCATTGCGGGCAGACTCTCGTATAGATGTTACATCCTCGCAATGCTTGGTGATAGAAACTCTGCCGCCAGCACGCCCACTGCCGCCGCCGACCATTGAAAATGTTCTCCCTTTCTTCCAAAGAGAATATCTTTTGAAAATAGTTGACGGCGCATTATAGACATCCGAATTTTGTTTCTGTCATTCAAAATCGGAGTATTGAAGATCCCGCTCAACGTAAAATTCTTGTTTACAATCCCCCATCGCAACTACTCGAGATGAGGTAATTGATCTCTTCGGTGAAAATGGGGGGGTTGAGAGCTGCGTTGATGATAACTCGATGTTTTTAATCTTCTTATTGGGTTCTTAGGGCTTTCTTAACTTCATCAACCCATTTGAATTCAACAATTACACTTTTACTATAGCTGCTCTTGAAATCATCAACGTAGCTCTCGACCCCCCCCCCCCCCCCCCCCCCCCCCCCCCCCCCCCCCGACGTTGAGCGGGTTCTTCAATGCTCCGATTTTGAATGACAGAAACAAAATCCGGAGATATGTCTTTAATGCATCGTCAACTATTTTCAGAAGATATTCTCTTTGGAAGAAAGGGAGAACATTGGGCGGGGTGGTGGCAGTAGGTGTGCTGACGACGGGATTTCTATCACTAGACGATGTGAGGATGTAACGTCTATTCGTAGGTCTTCCCACAATGAAGCCCCCTCTGTTGAATCGTGCCACGATTCCAAGACTAGTTGTTCCCGTATATATTTGACCACCTGTGCAACTGTGGTGGAAGTCACACACACACAAAAAAAGGAAAAAATTTGGAGGAACTCTCAAGAGACGTTATGTTGTGGAACCATGCTCCCAATTGAAATCCGGAATGCATCAGAGAGGGCAGGTCTAGGGACCCGATTGAATTGCTCATTACCTTGCTTCTTTCTTGGGAACTTTCTTCATGACCACAAGCATCACTAAGAGTAGATGGATAACTTGCATATCATCGCATCTATGATCTATAAACAAATTGTTCATGAGGCACGCAAAACTGAAAGTGCTAATTAGCAGAAATGATACAACGGAAATCTGTGAGAGCTTTTTTTACTAAATGAGATTTGGCAAGTTGTTAAAAAAAAACTTGCAGATTCAACGTTATTTTTTCTCAACTTGTACCTGTAGTAATGACGTAGAATTTTGACAATGTTAATCTGCCGGGAATGTAAATTATGCGTAATAATTGCGTTGGTTATTTCTGTGATGCTAAAAGCAATTGGAGGTGCTGGTTACGTGTGATCGAGCAAAGCACATTGGGGATTCTATAATGGAGCTGACCAATGGTGGTGATGATGGAGGATATTGGCATTACTTATGGATAACAATATCTGCCCTTAATCAAAGTCAATGTTTATTAAACAAGCCCGATACTAGTTCATGGATAAGAGAAAAGGAGGCGACGGCTTTAGAAGGGACACAAAAGATTAAAAAGAAGAAAGAAGGATCTGGGGATTATTTTTCACTTTCATTAATCAGGTGCTCATGTTCAACCATTTGGGTTTTTGCTCTAGTATGGCTCCTAGTTATTAGGTTTCTCTGAGTATTTTTCGTTTACTTCCATCTTTGTTTGGAAGAGCAGAAAATTATCATCGATTGGTCTTTGTCGTTTTTGGTGGCCTGCTAGTAATTTGAAGTTTCTGAGTCTAATCCTGGATTGGTTCATTTGGAGATAGTGAACTTCATGCTTGCTTATTTGTTTACAAATAGAACGAGCGTGAAGGATTGTAAAGCACTAAAGCTCCTCTACATTTAGATGGGGTTGTTTAGTGGAGCTTGGTTCGAATCTATATGGGAATGTGGGATCCAAGTGCTTTGAAGGGCTTGTTGGCTCATATTCTATTGTGGGTTTGCCAGGGTGAAAGAAATGGGAAAGCCGAACAATTGGAGGTTAAGAGGCAAGGGATGGATTCGCCTTCCTTTGTTTGTTAGGAAGGGAGAAAGAAAAGGAAAGTAAGGAATCTTTCATGCTCATCACATTCATTCCTCCCAAAAACATGCAGAAGGAGAGGGTAAGGTTCCTCTGATTTTGCAAGTAATGGTTTGAACATTTTACAGGCAAATAAATATTTGCGTAAACTAGACTGACTTGGGTACATGTAAAACACTCTGCCTTTGAGGGTGTAGCAGTGAATTGGCCTCCCTCTTTATCCCTTTCATTTCAGTCAAATCAACCAAATTATTAGCTTCCTTTTTCCTTCCATCTCTCATATCTCCTTCCTTTCATTTCCTCTACCGTCATACTATATGGAGTATTACATTCTTTGTGTCATGAGACTCAAGGCTTTGTTGGAGATATTCAAGGCTTCCGTAGAGGTTCTCTCGTATTTTGTGCAATCATCCCTCCAATCCTTTGATGGAACTGCCTATTTATGGGAGCTATGAAGATGATAGTGGAAGGAAAATATTCAGCACCACCACCGTCACCAAAAGAAGAAATAATTGGAAATCTACAAAGAAAATTCGGCAACCAATAGTTGTTGGTAAAGTTTAAAGTTTATTGTCATTATGTGCTGAAGCGCCTTAAACAACATTTATGGATGTGATGATGTGGTTCTGAATATAAATTACGATGGTTATATTAAGTCTTCATCAAGGTTGTCAATTTCGGTTGTCATAAGGTGTTGATTCCCTAAATCGGATAGTCCTTGTATGCTGAAGTTTGTTGGTGATATTATTTAATATACATACTGAGCTGAGTGTCGTATGAATGTGGGTGATATTAAACAAAGTTTGCCAAAATAGAAATAGAGCTTATTTTCCTTTTGCAATTAAAATCGTTTCAGGTTGCTGAAAGGGCACTGTTCTTCTGGAATAATGACCAAATTGTGGACCTGATTGCGCACAATCGGCATGTTATCCTACCAATCATTCTCCCAGCACTGGAAAGGAACATTCAGAGCCACTGGAACCAATCAGTGCTCAACTCAACTCTGAATGTGAGGAAGATGTTCACAGAGATGGATGATCCGCTGTTCCAGGCCTGCCATGACCATTTCACGGAGGAACAAGCAAAGGTAAGTTTGGTAGCAGAGGAGAGGAAGGAATCATGGGAGCGACTGGAAAATGCAGCCAGTCTCCAGCCACTAACCGAAAACACTGCTGTCCTGGTAACTCCTCTAGCTACCTCTGTTACCTGCTAAGAAGCATTTTCGCCTGTAGTTGCTAGTTCGGCCCCCATAATTCCCTTTCTTTTGAGTAGTGGGAGCCCAGTAAAGGGACATATGGATATAAGAAGCTGTTATTGGAGAAGGAATGCGTATTTTTTCTGTTAGATGTTGTAACTTATTAGGTACCATATGTTTCATCCTCATTAAGGGGAGTTCAAATTGCCCTATGTGGAAGGGTCATCAAAAAGGGCTATTTAGTGGATTTTGTAAGCTCACATATTTTGACGGTTGGCTGGCTGCCTGTGTGAATCTGCCTATGTGTATGCCTCTATTATGAGTATAGGAAGGAGGAAGAAAATTTGTGAAATCAACATTGATTTGGTGAGATAAGAACAATTTCAAAGTCTATGAGGATGTTCAGACATTTGACCGTAAGACAGACTACTGCTGAAGTCTTGGTTGTATTTCAAGATCACCATTATGTCGCTAGGTCTTATATAGCTTACTCATTATTCTCATCCGCTTATTTTATCTCCTTTATAAGATAGGTATGTAGGTGTATTTACCATGTTAAAGTAAATGGAGTGGCGTTGATCTTGCCGTACTCGAATTGTCTAGTGCCATCGCTCTTGTTTCTTCCTATCCTAGGTTTGCTCAACGATATGTACTCGCATTTTCCAACACTAAAATCTGTTTTATATTGGTCCAACTGGCCCACATATCTTCTGAGCTAATATACTCTCATCAGATTTTCTGCATCTGTTTGATAAGATCATGCTATAAATGGAAGTGTAGAGTGAATCGCTGTATTAGCCTTATGTGATTTATATGCTTTACTTTGGATTGCCTTTGAATATAAATTCTGAAGCTGCCAAGTATTTGCTCAAATTTTGAAGGGTATAAACATATGACAACTTTGCAACTTGCCATGTAGTATTACTCAATTATCCTCTCTTTCCAGTTAGAGCATGCTTTCCATTTTTGTTGAATTTTTTTTTTTTTTTTTTTTTTTTTTTTTTTTTTTTTTTTTTTCGCGTCACCCACAACATTCCATCTGAGATTTTGAACAAAACCAAAAGAAAGGACACTGTTACATTTGATCTGATATGAAATCTTCTTTAAGTTTGGAGAAATTCCATGAATAATTTTGATAGGTAAGGCATCAATGTCATGCTACTGTTAAGTAGCACAATTGCATGTAATACTAACTGAGACAGGTACTCAGTCACAGCCCAAGCGTTTTTTCCAAAAGATGACCTTATTTGACGGAGCTATCTTACCCTTTATGTGCCAAGGGCCTCCCCAGTGGCCATCCAATGTGAGGCTCTGAGACCGTGACATTCTCCTCCACTTTACACGAAACATCCTCATCGTGCCCGAGCCTCCCTGACTACTTGTCCACGGTGAGCCTACCACTGACTTTGACAACACTCTTTTGGCATTGAGCACTTGGCGTGATTAGATGAGGCAACGAGTACCACTTGTCACGGTGAAGCCCATAAATTAAGCAGTCATGGTGAAGTCCTTCTCGGTGCCCATCTGCTGTTGGATTGAGAGACTGTGACAAGGTCCAACAGTTGTGATTAGAGGTGGCAATTTTAACCCATATTTGTGAACCCTTTCAAATCCGCTTACTTATAACTCAATCCGCCCATATTGTATAATGGGTTGATATGGGTTGAACCTATATCAACCCATATTTACATGGGTTTAGGTGGGTTGAAAATGGGTTCAATATGGGCTAGAATTGAAAGGACCCAACTTTCTTTCTATTGCTTGTTTTGGTTTACGAATGATTGTTGCGTGTCGGCTGCGCGTTATTTGGACATCAAACTTCTTTCTTTTGATTCCTTCTACAGTTTTCTTTTACGGTAAATTATTTTTTTATTTTAATCTGCAAGGTAAAAGTTTTTTTACACTTTTTTTTTTTTATAAATACTAGCGAACTCTATGTAATCGTGGAATAGGATTTTGACACGCGGGTAAAATCAACAAGTAGTGAAGGTATCATCGGTCCTCGATTGCGGTTTGCAAAACAGAGTGTTTTTTGGATTATTTTTGGCTTTATTTAAAACGGGTCGGGCGGGTTTGGACCATTTTTAACATTTTTTTGATTCATCTATTTGAATAAAACCAATAATCCACAAAAAATTAACACAGAATGTACAAATAAATAAAAAATTAAATTAGGCTTATATAGCCGAAAGATCTCACGGAGTTTTGCCCATTTGTGAACGTGTTTCAACACATATCGGGGGAAGACAGTAGAGAAGGAAAAGAAGGAAGGGAGAAATGGGGAAGAAAAAAAAAAACATCGGGGAAAACGGGTCGGGTCGGCGGGTTTGGGTTTGGCCCATATTTAATCCGACCCGTTTCAGTCCGTTTACTATTTGACCCGTCCATATTTGACCCGTGGCCCCTTTCAACCCGCCCAGACCCGTCCATTTACCACATCTAGTTGTGATAAACTGATTTGTCGCGTGGAACTTGCCTCAAAAACTGGCTTGACCATCCTTTTGCATGTGCACTACAGGCACGTTTGATAGCAGTACTACTTTGCTTTGGGCTAGTCTTTTGTTTGATTGCAATCCTGGATCAAGTATTAAGTCCCACCCAACTAATTTAGTTGGGGGTTGGTTGGATTGTGGTGTCCTACCTCAGAGGCGGTATTAGTTCGGAGGTATGAAGGCATGTCTGGACTAAGACTCCGTCTTACTTTTCTGCCCGTTTGCATTTAAGAAACTTGGTACCCATCTGCCACCGTAAAGACAAAAATACATATGCTCCTCTGCTAACACTTGAACGTTTTCATTCACACAACCCATGAGAAGAAACCCTAGCCCTAGCCTTCCCCCCGCCCTCTCTCGTCTGCAATAATGAATCATCTTAATAGGTACTACTAGTTGGTTTCTTAAATTCTCAAGGGCAGAAAGGTATGGAGTCTAAGACTAGACATGCCTTCTACCAACCCTCTGAAGTAATACTACCTCTGTGCTAGGACGCCACAATCCAACCACCAACCCACTAAATTAGTTGGGTGGGATTTGATACTTGAACCAAGATTGCAAATTAAACAAGGGACTAGCCCAGACTAGTGGAGTTAGTCTAGTCCAGAGCAAAATAGTACTATTATTGCTCTCGAACATGCCCTAGTGTATGGAGATTTGAAGGTTCGGTATACAGTTTCTCTCCTCTCCTGTTTCGGACAATTGGACCAATGGTTCTCGGATGGGATCAACTTCTTTTTAATTTGAGACTAAATGGTTTGGGTTAGTGGATATTCCCTTAACCAAGTGAATTTTCTTTAAATCAAAGGAAAATGATTTCTATTCAAAAAATGTCCAACATTGCCTACATGAATTCCATCCATAATCCGAAGACAAGAACTTTAGACAACCCATGAAGCAAAAGATCTGTACTATACAGTCATATAGTTAAGGAATGTAGTTACCTAAAATAAAAGGGAGCTCTCTCTCCTTAACTCTCTCCTACATGGAATTTTTACATTTTTTACATTTTTTTCATCTTTTTATTCATTATTCTACACTTTTTACAAAATATAAAATATGAATTCTATTTCGCTTGGCTTGATTAGATCCCAATCCATGAGCTCGCCGAAACTCTGACCAGATCTCCGTTGAGGAGCTCCAAAATCGTGATCTTCCGGCTCCGAGTCCTTGCTCCTAAATCTCATCTCCTCTACGAACCCAGAGAAGCAGTAGATATGAGGAGAGAGGCGGTGGTAGACGAGAGTGGTGGCAGCAGGAGCAAAGTGAGGCGGTTGTGGATGGAACGGAGACGAAGGGGTGGAGGAGATCAGTGAGAACGTGGAGCAAAGTGAGGCGGTTGACAGAGGCGAAGGGGTGGAGATTTGAAAGGTGGAACCTTATTCAAAAAGCTTCAAATGGTTGTGTCCTCTCTGTGATGAATATGATGATTCCTTGTATGATTCGTGTCATATATAGTTCTTCATGACACAAAATAGCACCACTATATTCCCATGTGATTACCCAAGCCGCTCACTTTTGTAGGTCATGTGTTTACTGTTAGATTCTAAAAATCGAGTTAATCGGATGTTGGCAAAGACTTGATCAAATAACATTTCTCTAAAAAGTAATGAAACGGTCAATATAAGGCCGTCAATTTCTCTTCTGCCGATGTCCTATTGACCTTTTTCGCATTGGTGACAAACATATCAATGCCTATAAAACTAAAGCCTCAAAACATCAAATGAGATCGTCACATAGGCAGGCGTCACATGCACGACACATCCCAAGTTAATCAAGCTCAATATGTCCTCAATTCATTGGAGTTCGAGCGCTCTTTCGATCATTTAAATTTATGTCAGCTCAACGAAGTCATCGACAATACAAAACTATGCGAAAATGCCACGTCACTTGAATACAGTTTGAAACTATGCATCTATAGCAACTACCTCAAATTATTCACTTTTACATATCCAACTTGTACAGTTATACAGGTCTGGTAGCACCAGAACTAACTACAAATTACAATCACAATGAGAGCTTAATAGAAAGAAACAAAAAGAGATAAAATTAGAAATCCAAATGCTTTGGACTGCAAATTTCTACGACTGATCTCAAGATTCAGTAGGAAATTACTACTCAAAGGTGACTAGCAGTTCGGACAAACACGCATTTCTCCGTCTCTGGTGCAATAAATAGCTTTGTAGTAACATTAGAACACTGATTCAACAGCTTTATGGGAGGATAAATTTGCCACACACTTGAACTGTCATGAAAAGAGCAGCTTTTATCAGATGATTACACAACTATATGGAGCCATATTTGTGCTATACCGATCATCATGTTGTTTTCCAATTGCCATGCATGGATCTTGGATATATGTTCCCGAAAAAGAGAGTTTTTCCTTCCTTTTTGGGGAATGATAATGCTATTCTATTCCGCTTGGATACGAACTAAAAGTGGTTTAGACAAGAGGACAGACTGATTAAAATCCAACTATTTACTCTGAATATTCATCACTTGTGTACACATTCAATGATTGAATCTTGTGTTTGTGGAGGGAAAAAGAAAAAAGGGGCGCAAAAACATGAATTGAAACAAGCTGATTCTTTTTAACATTTTTTGGGTGATTTTTACCACCTGTAGTTACCACAAAAACTGAACATGTTAGGGAATTCTATTTCCCTTGTATTATCCTCTCTTTTAGGTCGAAGATCCAACCATAGCAGTGCAACAGGTATCGAGTGAAATAATTTGCATTTGCATGTCTGATGTTACTATACCTAATTTCAGAAAATAAACTGAAAATATGGAGAAACAATTTATCACATTACTCAGTCTACACATTACCTTCTGGTGCCTATATTTCTCCCTTATAGCGTTCAAAGAGCATCCATTAGTGTTGAGTTGCAACTCTTGCAATGCCAGAACCGAGCCTTTCAGATCTGATGTCACGTAACTTGTGTAGTGCTCTAGAGTTGGATTCTGCAACAATTCTGAATGGGTCACTTTCCATAGTTCAAAGGGAGAAAGCAAAATATCAAAAAATCTCAGAAAAAAAAAAAAAATTATTGTAAGGTCATGTTTGGATCTTGGATTCACAAGGAGAAGAATTAATTCAAAAAAGTATTAAAACATCAAAAGAAAAACAGAAGAGTAAAATCTCTTGTTCTTTTCTTTTCCCTCCACAAATCTCCATAAATGCAAGCGGATCAAAAAGAAATTCTCCATAAATGCAAGATCCAAACGCAGCCTACTCAGGGACAAGGAAATGCAGACCCATGGGTGATCTGACTGATTGAGTGTCCATCTGGCGAGAAACACTGCAGATGCAGCTGTTAGAGATGGAAGGAACTTGAGGAACCTATACTCAACCAGACTTAATTCTGCTAAATAATTTGCCAAGAATTCCAGCTCAACACATGGAACCTGCAAAGAGACGTTTGATGGTTGATACAAAAACCAGTTTACTTTGCTATGAATTTGATTCCTTGGGGGCACAGGGGGAAATAAACACCATCTAACATACCTTGAAGGAAGTTTGTGCGGCTTGAATGAATCTCCTGAAAATAGGGATTAAGTGCATGTTAAAAGGTGAATTCGGCCAGATGGTTTTGTTTATATCAAGATAACTAATGGTGGATATGCCAAGTACCTGAGGAACTTTTTTGTGGTCGGAAAAGATAAGTGAAAACCCAGAAAGTTCAGAACTTGACTCTCCATTTTCACTACCTGCCATAAATAGATACCTCAGTTATGATTTAAACCCGAATATATATATATATATATATATATATATATATATATCGGAACGGTTCAATGGACACCCTAAAAAAACACCCATAATCTCATTCTCATAGTTCCCGATCAAATTTTTATGATCCGAACCGTTCAATGTGTGCAGAATGTGATTTTAAGGGTCCCCACGAGAAATTAGCAAAAAAAATGACCGGGAAAGGTTTGATTTAAGCAGTTTTTATTTGAACCGTTCAATAAAAAACCGTTCGAAACTGTTCGGATCAAGCCCTTCCCGGTCATTTTTTTTGCTGATTTCTTGCGAGTACCCTTAAAATCACGTTCTGATCACATTGAGCGGCTCGGATCATCAAAATTTGATAGGGAGCTATGGGGTGTTTTTTTAGGTGTTTTTTTAGGTGTCCCCGGAACCGCCCCGTATATATATATATATATATATATATATATTAAAAAGTGCAGTCATTATGTTGTTTACATCCCTACAGCAACTGAGAATCATCCCTGACAAGAGACGGTGGCACAATCTCTGTTACATGGGTTAGGGTACGCTTTTATGTTCAGAAAATGTAAGCCAAAGCATAGTTGAATATACTTCGAAGTGACCAAGATAATTCCTGGTTTTTTTAATGCAATATTGATTTGGATGTTGAAGCATTCAAAAGAACCAACGTCCAAGGGAACATACCTCTTCTCTCTTGTAAGTGTTGTCTGTGATGATGCAAAGCTCCTCCACGCTGGGTGCACAAATTTCTTCATATTTTCTTCAAGCAATGATAGAAAAGAAGCAAAGAATAAGATCCTTAAGTAATCTACAAGATCCACACGTTGTCTGATAGATTTCCACAGACAACACAATCAAGAGTTGTTAATTCTTCCAAGATCAAAGCAGCATTAGTTTGAAGGAGAAAGTCAATTCCATAGTTTTAACACACGTATAAGCACATGCATGGGGAGGAGAGAGAGAGAGAGAGAGAGAGAGAGAGAGAGAGGTGGGCAGCGGGGGAGGAGCATGTTAAGAAATTTTAGGGATGGTTTTACCAGCCTTCTGACAAAGGTTCATTGGAAGTCCGGTAAAGGCAGCTTTGAATTACGATGCACTTGACAGAAACTTTTTCAATTTCCAGGAGCTGGACATATAACTGCCTCTAATCTAAACATGCATGAGTCACCAAAAGTCTATTTCTCGATAAGTTGTGTTCGGGATGATGGATATGGACTTTGGAGAATGGGGCTTCCAGACGCAAAACAGTGCGTTATTTGATTACCAGTCAGGCTTGAAGAGTTAGGGGACAGACTGGAGGCAAGAGACATATGTCCAAGTAGAATCCTTTGCTGGACTGATTTCGAAGAAAAACCTTTATTTTGTGACTTGAAATTCATTAAAACAAGCTATTAAATCGATATGGGAAAAACTCAATTCGTTCAACATTCATTGTCTTAAATGCAATGTCCTCGCCCTTCATCTAGCTGTTGCTCAACGCCTCTTTTTATATGAATCAGCAACTTGGAAAAAGAACTTAAAAAAACTAAACCTATCCCATTTCAGTTACTCTGAATCTGGACAACTCTCTCTCCACGTATATTTTAATGATATTTCAAACTAAGTACAACATAGAACTTATGACTTACGAGGCAATTAGCATGCTAGTAACACCAAGCAGCTGGAGTCTTTGTTTTTCAATGTGATTTTGAGAGAGAAATCGATCAACAATATTGACTGTCAAGTAAAGTGTGTCTGGGACCAGCCTGTATTCTTCAGAAACCTGCAAAGGAAGATAAAAAATAATGGTAATACTCTTCGTCATCTTCCACTTATAAAGAGAAGGATCAACTTGCTACAAATCTGAATTAAGACACCCTGACAAGTACACCCTGACTAAGAAGTACACAAATATCAGCATATCTTAGCTATTGTAGTTCTTAATTCTTATAAGCTTGTAATTTGTTCGTAGAATCAAAGAGGAAAGAGTGAATCAGGTGAAATTCAAACTTTCTCTGCAAAGATACAAAGCTCTAAAGAAATTCACATCATGCACGTGATGTCTGTCCTAAGGATGGCAGTATGGCACAGGTTTGTACACGAAGAGAATGTTTCACTCCAACAAAAATACCACACTTCGAGGAAACATTTATTGGCTTCTCAACATGTCATAGTCAACAAACAAGAACTATGCATGTATTTCCAAACAGATGCGTATACTGTTGTGTGAAGATCTGTATATATGTAAAGGCCAAGTGACTGAACAAACCTCCACAAGCCAATCAATTAGAACTCCCCGCATGCCTGGAGTAATTTCTCGCTGCAAAATTTCCATGTAATTGACTGAAGGCCGTCGATCAAGCTGAAAAAGGGGAGAGACCCAGAAAAATTGAATATATGAACTTCCAAAACATTTATGGTAATAATTGCGAGCCAAAACATTTATGGCAATATAGAAAACCTCTAATTTCAGACCTCAATGCTGATTCATTTTCAAATGAGAGCTAAATACAATGGTAATGGCAGGTCAGAAGCTATACGAACCTCCGTAACGCGTAAGTTACTGTAAATGTCAGGGGCATACAGGCTGCACATTAGAGGATCCTTATGGTTGGAATCAACATCAGCTATCTGTAGAGATTCTAGAGACGTTGAGGCTTCCAAATTTTCGCACGACTTGCCTCCTGCAAATCACAGCAAAACATCATTATGCCTGGCAAAGTGGCTATTATTTTTTGGAAGGGAAGAGTCTAACCAATAACATATTTTGATACCCAACTTATTGTTTCTGCCTTTAATTTGATAATGTCTTTTCATTTGTAAACTGTGAATCAGGAAAAACCAGTTCATCTAATGTCACCTTAAGCAAGATATGTGACACAATTTTCAGGCTCTCTAAGTGATCTGTCATCAATTTAGGCCTTGAATTAAAGATAAGGAATGAGTTTGCAACAAGGACATTCAAGGCCTAAAGTGATGACAGGTCATTTAGAGAACGAGATGAATACTAGTGGTCGTGCTGAGAGCTCAAAAAATTAAGCATCACGGTATTCAAAATAGGTAGTACTGAACATAATGATGGTTACAAGAGTCTAAGCTCGTATTGACGAGAAACATGATTAATGGGAATGAATAAAAACAATCAAGCAATAATGACATGGAGGCATGACATCTGAAGTATGACATGGAGGCATGACATCTGAAGTCAGCCAATTATAAATAATGACCCTATTTCAATGATGAGCTGGTGGAGAAGATAAAAAAAGTATCTTACCTTTATGGAAAGGGCTTTTGGGGCGAGTATGCTTATTGGAAGTTTGCTTCACAAGAATCATGCTTGCTTCACCAACTTCTCTTGTGTCAATAGGTTTAGTTTGTCCATTTGTTATATTTTCTTTTAAGTCAACAGGTAAAATAGCTTCGTGTGACTCCTTATTCTCTACTGTGCATATTTCTTCAGTTATATTTGCTTCCGCACCCTCTTGAACACAAGAATTTTCTATGAAAATAGTTGGGGCCACCTTTGCAGTCTTCTTCCCAATACCTTTGTTAGCCTGCTTGCTAAACTGACAACCACAAACATCAACAGAAGTAAGTTTTCATATTCAGCAAAACCAATGTGAAATCCCATTTTGCATTTTTGACAACGATAATATCTCGAAGACCTTGTTCGGTTAAGGGTTTTGGATTTTGGATTCTAATCATTATCTTATTTTTCTCCAATTATTATTCTCATTTTTCTCTTTTATCTCTCTCCAATCATTATCCCTATTTCTAATAATTATCAATTTTTCTTTACACTCATTACATACAAATCCAAATCCAAATCCAAAATCCCAAAACAAACGAGGTCTAAATTTCTCAATGACTTCTATTTGCATATGGACGAAAAAGTACTGACCAATTAGTAGGGATTAAATTCATAAACTGTGGCTTCTGAAAAGAAAAGTGGAACCTGAACTCTGACTGCATTTATGCAGTTTACATGTGGATCACAGAAAACGTTAGTGACATCCTTAAGAACCGCCCTTTTCTTATGCTGGAAACAAGAGGTAAGACTAATAGAAGATTTGTTCTCATCTGATGCTGGTCTTTTGGAGTTTTGTTGAAGGGTTGGCTTCTGGTCATGTTTTCTTGAAGGCCTTGGTGGAGGTAACCCCTCTGATATGGATAAACCCTTAGCCTGCGCTCGTGTAATTCGAACTGTGGGCTCTCTAAATTTAGCAGCAGTTCCATTTTCTTTATTCATATCTGCACGACTTGTTGAACAGCTATGCAAGGTATGCATTGCTGTAAGTGAAGAGCCTGAAAAAAGAATCAACAATCCAAAATAGCTATATAGGAAATAATAAAACTGATATTTTAAACTCCTGTATGTACAAGGAAAACAATTTAAGCCATTGAGTCCTTCAATGTAGGCTATAATAAATCCTATTCCACGGTCTTGCTTTCTCGAGACAAAATCCCCTGTTAAATAAAGCATTTCCTTGTCATCTGTATGTCCTTAATTTCGTCTATAATCTATATCACTGCATACGGTTCCAACTTTTGGACTTCACTGCACAAGAGTGGAACATGATGTTTTATATCTTGTCCTCACTAAAATGACATTACTCCAATTTGTCTTTACATTTTACCTTTTTGTACTGTTGATCTCTTCCATTGCACTCTCTTCTCTTGTCAGCTATAGGGTTTCTTTACACCTAACGACATTTATAGAATGTAGCACTTCACATTTGAAGAAATAACCTCTTCTTCCTATGAATGACTATAGTGCAACTCTTCAATAGATTCTATACATCACAATTCTCCCCTAAATTTTCACGGGCTCATCCACATCACTCTGATACTCCTCAGTCCTCACGGCCCATCAATTCACAAAGAATGACTACCTTTTTTGTTTTTTTTAGCAGAAATGAAAACTGACATTAATTATAAGGAACAACAGGGCTATCCTAGTGAGGACATAAATATTGAAGGTAAAAGTGAACATCCAACCGATGCAATGAAGAGGAGTGCTGGGGAACCATTGGTTGTCTATATGTTTACATAGTTGTTGGAATGTGTATACTTACTGAATCATGTACTAGGCATGTGCCCGCAGGTTTGATCAAATAATACAAGCATAGACAGGATAATGATGGGGACTATATTGACTCCTAAATTTCCAGTACGAAAATCTATACAAACTTATATGAATAGTGATTTAATGATCCAATGGTTTACTAATTTTGTCCATTACTGATGCTTTGGATTTTGAATGAAGGAAGCAAGATAATGAGGACAAAAATTGTGTCGCGTCTATAGGTATGCCCTTTTTGATGCCTTTTGGTTATGATTTGGGGGCATAGTTCCGCCGCAGAATGTGCATGAGTTCCTCGATTTTTATTTCATTGGTAAAACTTTCAATAGCAGCCACTTTGTGCATATATTGCCAAAGGATAGTGTGAAGCAAAGTCCCACATCACCTGGGTACCAAAGTAATATGAAGTATATATTCATGAGAGCACCCTTACTTCAATAGCTAGCTTTTGGGGTTGAGTTCTACCCAAGACCGTGTAACATGGTATTAGAGCTAGGTACCAAAGATGGGTAGGGTGCATGTCTCTACCCTGCACGCGGCAAGTGTTGCTGAGTGAGCTCGCTGCACGTGAGGGAGGGTGTGAAGCGCAGTCCTACATCACCTTGGTACCAAAGTAATATTAAGTATATAATCATGAGGGCACCCTCACCTCACTAGCTAGCTTTTGGGGTTGAGTTCTACCCAAGACCGCGTAACGCGTAGATCTGTGTCAGCAGTCCCTCACCCATACCCCCATCGATTGGGGAATTTTATGGGCGTTGTTATTGTTGTTGTAGTGGTTCACAAACCAAAACATCAAGAATGTCGACAAATTACAAAAGGTTTTGGAGTGCACAATGTTGTTGAACACATCAGCTTTACCATCCTTCTTTATGGAAAAAGAAAAGATAATTCTGAACGGAATAAAATAGTTTGGGCTTTATAACCAAGATTTGAAAATCACAAGGCAGTATTTCAGACATATTTTAGTGCATCATAAAGCAATTTACACATCTTGCATTGATCACTTTTGTATTGGATAATCACACTAATTTTTCTTCCTTACCTGTAGCTTCCCCTAGCTGGACTCTAGAGGTGTAAATAAATAATTACCAGTCTTCATAGTTTTGTAGCAGCAATACTTGAATCCTGCAAGACATAATCTAATCAAAACTTATAGCGAGGGAAAAAACAGAAGAGGAAAATAATCATTTAATCCAATACTGGCTAATTCCTCCATGGCATTCAGCTTACATGTTAGTTGTTATCCAGTTGTTTTTTGTCTTCTCCCTGCCAAATGATATGGGTGCATCAAAGGATGAAAAATAGTGAGGAATTGTATCCACTCCAGCAGGCAAAAGCAATAAGAAATGGCAACAATGGAGTCATATTGGCCATAATTTTCCCCTTATGAACTAAGTTCTACACCAGTCAACGGATTCACAGATGTTTGCTATACCTTGTATTTGAATCCAGTGCAGCTAGGGCATTGCCCTAGCCCCTATGGTGCCTAACTTGAATGTGATTGGTTCATACTGGGGGACCCCATGTTTTCGTGATAAGATTTTCCCAAGAACATGGATCGTGTCAATTAGTGATTGGCGTCAAGCAAAATGCCCCGAGTGTAAGAAATAATTTTCCGTTTTAAAGTCCAGGAAAACCAAATAGAATGGCCTGTTTTGATCGAATCTTCAATCTTACTAATCAACAAAATGTAACTTTTGAATTTCAAGCTCTATTAGCTGAAAATAACATGTACATCTTGAGATTCGTGTGAGAGAGGGTGTGGCTTATATGACGTAAAAAGGATCAATTGATCAAGTGCATACTTATACATCAGTTTTAGAAACAAATGCTAAGAACCCATCAAAACCTTTCATTATTCCAACAGCAAACACATCGAGGGTTCAGAACTCAAATGAAGAACAATGTATGCTACAACAAAAATGTAAATGTCTTCTTTTCCGAATGTTGACCCAGGTCTTATAGCATGAGTTTCTCAAACCATAGAATTAACCACTAAACACCAGGCACACCGAAAAGAACAGAAAACTGCAAGCAATTTTAGTCCGAAAACTGCAAGCAATTTTAACCTATACTTGAATCGATTAAAATTAAAGTCTGGTCTTTCGAGAATTTTCTTTTCCAGTGAAATTGTAGTTCGTATTGTTTGTGCCTACAAGGGAAATCAAAAGAGTAGAGACATATACACCACTGCGAGAAAAAGAAGATCCACATGAATAAGAAAATATTCAAAATTTCACGAATTTTTCAATTAGTGAACTTTTCAAATCTGATCCTTTCTCTTGTTACCTTCCTGATTTTCCCATGAAGATGAATCAGAAAAGAACAAAAAAGAATTGCCCGATAATTCAGAAAATGACAAATAAGATTCTGAAAACAAAGTCAAGACCTTTTAGACATCTCAAACATATCCTTAACAGATCTGCATTGTGAAATAAACACGAGCCGAACAGAAAAATGAACAGAAACTTACGAACAAAAGCCTAAAAAACAAGAAGAAAGGCCAAATTAAACACCAAGATGAATTTAGAAAACCATTACAAACAGATCCGTCTTTTTTTGGTGCTGAAGAGTGTCCCGATGAACCGGACTAATCTCTCCAGCCCTTCCCACGCATTTGCGCAAGGTGAGTTGGCTCAAGGACAAATCGTTGTCAAGGGGAATCGACCTTGGGGTGGTAAGCCCCGTCGAGGCAAGTCGATTAACCACTGCGACAACTCGTGTTGAGTTAAAAAAAACAGATCCATCTTGTGAGATAATGAATATAAAAACTACCTATGATGCAGATACAGACGCATTGCATATTCCCAAAATGTATTGCCAACGTGAAACTCTCACTCTAATTCTAAAGTAATCTCACGGATCTTCGAATTTTAAAGCAATCTCACAGATCCTTGTTGTGATACACAGGTGTATACATATAATGCAAATTACTCAATCGATACGTTTCGAAAAAATGTGTAAGATCCGGAGAAAAGCTGGAAAGACAATGCGGATGTGAAGCTGATGAGTAGAGCTGAGCTTACTCTGCATTTGGGAGCTCAGAGACATTGGCTAGGGTTTCTTTGGGGGAATCATGCAAATTACGGAGAGAGAGAGAAAGTGCAGGTCGCGGAGTAATGGAGAGAGAGAGAGAGATGGGTAAGTGTAGTGTGAGAGTGTGTATATATATATGTGTGTATGTATAGGTGGAGCGTGAGAGCGGGATGGAGGTCCAGTTCAAACTTGCGAAAACAAGGAAAGAAGTTGCTATTTCTACGTCCAGAAAGTCCCCAAGCCCGACGTCGTTTTGGCCCCAATTTTGGCTCCCTCTTTATCCTTTTGCTTGTGTGTCCCTCGTGCAAGGTAGGACGGTTGTGGGGCCCACTTTTGGGTTCTAATTCGATTCGTACGATAATTTTACTTACTTGTTTGAGTGGTCCAGCTTAATCAGATGTTTATTGTAAGTAATTGATTCAATCATTTAATTTTTTATTAAGAATTTAGGATTCTGAACAAGAAACAAATTTTACAAATTAGGAATTCAGACGGTGATAGGTTTTGATTTAGTTCATATTGTTCAAATAATCCTTGCGTTTTGATACCTATGGAATTTTACGGAAAATCTTTCAGCATAGATATTTTAACACAGCACATAAATTTTTGGTTGGCCACACAAAGATAATCCGAACTGTTCATTTTTCTTATAAAAAATCAACTCTAACCGGTATCTGTAAGGACTTTTTTTAAAATCATAGGGCAAATTATTCTGTTTCGCTCTACGATTTGTGATATAGCCCTTACCGTCTACCGATATCGATTGCAAAAAATATTTTAAAAAAGACGAGCGGTTCGGATTATATTTGTGGGACTCAAGATGGGCTCCAAAAAAATGTACGTGCATGATATGTGTAAAAAAGCAACACATACTGATGGGGCACTCCTACGGGGAGTGAGTTCTACATGGATGATTCGAGATGTTCAATAATTTTTTTTAAAAAAAAAGAGTGTGCCCATGACAAACCAGCTTAATCTGATATGTGTAGATGCTTGATTTAATTTTTCATTTTTTTCATTCTTTTTTCTAGAGTCATGAAAAAAAATAAAAGATTGGATCGAGCACTTACACATATTGGATTGAGCTGATTTGCCACACGCCCACTCAGTTTGTTTTTTCAAAATTATTGAACGGCTCAGATCATCCGTGAAGACTCGGAATGGGCCTCGCGTGCCCGCCGGTGGCTCCCATCGGTTTCTTTTTAGACTTTCTGGTAAAAAAAGTCTGCCCAAGTAGCACAGCTCTTTTATCAATGCTCAAAACTCCATGTACTTCCATTAGTACAAGAAACCGGATGTTGTGGGGGATTTTTCTCCTATTTCTCAACATGCTTGATTGAAGATGGGAGGGAGATCACATCTTTTCATACTTAGGAATTGGGCAATTGTCTTGAGGCATTCAATCTCTCAACTACCCTATACTTTTGGTTATTCTATTGTGGTTAGTTGGGGAGACTATAAATTGAATTGTCAAATGAGACATTGGAAACAGGGTTTGAATGGAGGCAGCTTCCCCTCATGGTCCCATTGGACAGCACGAGGTGCACTCCGGCCATTTTCGGTCACTTTTCGGATCCACTTTGATGATCAGACTCGTTCGTATTGTAGAACTCGTAGATAAAAACAACCACACAAAAGAATCAAGTTTATCGAATGCCTATAAACTCCTCAATTTAATCCTAAATACTTTTTTCTCAATATTCGAAACTAGTGGGCCAACGAAATCTCAAAACTTATTTTTTTAAAGGGAAATAATTTTGCCACTCCATTTTTTGTTAACGCCACTGTCCTGCAAGTTTTTGCACCAAAAATACACTTGCAGAGAAGTGGCGTTAACAAAAAAGTAAGTGACAAAATCAGGAGCCTTTTTAAATTACTGACTTATGGCAGGGTTTTTTGATAATAAAGTTGACTAAAGTGGTCAATGGTTCTTAATTAATTAACTATACTGCCCTAACCTTATTCTTCCTCTCAGTGAAGGTTTGTTATTTCGTACCAGTGGAAATATAAAATTTGTTTGATGTCATATCCATTATTTTTTTTCCCTCCATAGTTGGAATGGTCATTTGCCAATGAATCTCGATCTTGAGAGTCTTGATTAATTTATGATTTTATGCATTGGGGTGTGAGGCAGGAGACAGTTGCAAAAAAAATAATTGAGAAATGATTTGTTAAGTACATGTTCTCTGGAAACATGGCCCTCTCATAATTTAGAGAAGTACTAAAAGAAAAGATTGTTTCCCAAAAGACAACCTAGAGGGAAGGGTGAATAGAATTGCTAGAGAAATCAAGCATGTCAAGTTAGCCTTCTCACCCTCCTCCCTCAGAGGAGGCAAAAGTACGAGCCCTGCGAGGAATGAGAATGGGGTTCAGGACTATGGACAGTCTTTAGACTCCCTGTGAACTAACCTAACTAACTCACTAACTCTTTCATACCCCGCTGATGTATAAATTATGAAAAAAGGGGTTGCTAAAAATAAGGTCCAATTAAAATTTAATAATTAAGAAATGTTAAGAAATAAGGGATGTTGAAAAATGAATAGCAAAGCGGAAAGTAAAGGGTACGAAAGAGAGATCGAACAGGTGTGTAGTGCTTCGGCAAGACGTAGCATAGTTTACTTCTCAAGTTTTGACTATTCTTCGAATAGATTACAACCACGAACTTTCCTGAAGAGCTAGCGCACCGCTAGGATTTTTCCCAAAATCTTAAGTAAGAAACCTCACCAAAATAATTCCTATTTTAGTTCTAAGCTTTTCAAGTGTTTATCCTAAACACTCACTTAAAGTAAACTATAGTATTACAACTCTACAACCAAGTACAACAATACTCCTTGATTGTGTAAATATGAAAGTGAAAAGGTTGAAGAACTTGATTTCTAAGCTTTTGATCTTGTATGCTTTAGCAAAAATGATATAAGTACTGACTGGGGGGAGAGAAATTGTACCGCCAGCCGTCTCCGGCCACTGGACGGCCGATTCGAGCCGTTCAAAGGGGTGCTCGGATCAAGTACCCTACACACCTCGGATGCCATTGATTCTCGTGCGAGCCCCGTCAGTTTTTTTTTTTAGAATTTTTGGACGGCTCGGATCGGCCGTCCAGTGGCCGGAGACGGCTGGCGGTACAATTTCTCTCCCCCCAGTCGGTACATATAGCATCACTCATGCCTTAGTACGGGTTTTTTTTTGGGTGTGTAAGGGTTGATCAATACGAAGCTTGAGGCTTGTTTTTATGGAGCATTTGAAATTCCAGCCGTTTGTTAGAGCTGTCAGAGTAGCTTTTTTGTGTTGGAATGTGTCCCATATCGCCTGGATATGTCTTATCTGTGCTTGTTACAAGGCTTTAGTTTTCCTCTTTTTAACACCTGAATTTTAAGGAGTAGTGAACTGGGTTTTTCAACATTTTGCACGTCCAGTAGTCAGGACAACCAGCTTGTCATCCGGTTAAGCTAAAACTGTCCGTTAAAGAATCTTGTTGTAACGTTATAATTGCAAAATAGTACGAATCATCATCAAAATCACAATATTGTACTACCTACGATTTCCAAGAAAGATAAATAGCTCAAACCTAGTTAATTCCATGGGTTAAGGATGGATTGGATTGGGAGAAAACAATTGCAAAATAGTACGAATCATCATCAAAATCACAATATTGTACTACCTACAATTTCCAACAAAGATAAATAGCTCAAACCTAGTTAATTCCATGGGTTAAGGATGGATTGGATTGGGAGAAAACATTTGGGGCCACCTTGCAAGGAATTGTTCCCTAATCCCATGGGTTAACAAACAAGGGGTGAATCAACTGGGGTTAGCTTAGTTGGCCAAGACTTTTGCAACGCTAGTAGGTCGGGAGTTTTCTCCCTACCTGAGTATGGGTGTTCTTCCCTTAGAGGGTTTTTATTTTATTTCTTTGTTTCTACCTTATAATGGGCTTATTTCTTGTATTGGTTGAGTTGTTGGACTTGGTTGTCTTGTGAACTCTCACAATTAATGTAGTGTCATGAGTTTGTATTATGTACTTCATAAAATGATATAAAATGATCTCTTCTATTGATTGAAAAAAAAAAAAAAACAAACAAACAAGGGGTGAGATTGAATTATGGCTTGGACTAATTGGGGCCAATAATCCCTCATAGGAGTCACTATTGTACCCCAACTCCCCTTAGGATTAGTAATCTTGGCACTAAGCCAACTTTGGGATTTTCTTGCCACTTCGATCCAACTGCCAATTTTACTTCTTCTTCTTTTTTTATCGGCAACGACCAATATTACTATTCAAAACTTTGTACTATCATCGATCTCTTATCACATCCTAACCAAATACAGTACAAAGTTTTATAGCATATCTCCCTTATCTACCTGGAATTTAAAAAAGACTTGTGGACCCCAGTATTAACTAATCCCATGGTATTACCAAACAACTTGATTTGAGCATATAAGGTTGAATAACCCTGTTTGGTCCAAAATGCAAAATAAGTATAGACCTGCCAAGCTAAGGCGTAATTATTTGATAGAAATCAGCATAAAGTCTCTCAAACAGGTTAATTTTGAGTGAATTTCCGCCCCGTTCCGTTAACATTCTTATTTTTAAATTACTTATTCCCACTTTACTAGTTTCACAATACATCACATTTAATTCAAAAAATAAATACGTACTTATTTTAGTTAGTAGAACACACTCAATCTTCTATACCTGTGTGGGTTGTCTTTTGTTCGAAAAATCTTTGAGGTTCGAAACTGGAAGTTTGCCCAATCGTTCCAAATGATTTTGCAATTAATCGGAGTGGGTGTAAAATTAACAAGAACACCCATAAAAAAAAAAGGAAAAAAACTTAAATATGAATAGTTGGAACCATGACCAGCCATTGCATCTGAGGGGGCCCTACCCTTATAAAATTGACAATGATAAACAAAAAATTGAGGAGATAGAACTTAATTTATCCACTCCATTATCTTCTTACGTTGCCCTCTCCATGTATAAGGTAAGAGATTCGGATCGATAAAGATACTACCTATATTGTGTTTCTTGGTCATCAACAAACACTACATGTACAAGCTTATACAACATAAACAAACATTTGGAGCAGTGGGTAAGCTGGCCTGGACACTTGAGTTATCAAAAAATAAAACAAACGTTTGAAACACAAAAGAATTTTGTATAGTGTATCGCATGTATTCAGTACAAGCTTGCCCAGAAAAAGAATTTCCATTAGGTCACTGCTGATAATATTTCCTCAGGTTGCTGGCAATGCATCAGTGTTAATGACCAAATCATGATCATCACTTCTTCCACTGAGGCAACCTTTGAACCAGAACCTGAATCCAGTAGAAGCAATGGAGATCTTTTATCAGAGAAACAAATGTAGAATCAGCAGCAGTTAATTCCACGAGTCTATGCCACGACGTAGTAAATCGTTGACAGATTTGCACGATAGGAATACGATCTTCGTATTCTTTTTTATTAAATGTAGAGCAGCAATACAACATGAAAAGTAAATAAGTTCCAGCTGGGACAGACACGGAGGCCAAGAATTGTATAGCAGAAATGGAAACAAATAAGTTCAGTTTTGGAATATTCCAATGCTTAACAAAGAAAATCCATTATTATACCTTAGTTGGTTTTTGATACTTATGTTTCAATAAATTCTCAAAAAGTTTGGGGCTATGTTGTTACAACTCAGCCATTTTAAGGCATTTTAATGGTTGAGATTATTATATAACCATATATGGAAAAGGAACAAACGGTGACTCTAATATATCATACGAAATGAATAGACTTAATACTTAATAGGATTACCTAATACATGAAATACTTTAGAGCCATCCCATGTACATTGTAAGAATACTAACAGATGCATGAATTCTTGAGAAAATTTTCAGCTTCGGGGCACTCCATGTTATAAATATCCGCAAAATCGAGGGGTAATGAATTATTTTGCCAAACTCACGGGGGGTGGGGCTGGGGTTCATATTAATAGGAAATATAGTAATTGTGTAGGTAGAACAGTCATTGATGAAAGGATTTTATGTTGTGCTACAAGCACGACAATTCAGGCCCATCAAATTCCTAGCTAAAGTCTTCCACACTTTTCTAGTTTTTACTTGATCTTAATCATATTATACTCAGTGACAGAAAACCAACTACTCCAAGGGTCAAAGAATTTCCACCCACACATCACTCACCGTAAGGGCCTAACTTCTGCAGGAGTATAACACATAGCATGATTGTGGTTGAAAGCCATGAGTGGCACGAAGGGTGAATTTGTGAAGCTCCGATAAAGACTCATTTTGATAGAACCACTAAAATCCCAAAGCATTTCGATGTACTTAGTGAAAGAAAGGAAGAATGCAACTAAACACAAGCAACTCCATAATAACTACCTTGCCAGAATTTTCTTTATTTCCAACAATTGATTGGCATGCCAGCCTCCATGATTCCGGTTTCTGCACATTTCAACCAAACAAGATTATTCAAGTCCTGGCTATAGACTTGAAACAAAGAAACATAAGCTTCAGATTTACTGGCCTAGGACTTTTAAATTTTTAATTGTGGTACGATGGAAATTTGGTTCAACAGCACATTGCTGCGAGACAGCTTTAGCCTTCCCCCTAACCCTGTAGAACTCTACCCCTTATGCCTTTACCAAAGACTCGGACCTTAGGTAGACAAACTGTGCCATTGTGGTAAAACTTTTAGTAAACGACTATCAAAAACTTGAGCTTCAAACAAAAAAGGTTTATTTTATTTAAAAGACTTCACCACCCATTTCAGTTTTTGAGGGAACTTCTCTAAGTGTACTTCTTTGCAATTTCTTTATTAGGAGTGTTTTGTAGCTATGTCAGGTAAGTGATAATTAAGCAAAAAAGTTGTATTCAGAAGCATTTGCATCCAAGTTCTACCAAAGACGAAGAGCATCTCACAGCAAGAGAGAGAGGGGGCAGAGTAAACATGCCTTCTTTAGGTAGCGGAGCTCTGTGCTTGTCCTCTCATTCAAAAGATCCTGTCCTTCTATAATCTACACTAGTAGAACCACGATGACAGACAGAAGTAGTCAATAAGAAACTGAAAGTCAATTCTTTCCCAAGAATAAGTTAATATCACGCATTTCGGTAAGACAAGAAAACAAAGGCCACTACATTAGTACCTCAATGACATCCGGTTGAGTTGTTGATAACATCAATCTTAGTACCTCAATTTATGGAAGTCTAAGTTCGGCCGACAATTACTGGGCCCTGTTACCGATTGGCACACCAAACTGTTTTGCTTCATCCAGGAGGGACAATAGCCTTTGGGATTGCCTTGGTGATTTTGGTTCCATGTGATATTGGAATCTGCATTTGGAGTAGATCCAGAAAGGTGGACTTTGAATTTACATGGAAACCCACCATGGGGAAGGATTTTTGGTACTGCCATGGCTTTGGCAAGTGGTATATGGGTCAGATAATGCCACCGTTGGATCATTCCCTTCGATGAGGAATGACAATTGAAGGTGTTTATATCCTAGTTAATTAAGGAACGTAAAATAATTGGGTCTGTAAGTACAGGTTTTCCCGAGAAGAATGGAATTGGTGGCCACGGTTTCATCTTATCTGGGACTCTCGAGTCTCAACCAGTGAGGGGTTGATTAATGATACGGAACTGGGGAAAACAGTGCTGCGTTTTAAAGGCAAAAAATATTAAGCGAGGGGAATATAAAAAATAACTACGGTATTGGGGCCTGTGGTTTGCTATTTTTCTAATTGTAGCTCTTTCAGCATCGTAGAACTCTTTTATCTGTGGATGAAATTGAATGCAATTGGTGCCGAACCACGTAAAATCTGTGCTATTCTCTTTCCTGTGTTTGTTTAATTCTATGGTTTGCTTCCATTGTGGTGGGTTGAAATCTTAACACAAACATAGCCCGAAATGAACTGTAAAACCTTGTGATTCGTAGAGACCATAACTAGAAAGCATACAATCAAGGTACAGTAGATATCCGCGGATATCTGAATCTATTTGCTAGCTCCAAAAAGCTGCGTTCCATTTTGGTTGGCAATTTTGTTGACAAAACACATATTTCTTTGTATCTTGTATCTTATCAAGTATGTAATTTGTAGCAGGCCGAACATGACTGTCCACATCTGTCTTGAAAAACAAAACCAAGTCCATCTGTGGCCGTGTTTGAACCGGGGCTCGGCTCTAGGCCGAGGCCCATCCTTTAACATTATATTCAGGCTCAGCCACCTTCAGGGAGGAAGTCCCATCGGCATGATCCCCTCACAAGTCGCTTAATGGGCTCGGCCAAGCATGGGCTCGGCTAACTACAGTGATGCGTGCTTCTCCACGTGCAGAAATGGTTACGCCAAAAGATAATCATGAGCGCACATGAAACGTGTCAGCTCACACCAAAACAGTTACCAGATCTATTCAGTGACGTCGCGATGACGCCACTTGGCTCGGGCAAGGCACATGCCCAAGCTTGGAGATCAAGTCAAGGAGATTCTATAAATACTAAAGGATGACAACCCTAAGAGGTACAGACCACTAAACACCTAAACCCTAGTCCCTTGCTTTGCTCTCTGCACATTCTCACCTCTCGCCGGAGGGCCTTACCGGGTAACCCCCGGCCAGGTCTTAGTCGTGCGTTCATTGTGCAGGTTAGAGTGAGAAGGCTAGGAGATCAACGAACCAACGGAGGGGGAAATTGGATCAAGGATCACAGGCCACACATAATTTTACTTTATTTTACTAAGCGTAGCGTGTCTGTATAGAAATAGAGCGAAAGGAGCCATATATTTGTAATTGAGAGTGAGTGGGAACAAAGGCACTAATCAGATCAATTGCGAATAAAGGAGAATGCAAACCAATCAATCGGTATAGCAATTGTCAATCAGAAGCTACTGGATGGTTTAGTCATAAGTCGGAAACAAAACGGATCGGTCGGTCGATCAATTGGAAGGGCGTTCTTTTTCAGAACTTATATAAAAGGCGTTTCTCTATATTTCTGTGCAGCCATAAAAACATAAGAACACATCATTTTGAGGAGAGCAAAATCCTAGAGCTTTTGGGGATTGAATCTTGGAGCATATATAAGATTTATGGATCATTGATCGCTCAAGAAGAGCTCCAAGAGGTTTCTACAAAAGTCATTATTCAACTCTGTGTTGCTTCCGGTGGATTTCTGGAAGAATATTTGGAAGGTTTGAGGATTCAAGGAGGCGGCAATCAAGTACTGGGTGTGGCCAACGAGGATTCGACAAGTAGGTCTTAGGACAATTGTGAGGATTCAAATCGTAGGGTAAGATTGCTTGTAGCTACACAATGTTTGTTTATAGTGCTTGATACCTTCCCGTGGTTTTTACCCTCCTAGGGGTTTTCCACGTATATCCTGGTGTTCTCTTTTCATTGCTTCCGTTTGTGCAAATGGTTTTGTTATTAGTTGGTGGGCTGATCAATTAAGGATAGAAAACATAGCAAATCTATAAACCTAGGCGATCTAGGTTTTTTCACTAATCAACTTTCTACAAGTAAAAAAACCAAACACAACCTCAAGAAATTTGAAGAGAACAATTGTACTATCTGAGGTCTTACCTCCACAATGCATGTCCCGCAGCTTCCACCACCTCCGCAGTTCATCACCTTTCCCTATTTTAGTCAAAAACCACAGACAATGAAACTCAAAATTCATGCAATAATGCTAGTCAAACGAGCATGTGCAGAGTAAAAAAAAGTAGAGAAAAGCATTAACGCTATGAGCACACTGGGGGCATTAGGCTAACTTACGTAAGGGGCGTAGAGCTCTATCTTGCCATCCAACATGATGTTCCTCAAAAGCTTCTCTCCACTCACAGTCCTCGCTCTCTCCATCGGGTACTCCCCATCATCTCCTGGCCTTGGCTAGCATACACCCACAAATACACCACCGACATTCAAACACAATCAGCCATTATGAAAATTAGAGGGCCTGTTTGGGCGCCAACTTATTGGATTATACATTTTCCATTTGTATTTTTTGGTATTTAGCAACAGAATGCAGCCTGGAAAAATCAATCCTAGAAGAGCATTTAAGATGCTCATTTTGCATTCTTCATTCATTTGAATTGTACTAGTACAAAATATTCATCCATTTATACTTAATTATCACTCCTGTTACTGGACATACATCCAAACACTTCTTCAAGACTAAAAACATGATCAAAATACATACAGTATAAAATCTATTTTCAACTTCAACTTCCAAACACTATTCTTCTACTCCTTCCAACCAATTGTATTCATTTCATACGAAAAGTCGTGCCACTTTAATCTCGGGAAAAAATAGCTTTCGAGAATAAGTTTTCAATTTTTCTTCTGTTCAAAATTACTCATCTAGATCTTTTGAACAGTGCAAACAAGCACAGAAAACTTATTTTTAGAGGTCAAGTTATATGGTGTTCGAGGAGTAGTTTATTTTTAGAGGTCAAATGACGCGGTATGCTACGGAAAGCAAACAAAATGAGACAGAGGGAGTCTGCCCATGACATTCGAACACTTTTCTATAATCTACTATTCAAATCCATAATTGAAAAGATAATTGGCTCCCAAACACCATATAACTCATATAACTCAGGTGTTCGGTCCAACTTATATGCACAGTGCAGTGCAACCCTACGAATACTGGGAGACCAATTCCATCACCCATTTGCTGGTTCCCAATTAAACTCAGAGCAAAACTCTATATGGACTGGCCCCAAAGGAGTTGATAGCAACTGAGGTTTCCGAACCCGAGGCCAGAGAGTAAACCCCCAAGTCCCAGGCCTTCAACACTAGGCCAAACCTTTGAGTTTCACCTCTCGTAATATTTTACAAGCCACAAGAGGATATAATAGTCAGTACCATACTAGGAAGCAAATTTTAAAATGCATATCAGTGCTTACCCCAATGAATTCGAGCTCAATTTCGGGCTTCTCGGGTGCTTCGGGGGCGGATTCCGGTGAGTTTACGGCAAAGGAAACTGAAATGGGTGTCTTTTTTGAAGCGAGTGTGGCTGAATTTCGGTAGTTTTTTGCTCCGGCGGAGAAATCCGGCAGTCGGATGGATAGGGAAACTAAATGCAGAGAGGCCATTTTGTCTCTCCGAGCTTTTGTCCGGTATTGGTTTTTGTTTGTGGCTACCTTCTGGTGTGGGTAAAATCGTCAATCTTCCAAGTTAATGTACTCCTTTTTACTATTTTTTATACTAATTATTAGTTAATGTACTCCTTGGTTGGAATTTTTTCAAGATGACCTCAACTTTTTCTGAATTTTTTCAAGATGACCTCAACTTTTTCTTCAAATCTCTCATAGACACTTTACTTTTTAAAATATCAATTAAACGCCCTCGTAGTTTAAAAATACCATCAATCCAAAAAGTTACGAGTACCGACCCTTTAAGCACTGATGGTGCACAAACGCCATGTGGGGTCACTTTGAAGTCGCGAACAAATGATCTGAACCTTCAATAATTTTAAAAAAAGTTTTAGAGTGGCCTTGCAAAAAATCAGCTCAATAGGGAAGAAGAATTTTTATTTAAGTTATAAATACTGATGTGTCGGGATATCTTACTTGTCTTTCCACGAAAATAGACTCCAAAAGTGAGCAGGGAAAAAAAAGACAAAGAAATCAAAGCATAAGTGCTTGATCCAATCCAATTGATAATTGCTGGCATCAATGATCCCAATTCCATCCTTGGTGAATCTAGAATGTAATCGCCAAAATTGATGGTAGCCAACAGTTCATACCATAAATTAGGGTTTGGAAAGGAGTCGACAGAGAAAGGCGTTCGTGGCATGAGTTTTTGATTGTCACGAAGATAGAGAGAAAAGATACGATGGGGACGATTAGTGGAGATTAGGTGGTGGGTGGTCTTTTGACTACAACAGAAAAAGAGAATGGTTGATTGGGTTGAGAGAGAGAGAGAGAGAGAGAGAGAGAGAGAGAGAGTTTATAGTGTTGACTCATGATAAGCTGCAACTAAAGTTCAAGGGCAAAAAGGTAAAAGATTATGAACCATTTACATCGTTTCCAAAAGTGAAGGTAACTACAGTTTCAGAAAAAGTAAGGGGTGTCAATGTAGTTGTAAGATACCTTAGGGAGGTTATTGTAATTTACCCAACTATATTTTCAAATCTGACCATTAACACAGATGAATTACAAACAGATTGTGCATAGAAGCATTGTGGGGCACATCTTCGGGTCCCACACAAAAGATCTGAACCGTTCATTAATTTTAAAATATTTTTTTGGGAGATCACTCAAAAAATCATCTCATTTCGAAAACTAGAAGTGCTTGATCGAATAGTAGTTCAATGTTTCATTCAGAAAAATATTTTAAAATTAATGAACGACTCGGATCCTTTGTGTGGAACCAGAAGATGGGCCCCACAACACGTTTGTGCACAATCTGTTTGTAATTAATCTGTGTCGGTAGACTCTTCGTATTTTCAAATCCTATGGTCATGCATAATTTTTGAAAGTTCTTGTCCTTGAGGGTTTTTTTAAGTTTCAGTTCAAAAAATATATACATTTGGAGTTTGGTAATTCTTGCACTAACATTCCCATTTTTTAGTACTACTGGCGTTCTGCATGTTGGAATCCAGATTAGTGTTGACATTAGTATTCTTTCGGCCCTATGTAAACACTGAAATATCAATACTGTAAAACTTAACTCCACATTTTCCTAAAACATCTCTCTCCCTCCCTCCACATTTGCAAAAAATAGTTTTTGAGACTTTAAAACAGTAAAATAAATTTGTGCTTTCCTACATCAATCGGATAAAATGCTATTTTAAATAATTTCAGCAACGAATTAATTGAAACCATTTGAGAATGAGAAAAAATGAACCCTGCTATACATACCGACAGTTTTTGTAGGGAAACCGTATCGATGGCCGCGCCGGGCCGTCTCCAGCCACCGAACGGCCAATCTGAGCCGTCCAAAAATTCTATAAAAAAAAATGAGAGGGCCCCCGGAGGAATCACTGGCATCCGATGTGTGTAGGATACTTGATCTAAACACCCTATTTTTTCATGTGAAAAATAGGGTGTTTAGATCAAGCATCCTACACACCTGTATATGAAAAATAGGGTGTTTAGATCAAATATCCTACACACATCGGATGCCAGTGATTCCCGCTAGGGGCCCCCTTGTTTTTTTATTATAGAATTTTTGAACAGCTCAGATCAACTCTCCGGTGGCCGAAAATGGCTTAACGCGATCGTCGGTGCGGTTTCCCTACGAAAATGTCGATACGTATAGGATTTACGTTGAGAAAATGCATGCATGCATCCATTCATTTTTTTTTTATGATTACATTTTTTGTCAGAATATAATAATAATATTATTATTTTTTAACTGTATACCTAAGTTAGCGAATTGTTAATAGGAAAAATGACAGTTAATAACGTATTTTGATAATTAATATCTGTTAAATACAAATTAAAAATATTTACTAATACTAAAAATATCATTAACAAATAGTATTAATTATTAAAACAAACTCTTATTTTCCCTGTAACAAACCTACAACACAACTCTCTCTCTCTCTCAACCCCTCGACGGCGAAGTCGCCGGGAAGTCCACTGCCCTCTCTCTCCCTCTCTCTGTAGATGTGTATATCTAGGCACAACCCTACATGAACACCTTCTCCCTCCGCACACGTTCCACTTTCCTCTCCAACCCCTTTCTCCCACTCCAACGCACCAAAAACCCTAACCCCAAAACCACCAACCGCCTCATCTCCATTCTACCCCACCTCAAACCCTCAAATCCTAACCCTAATCACAACCCCACCGATTACACCACCATTTCTGCCCTCCTCTCGAACCCCACCTTCCCGCCCGGCCCACCCCTCGAAACCGCCCTGGACCGAGCCGGAATCGAACCGGGTCCGTCCCTGTTACAGCGGGTTTTCGACGATTTCGGTTCGTCTCCTAAACAATTGTTGAGTCTGTTCATATGGGCGGGAAAGCAGCCTGGGTGTTTATCCACTGTGGGCATCTTCAATGCCATGATCAAGGTCCTTGCTAGGGCAAGAGAGTTTGAGGCTGCTTGGTGTTTAATACTTGGCCGGATTAAACGGGGACTTGAGGGACCTGATGCGGATACTTTCGCCATTCTTATTAGGCGGTATGCTCGCGCAGGTACTTGCTTTTCTGTAATTCTGCCAATTTACGGGTTCGTGTGTGTAGTAGTCGCGTGATTGGATTTGAAATGAAGGGGTTTTAAGGTTTATAAAACCGTTGGGAGGTTAGCTATTAGAGGTAGATTCTTAACTCACTAGTTGGGAAGATATGTTTTGTTCAAGATCGTGTAGACTATGTGATCGTTTATGCAATGATTTTGATTCTGTTCTAGTGCAGGCTATAGATCTGAGATCACTGTTGAAGTGGAAAAGTAGAATTCGAAATTTAGTTAAGGTCATAAATTATAATTATAATGCTTCAAGAAGTGATGTCAAGTCCATTAACTTCAAATCCATATATTCGAACGCAACCTTAATATGGATCTAGATTGGGGTGGTATGAGAATGTAATGCACTTGTAATACGTTGGTATTTGGAATTTGACCATGTAAATATGCTTGGAATTATGAATGCTTAGAGTTTACTCAGTGTTTGCAAGTGTACTAGTGTACCCGTATTTAAGCATTTGGATTTTAGTGCAAAATGATTTATTTGGTGCTTGAATATTTAACCCTTGCATGCCACTTACAATTTGGATATTTGCCTAATGTGGATGATTTTTGGTGGTCCTGCAGGTATGCCCTCACCTGCGATTAGAACTTTGGAATTTGCATGCAGTTTAGACTTGATTCAGTGTTCGAATTCAGAACTGAATTTGTTTGAGATTTTATTGGACTCCTTTTGCAAGGAGGGACTTGTTTGGGAAGCTTCAAAATATTTCAATACTAAAAGAGCGACAGACCCTTCTTGGGTTCCATCAATTCATGTTTACAATATTCTATTGACGGGGTGGTTTCGAGCAAGAAAGCTTGAACTCGTAGAATGTCTTTGGGATGAGATGAAAAGTAAGAATGTGAAGCCTAGTGTTGTAACATATGGCACCCTTATTGAGGGTTATTGTCGGCAGTGTCGTGTTGAGGTGGCAATTGAATTATTTTGGGAGATGAAGAGACAGGGAATTGAACCAAATGCAATTGTTTATAATTCAATAATTGATGCGTTAGGGGAAGCAGGAAGGTTTAAGGAGGCATTAGCGATGATGGAACGGTTTCTAGTTTTGGAATCAGGGCCCACTATTTCCACGTACAATTCCCTCGTTAAATGTTTTTGCAGGGCTGGAGATATTGAAGGGGCTAATAAGGTCCTTAAGATGATGATTAATAGGGGGTTTATGCCAACCATTACAATGTATAATTACTTTCTTCGGCACTACGTAAACTTAGAGAAATTTGAAGAGGGGATGAACCTTTATACCAAGGTGATGGAATCTGGATACATCCCTGACCAGTTCACTTATCATATTTTGATGATTTTGTTGTGCAAACAGGAGAGACTGGATCTTGCAATGCAAGTTAGGAAGGAAATGAAAGATAGAGGATATGATTTGGACCCTGTTGGGTGCACTATGTTGGTCCATTTGCTATGTACAATGCATAGAGTCGAAGAGGCTTTTCTAGAATTGGAGGACATGATGTGGCGCGGAATTGTTCCTCATTCCACAACGTATCAAAGAATGACCTATGAACTGAAGGAACAAGGGAAGATTGAAATGACCCGAAAACTATGTGATATGATGACCGCAACCCCTCACTTAATAAAGCTGCCTAGTGCAAATGTCAGAGATGAAGACGGTTCACGTGCAAGGAGAACATCTATAATCCAGAAAGCCAAAGCATTGTCTAATACGTTGAAGACATGCAGAGATCCGAGAGAACTTGTTAAGCGTAGAAAACCATCGGTGGTTGCACAGTAGTTGGTGGAGGATATCAAGAGAAGAGGAAGCTTGTTGTGATATCCTGGATTTGTAAAAGATAAAGAGCAAGTTCTCTATATTTGTGATTATGCGGCAGACCTCCTAAATAGTCTCATACAAATGAGTCAGCAAGAGGGCACCCTGGAACAACAAGGTTCCACCAATATCTTGGACTTCTTGGATTTCAGATGCGTTCTGTAATGAAGAGCAACGGTACTTGTCTTGAAAGCTTTTGTTATGCATTGGGGTGATATTTCCCCGTCTTTTAGGCTCTCGTCAGTATGGTTTAGGTTGGATTGGAAGATATCTTTGAAAAGAGGAAGAAAAAAATATAACAGAAAGGATGGGGCAGTTTCGGCATGTGGGGACCTGGAGTGCAGAATATTGAATGGACCAGAGTTCTTCCAACCGTATGGGGATATATCTATAGCGTCAATAACCCGCTGCCTGTGGTTAGATTTCAGGAAACGGAGGAGGAATTAGTAGTGTTCCTTTCAGAACCCTTTTGGTTAAGTTCTCATTAGAGCAGTTGACATCAGGGATAATTACGTAAAGGGACGTGTATAAGTGATTTTCCTTAAGGATTATTTCTAATATCAGCCACTGGAGTGTTGTATTTGTGGATGACCCTCAGAGATATGCTTGAAGGTTCTGGAAATTGTGAAGGTGTTGTATTTCACAACGGTAATCTTTGACAGAATCTGTGAAAGGATATCTTTATGTATTTCCTCTTGCTTATACTTACATTTATGAGAAAACTTTAAAATCTTAGTTAACCAAGCAAGGGTCCTACAGGTATGCTTCTGGAGCTTTTGAAAAGGGATGAGGTCTGAAGGACAAAATTGCTGAAGATTGCTGGAAGGGGTGATTGTCTTTTAGTAGGCGGGCAGGTCTGTAAGGAGCTACTTTATTTTCCAAAAAACAAAAAGAAGTGTGTAAAGAGCTAACACCTGTTAGTGAGAATGTAATTGTACCTCTTTGGGCATTAGCAGTGGAAGCTAAGGTAACGACATTGATGAAAATTTTTGGTTGATAATGCACGTACTTGTAAACTATGGCTACATGATCTTGACCTATTTTAATAAAAAGCGGGCATAAAAAAAAGCAACTGCAGGGCTTCTGTATTCGTGCCATGTTCTTCTTTGGACTTTCGTGTTCTGTAGTTCATGGTATCACAATTAACAGGTAAGGGAAACAAAAGATCAGTTGAGTTAGGTCCTTTAGTCTTCTTACGGCTTGAAGCTCAAGGTGATTGATCCATTGCAGATGGGCTCCACTATCTTACATTTTGAGGTAATTATGTTGCCCCAAGTAACAGGTAGGGAAAACAAAAAGATCAGTCGGAGTTAGGTCCTTTAATCTTCTTACAGCTTGAAGTTCAAGCTGATTCATATGCAGATGGGCTCCACTATGTTAGTTTTTGAGGTAATTATTGTTGCTATTTTGTCAAAATATGATAGCATGGTTACATTTTTGTTTGTCAATAGGAGGGGGCTACTGGTGTAGTGGTTACAATTCGGACTATTAACATCATTGTTTTCAATTCTACCCTCATTAAGCTGCCTTGTGCTTGTAATGCCAAAAGGTTAGGTCTGTACCAAACATAGGCTAAGAACTGCATTAATGGGGACTAAACTTGGTTTATATTATTTTAGTTTATTGTTTATTTTAGAGATCATTAGTGTGGAGTGGAATTGTTGCAAACTTGCCATTTCCGCGGAAAACTTGTGTATCTTCAACCCTGTCTATCCTTTTCTTATCAAGACATTAGGACTGGACATGTGTCTGGAGAAATCTTTTGGGTCAAAAGCAGGTGGGCACTGCTGCCGGCTATTGCTTTGTGCTGATAGATATAGGTTTGCTTGTTTCAGATGTAGAGTGACATGAATTGTGAAATATGCTTTGTGGCAAATGAGTTATTAGTTAGTGAATGCATTGCTTTCTCATGAGTATATATTTACTGGACTTGTACTTCTAGTGCAGCTGTGCTCGTAAATTCTCTTGTTAGACATGCAAACCCCTGTGACCAATCATCTTTGGCAATTTGATCACCATTAAATAATTGAATAGTTAGACTTCATGGAAATTGTAATTCGACATTCATATGTTCTTGTTGCGAGGGTGGAACAATATGCGCCCACCATGCAGTTTGGTTTAAACCTGCAGTTTGGTTTGGTTTATAGTTTCATTTTTGTTTCAATTTCACCCTTCTGTTATGTACAACTTTGTTGTTCGTTAGTTTAAGTACTACTGTACTACTAGTTGTATACCAGATAACATTCCTGATGGTTCATTGTCAACCAAGTTTATAAGTGGTACAAACTACAAAGTACGTTGTTAAATGTTAAGTGGAAGTAGTCTGATTCGTTTAATATGTGGTTTTCAACTAAGTATCTATTGTGGATTGAACTCTAGCATTCTTTGCAAAGGTGATGGAAATCCTGTAAGTTACTGGATAATGCGTTTGCTCTGAACTTTGGGGTCTTTGACTTTAAAACTGCTCATGAACTGACAGCTTATCTCTTCTCGGGTTTCAAAATTGTCTCGCAAAATTAGCTTTTAGTAATGGTGGCATGTGCATTTTTAAAATTTTGAATTGTGAATACTTACAAGTCATATTTTCCTTTTAGGGACTTTTGGTGGCAGATGGGTGTGCAAGGCATGCTTTGATGTAGCTACGATGCAATAAGATGATCGATGAACACCTAACCACCAGACATGTAACCGCATCCGTAAGGTAATTGTATTCATTGTTTGCAAGCATGTACAGTTATGTGGTAGAGGCAATTTTGCAATTGTGTACCATGACTTTATTTAGACTAGACTATATGCCTATGCAGTGAGAGATCCCAGGCCTCCAATTTCGGAATGGTTGCTGGTTTAGGGCTGCTTAAGAGTTTCAGATTTCTAGTTTAGGGAAGAAGATAAATAACAAGGATGATGTTGTCTTTTTATCACGCCATTATTTGAAGTAAAACAAGTTTTCATGCCTCTAATAAGGGGTGAAAATTGGTCGGGTCGGGTCAGTTTTTGGGGTGTTTCGGACCGAACCAATCGGGACAGGGTAATGTAGCCGGGAACCAACCCTGACCGGAAAAAACAATGGACCGAAATCAGTTCAGGATGGTTCAGTCTGGTCGATTTTTTCCGTCCAGTGTTTAGGATTGAAATGGAAGGTTGAGATTGAGATGGATGGCTGAGATTTGTTATTATTTTTTTGGGTAAGTTAAAACTTTATTAAGCAAACAAACCATAATCCCAGGAGAGAGCAGCTCTCACTTACAAACAGAAACAAACCTAGCAAGCTAGGACAGGAAAGCCAAAGTAAGCAACAATTACAATGGACTAAAGATCCTAGAAAAAATGTTCCAGGAATCAACAAAAAGCCTATTTGCATCACTATGCTTGACATTTCTCCATGAACAAAGACTGGCTCTGACCTCCTCCATAATCTGGGCACCCAAAATCTGAGCACCCAAAATCTGAGCAGGTAGCGAATTGGAACTGCCTACGATTTCGTTCCCTCCAAATCCAATAAAGTGAGGCAGACATGGAAAGTTTATACACTCGATTAGGACAGGAATCAGAAGATTTATGAGCATAGATCCACTCAAGCTCTCTAGTTAAGCCATAACAGGAACGGAAAACATTGTTCCTAAGTAGAAGCATTTTCCAAACAGCTTGGGAATATGAGCATTCAAAAAATAAATGCTCATGGGACTCCTCTTTATCCTGACAAAGCAGACAGATATTGTCACCAACTATGCCCCCATCGGAGGAGCCTATCCTTCGTTGATAACCTCCCCAATATGGTCAGCCATTCTATAAAAGCCCAACGGGGCACATGGTGAGAGAACCAAACACACTTTGCCCATGGAACCATTGGAAATTTAGTCCTCAAAACCTGCCATGCAGACTTAGCTGTGTAGATCCCACTTTTGTGGGGCAGCCACTTCACAGAATCAGGGACAGAAGGGTTAGGAATCAAAGAAGGATCAGTACCAGCAACAATCTCCCTTGTAATAGCACATTGTGGGAAAGAGCCATGTCATACTTGAATCAGATATCATGTTTCTGCTAAAATTTGTCTTTCAAGTACAACAGTGTAGTTAAAATGACACTTTTAGCTATTTTACATAGCGCGTACACCAAAAACATTTAGAATGTTCCCAAGTGGTGTGGGAGCATCATGAGACCATATCGCTTTTAACAAATCAATCTCATTTTTTGTGGGTGATTTTGATCTAACAGTTGTGATTTACCTATTTTGTCAATCTAAGGGTCCATATGTAATGAGAGCATGATGATCCAATACCACTTGGGAGCATACTAGAAGTTTTCGGTGTTCTGAGCTATGTAAAATATTCCCTTTGTCCCATAATGGAGTAGCTGAAAGTGCCATTTTAACCACACTGTTGTACTTGAAAGCCAAATTTTTGAACGGCGAAAGAAATTTTATTAATTTTTGAAATTGTTACAAAGGCAAAAGGAATAAAGATTTGATGGCATCATATTCCTAAACAAAGCTAAGAACAATCCTGTGCTCAAGAATTCGAGACCCAAATATGAAATTGGTAAGATTCCAACTACATAAGCACTCATTGGGATAAGCCCACACCAAATGGGCCAAACCCAAAACACCAATGGGCCGAAACCCAAACACCTAAAAGGGCTCAAGCCTAAACCTAAGAAACCCTAAAAACTAACCCAATCCCTAGCAACATTTCAGCCACCGCTGCCCCGCGCCCACACTGCCTTCCGTCTGACGAGCCGTCGAATGCCGAGACCAAATCCGCCATGCTCCTCCACAGTCTCCAAGCTTCCTCTATAGCCACCAGCAAACCCCCTAGAACCAGCGGGAGCTGGACGTATCCAGACGACAACCGAAAAGGAGTAGCCACTGGAAAGACGCATGGAGCCCAACAAACCTCGGAGCCTAGCAAGCCATGAATCACAACACTCAACAAACCCCTCGAGCTACTAGTAACACACTTCGCTGTTAAGTCCCGAGCCAGAAACACCCAATAGTGTAAACCCGCGGAAAGCCACCAGACTGGAGAGGCAAACACAGCCGGGGGGGGGGTGGGGGGGGTGTTTGGGGGGGGGGGTTTCCAATCTTAGCTGTAACATGATATCGTCTTTGAACGTGATTCATAGATTTGTTCAATCACTGGATTGGACATGCATGCATGCATCATTGCTAAAGTACAATGATTTGGAAAATGATATGAAACAATCAGAACTCACTAATAGTTCCCAAATCAAGCAATGAAGAGCTCATAATTGGCCGTCTCAACGTCATGTAAACCTCCTGTGGACCCGATTTAACGAGAAGTACATGATCATAAGCCTTGGAACTTTCCATTACTTCAGCTTGTATGCTAGGAGCTACGTTACATGGATCCTTCATTTTGGCTCAAGTATCCGTGTCGATGTGTCCGACACTTGTATCTTTTTGGACACTTGGATCCTCTAATTGTTAAAATATTTACAGAAAAAGAATATCAAATTAGTTAGAAAAGCGATATATCGAGTATTTCACACAGACGAGAAATAGGGAAATAGTAAAAACATAATTTTCATAACCCTTTCTTGTTTAAATACATTTGTAAACATAGTATACTGTACATAATCTGAGAAAATTATGCAATACTGTATATAATACAAACAAGAGTTCAAGACATGTCCTCGTACCCGTACTCAAGTTGGGGACACATATCCACGTATCCTAAGAGTTAAGCTTAGGAAGGTCCGACACTTGGACTTGCACCCGCACCCGATACTCACACCCGAGTCCATGTAACATACGCTAGGAGGGTGTATTGAGGAATTAGTTATCTGTTCGGATAAGTAATTCCAAACCCCAAATATCCAGTTTTGCGAGTCGGATATAAAAAGGGGTGAGTAATAATCCAGGAATATCTATATCCAGCCACATCTGGATTACTTTTGGACACTTTTTACCCTCTCAAATATATATGCGCCCTCCCTCTCTTTCAACCGTAGCCGACCCTATCTCTCTCACTCTTTCTCAATCCTAGCCACCACAACTCCTCTTCTTCCTTCCCCTCACCCCATGGGTTCCATACCTGTGTGCGGCGGCTGGAGGGGAAGGCCATGGTACTATTCCGACTCTCTTTCTTTGTTTTTCTTTTTTTCTTTCGTCTTTCCAGATCAACGATTTGTCATCTGATCTGTGAGAGTTTTGTCTCTCGTTTTACGAGAGTTGTTAGTTTTGTCTTTAGACAAATTTTGTCCACAGATCGGGTTCTCTCAATCGAGGTTACTTCACAACGATATATGTGCTTTAGCGTTCTATCCCTACAAGATGTCTTTGGTGGGACAACTCGTGACAGCTTGGTAGATTTGTAGTTCTTGGGAGTTCATTGGTGTGTTCATACTTGGTTGGAGTGCATCTGATCGTCTGGGTATTTGGTGCCTTTTGTCTTTAACTTTGCACATTTTCTCTTTTGAGACTCCTAATTTGATGTTAGGTAGTTTAAAAGTGTCGTTGCGTCAAGTCATGCGTGAGTTAGTATGAAAGACATCGATTATCTTGTGATTTACTCGTTTTATTTGTTAGACGATTACTTTGGCTTTGTGATGACATAGCCATGGAGTGGTTAGACAAGTTTCATAGGCTTTGGAAGCATACACCAAAGGCTAAGGATAGCACGAGCATCAAGAAGGCTTTTTGGTCCGAAAATAAGGGTCCTTGGTAGTTGGTAGTTCAAGGGTCATCTATGGTAGTTTGGTAGTTAAAGGGTCATCATGAATTAAGTGTTTGCATTGATAGTTGAAAGGGTCATCATGTATTTAGTATTTGCATTAATACTCATCTAGATGCATTAAACACATGCTAGTAGGTTCAATGTACGCATATATCTAGGTTCAGCCTCACATCTTTTTTTGGATGTGTTCATTAATTAGGTTCATTTCATTTAAAGTTCTAGGAATTCGAAGAGTCTTTCTCATGGATTATAAATTGAGATGTAATCTTTCATTTGGAATAGAGTTGATTAATGAATTGAGTTTACAAGGTTAAGGCCTTTGTAATTGGGGTTTGGGCTGCGGTCCTTCCTTGCAGAAACTGCCTAGCCCTTGCGAGGGTAAAGCACATCTCTCTCTCTATCTCTCTCGACTTCTTCTATTCTCTCATTTCTTCTACTTTGCGCACTTATCCAAACAACATTCTTATTTCCCCACCCAAAGCACCACGATTTTAGTTGTAGGCAGCGATACGCTAAGGGTTCTAAATCTGTCCTACATCACTTTGTCTAAGTTCTTTGTAATGATCTCTGTCTTGTAAGTGCCGTTGACCGTTTATTAATACAATATCCACTTTTGACCACAAAAAAAAAAAAAAAAAAAAACTATATATTCGCCTCTATATCCGACTTCTATTAGGAAATTTTTAATATTATTTGCAAAAATGCAATTATCCATTTATATCTCTGAACAAAACAAACCATGCATACCATATCACCCCTTCATAATAATCCCTCATGCTAATGTGTCGCTTCCAAGGAAAAATCTGCACCTGTATCTCAATCAAAAACAAAAACATCTAATGGACAGATATGCTAAAAAAATGGGCAAAATACAAACTACCATCTTGTGATTGGGCCACTCTACCTCACTATCTCTCTCATTCCAAAAAGAACCAACTCAGCTCCTCGGGATTTTTGGACTCCTGCAGGCTGCAACTGTTAAAAAATAACTAACAGAGCATGATGTTCCAAAACACTCTATTTTACCAATTACCTAATAGGATACTTTTTCTTTTCATTGTTTCATTTTCTTTTTGTTTCTTCAGAGAGAGAGAACAACAGAAAAAGAAAAGAAAAAAGAAGAAGAAGAAAAGGTGTGTGAATAGTGCCTAAAAGCACTTTAGATATGGTAGTGTTCATGGGGGTATGTTATTGGGCCTTTGTTGAGGCTCTTGGAGGGGGTGTTCTGGGCTCCGGCTGTGGTGAATGGTATGTAAAATCTATTTTTGTGGTAATGGTAGGTAATACTACATTTTTCGGCTATTCATAAAACCATCTTGAGTTTAGCAAATTCACCTTATATGGGAATTGATATTTACACATTCTTTTTTGTTGTCCATACTCCTTTTTTTTTGTCTTTTAACCAAAAAAAAAAAAAAAAACATTTTCAACTCTAAAAAACAAAAAAGAGTGAATGTCAATTCCCTAATTTTTTGTGGGTGGTTTTGTTTTAACAGTTGTGATTTACCTATTTTTCAATTTAAGGGTCCATATTTAATGGGAGCATCATACTCCCATACCGCTTAATTGGGAGCATACTAGAAGTTTTCATTCATTAGTTATTTATCTATTCATTGCTGCACATGCTCAAGAATGGCAAATCTTTCTCCACTCTTGTGTGAGAACCCTGCACATAAGAATTGAAAACATATAGTAGTATCAAATTTGATAATCCAATTTAGCACTAAAATTGAATGTATCAAGTGATAAACAATTAAATAGGTTTGATAGTTATATTTTACCCTGCTTAAAATATTAAGTGCCTCTTCAAAATGGAGGCTAAAAAATTCATAAAAATGAAGTAGCCTGCTTACTGCTTATTGGTTGAATTTATTGAAACATGTTATCATGCCTTCTACCACCACCACTACTACCAACCACGATCGCCACCACCATCACGACGATCACCACCACTGCCAACATCCATTGCTGCCGCCGCCACTACTCCACCTCCAGAACTACGTACCATAGCCAACACCACTCCTATGTAGCTACCATTATCACCACAACCGCTCCACTAACTCTGCTAGTACACCAACCACTCTGCCACTATCGACACCACAACCACCACCACCACAATAACCATTTCATTGCCGCAACCATTACAACGACCACTTTGCCGTCTCAACCACTACCATCACCATTCTACCACCACCACCGTTGCTGCGGCTCTGCTACCACAACCACTCCACCATTACTACCACAATCACTCCGCCACTGCTCTACCATCATCTTTTACCCCTACAACCATAATCTCTCCATCTTTCTACCATTTTCTAGTGTTGCAATTAACTCACCTCTTCACCACCATGACTACACAGCACTTGTTATCATAATCACCACCACCAACTTTTACCATCGCCATCTCTCCAACACCACCATTGTCATCATCCTCCCACCAACACTACTACCTTCGCTACAATCACCGCCAGCCACAATGACCACCATCATATCGTTTCTCCACCACACCACATAAAGTCAACACCCTTCCACTGCCACCACAAACAAATAGCGACCATAAGCAAAATTAAAAGGTACTCCGTAACAATTTCATATAATATACTTCTTTCTTTTTTTAAATCTTTGTACAAAATCCAGCTCTTAACATTTTTATCAACCACTTTTCACTAAAAAAAAAATTAGCATTCGGTGTTCAGTACTTAATTTTTGAACTTTCAGCTTCAGTTTTTAGTTTTAATAGACAACACTTGAAGATATTGATTTAGAGTCTATATTTGATCTAACGGCCGTGATTTACATATTTTTCAATCTTAGTCCATATTCAATGGGAGCATCATGCTCCCATACCACTCGGGAGCATGACATAAATTTTCATTGTTTGCCAAAGCTCAAAATCAACTTCTAAAAGTCCTTAAATCTAGACCTAAAAGCACCAAAATTCTATTTTCTTTTTGCAAAGAACCTTTGACCCATTTTTTTGCTTCCTGAAAAGTTGTTCCAAAAGTTTGGGCAAATACTTGCTCCTTTGGGTGAAGCTTTGGATACCATTGTCAACAGGTCTTTCCATTACTACTTACAATATTAGACTTTGTACTGGAGCTTAATGGTTGAAAATAATATTTCTATCTCGAGGAGGTTGATACAAATATTAGTATACTGCATTATTTTGTAAGAACAAAAGAATTATGTTGAGCCTAAAGTCACAATCAGATAAATTTGTTTAATGCAATGGGATGGAATGTGTTTGTAAATTAAGGATATTGTTGATTATGTGAGCATGGTTGGGAGATGACAAAAGCATAATGCGCAACTAACCAATCATGATCTGATAAAGCTATAGAAATAATGGAGCCAGATCTTATGTATATCTGCTCATCGGTTCTTGCTTCCTGCCCCGCTCATAATCAGTGGTGGGGCCAGGATTTTAAATCGGGAGGGACCGGCTTAATGGATATAGATTTTTTATTGTAACGTACATTTATTATATCATAAAGTTTTTATTTTTCAATACATTGCATTTGTACATTGAAATGATTATAACCTAATACAATTAAAGTATACCAATCATTTTGCTTTTTTCTTTAGGCTACTCCAACTGTCACGTGTTTATTTTTTATTTATAAAAAAATTGAGAAATGAGAGATTTTTTATCAAATCAAATCAAGATTATTAAGATTACAAGTATCTGTACACGAATAATCATTAATAATATTCCAAATCAAATATATACAAAATAAAAATTTTAAAACTCGAGCTCAGGGGACTGAAGCCCTCCGCCCCCAACATAGCTTCGCCCCTGCCATTCTTGAGTGTAAATTTCCACCGAGAGCTGCTATTCCCCCCTCCCCTGACACACACACCCCCCGGCCCCACCTCCCCTTTTCCGAAATTACCCCGCCTCTCTCTCTCTCTCTCTCTCTCTCTCTCTCTTCCTTTTCTTTCTTTCTTTCTTTACAGTTTCTTTCCTTCTTTCTTTTTTTTCCTTTTCTTTCCATTCCAGTTTGATTTTTTTTTTTCATTTTATTTCTTTTTCTTTCTTTTTAGTTTGAATTTTTTTTCTCTTTAATAATAGGTTCAAGTCTAATTCTAGGCTTTGTAAAGTAATTATGAAAAAAAAATGTTTCAATTGATCATGTTTATACGACTATTTTATTTTTATTTTTTTTGTCTTTTATAGATTAAAAAATATAGTTACGAAAATAAGTATTTCAATTTTCAAATATTTCATCCTAAATGGTCGTAGTAAATTTTTTAATACATATATTTTTTAACTATTTTTTAATATATAAACGGTGTAAAAAATAAGTATTTCAATTTTCAATCCATGTTACTAATCAAACTATTATTTCTTACATTTAAAAAATTTGTTCTTTCTTTCTTACACAATAGGTTCAAGCCTAATTCTAGATTTTTTAAAGTAATTGAGAGAGAGAAAAAAAGTGTTTCAATTGATCATGTTTATCCGACTATTTTTTTCTCCTTTATAGATTAAAAAATATATTTACAAAAATAAATGTTCCAATTTTCAATCCGTTTGAACCGGTGCAAAGTTGTTATTTTTCTAATCATTTCATCTTAAATGGTCGTAATAAATTTTTGGTTCCAAGGCCTTTCAATGGACATCCTAAGAGAGTCTTAGAACTAAAAAATAAGTCTTAGGGTGTTTTGTTGAAAGACTTTAAAAAGATATGAGTAATTAAATAAAGAAATAAATCAAAATAATATGATCAGAATAAAAAAAATTTCACACCCGTTCAAACGCATTAAAAATTGAAGCACTTAATCTTTTAACCATATTTTTTAATATATATAAACGGTCTAAAAAAATTAAGTGCTTAAATTTTCACTCCGTTTGAATCGGTGCAAAGATCTTGTCAATATAATCAGAATAACAAGATCTTTGCACCGATTCAAACGGAGTAAAAATTTGAGCACTTAATTTTTAGACTGTTTATATATTAAAAAATATGGTTAAAAAATTAAGTACTTTAATTTTTAATGCGTTTGAACGGGTGTGAAGATCTTTTTATTTTGATCATATTATTCTAAAGAGACATAATCAAATTTTGTCTCTAAAGCTCTCATAATTACATTTATGCTCCATAGGATTGCAAATTGATGGTGAGAATTTTTTTCAACCCAAACGTTGCCGTTTTAGCGGCTAGCAGAGAGCCCAGGGCCAATTAAAATTAAAATGGCGGAGAGAGGTAATTAAAAGGGCCGAGGGAGGGTAAAAACGGAAAAAGGATGTGGGACCGGAGGGGTGTGGTGTCAGGGGGGGTGGGAAAAGCAATTTACATTTCCACCAAAGACAAGATGTCTAGGGGTGAGAAAAAACAGCATAACCAAATCACCCGGCCCAACCCGTAGGATCTCGGATGGTTTTAAACCAGCATATGGTCGGATACAAGTTGATTTATTTTTGAAACTCGGGTTCCGGATAGGGTTTCAGGTCAGAATTGGGCAAAATTGGTCAAACCGACCCATCAACCCGAATCTGTTTTCTAGACGGCTTCACAAGATTACGCGGTCAGTTTCATGTCCAAAAGAATTCAACCCGACCAAATCGGATCGTGTTTTGATAATTAATACCCGTTAAAGACATACTGAGAACATTTGTTAATGCTGAAAATGTCTTTGACGGATATTAATTATCAAAACACGTTATGGGCCGTCATTTTCTCATGAACTTAATTGGATATTGATAAGTTCTCCATGAATACAAATGTTTATTCGTTCAAATATTTACGGACAAGGGATTGAGATCAAATATTTACGGACAAGGGATTGAGCTCATCTTTGCAAGATTGGCTAAAAAATCAAGCTCTACAAAATAAGCTGCTTTGATTATCAAAGTGAACTTGTAATCAGAAATTGTGGTTTAAAAAGTACACTTCATCGCACACGAAGGGGATCGAGGCGCGGGTATCAGGCTTCATTGTGTAGAAGCGAAGCGCGGGTGGTGAAGTGTAGGTGAAGAGCAAAAAGCGCATGCTTCGGAACTAATCCAAGGCGCATGAAGCGCGCGCTTAACCATCAACTCTAAGAAATTTGTGTATTTAATCAGAGCTGTCCATTTTTTAAAGTCTATCTGCCTCTAAATTGTGATCCAACGCATCACATCAAAGCTTTTAATGAGACCAAATACCAAATAACAACTTTTATAAAAAGCCCTAACTGTCTAATAATGCATTGTCCTTTTCTTTGACTGAATCGACCTCGCAAAGCTTCCTTCAATTAGACTGCAATTAGCCTACTATTACTTCATCATGTTTCTAATCTCTAAAGCTAAACATTCAAACTTCAAAGATTAATTAATTTTGATGGATGCCTAGTATATTCTTTTTTTTAACATATGGTCATTTGAATATCTATCTAATAAAACACAAGGGTGTGGGGACCATACAAACACAAGTTGATCCAAAGGCTTAGATTCATTTGATCCAATGGCTGATGTGTGCTCTCCAACTCTCTTAAGAAAATGTCATCGGTTCTTTTTACCCACTACTCGGCTTCTGGCGTTGGCATAAAAAAACAAAAATATATTACAGAAATTCCCGTGCCTACAGCACTACCGGAGTACGTAGTGTCGTAGGCACGAGCAAGCACTAGTCATGGATAATTATTAACGTTCTACCTTATTGGACTTCAAGAGTACATGGTACTCGGCTTATTACATAGTATGTTTTTAATAGTACATGTCCTATTTAATGATATTGGGTCATTTGGTCACTTGGCTAGGTACATTGATCTACTCTCTTTTTTTCTAATGTGCGCTTCACTTCACCGAGGAGTGTGCTTTGCTTCGCACTTCGTCGCTTAGGCTCCACTCGCTCTAGGGCCTCGCTTCAATGCGGCTCGGGCCTTTTAAAACACTGTGCAAAATTACAATAAGAATCATTTTCCTTTTCTCCCCAACACAAACCTTTGCATCACCTCCTTTATTCTTTCTGCTGATAGAGGGAACATTGCTAATCGGAGACAAAATTCAAGTCCCACGCCAAAAAAATATGGCGTTGATTTATTTTTACACGTTAATTAACTTGTGCCCCGGGGGCACTTGTTAGCAGAACCGTAATTTTTAAGTACTTATTTTCAGTTTTATTAGATACTCTGTAAGTCATTTTCTCACAATACATCACCTTTAATTTTAAAAAAAAATAGTTATTTGAAAAATAATACTCCTTATTTTAGTTAGTGGAACATACTCTTAATTAGTATATAGAATTACAACTAAGAGAGGCATTGTGTTCATAGGAGTCAAATGTAGGATGTCTAGAGCTGCTAAATGAACCAAATAGCTCGAGCTCGGCTCGATTTTTGGCTTGTTCAAACTCATTTATAAAAAATATAAGCCAAGTTTAATCACGTTTTTTCGTTTGTTTATGAATTCAAGCCAAACTTGAGCATATGAGTGTTTGGCTCGATAGACTCGTGAACAAATGGGTCATTTCGTAAATATTAAAAATATAGGAGTAGATTAATAAATATCCCAAAATATGAGATATGAGTCGGCATACACATGGTGTCCCCGGTCATTTTGGAGACACCGTAATTTTTGGCATAACTTTACCATTAGGAGCATAACTAAAATCAATTACAAACATAACAGAACCCAAACAAGGCATAACCAAGGAATATCCAAAAAATCAACTAAGGCATAACTAAACCCAACCAAGACATAACAAATAAGTTATGCCTTGCTATGGTTTTGGTTATGTCTTACTATGGTTCTGTTATGCTTGTAATGAGTTTTGGTTATACTTATAATGGTTTTGTTATGCCAAAAGTTACGGTGTCCCCAAAATGACCGGGAACACCGAAGTCATTCCCTACAAGTTTTACTTTACAGTACTATTGCATCCAAATAGAAAACATCCTATGTGAGATATGAAAATTTAGAGCTACATTAAATCCTACATAAATCTTCCATGGAGCAATTCAAAGAGTTTATTGAGAAAATTTGGAGCTGCTATCACATTTTTCTAACTAGGGTTTTATAATTTTTAATTAGCCTATTTCATCTTGGAACTTAATGAGTTTAAGCTCAAGCTTGAAAATTCGAAACTTCACAAGCTTAGCTCATGCTTGGAAACTCTCGATTGACTTGCATATTTTACGAGCCAAACCAAGCTTATCATGAACACAAAACTTCAACCTCGAGCCAAACTTGAACAATTAGTCTCAACAAGTTCTTAAGCTTGAGCCAAACTTGAACACATGTAACATGAAGTTAAGCCAAGCCTGAACAATTCTGTGTTTGACTTATTTGGCTTGATTAGCACCCCAAAGGATGTGACCTCCAATAGGAAGCTACATGAAATTATTAATGAATAATCCTTAATAACTTTTTCTCCACAAAAGTCTTCACATTTTTTGGGCACATAACAACCATTATGCAATACAAATATAGAGAGTTCCATGACCAGAAGAACAATTGGAATGACCCACAAATTACCAAAAAAATAAAACACATAGGGCTTAACAAACAAAACAAAAAAAAAATTACACAGCAGCAATTCCATAGGAGAACAATCACTACCATTTGACAAGCCTTGCAAACAAAACTTAACGTATTTTTGAAAAAAAAAGGGGTAGTTTCGTCTTTTCATCCCTACCATAATCTAATAATCCAAAATGGATAATGAAAAATCTCCTCCATGGCTGATTCTCATATTGCGGCTCTAAAATGTTTCACAGTGAATTGTCTTCATTCTGATCAAGAACAAAGCTCTCAAACAAAATTTGTGACGGAATGGATAATCATAATTCATAATCTACCTCCCAAAATGTCAATCAAGAAGTTGAAGTTGTCATTATGGCTTTGTTTTATTTACATTTTAGAAAGTTATTTTTGAGAGTTGGAATGGTAATGAGTGGAGAGAGATAGAGAGAAAAATTTATTAAAAACTGTGCCAAGAGTTAAAATAACTCTCAAAATGTTAAACCAAACGGAATGATAATCTTTTCGCTAGACTTCAACAAAGCACATCCCAATGCATTATGAGACAGCCCATAGAAAACTCATCCAGCAAGTCATATTGAGTAATGTATGGTTGCAGTCAACAGATGTACTTGATTAGTAGTAGTATTTTCTTCTGATCTGGTACTTGATTATTATATAGATAGAGAGAAAAGGGTATTTACAATCAGAGAAGCACTTCCGTACCGCACGGATGTATTATGAGAGGTGGTGTGTTTGGTGACGAGGACAACTTATTCACAAAATTCCATGAATAAATTATTACGGAGGTTAATCACGATTGTCTAAAAGTGTTTTGAATGATTCGGATTAAAAACAATCTATCACAGCTAATAGTCTCAATCTCGGCCATCTAAAAATGTTTTGAACGGTCCGGATTAAAAATAATCTATTAACGGTTAATAGATTATTTTTAATCCGGATCGTTCAAAACACTTTTGGACGACTGAGATTGAGCGTTAAGTTATTCTCTTTGGTGACTCTGTAATTAAAAGAAGGGGAGGTATGTTTTGGTGACTATTACCGGGATCTCGTTAGTATGATCTGAATCTAAGTCACATAATGCATAATGCGAACGCGCGTGCATGAGTGCGAGAGTGATATCGTCTTTTAATAATTGTTCAAAATACTCCTTAAATATTGCGATAGAAAAAATTGAGAGTGTAAGCTCATAGCGAGAATAGAGAATGTAAGCGGAGTGCTCTATTGAAGGATTATACTCCTATATGATTAAGATCTGAACTATTTAGTTTGTAGCGTATTTATCAAGACAATAATTTTCTATTAAAAAATGAATGGCCATGACTCATGAGTATTGTTTCAAAAATCAACTATTAAGACAACCGTTTGGTTTGTAGCGTATTTATCAAGACAATAATTTCCTATTCAAAAATGAATGGCCATGACTCATGAGTATAGTTTCAAAAATCTAACTATTAAGACAATTCTATCATCAAGTATAGTTTCAAAAATCAACTATTAAGACAATTCTTTCATCCATCATATGACCATGTAATCATCAGAATTTGATTAACTTTGCTTTCAGATATAGTTATATAATCGTGTAGTGTTCAACGAACTTTACAAATTGAACGGTTCGGTGATAATTTCTCAGTGAAAATCCGAAATGCACTACACTCCCGTAATATATTAGCGCACTAAGACGATCCTGGTCTAAAATTCGAGTGGGAGAGAGAATCTACGCGGTGAAATCCCGACCCCCTCTCCACTCCCCAGAGCGCCCATACAAACGAAAACCCCTCACTACACGTGTCTCCCATCTTGTCCCACACTTTGCTACAAGGGGATTGGTTGTATGCATGCTTGTTTTGACATGGCATTGACAACACTTTACTTACTGAACCGTGCTACTGGTACAGACAATCTGTGCACAGATTGTGCACAGATTTTGTGGTGGGGCCCACCACGGGTCCCACACAAATAATTCGAGCCGTTCATTAAATGTAAAATATTTTTTCAAGAGTCCCCGTAAAAAATCAGCTTAATCTAATACCTATAAGTACTCGATCCAATTATCTAAATTTTCATTCAGATTTTCGGGTAATGAAAAGTTAGATTATTAGATCAAGCACCTATAGATATTGGATTGAGCTGATTTTTTATGAAACCCCTTGAAAAAATGTTTTACATTTAATGAACGACTCGGATCATTTGTGTGGGACCCATGGTGGGCCCCACCATAAAATTTGTGCACAATCTGTGCACAGATTGTATGTACCAGTAGACTTTCTGTTACTTACTAGGAGTGCTAGATGCTATGAAAGAACACTCAAAAATGACTCCGAATTTAAGTCAATTTGGACCATCGATTTCTAAATTCGGAGTCATTTTTGTGTATTCTTTCAGAGCACCTAGCACTCCTAGCAAGTAAAGTCAATCTGGACCATTGATTTTCAAATTCTGTAAGTCAATCTGGACTATCAATTTTCAAATCCGGGGTCATTTCTAGGTACTCTTTCGGGGTACATAGAATTTTCCTTACTTACTACTCCCTCCGTTCCATTTTATTTGTTCATTTTTAAAGTTTGTGTCAGTTTTTAATCGCTTATATTTTCTAATATGATTTCTAAAAATATGCAATATAGATCTTGTTTGATAGTTCTCGATTAGGTCTATATATAATACAAAGTTTTTAAAATTTTAAAAAACATTATAAATTATGACATATAAGCGTTTAAAGAACGGAACAGATAACGAAAAAAACGACAAAAAAATTGGGACGAGGAGAGTAGTATTTCTCTGTCATGCCCTCAAGATTTTTAAATTGGCATTTCACTTGCTCATTTCCATTGTACACACACGAGGGAGTAATCAAAGAAGCATAAAAAATTTCCCCGTAAGATTTGAACTCGAGACCTCGTAAATAATGTTTAGCCTAAATTTTTTGCAGAGACTGATCTGTTTTTACAGATCAATAATAGTAGGAGTAACAATTTGTGTCAAACTTGTCAAGACAGATTTTTTAGTGATGAGAGGGTATATCCCACGTGATACCCGTCCGACGCATCCAAGCCGTCTGATACACTTTTGAACGGCTCGGATTAAAACCATCCATCTCCTCTCATCCCAACACTTTCTCTCTCTTTTTCTCTCTCTCCAAATCTAATCCGTTCAAAAATGACATGGACGGTTCGGATGCACGAACGGGCACCACGTGATACCCGCTCGGCACTGAAATTTTTTTCCTCAATTGGGGGGTTTTCGCTTGTCAAGTGTAAGGAGTGTAAAAAGGAAACTGAAAATACTAGAAAGGAGGGAGGAAGTGATTGATTGGAATCGAACCGAACAAAGCAAGGAGATTGAACAATCTAAGCTACATTTTGCGCACTACGCTTGGTCGCTCATCTACATTATTAACCTACTGCTGTGAATATAAACAAAAGAAGGTACATTGAACAAGTGTTGTTGAACACAAATTTCGACTAAATTTTACATGCCTACAAAAGGGACTAATTTATTTAAAAAGGAAAATTTTAAAATCAGTCTAAATGGGCTGACCATAACAAATGTTTGAATGTAAATTAAAATGTGGAAAAAGCACAAAAAATATGTATTTTTCTTGGGGAAAGTTTACAATAAACCCCTTAAAAGATTATACCATATCCACCTATTTTATGGTTCGTTCATAACATTTTAGTGTGTTTCGTAACTTTTGTCTTAGAATTCATAACCTTTCAGCAGTACGGTTCGTAACATTTTTATTATGATTCATAACATTTGGTGTATCTCGTAACCTTTATACTATTCGTAACTTTTTAGCAATGCGATTTGTAACATTTTCTTTATAATTCATAACATTTTAGTAGGTGCATATGATACACATCCAAAATAAAGAGTGTGTATTGTAGTCTCCCATTTTTCTTGTCTTCTTGTGTGCCAAGTGTGTGAATGTGTATTAAACTGTGTAAAAAGTATATAAAAATACGTGTGTTTTTCTTATCTTCTTGTGTATTTATTGTCAGCTTAGTGAGTTGACAATAAAAAAACCGCTTCACGCATTTAGTGGGTTGACAATAAAAAGACTGCTTCACGCATTAATTGCATCTATTTTACTGTACTACTTTTTATTTACCTCGCAACTTGCAAGGGAGTAGAAGCACGCCGTGCGTTCATGTAACTTTCAGAATGGATAACAACAATAATAGCAATAGTACATAAAAATCAATTGAAAATTGATATTCGCGCTCTAATTTTTATTGATGGCGCTCCATTTTGTTCATAAAGTTACTAGTAATTTCACGTTAAAGTTGGAGTGCCATCAGTAAAAAGGAGAGCGCGGAAATCAGTTTCCAGTCAATAATAGTATAATTGTTTATGGATGTCGTAAACAAAGACAGGTTTCTATAGTTTAGTAAAGTATGTTGCAAGTAGAAAATACATTGAATTAATAATAATGGTAAAGGAAATTCAAGTTTTCATGGCCAAAAGGGAATTATTTTCAAATAACTAATTAAGTGGTAAGATATGCCCTTCTGTACATTACATCTATCATGTTTGTCATAATGATTTCAATCAATTTTTTTCCAATTTTGAATTCATATGATGTGAATAACGTACTAACGTTTAAGCATTAGTTAAGGGTTAATAATTCCACACCATTGTAACATTTTCAAACCCACAATTTGATTTAATTACGATAGACATTTCAAGTTGCATCAAATGATAAATTACTTTACAAATATTTATAAACAGGCTGTGAAAATTAAAAATACATTTTGGAAACTTATTCTTTGAAAAATAGCTATTTTGTATTGTCAATTAAATTCAAAAGTTTGACTCTCCTAAGGGAGAAAGAATTTCATGTAACTATGACACCACGAAAGGTGCTGACGTGGTGTCATGGTTCCACTCATGCTTGGCCTTTTTGTGCATGCGGTAAGCCTCAAAGCCGAGCTGGCAGTGCTAAGTGGGCGGCTGACTCGGCTTCAGTCCGGCCTAAAATTCGTGCACACACAACTGAGCATAAGTAGAATCATGACATTACACGTTAAGGGGGTGTTTGGATACCTTTTTTTTTGCTTTTGGTTTCTTCATTTTTTCCTTTTGAGTTTTTTTTTAAGGCAAAAGAAATTTTACTAATCTCTGAAAAATTACAAAGATTAAAAGGATAAGGACATGGGCAACCAAAGGCTACTCGAAATCCAAGCGTTGATAGAGACCAACAAAAATCTTAACAACAGCCAAAACGACCATCGTCACCCAAATTGCCGTCTCATCAGAAAGCACATCAATCCCACCACCGGAACCCGAGAAACCAACCTCTGTTTGTTACCCCAGAATGGAAACCCTAATTGAGGCTTTGTAGAAAGAGAAAGTTAGGGGAAAGGGAGAATGAATGGAGACGATTTCTTGCTTTTGAGTGTTTGGCAACCCACTCCCATAATAAATTGTCACGAAATGAGTTGCAAATTTTTGATGTTAGAAAACAAGGGGAGATGAGCTTTGTGACTTCTCATTTGTCACTTGGGAAATGATTTTTTCACTCTTTTTTTTTATATTCACACTTCTTTTTTTATCTTTTAGTGAAAAATTACATACACTTTCAATACTAAAATACAAAAAAGAATTGTGGCTATCAAAAAAGTGAGTATGAAAATCACCTCCCTGTCACTTTTTCCATTTTAATTAACATGAAAAACATACAAAATGTATTATATACATATCTTTTAAACACTACTCTTGTTGCAAAATGTATTATCCACATATTTTTCAAACACTATACAGATTCATAATACATTTTGACCATAATAAAAAAATAAAAAATATAAACACAAAAAATGAGCATTTGAAAGGAGTAATATATTATATATGTGATCGGTTCAAGGGACATAACATTTAACATAACTTTTGACATAAAATGTAATTGGAGCTCCATGTGAATAATCATAGCCGTTCAATTTGTTTAAAACATGTTTTTTTAAGAGTTGGTATAAAAAGTCAACTCATTTGGACGCTGGTATGAGTTTGATCGATTCATTCAGTTGTTGTACTATCAAGTTTAGAGACAAATACCGATCAAACTCTAATAGGTATCCAAATGAGTTGATTTTTCACTTCAACTCTTAAAAACATGTTTTAAATAAATTGAACGGTTTCGATCATTTGAGTGAGACTCTATAATGGGTCCCACAAAGGTGTTTTACATTTTGTGTCAAATGTTGTGTCCTTGCGATCGCCCCAACATATATTTGCTATCCGAAATTCTAGGACCACACCCACATGCACACCCATATATACACCCACACACACAAGTGCGTGTGGAGCCCATACACTTGTGTGTGTGGGTGTGTATATGGGTGTGGAGGTAGCACAACTCATTTGCTATTCAAGTTTGGAATGAAAAGAAGGGAAGAAATGGTAAACTTCAATGCGAAAAAAGCAATTTACAGAAGATTTTGGACCTCAAATAGAAAAGGAATTTAATGCAACTATCCAAGACTCAACCCAACACACATGCTTCAGACCACAACAACGGCAAAATAGTCAGTATATATATATATGTACATATATTCCCATAATCTCGACATGTGTTGTATATATATATATATATAGATAGAGAGAGAGAGAGAGAGAGAGAGAGAGACACCCATTAACAGTATGAGAGAGAAAGTAACAAGCTTTTGCTTTTTAATGCCCTCCCTCATTTCCCCCCTAAAAAAGAGCGTCTGATTCTTTCATCTTTTCTGAAAATCGTGCACCCTTTTGGCCCTCTCTCTCTCTCTCTCTAGCAGCAAGATGGCGTGCAGCTGAGATGGCCGAGTTGCTGCTGCTGCTAAAATATGGCTCAGAGTAACAGCAATGCCAAGAACAGCACAGATGAAGTGAATCCCACTGTTTTTCATGACTTTCTTGGCCGGAGCTGTGCCTCTGATTCGTCGCCGGCGGCGGTGAAACCGGCGGCGTCTGCCTCTGTTGGGCCCATTTCTGCCACTTCTGATCTGGGTTCTGGTTAGTGCATTTCTTGCTTGCAAGTTGTTCTTTTTTCTCCTTACTTTACTGCTTTTTTTGTTTGTTTGTTTTTGTTTTTCTAATAACGCAAAAAAGTTCCTCATGTTTTGTAGTTTAATGGGTAATTTTTTGAATCTAATTTGACAGCCGAGGCAGAATTTAGTAAATTTTAGTTGCGTCTAATGATTACCCCTTGGCGACCGATTAATCAAAATGGAAATTGGGGTAGATTTGCTATGTTTTTTGTTTAGGGTTTGTTTGGTTTCGTTTGGGGGCATTTGTGGTTCTAGGGTTTACACAGACTTATAGGGATGACTTATGATTTTACTGGTGGACATGTTCATAGTAAATAGTAATGCAAATGAACCGAGCAGCTGGAGGCTTCGGCTCATTATGGACTTGGCTCGTTAGTAAACGTGTCTGAGCTCAGCCTTGCGTTTTAAGCTTGTTTAGCAAACGAGTGGAGCTCGAGCTAGCTCGTATGTAGTGGCTCGGCTCGTTTATGGAGGCTTGTGAAGTGAATGAACCGAGCTCCAGTTCCGCAATGCTAAACGGGCCTAGCTTGAGCTCGATTATTTGGGCTCGACTTGACCTCGCGCAATACTAGTTTTGAATGAGGCAAACTCGAACACTTCAAAGGTCAGCTGCTTGGTTTTGCTTGTAGAAAATACTTTATGAACCCGTTGTTTGACCTGATATAAGTACAGGTACCGGACTGGACTATATATTCAAGGTGACCAAATATCCGGTGTGTGTTTTAAAATCTTTACGACCCAGATTAAATGCCTCGGATGTATAATCCCACATTCCCACCAAGTTTCGGATATACAATTCCATGGGTTTGTGGGATGCGTGGTATTATTAATGCGATCACTATTAATCCGGTGGAATTGTATATGTATACGAAATATCTCTTCACTATTAGTCCCGTCAAACAAACGGGCCCTATGTTCTTGTGTCGTTGTCGTTGTCTGTTTCAGTTCTCGCTTTCGCATTTTATCATAGCATCTAAAAATGGATTTGTTGGAATGTATTCTAAAGATAAGTTCCTCTGCCTTTTTCTCTACTTGTGCATCTCCCTCTTAGTGGGGTTGGTATTTTGTTATGGAGTAGTTTGGATGAGGTCATTAACGGAGTTAGTAGCTTCCCTTTCCTCTCTCCATTTTTTCATGGCATTTCGGTACTTATTGTAATCAGTTTCTCTTTTTAGTTTTTACGGTTCCTTAATTCTTTTTTTCATCCCAGTATGTATTATCTGATGGTTATTTCCAAAGGCGATTGATTCTGTTCTTCATTAGATGTTGTTGCTTCTTCTACACCCAAGTACGAGTGAGCTCATTCATTTTGGGTGTGCTCTCTTGTGGACATCATTAGTTACTTCAATGTGTAAAAATTACATTACTGATACATGTACATGTTTGAAGTTTGTAAAAACTGTATCTGTTGGAAGTTTGAAGTTTCCACATGTTTTAAGTTTTATGATTTGTGTGGGGCTTCTAGTAATTTAATTTGAAGTTTTATTCTTGTTATCATCACACTATGATAGAAAGACAGGTTTCAGATTATTTTGAGGGGGTTCCGTTCTACGGCCCTAGGAGCGATCTCACTGGGACTGAGATAAGTAACAGATTCGCAGGAAATAAACGAAGCAATTCAGATTCTGCTTTTCTGGGGTCATCCAGAGATGGGCTTCCACATGTGGGACCAGACTCCCTTGACGGGGTGCATTTGATGAAGGTATTCAGTTCAGGAACTTTACTTTCTATTTATGTTTTGATTTATGTTGTAAAAGCATGATGATTATGTAGTCCAGGCTCAAAATTTCGCTTAGCTCGGAAAATGAAAAGTTTTTTCTGGAAATTATGGAGACGTTTTGAAAACCTAGCTGGAGCATAATGGAGGAAAAAATTGTCAAAGAACATGGGATTTTGAATAATTTATTGGAGGATGTTTCTAATAGGAGTCGAAACATGAAATTACCCGATGTTTAGGTATCAATTTCCAAATGTTTGTGCGCGTTTCAGTATGTGCTTATATGCCTGGTAAAGCATTATTGGAATTTTGGGATTCCAATGATGTTCCATTTCGGCCATTCTGACAGAACCCAAACATTTTTTTGACATTGCTGGTAGTCAAGTCCTTTGACATTTCTCATCCACTTCAATTTCAGATGCTCCGAAATGCAGGGGGAGAGAGGCCTAAACGTTCCCATGAAGAGGCAATGTTCTTTAATATGTATCGAATGAGGCCAACTTCAACTTCTCATATCTTACACCCTCCTTCTGGCAGTAGAACCGATGCCACTGTGTCTAAATGGGAGCGCACTATTCCCTTGAATGTGGTCCCCACAGTGCAGTATCCTCCACGTGTGGGGCAAGTTGCACCTTTTGGGTGTCAAGTACCTTCAAACAGATTCAAGGATGCCAGCGCAGGTCCTTCGGTTATTTCTCAAGCAGCTGCCGACGAAGGGTCCCGAACAGGAATTAAAGGTTCTGGAATTTTGAGCTCTATTAATGCCAGAAGTGTAGTCTCTGATAGAAGCCCCTCTGAGATGCTGCTGACTGGCACCAAGCAGAAGTCTGGCATTCATAATTCTGAGCCAGAATCTTCAACTCCTTCAAGGTAAGTAACATGGTACAAGTCTGTTTTTCATGTTCAACTTTTTTGTTTGCAATGTGAAGTTATTCATTACGCATATTGTGAACTACTATTCTAATTGGTGGCAGCCGACATGGATTATCATCTGCCTGTCGCCAGATGACTATATTTTATGGTGGTCAAGCCCATGTTTTTGATGATGTCCACCCAAACAAGGTTTGCTTTCTTAGTCCTGGGTAGTGAAGGAACGCTTACTTATTGCAACTGATGAGCAATATGTTATTCTTGTCTTGTGTTACTTGATCATTGAAGAACTAATGAGATATGCGAGTTAATGGACTAATGGGAGAAAATTCAAAATAGGCCAGCTTGCCGAGCTCCTTCCACAGTTGTATGAAACCTAGAGGTTTTTATATGGTCCCAGACTCTGAGGAGCAATCTGGTTTCGTTAGTTCCACATACGCAACACTTGACATTGATCCTTACTTACCTGTATCTATTAATAGAAACAAGGTTTCGGTTGTGCAAAGATGTTTCTCGGCTGTACAATTATTGAAGCATAATCTGTAAGACTGCAGGAAACACTACATATGGATTTGGTGTGCAACCGATGCTTTGTTTTGCTGTTTGGTTGGAAGCTCACTTTTGAAGATAGTCTCATATCATATTTAGGAAGTGATTCATTGTTGCTATTAGAGGTGGCAAACTGGCGGGTTCAAATTGGTCATGGGTTGAATATGGGTCAAGTCAAACCCATAAAACCCCAGCTTGCCTAGTTTAAAGATTTGCTATGTTTCGAACTTTTTCAATAATCAACCCACAATCGATATATCGATTGTGATATATCCCACAATCGATATATCAACCCAATCACACAACATGAAGCAATAAACAGAAGAACACCAGATATACGTGGAAATCCCTAAATGGGAAAAAACCACGGGAATGGGAATCATGCACTAAAACCATTGTTCGATTACTAGTAGTTCTTACTCGGTGTTCGCGTATCCTCACACGAATCCTGAGATCTACTTGCCGAATCCAAATTCATCGTACTTTTGCATGATTGCCGAATCTTGAATCCTCAAGCCTTCCAAACGAATCACCTTTCAAACTCCACGGAAGGGCTTTTTGTAGAGATTGAATGTGTTGAAGTAAAAAACCCGTCGAAGATGATTCTTTCGCAGTAGGTATTGAAAAACCTTCACTGGTCTTCGAGTTGCACAAACCCTAGCCACCAAAAGTGTTGGGAGATGAGACATATAAGCTCTTTCTTTTATTTCAACTCTGGTAGCGTTTTATGACCTAATAGATCGATATTTATAGGCAGGCTTAAAGAATCCAGCCGGCGCCTGTTTTGCTTGAGCTAAACTAATTTTTCTTGAGTGAAATCCTCTTTTTTTCAAAGTGTCAAGACAGCCCGTGTTGCTTGAGCGAAATCCTCTTCTTCCAAAGTGTCAAGAACACACCTGTTTCACTTGACTAACAACTACTGCACTCAAAAAAATAAATACACCCATGTGAGATTTCATTCCACAGCCTAGTATAGACACTCTAGAAATGAATAAAAATAAACATACAGCTCGATAGAAAATAATACATGCAAAAGTGCCAACCAAAAACGAGCTTGGCCTTTGGAGCTTACAAACCGAACCCGGCCCCTCTCGTTTTGGCTGAACCCCGTAATGGGAAAATGAATTACGTCATGACCAGAAAATGACGATGTATGGTTGGGGTTGAAAACTTCATTGTAGTATTGCAGTGGATTACAAACAAAAAAAAATAGATGTAAAAAAAGAAAAAAGAAAAATCGAGTGGAAGTTTTAAATTTTGGGTTAGACTGAAATTATAAAAAAAAAAAAAGAGGATTAGTAATGGAAATTTGGAAAGTTAGCCAATTGGATTTTTCTACAAAAAAAAAAAAAAGAATTCGAATTGGGGCCTTAAATTAGTAGAAATGATCAGGTAGTACTCCTCGATTAAACATCGGCACCCACAATGTAGAGAACAAGGGGGTGTCTTTAAAGTGTTTATCGATCTCCCAAAGTGTGGGGCCAAATCAACACGATTCTTTTGTTCTAGGTTCGTATTCCTGGATCATAGAATTGATTTGCTTATTTTCTCGATCACTGGGGCCCGTTCGTTTTGGGATTTTGGATTTGGACTTATAGGTAATGAGTGTAGGAAGAAATAGAGTAATGATTGAAAATAGGGGTAATGATTGAAGAGAGATAGATAGAAAAATGAGAGTAATGATTGGGGAGAAATATGATAATGTTTAGAATCCAAAATCCAAAACTCCAAAACGAACAGAGTCCCATGAATTTAACATCTAGACGTTCAACAATCACGCGATCCAAAAAATCAAATATTGACTTGTCACTTTTGCTGTTGTTGCTGATTGGTGTTGCCAAGTTTTGTTTTCTGTTTTTTTAATGACCTTGTATTATGTATTTGCTCACCCATGCTCCAATCCATTTTGAACCCATTTTAAACCCGTTTATACATGGGTTAATGTGGTTTTATCCATTTATGCCCCATAATACAGTTTGGGCGGGTATGGGCGAGTAGTAAGTCGGCGGATATGGGTGCGTTCATGGGTCGGGTTGAAAATTGCCACCTCTAGTTGCTATAGAACACCTTGATTAGTTGTGTAAGAAACTATTAGTTGCAAACCATGGAGTTGGTAGATACTACCAGGGGCGGCTCCAGAAAATCTAACCAGTGGTGACGCATAATAACTTCAGTTTTCTAATTTTTATTAGAAAATCACATCACAATGATAATTATCGCCTATTTCCAAAAAAACCAAGAAACTTAAAGCAAAACTCTTGAACCATAAAGGAGAAAGACAATTGCAATTTAACTATACTGTTGTTCCATAGAAAAATGCAAATACATGAATTTTATTATTGCTCTTGATGAGCTTTCATATTTTGGAATTATTGCATGATTAATAGCTTTATTAATTATTATCAACATTGATACATTGTTCTTGACGGATATGACCAGACGTTCCAAGAATTTGAGATTGTGGAGACAGATATGGGGAACTTCTTAATACCTGCACTGAACTTTCTCTGCTCTTGCTTTCCCATTAAAGCATGGTAATTTGTTTACATGGTAATAGTGTCAAACCTTAATACATACTAATGAGTATATAGAGAAACTTAAAATGTGTATTTGGATGCTCCCTTGAACTTGAAACAAGTGGGGAGAGATAAGGCATGGGGTTATCAATGTATCTCGGAAGTCAAAAGGGTCATTGGGCTAAAAATCTTTTTTTTTTTTTTTTGAGAAGTAATCGGGCTAAAAATCTGTAGTTGCACAAGTGTAAGTTGGTTACTCAGGAGTAGCCTGAGGGTTTCACTTGGCTATGTAGCTTTTCTGACCAGTTTAGTTTCTGATGCATAATTGGAAATCATCAGAGTTGAGTGGTTCAGATAAACCCTCTGAAAGTGACATAGAGCCACCCTTAGATACTACTCCAAGAACACTGACCTGTGGCGGTACCTGAGGCTAGAACTAATTTTTTTTGCTTTTGAAACATCATATATTTGTTGACTTGTCCCGATTGATGCTCGTATAGGAGCATGAGGTGTCGTTACTTCTTGAAAAGTTAGATCCTTTTGGGGGTGGTGCTTGGAGAAAGGGGATCACCTTGCCCTGATTTAGTAGATGGAAACATTCGGGCCCTTTGCCGTTTGGAGGTGATCCTTAGCCCCTTTGAAAGAGAAATTTAGTGGATGGAGCTTCGTTGATGAGGATGAAAAAACACACAGTTGAGTTGCTGATGTAGCAAGCGAACCCATCTGTCAAAGAAGCCCGCCTTTTTAAGGGTTGCAACAAGTTCCAATTTATCCCATCAAAAGCCTTACTTATATCAAGTTTAAGTACAAGAAGATAAGATTTTCCTCCTCTTTTTTTATGTTTATTTTTATTTTTTTACGATGGATATGATGTGAATGCTCAGTTGCTAGCAAAGATTTATCTAAGAGAAGCCGTCCTGGGACAATGGCATTTTGATAAAGGGAGATGTAAGAAGGCAAAATGTGCTTGATACAATTGTCTAGGGTTTTTGGAAAGGATTTTTATGTCACATTGCATAGGCTGATGGGTCTGAAAAATCTCCAAGAGAGGAAATAGAAGGGATTTGGGGATGGGGCAAGAAAGCATAGTTGACTTTCTTGAGAAAATATCCTTAGTATTACATAGACTTGGTACTTATTTTTGTCTAAGTTTTCGTCAAATCAGTTGGTTTTTGATAATAGATGTCGCTGACGTAGTTGTATTTCAGCGTTCTACTTTTTATTTTTGGTGCAGGTAGGATATGTGTCAGAAATTTACCTTCCCTGTTCGAAAGGTCTAGTGATACGTCAGGCACTTCTCATGAAATTCAACAGTGGAAAGAATGGGTAGCCTGGGGACTTCTTTGGAAGGTTTCACTGACATATAGGAAAGGTTATTTATCCTTGTCAAATGATCTCTTTAACAAGCATCTGGCTGTTGACGTGTCCCCCACGTGCGCAGGAAAATCATTCACCACCAGTGTTGGAGGGAAACAATTTGGGAAGTTGACAAGCGTGACTGTTCTAGGAGGGGGTTGATTTTTTTTAAGGCATAGGTGGCGTGGAGGTGGCATCCCATCTCTTTTTTGGAATTCTGGGAACAGGGATGCAGCAGTGGAGGATTATTTGCATTTTGGGTGTATTCAATTATTTAGGGATGTTTCCTTTGGTGTTTGTTCTAGGATTGGGAATTGGAGCAAGTAGAGGCTCTTGTCACTTTATTCTATGACTTGACAGGATTAGAGATAAGGGAGATTCTTCATGAGGTGGAAAACGTCTAACTCAGGGAATTTTAAGTTTTAACTTCTGTTGTTGTCCTCTGTAATACTGTTACTTTTCTTGGAAAGGGCTTTGGAGTTTAAATCCTCTTCCAGCGTTGACCTCTTTATTTGAACAATAGATCGGCAGATAATCTGTAGTATGGAGTCTATGGACACATTAGACACATTATATGTTTTGTTATTGTACATGCAACTTGCTCACTTGTTCTAGGGTGGCTATGGGGGATGAGGCCGTTGGTTTTGTTGTTTATTAGGTCTCTTGTGGAATGTACTAGAGATTATTCCTTGTTGGAGTGGCATGGGTGTGGGAAAAAAAGAGATGGCATGGGATCCATTGGTTTGATGTGAATAACTTGGGGAGAAAGAAAATGATGGTTTTTTGATGGGTAGAGAGAAGACGCTTCATGAATGATATCTTCCCTGTTGATCGATATCCTCCAAGGATTCTGTTGCGCAGCTTCTGCTTTAGAATTTTATTGAACATCAAGAGAAATATTATGTTGGATGCCTGCCTTTGCTAGCACTTTCTCATTTTCCTTGTATGCTGCGTTAGCTTTTGTCATGTTTGGTACCTTCCTGTTGTCCATTGTTTGATGGAAAAAGTTACTTATAAAAAAAAAAAAATTTGTTTGATGAAAAAAGCTGATTGTGGGACTTTCCTCTTGTCGCACATACGTGGAATTGTGGAAATAATTTGGGAACTAGATATTACCACCTCCACCAGCCACGGATTCAGCTTATGCCCATTGGGGGCACATGCCCTCACTGGAATTTTGTTTTTTGTTTTTTGTTTTTCGTTCTTTGTTCTTTTTTATTTTAACAACCAGCTTTAAAAGTAACTCATATTTTTAACCTATGCTAAAAGTTCCTCTTTTGTTTGTGAACTACACGAAACGAAAGCACACAAACCCTCCACTCTGAGCTCCAAGCATCAGCGATTTAGCCATCTTGAATTCATCAGGACAATATGCCAGAGCTTGCAGTCATCACCGGTGTTTTGCTTCCGGTGCTTGACCGCCACGGCGAACAATTAGCCAGCATTTAATTGAGTTAGAGCTTCTCAATTTTTACATTCATCTTTCTCCACAAAATTTTTGGGGAAACTCTACCACTTATTCAACTTGGTTTACTGAAGTTTCCTAATTGGTTTATAGCATTGGTAAGATGCTGCAACTTGCTGAGTAAATTTCCGATCTCCACCGCACTTTTTATGAGTTTTTGTCTTCATTGTGCCCCCGCTAGTGGTTTTGTTTCTTGCTATGCCACTGACCTCCACTAGGGTATTGGTTAATCCCGCCTCACGGGATTGTTCTCCCTCATCAAACGGTCAGAGATAATAATTCTCCAATTATCCAGTTCTTTATCCCTCTCTTACTCATATTGGTACAATTAAGCCGTTCAAAAAAAAATATTGGTACAATTAATCTTTTATTATTTTGTGTGTATGTGTTTGATCAGCAATATTGGTACATGCAATGTCTTTGACTGAAAAATTGAGACAGGTAAACTTTTTTCTCATATGATTTGAACGTCATTACCACTTATCTTGGTCTACAACTTATCTTCAGGCAGATGTGATAATGGCATTAGCAGGATCAAATGGAGGATCTTGGTCTACAACTTATCTCCCAAAATCTGCACCAGCCCCTGGCGAAAGCTATGTACCCGGTGGAGAGAATGAAACAGGAATGGCTAGTAATTTCGCGTCACCGCATGATTTTCGAAGGAGGTTATCCAATATGAGTACCTCCAGTCATGGGTTTGGTACTGGCGATCAAATCTCAGGCCCCCTAGCTTCAGGTGATCAACTGATCCTTCGAACTACAAGCTGATGGTATTTTTTCGTTTTTGTGGTTACTTTGTGTTTTTGGGGTGTTTGAATTCACTACATGAAACTGGGCCAGTTGATTTCTTTCATACCATGTCAATCGGGATTAGAATACTCTGCAGATAATGAACTCCGGAGGATGAGTCCTATTAACTTCTTTTTACATTGGAATCATTTTGGATATTAGAAACAGCCTCATTCTAATCATCATCATGGTTTGCCATGAACCTTGCAATGCACAATGGCACGACCCACTTAAATTATTGAAAAATTCCTTCCGTACTGCCCTTTCCAAAAACACAATAAGTTACGATCCCCTCGTTACTGGATTACCCGTCCCCAACTACTCTGATGAAATTATAGACCACAGTAAACTAGATCTCTATCTGTTCGGAAGTATTTTTTGTTCTCAGTTGTATGTATTCGACATAGACACATAGTTAATTATTATACTAGTCCACGTTCATTTTTTAGTGCAAGACCTTCCAAATTTCTGCCGTTAATCTCTCCTACTTATGAGTAATCTGCTTGTTATAGCAACCAACGAACATACATGTAAGCTTCGTTTGAAGCAAGTACTGACGGGAATCTTGTCATTATTCCTACTTCTTTTTACGTAGTTATGATACAGCGCGAGCTACTTACTTTTTCGTGTCTTCCTATTTCATGATTATCATACCATCCAAACAAAATTCCCAGGTTAGCACTGGTTCGGTAAACATATGTACTAGTAGTATTAACTCCATTTGTTGACATGATCGAAGTACCATAAACTATGAAGTATCCGTTCCAAAAACACGGGGACTAATTCTAAGTGACGTGCCTCCAAAACCAGTTATGATGCATCTGTTTCATGGAATTTGTAATTTTCTTGAACTGGGATGGAATTTGTGATTCATTAGATGATTCTTGAGGGGTAAAATCACATCAATCCATTTTCGTAATCAAAATGCATTTATTGTTATTGCTGATACTACGTAGTATATGGTGCAGGGATTCGTCAAGGCAACGGGTTAATGAAAGATGAAAAAGTCTCTGTTCAAGCAGCCGAATCGAGGATCGAAGAGAAACGGGAAGCGTGAATCACCGTAATTTTAAAAGGGTCATAATTTTAGTTTTACCTACTTTAAATCTTAGCTAAACTGAACCTTGAACATCTCCTTTCTGTTTTCTTCTTGTATTTGTATAGAGTTCATAAAACTTCTAGAACACCACCAGATTAGAACCTTCTGAAATCCCTTGTGCTTTTAGTTCTGGATGAGGAGAATCTGTTTTCAATAGTTTTTCCGGTGTCATTTTAGGTTGTGTTTGGATCGAAGGATCCGTGGAGGAATTTTCCTAGGGAAAAGAAAAAGGATTCAGAGCCAAATACAAGAATTTGGGTTTTCCATTTCATTAGCTTCTTGTGATTTTCTTTTCTTTGCCTGGCTTAAATCCTACACAAATTCAAGTATAGCCTTGGGCATTGTTTAAATGATGGACAGTCCATTGCCTTAATTTCTTGTCCCCAACCACACATCTCTTTTCAAATCTACGGTCAAAATACAACTGTAAATCCAATGTTGCATAGTTGGCCCTGGTCTAAAGTTCAAGATGTGGCGTCTTATGTAAAGTTCGAGATATGGCCGTTTTACGTTCCGGAAAATTTCAACTTTTATGGGTCTCTTCTTCTTTGGTACCATTATAGTAGTCCTAACAAAAAAGGACCTCACCTCAAATCTCGAAAAGTCTGGGCAGATCCTGCGATCATGGATGAATTCTGATATATTTACCACCCAAAATACCATGCAATATATGATTCACCCTTTTTTTTGGTTTTTTGTGGCAATTGATAGTAGAAACATCCAGAAGATGTTTTTTTTCCTCATTAAAACCAGCATATAGAAATTCTACCATGGTAGAACTACGGCAAATAAACTCATCAAGTTATTCAAATTTGAGAGTTCGTGTTCGCTTGTTAAGACTGCTTTGTTACATAAACAAATTAAGCTCGAATGTATGTTTAAAGCTTGATAAATGAGCAAGCAAGCTAATATTCAGCTCATGTCATAACAAGTTAAGTTTGAATAAGTATATATACTTTTAAGACGTCTTAAGCTTTCACACCAAGTTTGAAAAATTAATAGCTCGGTTCGTCTAAGCTCGTTTATCAACCGTAAATCTAACAAAAGGAATTGGTTGAGGACCAAAATTTCTACATCCAATATCCGATTAATTCAACTTGAACCAGTAAATTGTTTGGCATGTGAAACCCAATAATTTTCAAAGGGTTGGTAAAATTGCACAAAAGGGCATAGAGAATCAAATTTCTCCGTCATATGTTTATGACTTCTGCTCCACCTCCACGTGCCATATTTTAGTTGGCCTCTAATTTTCAGCAGTACTTTACTTTCCCCTTGGCTTTATTTTGCATGGAAAATTCCGTGCCTCAGGGGGTCAGTGAAGAAAACACGTCCTTTGTGCAGAAAAGCATACGGAGAAGATGGAGTCCTCCCAACCCCATGAGCAGCCCAAGGAGCAATCGGGATGAGCTACAAATACAGACATTCGAAAGTTGGCAACCCATTGAGGCAAGATTGTAAGAGCGAAATATTTTTGCAAATCTCTTAATTCCGACATTGATGACCTACTTTTGACCGAATTGGAGAAATAAATAATCGAAGGTGGCCCGACATCTTTGACTGTCTGAAAAAGAAAAGAAAAATGGAGTCCTCCAATAAAACTTCTCCCTAACAATTGTTAGCAATCACAGGCACAAAAGGCTCCAAAATCACTTGGAGACAACACTCAAGTCCAAATAGCCACCCACACTCACATGCCCTGTTTTTTTAAAATTTTATAATTAATTGGGTATCCTATTATTATATTAGGAGGGGCTTAGTCAATGATTAAGAACCCTTTGGCTGTAGGGAGCAAGACAAGAGAAGAGGCCAGACTTGATGACGTGGTTGCCACACCGGTAGAGATCTGAGTCATGATCCGGGATGATGTGGTCAAGGATTGAAATTTAGGAATTTCTTTATTTCTATACTTAGGTTCGAAATCTCCCTCATGTTATAAGTAATTATTACGGTCAGTCTCCGCGGAGTTAAACAAGGTGATGGCCTATGAATGCTTAAGTTGATCTGAATATCATAAATCAGATAGTCTATATCTAACTTACAGATATATATCATCTTAAAAAAAAATCTCTTTTCTTATTTGGCTCTCCTCGAGTTTGGATTCTGACTCCGCCACGCTCACAATTATGACGTCTCACAATATAAGGGTGTCTATCATTTTCACACATCATTTTCAAATGAGTGTTTTTATTTTTTTTGGGGGGGGGGGGGGGGACAAAATCTTGTTTGCAAGTGCAGCAGCAAGTCATTTTCCCTCTGTATATGTTTAACTTGTTTCATTGTATAACTACTACCCAAGAGTCCTATGTTTTCTATAAAGCTTTCCATTCTGTCTTTGCTCTCACTCTCAACACCCCAAATGAGTACTCTTTTAGAGGCCTACAAGAACAACCCTGTCCAACTCCACCATCTTATCCCCCTCGACTTCCCCTCTCTCCGAGCGGTGCCGGAGTCGCACGTATGGCCGGAATCCTACAACTTCCGGCTATCCCTTCCCGACGAAAACCTTTCCATACCCATCGTGGATCTCAAGGATCCCAACATCGCGTATAATATCGGCCGTGCATGCCAGACGTGGGGGATTTTTCAAGTCACCAACCATGGGCTTCCTTCTGGCCTGTTGGAGGATGTGGAGTACGAAGCCCGACGCCTCTTCTCTCTCCCGGTCGAACAGAAGAGGAAGGTGTTGCGGTCGCCTGGTGGAGCCACGGGATACGGTTGCGCACGAATCACGCCTTTTTTCCCCAAGTTCATGTGGCATGAAGGGTTCACTGTCATGGGTTCTTCAGTGGATCATGCTAGGGTTCTTTGGCCTCATGGCTATAAACGCTTCTGGTAAGTCCCCATGCACGTTTCATGCACGTACATAATATGAGAAAGTACCTGGCTTGTGGGTTTTTTCTTTTTCTAGACGATAGGATGTTGTTAGTATAAGTTATCACCTCAGTCGAACCCTACACCTCACGCCTCAAAGAGCGCTACACAACTATCAAGCCAAACTTCACGGTTGTAGTACGTGGCTTAGGTTTGGTTGTAGATTTTGGAGCAACTTTTTGGGAAGAGAACGGCTCCATTTGGTTCATCTCATGAACTGAATTTTTTTGAAGTTAAAGCTCAACCAATGAACTCTTAGCTCAGTTGGTACACCTCCCTCAGTGCAGGTGTGGTTTGAGCCCCGATAGAGGCAGTTTGGAGTTTAGAGTTATGAACAGCTCTTAGCTCAAGTGGTACACCTCCCTTAGTAGAGGCGTGGTTCGAGCTCCGCTAGGGGCGGTTTGGAGTTTACGATTATGAATAGTTTTTGAACCCCTTATGAACTACAAACATACTAACCATGTATAAAATATTGGAAACAAAATTAAAAAAAGAAGAAGTCAAAGTTCAACTCGGTGCTTGTTTGGGGTGGTTTATAGTTATATACTATTGAAAAAAAGTCTCCCACAAAAGTAGGCCTCAATAGAAGTTCGCAAATATATTTCCAAAATTTATAATTATATATTTGAAACGAGCAAATTTTAGAAAGAGATAAAAAAAAAAAAAAATTATATAAAAAAGTTATGAGAAATAGACTAAACGAGCAAAGCTTTCAAATGTGTTCGTTTTTAGTTAGTTCTCTCACCATCCTCTTTGTATAGTCTTCTCAAATGGGAAAGGGTTCGGAGAGAATCCTCTCCTAGTCCAGTACTTGGATTGGACAGGACAATTCACTTGCGGCCATTACTCCAATTAATTTGTCAAATTTGCTTAGATATTCTTACCGGATCATGACTCTTTCGGTATCTAAGAAAGTCCGAATCAGTGATAATATTATATCAAATGAATGCTCTAAATTTAGACTGTCCCGTTCAATTCAAATTAAGAATCAGAAAGAATCCAATTCAAATGAAAAAAGGGATGATGATGCAATTCAAAAAGTAGTCTTTACCAAAGGGGGGCAATTATAGCATATGACTTCGTTTTGGGGGAGTTCTATTCCATTCACACATTTATCTTTAAAAAATGGTTAACACACATTGAAATGAGAACCCATTTATCTCATGGTAAATGTCTTGCGATCATTTGTCGATCTTTATATGATCAAATTCATTTTTTCAGATATTGTGTAAATTCAATAAGATCATGTCGGATTTGCACAATATCTCTGGTGATTCATTCTAACATTTTGTGTTTGTTTCCATGGATGCAGTGATGCAATGGACAAGTACCAAAAACACATGAAAATCCTTGCCCACAACCTCTTCCTCACAATCCTCAGCTCACTGGACCTATCCGATGCCGAAAATGATTGGGCCGCCGCGGTTTACGACTCCAAATCCAATGCCCTCCAGCTCAACTCCTACCCGGCATGTCCCGACCCAACCCGAACCATTGGTCTCGCCCCGCACACCGACTCCCTCCTCCTCACCATCCTCCACCACTGCGAAACAAACGGGCTCCAAACTTTTCGGGACGGGTTTGGGTGGGTCCCGGTCCATCGGGTTTCCGGAGCACTCACGGTTAATGTTGGTGACTTGCTACATATTTTGTCCAATGGGAAATTTCCAACGGTTTGCCATCGGGCCATGGTGAACCGGACCCGGCACCGGATATCGGTTGCTTATTTTTACGGGCCTCGGGCCGATTCCGTTGTCGGGCCTTTCTCGAGGCTTGGGCTCCCGCGTTACCAGACTTTGACGCTTAAAGAGTATATTGGGATCAAGGCCAAGCATTTAGACAAGGCACTTTCTTTGATTACAATCTAAACACATTTTTTTGGTCAAAAAATTTAATTTAATTTGAATTTTTGTTCTTTATTTCCACATTTTCTGAATGAGTTTAGTCTAAAAGTTTTGTTTCTTTTTTTTTTTTTGAATAACTAGGTATTTGCGTTAGTTTACGTGCATTTTCACTGATTTCGAAATCCAGTTAAAATTTTCGGTCAAAGTCCAGTAGTCCCAAGGGTTTGTTGTTGTTGTTGAAGTCGAGTTTGTGAGCTTGAAGAAGTAGGTTCTCATTTGATGTTATGCTTTCCACTCGAATTGGGTGGCACTTTTTGTGCTTGGAGATCGGAGTTTAATTATTTTCAAGAGAAAGGGAGTTGATTATTTGTATTCCATTATAAAGCTTTTTCTTGAGTTAATTATTTTTCTTTTGTTGCCAGATCATATTTTCTTGTGTTAGTAGCTTAACGTAATTGCTAAAATGCAGAATATAAAAAGCTTCTTAAAAGTCATATTTTCTCAACCTTTTTGAGTTATTTTCCAGTTTGAACTATAGAAACAACGGTGGCAGAAAAATCACATTCCTTAACAACACTCCATTTAATTAATGTTACATTTTTTTTTAATTTTTTGAAATGATTGTATAAGAAATTACAAGACAAACGCAGTACTCACCTTGAACAGCTATTACTTAGGCTAAGTTCTGCCAGGGGCTTTTTGAAATTTTTGGGTCTTTTTTCGTTTTGTTCCTATTCAATTTTTTTCGCATTTGTTCATTTTGCGACAATTTTTTTTTACCCCTTTTGATTCGTTTCGACGAGAGGAATCGAAAATGTAAAACTTTTTTAATTACTTTTACCTTAATATTTTTTTAATATCCAAGATAAGCCCAAAACACCGATTTTTTCATTAGCAAAAATCCTCCCCCACAAAAATTTACCGACGTCCAACAGTACTGCCCCTTGATCGATGAGAGCGTGGATACAAGAGAAGCCAGTTATGGACGATTGTTGATAGCAACATAGCGTCAACAATGAGCGAAGACCAAAACTAATTAAGAAGGCGTAAGAATGCAACATATCTATTATTAATTAATTTATAGAGAGGTCGGGTGATCTTTTTGCGCCTACATTGAATCCGCCCCTGCCCCTATTCATGAGAGGGTAGTTTGTCACAATAGCTCCAACAAAGTGCAAGCCAAACAGATAGTAATCAATACACAACATCTGATTCACAAAGACTACGTACTATCTACAAGCAGAATTTGAACTCCCCACCATGTGCTTGGGTTAGTTCCACCCTCACACCACTTGCCATCTTGACGACCACATCCAGTGGTTAATATGGAGTAATAATTAATCAAGTGTATGTGTACAAGAACAACGATAGCGAGTGAACAGTTGCTCGTCTGATTTAACGAGAGTACTTTCTCTTCGACAATGAAGCGAGGCTGATTGTGACGAAATTTCGAGTCGCTCACTCACTAACTTAAACAGAGTGCATCCGCGAGCCCGATGAGGATGCTCTTAAAAACCTGCAGTTTGTCTTGTTATGATCCTCTCGGTAGACTCATTATTAGACTCTCATGTGATTTTATTCCCAAAAAAGCCACATACAAACAAAGAGAGATTCATGATCGAATTGCGTGCATAGTTAAGCTGTAATCATTAGTTTGATCATGAGCAGTTCAGTACTTTGTCATGTAGCTGGTATATATAAGTGAGAATGTGCCTTGTGCATGTAAAATTTAGGTGCCATCAAATAACGAAGTTAGATTTGGTTTTATGTGTGAAAAAGAAATCAAGAAAATATATGCCCACTTAGATAATAATGAAGACAAGAAATCAATTTGAAAAATATATCTTCTGTGCTGGAAAATTCCTTGGAAGTGATCACCGGTCCAAGGAATAAGACAATTGTTTGGAAAACGGAGTTTTACTCAGAGAATTTGTTGGGACCACACCGCGTGAGGTGAGTTCAATAGCAATGAACAAATTTCACTAAGAGATGAATGAGAAATGGTCTCATTACAGGAATTGGAAAAGCCGAGGGACGTGCGCGCGCTCGACGTCGTCGAACATCTAGATGAGAACGGGGCCGGTACTTAGGATTCCTGGGCCTGCGACATGTGGTTCGAGGTCTGTGACATATGGTCTAGTCTAGATTGGTTTGGAATTGTGCTTTATTGGGTCTGAACCATTCGTATTTGGATGGTCAAGTTACAGAATCAGTTGTGCTTAGCTGATTAATACTGGGTAGAATGCCCAGAATAAAATCCACGATTTGATCATGGAATCATTTGCTGGATTAATAACTGCTGCAGTTTTTTTTTTCCTTCAGATGAATTACCCGAATTCAATTCCCTATATCCAATATGAAATATTGAATTGATCCTATTGAATGGGTAGGCTCCCCTTATTGAAATCTTATATTTAATGAGAAGGCTCCTTCTCGATAGGGGTGAGCAAAAAATCTATCAAACCACGAATTCAGTCCAAACCAATACAAATCGGAAGGTTTGGTTAGATTTTTTAGTAGTATGGTTTGGTCATAGTTTAAAAAAATTAGAAACCGCGTTATATGATTTGGTTTGTGGATTCACATTTACGGTTATGGTTCTAAACCGATCTGAACCGTATAATATATGAGTGCTGCTACAGGTACAGAAAATTGGGGACCGAATCCGGACCGACGGCCGCCGGCGAGCCATCGGTCCGGATTCGGTCCCCAATTTTCTGTACCTCTATCATTTTTGATAATATATATATATATGTGTGTGTGTGTGTGTGTGTGTGTGTATAGTCAGATTAATTTAATTATGATTCACACAATAAATATGGGAGCTTTAGTCAAGTATTTTCTTAATTTATTGATTCTATTAAATCCACCGCAATATTTAATTTTCCTTCCCCACCAAGATAATGATATAAACCTTGCTGTGGAGTGATCGTCACAAGTTGGTTCCTACCATGCTACTACTACTACCTTTTGCTGCCTCATTTCAATTCAATAGTTTGAGGAATTATCTTTGGTTAAACTATCTTACGATGTTTAGTAGTTGGCATTCTTGGAGCATCCACAATGTAATAATCAAAACTAAAAAGTTGTTAAAGTTAGTAATATTTGCTCAAAAAAGTGCTCACATTGTAATAACCAAACTTAGCAACCTCTTAGCAAATCATCAAATTTTGGCCTTTGAATAATCAAAACTAGCAATCTTTTTGCCAATAATCAAATCTAATGGTCCCCGCATTTTCTCAATCAAATACATTCATCATTACATAAAACCATTCTCTCTCTCTCTCTCTCTCTCTCTCTCTCTCTCTCTCTCTCTCTCAACAATGTTTCCAGAAAATTATTTTCAAAAACTATTTTTTTTTCAGAAAATTAAAAAAAAAGTATTTACAAAAAAAAAAATTTAAAAGTGTTTTTACACAAAAACTTTAAAAAAAAAAAAAAACAGTTTCTAATAGTTTTTCAAAAAAGAAAAGTTTTTTTAAAACTGTTTTCTTTTTGAAAAAAACTATTTTCAAATTTTTTTTTCACTAAACTATTTTCTTAAAAAACTGTTATTTTTTTTCAAAAAGAGTATTCAAATTATTGTCAAAAATTTTAGTTTTTAGAATTTTTTTTAGTTTAAAAAGGTGATGTGGCAAGTTTTGGTTATCCAATTTTGATTATTACATTGTGGACCTCTACATAACAATGTCTTAAATGGATAATCAAAAGATGATGTGACAACTTTTGGTTATCCAATTTTGATTATTACATTGCGGATGCTCTTAGTTGGTTCACTTTAGTGACTTACCAGTATTTCATTTTCTTAGTTTAAGACTTGAGGCAATTGTTGGTATTCTATTCTTAATTAGTTGGTTGATATTAGTGTGTTTTAGTAATTTGAATGGAATTGGTTTTAATTTAGGTTTTTTTTTAATTTATCTTCGTAATTTTAAGTACTTTAAATATTTTTTGAAGATGATAGCTTAGTTCAAAGCAAACCATGGTTTAAAACCGAAACCAAACCGTATTTAATGGTTTGGATTGGTTTGGTTTTATGTTTTTTATGGGCTGGTTTGGTTTTTCAAATTCATAATCCATAAGTATTGGTTTGGTTCTTGGTTTACTATTAAACCGAACCAATCCGGACCGTGCTCATCCATACTTCTCGACTATATAAAGAGAGCCTCTCCCTTTGTTGCAAGACATCGAAAATCCAGAGCTCTTCTTCTTCTGCAAGATTGTTCTTCCTTTCGAGAGAGTATACACAAGTTCGTTCGACGGACAGTCTACGGCGGTGCTCCGGCGGTTGAGTGAGAACCGACTTAACCCTGGAAGACAAACACCGACACAACCTCTAGCACCGGTGAGACGGTGAATAAGTCTTAAGGGCACCATGGTGTCACACGGGTCTCGGTTTGCGATTTCTATTCATTCCTTATAGTTTCTGTGTTTTTATTGTTCAATTCGTTTACTTGTATTGTGCTTAGCCTCCGAACCTCGCCTTCCAATAAGGTTGAGAACACCCCAAGCGTAGGGTTAGGTCGTCGATAGCATAATAACCGGAAAGTTCGGGATCGTACCCACAGAGAATCGAATATAACTTAATCGGATTGTAGGTTTTATATGATGGTTTCGGAGTTTAAGACGGTCAACTTGATTTTCCTTTAAACGGTGGAAAAGATAGCGAAAAAGACTAGAAATGAACTTTATGAACTAAAAGAGGTAAGTCTAGGGATTATCCTTCCCCTAACAAAGGCCGCTACCGATTCTCAAAATAACTCAAGCGAGAGACACGACCGCGTGCTCACGCCCGGAAGATTTAACTTTAACGACTACGTTTATCAAAAGATATGATTAAACGGAACTAAACCAACCTATTTTTGCTAATGTATCTAACACGTAGGAGGTCACGAGCCCTCGGTATGCTGCTTGCCAAGACCGCTTGACTAAACTTCATATCAAGGAGTTAACACCCTTCGCTTAGACCAAAATGGCTAGGTTAATGAAATTCCGAAAACCATGATTTTATGCCCAAGGGTTCGAGAACCAAATAACACCCTAAGTCTTTAGGAAAGAGTAGCCCAAGACTTAGCAAAGAAATTACTCACACATATTGAAAAGGCTAGAAATTATACTAGGAAATGAAAACATGATTAACCGATAAAAACGAAAATAAACTTGATATTAGTAAGAATCTAATCCGTACAAACAACTTTAATAAACGAGAAATTAATAAACGAGAAAGACTTACAAGTGTTCTTGAAAGATTTAATTAAGAAAGCTTGGAAGACATTAATGGAGAAAGACTAACCTAAACTAACTACCTCCTCTTTTTCAAGTGAGAGAGAGAGAGGAGTATTTATACAAAAAGACTCTCTCTCTACTCCAAAATATTCAGAAACACATCAAAAGTAGAAAGTTACCACTTATGGAAAGTTAAAAACTGTCAAAAAGTAAGTCGGTAAGCCTCCCGTATCGATACTCCAAAGCCGTATCGATACTGAGCTGTTTTGCTCTGAAACCCAGGATTCCCCGTAGACGACCCGTATCGATACAAAAGGAACCGTATCGATACGCTGAGATCCGTATCGATACGCTGAAGGTTGGATTTATGACTACCTTCTGTTTTGAAACCGTATCGATACTCCAAAATCCGTATCGATACGCTGATGCTTGACCTGCTCTCTGTTTTAATGAAGTATCGATACTCCAATAACCGTATTGATACGGTTCTGTTATCCTTGCATCTTGGCCACAGCTTCAGCAGACAGCTCCCAGCAGCTTCATAGCTCCTCAGCATCTTATTTTCATTCTCTAAACTTAAGTAAAGACTACATTTTAAACATTTCTTTTACATTTTCTTTACTTTAATTTATTTAATGAAAATAAGAAAGTATCCCCCATTTGAAAACAATGACATTACCAGAATTTTTTCAAGATTCCAATTAAATCAAGGAGAATTCTACCGTCAGCCCTTTGGGCTGACTATTGTTTTTTACTTTTGTACTTTTTTTTACAGAGCTTTGCAGGTGAAGGCTCTTTTTCTTTAAATAACATTTCTCTGCTTTTCCCCCTGACACAGCACCCCCGACCCCACCACTCCTTTCCCGTTTTACCCCCCAATTTCTTCTTTCCAATTTTTATTCTTCTTTTTTTCTTTCCTTTTTTTTTTTTCTCTATTACCCCTCCCGTTCTTTCCTTCCGACTGTTTTTTTCCCTTTTTTTCTTATATATATGTATATATATATATTAAAAAGTATAGTTTAAAAAATAAATGTTTCAATTTTCAATTTATTTGAACCGACACAAAAATGTTATTTTTCCAAACATTTCATCCTAAATGGTCGTAGTAAATTTTTTAATACACTTATTTTTCAACTATTTTTTAATATATAAACGGTGTAAAAAATAAGTGTTTCAATTTTCAATCCATGTTACTAATCAAACTATTATTTCTTACATTTCAAAAATTTGTTCTTTCTTTCTTACACAATAGGTTCAAGTCTAATTCTAGATTTTGTAAAGTAATTGAGAGAGAAAAAAAAAGTGTTTCAATTGATCATGTTTATCCGACTATTTTTTTCTTCTTTATAGATTAAAAAATATAATTACAAAAATAAGTGTTCCAATTTTCAATCCGTTTGAACCGGTGCAAAGTTGTTATTTTTCTGATCATTTCATCTTAAATGGTCGTAATAAATTTTTGGTTCCAAGGCCTTTCAATGGACATCCTAAGAGAGTCTTGGAACTAAATAATAAGTCTTAGGGTGTTTTGTTAAAAGGACTTTAAAAGATATGAGTAATTAAATAAAAAATAAATTAAAATAATATGATCAGAATAAAAAAATCTTCACATCCGTTCAAACGCATTAAAAATTGAAGTACTTAATTTTTTAACCATATTTTTTAATATAGATAAACGGTCTAAAAAAATTAAGTGCTTAAATTTTCACTCCGTTTGAATCGGTGCAAAGATCTTGTCAATATAATCAGAATAACATTAGATCTTTGCACCGATTCAAACGGAGTGAAAATTTGAGCACTTAATTTTTTTTAGACCGTTTATATATTAAAAAATATGGTTAAAAAATTAAGTACTTCAATTTTTAATGTGTTTGAACAGGTGTGAAGATCTTTTTATTTTGATCATATTATTGTAAAGAGACATAATCAAATTTTGTCTCTAAGGCTCTCATAATTACGTTTCTGCTCCATAGGATTGCAAATTGATGGTGAGAATTTTTTTTAACGGATACTGTGCGCAGCAGAGCCGAGGGCCAATTAAAATGGGGGAGGGAGGTAATTAAAAGGGCTGAGGGAGGGTAAAAGCGGAAAAAGAGTGTGGGATCAGGAGGGGTGTGGTGTCGGGTGGGAAAAGCAACTTACTTCTTACTTTGGTGACATGTGGATTTATAATATAAAATAATAGGTATTATTATCAACCCAATGGGTTGATTATAGTAGGACCCTTAAATCAAAATGTCAACCCCTCACTTTTAGTACAAAACTGAAAACTGCACATTTTTCACTAGAGGAAATGGCTCAAAACATGACTTTGCTCTTCAAATAAAACCTTGCAACTTTGTAGTTACTCTTAGAAAAATTCAAAGATCAATTACCGCCATTTTTTATCTCAAAAATAGAAACTTTTTAGCGGTGAGAGCACCCATGGAACCGAACTCGAAAAAACGTTTGCCACGTTTGTTTGATTTTGAAAAGGCATAGACCGGTCCGTCGTCACCTTCGATATCTGAGGTTCGGGAGCCATGTTACGAGAGGGGAAGGGTTTTATGGCACGCCTCTCGCCCAATCCGGAGATCGGTCTCTACTCGGGCATTTTATAAAACATTTGCATTTCTCTCTCATTTGATCATTTTTTTAGCCAGTTAGGGCGGGGGAACAGTTAATGGGGATTAAAGCACTGTAACAAGTTGTGATTTATGACAACAATGCTCATGAATGGCTTGATCGCAATGCTACAATATAGATTGAGAACAAGCACTGAGCAAACTGGACAAAATGCAGTACGCTGCCCCGCAGGGGCGTGAGCAAGTTCTACCAGCATGCACTGGCCGAGCCACTGCATGTTGATATGACTTGCGCACGCCACAGGGAGACCGGCGTACTCCACTCATTTGGTTTCACAGTCCTTGTTTGCAACCCTCTGGGCTCTGGAAAAGGACCAGCGCACACCCAGGACAAACCATGCAGTTAAATAAGCAGGATATATATATTTACAGACAGCTGGGATGGCTTGAAGCCATGAACATAGACAAGAAACCCCCTAAACAGAGTGGGGACAGAAAAGAGGCCAAGACTAAACTAAGATGCAAGGGCCAGCCACTGGATCCTAGCTTTAACTGCCGTACGCCAGTCATTGACTGCCGTACGCACGTTTGACCCTAATCCAGTGCTTGGCTTTTACATCATCTGGGCTCTGGAACATGACCAGAAGGATCCCAGAGGCCTTCTGAATAGACAAAGAGTAAGCAATAACCTTTATTTAAACAGCAGTAAACACACAGAAAATTGTAAACTGGTTATTTAGCATGCAAGGGTGATTGACAGAAAGATAGAACAAAAGGGATGACGATCCATGATCCCCACGCCAGTTGTGCTCGTACTACCATAACTGGCGTACGGCATAGAGTTACTGGCGTGCGCCATGTATCACCTCATACGTTTGTCGTATTTTGCCAGCTTGAGGTCAGGACTAGTATTACTTACTAGTCTGGGCCTCATTGGTTTCCCTCAGGGGTCGAAAACAGAAAAGAACGTAAAGGTGGTATACCTCTTGGTATTGAGGTTTGATGGTTGTGTTGAGCTTTAGAGATTGAAGATGGAGGCTGTATGGTGACTGAACATCAGTGGGTGTATGGAAGTGGACTTCCTTCCTTTCTCTTTCAATAGAAGAAGAAAAGCAAGAAAAGAGGAGAAGGGAGCTCTATGCTTCTTAAAGAGACTAACCCTTTTGTGAACTTGGTAACCCTTTGCAAGAGTGTGAGAGGGGAGTATATATAGAGGGGGAGTGACTGAGATCAGTTTGGTCTAGGGCCTTGTTTGGCTGGTTGGAGGAGGAAGGGAGCCTCTCATGCATTAAATGCATGGGACTTGCCTTGATGGGGGTTGTAGGAGAGAGAGGGAACGGGCCTGGACGATATAATCATCAGGGGCTACTGTGGCCGACGTCAGGGTGGCACAAAAGTCCCGCCCAAGTGGCTGAATAAAGTTGATTTGACTGGAATTGACTGGCGTGCGCCACATATGAACCTGCGTGCGCCAATTATAACTGGGTCAACGGTCGATGACTGACACGTGGCAGCTAACTGGCGTACGCGTCCAATACACTGGCGTGTGCCAGTTGGGTTTTGCTGGGGCTGTTTGGCTCTGGTTTGAAAGGTTTGAAATGGGTTTGAAAAGGGGTTTGGGACGCTCAAAGCTCAAACACACCATTAACCTCAGACTGTTCTCGACCAAAATCATCATCGGGGAAATAAAAGATCGACAAATAACGTTATCTGGACAGTCCAGAATGGGGTGTCTACAGAAGCCCCCCTTTGACGGCACTTGAAGCACCATTGACTGGAGACAAGTAACGTCAAAGGTTTTCTAGACACCCTCTTCAAGGCTATCTAGAATACGTAAATTTTTAAAGAACCTGTTTGATTTGAAGTTGGGGTGGACAGACCGCTGCTTTGTTGTCTTTGACGGATAGATCACACAATGCGGACTCTCCTGGGGAACAATCTTTTTTGCAACAGCATCGACTCTGTTGGGGAAAAAGACTGTGGGACGGATAGATCGTCGTTGATTTGAAATTGGACGGGTGGACCGTCGTTGATCTGAATTTGGACGAGTGGATCGTCGTTGATTTGAATTTGGACAGGTGGATCGTCGTTGATTTGAATTTGGACAGATGGACCGTCGTTGATTTGGATTTGGACGAGTGGATCGTCGTTGATTTGATTTTGGACGGATGGACCGTCGTTGATTTGGATTTGGACGGGTGGACCGTCGTTGATTTGAAGTTGGACGGGCAAACCGTCGCTCGTTTGATTTGAAAGTGGACGGGCGAACCGTCGTTGAGTTGAGAGTTGGACGGGCAGACCGTCGTTGATTTGACTTTGCTTGGGGAAATGGTTTAATCGCGGAATGATGAACGTTGTTGGGGACCAAACCTTATCCGGCACACAAAGAACTCCAACAATCACGGGTAGGTTGCGTCAGGGAGGTTAAATTCCATCTGTTGGGAATCAAAGCCAATCTCCTTATCAAGGACCATCCGAGACAGAGCAATAGGACTGCTGGAAAATGTGCTCTAAGCTGGTCTGAAATAGAGGTAGTCATACAGAATGGATGGACCATCGTTGAACATGGATGATGGATCATCGTTGAGGATGACTCGGGAACTATCGTTGATTTGAGACGGTGGGTCATCGTTGAGGACGACTCGTTGAACCATCGTTGATTTGAGACGGTGGGTCATCGTTGAAGGACGACTCGTTGAACCATCGTTGATTTGAGACGGTGGGTCATCACTGAAGGACGACTCGTTGAACCATCGTTGATTTGAGACGGTGGGTCATCGGTGAGGACGACTCGTTGAACCATCGTTGATTTGAGACGGTGGGTCATCACTGAAGGACGACTCGTTAAACCATCGTTGATTTGAGACGGTGGGTCATCACTGAAGGACGACTCGTTGAACTATCGTTGATTTGAGACGGTGGGTCATCACTGAAGGACGACTCGTTGAACCATCGTTGATTTGAGACGGTGGGTCATCACTGAATGACGACTCGGGAACCATCATTGATTTGAGACGGTGGGTCATCGTTGAGGACGACCCGGGAACCATCATTGATTTCAGACGGTGGGTCATCGCTGAAGGACGACTCGGGAACCATCATTGATTTGAGACGGTGGGTCATCGTTAAGGACGACTCGGGAACCATCGTTGATTTGAGACGGTGGGTCATCACTGAAGGACGACTCGTTGAACCATCGTTGATTTGAGACGGTGGGTCATCACTGAAGGATGACTCGTTGAACCATCGTTGATTTGAGACGGTGGGTCATCCCTGAAGGACGACTCGTTGAACCATCGTTGATTTGAGACGGTGGGTCATCACTGAAAGACGACTCGTTAAACCATCGTTGATTTGAGACGGTGGGTCATCACTGAAGGACGACTCGTTGAACCATCGTTGATTTGAGACGGTGGGTCATCACTGAAGGACGACTCGGGAACCATCATTGATTTGAGACGGTGGGTCATCGTTGAAGGATGACTCGTTGAACCATCGTTGATTTGAAACGGTGGGTCATCACTGAAGGACGACTCGTTGAACCATCGTTGAAGGATTGAGGAGGACGACATGGCTGATCTTCATTGATTGATTGAACAGGACGACATGGCTGATCGTCGTTGATTTGATTTGAGAAGGACGACATGGCTGATCGTCGTTGATTGATTGAACAGGACGACATGGTTGATCGTCATTGATTTGATTTGAGAAGGACGACATGGCTAATCGTCGTTGATTTAATTTGAGAAGGACGACATGGCTTATCGTCGTTGATTTGATTTGAGAAGGACGACATGGCTGATCGTCGTTGATTGATTGAACAGGACGACATGGCTGATCGTCGTTGATTTGATTTGAGAAGGACGACATGGCTGATCGTCGTTGATTTGATTTGAGAAGGACGACATGGCTGATCGTCGTTGATTGATTGAACAGGACGACATGGCTGATCGTCGTTGATTTGATTTGAGAAGGACGACATGGCTAATCGTCGTTGATTGATTGAAACGGGTAGCACAAGCCATTACTGCTTAGAATTGTATTCAGACTGCCAAAGTGTGCTCCAAGTGCTAGCAGAGTGGGCTGTATGCTTGACATTTGCCATGGAGAAATGGATAGGGAGAGCAGCATGTGGCACCCTGCTTTACAATTGCACTATCCCAGAGCAGTGGCTCCGGCTCCAGTTCCAGTAGTGACTAGATCCCAGGTATGAACCCCCAAAATCCTGATTACTTGCTGCTTTCGATACTGGACAGGCATGCTTTGACACTGGATAGATTTTCCCTGTTTTCAACAGTTGATATACAATATGCAATGATATGTACGGAATTGAATGCATAAATTGAAAATGCAAGGGCAGACTAGGGCGGCCTCTAGAGGATGATGGCCTAGGATGGCCACATAAACAAAAGTTTCACAAAGCGATACTGTCACCTTAGCCACAGCTCAGAGATACGAGAGCAATAGATAACTAGCGACTGGAGGTGTACAGTTGAAAGAAAGGCCCATAGAAAGGGTGGCTTGCGCCAAAGAGTTTTCAGAGGTTCAGAGAGAGTAGTCTGAGAGATTAAAAAAGAGTGAGAGAGAAAGAGAGCGCGCCAGCGAAAGTCTCCTCAGAAGAAGCGGATGGGAGAGGAGCCCAAGGTACTTCAAAGAGATCAATAGTGACGACAACGACGAGAACGAGGCTGAGCTCTACCTCTGAGGACTACCACTGAGCCTTTTTACTTTACTGTCCTTTGCTTCTTAGATGCACTCCTAGATAGATAGACATTGAGCGGGCTGGCCTGCCCCAGTTGACATTTAGGAGTGGCATTGGGTCGACGTGCCCTTTTCTTTTGATGCTTGGGCGGATGAGCCCCATAGATAAGCTTTGCTTGGCCTTGAGCCGACATGCCTTCGCTGCTCACAAGATTCCACTGCTTGTGGACCACAGATGGTAGGGTAGCAATGTAAATTGCATTTTTTAGTTTGTTTGACTCTCTCTTAAGACTGTCTAAAAGAATGCAGAAACCAACCGCTAATATCTAATTTGAATTGACAAGTGAACTGAATTGACAAACAGACACATATATGTACAGACTCGCCTAGCTCAAATGAGAAAGGAAGAAGAGCCCCGGATATATCACGGACTCCTAGACATATGGAAAATAATGAAATTTTGGGCATTAATGTGCCAAAATTCACAATATCCCTTAGACAGGTGAAACTGACACTTGCATAAGGTCCAATATATGTACATTAACCTGTACAAATCGGTAAAATTAGGAAAAACATCCCGACATGACAATGGATTGAAAAACTTGAAAAGTGTCGCAAAGATGGACAAAAGACGCAAATGATGACTCATATAGGCCCGGACTGAAACCGACACCCCTGTGCAGCCACATTAGGACCATATGACTTGCACAGCATGACAAGACTTGGTAAAAGCCCCTTGAACGAGATTTGAGGTGCTTTGAATTTGAAATGTGCCCCCGAGGGTCCAAAAATCTCTGTTAGGCGTGATGGCTGCCTACTGCTGCCTGATGCAGGAATTGAAAAAGCGAGCTCAGGCTTGAGATCAACGCGCATCACTTTTGTACAAGTGCGTGTGAGCCTCAAACTAACGCGCGAGATTGCAAAGCTGCTGCAGCCGCTTAAAATAAACGTTGCTGAACCTAGAATAAACCGTGAGCCGTTAGGCCTCATAAGCATTTCGTTCTGTTTTTGATGCTTCAAAATATTTTAAGGCTTTTGCTCAGCTTTAAAATTAAAATAGCAGTTTACATTAAATTTGAAAGACGAATGATTTCCCCCTTCTGATTCTCCAATGAATCAATGGACTTCAGCCTACCAGTCAGCACTTCGGCTTGTCTTGTTCTCGACCTTTCTTGACCCTTGATGTGCACCAAAACGTCAATCATGGATCCAATTGATAAAGTATGATCGAGCCTCGAAGAGAGACTGCCTACGTATCCCTTTCTGGGAATCAGGTCAAAACGTAGTTCAAGCAAAGGTTCACTCATGTGTTCTACCTCTCCTTTTATGCTCTAACTTTTGCCTAGTACCACCCTTTCAGGTTTTCGGTCTAGCGAGCTTTCGACTTTTTGCCAACTCATTTTTGCCTAGACCGCCTTCATAGGTTTTCGGTCTAGCAGGCTGCTCTAACTTTTGCTTGGAATCGCCCACCCTTGTGGTTTTCGATCCAACGAGCATCTCTCAAGGATAATAACGCTTGAGTTGATCTGGGTTGACCAAGGTGTTGAATTTGTTGCCGTCGAGGTCGATGATCTTTGATTGCAGCCCCAGATGAAATGACTTTGACAGTGAAAGGGTCCTGACTGCTACAATTGGAAATGCCTCGCTTCAGGCCACTTTTGCACCCTTGTAATGTGCGCTTGATGGAACATTGCTGTTACTATTTCGAACATGGTACGAGGCCTGGAGTCTTCTGAGCTTTTGCTTTCTGGCTTGGCATCCGGCGGCAGGGGATTTGATACTTTTTTATCCCATGATCAACGCCAAACGTGTCTTTGTGAGATCATGCCAAGATATTGTTGAATTCTTTGAACAAGTCTGAACGGGCGCAATACTCTTATGGGGACAGCGCTGAACCAATTTGAACCATCCGGGGGTCTGCCCCGTCTTTCAAGTTTATTTGAAATTACTTCTTCTTTTTAGAGGCTGAGCATGCTTTTCGTCTTCCCTTTCGGCGAGGGAACACATTTTCTTGGGGATGATCCCATCGAAATCTATCCCTTCGTCGTCGGAGTCGACACGGTTTATTTAAAAGCCAGCAAAGTACTTAAAAGCAAGATAATGCATATCATAAGAACCCTCGGGGTTGCCAAGTACAGCAAAAAGACTCAAATTGGGAATAAAAGCTATGACATGGAGGGCCAAGAGGCACAAACTCCGACTCAGAGCTAGACTTAGACGACTTGACAGACACTGCGTTAGACTCAGACTCGAAAGTGTCGATGCAAAAGAGACGCGATTTGAAAATGCAACTTTTATAGTTACCCTTGACTTCCTCGCAGAGAGGTGGGAGCTAGAGGACAACAGGCTCAAGCAACAGCACTTTGGCTTCTTCAGCTTCTTCGTCCAAACCCACTTGAGAGAACTCCTTGAACAATAGCCCCAAATTCTCATGATTGAAGGATCCGAGCCAGTCCGTTTTCTCCTTTGATTGATTAAGCTTCCTCTTGAGTTCCTCCTTTGTAGACTGCTCATCACTGTCAACCCAAGTATCAGCGGTAAGAACCTCGATTGCACCTATGGCCATCAGGTTAACCTCGGGTTCGGATGGGAGAGACAAAATTGGCTTGGTTTGATTTTCTGGGCTAATGAAAAGGGTTGGGTTGAATATGGTGGAGCTAGGTTTGATTTGAGTGGAGCTTGAGTTGATTTGAGTAGGGTTGATGGATATCTGGTTAACACATGGGTTGGAACTGTGTTGGAGCATGAAGTTGGATATGACACTGGGCTTTGATGGGAGTGGAGCTTGAATGGTGCCATTGTCAATGAGATTTTGAATTTCATGTCGAAGGCGGAAGCAGGCATCGGTGAGATGGCCGGGCATTTGATGGAAAGCACAATAGGCGTTTGGGTTGTAGTATGCTGGGAATGTTCGAGGCGAAGGGGTTGGAAGGAGTGGCTTGAGGAAGCCAGCTTCGAGGAGCTTCTCATAAACCAAGGACAAAGGTGTGGAGAAGCGGGAGAAGGTCCTTGGTTTCCGACTACTAGATTGAGGAACATGATGCACTATTTTGCCTTTGGGATTGATTTCTTTGCCGCGCATATCCTCCATTCCGGCGTTGGCTTTGAACAAGGATCCAACATTCTCCTTCGGGTGAGTCCTGGCTTCATGAAACTCAGCCAGGTCTTTGAACATGTCCTTCGAGCACTGCTTGGTTCCGACTGCAGGAGTGTGGCAAGCTTGAGAGGATTCCTTGATTAGCCCCAGATCCGGCTTCGACATGGCAAAGGTAAAAAGGTCAACCAGTCCTTGGACCATAGTCATTTGTTTGTCCATTTTCTGGTTCATTTCTTGAACAGCCCTCTTCAGCTCAGCCAGCTCTGTTTGTGCTGCCATTTTGGATTAATGGTTGAGGAGGGTGATATGACTTTGGAAGTGATAGTGAAATGGCCCTGGCAGACGCTCCCAAGTAGGTTTGGTTCTTTCCTTCGGTGAAACGGCCTAGAGCTTTGACAGCAAAGTAAATGAGAACTCAGTGGCATTCCTGCAGTAAGCTTTTGAAAGAATTTGAAGGAATGCAATGCGCATGTCATCGTCGTCGGTGTCCTCCTAGACTCTAGAAACGAGTTTGTCTCATGACATTCGGATGCTGCCAGAATCTTCGGATTTTCTTTTCGACGGTGTATCCTTGATTGAATCGACTGTTACTAAGAGATGTCAAAACGGCCTAAGCCTTTAACTTTCTCCCTTCTTGAAGTTTCAAAGTTTGAGCTCGGAACAACTCGGTGTAGATGGCGTGATACCGTAACCGAAGTGGCGTAAGCAGCACTGTGCTGGAGCCTGAGCGGTGTAAGCATCACGACATCCTCTCCGTTGTTCCTAGCTTTTCAGCTTGAAATCTCGACCGGGCGTTGGATAAAGACTTAGGAGGAATTGATTTCCCGAAGTCTCAATGATTGAGGACTTGAAAATTTTTGATAACGTGCAACATCGAGATGCACGACTCGTCATCGGTCCAAGGCAACGCCGAACGGGCGCAAGACAGACTCGACAAAAGATATCCTAAAAGCCGCCCTAGCATGCTCCTACGCAAAACGGTCATGAATGTATGTACAAGCATGCGATAGGGAAAGCGGTAGCACATATGGGGTTAGAAACAAGTAATCCTACCCTGCGGGTTCCTGTCTTATGTTGAAAGGTTCTAATGCATTGTACGCGCTGTAGAGGCCGGTTTTGGCTTAAAGGGGTTCCTCTGACTAGAGCCGCGATATACCTCCCATTGCAACGCGTGGAGCAAAGCAATGGTCGAACGGTAGTACGACTCATCATCGTCCAAGGTTGTTGGGCGTTCGAGGACCCCGGGCTCCAGTAAACTGTGCCGGTTACCCAAAACACCTCAACGGGGCTGACCAACCATCGATACGAACGGAGAATGCCAAAGAATGATCAAATGAGAGAGAAATGCAACGCTTTTGAAAACAAATGCCTTTTGAAGCTTGGCTCACTTTTGTTAATTGATACTTGTAGAAAACTACACAAGAGAACAATAGTAAAAGCCCCAGTTCGGATTGGTCGGATGCTGAGATCCTGTTACGTTACCATTCCGTTCTTCAGTAGCGCGAAGCGTACTGTTTTGACAAGCTTTTGAAAATTGTTCAATTATGTATTAATCGCCAAATATCAATCAACGCAATGTTCCCCAGCAGAGTCGCCACTGTGGGCACGCGCCCCCGGAAATTTTGCTTGTGAAAATGGGGTGCGGCCCTTTTTGTTTGGAGGAGCGCGGCGAAACGCTTCGATTCAGAGTCGCCACTCGGGTTTTAGCGGTGAGAGCACCCAAGGAACCGAACTCGAAAAAACGTTTGCCACGTTTGTTTGATTTTGAAAAGGCATAGACCGGTCCGTCGTCACCTTCGATATCTGAGGTTCGGGAGCCATGTTACGAGAGGGGAAGGGTTTTATGGCACGCCTCTCGCCCAATCCGGAGATCGGTCTCTACTCGGGCATTTTATAAAACATTTGCATTTCTCTCTCATTTGATCATTTTTTTAGCCAGTTAGGGCGGGGGAACAGTTAATGGGGATTAAAGCACTGTAACAAGTTGTGATTTATGACAACAATGCTCATGAATGGCTTGATCGCAATGCTACAATATAGATTGAGAACAAGCACTGAGCAAACTGGACAAAATGCAGTACGCTGCCCCGCAGGGGCGTGAGCAAGTTCTACCAGCATGCACTGGCCGAGCCACTGCATGTTGATATGACTTGCGCACGCCACAGGGAGACCGGCGTACTCCACTCATCTGGTTTCACAGTCCTTGTTTGCAACCCTCTGGGCTCTGGAAAAGGACCAGCGCACACCCAGGACAAACCATGCAGTTAAATAAGCAGGATATATATATTTACAGACAGCTGGGATGGCTTGAAGCCATGAACATAGACAAGAAACCCCCTAAACAGAGTGGGGACAGAAAAGAGGCCAAGACTAAACTAAGATGCAAGGGCCAGCCACTGGATCCTAGCTTTAACTGCCGTACGCCAGTCATTGACTACCGTACGCACGTTTGACCCTAATCCAGTGCTTGGCTTTTACATCATCTGGGCTCTGGAACATGACCAGAAGGATCCCAGAGGCCTTCTGAATAGACAAAGAGTAAGCAATAACCTTTATTTAAACAGCAGTAAACACACAGAAAATTGTAAACTGGTTATTTAGCATGCAAGGGTGATTGACAGAAAGATAGAACAAAAGGGATGACGATCCATGATCCCCACGCCAGTTGTGCTCGTACTACCATAACTGGCGTACGGCATAGAGTTACTGGCGTGCGCCATGTATCACCTCATACGTTTGTCGTATTTTGCCAGCTTGAGGTCAGGACTAGATTACTTACTAGTCTGGGCCTCATTGGTTCCCCTCAGGGGTCGAAAACAGAAAAGAACGTAAAGGTGGTATACCTCTTGGTATTGAGGTTTGATGGTTGTGTTGAGCTTTAGAGATTGAAGATGGAGGCTGTATGGTGACTGAACATCAGTGGGTGTATGGAAGTGGACTTCCTTCCTTTCTCTTTCAATAGAAGAAGAAAAGCAAGAAAAGAGGAGAAGGGAGCTCTATGCTTCTTAAAGAGACTAACCCTTTTGTGAACTTGGTAACCCTTTGCAAGAGTGTGAGAGGGGAGTATATATAGAGGGGGAGTGACTGAGATCAGTTTGGTCTAGGGCCTTGTTTGGCTGGTTGGAGGAGGAAGGGAGCCTCTCATGCATTAAATGCATGGGACTTGCCTTGATGGGGGTTGTAGGAGAGAGAGGGAACGGGCCTGGACGATATAATCATCAGGGGCTACTGTGGCCGACGTCAGGGTGGCACAAAAGTCCCGCCCAAGTGGCTGAATAAAGTTGATTTGACTGGAATTGACTGGCGTGCGCCACATATGAACCTGCGTGCACCAATTATAACTGGGTCAACGGTCGATGACTGACACGTGGCAGCTAACTGGCGTACGCGTCCAATACACTGGCGTGTGCCAGTTGGGTTTTGCTGGGGCTGTTTGGCTCTGGTTTGAAAGGTTTGAAATGGGTTTGAAAAGGGGTTTGGGACGCTCAAAGCTCAAACACACCATTAACCTCAGACTGTTCTCGACCAAAATCATCATCGGGGAAATAAAAGATCGACAAATAACGTTATCTGGACAGTCCAGAATGGGGTGTCTACAAAAGTCAGTGCTTTAATTTGTTACTAGTTAGCAACTGTCCACGGCTCGGATTGGATCGGATTCCTATGAATCCAATCCTAATCTGTATTTCACAGTTTTTAGAAAATGCAATCAATCCTAATCCAAAAGTCTCACGATTCGGTCCCAGTTTTATTCACAGATTTCCTTCCATAAAAATAAAATGATGCTTCTACCTACTAAAAATGCAAAAGTGCAAATAATAACTAATAAGTGTTTGCAGCCTTGCCGGTTTTACGGTTCAGATAACATTACACCAAGTTAGACATTCTTGTCCAAAATCCTGATACAAGCAACTGAAGCAAGGCAACAACCAAATAGGCAGCAACCAAATATTATCACACGAATGTAAAATTGTTTAAAAAAATTCATAACAATTAGTAGTAAAGTTATAATTTTTTATAAATATTACACACACACACATATTTTAAATATCTCACGGTTTGGTTCGGTTAATCCACAGTTTTGAAATGAAAATCCAATCCTAATCCGTATTTCACGGTTTTTTAAATTTCGAATCCGTGTCCGAACCATTAATTCACGGACAAAATCCAAAAGGCACGGATCAATTTGGTCCAGACCGGTTTCACGGTTCTTGATTTTTCTTGTACAGCCCTAGTTAGCATTAGTCATTATCGTATTATTCTAGTTATATAATATTCTTAGATTATATATCTATATATAAACATAGCTGCTTTTGAATTCAATAGATAACCAACGCTCAAAATTTATCCCATCCTTCTGCATAAATCTAGACCATTCATTCAACATTCCTTTTGAGTGATTTTATTTATTATGGAAGTAGAACAATCAGTTTTGGAATTTATTAGAACATATCTATGTGTATTATACCTACATGCATGCTTTAAATGGATTTTCAAGTCAAAGGTGTTAAGGCACACATTTGGTATACATCTTTCTTAAATCATGCTTATAATTTGGAAATGTTCTAAAAAAGTAATGTATCGCAATCATTATTTATGCATTTTCAATGAAAAATATATCACCCCGTAAATATATTTGCAAAAAAAGAAAAAAAAACCCACCAATCAGGTCAAATCTTACCACGATTAGAATTAACATATTCGTATATCAACGTTAAAGTCCATTATCAAAGTTGACTTTACAATTTCTCTTTTTCTTTGCAAATCTATATAAGTACTCGATTATGGCCATTTTTTCTGTGTCCATTTATTTATTTTTCTTTAGTCGTAGTATACTACATTGAAACACCATTCAGTAATGAGAATCTTTGTGCATTTACACAATATGTAATAATTGCTTGAATATTGAAAGGATGTTATTTCTTACTTTGCAGGTTCCTATGATGACGTTTAATCAGATGGGAATGACTCTGTAAGTTATATTTAAAAAACCAATCTAACTTTCTCATTGCATTCAATGTCTTTAATAAGGCCTAGATTTTTATTGTAGCCCTGAGATTTGATTGGCAAAGTAAATCTTGAATCAAGAACTTCACACAGTAGTAATCAGCTTCTCACCAATCCATCATTAACAGTAAGAATCTCTATTTTACGAGTTCTTCATAGTTTTTGTTCTTGAGTTCTGATCAATTCAATTGATGTCTGTTTTAGGATTAAAAAAATTGTTGTATGTTTCTATTAAAGTTTTGATATCAACGTTGAAAAAATCTGACTAATGGAAAGAAAATTTGAATCATTGATTGACTTTTGCATGTGATTAAAAAGAGAGCAAAATGGGTAGTATTGGATTTGTCTCCGATATGTTGCTACTCATATTCTTTGCATTGAATTGACCATTTGGATATCTGAAGCTTATTCTAAAACACAAATTTTGGTAGGAAAAAAACAACCAATTTCACATCTCATTTTTCAAGCATAATTAATGTATCTCCTTCTAGCTCTTGCTTATGTATAGTTCAATCAAATTGGATTTGTTTATAACCATAGTGAAGAGAAATATTCCTCTCTCAAAATTTTAAAGTTTAAACAGAATACTCGGGGTAATTCTTTATTCATGGCCAGATATGCAATATTAAAAGGAACGCAAATGAGCCAGGATTGAAATTGAAGGCATAGAAGACAATGTTCAAAGTTAGCATTTCAAGGTTGTTGAATTCCTTGGTGATCATAAGTTGTAGCTTAGAGCTGTTGGTTCATATTTACATGTAAAATTTTATTTGTTTCTTGGATGATTTCAATTAGATCGTTTGTTAAGTAAATACGTTAAGTATGAAGTTTGATGTCGGAAGAATGTGCATTGAAAAAGTGTAAGTAGAAAGTTTGAAGTCGGAAGTATTTGGATCAAACATGGGTAGGTACTTTGAATGTATGCTGAAAATTTTAATTGGTTTAGAAAGTTTTATAGATAGAGAAAATTGAGATGGAGTTGTAAGTGTTCAGCCTTTTGAACTCTCATAATGTGCTCAACGTATTTTGCTTTGTTGCTCAGTTGTGTTATGCCATGTCATCTTTAGATAGCTTGGGGCTTCAAGGGAGGTGCCTCCTTCAAATTGGAAAATCGTGCCTCTATGTCTATGATCACCATTAAGAAGACCCTCAAGGAAGGGAATTGATATCCGTGCCCAAACATATGAGCTATTGTAATCATATTAGTTTCGACTCTATTTTCCATATTCATCTTTCTTCTAATTTTTCTTGGTTTTCAAATCGGTGATTAACTAATTTTGTGGCATTGTATGTTGAAGCAAAAAAGAGATAGCAGTAAATAGGTAGTCATTGTCCTGACCCTTTGCATATATGTTTTGGCGGAAGTTAGGGTGGTTGGAAAGAGCATGTCATTATGCAGTGGTTTAATTTGCCTAAGTTGTGACTATACTTTGTCTTGAAATTTAAACAGGTTTCTATTGGTTGTTATAGATTGATTTTTTTCTTCTTATATCTGCTTAATTGAATCTAATTAGATGGATATTGTTTGAAGCTTATTTAAGATAACAATAAGATCGTGATATCCGGGTTTGTTGTTGGGTTGGTCAGAAGAGAGGGTAATTCCATTTAGTTGTTCTCAGAAGGTGTTGCGCCATGCCTTCGGGCACAGGCAATTATTAGTATTTATATATTCCGTGGGCTAATCTCTTGGCTACTGGGTTTTGTGATGAGATCAGTGGATGAGTTTCTTGTCAATTGCTTACTTCTGTTAATTTTACGTATCAGTTTCGGAATAATTGGAAGTAAAAAAATAAGAAGTTTTAAAATAACTAGGTATAAATTTTGTTTTATAACCTTGAAATGCTAACTTTGAAGTAAAAAAATAAGAATATGAAACTTCCTGATAAAGTACAAAATTATCAGCAATGAACCTTGAAATGCATAGAAGGCAATGAACCTCTCTTCCTCTTAAAGTTCTGTTTCTTTTTTTCTTTTTTTAAATAACTAGGTATCTGAGTTATTTTATGTGCATTTTTACTAATTTCAAAATTCTGAAGTTAAAATTGTCGGTCAAATTTCAGTAGTCCCAAGGGTTTGTTGTTGTTGTTGAAGTCGAGTTTGTGAGCTTGAAGAAGTAGGTTCTCAGTTGATGCCATGCTTTCCACTGGAATTGGGTGGCACTTTTTGTGCTTGGAGATTGGAATTTAATTATTTTCAAGAGGAAGGGAGTTGATTATTTATATTCCATTATAAAGCTTTTTCTTGAGTTAATTATTTTCTTTTTCTGTTGCCAGATCATATTTTTTTGTGTTAGCAGCTTAACATAATTGCTAAAACGCAGAATATGAAAAGCTTCTTAAAAGTCAGTATTTTCTCAACCTTTTAAAGTTATTTTTTAGTTTGAACAATAGAAAAAAACGGTGGCAGAAAAATCACACTCCTTTTAATTAATGTTACATTTTCTAATTTTCTGAAATAATTGCATAAGAAAATGACAAGAACTCATTTAGAAAGAAATTACCATACAAACGTAGTAGTTACCGTGAATAGCTTTCATGAGAGGGTAGATCGTTACAACAGCTCCAACAAAGTGCAAGTTGAACATATAATAACTAATTAATAAACAACATCTGATTCACAAGGATTACTATTCACGAGCAGAATTTGAACTCCCCACCATGCAGTCGTGCACTTGGGGTAGTTCCACCCTCACGCCACTTGCCATCTTGACAACCGCATCCAGTGGTTAATATGGACTAATAATAAGTGTGTATAAGAACAAGGACAATAGCGAATGAACAGTTGCTCGTCTAGCTAGTTTGGCGAGTTACTGTAGCACTGTTACTTCTCTTCGACAATAATGAAGTGAGGCTGATTGTGATCATGACGTTTTGAGGAAATCGCTCACTACTTTGACAGGGTGCTTCCGCAAGCCTGATGAGGATGCTCTTAAAAACCCGCCGTTTGTCGTTCTTCCTCTCGGTAGACTCATTATTAGACTCTCATGTGATTTTATTCCCAAAAAACCGCATACAAACAAAGAGAGAATATTCATGAGTTGCGTGCTTAATTATGCTGTAATCTTTGGTTCGTTAATTTAGTTGCATTAAAATCAGAAAAGCATAAACGACAAGAGTGAATCCTGGAGTACTTTATATCCAAGGGCGGAGCTATGTAGGGGCCGGACCCTGGCCCGACCTCCAGAACGTCTGAGTTTTAAATTTTTTATTTTGTATATACCTGATTTTGAATATTATTCCTAATTATTCACGTATAGCTACTTATAATCTTAATAATTTTGGTTTAATTTGATAAAAAAAATTGGTCATTTTACATTCTCATTCTCAATTTCTTTCACAAATAAAGAATAAGCACGTTACGGTTGAAATAGCTTAAAGAAAAAACAAAATGATTGATATACTTTAACATTATTAGGCTATAATCATTTCAATGTAGAAATGTAATGTATATATTTTTTTTATAGGCAAGAGTAAAGAAATGTAATATATTGGAAAGCAAAAATTTATGATATAGTAATAAGTATACGTTCCGATAAAAAATATATGTCTATTAAGCCGGCCCCCGAAATCTTAATCCTGGTCCCGCCACTGTCTATATCTTTCAGGCCTTGTTTGATAAGTGAGTTAGAGGGTGGGATAGGATTACTAATGCTATGGGTCCCTTAATTCTATGTTTGATTGCACAAAATGGAAGGGGATTAGTAGTCCCATGGGATGAGCAATCCCCTCACTGGGGAGGATTAGTAATACCTTGGGGGACTAGGTATTAACAATCCTATCCCATGAAATTAAATTACATTGACCCAATTACCCTGGGTCATTTGGATAAATTATGCAATTACTCTTGGGATTTCACCTGTGCACCAAAAAACCACCGAAAATTACCATTGATATAATGGGTATGATATTGGCTGTGTAAAAATTAGATTATCAATGCATCAGTCCATTTTTTAAGAGTGAGTTAAAAACATCCACTATTTTCCTACATTTTTTGCGCAATGATTTTAAAACAGTTTTTTTTTCATGTTTTGTAAATTTTTTTGTTTTGGTCCACTTTTTTTTTTTGCTTCATGATATTTTTGTAACTTGTAAAACCCAAAAAGACAAACGGAAATGAAAAAAAAAAGGCATAATAGATTTAATTAGTAACTTGAATTATTTGTGTGGAACTCAAAAGTGGATTCCACGAACCCAGTTGTGCGCCGTCGGTGCATGGTGTTGGGTAGCCATAATTATGTTAGATCTGAATATAGTATAAAAATGTACATTAGTTGTATTTTCAAACCATGTTAATTTATTTTCACAAAATGTTGAGTACAGTTAAAAAAAAGAGAAGAAAGACTAAAAAAAAAAAAGGACATTTTAATTGTATTTTCTCTTTTACTTCATTGAGGGCAAAAATTAAAGAAAACTATTGTTTTAATTCAATCTAATCATGTCCTAAACAAACATGGTATTAACAATTTCATCATTCTATGTCTTTTTTTTTTTTGAGTAAGTATTCCATTGTTTATTGCCTAAAAAACAAATTAGATAAAATTTTGGAAATTACGCATGAACAAGTGTAATGTTGGAACATCAATCTTCCAATCCTATCCTACGCGTGGGAAACAAACGTAATATTACTAATCTCATCTCCTTACGAATCTCACATCATAATCCCATCTCTTTACGAATCACATGTCAATCACATCTCCTTACTAATCCTATCTAATCCAACACATTTATCAAACAAGGCCTCAATGATGACAAGTGACCTAATCAAGTCCTCATCAAAACCTTTTGTTTATAAATTCGTACCTGGCTCTATAACCAGTCCAGGAAAGGATTACGTAATCAAGAGAGCCAAACAAAAAATGCTTAAAAGAAAAAGCCTAACAATAGGACAAATGTTTCACTGGAAATTTGCATTCTTTATATTGCATATATTCTTGTTCTAGTAAGCATGTGAAGGGTGTGTTTGGATTAAAAAGTAGGGAGTGACTCTTTTTTCTTCATTATTCAAAATTTTTTTTTTTGCATTTGTTAGTTTTGCATCGAACTTTTGTGACTCATTAGTTTGTCTCGACTAGAAAAATAAAAAAAGTAAAAAAAGTTTGATCGAAACTCATAATTTTTATGAGTTTTGATAAAATATTTATAGTTTTTCGGTTTTTCGGGTCGAGATGAACCAATAAGTCGCAAAAGTTCGATGCAAAACTAACAAATGCAAAAAAAAAAAAAATTGAATAAAGACGAAAAAAATTCACTCCCTACTTTTTAATACAAACCCACCCGAAGTTAGTTTTATTTGTGTAATTGAACTATCAATGTTTGTAAGTGTAAAGTTAGGCTTTATTATCCTAATTAAGCTTTATTTGTTCAATTACAGAAATAAAGACTTGATTCAATTCTCGTGTGGTCTCCAAACGAAAGTTATCACTTTTCTCTATCATCTAAATTATTCATCTATTAAATCACTATCTTTTTATAATTGTGTGGACAATTAAGTTGTTTAGATACCGACAAATTCCTAATCCATTAATGTAAAAAATAAAACTTTTTTTTGATCAACTTGCTCATGAGCAGTTCAGTTTGTCATGTAGCTAGTATATATAAGTGAGATAGAATGCATATAAAATTTAGGTGCCAACAAATAACGAAGTTAGATTTGGTTTTATGCGTGAAAAGAAATCAAGAAAAATATATGCCCAGTTGGATAATAATGAAGACAACAAATCAATTTGAAAAATATATCTTCTTTGCTAGCTGGAAAATTCCTTGGAAGGGATCACCAGTTCCAAGGAATAAGACAATCACTATCAAGAAAAAAAAAAAAAAAAAGGGAAGAAAATGAAACAAAAGTATGGCAGGTTGAAACGGACTTCGGGTTTGTGTCGTGTTGTGCGATCACAACACCGTGCTGCGGACATTCGAGCCGTCGAATCGTGCATCCGACAGTTCGAATCTCATCTTAGCAACTAACAATCAAGAGTTGTTCATTGCCGAGATGAGATCCAAGCCATCGGATACACGATCTGACGGCTTGGAGGTGCAACGGTGTTGCGCACACCACTGCACAGCACTATCCCCAATTCGGTTGGGACCATGCAATATTCAATTGTATCAGTTGGTTTATCAATTTAGAGCTATTGGGTAGTCTATAGAATTATCTACTAGTACTTAAATAATAAATTGATGTAGACAATGATTTTTTTATTAAAAATAAGAGCAACAAAAAAGATGCTTCATCGGATATAGAACTGAAAAAAAATAGGAAACGGCTTCTCTCCTGTTTGAGAGGCGTGCAGTACAGCAGTTCCGTCCCCATTTCACGTTCATTTCACTGATGGGGTTTGTTTACATTGTAGAGCTTGCTGAGTTCGAAAGTCATGGGAAAATCAAGCTAATCGGATGCTGAATAATATTTGATCGCAGTAAATGTACATGGAAACAAAAAGCGTTGGGCACACTAGAGAGCCCATTTAAATTCACATGGAATCATATGAATATAGTGAAACTAGGTAGCTATTTCGTGTTTTCATCTATCTAAACTCTAGAAGTTTCAATTTAGTACAATTTTTGAAAGTACAAAAAAATTAGTTGAATACAAGTGAAATCAAGTGTGTTTATTACCTTTTTAATGTAAATGCCAATATAACACATTATGTAAGTTCAAAATGCCTCATGGGCCTAGCCCAAATCAAAACCCAAAACCAAAAAAATAATACTAATAAACACATTTTTTTTTTAAAAAAAACTTTTGGGGCCTAGCCCTTTAGGTGTTGGTGGGCTTCGACCCATCTTTTTTACTTTTTTCATCCAACCCTTGATTGGATTCTCCTTTCTCTTCCCTTCACTTGATGTACCATTTGTCAGGTATTCTTAATAAAACTTGTGCTGCCTATCAAAAAAAAAAAAAAAACACATTATGTAAGACTTGAACGTGATAAACAAAAACACATTCTGTAAGACTTTTAAATAGGATTTGTCGAACTTAAGTTATTTAATGACCACCCTCATGAAGAATTCTAGAGCTGACATTGGATTGACTAAACCCGAATTTTTTGGTCGGTTTTCTCGGTTACATTTTCTTTCTTTTTTTCAGTCAAACGGAGATTCTTCTCGGTTATATTTTCACCCTTATTATTTTGAATACAAGGCGAGACCTATGGAAAAAAATCACATCTAGACAATTGCTAGCTAGAGAGGTTTCTGTGACTCTTTAACATATAGTTGGGCCCACTTTGAATATCCTTGATCTTCTCTCACAAGTTATAAAACTTGACTGAACGGCAATTAGCCAGAGTGGTTTCTGTTGTTTGTTGCTAGGAAGGAATGCCTTCCTTTGCCAAAATCTTTTTTGTTTATAATATGATTCATTTACCACAAAAAAAAAAAAGGGTTACTTGGATAATTATCATTGTAAGATATTTAAATATTAGATAGATAGAGAGCATGATTATTGATTACGAATAAAAACAAGTAAAGAAGTTTCATCAAAGAAAAAATGAAAAATTGCGCAACTCGGATCGCACGGTAACCAATCATCATGTGTATCTCACACCCACATCTGAATGCTAATACTCCAGCCCATGTAATTAGCCCTTGCTTCATAATTAAACCATAAACATAATAGGATTATTTATGAAGCATTCAGGACATAAAAAGCTATTATAACAAAAAGGTGGAGTAATTCTATTCTATCTCAAGAAGCGTTTAGATATGCACAGAAGCTTTGTATTTAACTACGAAGTACAAAGGTCTTATGGTACAAAATTATCATTGCAAAGGCAAGATTGATCCTGTTTTCATTGAGAATTTTATTGGGTAATGACTTTCACAGTCTCTGAATTTATATCTACACGTACATTTTTTATTTTCATTCATGTGAAATTACAACATCGTCATTTCAATGTGTGAAAATCAATTACCGGTATACTACTATTTGACAAAGAAAACTGCCAAAGAGGCCAACAAAATTGATGAACAATGATTTCTGCTGCTTCTCCATGTGAACTGGGCTTAAAACTTTGCAACTACCCATTCAACTTTTCAATGATCCACTGAAGATTATGCTGCTTTCATTTATCCTGATGCAAAAGTAGGCAACTAGATTAGCACCTCTTCACACTAGGAAGGTATCGTTGAAGATTGGCTCCGAAGTTGCTCGTTCTTTGCGCATTCCTCCTACAAAAATTTGATAAAACTCCTGTGAGATTTTTGACGAAGCAAAACTTCCAATATTCAAGTCGAAGTAGGCAGCACAACATTCCACAAAGTCTCCTGCCAAACTTCAAGAATAATCTCTATCATGGAGTATATTCGATACCTCACACTACAATTGAAATACTACACTACAAAGGGTTCCACCGTTCTACTGCAAATCATACTGATGATAGCTTTGAATTTGGTGACACAAGATTAATATCGTAAGTATGTTTTCTCACTATCCCAAGCACAAAGGTCATACAGTTTGAGTAAGTTTTTCTTTCACACTCTTTCTAAGAGTTAATTTCTTGTTATGGGGGTTCTGTTGAGTAATAATCCAAATGTACCAATTACCGACCATATGAAGCAAATTTTACACTTGTAAAATATCTAACATGCCGCTAGTTATTAGAAACAAAACCAGAGCATACCATAGCAACAAAAAAGACCAGCTGACGGCGCAGTTGCATTATTTGCTTTTCACTAGGTTCCATTCAAATGCCACCAGATAAATGTTGTTTTGTATACGCTCCCTGATTTGAATGGTCCACACACTAATGTGAAGTAGTTTTGCTATTATGGTATATGAGTAATTTAAGTTCAACTTAAGAAAAATACACAAAACCAGAGGATAGCAAGCTGGTCCAATAGGCTCTTATCTTTTGGGAGAAGGGCTCTTCCGATTCAATCTGTGCATTTTAGCATCCAGAATTATTGGTGTTCCCTCTTTGTTCTTCCCAAAAGAATCCTAAAGGAAAGATGCTATGTTGAGGGCTTTCTTATGGTCTCGGGTGGATTTAAACTCTAAAAAAGGCAAAAGTTAAATGGTCCCAGGTTGGTTTGCCTAGACCTCCTTCAGATTTAGGCAAACCAACCTTTAACTGATTGGACAAAACCTCTATGTTGAGACATCTTTGGGCTTTTTGCAAGAAGCAGGATACTCTGTGGGTCAGATGGATTCACAGCTACACTATAAAGGACAAGAATTTCTGGTATATGAACATCCCCAAGATACCTCCTAGACTATGAGGAGAATTTTGAATCCGCGCAAGCTGGGACAAGATCTGGTTAAACATGTCATAGGGAATGGGCAAAATACTTGGTTATGGATGGACAATTGGCACCCCATGGGTCCTCTTTATAGGGTATTTGGGGAAGCAGTGGCTCATAATTTGGGCAGAAGCTTGAATGCAAAAGTTAGTTCCATAATATCCAATGGCACTTGGAGATGGCAAAAGGCTAGAACTATACAAACTCTGCATATTATTGAGAATACCCCAGTGAATTTTTTGCCAAGAGATGACAGCGAAGATCTGGTTATTTGGCTCCCCTCAAATGGGCATTACAGTACTCACTCAACTTGGAAAACTCTTAGGCCTAATGGGAGTGAAAGTCCCTGGGCACGTCTAATCTAGTTTAATGGGAATGTTCCAAAATGGGCATTCATATGCTGGTTATGCTATCTAGGGAAGTTATCCACAGAAGATAGGTTCAGATCTTGGGGCATGGAGATTGAAGCTAATTGTGTTCTTTGTTCTCAACAAGAAGAATCTCTCCAACATTTATTTTTTGGATGTTCCTAGTCTAGAGGTTTGGGGTACAATCTTGACAAACTGCATGATTTGGAGGCAACCTGGGCTATGGGATGATGATAAGGGGTGGGCTGTGCTTAGATGCAGGAGGGACTACTACAGAGTTGAGCTTTGCAAACTGTCCCTAGCTGCTACTATCTATCAATTACGGTTACAAAGGAATGCAAGATCTTTCGGGAGAAGCCAGAGGAGTGCCCAAGGGGTTATTCGGACTGTTGAAGAGAAGGTTAGAGCTCGTATCAATTCTTGGAGGAATATACCTGCCACTTAGGCTCTGCTCTCTGTGGAACCTTCCTCGGTGGATTTTAGGCAGAACTAGATTAGGCCATTAATTTCTTTTTTGAGCTGTTTTGTTCCTGTGAGGCTTCTGTTGTAGTTTGTTTTGCTGAGGTAGGGGCTTGTTTTGTATAGTTTTGTAGATTAGCTCATTGTTTTGTAATTTTTTTTATCTGGTTTGGTCTATAAAAGCTGCTATCCAACAACACCCCCACCCCCCCAAAAAAAAAAAAGTTCAAACTTAAGAATTATAATTATTTACACATAATAAAGTGATATTTTATTCAATTTCTACCAGAATCAGCATTTTACTCGCTTGAAACTGGAGCCATGGATTGCTTTGCAGTTTAACTCGGGACAATAACTTTTGGGGAAAAAATCTGATATTATTAAGTCATACTTTTTACCAATATAGCCTCCTTTCAAATCCTCACAGACAAATAGAAAAGTCATGAGAAACTAATTTCAACTACTTGGCGCTTTCGCTAATGACTGCTTACCTGCAAATCTTTTAAGAGAGAATAGCAGGACCTTTGTTCCACAATTGCTGCAGCATACCTTTTCTTGACAGCATCACAATTTTTTTGTTCTGCTTGTACGGCAAGGGCAACCTTTTCGAGCTTCTATAGGAAGCAAAAAAAAAAAAGTCGAAAGGTAAAATACCCATCTGTAGGAAAGCATTTCGAACAAATAGATGTGTAGTTTAAGCAAACAATGATGTAGCAGAATGCTGATATCCAAATGAACTGAGGTGGTTGAAGTTTTTTTTTTGTCATTTAGAGACGAAACATTTATTGGGTCTAGGCCAGTCATCAGAATCAGCTTTCCCATGAAGAGGAATTTGGTCTCCAAGGGCTTCTTCCAAAGTAGGAATTTAATGTGATGTCGGCATAGAAGGATGATTCTCACTCTGAACACTTGACTCGTAGGCTGTAGCTGTTAGATTTTGGTAAGTTTGTGTTTCCTATGTAAGCAAAGAATAAGCATTGGCTTACCGCCTTCTTATTCATTGTCTTGTGGCTAGTGAGCATGAGTGGCATCACCTTAGATGTCTTTTCTTACTAGTCTTTTACATAAACTAAAACAACAACAACAACATAACATAACCCATCTAGTCCCCAATCATTGGGGGTATGGGCGGGGGATGATTGGAGACAGACATAACCTTTGGCAATATATGCACAAAGTGGCTGCTCTCAAAATACCACTACAACAGTGGTCCCCCTAAATCTCCAAGAACCGAGGAGCTACAAAGACGTTTTGTTGTAAAACCATGCCCCCAAATCAAAGCCAAATGGCATAAGAGATGGCAGGTCTAGAGACCCAAATCAATTTATGTGCACATTACCATGCTTCCTTCATTGATAGTCCAGAGCATCGGTATGCACAATTGATTTGGGGGCATGGTTTTACAACAAAACGTCCTTCATTTACATAAACTAAAAGTGGAGTAATTAAATTCAACTGAACAACAGCATTGAACAATTTTAAAAATTGACTTAATAAGGTTATCCGAACTATTTACTACTGGTTACACTAAAAGGAGATAATTCTTAAACTAAAAGGGGGATAATTCTTTCAGGAAGATTTTGAATGCCTCACGTTCAAGAACTGGACAAAATTTTGCAGAATACTGTATAAAAAGTGTCACATTTTGAACATTGCAGCAACCTAAGAAGCACGGATACAAGCACAGGGCATGGACACAAGGACACGAATATGTGGACATATCATTTGCAGAACTTAGGGCAGACACGTTGGCTACAAAATGTATGGATGGTATATGGATTTTAGGGTCGACACCCCATTTGGGACCCCTGGGTTAATCCCGAGGATGCTACCCCCGATGACGAAAACAGCCTCGAAAGAGCGATTGGATCAAATGTGAACCACACCCCCCCCCCCCCTTTGGAACTCAAAGGAAACATATGCACAGTGCCTTAGTGTTCGAGTCGAGTCTTGGCTGGAAAACCAGGATAATCACTAGAAGGCGACATGCACCGGATGGTTGTCACTTGCGCCGCAATAGGAGGGTGCGCGCTAGCTTATCACCTTTTTGAAAATCGTACATTTGAAATGGACAGTCATGCGCGCTATTTTGAAGTTGGTGCGCGCCACTATGGAGCGGGGCACACCATTTTGTACCTCAAATAGAGAGCCCATTTTCCTATAAAATGAGGACTCCGTCCACTTAGGGGTTGGTTGGATCAGTGAGTTTCCAGCATAAACAGAACCAATCAGAGTTAGGTTAGTGAGGGAGAAAGAGAGAGTCACCCTTCTCCTTCTTCTACTTTTTCTTCTTTGGAATAGAGAGTAGTTAGGGTCTTGAGAGAGCACCCACAACACCCACACACAAACACACATCCATACACTTGAATCCTTCGACTTTCGAAGGGAAAGCAAGATATCAAAAACCTTGAGAGAGGTAGCCGACACCTCACCGTCACAATGTAACCTCCGAGGGGGATGGTCGGGCCAGGACAGTAGCCATTGTTGTTTCCTGAGCCCGGATCTGCGAAGGAAGCGACTGGCGTGCATCGCTTCGTTTGGCACATGCCACAAATCAACTGGGCGCACACCACTTCCCAAATGCACAGTTTACGTACTTCTTTGTGCTTTCTGTTCACAGCAGGCACATTGCCGTGCCCCGTGTTGTATTTTGTCTGTCTCCGGGAAGTTGGAGCCATATGACAAAAATGGATGTCCGTTGTGCGCCACTCCATTGTGTCACGCGCTACCTCCGCCCGAGGAGGCAGAATGCAAAACGGAAGGCCCTGTGCGACGCCCTACCATTTCTTACATGTTTATTGTTTACAACTTAATCCCCGATTAACAATTCCCCCTCCCTATACAGGTTCGGCTAACACAAAAATACTTTTTGATTTCCCATGAACGATGATTAGAGACTAACCGGAAGGTTAGGCGAGATGGGTGCCTAACACCTTTCCATCTCGTAACTTAGCTCCCGAGCCCCATACCCAATCTCTTGTAAGTAGACCGATGCCTCGTGTCTTGCCATTACAAAAAGGCGGTTTCTCAAGTTTACCTCAAACCCTGGTGGTAACTCCATGTAACGTATATCCAGCCTATCCTGCTGAAGAAGCATGGACGCCGTAATTTGCTGAAAAGCGTTAGCCTTGAAAGAGGGACGATGACCCCTGAAGGTTGCAAGTTTCTTTGCTCTTGGCTTCATACTCTTTCATTTGTATCTTAAGGTTGCAAGTTTCTAATTTATTCTCATCTTCAAGCTTCTTCTCCTCATCACACAACTTGCTATTTTCTGACTTCTAACTCTTCAATTTCGCGCAATAGTGCTTGAATCTTTGATTCTGCATCGGTATACATTTTTAACAAAGTGGTTGTTTGGATCTTTTCTTGCGTTAGCTTGTCGAGCGATATGGGAGCTATGAACAAGAGGAGTGCTTGCTGCAGTCAAGAAGGTAAGGGAAGGTGGACTTCTCACAGGTTTCTCCTCCTGAATTCCCCCGCTTTGTGTGCTCTGATTTTGTGAAACTGCATACCCAGTTTGGTCTTCTTGGATATGTAGTTGGGAAATGCCTTCAACCTCAGTTTGTCTTTTTTCGTCCTCCCCCTCTTCTTTTTCTTCACTATCTTCTTCTACTTCTTCTTGACTATCTTCTTATTCACTGTCCTCTCGTGTTTCTTGTTGTAGCTTAGATTCAAATTCTGGGAAAAGTTTTGCTTCTTCTTTAGTTGCAGCAATTTGAATCTGTCTTACCTTGATTTGATTAAAAGCTAAGCCTTCATCTTCTAGTCAAGATTTGTGAGGTCCCATTTTAGGAACCTTGGGATTGATACATCACTCTTACTTTCCATAGTGCATGTTCGCATAGCTTCGACGTAAATGCTTTACCAGCACATCCTCCTGAGCCGCACAGCTTTACTCCCTCGGGTTTGGTGCCGTTCAAGTTTCAAAGGGAGCCCCCTCCTCTTGAGTTTCTGCTACGAGAGCGAGAGCGCCACTTGCCTTACACCCTTTTTTTGGTATGCCTTTACGAACCTTTCGCATTATGGTTCAGTTATGGTTCATACATGTGCACACACGACTTTGGATAATTAACCCTTAGATACTGTTTACAATTCTTTGACCTTGGTTTGGAGCAGAACACCTAGCGGTCGACACCTTTCATTGAACCTTGCATTCTCATTTTTCTTTCACAGGAGGAGAAGAGAAAGAGGAGCTTACGGGGTCACGGTGGTCGTGACATGGTTCTTTCTTGGTACGGGGCCCTTCCTGACCGTACTAGACAGTTGGTGGACGTTTCTGGCTTTGGTTCTTTCGTTGCCATCGTTTCGAAGAAGAATAATGATAGAATTTAGTTGATGCCACTTGATGGCCTTGGTAGAGCGGTGGCGGGACACCACCAACACCTTCCACTTCCCTATTGGGAAAGTAACGATGACTCCTCAAGACTTCACGGGGGTTACAGGGTAGGTGGTCAGCCTATACCTTTTGACGATCATGTCCACCTCATGAAGGATGTGCTGAAGCAGCTGCTGGGCCACATATCACCAGTCAACGTGCAGGGGAGGATCCGCTACACGTGGTTTCGTATGAGGTACTTCTCTGCGGTCCCGACTAACGAGCGGGTCACCGTTAGCTTGCTAGGGCTTTCCTTATTTACTTGTTTGGCAGTTGTTTATTCTCCTCTCAAGACGGTGATATGTGATAAGCACCCAATAATGTAGATTCTTGGTGCTTAAGTCTTTAGTTTTATTGTAGTTACGTATAAAGTTAGTGTTTTATTCGATATTGCACGTAAGGTAGTTTCTTAAGTGTTTCAGGTAAACCGCGAGAATAAGGCGTGTTTTTTACGCTATGGACATGCCCCAGAGGTGTCCGACCATCCAAGGCCATGTGGCAAGTCGCCACTGAGCCCCAAGATTCAAGAAACAAAGCATCGGGTGAAGATCGGGACCGTTGTGGGCCAAGGAGGGGCTCATTTTGGTGTGGCCCTGTTTTTGTGAAGAAGGTTCTCGATACCTCAGAAACCTGGTATCGATACCAATGAGCCCCAATCTGAACAGTTTGATTGGTTGGCATCGATACCAGATTCCACGGGTATCAATACCAATTGAGTTTGGGGAAAATCCAAGTGGTTGGTATCTATCGATACCTCTGCGTCCTAGTATTGATACCAATGGCCTTCCGCCAGATTTTGAGCTACTTTTTGGACTTTCCACTTATGGAATACTTACTACTTTTAGTATGTTTTTAAGATATTTTTAGAGAGAGAAGCTGAGATGTATAAACAGCTTTCTCCCTCACTTTAAACCATAGTTGTCACGGGCGAAAAGCGCACCGAGACACAAAGTCCTCTTGGGCCTGAGGCAAAAAGCGCACCGAGGCACAAAGTCCTGTTGGGCCTGAGGCGAGAAGCGCAAGGCGAGGCGCGCGCCTTTTTGAAGCGAGGCACACCTATACGGAAAAAAATAGGAAAAATAGCACACACTAATATTTCAAGTAATAATACACTCTTTGAATTTAAAGAATATATTTTTATATAAAGCAACAAACATTAAAGAAATTATTTTCGGAAAATTCGAACTTGTTTCTATATATTTAGATTAATTACTTTCGAAAATAATTACTCCTATTTCTGAAAATAATTAAACAAACAAGTTCAATTTAAACAAACAAGATCAACTTGTTTTCAGTGTGTTGTGTTATGTAGAGGGGAGGAGAGTACCAGTATATACGTATGGAGAGAGAGAGAGAGAGAGAGAGAGAGAGAGAGAGAGAGAGAGAGAGAGAGGAGAAGAATGGTGAGAGACTCAGAGAGAGTTGTTGATTCATAGAGAGAGAGAGAGAGAAAGTGTGTGTGTGTGTGTCGTCGGAGAGACTAGAGAGACTATTGATTTAGAGAGAGAGGGAGAGAAAGTCGATGGAGAGAGTACCTCTGTTGATCGATCGATTGAGAGTGAGAGACCCAGAGAAATTGATCACCTGATGCTGCTGTTTGATATAGAGAGAGACCCAGAGAAGTCGAACAGTTCATTGCTCCATCAAACAACTGAGGTATATGTTTAACCTAAATCTTGGATCCAACGGTTGTGAATCAAAGTTAAAAGAAGCGCGCTTTTTTCTCACCTCTCGCTTGGTCGCTTTTTCTCGCTTTGTGCGCCTACCCTGCGCGTTGTTCAAGTCGCCTCGCCTGGGGCCTAGGCGCGCTTTTGACAACTATGCTTTAAACATTATCTACCTCTTTGTATCTCTCTCTCCCTTCTCTTTAGGATAGAACTCCATTGTTGCTTAAGCTTTTTAAGTGTATTTCCTTTAAGAACACCTAAGGTATTCGTTTTAAGTTAATTTCTCATTTATTAACGTTGTTTGCACAGACGAGATCCTTAATATCAAGTTTATCTACGTTTTTATCGATTAAATCTCATGTCTCTTTTTATCTCCATGCTTAATCTTTCAAGTATGTGTGAGTAGTTTATTGGCTAAGTCTTGGGGTGACTTCTTCCCAATGATTTAGGTCGTTTATCGTTCTCTTAACCTCAGGCTTAAAGAATGGGTTCCGGAATATACTAAACTTGTGATTTTTCGGTCTTAACTAGAGTTGTTAACTTCTTTGATGCCCTGTCGACAAGGAAACTTGGCACATGGCATGCTTGGAACTCTGTCACTCTAAGGGTTTGATAAATGTGTTCGAACGAGTTTATCTCTATTCCAAGAAACCATATTATTTGATAAAACAAAATTCAAAGCTATATCTTCTGAGAGAGCACACGGTTGTGACTCTCTTTTGGGTTATCCTCAAGAATCGATAAACGGCCTAAGTCACGAGAAGGATGATCCCTAGACTTGCCTCTTTTATTCTAGTTCAAATTCATTTCTAGTCTTTGAGAGAGAGAGAGAATACCACCCTTCAAAAAAAAAAAACCAAGAATTGGCCGTCTGAACGCCGCAAACCCTACATAAAGCCTACTACCGAACAAGCTAAATTCGAGCTCCCTGTGGATTCGATCCCGGTCTTATCGGTTATTATGCTCTCAACAACCTAGCCCTATGCTTGGTGTTTTCAATCTTTTCAATGGTTAGGTTGTGACGAAGCAATATGTACCGGAGCTTCTTGTCTGCTCTTAAAGACTTAGGCCCTGTTTGATAAGAGGGATTGGATTAGATGGGATTGTGGTCAAGGGATTATTAGTGGGGGGATTATTAGCGTGGGGACTATTTGGGAGTATAGTCCCTCATATCCCATGTTTGTTTGTGCATGGGATTCAACAACGGACAAGGTCAATCCCGTGCGTCCTACGTTTATTTTGAATACCGCTTGACAAGGATTAATGACTCAATTGTCCATATTGCCCCTAGTGCAATTTATAGATGAATGATTCTATTTGAACCCAAAAAATTATCTCTAACCCCGACTACTTTTTACAATCACCTCAATTAATTTGATAAAAAAAACTTGATTTTCAATTGACTATGTTGCCACCAAAGCGATTTACAAAACCACCCATACCCTTTTTCTTTAGCTTTTTTTGGTGGCGATTAGCTTTTTATGGTGGTGACTTCCACAACCAATGGAGTTCATCCATCTGGAATAAAACAATCAGAAGGGTTCGGGGCATGGTGGTGGAAGGCGGTGAGGGTTGGGTATATGGCTAATTGTGGCAGTGAGCACACAGAAATTGGTTTTAAGAACTATAGAACATGAGTGTATTTGTTGAACAGAATAATAATTTAATGGGTGTTGAAAAAGATATGGGGCTAAAGAGAATTTCATTGGGTTCTTATAGAACCACTCTTTATAATTCCAACTATTTCTTCAGCTCTTCCTATTCCTCTGTATTACGTACAACTACAGTAAAAAAAAAAAATGGAAACAAAAAAGTATCCATTTTGGAGCATCGAAGGTTATTTTGGTAATTCTCACAGCTAATCCAGATCAGCCTTAGTCTTGGGATAATCTATCCCACCCCCCCGCCCCAAGATTATATTGTCCCCCATAAAAAAGATAATCAATCCGGTTGGGATTATTAGTCCCGGGACTAAAACACACACAAACATGGGATAAGAGAGGGTGGGGGGGATTGTTAATCCAATCCTACTTCTAATCCCCCCAATCAAACACGCCCTTAGAGACGACGTCTCATTACAACTGGGAGGTTGCATTGTAGCTACTCTTTACACCTTTATGAGTTTAGCTTCTCGAGGCGAGTCTCCTAGCACTGGCGAGCTTGGGAGGTACACTTCTTTCCCATTTTTCCGTCGCCCTTCGTTTCAAATTCAGTTTACTATACATGCCTATTTAGACCATCAAACTTCTTCTTTGCGCAATTTCCTTGCAGTTGTGGAGTTCTGAGTTTTTGCAGTTGAGGGTTCCTCGGAACACTGGAGATGCCTCAATTCTTTCTCATGCTACGAGGTGGTCTAGCGACTCTCAGGAGGCCAAAGAAGGTGTTAGCAGCCTTGAAGTTGCCGGAGAGACTTGGACGAGTTGACAGTCGACCAGGTATTCCTTTCTCCTTTTTACATTCCACACGTCAATATCCCTTTCTTTTTTGTTCAGTCGTCTTACTGGCACATGTTTATCCATCTTCAGGTGTGTTGGGATTTTGGGACGAGATCATAGCAGAGCCTGCTTATAGGCAGTGGTACCTTAGGGAGCGCATAGTCCAACAGTCCCTTCGTTTTTGTAGGCCAGTTGTGCCCGTCTCTCCTCCTGCGGATATGTTCAGAGGGAATAAAATGACTCCTGCAGAAGTGGCACAACACTTTACGGGTGTACACGTTAGCAAGGACTTGATTGTCTTTGGAGCCAACTACGCAGCTTTCGTGGCCAACTCTCTTGCTCCTCCTCATGGTGTTGTCGAGTATCGTCGGGGCAAGGTGGCGGTCAAGCCTTCTTCGAGGCGTGGTTGTTGCGGAGTCGGGGGTCAACCTGACTTGCTAGTGCTTTACTGGAGAGTTGTGGGAGTTACTTCTGACGGGAGTAACCGAGTCACGGAAGTTCTAGTCCCTAGCAACCTTCCTTTTACTTTGCCACCGCAGCTTGACCAGGTACCTTTGTCAAATTTTTCGTTTTCACACATGCTTGCCCTTCTTGCACTTTGTTCATTCTAGCGCTCTCCTTTTCAGGTCCCTCAGGAGTTTGTAGAGGGGTGTTTACGCTATATGGGCAGTCTGGAAACGTTGGTAAGGCAGGGGATCTCGCATGGAGAGTCCTTTGCCGTTTCTAGAGGTTCACAGCCGGAGAGCTCGGCAGCAGCTGCTGGTCGCCCTCCTCAAGTATGGCCACAATTCTTTCACGTTCGTAATACTTCCCATACCATCATTTCTGTTTTTCATTGTTTTATAATGGACTTTTCACTTTGCTTCACAGGGTACCAGGCCAGCACAAGGCCGAGGGAGGGCAGATGGGTCCGCGGGTGCGAGGCAAAGGAAGGCGGACTGGTCCACGAGTGCGAGGCAGGGGAGAGCAGGCGGGTCCCCGAGTGTGAGGCCGAGGAGCCAGGACCAGGTGAGTACCTGTTCCAGAGCCAGAGACGGAGGGTGAGACAGAGCTTAGCACAAAGGAGCGGGAGTTCCACTTAGTGAGCAGCTCGGACGGAGAGCTTGGAGACGGCGAGCAGATGGATGCTTACGATCTGTACAGCTCAGAGCACGAGGAGGACGATGAGTCCGTTTAGTTTTTGAGTGCGGGCCATCCGCTATGAGCTGTACGGATCGTAAGCATCCATCCACAACAGAATGGCATGTGCCCCTGCGAAGCTAGCATACACCCCATTCAAAACGGGGCACATATTTTCCAAACCGGTCGTCCTGTACATTTCTATATATATACAAATCCTAGTTTTCCAGCTAAGACTCGACTTGAACACTAAGACACTTTTCATATGTTTCCTTACTCGAACACTAAGACACTGTTCATCCATTTCCTTTGAGTTCCAAAGCGGTTCACATTTGATACAATAGCTCTTTCGAGGCTATTTTCGTCATCGGGGGTAGCATCCTTGGGATTAACTTGGGGGGTTCAAAGGAGTGTCTAAACTTAGTTGCAGGAACTTCTGTTGGCCAGACGAACCAACCCACCCAGAACCTCGCTCAGCGCTTCCAGGTTAGAACCTTGATCCCATCGAGAAAAGAGCGCATTCCTAAGTACAATAGAACATCTCAAGCCAGGGGTGAGGAACTTCCGTGTAACCCAACAAACCTGTCCAGCCTGATCTGACAGATTTCGGTCAACTTCAACACCCCAGCAGTCGGCTGCACGTTGAAAAATGTGTGGAATCAGTTCTTTGGTCGGGTAGCGGATCCAATGGAGAATAACCAACAAACCCGACTGACCAACACTAGATGTTATACATCTCAACTGTATGCATGTTGCCAGGCCTTTTCTTTTCTTATGATATCCCACCCTTATCATCTCTCTACATCTCTTCATGACAGCGACTTCCCCTTTCTTTGCATCTCCAAAAATCTAAGAATTGGACACATAACTCATGTAATATGCTTGGCTTTTTTGGGACCAATTTGCTCAAATATGGGTGGGATAATCTGCCGAAAATAAAAAAACACAGCAATATTTTTTAACTGAAGCCTGCAAAATACTAACTACCTTACAATAAATGGGCTCTAATGCTCTAAGAACTCGTGCATGTACCTAGATTATCATACTTTTGCACATTCTATAAGAAACATAGAAATATCGCAAAGTTCATTATCTATTCAGATGAAAGCTGAAAATGTGTTCGGAAGATGGTATCAAAATGAAATTCTCATGAATATGATTCTTTTAAGTTCTATTTACCACCTCTTTGTCTCTCTTTGTTTCATGTATTTTTGTAGGCAAAATACTAGCTTGGTCTCTTCAATTTTTGTCTCTCCAATAAAAAGTAGTAATTAATGGAGGCATAAATTTGATATTTTGAAGACCTCGACCGGTTTTTCCAGATTTAAATAGCAATTGGAAGAACTTTTGTTGTATTTGCGCATCTCATCTTGCCCATAAACTAGTTGAGACATTGTTTCCGCAGATATCAGGAAAACGAGTGCTTGCCTGTTGAGTTCCCTTCATAATTCCCTCCATGGAATCAATAAGTTTCATGCGACCAGCAGTGCTAGTGATAGCAGCTTGAAACTGTACAAAATAAATGCAAAAGGAGGCAGAATCAGAAACAACGAGGAAAACAAAGGGATGTCTGTGATACGGGATACACTGGTGGTCTGGTCGAACACAAATCTCCAGCATGGGTCAGGTGGCATGGTAACAGACAAACAGTATATTGTAAAATACAGGGGTTTCCTTATATCCATAATCCACACCAAAAAAAATACACTAAACTGCTCCTCTTGAAATTGTAGAAGTATAAGGGAAGTATATGGCATAAGTATGAAGAGACTCAGTGGTAAGAAATTCCATAGCCACCTTAACATGATGAGGAACCAAACCAGTGTAGTCACGAATTTTGAAGAAAGCATTTGCAAATGAAAACGGTTGGAAATACTACTGTCTGTATGATAAGGAAGCTGCCACCATTTCTTATACCTGTGAATTTATAGAGTTCAACAAAGATGTTTCCTTTAGCATCAGGTCTTTTATTTCCAACAACGCATTATAGGTGGCATATAATTTACGAGTTTTCCGAAGCTTTTCCTGCATATTAGGATAGAGATTGTTAATTTAGTCAAGCTTTGAACCAATAAAACAAATTCATATATGAAATGAAGGACAAAGAATAAAACACGAGCAATTTTTTACACCTGAATATGAGCATAAAGTTCTGAAAACCGGTGTTCATACCTGCAAAAAGAGAATTTAGTTAGACGTAATGTCTCCAACATGTCTCCAGTACACACCCCCAAAACAACTGCAATATGGTGATTTTGAGAAAACAAATGTGCAGCAAAAAAATGTAATATTAGAAAGATATCGTGGTATAACTAAAATAGAAAGGTAAAGTTATTCCCTAAATCTTCAAACAACAGCGGTCTCTCTCTCGTTTGAAACTGGATCATGCCCTCAGTTTATAGAGTTTCATACAAGTTCAGAAACAACATTAAGAGATGTCAGGAATCTGGATTGATACAAAAACAGTAACGATGACGATAGACATACATAATGAGGCAAAGTTTCTAAGAAGAGAGGCATACTGGATGAGTTCTGCTTGCACTGGCACATCATCAAGCTGTCGTTTGAGCAATACAATTTCCCTAAGCTTAACAGCAAGTTCCTGCACCAAATAATTCTCTACCCTTTAGTCTACAAAAAGAAGCTGATAGGCTTTTTAAGCCTCGGGGAGAAGTTTTGGACATGCAATTGGAATGGATATGAAATAGCAAGCAATTTTTTACTTGAAATTGGATAGGATATGAAATAGCAAACAATGAATATGTAAAACAACCTCCATGTCCCTCCAAGTTGAAGAATGAACTCCCTCCATTTAAGAGGTAGCAGGAGATAGCACTTGTGCTAAAAGCTAGTAGTAGATTCAATGCATATGCAAACCTTCTATTATGAAAGACAAAGTAAGATAAATGGTAACCATTATGCGGAAGGTGCAATAAACAAACCTAGATAGTTGTTTCACCTCTATAAAATTTGGTTATAAACAGAATATGAGTGAACATTATGGGTGAAGTACCAAACTCTGGAGTCATAGTGCAGTTAATAGGCTAAAAGGGGTAATTGTTATACATTGATAGTTAAAGAGATTTCAGCTATGGGTGAAGGAGAACACACTTCTCAAAGTATTCTCAGAGATTGTCCCAGACATGGTGTCATAGCTTATAAAATCTCGACCTATTAGACATGCTGCCATATAATTAGATATAGGACACAAATGACAATAGCAAAGGACCTAACATTGCTATGTCTTTGTCAGTTCAATAAGCACTTGCAGGTAGCAAATGAAAGCTTACCCTCTTTATTGAATTCAATCTCTCTAGCAAATTGTGTAAAGAAAGATCATAACCATAGGAGAGGTTGTCATCATCATTGCCACAAGATAGCATATTCTCCAGTTCATTAACCTCAGCTTGCAATTTAGAACATATTTCATTTGAATCTGACTTGAGTACAGATTCTTGCCTCTCCAGATCCTGGAAACATTCAACTATTGAGTTAGGAAATAGACAAGGCAAATAAAAAGGGCAAGATAACTGCTGGAAGAAGGATAGATACAAGGGTAATAAGAACAGACATAATGCGTATCATTATATAATCACGAAAGCATCATTAATCGTTAGTGTTCTAATTCAAACATAAAATGTACATTTTTGGTATGAAAGATGTGTTTCCAATTATCAAAATTTTGTTTCAGTTTGTTGTCAAATAAGTCAAAAAAAAAAAAACACAAACACATTAACTTTGATGCAAGAATGCATGAATTTCAAACCGGAAATATAGGAAGTGACATCAAATTGACCTTTAGAGACCGTGATAGTGATGACAATCTCTGTACCACAGCATCAGCACCCTCCCTACTGATTCTTTGTTGTAGATGTTGCATCTCATTCAAACAAAGAGCCTTTCTTTGATTCTGGAGAACAGCAAAAGGAAAAGACAGCAACTTAAATAACTTACAAAGCAGAAAACAAGAATTTAACAATCTGCATCGTCTCTTGTCCTTTAATTGTGTTCTTCCTCAAAAGGAAATAAGATTCATTTTCCAGAATTTTGAAAACAATAACAAAAACTAGAAAGCTATAGTTTTCTTTATTGTATATAAGATAAGAACAACAGATCTGACCAGTTGTTCCACATTGCTGGTCAGCATGGTTACTGAACTTTCTATAGTCTTCAACTCCTCCTCAAGCTGCAGAAAAGCATGATCCTCCTCGTCAATGAAATGCTCAGCAGAAGCAACCTTAGCATTCAACAGATAAAGCCAGCAGAGTGTTAGATACTTAATAACGATCCCCATTCTAGAGAAACAGTATTGCCATTTTTAACGGTGCATTTGCCCGCTGATGAATCAGTATATCGATTGCTTCTGTCCAAGAGCATGCAGATCAAACTAAACCAGTCTGAAAACCTTGAGTGCATATGATGCATACTTCGATTCATTTAAAGATTCAAGTTACACGTCAAGTGGTAGCACTTGGATTTCTCTTGCTAGAAGTAACGTAAATAAGAACGGGGACACAACTTCAAACAGACCTTTACAAAATATGCCTCAAGCGGGCACAACAATGACAGTAAGTCATTAACCAATCCGAACTTTTTTTCTTTATAAGAAATAAAGTTTTATTGAAAAAGCATGAAGGGGATGCCACCCATGTACTAAAGAAAGCAAGGAAAAGAACAGAAAACGTCAAAAATAAAAGGACCTATACACCCCCCTATACCACAAAAAATATCTAACATGTCCAAAAAATTGATTCAAAGAAGGGTAACACTCCCTCGGCTCCCAACTAAATAAAGTAGAAATCAAAAGACTCTTAACATCGGGCAAGTTGTTTGTTGGCAATTTGGCATGACTAAGAAGCAACCGATACGAACACGTGACACAAACATTGACAAGCAAAAGTGTCATCTTTTTTTTTTCTTTTTCTTTTGTTGATAAAATTAGGACACGAACTCAGTTTGGGACACGCTGAATATTTACAGTAGAGATGTATCTTATCAATCCATACAAAAGTAAAAACATTGTTGCCATGAATTAGGACAAAAACCAAAACAGTAATTGATACTATGTAGATATAGGTCAATCATCACTAAATAGTAGTATTCGCCTACTTCGTGGAGTAAGGATCCTTCGAATACTAACTCGGGGCCAACTTTTAGACCTACCATAACGTGTTCCTATTGTTTCCTCAACCCGTCCGACTGATCGAATACTTGAACATAGAAGCAACTCGCTATTGCACAGTTAAGTACGGATACAGATACACAAACTCAGAGAGAGAGAGAGAGAGAGAGAGAGAGAGAGATTCAAACTCACCATCTTCAATTACAGAAGAACGCGCCAGCCGATTAGACACGAATGTCCATTATGCGTCTCAATGTCGCTGGACTCGACCAATTCTATTCAAAATACACGTCAGATTTTAGGCCCCAAGGGTTGGCCTGTCGTCCATGAGAGCAGATGAAGTCCAGTGGTCCAGTTTTGGGCTATTTATTGGCCTTTTTCGGACCACGTCAATGATCTAAATCATTTATTTTTTGGTTCTTTCAAGTCGGCCCAATTTTGTCTTCCTCCGGCTGTTCAGACACACCTCATGTCAAAGTCCTACCCACGTAAGCCCTGTTTTAAGTGATCTTTCCAAAATACCCCTGCTCTCATCTTCACCCAAGTTTTCCTCAACGAACTCGCTGATTTCCCCAAAATAGGGGTGATTTCGGTTCGGGGTGGATCGGTTCGGGGTGATTTTTTGGAAGACCGAGTTGGTTCGGGGTATATTTTTCCAGGACCGATCCCGACTGTATTTGAATTCGGTTCGGGTGAGGTTGATCTAATTGGAGATTTTGGTTCGCCAGAAATGGGCCTTAGTTGGGCCATTTGGGCCATTTTTAAAACCTAACAGTGGACTACGGGCCACGCTTGGGCCATTTTTTCACCCATATTTGAGTCATTTTCACTTGTTTCTCACCTTTATTCGGGTCATTTTCAGCCTTAACAATTTCACCTATATTTCAGTCATTTTCAGCCTTGTGTCAATCACCCATATTTGGGCGATTCACCCATATTTAGGCGATTTACCCATATTCTGGCCATTCTTTCACCTGTTGCCAAACAATAAAACTCTTCCACCTATATTTTCAGCCTTAAAACTCTTCTACCTGTTTTTATTTTCAAACACCCATTGAAAAGAAAATAAATCCAACTTCCAACAGTCATGCTCAAAGAATTACAAGTACTATTACACCTGTTTTTTATTTTTTCCCCCAACCGAGCATACAAAGAATTACAAGTACCAACAACAAGTACGGGTACCAACTATCACCCATATTTTCAGCCTTAAAACTCTTCCACTTGGTTTTTTTCAACCACCATTTCAAAAGAAAACACTAACAACTAACAGGAAATAGGCAAAATCAAAGAAATTACAAGTACCAACTACCAAGTTACCAACCATACTCAATAGAATTACAAGTACCAACCATACCCAATAGAATTACGAGTACCAACTAACAGATTAGTACTCCAAAAAAAGAAAGAAAGAAACACTCCAAATTAAGATCAGCAACATGTGGCACCTCAGTCAACAGCACAAGAAACACTTCTTGTGAACATCACTAGCAGAATATAGCACCAGCAGAATGCAAAACCATCACCAGCAGAAAACTGCATAAAAAACAGGTTCAAACTCCAAACATTCCAGAAGTCAAAGACTACCAAGTTCAAATATACTATGCCAAGTTGCCAACAATCTAGCCCTCCTTTTCAACATAAAAAACTATAAACACTAAACAGACTGTGGATTCCAAAAAATGAAAACGGTAAGAAAAATTACAGCAAACAGAAATAGATATGTGTATGTGATTAGGATTTACCTCAATCATGAAATAAACAATGGCACCATGCCACCAACTCCTTGGTCCTTATCAATTGATTTCAAGACAACTAAAAACAAACAAATAAGGCATTCAACACAAAAATATTTAAGAACCATAACATAAACAAATCAAGCACTAAAAAGAGTAGTACCCGAATCTAATTGCTCCAACTCATCAAGTTGTTCTTTTATATTGATTTTTATTGGTTTCCTTATCCATTGTTGAGTGCAAATAAGAGCTTCCACAGTCTTCAGAGAGAGAGAACTTCGATAGGGATCAATCACACGTCCGCCCATGCTAAAAGAAGATTCGGAGACGACCGTGGATACGGAGATAGCTAGCACATCTCGTGCCATTTGAGAGACAATTGGATACTTACAGGAGTTTAACTTCCACCAATGCAATACATCAAATTTGTCACTATCATCCTCACTAAATTCTACAAGATACTTCTCCAATTCCGATTTGCTTGTCATGTTGGTTTCCTTTTGCATGTGCATCTTAAATTAAGATTTCAAATATTTACGATTACCAATGTCCATTTCAACTCCATTCAAATCTACTCTGTCTGATGATCCCCCAACCTCTTGGCTACGCTCATTCAAGCTTGCATTATTCTTCACATACCATCCACATAAACGGGTAATGTCATGTGTTATCTTATCTGTCAACTAACCAACCGTCATCTTATTATAACCCAAAGTATTTCAAAAGCAATATTCAAAGAACCCAACTCTGCATAGTCAATAACAACCGCAAACATCAACATTTGATTAATCTTATCAAAACTTTCCCAATACTTGTCAACTTCTCACACATACCAAGTGCTAAATCATGCAAATCACTATCATCGGTTCTACACAACTTCACAATATCTTGTTGAATCAACAACATTTCATCAAAAAAAGCATTGCAAGTGACATAAAGAAATCAAAAATTTCAAAGTTGCAAGGTAAAACACTCGAAGAAACTTTACGTACAACTTGATTTTTTCCCAATCATTTGAAGTTGGAGGCCCAACATTTTTCCTTCCGCCCTCTCCCTTTCCTTTTCTTTCTCTTCTCAATTTTAATTATCCTACCCATACCCTCAAAACCATCAACATCATCAAATTCCTCATCAATCTCCTCATCTCTTACATTTAATTTGAAGGATGGGTCATCACATAATCGATCAAAAGCCTTTTGATAAGTTAGAGCCATCTCCAACATAAAATACATATAGTTCCAATGAGTAGACACATCTGTAGACACCCCAATTTGGAAATCTTGGATAAATTTTAAGTCCCCAATAATGATAAATTTTAAACCTTTGGATTGATCTAAACCTTTTGGAGCACTACCTTTCGAAAACCATACACAAGTGGCCAATAAACTTTTCAATAATAAAAACGTGCCTTGAAAGCTTCAAACAATGCATTTGTACTCAAAAGAGTGAGAAAACACCTTTGAACTAGGTGTGAGAGTGCCAAGTGACACTTAGAATGGGTGAGTACGTGTTTTGGCCATCGTGGCAGCAACAGTCTTCGGTTTAGTCTGCTTTCAGCCCATTTTTCAAAAATCAAACTTCCTTATTTTTATGGTGGGAGTCCACCATCTTTTAGTACATTCAAAACCCTCTTTATTGATATATAATAAGCCTTAATCCGATTTGAAATGAGGGAAATACAAGGATTTTGCCTAAATGACTTATTTTTTGACCACCTGAGGGTAAAATTGTCATATCTTTTGATATACAAAATTATTTTTATCCAAACCACTTGAGTTAGAAAGTAGACTTGACAAGCTTTCCAACGGTTCAAAGAACACCCAAAACCGAGTTCGGGATTGTCCGGGGCGGCCCTGCGAAGTTTGGTCTGTTAAGCAATCAACTGTATCGTGCGGCAGTCAACTGTGCCGTACTGTGGTCAACTGTGCCGTACGGTGGATATATTTGTACCGTACGGTAGAGTTTTTAACCACCTTAACTTAAGTCGGTTGGGATGTGCCGTACGGTGGAACCCTAGTGCCGTACGGTATAGTTTAAGTGCCGTATGGTGGACACAATGATGGTTAAAAATGCGTGCAAACCAAGTTTGCTCGATTTCCAAGCCATTTTTACCCTATAAATCCCTCCCCCCCCCCCCCCCCCCCCCCCCCCCCCGCCCCCTTTCATTAGACAAGATATACAACATTTTCTGAAGAAAAAAAGAGAGAGAGGACATTTTTTGGAAAAAAGAGAGAAAAACAGTTTTAGAAAACCAAAAACAGCTCCAAAAATGTTTTGAAAATCAATACTTGATTTTATTCTTCTTTCAAATACCAAAAACTCTATTTGCTTTCAAAAATCAAGTTCAAAACCATTTCAAAAGCAATCCAAATCCAACACCAAGCCTCCTACCTTGACATTACATCATACTAGATCTCTCCACTTAGCTAAATTCACAAGAAGGGCCACTGTACCAATCCCAACTTTCCAAAGAAAGGTTTTTCATTCCAAAAGGTATAAACTTTTTGTTCTTATATTCTAAGGGGAGCTGCTAAGTTTAGACTGTTTTCTCGTACCAATTCTAGGTTTAGAGCTCCCCACTTAGCTAAATTCACAAGAAGGGCCACTGTACCAATCCCAACTTTCCAAAGAAAGGTTTTTCATTCCAAAAGGTATAAACTTTTTGTTCTTATATTCTAAGGGGAGCTACTAAGTTTAGACTGTTTTCTCGTACCAGTTCTAGGTTTAGAGCTCCCCACTTAGCTAAATTCACAAGAAGGGCCACTGTACCAATCCCAACTTTCCAAAGAAAGGTTTTTCATTCCAAAAGGTATAAACTTTATATTCTTATATTCTAAGGGGAGCTACTAAGTTTAGATTGTTTTCTCGTACCAGTTCTAGGTTTAGATGGTTTAAACAACGCAAAAAAATAAAGTTGGTGCCTCGAGAATTTCCACCGTACGGCACACATGACTGCCGTATAGCAGAGACCTTTCAAGGGGACAGTTTTACTTAAGCTTCATTCCTTCTTTTCATTACAATCAACCTACAGTGAAATACTGTTTTCTGTTTTAGAGTCACGTATGCCATGATAGACTTTTTTTTTAATTCATAAAGCATGTTAGTCTTATGTTACCTTCTGAAATAAACACTAGTTGTTTCATGCATAAGCATGCACACATGTTTTTAGATGATCATATGCTAGATAACCCCATTTTAAACTATTGACCACAATACCCAGTACCGTACGGCACACCCTTCTGCCGTACGGTGGTGTTTTTCGTGGAACAGAAATAATAGTTAGTCATTTATTATCTTCTGCAATTAAATACCTATATTCAAGCATGCTTGTTAATACCTATTTTTGATGTGCTATAAACTGTTTATGTGGCATAAAGGTTGAGCAATAAAATGATTTTCAAATCCCACAAATATTAGTAGAGACCGATTTTATCGGGCGAGGGGGATGCTTTTCCAAACAAAACCTTCCCCTCTCATAACCTGGCTTCCGAACCCGAAACTCTCTGTTTTTAGACCAAAACCTTTTCAAAGGGCAAAAGAGTCACATTTTTCAATAAAAGGTTTCTCGGGTGATAATCCTTTTCAAAACCCGGGTGGCGACTCTCAAACGAACCAACCATTTCCCCTTTTTGTAACACTAAAAATACAAAAAGAGAGATGGGGAATTTTTCCGGGCATGTAGCCCACAACATCCAAACAAGGTTTAAGCCTACATTAATGCCTTCTTTTCAACACATGACCAAAACTCCGCCATTCTAGAAGGGGAAGACCTCACATATCTCACAATATTTCACACCCTTCCAATTGGGACATCAATCTCTTGCAATCTCTCACGTATGATTAGATTTAAGATATGTGCCAAACATCTCACATGCAAGAACTCGTGATTTAAAATGGTGGTCTTCCTATCTTTGGTCTTTCTCTCCAAGTAAGTAATCAAAAGACTATTCGAGGATGCATTATCAACTGTAATCGTTAGAAACTTATCAATCTCTCAATCCAACAAATATTGTTCAACCATTCTACCAAGAGTATCACCCTTGTAATTAGGAACAACACAAAAATTCATAATTTTCTTTTGATATTTCCAATTCTCATCAATAAAATGTCTCGTAAGACACATGTAATTCAAATTTTGGACCGAAGTCCAAGTGTCCATTGTAAAACACAACCTTTGATGCTTAAGTATTTGTTTCAATGCTTTTTTCTCCTCCTCATAAACAAGCATGCATTGCTTGGCCATCACAAGCTACCAAGAGGATTCCACATTGGTTGAACAACTTCGATAAAATGTTTGAATCCTTCACCCTCAACAAATGAAAATGGCAACTCATCAGTTATTATCATCTTCACTAGTGCCATTTTACATGCATCAGCATTAAAGGTCACAGGCACAAGATTTGCATTTGTTTCACCATTGTGTTCCTTTTTTTGAAAACTAAGGAGTTTTTTCCTCGAACCCGTATATCTCTTGCTCAGGGGATATTTGAAACACTGATACTGTAGATAATGAGTGAATGATTTTGTACCATTGTTCTTCGAATGACATGCATAATCCTTCCCACACTAATTACATGCAGCCCTAGATTTCAGATGACCTTCTGGTGTAATAAAATAAAAATGCTTCCAACAAGGAGCCATCTTATTACTAATACTATCACCAACGTTTTTAGACTCAACCTTATTTTCAAGCACTTCGACAACATTTATTTTAGTATTTTGAGGAAAATCGAACTCAATAGCATCATCAATAATGTCATCATCATCATTATCATCCATCTAAAACAAATTAAAATTAAAATCAACATAATCACCTCATGCTCATGCAAAAAGTAAGTCAGTAAGCTACTAAGCCGCATGTAAATCGGATTCTAAAATAATTTGATTTTCAGGCCAATATATGAACCTAGTAAATCATATTCTACAAAAATTAGGGTTTAAATTGAATACCTTATGCTCACGGTCAGCCTCACAATCAGACATTTCGCCGGCGTCATCGAGGAGCTTCTGGCAGACACGAAACATGATAGATGAAAGCTGAGATTGAACACGATGCCCAAATAAAAACATGAGAGAGAGAGAGAGAGAAGTGGTGGGGGGGGGGGGGGGGGAGCTGCATGTGGGCTATCTTGGCCCTCGGACAGAATCATAATTCTGGACGATTCAACAGACCCTACTATCAAAGTAAAAACCTAGATTAAAACCCAGATTTTTCCTTTTCTGAAAATGAGCAAAAAGCCCAAATTTTATTTTATTTGTTTTGTCAGTTTTAGACATTAGCAAAAAAAACCCAAACTAAAACCCTCCATTCCCATTAAAACAATTTTCTCATAATTCCACCAAATCAAAGTTTTATCATTACTTCTTTACCGTAATACCCCCCACTGTTGTTTTTATCATACAAATAGGGCTTTGCTTGTGTGTGTGTGTATGTGTGTGTGTGTGTGTGAGAGAGAGAGAGAGAGAGAGAGAGAGAGAGAGAGAGAGAGAGAGAGAGATTACTATCTTACTTGATCAAGAAAAGCCTGATCTATGAAAAATGAGATTTTTCGATCTTTCTGTCCAAAGGAGCTGAGGAGAAGGCTGAAGGGTTCCACCATTTTCGAGAAAGGAGAGGGAGGCGTGGCGAGTCCGGTGAGTGGTGGCCTGGTGGGCTTGGTGGCTGCGAGCTAGAGAGGGTGAGAGATTCTCGCCGATCGGTGAGAGAGAGACGCTGAGAGCAAAAAAAGAATTTTTGGTCAAAATGGCCCTAATTTGTAATCAAATTGGAAGAATACCCATCTTCTCAAACGTTTTGTAAAAATATGCCATCGCGCCTTTTCAAAACACGCTATAACTCCTATGTGGCAAAGAAGTCCAAGTCAGATTATAACGCCTTTTATAAAGGCGTGTTTTAAGTATTATAGCTTCTTTTAGAAAGGAGCTATAAGTTGAAAACCCAGACATAGATCAAACCCTCCCCTTTTCTCCTCCTATCTGATCTTTCCCTTTCTTTGTCCACGTCGATCGCGACCTCTGAACTTGCAAGGTCTCCTCCAGCCGCCCTCCATCATGCTCTCTCATCTCCGGCGTGCTCTCCACCCTCTGTTGTCACTCACAGTAAGTCTCTCTCTCTCCATCTTCCTTGTCTCATGTATGTGTATATGTATGTGTATACTAGGGTTCGGCTCAACAGGTAATTTTCAAGATGCAACTTGTCTTAATGCTATAGTGAAGGTAGAGAATTATACTTATTTTACAGTTGCTTAGTAGTTATGACATTTAAATTTATGAAATTTTCATTTTATTTGTTCATATATTTCTGTTATTGTTCTGATCACCATATTTGAAATCAACTTAAACTGTGGTTACATATGGGGGGCCTCTCCTCCATTTCCTAGGAGTGGTATATTTTTCCACTCATTTATAAGAATGGTTTTAAATTTTTCCTGTGTGCTGCCTGCTCGTGCAAATAGCGTAAATCATCATATATTTACAATCTAGGTTGAGCGAGGAGTGAGGACTTCCTAAATGAGCCTTGGCATATGATAACTTACTCTTTACCTAGAGTTACTATACGCTATTAACAACATACGTACACCAATTTAGTTCCATTGAGGGGCGCGTGGAAGATTGGGTGTAGACCTAACCTTTAGCATTTTTTGCACAAAGTGGCTACTGACTACCTTCAAATTCCTGGATTTACTATATTCTCTAAAGTAGAACATATATATAAGTCGTTGATCAAATTACATAAATGAACAAATTGTAGCTAATATTGCTTGGAGGAGGCTTATAATTTCATCAACCCGAGGAAAGTGTTATCGACTAAAAAGTTATATTAGCAATTACTTTTGCATTGTGGCTCAAAAGATAAGAATAGCTTTTCCACCTCATTTACCAATCTTTTATGAATTCCCAACGCTTGTCAGATGAGATATCTATGGGTTGACCTATATACTTCTCTGAAAATTGCACCAACATGTTTTAAATTCTTTACCCCTACTTACTGTAGCTTATGTGAAGAATGATTTACCTTAAAAGTTTAGAGCTGCAGTTGGTTGTAAAGTTTAATCTCGATTATTTTGTATGCACAGTCATTTGCAAGATGTTGAGTCTTTGGAACATATCACAATGTTTCTTACAAAAAAAGGAAACGCTCAATAATCTTTGGAACTTAGGAACTTACGATACTATATGAAACCTTATAAACTATTAAGCTATAGTATGATAGTTTGCATAGCTCTTACACACATCACAGTTGAATAATATTTCCGAATACCATTTCTAGCGTTTTACACCAAATGGAATACCGTTGACGAGTTGATAATTTAACTCTATTTGTTTTAGGTACCCAAGAGAAAATATGGTTCTTCAGGAGGGGCCCATTGATGGGAGTTTGTTAACTTTTTAGCAAAGCCATTGCTCTCATTCTATATGGACAGATAATGTACGTACAAATTTTAAGTATTTGTCAACACTCTTTATATGATCCAAATTACAAAATGTGAACGTAAGTTGACTTATTTTTGCAGGGAGAGCCTCCAGTTGATTCAAAAACTCTTAAAGTACGACGAACTGAAGCTAGACTAAACAAGTTGCCCCCCCCCCCCCCCCCCCCCCCCAGTTTTACAATTGGTTAGGCAAGCTGGTTTTGGTGGTTTTCCAGATCTACCGTTTATCTCTCTTGACCTTGGCCTAATGACAACTTTACTAGAGCGTTGGCGGCTGGAGACCCACTCATTCCACTTACGCACGGGCGAGTGGACTGTGACTTTACAGGACGTGGAGGTTTTGGTCGGGCTACCTATTGATGGTGAACCTGTAATCGGGACAACCAATGAAGACTGGGGTCCATTGTGTTGGCGGTTGTTGGGGATTGAGCTGGAACCTAACGTTGATAGAAAATGTGGTAAGGTAACGATGACGTGGTTACAGTAACATTTTGAAAGGCATTTGACTGAAAGGTATATGGACGAAAATGTTCAGCAACAAGCCCCGAGGTTATATTCTCCAGTTGATAGGTGGAGTGTTGATGCCTAACCACTCAGGGTCCCAAGTCCATCTAGCTTACTTAACCCTCCTTGAAGACTTGACGATTGTGCGGAGTTAGGGCAGCCCTTGCCACTCGAATCTTTACCACTATCTATGGGGATGGTTCCTTACTTGCATAAGACACTTCGTAACCAAACGACAAGGCTTGTGTCTTATTTCAGACAGGCACTCCGACCTCATGTCATGGCTGGAGGATGATTCAGCATATGATTGGAGGCCCCCACATGCTTACCATCGTTACAGTCTCCGTCATTTGGGATCAAACTATCATCGTCGATTTGGGAAATTAGTCGAAAAAGAAGTCAAAGTCTGCGCAATGGAATGTCAAAAGAAAAAGTTCAAGGCCAAACTTACCCGATTGAAAAGGTTCACCAACGAACGTATCTATCAAGAACTTAACCTGCTCAACAAAAAACAATGGACGTTTGCATACGATGCAGGTAGGCGGTACGACAACGAAACTACCAATTGCTCTAAAAGCTTCAATGGGGTCGTAAAAGAAGCCAAACACCTTCCAATCATGGCAGTTGTTATGTTTACCTTCTACAAGTGTGTGGAGTACTTTGACGATAGGCTGGTGAAGTCAATGGATACAAAAGCCAAAGGAAATCATTTCAGCTTATATGCAAAGAAAAAGTACGATCATTGGAGGGAAAACGTAGTGGGACACGATGTCATTGTGTTCAATCGGGCCGCGGGCTTGTTCGAGGTACATACGCCAATCAATCGAACAAGCCCATACAAAGGAAATAACAAACACACAGTTGATTTGACTAACAAGACGTGCACTTGCAATAAGATTCAGTTGTGGAAAATACCATGTTCGCACGTTATTGCGGTTAGCAACAAAATGCATATTGACCCTCTTGATTACTTTGGCAAATATTGGACGGTTGACACAACAATTGCCATGTATGGATCTCTTTCATTCAAGCCACTGCCTGACCAAGCCTACTGGCCGCCGTATGATGGGCTAAGAATTCTTTCAAACAAAGAACGTCTCCGAGGCCGAGGCGCCCGAAAGTGAATCAAATCCGAAATGAGATGGATGATTTGATTGAACACCAACCACCATAAACGTGCTCAAAGTGTGGTCAACAAGGTCACAATAAGAGAAGATGCAGAAAATGAAATTCAAATTACATGTCATGTGAAGTGATGTTTTTATATGAAAAGTTTGTAATCAACAAGTCTTTTATGTTAATCAATTTACTCGTGAACTCTTTTATATCCAATCTTTTCCAAATTAATAGTAATTCTAATTTTTTTAACACAATCGTGAGAATTTTTAATATATTTATGTCCAGTCTATTAATATCTTTGGACATATGATATTACAAATTCTCACACTTTGTATTAAAAAAATTGGGATAAGATAAAGTATTTCAAGAATGTGTTTTAGGGTTAGAATTATAGCTCGTTTTCAAAAGGTGCTATTAGGGTTATAAATATAGCTCATTTTCAAAAGACGCTATCAGGGTTAAAATTATAACTCCTTTTCAAAATGCGCTACCTACGTGGTGGCCACATGGCACCTAACCACTATAACGCGTTTTGAAAAGGCGCGATGGCCTATTTTTACAAAACGTTTGGGAAGATGGGGATTCTTCCAATTTGATTACAAATTATGGCCATTTTGGCCAAAAACTCGCAAAAAGAAAGAGAGGATGAGAGTGAGAGAAATTATGGCTGTGTATGTCTGACTTAGACGTAAGAGAAGTAGGGTGTTGTGTGATGGATGGTGTAGATAAACACAAAATTTAATTGACGGTCCAGATTAAATTGATTTTTTAAAATATATATAATAATTTAAGTCAAGTAGGTTCGGTTCGGCGTGTTCAGTTCGGTGTATTAGTCGGTTCGATTTGGGGTGTTCAGGGTGTTCGGTTCGGTCGGTCGGTCTAACATACAACAAAACCGAGCCCGAACCAAATTTGGTTTGGTTCGTTCGGGGTGGACCAAACCGGAAAGATCATGCCACCACCTGACCGAAGACCGAATTGATCGGTCGGTTTTTTCGGATTTTTTCGGTCCGATTGGGTTCGTAACAGCCCTACCCCAAAACAATGAAGTACTTCTCATCGATCTCCGTCAACCGAGAGTACTACCCGTCATCGTCATGGTTCAGCCCTGAGGAGACTTTGTAGTCATCGTAGTTCTCGATCCCAATTTCAACAGTTACAATGTTTGCCTGAGCGGTGCCGCAATATTCGCTGATGGCAGACACGAGTACATCACCAGCTTCCGCTTCTACGTCGTTTCGAATAGATTGTTGACAACGAGAGATCTGGAGCGGTTGCCCGGTCGGGACAGTATTGCCTTCCTCTCTGGACGACCCGATCTCGAGTCCAATCGGCACGACGTTCTCCTCTCCCGTCGTCCGCCCAGGTCGACGCAACCAGTCCTCTGTCGCCAGGGACTCCACCCCAACTCTGCCCTAAAAATGTGATTAAGGTTTTTAAGGAATTACAAGACTGAAGGGAAGTAACGAAGGCCATTCATTATGTGGTTGAGGTTGAGGGACAGAGTCTTGATCTTGATGCGCACGTGTTTGATTAATGTACTGACTTGTATACGAAGATGGTTAGGTATGTGAGAATTTAGCTCCAATTTGGTTGCCTTATTTATTTAATCACCACAATTGATTATGAATTTTTGAGAGATTAATAGATCAAGAAATGTGATATTGAATGTATGAACGAAAATATTAATGAATTGTTAATTTGGGAGTGTGCATTGTGTATGTGCAAATTATATGTGATCCACACTAAGAATTCACGTTCCCGATAATTTAAGAATTCACACCCCTAAGAATTCATTGTTGATTTGTGGGGTGTGAAATCTTCAAATGAGTGTGAATTTCTGCAAAGAGGTGTGAATTCTGAAATAATATGTGAATTTTGCAAATAAGTATGAATTCTTCACATGGGTGTGAATTCTTGGGGTGTGAATTTTGGGGAAGTGAATTCTGCACATGGGTGTGAATTCTTGGGCTGTGAATTTTGGGGAAGTGAATTCTAAAAAGAGGTGTAAATTCTGGGGTGTAAATAGTTACAAGGGTAAAATAGTAAAAGAATCTTTAAAAAAGGCCTGGATGGAATAACACTACAAAAAAGGGTTTGAATGTAATAGCAGACAAAAAATGGGACCAGCCAGGAATTTTCCCTTTATTATTTTTTAGAGTTCACCGAAAACATTAACCAGATAGAAAATCACATCAATCTAATAAGTTTGAACAAGTGAAACACTGGATTACAACCTATGGAACACAATTATGAAGCTCAATGCATTTCGAAATCATATCAAAAAGTATCAAATCAACGTATTTTTCATCATGCTTAATTTTTTCAGCAAGCTTTAAAAAGTAAATGGTTTCGATCATTGTTATGGGCCAGGAAAGGACCCATAACGGCTCAATACTTGATCGGATTGGACTGAATCTGCTCCTGTTATCCATTCTTACTCTTTTGCTAATCGAGGTATTCGGGTCAACTATCGAGGAATCAATTGTAATGTCTACCAACATGGCCCAATTAAAATGCCGCAAAGTTTTCCTCAGGAGTAGTTGGCACTAGGCAGGGAGATTTCGAACTTAGAATCTTAAGAGGGAGAGCATCTGTAAGTCTTGTGCCTGGACCACTAGCGCAATCCCTTGGGGTTATCAGGGCTTGAGAGATGAGAGTTAAAGGTTTCATCTCATGTGAGATGTGTGAACTTTTATGGGTCAATACATAAGCACTTTCAATTTAGTTCTAATTGATGATGAAATTAAAATTTCAAAATTAACTAAGATGGGCGTAAGCTGCCCAACACATTGATGGGGCTTTTTCGGTAGTGAATAAATTTTGAAAAAGAATTTGTTGCACATGGATGATTCGAATAGTTTAATAATTTTAAATAATTTTGAGTGACCCCGTAAAAAATCAGTTCAAATGAATATGTGTAAGTATTTGATCTAATCTTTCATTCAGAAGTTAGGATTTTAAATAAAAATTGAAAAATTGTATCAAAGACTTACACATATTCAATATTCAATTAAGTTGATTTTTTATAAAGTCACTCAATTAAGGGTCATCATCGGGCCGGCCCAGCCCGCCCACGGGCAGGGCCGATCGGGCTTTTTCTCTTTTGCGGGCCGGGCTACCTACTATAAATTGAAACCCAAGCCCGGGCCACGGGCTAGCCCAATTGACGGGCTAACGGGCCAAAAATCGGGCGGGCTTAAATTTCCTTGGGCAAGGGAAAAAAGAAAGGATTTTGTGGAATTTGGGGCTAATGGGCGGGTACCACGGGCGGGCTCACGGGCCGGGTCTACGGGCGGGCCGAGTAAAAAATTATAAGCCCGAGCCCGCCCATTACAAACTACAGGCCGGGCCGGGCCGCCCGTTTCACGGGCTCGGACCGGGTAAAAGCCCGCTGAGCCGGGCAGGCTTAGGTCGGGCCGTGGGCCTTCGGGCCAAATAATGACCCTTACAATCAATATAATAATTTAAAGTTATTTAACTGCTTGGAATAATTCGCGTGGGATCCTTTAGAGGGCCTCACACGTCATCTTTACCTAGTCGGTACCCATAGTGGGTCTCATTCTTAAATGGGCCTTCATGGGGCGGCCCGGCTACATATAAGTAGGCCAGCCCAATTTGCACCATGTATAAATATGGGCTGGGCTGCAGGCTTCAGATAGATAATGTGTGTAGGGCATGGCCCATAGCGAGTCATAAACTCTGTGGATTGGAAAAGGACTTTCACTTCCGGGATATCCAATTTACAAGACCCGAAGCAAAACAGAAAGGGATAATCCGAGTTAAACTAGTCACTTGTAGATTGATCGGACACAGTCAAGTACACAATCGGAGCACATTTTTCTTGATAAAATTAGATGGTCGGTGTATAGACGATACATTTTTTTCCTATGACGCAAATTTTTTTGGAAAGCAAATTTTATTAAACCATCAAAAGCGCAAAAAGCTACAAAAGAACAAAGGGGCATTCCTCCAAATCAACAAAAGCAACAAAGCCTACAGCCGGCCTAAGAAAACTAGGCGACATGCACAAAATTGTTAAGTGCAAAAATACTAGAGTCCAACAACCAAGTATCATAAATCTGACGATTCTGAGCAGAAAACTTGATGGTAATCCAAGAGCCAGCTTTAGCTTTAACCGAGTTGAAAATTTCGGAAGTCACCCCATTCACATCCCTGGATTTGTTTTGGAAGATTCTAAGATTTCGCTCCTGTCATAGAACATAAATGGAAGCTGCTAACGACAACTTATAAATTATGTCTCGAAGACTTTTACCCTCCCTATTTTGGACAGCCCATTCCAACTCTTGAGATAATGACAGAAGAGGCCTATCCAAACCATTTCGAGCTAAAATTTGCCGCCAAATCGCAGAAGAAAAACAACATTCAAAGAAGAAATGAGTAGAAGACTCCATCCCATTTTGGCATAGAGAGCATTGAGGAGAGACCTCCATACCCTAGCTTAATAATCTGTCTTTGGTAGACAATCGTCCCAAGACAGCTATCCACGCAATAAAGCTCCATCTGGGAACCGCTTGGCCAAACCACACAAGAGCATGCAAAGGCTGAAAGGCATTTACATGCCTACAAGCTTCCCAAGCCGACTTGGCTGTAAAAATACCATCCTGTGTAAGAGTCCAAATAACCTTGTCAGAGCTGGATGGATTAGGGGAAAAAATCAACTAGGGTTTCCCTAATAATCTCCATAATAAATTGGTTGCGTTGCCTTGGCCATTTCCAAAAACCTTGATCAATAATGGAGTCCACTTTTGATCTTAACGCTTTCCCCCTTTGAGTCACAACAGCCTCACCATACCTCTTGTACAAAGCACCCAAAGGATGCCAATTATTTGTCCATAGAAACGTCTCTCTGCCATCACCAACAATGTATCTAATCCAATCTTGACAGGTACCACGCGGCTTCAACAATTTCCTTACAACCCAAGAAGCCTCACTAGGAATTTGAATCCCCCATAAACTTTGACCTTTAAGGATAGGGAAACTCTTCAATACACACCCCTTCAAGGTGTGTACCATATACACCTATTGTGTGGTTCATATTGTGTCACCTCATAAAAAATTACTTGTAGGACCGGTCATTCATAACATTTTATTTCGTATCGTAACTTTTATACTAAAAATTCGTAACTTTTCAACAATATAATTCGTAACTTTTTAACAATAGATTCATAACATTTTGGGATTCATAACATTTTGGTGTATTTTAATGAGGGTGCATATGATACACACCCAAATAAGGGGTGTATATTGTAGCACTTCCCTTAAGGATATAAACATGAATCCATTTAACCCATAATGTGTCAGCCTTAAGACTGAGAGCCCAAAGATGCTTCATGTTGATAGCATTATTCCATTCCTTGATAGAATGAAACCCTAAACCACCTTCATTTTTAGGAACGCAAAGGTTGGACGAGCTAACTTGCACTCCAGTATGCTTCATCTCTGTTCCTGACCAAAGGAAAGCACACAAAAGACTTTCCATCTCCTTAATGATTTTCTGAGGCAGCACGAAAATAGCACTCCTATGATGCAAATTGCCGATTGTTGCACGTTTTTTTTAAATAACCATGGTTACAGACCTAGTAAACCCGGGTAGGGTAGGTGGTCAAACTCGCCTATAAATACTGGAAGAGGACACACTAACAAAGGATCAGAACTTTGATACAAGAGAGTACTATGAGTAAATTATTGTTTCATTAACATTCAGAGTGAACTCTCGGATTAGGGCCTGTAGCACACAAGTTTCTCTCAAGAGGAAACTGACTGGGCCGTCAGAGAACATTTCCAACATCGACCGAAGTGTTTCTAATGATCTTTCTCATTCCTACGTCGAGTTGTGCATAGGAAATTAGTCCCACAAATAGAACTCTGTAATCCAATTCATGTGTATGGTGGTAAAAACTACGTACAATGATACCGCAATAGGATGAACTTCAATGAAAATGACTGAGGACCATTGTCTTCGGAAAAAAATGCACGAGTTGAATTTGAAAATAGACCGTCTAATAGATATTTCTCAAGATAAATGTGGTTTAACTCGTGGGCAGATCAATCTGGTTTTGTTCAAGCTACTCAGCACACTAAGACTCACCAGACGGACGGTTGAAATTGTGAAAGTACAACTGAAAGTCGCGAGTTTCACTCGCCATGACTAGATCCTTTTTTCTAAATATCCCTCATTAATTAAGGATCATAGATCTGTAAAACATGATATGAATTTCTAAATTTCGAGTCTGCCTATTTTCGATCAGGAATGAAACACATGAACTTGCGGTAGTCATGCGTTCTCCTTAAAATCATTTGTTACGACTAAATAATTTACAGCAAAAAATCAAAACACAACCGCGACACATGAACATTATGAATTGCCCTCGTTTATATACTACTAACTAAGCCAGGTAGGGTGGCTCTGATCTGAACATATTCATATTTGATGTGCTTACTGGTTAAATATCAGGTCACCCTACTGAGTCGACGCTCAAATAATTAACAAGCTATGTCACGAAGAAAGTTTCGGATAGTCATGTGCCCCTTTTCAAAAGCAAATAGTGAAACTGCACAATCAATCTCTCAACTGCAAGGAATCTTCAACAATGAACATTATGAATAATTGCCCTCATTTACTACTAAGTCAAGTAGGGTGGCTCTGGTCTGAACATATTCATATATGATACCCTAATATTGGTTAAATATCATGTCACCGTGTTGAGTCGACGCTCAAATAATTCATAAGTTATATATATCATGACGAAAAATGTGCCCTTTTCAAAAGCAATAGTGTAACCGCACAATCAACTGAGACCCCGTTCCGCTTTCTCCAAAAATCTTCTTTTTCAAAAATAAGATAATTTCAAACTCAAATATAATGAAAATGAAAAAAAAAATTTTTTTTTGCACCGTTTAAAAGATCTCAACGAGATTTATCAAACAAAATCCGTATTGGTAGAAAAATTATTTGTGTAAATACATAATTTTTGATCTTAAAATTATCTTCTTTTTTAAAAAGAAGGTTTACAAAGAAACTGGAGCGGCCCTTGAAAAGGATCTCCAACAAGGACAAATATGGGAAAAAAAGAGAGGAGGATCTACATAGCAAATGAGGTTGTGGGCTGTCACCATAGTGGGAATCAGGCATTGCTCAACAACATTGCTATCAGTACATATTATGAAAGGGAATGGCATGCACATATCCCACTTTGAAAGCTGCCATGCAATAATACGTTCGCACATAATGCCCTGAACAGTTTTAACCAGTAACTAGCTGTAGGAATTCCAATGATCATCCAAAAGCCATAAAACAGAGCATATTCCCCCTTTGACAAAATTACGCACTCTATAACCGTAGCATCCACAAAAAATAGATTCTTACCAGCAATGGGGCCTTGTTGTTTGAGGATCGAACATCGCGGTCACGCGCGGTGGGTCCATGTATGATTACATACTTAGAATTTTCATTACAACGATCTTTTTGTGGTCAATGATCGCATGATTTAGAATATTCGTTACAACGATCTTTCTGCAGTCAATAATTCTTCAGTTATGTTTTGCCCTTGTTGTTTCCTGGGCTCACTCCGAAATTTTTCAAGTGCTATCAACTCTCGTGTGGTAAGTCCATAAAAGGCTACGTATGTTGCGGATTTAATTATCTGGTGGTAGAAAGTGGGATTAGTACTTTAGAAATTAGTCGAGGTTTGCATATATAGGTTGGCTCAAACACCCTAGTAATCGAAAAGAATAAATAAATAAAAAGAGAGAGAGAGAGAGAGAGAGAGAGAGAGAGAGAGAGAGAGAGAGAGAGAGAAAGATCCACGAAGATCGGATTGCGTTATATTGGTGAATTTTTGAAATGGATCGACAGAAAGTCAAGTACAAAATTTTCCAGATTGCAATGGAAGATGATTTTGAAAAGGGGAACCAAAAAGGGTTTATAACTAGTGTGATCTGGGCTCCTTTGTATCAGAGTATGCAGGGCTATATATTGCTTTAGTTTGCTGTTTCACAACTTTCTGGGCCACAGCATCAGAATGTGCACATATGCAGTAGATAGTGGAGAGGATACTAGACTAGAAATAAAGCAACAATTTAGTCTTACACTCCATTTATTTTGAGGGAGTGAACTGAAGAAACAACAGCCAAGCACAGGAAATACTACGATGAACAAAGCTTATATGATATGCATCTACGAAGGACCGACATTCTTATATGATACTCCAGGGACACAAAAAACATATACGGGAAATGCAATGTTTGTGGCGGAGCTAGGAAGTGAAATCAGAGGGGACCCAACTATGAAAAGAATTTTTGTTCGGTAAATTTTCAAGACTAAATCTAGTCATTCAAGTTTTTATTGAGCGGTTTTGATAAATTAAAGAATTAATCTCAAGTATTGTTGCTATTATATCATTCGCAAACATGCAGTGTCATTACCGCATGATATCACTTGCATAATTTAGGATGCTCAAAATAAAAAAAAAATTTGGGCTCTATGGACTAGCATTTGTTAATTCTTAGAGATATCGTATTACTATGAAAGAATGAAGTTTAAAGTTTAGCCAAAGTTTATGATTCCTGAATGCAAAAAAGTTGGTATTCAAAACTTTACGTTATCGACCAATAAAATGTTGGTGTTCAAGTTTCCTCAATAATTAATGGAAAATTTATATAAGTAGTCCTCATAGTTTCACCCGAGTCTCATTTTCGTCCTCTAAGTATCAATTGCAACTCTTTTGACCTTTAAGCTTGGTTTTCATACAAAGTTGGTCCAATTCATAACGTCTGTCAGCCAAACTAGACGAAAAAAATCAGATTGATGGCAGTTTGTACGTTTGCAGTTTGTACCAAGTTAGTTCAATTGATGACATATGTCCTCAATCTGATTTTTACCGTCTAGTTTTGCTGATAGACGTTGTCAATTGGACCAACTTGATTCAAAAACCAAATTTAAAGGTTAAAAGAGTTGCAATTGATACTTGAAGGACGCAAATGAAACTCGAGTGAAACTAAGAGAATCATTTCTATAAATTCCCCATAATTAATTGATATACACGAGATATAAAACTTATGTTAATAAGAAAGATAGTCCAATGCGCTGGCACCCTTAGTAGCTCCGCTAATGCGCCACATGGCTGTCCATCAAATTTGTTTTAACAATTGAAATTGGAGGGGAAGAGCTAACGTAGCACAAAAGGCCTGGGTCATTTCCTCAGCCAATTTTGGCCGAAGAAATGGCTCAGTCCATTTTTGGCAGGGTAAGTGGCTCTCCGTTGAGGAAGCTGAAAATGAATTACTCCTATTTTAAATTGATATAACTATAAATCCGTAAATGAATTATTTTAAATTGACAATTTAAGATTAAAATTAAGCTACCTTTTCTTTTGAAACGAGTTATTCAATCTATCGATATCAAAGCTAACTAATTTTTTTAAAGAGTCTGTCTTGCTAACTTCCGTCTGTCCACTAGGTTGTGAATAGTATATATATAATGCCCAACAAGATAAAATTTCAGTACGCACATCTCGCGATTATCAATAAATTTTTCTTGGATATAATGCACTTTTTACACACTATTCACCGCCCTAAGGTTGTGGTTAACATTTTCCATACTTGCAAAACTATGGGTACAATGGGGAATCGATGGTGCATATCGACAAATGGGTCCCACAAAAATGATCTAAAAGTCATTCATTAATTTGAATAAAATTTTTTGAGCAGGTTACAAAAATTCAACTCAATCGGATAATTGTAAGTGGTTCATCCAATTTTCAAATTTTGCATTCATAATTTAGGATTCTGATTTTTGTATGAATTTTGAAGAAAGCTATTAGAATTGGATCAATAATTTACAGTTATCTAATTGAGCCGAATTTTTAAAAGGGCTACGTGAAATATTAGTTTGAATTTAAACAAACAATTTGGATCATTTTTACGAGACCTGAAATGGGCCCCACCAGTCTGTGCATCACTGTTACACTCCCAATCTATACGATAGAACTATGGTAATTGAACCATGAAGGTTAGTTTAATCTATCAATAGAAAGGCTACTTGCACGAGAGTTATGAATCTTGTACCGTTTGGCTAGAATGTATTGGTATTGTCCAAATCTGGTACCATACACCTCTAATTTTGTTTCGGCTCAAATACCGGTTGATACCAGCTAATACCGGACGGTATCAGACTACTTTTCGATCTGTTTTTCTTCTTCAAATATTGGACAATACCGGTCAGTATTGGACAAATACCAGACTATTTTTTATTTCTTTTTAATAAATGTGTAAATTATGCTATTAATTCTTTTATGTGAGAAAATAACAATAATAAGAATAAATCCAAAATGGTATCCGGTATCTCACTGGTACAGGTACGTACCGTACTAGTAGAAAAACTAGTACTCTAACCGGTACGATATTCAGAACCTTGACTTGTAAACACATGCGCATAGATTGCGGAATGACGTCCATTTTGGGTCACACACAAATTATTCAAGTTGTTCATTAATTTTAAAATAGTTTTTCAAATCACACCAAGAGAAGATTTGTTAGATAACTCTAAATCTTTCATCCAATTGTTCAATTGTTTATTCAAATTTAATATCCTAAATATTAAAGAAAATTAGACTATTGGATTAAGTACTTTTGTCCGATTGAGTTGATTTTTTGTCGAGTTATTGGAAAAACTATTTTAAAAGTAATGAACGAGTTCGATGATTTGTGTTTCTCCTAATTGGGTCCCGATCTGTAAACAAATATGTATATCCCTAGTCATTCTCTTAGATACTAATTGATTTTGATACTCTACTTTTTAATAATCACGCTCTATTTTTTGTCGTTTCGTGTTCGAAATACAAATAACATGAATCTTAAAAAACAAATAAATTGAATTGTGATTATCAACATTTGAAATGCCAAAATTATTTTTCTTCTTCTTTTTTTTTGATAATATCAAAAATGCAACACTTATTGTATTACAAATTAAAAATAAGTGTGGAGAATCTCCTTTAATATGCCAATCATATCATTGCATCACATGGAAACAAAAGTCAACGAAATGGACTGACGCAAGCGCAGCCGTTCCACGTTCTTCGTTCTCTGTGTGATGCTGATGCAATGCTTTTGAGGTGCCATCCGACGGCCCAAAATCACGGAGAAACTATTGACTAGTTGCTTACCCTCCGAAATCTTTCCCATACATGGAAACAGAAGAGACGGTTGCCCAGTTTTCAATGACAAAAATAGCCCCGACGATCAAATCAAAATACGGAGAAGGTCCCCTCGTTTACGTAAGCCGTACGGCGTGCACTGATATACTCCAGTCGGGCGTGTCAGGGTCTTTCTTGGTAATTTCAGTGGCGTTGGGTCCTGCGTGGAAAAATAGTACTGCCTTCGTCACAATTTAAATATCTTTTACGGAAAATAGAGTTTTTTTAAAAATTCTAAATTTTTGCTCTATATTTCCAAAATTAACCATATAATTTGTGAAGTTAATATTATGTATTTAAATTGTTTATATCTTTCAATATTAATCTCAAAAAATATGGAATATGAATTTTATTTGATAAATCTCAATCAATTTTACTATACAAAATTTTTAAAACCATGAAAAATATTTTAAATTGAAAAATGTTGTCAATCCAAAAATAACATGAATATCAAAAGCTATCAAATCAATTACGAAAGAAATGATATTTTTTAGGGGTAATATTGGAAGTTTGACATATTTGGATGATTATTTTTAGAAAGTGAACAGTTATTTTAGGACATTTCAAAATAAAAACATGAACACTTAAAATGAGACAGAATGAGTAAAATCTCCAGGGGAGTGATTTTGGCATTCCTCAAATTATTCAAAATCAACTCATATCGATTTTGGCACTCTCTTGAAAAGTGTCATTAACAATTTGTAGAGTAGCAAAATCACTCTCCATTCTTGTAAACTTAAATTTTTTTCATTCATTTTATGTGTTTTGCTCGTCTTTTCTAAGTTTTTGTTAGATTCGTGTGATATTTTGGATTAATCATTCATCTTGATGAGAGAAGTTTAAAAAATATAAAATTATAGCCGAAAAAAAGGACCGGCTTAACAATGTTGAGGTTGCTAAACTTAACAATGTTGAGGTCCATAATGGTCATTTCTAGTCCATAACTAAAATAAAGGATACACAACAATTACACTCTCTCTCCCCTTGTGTTCTCCACCATTGATCACTTCCCTCCATTACACTTTTTTTTTGCAAAAATATTTCGATTTTCTCCTTTAATTTTGGAAAAAAATTTGGTGACTTCCTTCCCTAATATTATGAATTTGGAAAAAAAATCATGTACTAAAAAAAAAACAAATGTGTTCTTGAATTTGTAAAAAAATATACTCCGTAAGTTTCTTTATGTACTCAACCACGGGGAGAGGAACGAAAAAAGAATAAAATAAAAACGGAAAAAAAAAGTGAAATACCTTAATGTGGCGACAAATGTTTTCCACCATTGATCACTTCCCTCCATTACGATTTTTTTTTGACAAAAATATATCGATTTTCTCTTAATTTTTGAAAAAAAATTGGTGACTTTCTTCCCTCTTATTATAAATTTGGAAAAAAAAATCATGTACTCAAAAAAAAAACAGATGTGTTCTTGAATTTGTAAAAGAATGCAAGATTCTTCATGTACTCAACTACAGGGAGAGGAATGAAAAAGAATAAAATAAAAACGGAAAACAAAGTGAAATACCTTAATCCGGTGACAATGAGTTGAATTGTAAATGATTGAAAGATATGAACTTCACTTTTGGAGGGAAAGAAAAAGAAAGAGTTTGTGGCTGAAGAAAATGAGATATAGAGCAGGCAAAGAAAATGAGAAGAAAATACCATTTGAAACACACGTGTACATAAATTTTAGAACCAGTTAACTTATGTGGTGTGAGATCCACAAATTTTGATTATTGAAAAAAGTTGCTAGTTTTGGTTATCCAAAGCCCAAAATTTGATTATTTTTAAGAATGTTGTTAAATTTAATTATACCATTGTGAGCCATCTCTTATCCCAATATTGTTAACTGTAAAAATAATTTACTTTTAATTATGCCACTGCGGATGGCCTTATCAACCAACTCAACCGAAAACAAAACAAAAAAGGTTCATTAACGATGAAAAAAATATCAAACAACTGTCTTAGAGGGTGTTTCACTTTTACAAAAAGTTCTTTTTTTCAAACGAAAGTAAATTCAAACTGAAATATAATAAAAATAAAAAATATTTTTTCAATTTTTTTGCACCGTGTAAAAGATCTTAATGAGATTTATTAAACAAGATTCATATTGATAGAAAAATTATTTACGTAAACACATAATTTTTGAGTTTGAAATTGCATTTTTTTTCAAAAAGTTTTTTTTTCCTGAAACCGGAACACCCTCTATTTATCTAAAATACCGTCTTCTTTAAATTTTTTTAATATAATTCATATTCTTTTATATCTTTTCAATTAGTCTCTTCAAGGCAAATAATTAACCTCGCGTGTAAACGAGTGGGTCAAGATGTGATTGGGTGATGTTAGATCTCTAGTCAGAGCCACGTGACCAGCAGGAGTGATGTGGGATGAGATCAGATGACATCAGCGCCTGCCAGAGTCGAAGCCTCCGTACAAGTGGCGAAATCAATGGTTCGCTTCACGAGTGAACACTCCAGTGTCAACAGAAAAGCCTAAAGAACCGTCGGTACCCCCGTCAGTCGGCCCACTGCCGATTTGCACGAAAATTCGAGCCGTTTAATATTTTTTTTTTTTAAAATTTGAGTAGGCATCGCAAAAAATCAGTTCAATTCGATATGTGTAGATGTTCAATTCAATCTTTCCGTTTTTGAAAAATCAACAAAAATCAAAAAATTGGAGGAAAAATGGGAAGACAAGATCGAGCATCTGCACACATTGAATTGAACTAATTTTTTACATTGCCAATCCGGTTTTTTGTTTTAAATTGGATTTTTCCGTGTGATACCAATAGTAGGTCCTGTGTTGCCATTGGTACCCGTCAGTATGTGCACTGTGAGTGGCTATAGGAGAGTTTTTTTTTTTCAGAAATGCTACACACACATACAATTTGTGCACAGATTGTGCACAAATTTTGTTGTGGGGCCCACCACGGGTCCCACACAAATCATTCGAGCCGTTCATTAAATGTAAAATATTTTTTCAAGGGTCCCCGCAAAAAATAATCTCAATCCGATACCTATAGATACTCGATCCAATCGTATAACTTTTCATTATCCGAAAATCTGAATGAAAAGTTAGATGGTTGGATGAAGCACCTATAGGTATTGGAATGAGCTTATTTTTTACGGAGACCCTTGAAAAAATGTTTTACATTTAATGAACGGCTTGGATGATTTGTGTGGGACCCGTGGTGGGCCCCACAATAAAATCTGTGCACAATCTGTGCACAAAAATCTGTACCGGTAGCAGGACTCTTTTTTTTTTTTTGATCCGGCTATAGGAGAGTTTGTAAACCAGTGTTATGGTGTGTTCTACATTTTCTTTTTAAAAAATAAGTACTTATTCCCGCTTCTTATGACAGGTCACTCTCTCACAATATATCATTTTTAATTCAAAAAATAAGCTACTTTTCAAAAACATAAGCTCTTATTTCTAAAACCGCAACGGGACCTTAATAGATCTAAATGCTAGGGGCACCCATGAGAAGAGCACCGTTAATTTTAAAAGACACTTTTTCACGTAATTCTGCCAAAAATCAGTCTTATTGAATATGTATATAAGTGGGGCTCCATCCCAAATTATTGGGATTATTTTCTTTTTGGAACATTTCAAAAAGTTGTCTATTTCTTTTTTAATTATTTATGAAACTTATTTGATGAATCTCAATTTATATTATTAAACCAAGATTTCAAAATCATAAAAAAAAACATATTAATTGTGGTGTATAGACAAATTTCTAAGAGATCCCTAATTTTAAAATACACTTTTTCAGGTAATTCTGCCAAAAAATCAGTCTAATTGAAAATGTATAAATGGGGCTCCGTCCCAAATTATTGTGATCTTTTTTTTTTTCCTGAACATTTCAAAAAGTTGTCTAATTCTTTTTTAATTATTTATGAAACTTATTTGATGAATCTCAATTTATATTATTAAACAAAAATTTCAAAATCATAAAAAAAATGTATTAATTGTGATGCATAGACAAATTTCCGAGAGATCCCAAAAAAAAAAAACATCTATATAATAAAACAGAGCTGTGTTTGAATCCAAAAGACAACCAACGCTCCAGATTTATCTCTTCCTCCTGCATAAATCTCTACCCTCCATTCTACAAAATGGCATGTCCGTAAATTGATAACTTTTTTTGACCATTTTCTAATCACACATTCCCCTTCTATTTTGGAAATCCGATTTTCATTTCCAGACCCCTCTCTCTCTCTCTCTCTGCGAATACGATAATACGATTTGATTTTCAGACCCTCTCTCTCTCCGAATACGGCCTTCCTCCACCTCCTCCCATCACGTAGGTTGGCCACCACCTCATTCTCCCCGCGCCGGCGGTGGTCTCCCTAACGACCCAACATTGTTTTCGTGCCCTGTAATGCTATTTGGAAAGGAATTGCAAAAGTCACTCTGGAAACGAAAACATATGCAGCTACCCATTTGGAAACGAATTGTTACGGCCATTTGGAAATGAATTGTTACAGGTAAGCACGGCTGATTATACCTTCTTCTTTTTTTGTGCAATGTTGATTCATGCCCTGTACGTTGTATAATCTGATTGTATTGTTTTCATGCCCTACGCATGCATTGCGTGTACCCAATTTGTAATCGGTATGTTCAGGCGGTAGTCTTCGGGCAAACCGGAAGTTCCTTATTTTAATGCATCCTAGGTGTTTGTAAAAATGCCTCATACAAATAGAATTGCTCTGTCATAATTCATTAGCTTCAACTACTATGCCTTCTGCAACGTGGGTCAGTTGAATGGCATAGTACATTACGAGACCAATTAAGTTGTTGCCATTCATCTACGCCAAGCCAATTGAAGCTTTTCTATTCCATCGGTTCACACCAGCAGAGTGCACCATTGCCTTTTAGTACTCCATTTGTCAGAGACTTAAGTGACTTTATATTTGGTTTGACGTAGTTAATTTTTATTACGTGTGTTGAGTGATTTATTGATTTTGAAAATTTGTGTAAAACTTGAATATTATTTGCATCTCGAATTGTCCTGCACATATTCCAAAGTTTAATTTGTTCCTACCCATTTTTTTAACATGTCCTCATTTTGCTCATTGTTCTACAAATATCTTTAGTTGTATTCCAAATATGTTGTGCCGTGCCTTCAGGCACAGGCATTCGCTAGTACACAATAATTTGGGATAGGCAGAGTATTTGGAATCGAAAATCCTATAGGAACTGTCGAGAAGTGCGCCTATGGTGCACCGATCAACCTGTACGGGCCAACTTTTAGTTCCTGCATAAATTATCTGAATTTTTTTTTACATTGAAATATTTTTTTTGCGAATAACCCTTACTTGATCCAGTTTACTAATTTTTCATTTAGAATTCAGGATCAAGTATTTTGATTGAAATTTTGGTACATTGGATCAAACACTTTTAGTAATCAGGCCACTTGAACAAATATTTTAAAATCAATGAACAGTTTAGATTATTTATGTTGAACCCAAAATTGGCCCGCGGGCAGATCTTTGCACCATCGATGCACTTCTTGTCGGTTCCTATAGATGAGTTCATTTGGAGTACAGAATAGATATGGTTACGATCTGTATCCACGTGTACATCCTTTATGACCCGTTTCAGGTCTCACGAAGATGATTCAATGCACTCACATAATTCAAAATATATTGTTGTAGGTCCCTTAAAAAAATCAGCTCAACCGAATATTGGTAATGCGGTTTATAAAACATCCAATTTTGATTTAGAGTTTAGGCTTGAATTCTGGGATGTTAACACCTTTATTGATATCTGATTGAGTTGATTTTTTTAAGGGACTTAGGATAAAAATATTTTTTACACAATGAAGGTCCAATCATTTTTTTGGGACCCAAGATGAGTCCCTATATGTACTCGTAGTAGTGTTGTTTGGAATGAGCCCTACTAAGTTTGATCAAGCCTCTATATTCGAATGAAATGATTGTTTAGAATGTCTATTAAAAATATATTCACACAAATTTGAACAGATCCGACCATTTTATATGGTACCTCGAGGTGTGTCTCACATTTTGATGTACCCGTTGTTTTTTTATTCGATTTACATGTAGCTTAGGAGATAGAAGATTGTTCGAAATTCAGAAGAACTACCCTTACTCAATAGGGGAGCCCATTTCCTTGAAAGGCAGCGGGAAAAAGCCCAAAAAATAGAGATTAAATTCTTTTCGGATGAGGTAGAAACTCCATAGTTCTTGCCACCCATTGTGGGCTCACGGTAGTAATTTGAATTGTTCATCTTCCAGGGCCCGCAAAATTATATGTACACATGAAAAATCAGCTTAATCAGACATCAATTGCTATATCAAAAATTAAATTACCTGGTCTACAAAATGAGAACTTAAAATTATACATATTTGTTAAGAAGCTACAAAATTTCATTGAGTTATGTTAGTTCATCAAAAACGAAGTTTGATTTTTTTTTTTTATAAAATATTTTTTTAAGTTCACGTTTTGCGAAGCGGACAATCTTTTTAAGACGGATGAAATATGTAAAAGTGAAAAATCATCAATTGATATTAATCCGTAATGAAATATCGGGGCAGTTTCGGGGACACCTAAAAAAAATCTAAAAAAATATCCCAAAATTTTCGATCGAATTTCGATGATCTGAGTTACTCAATATAATCAAAACATGATTTTAATGGTACACACGAGAAGTCAGCAAAAAAAATGACCAGAAAGGACTTCATCCGAACAGTTTTTTATTGAATGCTTCATTAAAAAACTGCTCAAATCAAGTCATTCCCGATTTTTTTGCCGATTTCTCGCAAGTACCTCTTAAAATCACATTTTGAACACATTGAGCGGTTCGAATCATCAAAATTTGATTAGAAACTATGAGATTGAAATTTAAGATTTTTTTTAGATGTTTTATAAGGTTTCCTCGGAACCGCCCGATGAAACCGAACATGGGAAATGGGAGAAGACACTTGGGATAACAATTTTTTGTCTTTTATTTGCAATTTTTTTTGGTAGTTAAAATGTTAGGAAATCTAAATGTGAGCCAATATTATAACCGGAAGTGGGATTGAATTCGTGCACCCATCAAAAGAGATTTTTTATTTTATTTTTGATCTACCATCAAAAGAGATGTTCCATTAGAATAATATTTGTGCGTACCTAACATTGTTCATTTTTGAAACCAAAATACTAGCCATCCTCCAACTTGAAAGGCTGATTTTCGCAGAGATTTTGGTTAATATTTTCACTGAACTTTATTCAAAATATATGATATGGCCACGACAATTTTACAATATTTATCATGAATTTTGATAAATTTAAAACTAAAAATTTATGAACAAGAAAAAGATAGTTTACATATCTATTGACTTTTTTGCAGAATTGTTGTACTTTTAAAATTTTGCATATTTCCGTATCTAGTGATATTTTACCATAATTTATGTCGGTAGACACTTCACAAACTTTTATAATTCTTAGTTGTTATGATTTATGCGTTTCTATCCTTATATCAATACCAAAATTTATAATTTTCTTTCGTGTTTTGATAGATTTAATATTTAGAATTTTATCGGTAGATTTAATATTTACAATTTGTCTTAAAATCTATGGCGATCGTCATGTAAACTCAATGGGATCACCAATTTAATTGGACGATCTTAGTCGTCCATTAGAAGGCTTGATGTGTTTATCATCTTTTTATAAAATCAAATTGATCGAAAATTGATACACATCCAAACAAATCAAGTTGGGCAAATTATCAAATTACCCCCGAGGTTTCAGCAAATTATAGATTCTCCCTCACGTTTGAAAAATTACAAATTATCTCTTGTCGCCAAACAAATTTAATCCATGTCGTGATGTAGCTGCTTGAAAATCCGACAAAATCTGTCTGACATCATCAAATGTTAATTACTACATCCGTTCTACAATGACAGTCCCACTTTCTCTCTCTTATCTCTTTTCAAATCAAAAAATTAACTACTTCCGTGTATAATTTTTTAAATTTTTTCGCACCGTATTAAAGATCTCAATTAGTATTTTTATTTTGGTGCGAAAAAATTCAAAAAATTATACACGGAAGTAGTTGATTTTTTGATTTAAAAAATGACATAACTTTTTATGGTGGACTTTCAATATGGAATAGAGGGAGTACATTAGACCACACTGTCCATTTGTAGTTTGTGAAAGGTGCAAATGTGTGAAAATAGTCTTTCACTGGCTACAAAAGACAATTTGGTTGATTGTGAATTTGTAATTAGGATTTGATGACGCGTTCTTCTTTGGATATAGGTTCTTACAAAAAGACAAAGACAGACAGAAGCGGTAGTAGCAATAACTAATTTTCTTACGGGATAGTTCGTTATGTTTGTCGAATTTCTTAAGGGCTACATTGCGACAAGGGAATAATATGTTGTGCGACAGTGGGCTCATGATCAATTTTGACAAGAGAGAATCTTTTTAACGGAAGAGTCATAAATAGTTGTTTACGGAGCCAATCACGATCATCCAAAAGTGTTTTGGATGATCCAGATGTTAATCTAGAAAAATAAATAAAAAATTCAAAAAAATTTTATTAAAATTCGGACCGTTCAAAACACTTTTGAACGGTCGCGATTGGGTGCGGCCGTAAAAAATTCGTTTATGACAGAGCCATAAATAAGTCCTCTCTTTTGACTATTCATTTTTGTTCCGGCAAATATAATTCGATTGTCGATATTTGATGAATAGAAAGACAACAATTCAACAAACCCATAGAATCATAGAAGAATCTTGGTTGAGAGATTGCCACATAAAACTTTTAATTCGATTGAGAGATTGCCACATAAAAGTTTTAAAAACGTGATATTGCATTACAGGTAGATTCATAGAAGAATCTTGGTTCACAGGTGTTTTGCCCAAAAAAGCTCCAAGTGCGAGGGCGATATGCCCAAATCTGATCTGCAACTAGTATAAAAATCTCTCTCTGCCCAACTTATAAATGCACTTCCATTAATCTCCCCCAAAGGCACACATTTCTCACAAGTCCCCTCCTAAACCCTGCACGGAGGGAGAGAGAGAAGGAGAGGCCTTGCCTTGAGAAACAGAAACCAAATCCTTTCCTTAACCTTCACGCCGCCATTACACCTCTCTCTCTCTCTCTCTCTCTCTCTCTCTCTCACACACCTTTCACTTCTCATAAAAACCTCTGTTCATCTCACAGTTCCACTTCAATAACCCTGCATTCCAAAGCATTTAAAAAAGTCTCAGAACTCACTGCGATTCGCTGCCTCCATTGACCCTACCCACTACCCCATTTTCTTCCCCCTTTAAATTCCCACTACATGCTTCACATACTCTCTCGAGAAAAAACACAAGGGGAAATTTAAATAAAAAACCAGTCTTTCAGAGGGAAGAAACAGAGGAAATGTCATTAATAAACAGCCCGCCCTTATCTTCTTCTCTTTCCGTTTCTTTGTACTAGTTTTCTTGGGCTTTCTTGCGCATTTTGTCTCGTAAATCAAACAAAGAAAAAGAAACAGAGCATTACAGAGTGAAAAAAAAAAACAGGGGAAAGGCATCAAGAAACAGGATTTTCCTTCTTCGGATTTTCTCTTCTTGGAGGTTTTTCCACATGGGTTTCTGGAAAAATCAAGTGGGTGATCAACCAAAATGCCTGAAAATCGAAGGGCCAATCATAGTCGGCGCAGGGCCGTCCGGACTAGCAGTCTCTGCTTGCCTCAAGGAAAACGGTGTACCCTCTCTGATTCTCGAGAGAAGCAATTGCTTAGCTTCATTGTGGCAACAGAGGAGCTACAATCGCCTGAAGCTCCACCTCCCCAAACAATTCTGCGAGCTCCCTCTGTTTGGTTTCCCAGAAATTTACCCAAAATACCCAACAAAGCACCAGTTCATCTCCTACCTGGAGTCGTACGCTGAGCACTTCAACATTCAGCCATTGTTCAACCAAGGTGTGGAAAAGGCAGAGTACGATCACAGTGCGGGGATATGGAGGGTCAGGACTCAGGACTGTGAGTACGTTTGCCGGTGGCTGATCGTCGCCACGGGCGAAAACGCCGAACCGTTCACGCCGGAGATCGCCGGGATCGAGAGGTTTGATGGGGCCGTGGTGCATACGAGCGGGTACAAGTCTGGTTCTGATTTTAAAAACCAGAGGGTTTTGGTTGTTGGGTGTGGGAATTCTGGCATGGAGGTCAGTTTGGACCTCTGCAGGAACAATGCAAGCCCTCATATGGTTGTTAGAAACACTGTAAGTTCTTTCATCTTTGAATTTAATCTCTTTTTTTTTTTCTGGGTTTGGAAGAAAAATATAAAATCTTTTGGCATTTGAAACCATATTTCTCCCCCAAAGGGCGATTTTAGTAATAACCGAATAGAATACTTGGTCTAAGGGTCAAGTTGGTAATTTTTTTTGTTCAAAATTTCTGTTTTAAACAACTCCTTTCATGTGTTTGTTATTCATGTTCTAATCATTACATGCATATATTTCTTGGGTTATTTCTTTTTCTTTTATTTAATTTTGATCTATCCATATTTGATCACTCTAATTTTGAAAGTCCATTGCCTTTTATTTTGTCCCACTTTCAAAAATAATTTTTTTTGTTTCTTGGTTTGCTAAATGAAAATTTGACATTTGAGCATTTGGAAGGTATCTTTCTACCTTCTTCATTTGGTGGAGGGTAGAAAAATATCTTATACTCTATATATAAAAAGTTAATTTTTTGAGGGGTCAGGGGTGTAATGATTGCCTTTTGTAGAAATTTCTTGGAAATACTTGTATATTAAAAGGCCAACTCTGTATTTTCAGGTTCATATTCTGCCTAGGGAGATGTTTGGCTTCTCAACTTTTGGAATAGCAATGGCCCTTCTCAAATGGCTACCTCTGAGATTGGTAGACAAGCTTCTGTTGCTGGCAGCCAACTTCACCTTAGGCAACACAGACAGTTTAGGCCTCCGGCGTCCGAAAACCGGCCCAATTGAGCTCAAAAACGCCACCGGAAAAACCCCGGTGCTCGACGTCGGAGCAATTTCACAGATTAAATCTGGTAAAATCACGGTAATTAGCAAACCAAACACACCTTACATGGTATCTATCACATGTTCTTTGCTATTTGTCATAATCTTTTGCACAATCTTTAGCATTTCTTAATTTTCTTTTATTGGAATTTTCTAGGTTATGGAAGGTGTGAGGGAGATAACAAGACACGGGGCCAAGTTTATCGATGGGCAAGAAAAAGAGTTTGATTCTATAATCTTAGCAACTGGGTACAAGAGCAATGTTCCTTGTTGGCTTAAGGTATTTGTTTTAATCCCTTTTTCCAAGAAGCAATTCTACGTAGATAGATTTATATGCATACATTACACATATCTATGTTCGAAGCCGTTTGATACATGTTGCAGTTTTAGTTGTAGTTCGATACACAAGAGGGGCGTATTAGATTCGATCCTAACCGTCCGTACTGAGATGAACGGCCGTAACGGCCGCTCTGCACCTGCTCGGCAGCATCTCTGGGTCTGCAAATTGGATCCACGTACATTTACAAAATAATCTGTGCATGTGCATGCACACCTATTTTTTCTTTTATTTAATTACGAACATTGGCGGATGCAAGATTTGTACAAAACGGGGCCGAATCACATGAACTTTTACATTGAGAACAAAAACTATATTCTATAATATAAATAGTACTAATTGCATAGTATAATTTTATACCCACGAGACGAGATTGTCTACATATTCATAATTGCATAGTATAATTTTATACCCACGAGACGAGATTGTCTACATATTCATAATTGCATATAATTTTATACCCATGACCCAAAAATTGTCAATAACTTGAAATTTTAGGGGGTTTTTTTTTTCAAACATAGATAGAAATTTTATCAATTTTTTATTTTCCACTCAAGAGACTTGCAGGGACCGATTCTATAGAACTTTTTCAAATTAACTTGAATATATAGTATAGTTAGTGGGATAATTGGGGGTGTGCCGGGCCCCCGCTTGCACCTCCTCTGTCTGCCCCTGGTTGCGAAAATAATCTGTACACAGCATTTTTTTCCATTTAAATAAATTTAGTTTTTTCTGCTCTATTAATGACCGGCAATCTCATGTCTCTTTCTGTCGTACATTTTCAGAACACTACAAAACGTTTCGTTTCCCTCATTCAAAAGAGAAAATCTGATGGCATTTGTTTGGACTATTCCCTGTTACTGGAATTACTTTTTGGAAACATTTGAATTTTTTTTGTTCGGATCTATGATGATACGTAGCTTTCATGATATATTCTATCTTCCGAGGATACATATGTTATCGTGCATGTGTATTCCTATTGGTTTCTCTATACCCCCAACAAGTGTGCAATGCCCGCCTAAGGGTTAGTTCGGTTGGTTGGTGAGTTTTGCTTTCCATGTGATTGACCAGAGTGAGTTCGTTCGGTTGGTTGGTGAGTTTTGCTTTCCATGTGATTGATCAGAGTTCGATTATGGGGTCATGCCGCTAGAAAGTAATTATTGTGAATTTTCTACTCCCGGCGTGAATAACCTACCTCTGACCGGACCGGAGAGAGGATTAGCTAGCCCGGGCACTTGAAAAAAAACAAGTAAAAAAACAAGTGTGCGATGAGAGTATCGTAAGATTCAAATTTGAAGTGTATCACATATTAGACAAGTGAAACGGTTGGATTTAAGTACTACTAGTGAGGGTTTGAGAAACAGACAAGCTAATGTTGGACAATATGTTTTATTTAGATCACATCAGCTTGGTGTTGCCTTGTGAGGGAGTATGTTGCGATGAGAACAAATTCTAGATTCAACTCTTCTGCAACGGCGCACGGTTTAGACGAAGAACACTAGAACACACTCACATTCATGTGGGCGCCCAAATGGATGTTAGCGTTTGAGCAAATGTTCGTGTTTCATAAATAGATACTAAATGTGTTTGTACTGGTACTGTAAGATCCTTCACATCGGTTTCCGAATTTTGATACGATTCCGTTTTTTGAATTTAGATCAATTATGTTTTTCTGATTCTTCTCATTAGAAATGTTCTATTTGCTTTTTTTTTTTAGAGGGAAACAAACTTCAAACTTATGTGTACTAAATTCTTGTTGAAATTATGAAATTGCAGGGTAGTGATTTCTTCACAGAGGATGGGCTGCCCAAAACACCCTTTCCAAACAGTTGGAAAGGGGAGAAAGGATTGTATACGGTTGGGTTCACAAGAAGAGGCCTCCTTGGCACTGCATCAGATTCCCTTAACGTTGCCGGAGACATTGCTGAACAATGGAAGACAATCAAGGGCTCCAACATAATTTGGAATTCCCATATTGTCCTCCAAGTATAGCCAATCAGAAAAAAGACGTCACAAAAGGGAAAAAAAGAAAAGAGAAGAAAGTTGATTTGAGGGGTATAAGGGGGTTTCATGGTCACCAAGCAGAACCTTTTCATTTTTATTTTACCTTTGTTTCCATAATGTTTTTGTCCAAGTTGTAAATATTGCCAATTTTGCTTGGGGGGTTTGCTTAGTATGTATGGTTTTTAGCTTTGTATCATACAATTTTCCAACAGCATATGAAGTTCCAACTTCATGATGGTTTGCAACCTTTGTCACATAATCAGGATGAATTACGCTCGCTGTTTCAATTCTCATTCTCTGTTTGTGCATATTTTCAATGTTCGTTCTTGCAAGTTTTAGTAGTTTCGGATGTTTTTGAAAAATGTTTTTACGCTCTCATTTCTGTTCTCGCACGTACATTGTATAACTTAGTTCGCAACATTAATGAATCAATTTAGAAATCGAGTTGTCCTAAGCTAATTAATCTAATCATTCACTACTTGGGCACTTTAAAGGTTAGAGTAAAGTCGAGAAACTGTTAGTGTAATGAATCAATTTAGAAATCGAGTTGTCCTAAGCTAATTAATCTAATCATTCACTACTTGGGCACTTTAAAGGTTAGAGTAAAGTCGAGAAACTGTTAGTGCAATTGGCTGTCTCCTTTAGTTCCTTCGTGGAGGCCTCGGTTTGAGCATCACGAGGGGCGGGATTTAGGAGGCCAGGGTTATGGATAACATCTAGACCTTCCTGTGCTAATTCTATCACCCACTGACCTCCGTTAATGCATACAATATTGGCAAAAAAAAGAAAGTTGGAGTAAAGTCTTGTATGAATTGTGCAATAAAAGTGTTTTTTTTCCAAAGACATAAAAAAAATTACTCCGTTCATTGAATCAAGCAATTATCTGATTGAGCTGAGTTTTTTAAGGTTACTCGAAAAAATATTTTAAAATTACTAAATGGTTTTTATCCGAAAGCAGGCTCCGCACACCAATTTGATACTTGGTCGGTACACTTTCTGTTAGGGCTGTCCATGGGCCCAATTGTATCAGATTCCTATGAATCCAATCCTAATCTGTATCTCACGATTTTTAGAAAATGCAATCCAATCCTAATCTAAGAGCCTCACGGTTCAGTCCCGATTTTATTTATGGATTTTCTTCCACAAAAATAAAATAATGCTACTGCCAGCTAAAAATGCAAAGTGCAACTAATAAGTGTTTGCAGCCTTACTGGTTTCACGGTTTAGATAACATTACAGCGAGTAATATGTTCCTGTCCAGAATCCTTACAAGCAACTAAAGCAACGCAGCAACCAAATATTATCACATTAATGTAAAATTGTTTAAAAAACTCATAACAATAGTAATTATTTATAAATATTACACACATATATTTTTATTTTTTTTAAATATCTCATGGTCCGGTTCGGTTAATCCACGGTTTTGAAATGAAAATCCAATCCTAATGTGTATCTCATGATTTTTTAATTTTCAAATCCGTGTCCGGATCATTAATTCACGAACAAAATTCAAAAGGCACGAATCAGTTTGGTCTGAATCGGTTTCCTGATTTTCGATTTTTCTTGAACAGCCCCACTTTCTGTCGGTACTCGTAGACGGGTTTGTGGCTAACCAGTGTTCTTGCCATGAGGTCTCAATCATGCAATCTCAGATTATGATAATAATTTGGTCGAATATTTCCTCTCACGTGACGAGAGTCTCAACCTAGAAGAGTCAATACTTAAAAAGGTAATTTTCCCAATACGAGAGGCCAGTTTTATATGCAAACGGAGGTGAACTTGGGAAATTATTCAATACTCCCGGAATACATGGGATTCACATGTTATGCGAAAAGATAGAGTATACTTTTGGAGTACTAAATAATCCTAACGTGTTTTAGACGGTCTAAATTTAGAGAGAGAACAAGAGGAGAGAGAGTGATCGGGTGAGGGGAAAGAGAAAAAATAAATCTAGACCGTTCAAAATATTTTGGACAACTGAGATTGGCAACGGGGCATCGCCACGTCATATCCGCTTGACATCCAAACATTTCTTGTACTTGGGAAAGAAGTTCAACTAGTCTAGAGATGGCAAAATTTATTTGTAGTACTACTAGTAACTGGAGAACACCATAAGTAAGGGTACGAAATTGTACTGTAAACACGCCAAGCATTACGCGTTGGGTAGCTTTCGTCATTTACATTATCAGTTAATACCGTTATTTAATACTCCTACTACTACCAATTTGGTCATTGGATACTTGGATCCTCTGCTATCAACAACCATGCTACAACCACGACCAAATTACACACCCAAATAACAACAAGAACAAAAACTAGCTTCTTTCTCAATAAATAAATAAAAAACCATGAGTACACCATTTGGTGTAAAGCAAATATACATCAGATTGTATGGGATACATCTCGAGGTTCCACACAAGTCATCGGAATCGTTTACTTTGTTTGAAATATGTTTTTCAAATGTATCTGAAAGAAATTAACTTATTCAGTTATTGGTAAGAGCTTGATCGATTTTCGCAATTTCGTTCCTGTGAAAATCGATCAAGCCTTCATTGATATTCAAATGAGCTGATTTTATTTTTTATTTTTGATCCGCGAGCTGATTTTATTGAAGACCCTTTTTTAAACAAAATTAAACGGTTCCAAACATTTGTGCGGGATTTGAAGATGGATCATATACAATCAGGTATATATATTTTGTGTACACCAAATCGTTTTCGACACTGCTGTTCGTTTGGGGTTTTTTTTGGGCCAAAATTTGAGCCGGATTGATATTCATAGTTGTTCGCACACCAAATCGTGCACGACACATATTGCGTCGTTGTTGAACCTTTGGTCCAAGTTCGAATCTTGTTGCCAACCTTTTTACAATACCAACATAAAAATAAAGTACCCAGGTGGCAAGCGTATTGAATTCAATACCCAAAATGTTTTTTTTTTCCTCCTAATTAATCACATGTTTGAGTCAGTTTATACGAATCTGGATTGATCCTGGAAAATCATAAATCCACCGTTCACTAGTGGGGGCTCACTTGAAGTCGGAGCAAATACTACGTATAGACTGACCTCAAAGAAACTGATAAAACCTGAGAGACATAAGCTTTGAGTTGGAAAAATTTGACAAAGCTATTTATACAAAAGGGTAGTTCCTCTACTTTTCTTCTCCTAAAATTCCCCTTCCTATAATTGTATGTTTATGTTTCCGTATTTTATTTTTTTCTAATTAAACTCAATTTATATATAATTCAATTTTATTCTAATCATTTTGAGAATTTTTTTTTTTCTAATTATGTCTCTTTATATTTGCTTACCAAAACATATATGGTCCCCATATTACAATCCCTAGGACCCCAAAATGTTTAAAAAAGTCTAAGTACACAACAATTCAAACATATAACACTTACAACATCTTACATATATGTATCATAACTTTTGATTATCTAAGCTACCCTTTTGTATAAATAGCTTTGTTAATTTGGTTGCGCTTTTCCGATTTGTCTTGACAAAACAAATCAATAATTCACAAAAAATAGACGCAAAACTAACAAATGCGAAAAAATTGAATAAGGACAAAACAAGATAAAATCCCAAAAAACTTAGTAGGCCATTAGTTATATTACTCGGTTTTTTTTTTTTTTTTGGCATACGAAGTAGTTAGTGATTATCACAAGTGATGACCTCTTCCCCATCAAGTCGAACCTTCAAACTCTCACTACAAAAGGGGAGCTACACGATTGCTTGATCAGCTAGGCCCAAGAGTCATCAGTCGTATTAATTTTTATTAGTGCAATATGACCAATTAATTTTTATAGGTGAATGAGAAATAAAAAAAACTTGGACGGATTTACATTCTATTAAAAGTCCATCTTTACGACCCTGCTTGTCGACCTGCTCCGAGCAGGAAAATATTGAAAACATTGGCACTTCATTTATGACGTATATTTTGTATTTATGACATACACGTTTCTCTCTCTTCTCTCTCTCTCTCTCTCTCATCACGTTGTTGAGAGTTGAGACAACAGAAAGTCTACACTTCCCGACCCATTTTCCTGATCGAAATCCCGACGCCCCGTCGGGCCCATTCCGGCCACCGGACGGCTGATTCGAGCCGTCCAAAAATTCTAAAAAAAAATGGAGTATTTGGATCGGCCACCTAAACAAGTCGGATGCCGTTGATTCTCGCGTAGGTCCACTCGGATTTTTTTTTTTAGAATTTTTGGACGGCTCGAATCAAACGTCCGGTGGCCGGAGTGGGCCCGGCGGGACGTCGGGATTCCGATCGGGATTCCCCGGCAGGGAACTGTAGCTTTAAATCCACACCAGATTGACAACTGCCAACCGACACCCGATAACTTCCCAATCAATTGCTGATGCAAGCATGCATGAGTAATTAATATGAGTATAGCAAGGGGTGGGATTCTCACCATTTATTATCCCACACAGTTCACATTTTTCCTGACAATACTAACATACTTTTGCCGGTGGTGGCAGAGCCGGAATTTTGTTTTAAACTAACTATGCACCATATAAGTGGGGCAAATTCAAAGGCATCAACCACCATACTAAGCAGTAGCGGAGCCAGTATTTTGGCTTGAGAGGGGCAACATATATAAAAGAAGTATTTCTGTGCAAAAATGTACTCAATATATGGCGTACCTTTGCGGTATATCAATATATCGGATAGTGGACATATTCCTTTTGCATTATTGTCGACAATCGCAATGCACATGTGTGATTATTTTTTACTATGAAAGAATTTAAGAAAATTTTACCTGACAATGTAAAAATAACTTTAATTTTTGGCTAAATCACATCAAAATTATTCATAATTTTAGAGATTGCTATATTAATTATATTAATAATAACCATATTACATGCAATGTTAGTTAAAAATATTTTAAATGTCAAGAGGGGCTGGGGCCACCCGGTCCCCGGGCCCCTACATACCATCACTAGTGATCCCGAGCACTCACGCTTCTTGTAAGAATCGAAACCTCACTTCCTATGTGAAAGAAGTGAGGACGTGTCATTAGATTACAAGCCTCTTGGCCTCATGGCTTGCCGGTAAGAGTATACTTGAATGATCCACACTTGTCAGACACCTCGGTTGTTCCATAGAGTTGCAGGGGAGGGTCCATTTCCATATAACAGTACCCCACAAAGCTCCACGTCTCCGTATCAATATGTCTACATCACACCTTATGCTGCCGCCATAAACCAATATAATTTGGCAAATTTTTAGGCCAAATCTTGGGTGGTACTTGTTGACTTAATTTTGTTTTGTTTTGTTTTGTTTTCGGCGTTTTATTTATGTTTTTAATTTTTTTGGATTTGCATTATATTTTGGGGATTAATGATCATCAGTATTGACGAGAGGAGTTTAAAAAGAAAAAAAAATTGTAACTAAAAGCAAAAAAATATTCACTAAAAACGAAAAAAGTAACAAACAACTGTCTATTTTGTCTGAAGTGTCGTCTTAGATAAGCTTTTTTCAACATTGGTCCATATTTTTGTACTTTTCCGATTTGTCTCAAATGATTAACCCTAAAAATTATGACAAAAAATTAAACAAAGAGTTAAGAAAAGTAAAAAATACCTAAATAAATTCGGACAAACAAGTTTAAAAAACGCAACCCATTATTTATTGATATAAAAATCAGAAAATGTCAGTTTTGGTGTCAAATTTGACGTGAAATGTGCTATTGCCATTTCTTTCATACAATACAACCCGTTTGATATGCATTAAAAATGAGGTACTATTACTTTATTTAAGTAGTCTTGGTTTGAGATTATATCCAAATACTCACAAAACTGGTGCAATAACCTCACTGCAATGCTGTGGGGAGTTAAAAAATAAAACTTTAACAACGATATTTGTACATCGTCAAAAAGAATTAAGTTTTTTTTTTTACACCAAGGGGCGAAAAAGTCCAAAGATGGAAGTAATTATTCCATCCTCTTGAGGCACTTGACGTGATGCTCCAACTATCGACCAAATAAATTTTTTTTTTTTGCTAAGCACAAAAATTTTCTCATTCAAAGGAGACTAAAGGCATTCTGACCGAAAAACGCCACCCAAAACCCGAAGCAACCAAGAAGGCAAGATGCCAACCATCGAAAAGGAAAATAAACCGCCCACATTAAAAACCCAAAACACAGAATCCAAATTAATTTTTGTGGTTAGCTTGGTCATTGATGGAAGGGGATACGAAGGAAGGAGTCAGGTCCAGTCCATTTTTTTTTTTTTGGTCTAGTCCAGTTTTGGTCTTTTGTGGAAGGGTTGGCCCACAACAACGATCAGAATCGTTCAATTCTTAGGACTTGTCGAGCATGTCATCCACACAAAAAATTGTCTTGATCGAACATCAATAGTACATGAACAAAATATATCTGCACAAGAAAAAAAAAAGGGCTATTATTAGTATAAACTTAATTTTTGTCATCATATCTTTCTCGTACAAATCTGTTTCGTTCACGTATTTATTGATGTTCGATTAAGCTAATTTTTTTGTGTGGACGACATACTCGACAAGCTTTACAAAATGAACAATGCGATCGATGTTGGGCCCACAACGGCCTAAAACTGGACCGGACTAGACCATATAAAAAATGGATTAGGAGATGCTGCCAAGCAGAGGTGCTTGGTAGCGGTGCCGAGTGGCTGATTCGGCCGTTCAGGGCCGGCCTAATGGAAGGCCCAAGAGGCCGCCGCCTTGGGCCTCTTAGGCAAAAAATGGGGCACCCCCTCGTAGATAAGTATATATATATTTTGTGTGCAATTATAATACAAACTCTTTTGGTGATTCAATGATTTAGTATTTGCTCTTTCATATAAGATGCCTAAGTTCAAATTCTGGTAGGATACTTTTTTGTAGTGTCTTTTTGCCAAAAAAAAATTCTTCCATCACACAAATTGAGGCTACTTTGAGAAAATTATTGCAATTGCACAAGCTATTAAGGCCAAAATATTTACCATGTTAAATAGTATGAATGAAAATTATACATAGAAAAGTATTTTTGTTTATTATTTTTAAATAAAAAAATTTATGTAGGGCACTATCCCACCACTTGGCCTAGGGCATCTAAATACCTTGGGCTGCTCTGCGGCCGTTTATTTCGTCACGGATCTAATTTGAGCGCATAAAAATCTGAACTTTTTATTGCTCAAATTTTAATCCGAACAGTTGATTGCCGAAATAAACGGCTAAATCAGATCGTGGTAAGAGAGGGTGCTTGACAGCATCGCTAGATTTAGAGTGGACCTTTTTTTTTTTTTTCGATAAACAAAAACGCCCACAGGGCATTTAGAGTGGACCTGACTCCTACGAAGGAATGCAAACATCACACGCTTCCAAGCACGCGGTACGGTAATTCTCACGTCACCCTTAATTTCTACCCCACCTAGGCCCCTAGCAAGCTAGTTCTACCACTGCAGAGTGCAGAGGCACTGACCATTTTCCTGAGCGAGACCCAGACGGCAGATTGCATGGTTTATTATGAACCCTCTCTCTCTCTCTCTCTCTCTCTCTCTCTCTATGAACCCTCTCTCTCTCTCCTCTCTCTGTTTGATACGGAGTAGTAGATAGATACGGTGGAATCTGCATGTACACACGATGTACCCATAGTTTGGTTATTTCTTCCGGATACATTCCAAAACCTTTTGGATCCTTGCATGCCACACCTGACGTCCCCTGTTTTGGATCAATTATTCTAAGAACACATCCATATACACACCCACAGACTTGTGTGTGTAGATGTATATATGGGTGCATGCCACACCTGACGTCCCCTGTTTTGGATCAATTATTCTAAGAACACATTCATATACACACCCACAGACTTGTGTGTGTAGATGTATATATGGGTGTGTATTTTGAATGTGGAGGTAGAATTACTCGTTTTGGATACCTCTCAAACCACTACTATTTGTGGGCGTCTGTCGTCACCCTAAACAAAAGATCTCGTTATTTCAATGTACCCATAGTACGCAACGGCTATGCTATTGACGGAATCGGTGGGCTGCCGTGCCCCGAGGGCAGCAGCCAGGAGCAGCGCCCCAAACGGCACCGTTTCAAGCAGTGACAACCACCCGTTCCCCTAATTCCAACCTTGGCCACAAGGGAAGCCTCTCTCGAATATTTATGTTTTTATTTTTGTGGGACCCATTACGAGTCCTACAAAGATAATTCAAAACTCAAGTTATTCTTAAAATACTCCTAATTTTTAATTTAAAAGTTCTTGAAAAAAATTAACACAATCCGATATCGGTAAGGGCTCTTTTAAAATTCATAGGGCGCCCTACAAATTCTGAAATAGTCCTTACCGATATCGAAATAAGCTAATTTTTTTAGGAAGTCATTGAAAAATATTTTGAGAATAACTTGCAGTTTGAATTATCTTTGTAAGACTCGTAATGGGTCTTACAAATAAATAACAAGTGTTCTTTTTGTGGCGTTCATTATGGATCCTACAAAGATGAATCAAACCGCAAGTTATTTCTTAAAATATTTTTAATGGCTTCTTGAAAAAATTAGCTTATTCTAATATCGATAAGAGCTGTTTCAGAATTTGTAGGCTGTTTCAGAATTCGTAAGGCGCCCTACGAATTTTGAAAGTGCCCTTACCTACATCGGATTGTGCTAATTTATTTTAGGAACAACCCTCCTGAATTCGCTATTGACGGCCTATTGAGTTGTCAATAAAATAAGAAGAATGAATAAAACATAAATTTTAATGCATTTTAGTAACACTTTTCAAGGAAAACTAACACGTAGAATACTGTGTTTTTTTCTTCTCTTTTTTTTTTTTGTGCGCCTATTATTGACATCCTCCGGATTCTTTTAGTAATAATGCATGGAAGAGGCTTCTCTCCATTTTGACAGTACTGGACTGCACGGGGCCATTTACGAACTCATTTTGGATCCACATTAATGACTGGACTCATTCACATTGTAAACCTCATCAAAGCTCATCAAGTAGAATAACTGTGTAAAAAATCAAGCTAATTAATCAGAAACCAAGTAATATTTCATCCAAGAACATATATTGTGAAGAGATTTAATTCTTTCCGGATGAGGTGGAAACCTCATGATTTCCGCCACTTATTATGGGCCATACTGAGCATTCACTGCAGTAATTTGAATCGTTCATGTTATAGGGCCCAAAAAGTTATATGTCTACTTAAAATGTCAGATTGATCAGACATTAAGAATTATATCAAAATTTAAATTTTGGTTCATAAAATCGATGGTCATGGACAATTTAACTTAAAATATTAGTGACAAAATCAGACCGTCCGTTTTATAAACTAAAATTCAATTTTTGACATAGCTATTGTCGTTCGATCAAACTAATTTTCTGCGTAGACATATTAATTTGCGAGCTTTATGAGATGAATGGTTTGAATTAATACAGAAAATGCTCGATAGGGCCGTGGCGGAAACCCACGGTTTTTGCCTTATCTGGACAAAATGCAGACTCTATTGTGAAAACAATGAGCTGGGCACCATGGATAACAACCTGAAAAGTCGCGGATCAAAAAAAAAAAAAACAACCTGAAAAGTCACTTTTTTTTTTTAACATAATCTACTCCAACCAGATACGGAGGATTCGGTTTCTGATTACCTTGATTTTTTGAACGATTATTCTACTCAAAGAGCTATATAACGTGAACGAAACAGATCAATGAAACAAATACAAAATGGGTCAGGGGTTGATCGATTTTCGCTCAATTTCTTGTTCGGTGTACATTTTGGTGTACCCATATTTTTGACAAAAAAATGAGCGAAGAATCGATCAAGCCCTTATTTACGAATATATGATTGAGTTTATTTTTTACAGGAATTCTCATAGAAATATTTTGAACAAATTGAGCAGCTCCCATAATTTATGTGAGATTCAAAAGTGGGTCTTACAGAATTCCCGGAGTTCACCAAATGGTATATATATAGTATATTTTTTTGTAAGTTGTTTACCTCGTTACCCATAGTTTTATTGCTTGAGAAAGTCAATTTGGAGGACCCTCCTATTGTTTTTTTTATCCTTCTATTTATAAACCCCTTGGAGAAGGTAACAAAGGTAGAGCCTGAGAGCTAGGCAGCCACTTTCCAAAGGGGGTCCAATCTGTTCTGTCTCAAAAACTCCAATGCCTATGAAATCTAATAGACGTAGAACCCCTTAGCATAGAAGCGCAATGATGCAGAGAGGCATGTTGAAAAAGGAGACCGGACGACAAAATCGTGACAACTCTTCCTTAAACCTGTTTAATGTGAGAATACCTAAGAATAAAGGCAACAACAACTGGTTGATTCACATAGAAACCCAAAGTTGGCATAAAAGAGAACACTCTTTATAATTTCATTAATTATTAAAAACTGAATAGCCGTAAGGCTTACAACTCAATTTATAGTAGGAGAAGCCCTACACAATAGAAAATAAAGAAAAAGGAAACTAAATAAATTAAATTGAAAACTAAATAATGTAGAACATTTATTTCTATAATTGCAAGACTCCTAACAAAATAACACAAAACAAAAACAGGGAAAACTTAATATTATCATTTTCTAAAATAATATAATCTTCTCATTTTGCATCACAGAGGGGCTTTCGGCACTGAAGATCCTGCCTCAAGCATGCAAGCGCGTGGTCCACGCGATCATCCGTCACGAATTGTGGAATGGAGATCGAGTTACACAGTTACTCATATGCTAGCTAGTCCAATGCTGGCATCCATGAATCGAGTTGGCAATTTGAATCAAATATGTGGGAACTGCAGCAGTGTAGTACTGATCAAAGAATATGACGGTTGCATGCAATCAATGGCCAATTTGCCAATTCTTGCCAAAACGCCATATACGTACGTACACTGATACACGCCCCGGCCCATGCATGCATGCAGCAATTAACAGAGGGAGGGACAAAACGAAATTTCCAGTGGATTCCCTTTTTCTATCAGTGTTGGAAATCCTCAGGAAACTTGGAGGGTTATGAGGGAATTACGCTTAGCTTTGTACTATTACTAGATGTTGTTTTGGGAGCTAGTTGGATTCACATGTCCACAGGCATAACGAAATTTTCTGAAAGGAGTTGTTACCTTGGGCTTTGTTGCGCAACCTGCATGCATGTGTTCTGGCATCAGTTTTTTTTTTCCCCGTAAAGGGATGTTTGGACCGACTTATGCGCACATGCACTATTCTCCACTCTAGGTAGTCTGGTCAAAGGCATGTAGGAAAAACAGCATGGAAAACAATAAATAGTTTACTGAATTCTGGAAATTACAAATTGTGAAATTTACAATGAGAACACAGATTACAAAATGTGAACGATAAAACATAGACTGCAATTATTAAGGAAACCAAACCGAGACCCGTGTTTTTACACGGTGCCCTTAAGATAAATTCGCCGCCTCACGGGGCTGGAGATTGTGTCGGTATTTGTCTCTTAGGGATGACTTGGTTTCACTCAGCCGCAGGAGCACCGCCTTCGAATGCTCGGTTTTTGTATGTTGAAATTTGAAACAAAGGAAAGGCTCTCTTTATATAGCCGATTGAGGAGGAGCCTTCTTATTGAATACAATAATTCAAAAGGGGAGCCTTCTCATTAAATTCCAAGATTCAATAGGGAAAATTAAATATGAGAAATTCAATTTCTTGAAAAAAATTGCTATTAATCCAACAATTGATTCCATAGTCAAATCGTTGGTTTTATTCTAGGCATTCTACCTAATATTAATCAATTCCGCAGACCTCGAACTACAAGTCATGGGCCTACGATTCCTGAGTCCCGGCCTCGGCTCCTATCTCATCAAGGTGGTTGGTGACGGCGAGCGCGCGCGTCCCTTAGCTTTTTCAATTTCTATAACGAGACAATTCTCATTCATATTTAAAATGAATTTTGTTTATATTTAGACTCACCAAAATATTCGAACAATATTCCATTTTTCTTTCAGGGCAGGCCATCCAAGCCTAGACTAATAAGGGATTTTTTTCTTGCAGCCTAATCCCAAAAGGTTATGGCCAAATTTCGAACTTAAGATATCTCGATTTATGTGTTGTTTCTATGAAAAACTGAAAGGATGGCTTATGATCCGTTGGGAATCTCTTATGATTCCATTAGCATATAGCTGTGTGCGCGCGCTTTTAGCTAATTTTTCTTTGGGTTAATTTTAGAAATAGTCCTTCTAGTTTTCGTGCAATCTCAATTTCATCCCTATAGTATTAATTGTGTCATTTTTAACTCTATAGTTTATATCTTGTCTCAATTTGGTCCCTCTCACTGACAGCGTTATTAAAAGGGTTAATTTTAGAAATAGTCCCTCTAGTTTCCGTGCAATCTCAATTTCATCCCTATAGTATTAATTGTGTCATTTTTAACCCAATAGTTTATATCTTGTCTCAATTTGGTTCCTCTCACTGATAACGTTATTAAAACTAACAGAATTCGTGAGTAAAATTGACATTTCGCTCTTAGAAGGACGAAATTGAGACAATACAAATAAAATGGACTATTTTAGAAAATTTACATTTTTTATTTTGCAAAGACAAACTCACACCTAAAATCTTTCTCTGATTGAATAATATTGTGAAATTCGATAAGCATCCCTTAGTTAAATATCTTTGCATCAATTTTTTTTCTAATGGATTTATCTTAATTTTTACAATCCCGTTATATATGTTCTTTTTTATGCGATTACAAAAAAAAAAAGTTGTTATGAAACAATTTGTTAATCTCTATATGAAACATTTTTCTTTCTTTCTAATAGCGAAAATAAAGATTTTTTTTTGTTGGTGAATAAGGAAAAAGTTGTGATGAAACATTTTGTTATGAAATATTTTTCTTTTTTCTAATAGCGTAAAAAAGAACATAATGGGATTGTAAAATCAAGATAAATCCATTGAAAGAAAAAACCCATGCCAATGCAAAGTTATTTAACTAAGGGATCCTTTTCAAATTTTATAATATTATCTGTATTATATTCTAAAATAATATTTTTTATTTCCCCAAATATATTTTGATTATTCAATCAAAGAAAAATAATTAAGGTGAGAAAGATATTAGGTATGAGTTTGTCTTTGGAAAATCAAAAATAAAATGTAAAACTTTTAAAACAGTCCATCTAGTTTGCATTTTGTCTCAATTTCGTTCCTCTACGAGTGAAATGTCAATTTTGCCCTAGAGTTCTGTTAGTTCTAATAACACTGTTAGTGAGAGGGACCAAATTGAGACAAAATATAAACTACAGGGTTAAAAATAACACAATTAATACTAGAGAGATGAAATTGAGATTGCATGCAAACTAGAGGGACTATTTCTAAAATTATCCTTTTTTTTTACTACTATCACAATTGGTATTTAAATTTGTAAACGGCCCTATGCTCCCAAGTGTTTTTTTTTTTTGGATTCTTCAAATCGAAACATATAAATAATTTAAAAAACACAAGTTCATAAACGAAAAATAAGCCAAAATAAATGACGGGCCAAACCCCACAATGTAACCATATTATAACAGAAAGTCCAAGTGCACAGAGATTGTGAACAAATCATTGTGCGGGATCCACTACGGCTCCCTTATAAATGATCTGAGCCGTTCATTAAATGTAAAACATTTGTTTGAGGGCTCCCTCGAAAAATTGCTCAATCCGATAACTATAGGTACTCGATCCAAACATCTAATTTTTCATTTAGATTATCGGGTCGAGCACCTGTAGGTGTTGGATTGAGCTGATTTTCTGCGGGGGCTGTCGAGAAAAAGTATTTTAAATTTTATTAACGATTCGGATAGTTTGTGTGTGATCCGAGTGGGCCCCACACTAAGATATGAACATAGTCAGTTAGACGGGTTGCCAAATTAATGGCCGGAGGAATAATTCCATTCGGAGATAAAGCTCTCTTCCTCCCCCAAGGAAAATGTTACTCCAACCACACATTTCTTACATGCATGTGTAGGAATTTCACAATACATATTAGGGATCCGCTAGAGATCCACATGTATGACAGTATGTGAGAGGGGTGTGGTTGAATATAAGAAGTGTGATTTTTTTTGGGTGGTTCAAAAATGCAATTCAAATAAAACAGAAAGCGATTAAAAAGTGGCCGTATTTCTGTTGTATAAATACAGTATTTTACGATAATCTTTGAAAACTAAAAACATTGAACAAACATATGGCTTTTCCAATATCCGTGTTACCAAGTAAATTGGAATAATCTCAGCACTCCGATTTCAGCATCTGACATTCCTATTTGGTATTTTACTATAATTATTTTCCTATTAAATATACGTATTTCGAGTCCAAACATCGTAATTCCTTGCCGCTGTGTTGGGATATCTTATCTTTATCTCTCTAGGAAAATGAAATCGTAAGAGATTCCCAACTTATCATAAGATTCTTGCTCTTTTTCAAAGCGAACTGGGACAATTTTTGGTTGTAAATTTGTTTTATACTACAGCACCAGAGCTTAGTCACGTAAGATGCGAGCGTGAAAATATATTTCAAAAATAAACTACTAAAATTCGAGAGGGATGATATAAAGCGCGATATTGGGCCGTTCCCCACAAAGTGATCATTCGTCTAATGGGCCTATAAAATACCTGTTGGGCTAATGTACGTTAGGGGCCCTGAAGCTTGATCCCGGCCCAAGCTTGTAGGTAAATGGCCCTTTTCATCTGTTATAACATGCATCTCTTCAATAGACCCACTCCATGGATTAAGGGTAAACACAATTTCCTATTAGCGTGATAAGAATTGATGCACAAAAGATTGGGCCAAGTGATCCACAATACTCCAAGGTAGGTCTGTCAATGGACCGAATTGGGCCTGTCAATACAAAAGGAATAGAATGTCAATTACACCATATTCACACCTATTTTTGTGCATTACGACATGTTATTGGAGATTATCATATTACGTATTTTGCAATAACAACATGTCACTCCAAACGTTACACGTTATTTAGTACGATTTTATTGTTTTTGCTGTTTATGGCAGAAGGGGAGGGCTTAGCGCGCTCTCTCTTTGTGACGCCTTTTTGATCTTTCCTTACGGGATGTTTTGGTTATGCAGTGGTAACAAGACGAATCTCTGGATGACCATGGAGTTGAATCGGAGATGCTATTCGTTGATGAATTAGAGACCGAGTTGTTGTTGTTGTTTGTTTGTTTGTTTGTTTTTTTTTGTTTTTTGTTTTTTTTCCATTTTGAGGTTTCTGCAAAGGGAGATTTTGCCCCCTTTCCTATTTTTTCTCCATTAATTGTGAGCTTGTTTGGCTGCTATGTGTATATATTAAGGTCTCAAGAAGATTTGCCTTTGGTAGAGATGGGTGTAGCAATATTCAATTCGAGGTTTCGAATATGAGTTTAAAGCTGATCATGCGTCATTTGCTAGTTGAAATCTCTAGTGAGCACTTTTTTTTTGGCAATCGAAACCGATAACAGATATTATAACCATAAAGAAAATCAATACATCAAATAACCACGACGATGGAGAATCAGGGACCATCTTTCTTGGGAGATTATGATCAGGCCTATCGCCTAAGCATATATAGAATTATTATTATTATTTTCCTGATCAGTCTGGGATTTTCTTTGTGCAAAACCTTCAATGAGAAAAAAGTTCACATTGTATTGGACTATTATTAATTTATTATCGTCTACTTTGATTTTGCTTGTGGGGGTTTGTATTCCATAAACTTCCATTGTTGCTTTTGCCTGACTTCGCCGTTTAACTGCTTTGGGTACTGACCCATAGAGTTCCGATCATGTACATATTGGTCTATGGGACCCACCTTCAGGTCTCGTAGGACAGATCTGAATCTTTCATTATTTCTAAAATCCTTTTTTATAGAGCCAAGTCAAATAATCAGCTCAAAATAATATCGGTAAGTACTTGATTCATACATCCAATTTTTGGTTCAGAAAGGTTCAGAAAAAAGTGACGTTTTTCCAAACAAAAATTGGATGTATGGATCAAACATTTACCGATATTATTTTGTGCAGTTTCTTACCTAGTTCCATAAAAAGATTGTTTCAAAATTTGAATGGATCAGATCATCTGTTGTAGGTGGGTCCCACGGGCTCATTTGTACACGTGTCATGTGTGCAATCGGTTCGTTTTCCATACTTTAATTTCCCTAAAGAAATATATAATATTAACGTTACATGTTATTGATTTTTTTTCAGTATCTGATTTCATTGCGCACATATATGACACGTGTCAAGATATATTTTTTATTTGTAGAAATTCGAGGTGTTGTTTTTTGTTTTTTGCGACAATAATCAATAAGATGTTAGTGATCAGTTTAGTTATAATGGGAATCAAACTCCTTCTCTATGAGGACTCAAAAGCAAGACTTCTATCTTAAGAGAGAGAGTAATGAATCAACCACACTCGATAGTGTTACTTGTGAGGTCTGAGAAACTTTTTTGTACACTGGGGACATCAACACCGTACTATTGGTATCCCCTCCGGTCCGTTTTCAAATATTCGGTCATTTTTCGATTACACTTGGATGATCAATTCCGTTTATTTTGTAGAGTTTGGCAAGAACCTTAAATATACCAAAAATCATGTTTATCGGATTTTTGTATATACATGATCGGCAGACATGAAAATTGAAGAAAATCAAAATTGGATCCAAAATCACATTGAATCGGAACCTAGTTTTGTTTTTTGTTTTTGTTTTTGTTTTTTGCAATTTTCACTCATGCAAATCATGTATTTATTAAAGTCCAATGAACATGAATTTTGATATGATTATGGTTCTCGTCAAACTCTACAAAGTGAAAGAAATTGATCATCCAAGTGTGATCGGAATTTGACCAAAAAATTAAAACGAACTGAAGAGGATACCAAGGGTGTTGGTATCTCCGGTATACTAAAAAGTTTCTCGCGAGGTCTACATGAAGGAAACACACTAAAAGATCTTCTACTTGTACTTCTTGTACTACATATAGTAGTACCTACTCAAAGTTGTGCACATGTGTACTTCATGTTGTGTACTTGGTACAATCTGCATATTCCAATTGTAATTTGTATTCTAGATTTGGATTCTTTCAAAGGAGAAATTATGAAATGCTCTTGGAGCTAATTTTGTTGTGATTGGTGAATCTGACTTTTCTAGTGGTGTTTTAGGGGACAAATTGACATGTGAAGTAATATGAGCGGGGTGAAGCATTGCTCCAAGAACATTTAATAACCTCTCAATTCAAAGGGATAACTTTGATTCTTAACATGGTATGTTAAACTCTCCATTAATTTTGTGTACATTTTTTTGAGATTAAGCATTCATCATAGTGAAACGAATTTAAAAAGTAAAAAAAATTATGACCAAAACCATACACTTTTCTAAGGAAAAAAAAAATCCCAAATAGATAAATTTGAGTAACTATTTTTATCTTTTTTTGATTATCATTTTTATTTACTTTTCTGAAAACTCCCATCGAGATGAATCAGGAAAAAGATAACCAAACAAAATTCGCTAACAACTGCAATAAATCACTATTTAATACTAAGATAAACTAAGTTTTTCTTTGAATTACAAGACCTTTGCTACTAGGACAAAATGTATGAAAATCGTGGGAGAGTAAATTCCTTTGTGATTTATTTTGTACATAAAATATGACCCCAAAAGAAAAAAATCTACACATAAATGACAAACAACATTGACCCAATTGTGTTTACATGGTGAAACAACTCCCATTGCTACTTCTAACAGCAACCACTTTCACCGCCGGAGCAGTTCTGGTGAACCCAACTCCCTCCCACCTCCGGCGACCTACCGGCCTCGGCAAGTCCTCCGGCACGACGGTTTCGAGCGAATTCACCCGCCACGGCGGGCACGCTCTCTTGTCGCTCCATCTATTTCCCTTCTCGTTTGATTGAACAATTTGATGCATATTTTGACCAGCAATTGCTATGCCGTCTCCACTGCCCATTGAATTGTCCATTTCAAGCCCGATGATGAGGCACGCCAGCCCCATTACGCATTGGCCTTTCAGTGATCTCTCTTTCTTCGGCCTGAACAAAATCAATGGCATTAACTATCAATTGAAAAGTCACAACAACAAATCCAAACATAGATGTACCATCCGATACACGTGAATCATACAAATTAATGAGAGCCCATGTACATCAGACGGTGCCGGACACAGTTGTGTTCGAATCTACACACAAAAATGTCTGTGTGGCATTGCTTGACAACAAACTAATGGCACACGAGGTTTTCTGTTCCAAAGGTTACAATTGAGAGTGCATAAAGACAGAACATTAATTGGTATTTAGTTCGTTGTAGAAGTTTTTTTTTTTGGATAAAACAATTATTTCCAACGCTCTCTCCAATGGGGTAAGTCCCATGCGTGTACAGGTCCAACCTAATATGAGAGTAGCATCACAAACAACCGTCACATCTAAAACTTTCTGAAAAAGTATGACATATTGTGCGAAAAGATATTTGAGTGAGGGTTGGTGACTTACCATGTGACTTGGGTTGTCTTGTGGGGGGATGATGGGGTGGAAAGAGGAGGTGGAGGGGAGATGTTGAGGCAATAATTGATTGTTATGCCCATTCTCTCTCTCCTTCCCTAGTTTGTTTCCTCTCTCTCTCTAGGAGTTGCAACTATAAGACATTTGGGCGTGCATGACACATATATAGATTGATATTCAGTGCGCAGGTTATGGGAATAGTTTGAATTTTTTTTGGGTAAATTTCACTTACACCCCTTGAGGTTTTTTTCTTAATAAAAATGCCCCATCATGTATGAGAAACAACAATAACCCTCCTACAGTTTCAATATTCATTTCACCGACATCTCAAACAACAACTGTTAGACTGAACACGTGATGTAATCAACAAAAAGTGTAAAAACATAAAGAATAAAAAATTTCAATTCTCAATTTTTTGGACCCAAAATTAATAAATTTATAGTTTCTGATGTAGGACAAAAAATGGAGAGTTTTTGAATTTTATTTTTATTGTTTTATGACTAGGAATATTTTCGTTTAGGTTAGAATTATTAACATTCCGTATTCGGTTTGATTTTGATTTCCACCTTTATTAGGATTCTTGGTCTACAAGAATTGGAGTAGAATTTTATTTTAATTAATTAGGAAATATCTTTTCTTTAATGCCGCTTGTCATTGGCATTATTTAGGATTTCTAGGGTCATGGTCTTATAAAAAGGGGTATAACCTATTCAACTTTTACGCTGCATCAGTTTCTTTCTTACTAAACGGTTTTCAATGAGTAAAAAAATAAAGGACTACTAGTATTATTCATTTTGATAAAAATTGCTCTTTCACTAGGTAAAACAAAGTCATTTTATTTCAGAATAAGTGAGAGTTGATAATTTCTCTCAATTTTTATTATAAAAAATGGTGAATTTATCAATGGAAGCCACTTTTGGTTGATTCCACACGTGTTGGTCGAACTGTTGTTGATTGGAGCACTGTCGATAAAATAAAAATTGAGCGCAAATGTATTTATTATGTAAGGGGTATCTCTCATTAAGAAAAACCTCAAGGGCTGTCAATGAAATTTACCTTCTTACTTTCTGTTTTCTGTTTTCGTTTTTTCTTGGTCGTGGAAAAATAGTTGGTCAGTTTGGGGTTGCTAATTAGACAAGGACCTCAACGGTGGCTCAAACTGGACTTGTAACACGTGGGTGGGGTTGGACCCCCCAATAGTCCAATGATCTTTGCTTGCCGTCTTCCAACACCTTTTCTTAGGTAGATGCGTGTTGTGTTGATTCTCCTTCCCACATCAGCGGGAGTCAAATACTCTGTACGGGCGGCGCTGATTAACGAGAGTCTACCAGTATTGTTGCATATTTTTCGTAAAAATAGTAGGAGAAAGCTCAAGTGTAAAGTCATGCTTTTGAACTGAATTTTGTTTTTTAAGGATAAAAAGAGTAAAGACTTGATTCCCTTATCTTGTGATTTTTAAATGAAAGTCATTGAGATATTATTTTTATAATATGGGAGAAAATGAGCTTCAACTTGATGCAGATGATGGTTCTCCAGGTTCTTCAATCGCCTACATGAGAGTTTCAACAACGATGCTATTTTTGCAGTTTTTATTTTTGTCTACGACATGTTTTTTTGTTTGCTTGGACTTTGGGTACTTTATATCAACTGTTTTTTTTTATCAATATAATTGCAGTTTCTACTTCCTATAAAATAGAAGCAGCACAAGTTGCAATGGTAATGTGGTAAGCGCGAAAATCAATTTTCCGAATGAAATACCAACACAAAAACAATTAGTGGGACTTTTGCATTAGAGCACCTCCCACACATATGTATCAAACAAGCGTACGACAACACCCAAATCACACACCTAAATACATGAACACTTGTATAAATGTGTGAGATCACACACAATCATGGTGTAGTGTGTGTGAGCCCCGCACATTTATATGAGTGCTTGTGTATTTGAGTGTGTATTTGGGATGTGATTCTAGACTTTTCGTATATCAAAAGCCAATTCCGTGTAATCCATCGATGATTATGTTCACTTGTCCAACTGCCACAAATACTTAGAGAGCGACTCTAGGCAACAGTACATAAACCCCCTCAATTATCATTTTGTCTTACGAAGACTCTCTTACATTTAAAATCGCCCATACAGACCCCCTCAACTACTTCCGTTACCTAAGCGACACCCTTCCGTTACAGAACCGTTTGTTGCAAGAGCACATGTCACTAGTTTGGACATTTTTGCATTTTTGAGACAAAAATGCCCTTCAACCTACCATATACAGCCTACCTACCATATACAGCCTTCTGTGTGTGTGTGTGTGTGTTTCTTATGTTTTTCCCTAATCAATCCCGTTCAGAAACCCATCGTTGGAAAACTATTACCCAACTTACCAAAACACCCCACCGTTGATCAAGCTCTATAATTTTCTCTCTTGCCTCACCCTCTCCTCCCGACGCTGCCATTTCACCCCAACGTTCTCAACGCCGTAGACTTCGATTACTTGATCGGCAACAGTTATTCGCCTCAGAGGCTTAGGGGGAATGCTGTGGCAAATATCCAATGGGGTTAATAATTCTTCTTTTGTTTTTAATCAAGGGCTTGGGTTGGTATGTGAGGGTGGCTCTGGGTTCAGTGACCCCAAATTTCAGTCGGTCGAGGAGGCTAGTTTGAGAATCGTTAACGCTGAGTATTTGCGTAATTGCTTTGTGGAGTTTACAATATTAAGGCCTCCGATGCTGCAATTTTGCAGCCCCACCGTCGCGCCCTCGAGCACCTATCCATTGATTCTGATACATGCATGTCTTTGATTCCGACATGACTTCATGTGGGCGTTTCTTTTTTTTTTTGACTGAATTGATCATTTCTAGTTCATTTTAATTGAATGTGCAAGTGAAATGATGGGGGGAATTTTATAGGCTTGATCTCATTTAATTTGTTTGGGACTGCCGGATGAGAGGCGTTAACGAGTTAGAGGTTGCTGTCGAAGAGGAAATGGAGGGAGATGAGGAGTACGGGTTTCAAGTTTGGAGATGAGTACGCCCCTTCTATTTTAATTTTGAAAGTGTTTACACCCATTTTTGGCACTAAGTCCTGGGCAGACGTTGGAAGGCTATTTAATTATCTTTTAATTAAATTGGGCAAAAAAAAAGAGGTGAATTGGGTTAAAATTAATGGGCCAAACCCATGTTGACTGGGCCCAATTAATTTTAGTTTGGTTCGGGCTCGAGTTTGGAGGTTTTGGGCCAATTTGTAAAAGAATTCGACTGGCCCAAATGTTGATATGGGCTAAATATGTTAGTAGGCCATTTAATTTAATTAAATGACCCATTACCCAAGTGGTCCATGAAAAGTGGAAAGAAAGAAAGAAGTTGTTGCTTGGTGAAAGCCATTTGACATTTGACCGAGTCAAATGGCTGGGGGTTCTTTGCCACCCACAAAAGAAGGAGGAGAAATAGGCTCATTATCTCATTAATTGCCCATGATCAAATAAACACATGGGTAATTGTTATTTACCTCCAATAACTACCTATGATCCCACTAATTATGTTAATGGGTAGTTACTTGGGACATGTGGCAACATCTGAGGCCTACTCGGGACACATGTCAGCTCGTGGCGAAGGCGGGAAACTCGGTCCAGATATGGACCAGTGCACTATTTGCCCATGATCTTTTGTAACTTCCAATAACTACCCATTACCCCATGATCTCATGAAGGGGAAGTTACAAAAGACACACGGCGCAATGAGAAGAGGACAACAAGCCCTTTACATGCAGAAAATCGAAGACCATTGGCCTATAAATACTAGAAGACAAGAAGAAAAAAGGGTTCTCACACCAATCAAACTCAACGCTTAAAACCAAAGCCTTCCCAGCGAAGCAACTATCTCTATTTTCTCACCCTCACTCAATTACTTCACCAAGTAATTCGGGTTTCTATCTCTCTTGTACTCCAACTTTATTATTACGAAACATAATAAAGTTATTCATATCTCTCTTCATCCCTTACTTTATTATTACGATATAGTAAAGTAATTCTACGTTGTTACTTTCTTTCCTACACGGTTAGAAAATTATTAAGTCCTCGCACGAAGAGGCAAAACCACGGACCTTCACTGCAATCCAGCCCTTAGGTTGCAGCACTATCGCCCTCTCAGATTTAGAAGTCAGAACAGGGACGCTCAGCCCTTTACGTTAGACGCGACAAGTCTTGGCACGCCCGCTCAGTCCTTGAGCCATTTCGGAGCCGAACATCTTTTTGGCACGCTTGGTGGGACCCTAATCGTCTAAGGGTTTTATCATGGTCAGGAAGGCGTAGCAACAACCGGATCCACCCATCCCGGATCTACCACAGAGTCCTGAGGGAGTGGCAGTCGACGTGCCATTACTCGAGGAAGCTGGTCCTCAGATCAGCGCCCAAGATCTTAGCGACGCTACTGACAGCGTAAAAAATTATATGTTCATGGCAGGACGTGAGATCTCAAACAACGTTACGCAGTCAATCTCGCAATCGTTCACTCAGTCCTTGGAACCTCTGACCATAGCAGTCAACAAGATGGTTGCTACGCTTACAGAGAGGCTACCGCTCGCTCCTCAGTAGCAGGGCTTTCCACAGTTTGGTGTCTTTGGCAACGGTCAAGACCAAGCTGGCTTATTGGGGGTTCCTCCCCCTCCTCAGACATTTTACCATGCCATTTCGTCTAATAGCCCTGCACTCGGGGGGCAAAAAGAGAAGGGAGTCGTGATTGGAGGAGCTTCGACGCCTCCGAGTAACGATCAAAGGTTTATTTTGGTCGAGGACCAGAACAAGCTTGACAAGTCTGACAAGACAGACGGAAGGCCTTTGCAAGGAGACTAGGGCTCTGGAAAGGACAAAGAAGTTACACGTACTCCTCAAAGCTCTGATACTCGGGGGGCAAGTCCAGCCCAGAACCAGCAGGCACAAGAGGCGCACCCACAGCTGCCTCCTAAGCCAGACCTAGTCATGGGAAGGGATCAAGTTTTGAACCTGCTCCAGGAGCAGTTAGGACCTGGTTTCAGACCTTTGGGAAGGGCAATGTATAGGAAGCCTCATACCGAGGAGGTGGATAATACACCTTTCCCAAAGGGTTATAGAGTCCCAGAATTTCAGACCTTCAATGGTGAGAGCATGCAGTCGACGGTAGAGCACATTGCCAGGTTTCAAGTTCAATGTGGAGAAGCTGGAACCATTGATGCACTGAAGTTGGGTTTTTTCCCAATTCTCTTACCGGGACAGCCTTCACTTAATACATCAACTTGTCACCTAACTCGGTGCAGACCTGGGCACAGTTGGAGGAGATGTTCCACCAGCGGTTCTACAGGGTAGAACCAGAAGTCACGTTGGCGGACCTGTCATGCTATCGTCAAACCCATCTAGAGTCTGTGGAGTCCTACCTCTTACGTTTCAAAACTGCTCGATTCAAATGCAAGATAGTCCTTCCTGAGGCCGAATACGTGCGTATAGCACTAAACGGTCTGGGCTTTGAAATGAAGAAGAAGTTTTATGGAACGGAGTTCAGAGATCTGTTCGAATTATCTTCCAAGGCTTCTCATGATTAAAAGTTCTTGGCGGAAGAGCAGGATAGGAAGACGGCATCCAAAGGGACGTATTACCGCGACCCTAATTACGAGGTTGCTGCAGTGGAAACAGAGGCAGACCCAGACGTAACAGTGGCTGAAATCATCAACAAAAAGCCATACGTTTGCAAGGCCTTTGTCAAGATGGAGCCCACAAAGCAGCCAGCCCAGAGCACTTTCAATAAGTCAACCAGGACCTATACATTCTGTAGGGAGGTATTCCCGAACAGGCCCAAGAAGAGCCCGAGCACAGTGAAGGAAAAAGTCAACGGACTATGGACCAGTGACATGAGAAGTCATGGGTCCAGAGAGGTTGTACGAAATCTTGGTTCAGTAAAACACGAGATGTTATTGGACCAAAATACAAGGAAAGTGACATGTGATGCCATTGATCAGGTAGCTTGTTCGGCGAAGAGAGAGCCGAACAGGAGGAGAGTTCTTTAAAAAGGAAATGGTCCAAATCGTTGATAAAGGACCAGTTACATGTGAAGTAACTGGTCCAGGCCGTCTGTTCGGCCATGAGATGGCCGAACAAAGAGAGAAGTCCTATTAGAGGGAACATTCTAGAAGGGTCCAGAATCACTAGTATTCCGTTAAGGGATGAGATCCCAAGAATATAGGATCTAAGAAAGATACCCAACAAGTATGGGATGTTCGGCTTGTTATGGAAAGAGTCCTACAAGGATTAAGGAAATAAACTGATAAGGGAACGAGAATCCAAGAGATCCTAGTTTTCCTATACGAGGTAGGAAACCTAAGGCAATATGGATACTTGGGCAACAAGCATCCATAAATCTATAAATATGAGGTAAACCTAGAGAAAAGAGATACGCAACACTTTGTGTTATTCGATATTCTCCTACTGATAATTAGGGTTTCTTTAGTATGAAATACTAACAAAGGCATCGGAGGGCCTTTGCCACGAGAGGCAAAGGTGCACTCACTCCTTGTCTGTTTTGCAGGACAAGGGTTTCGTTGATAAATTAGGGTTCCGGTTAAGAGGCACGTGAAGCCGTTGCATTGTAGTGGTATTTAGAGCACTACTTGAATTTGTCCACCTACAATTGGCGCCGTCTGTGGGAAACGAAAGAGTTCCCTTTGAAATACGACCATGGTGGAAGTAGATCCAGCAACACCACACGACCCAAAGGATGTGTTAGTTGGAGGAGGGGATAAATCTCCACCCGGGGCTTCGAGAAAGCCCGAGGGAGGACACAAGAGGACCACGAGTAAGGGCCGCCCCTTTACCGTCCACGGCAACTCCAAAAATAGAGATGGAGAGATGGCATCGAAGTCCACGAGAAGGACTAAATCCCATCGAGGGGATGAATCGATTGCACACTCCAGGAGTGTGTACCGTAGCGAAGACGTTTTTGATTAGAAGAGACAAGAGATCGAGGAGTATGCTCGTTTGATCAAAAAACAAGAACATGAGATCAGAGAACTAGAGAGGATCAGGGAACATCCGGAGGATTCCGGACTATCTCGAAGAAATTCTAGAGGCAGTGAATACGCTTTGGTACAATACAAAAAGGCTCCTTCACGAGGAAGAAGGAGCAGAAGTAGAAGTCTGACCCCAAGGCGACATAAAGCTTCTTCACGAAAAGAGAGGAGCAAGTCCCGAACACCCGAGCGAAGGAGAGTTTCTCCGAGAAAGAGGAGAAGCAGAGGTCGAAGCTCTACCCCTGAGGAGGAAGGGAGTAGGAAACATCATAGGGACAGGTACGAGAGACCTGATTCCGACTGGGAAAGAACTAGATCCAAGAAAGGACCAGAGGATGAAACCATGACTGCACGGGAAGCAGCACGGAAAGCACTTCAGAATATAGCATCCTCCCCTTTTGCAAAAAAGTTATAGGAGGCTAGGTTGCCGACCAGAGTAAAACACGGAACGTTCATCCTCTACGAGACAGATGCTGATCCCGTGGCACATATACAGCATTATCAGCAGGCAATGTTTATGCATGAAGGAGATGATGCAATTATGTGTAAGATGTTCCCGTCAAGTTTAAGGAAGGTGGCTTTGTCTTGGTTTCACAAGTTGGGTTCACGCTCCATCCGAACATGGGTGCAATTGGCCGAGGAATTCACTGCACGGTTTCTGATGAGCAGGAAGGCTCCAAAAACTTTTGAGAGTCTTTCCTTTATGAAGCAAGGCGAGGACGAGCCGATCAGGACATATGCAAAAAAGTACTGGGAAACCTTCAACGAGATTGAAGGTTGCAGCGAGGAATACGCGATAGCCACGTTTAAGACAGGCTTACCTATTCGGGGGGAACTGCGTAAGTCCCTAAACATGAGCCCAGTGCAAACATTGGCAAAACTGATGGAGCGAATTGAGCAGCACGCCAGGAACCAGGATGACATTCTACGGGAGGATGGTAAGTTGGTCGCCGAGCAAGTAAAGGGGTCTATAAAGAAAGCCGACAAACCAGAGCCCAAAACTTATCGTGAAAGAAAGGATTATGGGCAGGCAAAGAAAGAGCAGTACAAAGACAAACAAGCTCCGGATCCAAAGTCATTCTTTTCAATAAACACGGTCTGGAAAGAGCCCATTTATAGAATTTTTTATTGAATAAAGAATCAACCCTATTTCAAATGGCCTCCAACTCTAGGTGGAAATAAAGATGCAAAGCGTGCTACGAATCAGCACTGTAGCTACCATAAGGATTGGGGCCATATGACAGAGGATTGTGAGATGTTTAAACGGCATCTTGATGATCTGGTCTCGCGAGGTTATCTTAAAGAATTTATCCAAGAAGATCTCAAGGATAAAGAAAAAGCAATGGAATTGGATTACGAATAGAATCCAAAGGGAATAATCCATATGATACATGGATTAGCCGAGCCTTATACGAGAAATGAGGTGAGATTGCTTCAGAGACAGATTAAACACGACCAACATGTGATGCAGTTGGGAAAAAAGAGAGGGCGAAGCGAAGAGGCATGCAACGAAGGCATAGTTTTTTCAGATGAAGATTTGGGAGGAGTCCAGGTACCTCACAATGACGCATTAGTCATAACCCTACGAGTTGGGGAATATGACATGGAAAGAATACTAGTGGACTCTGGGAGTTGCACCGAAGTGCTGTATTACGATGCATTCAAGAAATTGGGACTGACTCAAGAAGACTTGGTATAATCAGTAACCCCTCTGGTCGGATTTGGAGCAGGAGCAGTCTGGCCATTGGGAAAGGTAACTTTACCTGTTCGGGCCGGGACAGTGGTGCTACGAACCGACTTCCTAGTGGTGGATGTACCATCCTCCTATAACGTGATTATAGGGAGAACATGGTTACATAAGATGAGGGCAGTCTCTTCTACTTTCCATCAAATGGTAAAGTTCCCAGGATCCAATGGGATTGAACAAATCAAGGGTAACCAAAAGGTAGCTCAACAATGTTTGGTATCCATCATAAAGAGAATCAATAATGCCTACCATGTCAATACAGTGGAAATTCCAGATCAGCCGACCATTGAGGATATCGGTAAGGATCCAACCGAGAGGGTAGTTGAGGGTTTGAAGAAAATACAGATCAACGAGACTGATCCTGATAGGTATTTTTTAATTGGGGAGTCACTGCCAGTAGACGAAGAGACTGAATTGATAAGTTTCTTAAAGACTTATGTCGACGTATTTGCCTGGACACCAGAAGAAATGTCTGGGGTAAGTACAGACGTAATTTGCCACCATTTAAACGTTGAAACTCAGCATAAGCCAATCGTTCAGAAAAAATGGAGGGCAGCCGTGCAGCATGTGGATGCAGTTATCGAAGAGGTCGATCATCTGTTGGAGGCCAAAGCAATACGTGAAGTCTACTACCCAGAATGGCTATCCAACACTGTTGTGGTGAAGAAAAAGAATGGAAAGTGGCGAGTCTGCGTAGACTTCACAGACCTGAACAAAGCCTGCCCAAAGGATAGCTTTCCACTTCCAAGGATAGACCAACTCGTTGATGCCACTGCTGGATATGAACGAATGAGTTTTCTCGATGCATATCGAGGATATCATCAAATTGCCATGTTTGGGCCAGATCAGGAGAAGACTTCTTTTATTACACCACGAGGGTTGTACTGTTACAATGTCATGCCCTTTGGATTGAAGAATGCAGGAGCAACATATCAGAGATTGGCAACCATCATGTTCAGAAAATTGCTCGGCAAAATTATGGAGATTTACATAGATGACATGGTGGTGAAAAGTAAAGCTGGGCAAGGCCATATTGCAGATTTGAGAGAGGCTTTTGAAATTTTGAGGAAATACAAGTTGAAACTCAACGCCTCGAAGTGTGCGTTTGGAGTCGGTTCTGGAAAGTTTTTGGGCCACCTTGTAACTTTGAGGGGGATAGAGGCGAATCCCGACCAAATAAAGGCCTTACAAAATCTGCAGAGTCCTCGGACAACGAAAGAAGTCCAACGGTTGACTGGGATGGCAGCGGCTCTTAATCGATTTATTAGCCGATCAAGTGACAAGTGCAGACCTTTCTTTCAACTGTTAAAGAAAAGAGAAGGGTTCGAATGGGGAGCAGAATGTGAACAAGCCTTCCAGGATCTGAAGGGATATTTGGCCTCTCCTCCCCTTCTTTCGACTCCAAAACCAGGTGAGTCTCTAATTTTATACTTAGCTGTTTCTGAGCATGCTGTGAGTGCAGTCCTTTTGAGAAATAAGGGATCCGAGCAAATCCCAGTTTATTATGTGAGCAAAACTTTGTTAGATGCCGAAACGAGATATTTGCCCCTCAAGAAATTAGTCCTGGCACTAAGGACAGCAACCAGAAAATTGCCACATTATTTCCAGAGCCACAAAGTTGTGGTTTACACTGAGTTCCCATTAAAATTACTGCTACGAAAAGCAGATTTCTCGGGAAGGATCTCAACTTGGTCCGTTGAGTTGAGCCAATACGACATTGATTATCAGCCGCGCACAGCAGTCAAAGGCCAAGTGTTGGCTGATTTTCTGGCAGAATTCTCACCCACAGTAGCACCTTTGCCTCCTACGAGAAAGGAGTGTGAAGTAAAGATACCTGTAATGAAGAAACAGGAATCAGCCGAACAAGATTCCTTGGAATGGAAGCTGTTCGTTGATGGATCAGCCTGCAACACTGGATCAGGAATCGGGGTTGTACTTTTACCCCCTGAAGGATTAATGTTGGAACTATCTGTTCGGTTAGGGTTCAATGCATCAAATAACGTGGCAGAGTACGAGGCACTCTTAGCTGGTTTGAGAAGTGCAAAAACCCTAAAAGCTGAACATGTTAGGGTGTATTTTGATTCACAACTCGTAGTCCATCAACTGTCCGGACAATATGAAACCCGGAGCGAGAAGATGGCGGCCTATGTACAAGTGACCAGAGATCTGCTCGATACCTTCGAAAGGGTGTATATTGAGCAGATAAGTTCTGGGAAGAATGCTCATGCAGATTCATTGGCATGGTTAGCCGCAGCTGTACCATTTGAGTTTAAAAGAAAAATAGCCGTGGAGTATCTAACTGAGCCGAGCATTGGGAGAAGCGTAGAGATGGTCTTGGACGCGAACCAAGGACCAAGTTGGATGAACCCAATAGTGGAGTTTTTACGAGATGAAACACTCTCTTTGGACAAAAAGGAGGCTCATAAAATCAGGACCAAATCTGCTCGGTTCTGGTTATCCCTAGAGGGAAAATTGTATAGAAAATCTTTTACAGGGCCCTACTTGCTTTGTGTGCATCCTGAAATGGTGCAAAAGTTCCTCCACGAAATTCATGAGGGAACTTGTGGAAGCCATGCTGGGGGCCGATCCATAGCCCACCGAGCAATCACCCAAGGATATTGGTGGCCATACGTGCAAGAAGACGCTAAGGTGTACGTTAAAATTTGTGAGAAGTTTCAAAAATTCTCGCCAATGATTCGAACGCCCGCTGAGGATCTGGTGCCTTTGACAAGTCCCTGGCCGTTTGCTCAATGGGGAATGGACATAGTGGGTCCACTGTACAAAGCAACTGGGAATCGAAAATTCCTGTTAGTTGCAACGGACTATTTCACCAAGTGGATTGAGGCGGAACCATTGGCTAAAATCACCGAACCTATGATAGAGAGGTTCGTGTGGAAGAGCATCAATTCTCGTTTTGGGGTCCCATACTCATTGATTACGGACAATGGATCCCAGTTTCAGAAGAAGTTCAAAACTTTCTGTGCCCAGTATGGGATAAGAAATTACTACTCAACTCCGGCTTACCCTCAAAGTAATAGACAGGCAGAAGCTTCTAACAAAACAATTCTTGATGGAATTAAGAAGAGGTTGGATAGAGCGAAGGGGAAATGGCTTGATGAATTGCCATTGGTACTTTGGGCATACCGAACAACGCCTAGGAGGTCTACGGGAGAGACCCCCTATTCATTAGCATATGGAATAGAGGTTGTTATTCCATTGGAAATAGGTCTGCTGACCAACAGGACCACTTTGGTTGAAAGTGGAGGAAATGATAGAGCCTTGGAGATTGAATTAGACCTTGCCGAGGAACGACGAGAGCGGGCCCTGGTGCACTTGGCCTCATACCAAGAGCAGCTCATCAAAAGTTAGAACAAGAATGTACACCCACGAGAGTTTGGTGTTGGAGACCTTGTGCTACGAAAGGTGCTCGGCAATACTAAAGTGGCTAATGAGGGAAAGTTAGGGGCCAATTGGGAAGACCCATATCGAGTTACAGAAATCGTGGGCATTGGGGCTTATCGATTGGCAGACTTGGACGGGAACCTAGTGCCAAGACCTTAGAATGTCCATAATCTGAGAAAGTTTTTTATATGAATATATTTTTCTTTATGCACATCGTGATTGTGTGAGAGTTACGAATAAAACTCTCTTGTGTTCTAGTTTTGTTATTGTAGTTGCAAGGGGTACGAATAACGCCCTCTTAAGTTTTACAGATTATGAATGAAGTTACTTTTTTAGTATAACTGTTGTGTTCTTGGTATTTGTTTTAAATACGAACTACGAGATTAGTTTCCCTCATTCATATTGGGGAGCAGGGTATAGGGTATACATTTAAGTACGTGAAACTTAAACACAAGTATGAAACACTTGTGTGATTTTCAAACATTTAAGTACGTGAAACTTAAACACAAGTACGAAACACTTGTGTGATGTTCTAAGTACGTGAAACTTAACGAATACAAGTATGACAATACTTGTATGAAATTTAAACACTTGTGTGATTCTCAAACATTTAAGTACGTGAAACTTAAACACAAGTACGAAACACTTGTGTGATGTTCTAAGTACGTGAAACTTAACGAATACAAGTATGACAATACTTGTATGAAATTTAAACACTTGAGATGCATATGAATACATGCATAAAGTACGAGAAACTTAGACAAGTACGAAATACTTGATACATGCACAAGTACGAGAAACTTAAACACTTGGCTTCATACGAGTACATGCTTAAAGTACGAAAGACTTACATAAGTACGAAATACTTAAACGTTTCAAACACCCATGATAAAACCCAACATTTGGAAATTGTATCTTGAAGGGAACAATTCAAAACAGATGCCAAACAGAAAACGAAGACTGAACTCATTCATCTTCAGTGAGATCTTGAACAGTTGTAGGAGCAATTGTAGGAGCTGCTGGTGCAGTTAATTCTTCTGTGGTATTTTCATCTCCAAGTTGACCACCACTGACTTCCTTCTGGCCAGGGTTGGTCATATCATGATGAGGTTCCACTTCAGTAACATGTTGTTCAGACACGTTCACCGCTTGCTCTTCATCTCTCCCCTCTACAATATCTTCCTCACAACTAGCAGCAGCACTTGGTAGTTCTATGTTGGTCCAAAGGGGAGATGATTCAGGAATCTCAGCTTTTGCAAGGCAGGCTGTCCAGGAAGCCACCCAAACTTGGTCCTGAATTCCAGGCATCTGGTTTGTGTAGCTTTCTGTAGCAACTTTGATTCCTTCGTTGTATCCCTTTTCAAATGCAGCTTTGGCCTCAGTCTGGCTTGCCTCGAGTTCTTTCAGAGTTTGATTCAGACTGTTCTCAACCCCCTTCAGTTGTCCCTTGAGTCCATCAGTTACCCCCAGGGCTTGGTTTCTCTCTCTCTCGAGTCTAATAATGGTACGTTGTAACTTGGTGTTCTCACTGACAAGTTTGGCGCGTTGGGGCTCGGACTGGCTGAGCTTCTGAGCCATGGCCACCATCTTTTGCATCACCTGGAATGTTCAAAACAGATAAAAATAGATACCAAACGATATGAATTACAAAGAGAAATTTACCTTGGCATTATGGGACATAAAGGAGCTCAGGAGATTGTTAGGCGACATTGCAACTTCTTTCTGCATATCTCCAGGCAACAAGAAGGCCTGGGACAATGCAAGTGCAGTCCCATCAGTCTCAACACTGTCCCGAGCACTGATAGCTCGGTTCCCGTGAGAGAAAGAGGGAGCCCACGCAGGAGCAGGAGATGAGGAGGATGGTGGGGGTCTATCTTGGGATTCATCCACACGTTGACGTTTTTCACAATGAAGGGCTTCAATTTCTTCTGGAGAAAATCCTGGGGGAGCATCAGTTTGAGTCTGGGGGCAACGACCACGACCTTGACCACTTTGGCCCCGACCAATGCCACGACCTCGACCAGGAATGGTGAGAAGGTTGCCTAAGTCAGTTGGCCGGTTCATCTCCAGAGGTGAGGGGGTGTAACCACTGGAAGAAGAGCTGGATGTGGAAATGGAAGCCTCCTCAGCAAGAGGGATCGGTTCGTCAGAGATTGGAAGTGTCCGAGAACACCTTTCTTCTTGTTCGGGGACTGGTCTTAAAGGACCAGCAATAACGGGATTGTTGGCTGCACGGGTTCGCCGATCAATAAACCCACCGTACGAGGCTTTGTAGCTGAGAAGTACCTGAGCTGCTCTTGCTCGGCCTGCAAGGTATGTCCCTTCACCGTTGAATGCAAGTGCTCGTCTAATATCTGCTACATGAACTTGGGGGTTATGATATTATAACCTCGATTGATGTTTGATGCTGAAACATAAAACAAAGCACAAATAATTAGAAGCATGAAAAAGCTTTTCCTATGAAAAAAGGAAGAACATACGAATTAAGAGGAAAGCACTAACGTGGGCTCCCGAATACGTGAGGGGCATGAAAACCAATCACTTGGGCGTCCTCATCTCTGGGTTCTAAGTTGCCCGTAACGATCAGAAAGTCGTCGTCATCCCCTCGAGCAGAGTCAGGGAGTTCAAGGACAAGTTTCTTTCTAGAATCCCTACTTTTTAAGTAATATGTAAGGGCATCCTCGGTTCTGGAGATACTGTATAAATGATGAATGTCGTATAAACCTAGAGAGGTCCCTAACATCTGATTTAGGGCATTTATACCCATAACTACTCGAAAGAAATTTGCAGAAACCTACATTGGGGAAAGCCTATAATATGCTAGGACTTGGCGAAGCAGGGGAGCCAAGGGAAACCTAACCCTGCCCTCAACGATGGCCACTACTGGAATGTGAAGGGTGTCAAAATTAAAACTTTCACGAATGGCATCCTTAGGAGCCAGAACAGTAGCTACGTTGTCAGGAATCTCGTAACGAGATCTAAAATTTGCCATGGTTTGAGGAGTATTACAGTGCCTCCGAAATCTCCGCATAGATTAGAAACGGTTTTGATACTTTGAAAAGTGTAGAGAAAAGGGGACGATGAAACCCTAAAGAGATTGAAAACAATCCACCAGAGAAATGGAGCAGAAAGAAGAAGAATAGTGACTTACGAAATTAGTCGATGGAATCCTTAAGAGCAAAAAGGAGGAGGCCTTGAAATGATGAACAGAGCTTCAATGGCGGGTAAAAGCTTGAAACTTCTTTTTTCTGCAGAGGGAGTCTAAGAGAAAGATTGGGGTTTTGAAAATGGGACGAAAACCCAAAAATACCCTAAAAGTGGGGTGGCGTACGTGAAACGTCACCCCAGACGCCGTTTGAGTGTTCTGTTCCCCGAAACACGTCTGTCCGCATTAAATGTGAGCAATACAATGATCGACACGTATAAAGATTAGGGCTAAAAGCTTGTGACGCCCAAACGAAAAGAAGTTTTCGCCTTGGCAAAATGACGAACAATTGCACCAATCTATGAAATAGGGTGCAGGGACAAAATGAATTTGCTCGGTAAAAGAGCTTTACTCGTCATCTGAGTACAACATAAATGAGTAAGGCTGAGGAGCAATTGTAGGGAGGTATTCCCGAACAGGCCCAAGAAGAGCCCGAGCACGGTGAAGAAAAAAGTCAACGAACTATGGACCAGTGACATGAGAAGTCATGGGTCCAGAGAGGTTGTACGAAATCTTGGTTCAGTAAAACACGAGATGTTATTGGACCAAAATACAAGGAAAGTGACATGTGATGCTACTGATCAGGTAGCTTGTTCGGCGAAGAGAGAGCCGAACAGGAGGAGAGTTCTTTAAAAAGGAAATGGTCCAAATCGTTGATAAAGGACCAGTTACATGTGAAGTAACTGGTCCAGGCCGTCTGTTCGGCCATGAGATGGCTGAACAAAGAGAGAAGTCCTATTAGAGGGAACATTCTAGAAGGGTCCAGAATCACTGGTATTCCGTTAAGGGATGAGATCCCAAGAATATAGGATCTAAGAAAGATACCCAACGAGTATGGGATGTTCGGCTTGTTATGGAAAGAGTCCTACAAGGATTAAGGAAATAAACTGATAAGGGAACGAGAATCCAAGAGATCCTAATTTTCCTATACGAGGTAGGAAACTTAGGGCAATATGGATACTTGGGCAACAAGCATCCATAAATCTATAAATATGAGGTAAACCTAGAGAAAAGAGGTACGCAACACTTTGTGTTATTCGATATTCTCCTACTGATAATTAGGGTTTCTTTAGTATGAAATACTAACAAAGGCATCGGAGGGCCTTTGCCACGAGAGGCAAAGGTGCACTCACTCCTTGTCTGTTTTGCAGGATAAGGGTTTCGTTGACAAGGGTTCCGGTCAAGAGGCACGTGAAACCGTTGCATTGTAGTGGTATTTAGAGCACTACTTGAATTTGTCCACCTACACATTCGACGTGGGTAGGTGTTACCCAAAAATTGCAACCTAGAGGGGGGTGAATCGGGTTGCTTAATAATCTCTAACAAATATATCCAAGATAATATGAGCAGGTAAAAGAGAGAGAGTTAAAGAGATAGAACCCATTTATAGTGGTTCGGTCCGGATTTGTCCACGGTCCGGCCTAGTCCACTTCTCCTCAAGCAACTACTTGAAGGTTCCTTTAATCTTCAAAAAGATTAAAAGCAGTAAGTCTTGCGGGTGCTTACAACGACCTTATCCCCTAGCTTTCCCGAGGAGCTAGTGCAACCGCAAGAGTTTTCTCCGAAAACCGCTCAAAAACAATAACACCCAAATTCCAACCCGAATTTGGTCTTCTAAGCTTTCAAGTGTTTGACTCAAACACTTGCTTAGGAAATACAAGTATGTGAAGAAGGTATGAAAATTATCACTCACGACTTGTACAAATTTTCTCTCAAGAAAAATATGAAAGTGGAAGAATAAGGAGAATTTTTGGCTTTGATCTTTTGAGAAATTGCTCTTGCAATAATATGGAATGTTGTAGCTTGTATGGGTGCTCAATAATGAGTTCTTGATGCCTTATATAGCCCTCCATATGCTTCCTAGCCGTTGGAAAGTGAATAGAGTTGTTGAGGAGAGAAGTGGGAGCACTATCCGTTGGAACTAGCCGTTGGAGGCCATTTTACACTGGCCGGTTGACAAAGTGGTCGTCCGGGTGGTCGACCGGCCGGTCATCCGGTGGGTCATCCGATGGTCTCCGGTTGTCACAGCTCTCTGTTCAGACAGCCGGCTTGTCAGCCAGTTCGTCAACCTGTGGCTCAAAATTTCATCTAAATAAATCCGTTAAAGCATGTATTGAGCTCACTAAGTCTTTATGAATCCAAGAGACTTTATGCAATATGTCAAGGCAAAGAAAAATTTGTCTGAAAAAGGACTTTGAGATAAAATATTATCTTTTGCCAAACAAAAACTTCATCAAAATCAAAATAATAAATAGTAATGCATATAATTTTCAACAAATTATCATGCATATATTTTTCAACAGTAGGGCTGAAGCTATCTTTGATCAACTCCTGGCCGACAAGCTGCTCAAACTACCCTTTGGTCACAAGATTCCAACTCCGGAAGAACTGAAGGGCAAAGAGTATTGTAAGTATCACAATTCTTGGAGTCATACTACTAATAACTGCATAGTATTTAGAAATGATATCCAGGACAAAATTGAGCGGGGAGAGTTCAAATTCCCTGAGAAAGACAAGCAGCCCATGGGGGTGGATGGCAATCTCTTTCCTTCAGGGCTGAGTACAAATATGGTCTCCGTCAACATGAGGGACATGCCTAGGACTGTTCTTAGGCAGAAGATAAGTTTGGGAGCCCCTTCCAGAGCAGTCTATAAGTCCAACCCAGGCAGGTATTGGGATCCTTATTATGATGAGGGTGATGTCAGGACTGAGCGGGTTAGAAGGTTCGAAAAGCTGAACTCTTGGTGGTCTAGACCGTCAGGAGTGAAGAAACCAGAGAAACTAACTTGTTCTATGGTGTGCACAGAGTGTGGACATCATGCTAGTCCTAGCAAGCCAGTCCTGAAAAGCATTATTGTGGGAAGGGCTGAACCAAGTCCTAAGGAGCCACGCAGGTCTAAAGGGAGAAGGGTTGTACGCAAATCTGTGTTCAATCGAATTTAGTCAGGGTTGGTTGAAATTAAAGATGAGCTCGTCAACTTGAGGATATCTACTCCTTCCAGGGATAAACCAAGGGCTGTGAGACTTCTAGTCACTCCTCCGGATGAGTGGCATAGGGTTGAACATTCCAAGTTTCCTTCTGAACCTCCACCTTTATCTAGATCTCAGAAAAGGCGCCGCCAACGATTCAGGTAGGCAGCAAGAAGGGCTGAGAAAGAAGCAGACCTACTTGACGACCCCATGAATGAAGACGACCTCATGAATGGAGATGATTCCAAGGGGAAGACGAAGATGGAGATCCTAGTGGAAGAGCCTATGGTCGAAAAACCTAAGGCTAAAAGAGTATACAAGCCTCTGGAAAGGATTATGGAAGAGGCTATCTTTGAGCCTCCTCCAAGGACTTTACCCCAGAAGCAAATCCCGTTCAAGAGGATGTACAAGGAGGCAGTTGCTAACCCGCCTCCAAAGCGAACAACTGTATCCAAGAAACAACCTCTTCTGGAAAGAACTCTTAAGGAGGCTAGGATTCAGCCTCCACCAAGACAAGTTACTTTGCTCCAGAAGACAGCCCTTGAACCTAGAAAGCCAGACTCGGGGGGCAAGTCGAAGTTGAATCCACAGGCTAAGGTGTTTATGCCTGGACAGGGTCATAACATGCAATGCAACCTGGTCGTGTTCTTACCAGCAGATCTGAAAGCCAAGGACAACACTCCAACAGCCATGGAGGGAGATGTTGTAGAGATGGGGCAGACAACGGAGATTTTAAATGAGTCATTCTCTGTAGGACTGAATGGGCCTTCAGTGATCGTGCTGAAGGACGAGACCGAAGAGAAGAATGAAGATTGTGCAGCTAGCGTGATCTTTGAGAGGCCGAGTCCCACGATGAACAAACACATCAAGCCCTTGTACATTGCTGGTTGCCTTGATGGGATGCCAGTGAACCGTATCCTGGTAGACAACGGTTCAGCAGCCAATCTCATTCCTAAGGTCATGATGCAGAGGCTCGGGAAGACTGATCAAGACCTGGTTTCATGCAACGCCACCTTGATTGACTTCACTGGGAAGGAGACAGCATGCCAAGGTATTTTGATCATGAATTTAATGATAGGGTCCAAGACCTTAACGACGCCTTTCTTTGTTGTTAATTCACACTCTTCCTTCAATGTTCTACTGGGGAGAGATTGGATTCATTCCTGTCTGGCGGTCCCCTCAACCCTTCACCAATGTCTTATTTTTTGGAATCAAGACGACGTGGAGGTAATATGGGCTGACCGTAGACCATTCAAGGCCTCTACTAACCATGCTGAGGCCCACCTATATGATGAGGGGGTTGGTCCAATGAAGGTGGCAGGCCTTGACAAGTATGGCCGCCACAGAATAGCCCCCATCCATAACAACAAGTCAGCTGAGGAAGTGAAGGCACTTTTTCAAAAATTAATCGGTCCAATGATTACAGAGTCAAGCAGGCCGATTATAGCTTCATCCAAACACCCTTTTCAATGTCAGTAAGCCCTTCAGAAGCAGAGAAACATGTGGCTCTTCGGACCACATTGTCAAAGTTTAAAGCCTATTTACTAGAGAAGAGGCTGATGGGAAGTCAAGAGTCTGAGGAAGATTTTTCGGCCTGTGCGGCCGAAGTAATCAACGAAGACGAAAACCTAGTTGAAGATCTTGATGAAATCTGCCTGGAAGACCTTGAAGCAGCCCCAGCCAAGTTGGATGATTTAAAGGCTGACGTGCAAGATCCTTTAGAAGAAGTTAATTTGGAGATTCAGAGAATCCCAAACCTGTATATATTAGTCAACTTCTGCCAGAGGACGTGAAGGAAAAGTTCATCCAGCTCTTAAGGGAATTCAAGTCCTATTTTGCTTGGACTTACGGAGAGCTGCCAGGTCTGTCCAGAGACCTAGTGGAGCACAAGTTGCCGATAAAACCAGAATTCAGACCTTTCAAACAACCGCCAAGGAGGATGTCCAATGAGGTTTACCTACAGGTCAAAGATGAGATTGAACGCCTTTTCAATGTTGGGTTCATTCGCACAGCCAGGTATGTTACTTGGCTCTCTAATATTGTGCCAGTCCTTAAGAAGAACGGCAAGGTCAGAGTGTGTGTAGACTTTAGAAACTTGAACTTGGCTTCCCCAAAGGACGAGTATCCAATGCCAGTCGTAGATCAGTTGGTAGATGGAGCTTCTGGTCACAAGGTCTTGTCCTTCATGGACGGGCATTCTGGCTACAATCAGATCTTTATCGACGAGGCCGATACGGCTAAGACCGCTTTTAGGTGTCCTGGAGCCCTAGGAACCTTTGAGTGGGTCGTAATGCCCTTCAGCCTAAAGAATGCTGGTGCTTCGTTCCAACGAGCAATGAACGCCATATTTCATGATTTTATTGGCCATTTCATGGAGATCTACATTGATGATATCGTGGTCAAGTCTCAGTCCTATGATGAACATTTGGAACACTTGAGGAAGTCTTTCTTGAGAATGCAACAGTTTGATTTGAAAGTAAACCCCTTGAAATGTGCCTTCGGAGTCTCCGCAGGCAAGTTCCTTGGATTCTTGGTCCACAACAGAGGGATTGAAGTTGACAAGAACAAGGCCAAAGCAATCATGGAAGCGAAGCCTCCTACCACCAAGAAGGAGTTGCAGAAGCTCTTGGGTTCGTTCAACTTCTTGAGAAGGTTTATCTCGAACCTAGCTGGAAGGGTTCAAGTCTTTTCTACACTCTTGAAGCTGAAGGACCATGACGCTTTTGTTTGGGAGGCAAACCATCAAAAGGCCTTTGATGAGATCAATGGCTATTTAGCAACGGCTCAAGTCCTTATGCCTCCCATCAAGAATAGGCCGTTGAAGCTCTACATCTCACCAGCTGAAGGCTCTATTGGAGGCCTTTTAGCTCAAGACAACGCTCAAGGAAAGGAACATGCGGTTTATTACTTGAGTAGGTTGTTGACTCCTTGTGAAAGGAGGTACACTCTTATTGAAAAGATTTGTCTTGCCTTGTACTTTTCAGCAATAAAATTGAGGCACTACATGCTTCCTGTTTTGGTTTACATTATGAGTAAAACAGACCTAGTTAAATACTTGCTTTCTCGGCCATTCATGAGAGGCCGAATCGGCAAATGGTCTTTAGCTCTAATGGAGTTTAGTTTTCAATACGTTCCTCAAAAGGCTGTAAAGGGCCAGGCCTTAGCAGATTTTCTTGCTGATCATCCATGCGTGGATATCGGCGATGAGTCCGAGTTAAGTCTTAACGCCCTTGAGATATCACTTACTCCTTGGACACTGCTCTTTGATGGATCAAGGACTCAGCAGGCCTCAGGCTGTGGAGTAATTATTATTTCTCCTCAAGGCCTGAGGACTGAATTGTCCTTTCAATTTGATTTTCCATGTACAAATAACCAAGCTGAATACGAAGCAGTTCTTATAGGCCTTGAGATCCTAAGAGATCTAGAGGCCAGAGAAGTAAAGATTATTGGGGATTCAAACCTTGTAATCAATCACTTGGCGGAACGTTCAAATGCTATAGTGAGGACTTGGCTCCTTATTATATGGCAGCGGTGCAATTAATTCAAGATTTTGATAATGTAACTGTCAAACACGTTGCAAGGAGTATGAACACTGAAGCCAACAGCTTGGCTCAGGCCTCAACAGGTCTGAAGCTAGCTCCAGAAACAATCCACAAGATCATTACAGTCCAAAAGAGGTTGTTACCTTCTGTTAGAAGGAGAGGGCTAGGACTAGAGGTATTTACTTCTGACTTCACAGGTGAAGAATCAGATGATGAACCAGAGAATGATTGGCGTACACCTATTATTTCCTTCCTAAAGAGGCCTCATCACAGAACCCCTAGGAAGGTAAGGAGAAGGGCTATGAGCTATATCCTCGTGGGCGATGAATTATACAAGAAAAGCTTTGAGGATGATTTACTTTTAAGGTGTTTAGGGCACCCCGAGGCCATGAAGGTCATGAGTGAAGTCCATGAAGGAATCTGTGGCGCCCATCAATCTGGAATAAAGATGAGATGGCTAATTAGAAGGTATGGATACTATTGGCCAACCATCTTAGAGGATTGTATTCATTTTTCTAAAGGATGTCAACCTTGCCAAACCCATGGCCCAATTCAGCATGTTCCTGCAGCTGATTATCATGCTGTGGTCAAACCTTGGCCATTTAGAGGTTGGGCCCTTGACGTGATTGGAAAAATTTATCCTCCTTCGTCTGGAAATCATACTTACATCTTGGTAGCCACGGATTACTTCACCAAGTGGGCAGAAGCAGTGCCATTAAAGTCTATGGATCAATAAGAGGTAATCAAGGTGGTCAAGGAAAGAATCATTCATAGGTTTGGACTGCCTGAACATTTGGTTGCAGATAGGTGTACAATATTTATGGGAGAACAAGTAGTCAACTTTGCTGCACAGCAAAATATTATTATCTCCAACTCTACTCCTTATTACGCACAAGGAAATGGCCAAGCTGAGTCTACCAACAGGACTCTTGTCAACATTATAGAGAAAATAGTGGAAGATAATCCAAGGGCCTGGCACGAATTGCTTTCTGAGGCCTTATGGGCCTACAGAACCTCAAAGAAGGGAGCCACCAATATATAACTCCTTATATGTTGGTATATGGGCATGATCCAGTCCTACCAATAGAGGTAGCAGTAAAGTCAGCAAGAACAGCATATCAAAATGGCCTTACTCCTGCAGATTATACTTAGGCCATGCTGATGGAGCTTGAGGACTTGGACGAGGTTAGGCTTGCAGCCCTTGATCATATGTTGGTTCAGAAAAGAAGAGTCACTATGTCTTATGACAAACGTGTAAGGAGAAAGAGCTTTACTGAGGGTGACCTGGTTTGGAAGACAGTCTTCCCTTTAGGGGAAAAGAACCCAAGATATGGCAAGTGGTCTCCAACCTGGGAAGGACCTTACCAGATTGCTCAAGTCCTTAGAGGTAATGTCTATCTTCTTATGGACCTAAATGGCGGTCTGTTTAAGCATTTAACAAATGGAAAGTACCTAAAGCATCACTATCCTACTATGTGGGAGATGAGAGACTTTGGGGAAATTCAATCTAACAAACCATAGAGAGATTTTATGGCAAGGCCTGAACGGAGGCCGTAATACCTACTATGCAAAATTCATAAAGGCCTCAAGTTCAGGCCGCCTATCATCAAACCGAACCATTGCCTTAGCTAATTAAAGGAAAGTTCCAGGCCAGGCAAGAAGCAGATAAACTAATTATTACAAACCAAAGTTCAAAAGTGAAAGTTTTGAGGTCAAGACCTACAGAAGGCCTTCAAGACTGCTTTTGAGGTTTGCCCACGAGGTGTCAAGGTTGGCAAGCTGAGCTTCAAGAGTATCCCGTTGCCCACGAAGGCCTGGGACTTCTTCAACCAGGAGATTCAGCTTCATTTTCTGGCTTTTTGATCCAGCCTTCAGTTCTTCATGATGTTGGGCCAGGATTTTGGATTCCTTCCAAAAGTCTTCCATTTGGCCTTCAGCTTGTGCCAATTGGGTTTTGAGATCTTGAATTTCATTGGAGGTGGCAGTGATGCTTGCTTCATTGACCTTGATATCTTCCTTCAGCTGATTCCATTCAGAATTGAATTTGGTAAGCTCCATATCAACCAGATCCAATTCTGTCAACTTGGCATTAACCTTGTTAAGCTCATGGGTGGAAGAATCATGGGACTTGATTATGGTAGGAAATTCTTTCTGGAAATACTGAAGGGAGGTCTCCTCCGTACCCAAGGCCTGGGACTTCACCAGCACCTCCATGGCCTTTTTTATATTCGAGGCTCGAGCTGGATGGACAATAGCCTTGAAGTTCTATAGAAGGGCCATCCTAAGAGCTGTTTTGGCCTCAGCAATCTCATCTGGTGTAAATTGAGATTGAGAAGTTGATCCAAGACCACTACCTGAGGTACCAGAATTGGCTGCCTTCAACAAGTCCTGAGCAGACTGAAACAAAGTGTCCAGATCTTCTTCTTCTTCTTCCTCTATTACGATGACAAATTCAGGTTCCACAGGAGGATCAGTCGAGGGGATAGGTTTGATTGCTGGAGAGCTAGGCTTCTCTGGAGTCCTAGAGGATGATTCGTGTTCAGGTTCCTGGTGAGGCATACCCAGCCCTTTGTCTTCTTCAAAGTAATCATCAAGTTCCTTGGGATTAAAAACAAGAGGGATTAGATGATAGTAAGGGGCCATAAATGCTGAAGAGGACATGTCACAATACATCCTTACAATGGGATTGCCCTCTGTGGCAGACACGGTATTTTCAGAGTCAATTGGAGTAGGTTTTTTCTTCCTCAACCTCTTCTTGGTAGGAGCAGAATCAGCTTGCCCTTCCTTGATCTTGGAGGTGGCCTGTCAAGAGGAAGGGGATTTAGCAAAAGGTTTCAATGAAGCCAAGGGCAGAGCCAGGAAGAGTACAAACTTTTTCCAAAGGGTCAGACTCAGGAGAACTGGTTTTGGCACTACTCTTTGTTCTACCAGCCACAGTGGTCTGAGAGGCCTGTGAGGAGATTTAAGGCATAAGTAATGTATGGAAGGAATAGAGAGATGCTAAAGGAGTTTTACCTCTGGCGCCTGCTTGCGTGCGAGCATTTTAGTCCTTTTGGGTTTCTGTGGGGCAATATCAGCAGAGGTCTCATCGGGGATACTCTCTGGACCTGGAGACAAGGAAGAGATTGGCCCAAATATTGATAGAATTCAAGAAATTTGCAACAGCAAAGGTGTGGGTCTTACCTTTTCTTTTTATGTTCAAGGATGGAGAAGGACTGATCTGTTGCAAGGGCATGGTAATGCCAGGCTCAAGCACTCCAGCAGATTGCGGCAGAAGTGTGGCCAAGACCTCCAGGTAGGGTTTGACGAAATGCATTCTTGTGTAACCTCCCCACCAGCTATCAAATTTGGCTCCTTTGTCAGTACGTTCAGTATAGGTATGAAGGGCAAAGGCCTTCCTAAGCTCAGGGAGAGTGTTCCTAACCCTTTCTAAGTCCTTTGGTTGAACCACTGGCCTGTCAGTGAAGTCCTCATTCAAGGATTGGTATGGAGGTAATGGAGTGAGTTGACAAAGGCCGAACTGCCTGGCAAATTGGGCTGCATTATAGTATTCAACTCCACACTTGTAATTGGTAGGAGTATAGGCCATGCCATACATGAGGTCCCTGGAAATCAGAAAGTTGCTCCAGATCTCGAAATGGTCATCAAAGTCATCACCCGAATCTGAGGCTTCTTGTTTCAACCACCAGGGCACCGTGTCTTTAACAAAGGGCAGCCAGTTCTTCCCCATTCCAGTGAGTTCATGGTAGAAGAATTTGAAGTAGGTCCCGAAGGCGTACCTAGGGCCGTGAGCATCAGTGTAATGAAGGCTGTAACAGGTGTGTTCTGACTTTTTGGTCATGGGTGGGGCAAGTTTAGGAAAATAGGACCATAACCATAGGGTCATGACCCACAGGGGTCCAGGGACGAAGATAAATTTGTTGCTTATCAGTTCCTTCATGCCACGGTAAAGATGGGCTAAGACTAAAGGGCCTAGTGCCAGCTTTTGCCAGAAGCTAGGGCACAGGCCAAGTCTATAAAATCCTTGGTGACTCTATTCGCAGAAACACAGAAGATAAACTTGTTTAACCAATACAGGAGGAAGGCCACGTGTTCACTATCCTCAACAGGTCCCTTTTTGGCATAATGGTTAATGAAAGGGGCAAAAGACAAGGGTTCTTTATACTCGAAGTAAGGAGTTTTTTGTGACAGAAAGTAATTGGCCTCTGACCCATGGGGACGGAGGCCTGTCAGGAAAGCCAGGTCCTGAAGAGTGGGGCTCATGAGGCCTACTCTAAAATGGAATGAGTTCGTGGTAACTGACCAGAATTGAGAAGCAGCCAGGAAGAGAATTTTGTCCATGTCAATAAGTGATCGACTGAGCAGAATGGTGTCTTGGATCCCTATTTGCTTCCACAGATCACCCTTGGCCTCAAGCATTCGATCAAGCCACTCTACGTACTTGGCGTCAGGTCTGTGCCAAAGGCGATTGGGAATATCAGAGCTGAAACGATTCCAGTCAAGGGACGGAGATTCAAAGGGAAGGACTTCCTCAGCCAATGGGTACATCGATGCAAGTTGGGAAGGAAACCCTAATTGAAACGCAGGCCCCAACCCAACTCGATCAGCGTTTGCAATGACCAGGACGTCATTGGTAATCGCTATGTGCTCTTCGTCAATAATCTTGCGGATTTGGATGGCGAGGCTGTTGGGATTTGGAGGAGGAGCATTAGCTTTGTGGGTCGCCATCTCTGGTGCAGATCAGAAGACTTGAGGGAAAGAATGGCGGTTTAGGGCTTTTTCTGGACTTCGTTCGTGCAAGAGGAGGGGAAGCAGAGAAGATGTAGAGAGAGAAGGAAAAGCAAGAATGGAGTTTTGTGAATGGCGGCACAATTGATGCCGTTGTTTTTTCCCTTTCTCTCTCTATCTCTTTGATCAAGATTGAAGAGGCAACTCAAAAGTTGGACTCTTGATTGACGCAAAGAGTCCTGATGGCTTGGAAAGCTGCATGGTAGCCAATGCAAGGCCTGGGGTGATGACACGTGTCCCTTAGGCCTAAAATGGTGATAATTGTTGCTGCCAGTAGGACTCCCTAGGGGGGTTGTTTATCTAGGAAATTGTTGAGATTCGAAATGGAGAGTTCAAACCCAATTAAGAGACGTACTTTGGAACTTAAAAAGTTGTTAGGCCTAATTATGGCCTGATTATCTTTTAAGTTTAATTTTGTTAAGGGATTTTTAGGCTAAGTGAGCCTAATTATCTTTTTGTTTTCTTTTCAAACCCAGGGACAAGGACTCGTTTGGCTTGCCAAAAATCGTTGTCGGTCTTAACTACAAGCCTAGATCTTAAATAAGATCAAGGCCTGGGGGGGCATTGTTTACACCCATTTTTGGCACCCAGTCCTGGGCAGACGTTAGAAGGCTATTTAATTATCTTTTAATTAAATTGGGCCAAAAAATAGAGGTGAATTGGGTTAAAATTAATGGGCCAAACCCATGTTGACTGGGCCCAATTAATTTTAGTTTGGTTCGGGCTCGAGTTTGGAGGTTTTGGGCCAATTTGTAAAAGAATTCGGCTGGCCCAAATGTTGATATGGGCTAAATATGTTAGTAGGCCATTTAATTTAATTAAATGGCGCATTACCCAAGTAGCCCATGAAAAGTGGAAAGAAAGAAAGAAGTTGTTGCCTGGTGAAAGCCATTTGACCGAGTCAACTGGCTTGGGGTTCTTTGCCACCCACAAAAGGAGGAGGAGAAATAGGCCCATTATCCCATTAATTGCCCATGATCAAATAAACACATGGGTAATTGTTATTTATCTCCAATAACTACCCATGATCCCACTAATTATGTTAATGGATAGTTACTTGGGACACGTGGCAACATCTGAGGCCTACTCGGGACACATGTTAGCTCGTGGCGAAGGCGGGAAACTCGGTCCAGATCTGGACCAGTGCAGTATTTGCCCATGATCTTTTGTAACTTTCAATAACTACCCATTACCCTATGATCTCATGAAGGAAAAGTTACAAAAGACACACGGCGCCATGAAAAGAGGACAACAAGCCCTTTACATGCAGAAAATCGAAGACCCTTCGCCTATAAATACTAGAAGACAAGAAGAAAAAAGGGTTCCCACACCAATCAAGCTCAACGCTTAAAACCAAAGCCTTCCCAGCGAAGCAACTATCTCTATTTTCTCACCCTCACTCAATTGCTTCACCAAGTAATTCGGGTTTCTATCTCTTTTGTACCCCAACTTTATTATTACGAAACATAATAAAGTTATTCATATCTCTCTTCATCCCTTACTTTATTATTACGATATAGTAAAGTAATTCTACGTTGTTACTTTCTTTCCTACACGGTTAGGAAATTATTAAGTCCTCGCACGAAGAGGCAAAACCACGGACCTTCACTGCAATCCAGCCCTTAGGTTGCAGCACTATCGCCCTCTCAGATCTAGAAGTCAGAATAGGGACGCTCAGCCCTTTACGTTAGACGCGACAAGTCTTGGCACGCCCGCTCAGTCCTTGAGCCATTTCGGAGCCGAACAGAAAGTGAAGCTGAATCAAATATATTAGAATGGGAAATGATGGGAATTATTGGGATTTTTTGGGTTGGATTTGGTTTGATTAATCAGAGATATTGGTTTGATTAATTATTGTCTAGGATTTGGATACAAGCGGGTAAGTCTATGTGAAAGAAGGGAGGAAGAGAGAGAAACAGTGAGGAACAAGGGTCTACAACATTTAAGGGAGGAGAGAGATGACAGGGAAGGGTTACACACATAAGGGTAGAATTGTCAATTCGTTCTCATTTTGTTAACAGAGTTAGCCATTTTTTCATTTTACATAGTTGAGGGGGTCGGTGTGGGCGTTTTTAAATGTGAAAGGATTTTCGTGGGACAAAGTGATAGTTGAAGGGGTGTTTATATACTTTTGCCGCGACTCTAATATCATGTGTACAATAAATTCATGGTATCTAGATGCATTGCCATTTTATTTTCACTTAGTTCGAGATATCATTTAAATGTTTCACGATGCACACAAGATATCCACTTTATTCTTTCTAAAAAATCTATCCGTCACCACTTCATCAACGGTTTGCAAAACAGGTACGCATGCTTTTCTCTTATCTTATATTAAAAAAAACGAGTAAATAGGACATAGGACGAGACTTACCGAGATGTCAGTGTGTTTGCAACGGGACCAACCGTAAATTCGAAAGCCTTGTATTTACTCCTGCTACCAATGCTTACTTACTCGATGCTTGTAGCTTGTAGTAGTAGTTGGTTACAGCCCACAGGGTATACATTGAATGGTTTATAGTTACATTACTATCTTTTCTGGAAATGGAATGCCTTGATTGAGAAGGCAAATGTGACAGCAAAGAGCAGAGTAAACCCAACTACAATGAGGGCAACTTTTCCCACAAAGCCATGTCTAAACCCCAGGTAACTCCTTATTTAATGTTCCACTGTTTCTCCTGTGTCAATTTTGTCCTGAATATCTGCAAACTGAGAAGCAACCAGTCCATATAGACTCCAAGAGACCGGGGAAGCGTAATAGTACCACCTCCACCACACCGGTATTCTCTGTCACAAAAAAAAAACCTAAAAAAATTAGATTCCTTTTTAGGTGTGATCTATGTCACATGGACTCGTGTATGACTGTCAATTGTGCGTTTGAGAGTCGAATTCATCTAAGTCTCATGTCAACTACCAATGTCCGATGTGGGTATCAGCTTTAAGTGTCAGTCTGTCAGACATTCATCTTGCTCTCTGTCAGACATTCATGTTGCTCTCATGTCAAGGTATGAACGTCAGATGCATGTAAGCGGACAAGTACCGGATTAATCAATCTAGTTCTCATGTCAAAAGCACCATGAGAAGGCAAAAGCACCATCAGGAAGCTCTTCAAAAACAATAAGGGAAAGATAGGGTGCTTCTCTTAGATGCAAGCAAATGGAGTACCACGTGCACGACAAGAACTCTTCCTAGTCAACAGATCTCTAAACGTATTCCCTTTTTTTTTCTTTTTCTCCGCTAAATGGTAAGTATGTCGGGCACATAGATCGTATCCTTGCACAAGGTCGACTGTCCAACTCTTGTTCTTTATACATTTAGAAGAGTCCATATAACATATTGTGATTCTTCTGTTGGGAAAGAGGAGTTGAATTCCTTGGGATTAACTTCCTGTCTTTGGAATTACGAATCCGGAGAAAAGGTTCCACAATGCATAGAAGCCAGATGAGACTATAGCAGCAATGTTATGGTTGGGAGTTACTGCCACTGCCATCAATCCACAGAAAGTGAAGTATAACAAGGTGAAATACATGAACAAATACCATAAGAATTTGGAAACTGTCCACTAAAATCCAATCATAGTGTAAACTATGACTCCGTACGTGACAGTCTGAAGACTCTGAACAAAGATATAAGGAATCTCAATCCCAATCTGTAAAACAAGATCAGTTGTGCCGACTAATTTAGTGAAATGTGTTCAGAATTTCAAAGAAAGTGTTAGAAAACGAATATTATGTCCTGAAATCTGCCTCTTTTAAGAAACATCAACAAAGCCATGGCAACAGAGAATATTTACCAGTCTATTGCTGGCATTTGCTTCTTTTTGAATGAACATGAAGAAAGAGGTATTTGTACTTGTGCAACCAGGCGTAACCAGTTTTCTAATTCGTCAGTGGATTTCCGGTCTCTGGCTATTCCCAGAATGCACAACCTTACCGAGAAAAGTAATGTATACATTTTTTGCCATCACAGAATCCAATTCATTTCTTTGTTTGGTAAACAAGTTTATTCTTTGTCTGCCTCTCTAAGGGAACTCAAGAAATGGTCATCCAAGTAACTGTCGATGTTTTCCTGGTTTATAGCCGGCATTTCCTATCTATTGTTTTATTCGTGTGAAAAAACTAGCAAGGGATATTTGTATTCACACAAATAGCGAGTAATTAATTTTCTTAACGTGTGAATCCCAGTCTTCGGTTGTTTCCATAACCCAGATTTTTGAATTATGACGAGGCATTCAAATCACAATGTCATGTAGAAATACAACTTATTACCTGTGCAAATGCATACGGCAATGCTGAATACATTCTGGCTGCCTTTTCCCTATAGAATACTGTTCTCTCAATAGCAACCACCGGCTGCACTGACACGGAATTTTGTACACCAAGAAATAGAACAGCAGCATACATATAACCCATTGTGTTCAAGATATCTTGCTGTGTTCCCCTGCAATTCCAAAACAGTCTAAGACACCTGAGTTCTAAAAAAATTAGGACATGGACATGTCAGGATGTGTAGTGATGTGTTGGGTCTGAATAAGCATACATAAGATGAACAACCTGTAGGAAAATAGTACGGTAAAACCAGTAAACGATTTTACTAATTTCTGGAATTTACAACATGAACATGAATTGCAAAATTACAAAATATGAAATGTAGACATAAACTGTAAAAGAGTATTAGCAATTTCAAACCGAGACCCATTTTGTTCAACGGTGCCCTTAAGACAAATTCGCTGCCTCACCGGTGTTGGAGGTTGTGTCGGTGTTCGTTTCCCAGGGTTGACTCGGTTACCACTTAGCCGCCGGAGCACCGCCGTAGACTGCCCGTCGAACTAACTTGTGTCTGTACTCTCTCTCTCTCTAGAAAAGAACAATTGTATTGCAGAAGAAGTAGTAGAGATGCTTTGGATTGTTTTACGGTGTGTTGAAACCAAAGGTAGAGGTCCTCTTATATAGCTGAAGGAGGAGCCTCTACCATCAATACGACAATGAATACGAATATTCATGGAGGAGCCAATAACAAATAGGGGAATTGATTCCGCAATTCAATTCTGAAATAAAATTGATACAGTTATTATTCCCGAAATTGAATACACAATCATGGGTAATAACTCTGAGTAATCAACCCAGTTTTGACCATTCAACCGTGCACTGTTGTCGGTCCAAAATCCACTTTGAGAGACAATTTCTCATTCATCTCTCAATGGAATTTGTTCATTTTTTAGCCGGTTTAAAACCCTTGGCAAGGAGTATCTAAAACCCAATTGGGCCCACCTCCCGCGGTGTGGGTCCCACCAAATTCTCTTTGGTTAAAATTTCATTTTTCCAACAATCCCCCACATGAATGAAATTGACTGAATCCAACTCGGGAGACAAAGCTGATACGAGAGAGTGTGCAATGGAAAAATTCCGCATAGGATAGGTAGTTTTTGGCCTTGAACCTTCCCTTGTGAATACCTATCGGATTTACTGGCTAACCAGTGAACATGTTGTCTTGAACTGTTCTGCCGTTTGTATAAACCAAGACAACAGGCATCACACGGAACTTCTCCCAACACAGTTCAGTTCTCACTGTTGGGTTCGTTTTGGCCATGACACCCATTCTTGGTTCTGCAAGTATTTTCTCGAGAATTTTGCCTTCTTAAGTTCTCAAAGAAGCGGCCCCACTTCATACTCACATAGGTGACCTTCTTATAAAGGGTATCCTCCTATACCCCGCCTGGCATTTTAGCGCATAAGAGTCATTAAAAGCCAATGCTTAACCTATTTCCATTTGCAGGTATCACTGTTTCGCACCATAGGAATGAGCAAGAGAACATGTCCCCACAGTGATCGTTCTCCGTTACTCGCAAGTAGGTTGTCCCATTGAACCTAGATCTTGGGATCTCCAGTCAGCTAGGTTGGGTTTCCTTCACAGTAACACGAGCGTAGTAGGCTTTAACCCCATTCCATTCGATGCTTTCTCAACTAGCTCTTTGTTCAACCCTTTGGTTAGCGGATCCGCAATGTTGTCCTTTTACTTCACATAGTCAACAGTAACAACCCCAGTTGAGAGTAATTGTTTAATGGTATTGTGTCTACGATGGATATGCCTAGACTTACCATTATACATATTACTTTGTGCCCTTCCTGTTGCTGATTGACTATCGCAATGGACGCAAATTGCTGGCACAGGTTTCGACCATCTTGGAATATCTTCTAGAAAATGGCGTAGCCATTCCGCCTCTTCAATTGCTTTATCTAAAGCAATGAATTCAGATTTCATTGTAGAACGTGCTATACACGTCTGTTTTGAAGATTTCTAAGAGACAGCTGCACCGCCAAATGTAAAGACATATCCACTCGTGGATTTCGAGTCTTTCATATCTGATATCTAGTTTGCATCACAGTACCCTTCTAGTACTGCTGGATATCTGGTGTAGTGCAGTCCCAAATCACGAGTATGCCTTAAATAGCGTAGTACTCTCACTATCGCCTTCTAGTGGTCATGCCTTGGATTACTCGTGTATCTACTCAGTCTGCTAACTGAATAGGCTATGTTAGGCCAAGTGCTTGCAGAAATGGCTCCAACCCTGGGAATACTTCTGATGGTATTTTCCTAAGTGGTTTGACCATAACTGTTTGGTGCGCCAGCACTGGTTCTTGTAGGAACAAGTTCCTCTCATTTAGGGAATGAATAGGATAGGCAACTGATTGCCTTGTAAAGGTCCAAGTGACAAAGACTTCTTATCAATGAGTTGAAAGAAGTACTGAGTCCTTGGATTTAATCCACACTGAGGTGTGTGATTTACAGTTACCTTAGAATGTGGGGGTGTCTAGCAAAAGTAACTGTACCTCTACCTAACAAAAGAGAAGATAAGGCCAAGGACTGTTGATTGTGTGTTTATTGGTTACGAACATAACAGTACTGCCTATTGGTTCTTGTGTATGAATCTGAGATATTAGATTTTCACAAGAACACTATCATGAAATCTAGGAATGTGACGTTCTTTGAACACATATTTTCTTATAGATCCATGAAAGAGTCAAGTTCCGCGAAGCGGACTTTGGAGACTGCATATGAAAGCAGTCAAGACCAAGAGGAAGAAGTTAATGTTGAGCCAAGACATAGCAAATGGGCAAGAACATCAACATCCTTTGGTTCAGACTTCCTAACGTATCTGTTAGAAAGTGAGCCTCGAACATTCAGGAAAGCTGTGAGCTCTCCTAAGGGTCCTTTATGGAAAGAGGCTATTAAGAGTGAAATTGATTCCATTCTGTAAAACCATACGTGGGAATTGGTGGATCTTCCTCCTGGTAGTAAGCCTTTGGGCTAACAGTGGATTTTCAAGAGGAAGATGAAGGCAGATGGATCAATAGATAAGTACAAAGCTAGGCTTGTCATTAAAGGTTATAGACAAAAGGAAGGCTTAGACTACTTTGATACTTATTCTCCTGTCACCAGGATCACATCCATTCGAATGATAATCGCATTTGCAGCTCTACAAAATCTTGAGATACATCAAATGGATGTGAAAACAGCTTTCCTAAATGGCGATTTAGATGCGGAAATCTACATGGAACAACCCGAGGGTTTTTCTGTGCCAGGTCAAAAAAGGAAAGTCTGCAGACTTGTTAGATCTTTGTATGGTCTAAAACAAGTACTGAAACAATGGCATGAGAAATTTGACAATGCTATGTGGTTTCACAATCAATGAGTGTGACAAATATGTATATGTCAAAGACACGGTAGAAGGGTTTGTCATTTTGTGTCTCTACGTTGATGACATGGTCATTGTTGGTAGTAATGATAAGATTATCAAATCTACCAAGAAGATGTTGAACTCGAAGTTTGACATGAAAGATATGGGTCTTGCAGATGTAATACTAGGTGTTAAAATTACTAGAACATCTGATGGACTTGCACTATCTCAGTCTCATTATGTCGATAAGATTCTTGAGAAGTTCAGCAAGTCTGATACGAGTATAGCAAGGACTCCTGTGGATGTGAATCTTCACTTATCCAAGAATGTGGGGTTAGGGGTATCCCAATTGGAGTATTCTCTGATAATTGGGAATCTAATGTACTTGATGAGTTGTATAAGGCCCGACAGAGCCTATTCAATTAAAAGACTGAGTAGATACACGAGTAATCCAGGGCATAACCACTGGAAGGCGATAATGAGAGTACTACGCTATTTAAGGCATACCCGTGATTTGGGACTGCACTACACCAGATATCCAGCAGTATTAGAAGGGTACTGTGATGCGAAGGGTACTGTGATGCAAACTGGATATCAGATATGAAAGACTCAAAATCCACGAGTGGATATGTCTTTACATTTGGTGGTGCAGCTGTCTCTTGGAAATCTTCAAAACACGAGTGTATATCACGTTCTACGATGGAATCTGAATTCATTGCTTTAGCTAAAGTAACTGAAGAGGCGAAATGGCTATGCCATTTTCTAGAAGATATTCCAAGATGGTCAATACCTATGCCAGCAATTTGCGTCCATTGCGATAGTCAATCAGCAATAGGAAGGGCACAAAGTAATATGTATAATGGTAAGTCTAGGCATATCCATCGTAGACACAATACCATTAGACAATTACTCTCAACTGGGGTTGTTACTGTTGACTATGGGAAGTCAAAGGACAACATTGCGGATCCGCTAACCAAAGGGTTAAACAAATAGCTAGTTGAGAAAGCATCGAATGGAATGGGGCTAAAGCTTACTACGCTCGTGTTACCGTGAAAAAAACCCAACCTAGCTGATTGGAGATCCCAAGATCTAGGTTCAATGGGACAACCTACTTGCGAGTAACGGAGAACGATCACTGTGGAGACATGCTCTCTTGCTCATTCCTATAGTGCGAAACAGTGATACCTGCAAATGGAAATAAGTTAAGCGTTGGCTTTTAATGACTCTTATGCGCTAGAATGCCAGGCGGGGTATAGCAGGATACCCTTTATAAGAAGGTCGCCTATGTGAGTATGAAGTGGGGCCGCTTCTTTGAGAATTTAAGAAGGCAAATTTCTCGGGAAAATACTTGCAGAATCAGGAAGGGGTGTCATGGCCAAAACGAACCCAACAGTGAGAATTGAATTGTGTTGGGAGAAGTTCCGTGTGATGCCTGTTGTCTCGGTTTACACAAATGGCAGAATAGTTCAAGACAACATGTTCACTGGCCAGCCTTTAAATCCGATAGGTATTCACAAGGGAAGGTTCAAGGCCAAAAGCTACCTATCCTATGCGGAATTTTTCCATTGTACTCTCTCTCGTATCAGCTTTGTCTCCCGAGTCGGATTCAGTCAATTTCATTCATGTGGGGGATTGTTGAAAAAATGAAATTTTAACCAAAGAGAATTTGTTGGGACCCACACCGTGCGAGGTGGGCCCAAGTGAGTTTTAGATACTCCTTGTCAGGGAGTTTAAACCAGTGAAAGAATGAACAAATTTCATTAAGAGATGAATGAGAAATTGTCTCTCAAAGTGGGTTTCAGACCGACAACAGTGCACGGTTGAATGGTCAAAGCTGGGTTGATTACCCAGAGTTATTACCCATGATTATGTATTCAATTTCGGGAATAATAACTATATCAGTTTCATTTCAGAATTGAATTGCGGAATCGATTCCCCTATTGATTATTGGCTCTTCCACGAATATTCGTATTCATTGTCGCATTGATGGTAGAGGCTCCTCCTTCAGCTATATAAGGGGACCTCTACCTTTGGTTTCAACACACCGAAAATAACCAAAGCATCTCTGTAATACAATTGTTCTTTTCGAGAGAGAGAGTACAGACACAAGTTGGTTCGCGGGCAAACTACGGCGGTGCTCCAGCGGCTGAGTGGTAACCAAGTTGTTGAAAAATGTATGCATTATAATTTGTGAAAATTTATATGTATCTCTATTAATTATTTTGATGATTAATTCAATGATATTTTTATTCGGCAAATACAAAATTATCGAAAAGTCGATTCCCGAATTAAATATTTTCGTGACCTTGAAATATAGCATAAAGTCTCTTGGATTCATGATTTATATTTACAAAGACTTTATTGAGCTCAATACATGCTTTAACGGTTTATTTAGATGAAATTGTGAGCCACAGGTTGACGAACCGGCTGACAAGCCGGCTGTCTGAACAGAAAGCTGTGACAACCGGACGACCACCCGGATGACCACTCTATCAAACGGCTAGTTTCCAACGGCTAGTTTCAAACGGCTAGTTTCCAACGGCTAGTTCCAACGGCTAGTTTCCAACGGCTAGTTTCCAACGGCTAGGAAGCATATGGATGGCTATATAAGGCATCAAGAACTCATTAATGAGTACATACACAAGCTACAACATTCCATATTATTACAAGAGCAAATTCTCAAAAGATCAAAGCCAAAAATTCTCATTGTTCTTCCACTTTCATATTATTCTTGAGAGAAAATTTGTACAAGTCGTGAGCGATAATTTTCATACCTTCTTCACATACTTGTATTTCCTAAGTGAGTGTTTGAGTCAAACACTTGAAAGCTTAGAAGACCAAATTCGGGTTGGAATTTGGGTGTTATTGTTTTTGAGAAGTTTTCGGAGAAAATTCTTGCGGTTGTGCTAGCTCCTCGGGAAAGCTAGAGGCATTCGGTTCTTGTAAGCACCCGCAAGACTTACAAGTTGTAATCTTTTAAAGATTAGTCTAACCTTCAAGTAATTGCTTGAGGAGAAGTGGAGTAGGGCCGGACCGTGGACAAATCCGGACCGAACCACTATAAACGGGTTCTATCTCTCTATCTCTCTATTTTGATTGCATACTTATTGTTTGCATATATTGTTAGAGATAAATTTTTATTGGTAATTATTACTAGCAATCCTATTCACCCCCCCTCTAGGTTGCATAATTTGGGTAACAATTGGTATCAGAGCCTCGGCTCTTGTTTGTAGATTTAACCATCTAAGAGTTAAGATCCATGGCAACCACTAGTAATGTTTCTTGTATCGAAGGTCAATCGTCCAATAGACCTCCCTTGTTCACCGGAGAAAATTACTCTCATTGGAAAAATAGAATGATGATCTTTATTCAATCCACGGATTATGATCTATGGAAAATTATCAAAAATGGTCCCATTATTCCTACTAAGAAAGTTGGAGAAGAGACTATGCCTAAACCAGATTATGAGTGGAGTCATTTGGAAAAGGCTTCAATAGAAAAGAACTATAGAGCTATGAACCTTCTTTTTTGTGCTATTACTCCCAATGAATATGATTGTGTTTCCGCATGTGAATCGGCTAAAGAAATATGGGATAAGTTAGAAATGTCACATGAAGGAGATAGTCAAGTTAAGGAGTCCAAAATTGATATTCTTGTGCATAGCTATGAGCTCTTCAAAATGAAACCGGATGAATCTATATCTCAAATGTTTGCTAGATTTGCTAGTATTACTAACGGTTTAAAAGCTCTTGGAAAGATTTACAGTCAATCCGAAATGACAAGGAAGGTGCTCCGTTCCATGCCAACCAATTGGGACACTACCACCTCCATCATCCTACAATCCAAAGATTTCTCAACATACACGATGGACAAGCTCATGGGATCTCTCATGACGGAGGAAATGCATCACAACCTCAAGGGTGAAAAAGAGAAGAAAGTTAAGGATCTTGCCTTCAAAAGTACAACAAGCAAATCAAAAAGCAAGGAGGATTCAAGCAACGAAAGTGAGGATGATGAAATGGCGCTCATCACAAAAACGTTCAAGAAACTCCTCAAAAATAGAGCATCTCACAAAGGCAGAGGATTTTCAAGAAAAGATGGAGGCAAAGAAGAAAATAGTAAAAAGGATCCAATCATTTGCTACGAGTGCAAGAAGCCCGGCCACATCAAAAGTGAATGTCCATATGCAAAAAAATATTCAAAGAAGGACAAAAAGAGAGCTATGATGGCCGCATGGGACAATAGTGACGATAGTAGCTCCGATGAGGACGATGAGCAACAAGAGGTCGCTAACTTGTGTTTCATGGCCATCGAAGAAAACGAGGTAGATCTCGACTCATCCTATTCCTTTGATGAATTATTTATTGCCTATAAAGAGTTGAAAGTAGAATTTGAAAAGGTTGTTTCTAAAAACAAATTTCTTAAAAAGGTTGCTAAAGATCTTTCACTAGAAATAGATGATTTAATTGAAGAGAAAGATATTTTGGAGGAAGAAAATGAAAGTTTAAGAACCTCTTTGGAAAAAGAAAAAGAGTATTTGAAGGATACTTCCAAAAACGAATCTTTAGAAAAACAAATTGATGATTTAACTAATTCTCTTTCAAAACTCACTAATGGAAAAGAAAGTTTAGACATTCTTCTTGGAAAACAAATGGTTTCTTTTCACAAGGCCGGAATTGGTTATAATCCCACTCAACACAAAAATCTTTTTGAAAAAGATGTTCCTCCTTCTAGCCATTCTAAATTGACATGTCATTATTGTGGTAAAATTGGTCATATTTCTCCTACATGTCCTATGAAAGGATACTCATCTTCTAATGCAAAAAAGGTTTGGGTTCCTAAGAACCGTATCAATGCTAATCTTCAAGGACCCAAGATGATTTGGGTACCAAAAGTCAAGAATTGATGTGCTATTGTAGGTATGCTTCAAAAGTTCTCTCAAGGAAGGAAGTTGGTACCTTGATAGTGGATGTTCAAGACACATGACCGGTGACAAGAGGGCTTTCAATTCTCTTTCGTCTAAAGATGGTGGACATGTCACATTTGGAGACAACAACAAAGGTAAAATCATAGGAATCGGCAATATAGGTAATTCTCCTATTATTGAAGATGTTTTACTTGTTAATGGTTTAAAACACAATCTTCTTAGCATAAGTCAATTATGTGATAGAGGAAATCGTGTTATCTTTGAAAAATCCAAATGTATCATTGAAAATGACAAAAGCAACAAGACACTCTTCGTTGGACAAAGATTTGAAAATGTATATGTTTTTAATCTCAATGATTTAAGTAATTGTGATATAAAATGTTTTTCCGCTTTGAGTGAAAATAGTTGGCTTTGGCATAGGCGTCTAGGACATGCAAGTATGGATGCTATTTCAAAACTCTCTAGAAAAAATTTGGTAAAAGGTCTTCCTAAAATCAAATTTGAAAAAGATAGACTTTGTGGTCCTTGCCAACAAGGAAAACAAACCAAGGTTTCTTTTAAGTCCAAAAATGTTGTTTCAACTACTAGACCTTTGCAATTACTTCATATGGATTTGTTTGGACCAACTCGCTCTCCAAGTCTTTGTGGAAACTATTATTGTCTTGTTGTTGTTGATGATTTCTCTAGATATACATGGGTGATGTTCCTAGCTCATAAGAATGAGGCTTATCCTAATTTCACTAAACTTTGTAGAAGAGTTCAAAATGAAAAAGGCTTTGTTATTTCTAACATTCGTACGGATCATGGAAAAGAACTTGACAATTCTTTATATGAAAAGTTTTGTGATGAACATGGTATTGGTCATAACTTTTCCGTACCTCGTACTCCTCAACAAAATGGAGTAGTAGAGAGAAAAAATCGTACTCTGGAAGAAATGGCCCGCACTATGCTTTGTGAAAACTCTTTGCCAAAATATTTTTGGGCGGAAGCCGTTAATACCTCATGCTATATTTTGAATCGAGTTTTAATTAGGCCTATCCTCAAGAAAACTCCTTATGAGCTTTGGAATGGTAGAATACCCAACATTAATTACTTTCATGCCTTCGGTTGTAAATGTTATGTATTAAACAATGGAAAAGATAACTTGGGTAAATTTGATTCAAAATCGGATGAAGGCATCTTTATTGGTTACTCTCTTACTAGCAAAGCATATAGAATTTATAATAAGCGCACTAATCTTGTTGAAGAATCTATTCACGTTTCCTTTGATGAATCTAATCCTTGTGCTACTAAGGATGTTGTTAATAATGATGACTTAGAGATTACACATAAGATTCATGACTTGACAATTCAAGAAAAAGTTGATGGTGATACTCAAGTAGAAAGCTCTCAAATCAAAGAAGATGAAGTTATTAATCAACCTCAAGATGCCATGGGAGACAACCAAGATCTTTCCAAGGATTGGAGATTCGTGCAAAACCATCCAAAGGACTTGATTCTTGGAGAAGTTTCGAAAGGGGTAACCACTCGCTCGTCTCATAGAAATTTTTGTGAAAATCAAGCTTTTGTTTTTCAAATTGAGCCTAAAAACTTTCCGGAAGCTCAAGATGATGAAAATTGGATTTTGGCCATGCAAGATGAGTTAAATCAATTTGAAAGGAATAAAGTTTGGGCATTAGTACCTAAGCCTCTTGATCACACTATTATAGGTACTAAATGGGTTTTTCGTAACAAGCTAGATGAATCCGGAAATATTGTTAGGAATAAAGCTAGACTTGTTGCTCAAGGTTATAATCAAGAAGAAGGTATTGATTTTGAAGAAACTTTTGCACCGGTAGCTAGATTAGAGGCTATTCGCATATTACTTGCCTTTGCATCTTTCAAAAATTTCAAGCTTTATCAAATGGATGTGAAAAGTGCATTTTTGAATGGGTTCATAAATGAAGAAGTTTATGTCAAACAACCTCCCGGCTTTGAAGATCATGTATACCCCGATCATGTTTTTAAACTCTCAAAAGCTTTATATGGTTTGAAGCAAGCACCACGTGCATGGTATGATAGACTTAGTTCATTCTTGCTTGACAATGGCTTTACTCGTGGAAAAATTGATACTACTCTTTTCATTAAAGCCAAAGGTAAAGATATGCTCATTATTCAAATATATGTTGATGATATTGTCTTTGGTGCCACTAATGATAATATGTGCAAAGAGTTTGCTAAGTGTATGCAAGGTGAATTTGAAATGAGTATGATGGGGGAGCTTAACTTCTTCCTCGGACTTCAAATCAAGCAAACTAATGAGGGGATCCTAATCAACCAAGCCAAGTATGCGAAAGAACTTATTAAGAAGTTTGGCATGGAAGGATCAAAGCCAACGAGCACACCAATGAGCACATCAACTAAGCTAGACAAAGATGAGAATGGTAAGGCCGTCAATGAAAAGATGTATCGAGGTATGATCGGCTCATTACTTTATCTCACTGCAAGTAGACCGGATATAATGTTTAGTGTTTGCATGTGTGCTAGATTTCAATCATGTCCTAAAGAATCGCATTTAAAAGCTATTAAACGTATCTTTAAATATGTTGGCGGTTCTCATGACTTAGGATTGTTTTATCCACGTGGAGTTGCATTTGATTTAATTGGTTATTCAGATGCGGATTTTGGAGGTTTCAAAGTTGATCGTAAAAGTACAAGTGGGACTTGCCAATTTCTAGGGCACTCTCTAGTGTCTTGGCATAGCAAGAAACAAAATTCCGTAGCTCTATCTACCGCCGAGGCGGAATATGTAGCGGCCGGAAGTTGTTGTGCCCAAATATTGTGGATCAAACAACAAATGGAGGATTTCAATTTGCAATATGATCATATTCCTATTAAATGTGATAATACTAGTGCAATTAGCTTAACCAAGAATCCAATTCAACATTCTCGAACAAAACATATTGAGATTAGACATCATTTTATAAGAGATCATGTTCAAAAAGGGGATATTGAACTTAACTTTATTAGTATCGACAAGCAATTGGCGGACATTTTCACAAAACCCCTTGGTGAAGAACAATTTTGTTTCATTCGACGAGAACTCGGCATGTCTAATCATTTATGAAAAAGTTGTGTTCTTGATGTCAAAAGTTTTTTTTGGATTCAATGTTGAGTTGATTGAATTCGTAAATATCATACTTGATGGAGAGTACAAATGATCTTGATAAAGAAATCACCCTCCAAACATTTTATCATATGTTTCATTTTCCTGTGTTTGGTATGAAGAAAATCAGTTTTATGGTCTTTAATGTTACTCCTCTTAAACGATTTCTGGACTTAACCTGCATTTGTCAGTCAGATGTCCAAGCGGATGTCCAACCGGACAACCGTGAGGTTGAGACTTATTCAAGCTTTTGCGTTGCTAACTCTGATTTATTAAGTCTGTTACACTTAGTTTGTATGAACTTCATGGCTTAGTGCTTAAATTGTCTCTTATATACTTCGCCGATATGAATTTCTTGTCTCTAAGCTTGCAGGGATAATCATTCTCGGTAATACCCCTCGCATTCTTTAAAAAGCTCTCTTTTAGGGGGAGCATGTATTAAGGGGACACAACAATAAACACCCGAACACAATTTTCTTCCCCTATTCTTGTTCTTTTCGGCGCCACCCCTATCCTATCTCTATTCGGCGCCACCCCTATCCTATCTCTATTCGGCACCGCCCCTATCCTATCTCTATTCGGCGCCGCATCTCTATCCCTTATCCTCAAACACTTCTCTCATACTCTATAAATTCAACAACACTCTCTCTATCTCTTCATCTATCTATCTTTCCTTCTCTCTCGGCCTAAATCTCTCATCAAGCAATGGCAAACATACCGCAAGGGTTACCGTTTGAGTTTTACGAAAGAGATGCCGAACGAGCAGAGTTCAGGTTGTTTATCCAAACCATTTGGATGCAACTCTTTATCTTCATTCTGCTGTGTGCGTTACTTACCATGAGAATACCACCATGGTTCGGATGGAATGTAAATGTGGATACTCTGTGGTATTGGATTGGCATTATAGCTGCCGTTGTAGCAGCCATTATTCGAGAATACGAAAATCAAGGACGCCAAGCTCTCAATGAACGAAGATAGAGTGCTACAGGGCAAGAGCGGCATGGTGCTGGAACCATGGCCCTATTGTTTTTCTCTTTTTAGTTTTTTTTTTATGATGTCACAGGGGGAGAAAAAGCCAAGTTTTAATTGATCTATCTTGCCATTTTGGGCAAATTTAAAAAATTGCTTGCTATGATTTGATGATTATTGCTATTACTCGTTGATCATAGATAACTGCTTTGGTGCATGTATTAAGGGGGAGATTGGCATAACTCCTACTTGAATAAAAACTATCATTTTGTGTCATCATCAAAAAGGGGGAGATTGTTGAAAAATGTATGCATTATAATTTGTGAAAATTTATATGCATCTCTATTAATTATTTTGATGATTAATTCAATGATATTTTTATTCGGCAAATACAAAATTATCGAAAAGTCGATTCCCGAATTAAATATTTTCGTGACCTTGAAATATAGCATAAAGTCTCTTGGATTCATGATTTATATTTACAAAGACTTTATTGAGCTCAATACATGCTTTAACGGTTTATTTAGATGAAATTGTGAGCCACAGGTTGACGAACCGGCTGACAAGCCGGCTGTCTGAACAGAAAGCTGTGACAACCGGACGACCACCCGGATGACCACTCTATCAAACGGCTAGTTTCCAACGGCTAGTTTCAAACGGCTAGTTGCCAACGGCTAGTTTCCAACGGCTAGTTCCAACGGCTAGTTTCCAACGGCTAGGAAGCATATGGATGGCTATATAAGGCATCAAGAACTCATTAATGAGTACATACACAAGCTACAACATTCCATATTATTGCAAGAGCAAATTCTCAAAAGATCAAAGCCAAAAATTCTCATTGTTCTTCCACTTTCATATTATTCTTGAGAGAAAATTTGTACAAGTCGTGAGCGATAATTTTCATACCTTCTTCACATACTTGTATTTCCTAAGTGAGTGTTTGAGTCAAACACTTGAAAGCTTAGAAGACCAAATTCGGGTTGGAATTTGGGTGTTATTGTTTTTGAGAAGTTTTCGGAGAAAATTCTTGCGGTTGTGCTAGCTCCTCGGGAAAGCTAGAGGCATTCGGTTCTTGTAAGCACCCGCAAGACTTACAAGTTGTAATCTTTTAAAGATTAGTCTAACCTTCAAGTAATTGCTTGAGGAGAAGTGGAGTAGGGCCGGACCGTGGACAAATCCGGACCGAACCACTATAAACGGGTTCTATCTCTCTATCTCTCTATTTTGATTGCATACTTATTGTTTGCATATATTGTTAGAGATAAATTTTTATTGGTAATTATTACTAGCAATCCTATTCACCCCCCCTCTAGGTTGCATAATTTGGGTAACACAAGTCAACCCTGGGAGACGAACACCGACACAACCTCCAGTACTGGTGAGGCGACGAATTTGTCTTAAGGCCACCGTTGAACAAAACAGGCCTCGGTTCCGAATTGAAAATCAGTTTCTGGATCTCCGAACAAGGTTTTGTGAAAAACATTTTGTGGGGGATTGTTGAAAAAAATGAAATTTTAACCAAAGAGAATTTGGTGGGACCCACACCGCGCGAGGTGGACCCAAGTGAGTTTTAGATACTCCTTGTCCGGGAGTTTAAACTGGTGAAAGAATGAACAAATTCCATTAAGAGATGAATGAGAAATTGTCACTCAAAGTGGATTTCAGACCGACAACAGTGCACGGTTGAATGGTCAAAGCTGGGTTGATTACCCAGAGTTATTACCCATGATTGTTTATTCAATTTCGGGAATAATAACTGTATCAGTTTTATTTCAAAATTGAATTGCGGAATCAATTCCCCTATTGATTATTGGCTCCTCCACGAATATTCGTATTCATTGTTGTATTGATGGTAAAGGCTCATCCTTCAGCTATATAAGGGGACCCCTACCTTTGGTTTCAACACACCGAAAATAATCCAAAGCATCTTTGCAATAGAATTGTTCTTTTCGAGATAAAGAGTACAGACACAAGTTGGTTCGCGGGCAGTCTACGTCGGTGCTCCGGCGGCTGAGTGGTAACCGAGTCAACCCTGGGAGACGAACACCGACACATCCTCCAGCACCGGTGAGGCGGCAAATTTGTCTTAAGGCCACCGTTGAACAAAACGGGGTCTCGGTTTGGAATTGCTAATACTTTTTTGCAGTTTATGCCTACATTTCATGTTTTATAATTTTGAGATTCATGTTCATGTTGTAATTTCCAGAAATAAGTAAAATTGTTTATTGTTTTCCGCACTATTTTCCTACAATCTTAAGACAAATTCTTTTTGGAAAAATAGTGTTTTTGTTGAAAACAGTTCTACAAACTTGCTTTCGGTTTCTGGAAAAAGAACACAAGGTTTTTCCACTGTTCTCGTAACAGTTTTTAAAAAAAGCACTAGTTTTTAGTGTAGTGGCATAAGTTATAATCTGGTTTTGGAAACAGTATTATTGATGATTAAACCTTTTGCAAGCTTGACTACATCTTAATTTGTTTGCTTTGGTATATCTCTTGTTTCCGAACAGTATTGTTCTAAAGATTGTAGGAAAATAGTGCGGAAAACAATAAACGATTTTACTAATTTCTGGAAATTACAACATGAACATGAATCGCAAAATTACAGAACATGAAATGTAGGCATAAACTGTAAAAAAGTATTAGTAATTCCAAACCGAGACCCGTTTTGTTCAACGGTGGCCTTAAGACAAATTCGCCGCCTCATCGATGCTGGAGGTTGCGTCGGTGTTCGTCTCATAGGGTTGACTCGGTTGCCACTTAGCTGCCAGAGCACCGCCGTAGACTGCCCGTCAAACCAACTTGTGTTTGTACTGTCTCTCTCGAAAAGAACAATTGAATTGCAGAGATGCTTTGGATTGTTTTCGGTGTGTTGAAACCAAAGATAGAGGTCCCCTTATATAGCTGAAGGAGGAGCCTCTACCATCAATACGACAATGAATACGAATATTCATGGAGGAGCCAATAATCAATAGGGGAATTGATTCCGCAATTCAATTCTGAAATAAAACTGATACAGTTATTATTCCCGAAATTGAATACAGAATCATAGGTAATAACTCTGGGTAATTAACCCAGTTTTGACCATTCAACCGGTGCACTATTGCCGGTCCGAAACCTACTTTGAGAGACAATTTCTCATTCATCTCTCAATGGAATTTGTTCATTCTTTCACCTGTTTAAAACCCTTGGCAAGAAGTATCTAAAACCCACTTGGGCCCACCTCCCGCGGTGTGGGTCCCACCAAATTCTCTTTGGTTAAAATTTCATTTTTCCAACAATCCCCCACATGAATGAAATTGACTGAATCTGACTCGGGAGACAAAGCTGATACGAGAGAGAGTACAATGGAAAAATTTCGCATAGGATAGGTAGCTTTTGGCCTTGAACCTTCCCTTGTGAATACCTATCGGATTTACTGGCTAACCAGTGAACATGTAGTCTTGAACTGTTCTGCCGTTTGTGTAAACCGAGACAACAGGCATCACACAAAACTTCTCCCAACACAGTTCAGTTCTCATTGTTGGGTTCGTTTTGGCCATGACACCCTTTCCTGGTTCTGCAAGTATTTTCTCGAGAATTTTGCCTTCTTAAATTCTCAAAGAAGCGGCCCCACTTCATACTCACATAGGTGACCTTCTTATAAAGGGTATCCTCCTATACCCCGCCTGGCATTTCAGCGCATAAGAGTCATTAAAAGTCAACGCTTAACCTATTTCCATTTGCAGGTATCACTGTTTCGCACCATAGGAATGAGCAAGAGAACATGTCCCCACAGTGATCGTTCTCCGTTACTCGCAAGTAGGTTGTCCCATTGAACCTAGATCTTGGGATCTCCAGTCAGCTTGGTTGGGTTTCCTTTATAGTAATACAAGCGTAGTAGGCTTTAGCCCCATTCCCTTCGATGCTTTCTCAACTAGCTCTTTGTTCAACCCTTTGGTTAGCAGATCCGCAATGTTGTCCTTTGACTTCACATAGTCAACAGTAACAACCCCAGTTGAGAGTAATTTTCTAATGGTATTGTGTCTACGACGGATATGCCTAGACTTACCCTTATACATATTACTTTGTGCCCTTCCTATTGCTGATTGACTATTGCAATGGACGCAAATTGCTGGCACAGGTTTCGACCATCTTGGAATATCTTCTAGAAAATGGCGTAGCCATTTCACCTCTTCAGTTGCTTTATCTAAAGCAATGAATTCAGATTCCATCGTAGAACGTGCTATACACGTCTGTTTTGAAGATTTCCAAGAGACAGCTGCACCACCAAATGTAAAGACATATCCACTCGTGGATTTCGAGTCTTTCATATCTGATATCCAGTTTTGCATCACAGTACCCTTCTAGTACTACTGGATATCTGGTGTAGTGCAGTCCCAAATCACGAGTATGCCTTAAATAGCGTAGTACTCTCACTATCGCCTTCCAGTGGTCATGCCCTGGATTACTCGTGTATCTACTCAGTCTGCTAACTGAATAGGCTATGTCGGGCCTTGTACAGCTCATCAAGTACATCTGACTCCCAATTATCCGAGAATACTCCAATTGGGATACCCTTACCCCCACATTCTTGGATAAGTGAAGATTCACATCCACAGGAGTCCTTGCTATACTCGTATCAAACTTGCTGAGCTTCTTAAGAATCTTATCGACATAATGAGACTGAGATAGTGCAAGTCCATCAGATGTTCTAGTGATTTTAACACCTAGTATTACATGTGCAAGACCCATATCTTTCATGTCAAACTTCGAGTTCAACATCTTCTTGGTAGATTTGATAATCTTATCATTACTACCAACAATGAGCATGTCGTCAACGTAGAGACACAAAATGACGTACCCTTCTACCGTGCCTTTGACATAGACACATTTGTCACACTCATTGATTGTGAAACCACTTAACATCATAGCATTGTCAAATTTCTGATGCCATTGTTTCGGTGCTTGTTTTAGACCATACAAAGATCTAACAAGTCTGCAGACTTACCCTTTTTTACCTGGCGCAGAAAAACCCTCGGGCTGTTCCATGTAGATTTCCTCATCTAAATCGCCATTTAGGAAAGCTGTTTTCACATCCATTTGATGTATCTCAAGATTTTGCAGAGCTGCAAATGCGATTATCATTCGAATGGATGTGATCCTGGTGACAGGAGAATAAGTATCAAAGTAGTCTAGGCCTTCCTTTTGTCTATAACCTTTAATGACAAACCTAGCTTTGTACTTATCTATTGATCCATCTGCCTTCATCTTCCTCTTGAAAATCCACTTGTAGCCCAAAGGCTTACTACCAGGAGGAAGATCCACCAATTCCCACGTATGATTTTGCAGAATGGAATCAATTTCACTCTTAATAGCATCTTTCCACAAAGGACCCTCAGGAGAGCTCATAGCTTCCTTGAATGTCCGAGGCTCACTTTCTAACAGATACGTTAGGAAGTTTGGACCAAAGGATGTTGATGTTCTAGCCCGTTTGCTACGTCTTGGTTCAACCTCAACTTCTTCCTCTTGGTCTTGACTGCTTTCATATGCAGTCTCCAAAGTCCGTTTCATGGAACTTGACTCTTTTATGGATCTATAAGGAAATATGTGTTCAAAGAACGTCACATTCCTAGATTCCATGATAGTGTTCTTGTGAATATCCAGTATCTCAGATTCATACACAAGAAACCGATAGGCAGTACTGTTATGTGCGTAACCAATAAACACACAATCAACAGTCCTTGGCCCTATCTTTTCCTTTTTAGGTGGAGGTACAGCTATCTTTGCGAGACACCTCCACATTCGAAGGTAACTGTAGGTAGGCTTCCTACCTTTCCACATCTCGTAAGGAGTCTTATTGACTTTCTTGCGAGGTACCTTGTTAAGTATGTAATTTGCGGAGAGGATAGCATCCCCCCACAAGTTTCGTGGCAACCCAGAACTTATCAACATAGCATTCATCATCTCTTTCATGGTACGATTTTTTCGTTCAGCAATTCCGTTTTGCTGAGGGGAATAAGGTGCAGTGGTTTGGTAGATAATTCCGTGTTGTGCACAGAATTCTCCAAACGGTGATTCATACTCACCACCTCGGTCACTTTTCACCACCTTAATCTTTTTGCTAAGTTGATTCTCAACTTCATTCTTATAAAGAATGAATTTGTCCAACGCTTCATCCTTGCTATTAAGCAAGTATACATAGCCATATCTGGTGCTATCGTCGATGAAAGTAATAAAATACTTTCCACCAGTTCGCCTCTGGACATACTTTAGATCACACACATCAGTGTGAACTAAATCCAATGGCTCAGTGCTTCTTTCAACCGCTTGAAAGGAAGACCTGGTCAATTTGGCTTCAACACAAGTCTCACACTTGTGTTTTTTATCAATTTGGAAAGCTGGAATGTGGTCTAAGTTAATTAACCTTCGCAAAGCATCATAATTAACATGACCTAGTCTACCATGCCACAAATTGGAAGACTCAAGCAAGTAAGCAACTGGGGATTTCATTTTATTAATACGTGGAATTACAGTCATTACATTGAGCTTAAAAAGACCACTGGTCATATAGCCCTTTCCCACATATACCCCAGCCTTGGTGACAGTCACCCTATCCGCTTCAAACACCATGCGGAAGTCATGCTTGCTTAGTAGAGAACCGGACACCAAGTTCTTGCGAATGTCCGGCACAAATAGGACATTGTTGAGAGTCAGCTCCTTGTCAGATGTCATCTTCAAGATCACCTTGCCTTGACCCTCAACCTCAGAGGTTGCAGAGTTCCCCATGAACAGCTTCTCACCGTTTGTAATCGGCTCGAAGGAGGTGAACAGCTTCTTCTCACAACAAATGTGGCGGGTAGCTCCAGTATCAACCCACCACTCTTGAGGGTTTGACCCCACCAAGTTCACTTCAGAGACCACCGCTGATAGGTTGACATCAGAGCCATCCTCCAGTTCTGCCAAATGCGCGCGCGCCCTTGGGTTCGGAGGCTTAGTGCACTTTGAAGCACGGTGCCCAACCTTGTCACAATTGAAGCACTTGCCTTGAAACTGGAACTTTTTCTTGGCAACGCCTCCTTTAGGTCCCAGCTTGACCTCTTTGCCTTTCTGTTTGTCAGACTGCTTTCCAGACTGATGCTTCTTCGTTCCCGAAGACTGGCCATGTTCCAACACATTAGCCTTGGCGGCGTAAGTGCTCCCTACCCTCCTTTCAGCCATCTTATTGTCTTCCTCAATACGAAGCCTAACAATAAGATCCTCCATAGTCATAGCCTTTCGCTTGTGCTTCAAGTACAACTTGAAGTCTTTCCAACCAGGGGGCAGCTTTTCTATCATGCATGCCACTTGGAAAGGCTCACACAGCAACATCCATTCGGTAGCAATTTCGTGCAAGATCACTTGGAGTTCTTGGACTTGACTGATCACAGTTTTCTAGTCCACCGTCTTGTAGTCCAAAAACCGGCTGACGACAAATTTCTTTGATCCGGCATCCTCGGTTTTGTACTTTCTGTCTAAGGACTCCCACAGTTCCCTAGCCGACTTCTTTACACAGTACACACTGTAAAGTGCATCGTGCAAGCAGTTCAGAACATAGTTCTTGCAGAAGTAGTCGTTCTCTTTCCAAGTGATTTGGTCCTCCAGGACTTGCATGTCTTGCTCATCTTCAGCAACGACAGGTGCATCCTCACTCAAAAACCTCGCAAGGCTCAGAGTCGTGAGGTAAAACAGCATCTTCTGTTGCCACCTCTTGAAATCCACACCAGTGAATTTCTCAGGTTTCTCCTCGTGGTTCACAGGAACCGCACGCACCGCCGTTGGGATTGGAGGATTCTGAGCCAAAGACACGGGAGTTTGCCCATTGTTGCCATTGGGGTTCCCGTTGCCACTTCCATTTCCAGTTTCAGTTGACATCTTTTCTGAAATTTAAGATCAAACACAAATTAGTTCCAAGATCTTAAACAGGAAAAATAGCCCAAACAGCCTAATCTTTTGAACTATAAAGACTGGAACTGGAAAACCCAAAGCAGAGAGTATCAAGTAATCTTCAAATAGTTGATCACTGTGTAACAAACAATAGCTTTACTGTACCGAAATATAATACGGTACCCAGGAACAAAACAAGTTAGTCCACAAACATATAACAAAAATATCAATTAAGTCTATTGGTCAAAACAATGAATGTGCACTGATGTATAAATAATAACGGAAAACCTTTTCCTGATACAAAGATATGCAAACTTTGAAAATCAAAAGTTTTATATCCACGTGTGTTCAATGCACTAAATAAATGGTAATAGTAATTGCCTTTACTCCTAGAAAAAACCTTCAACTGTTACACAAGTTTTGCAGGTTTGAAAAGTCAAATAAAGTATAACTCACCTAGCAAGTTTATAACAATGAATCTACTGGTTTTTTAAAGAAAAACCTGTAACAATTTTTTCCTTAAAACTAATCAAGTCTTGCCGTTACAAAAAAAAATTGAAGCACCTAATCATGAACAAATCAAAGCTTTGTAACCCACTGTACCGAGAATCAAAATGTTAGAAAATCTAATTAACTATTCAAGCCAATAAGATTCAAAATTTCAAAAAACCATGTATTGATCAGTGGAAGACAAATGAGTGAATCAAAACTATGAACACATATAACGAGTCACAACAGCAGTACCAACATGCAATACAGAAGCATATAATAATTTCCCAGGGATGTCAGTAGGAAACAAGTAGTATAAGTCCAAATAAAGACTACTAACTTTTCTAGAATTACACAAGCAATGAAAAGTCAAACCAATTGAACAATACTTTGCTATTACCAAACTGTTCAAAAATCCCATGAGCATTGAAAATACTACACTGAGATGTAAACAATTAGAAACACTTAGCATGCAAAACTACACGAAATAGGAGCACTTTAAACTAATCCACTACTGTTTGAACAGATGCAAACACAGTTTTCTCCAATTTTAACCATGCAAGACAGTAAAGTTAACAATCGCAATACTCCACTGAAATTAGGAAACCAATTATTAAACCGTTAGTCACAATACTGTCACGGGAAAGATGCAGATTGTAACCTTTGGAAAGTCAAAAACTTTTGAAGGGTTAAAAACTCGTAATCTGATCCGAGAGCTAAACTCAAAATGTTTTTTCCAAAACCTTGTTCGGAGATCCAGAAACTGATTTTCAATTCGGAACCGAAACTGATTTTCCCAAAAGAAAAAGGATTTGTCTTAAAATTTTAGGAAAATAGTACGGTAAAAACAGTAAACGATTTTACTAATTTCTGAAATTTACAACATGAACATGAATCACAAAATTACAGAATACGAAATGTAGACATAAACTGTAAAAGAGTATTAGCAATTTCAAACCGAGACCAGTTTTGTTCAACGGTGGCCTTAAGATAAATTCGCCGCCTCACCGATGCTGGAGGTTGTGTCGGTGTTCATCTCCCAGGGTTGACTCGGTTACCACTAAGCCGCCGGAGCACCACCGTAGACTGCCTGTCGAACCAACTTGTATCTGTACTCTCTCTCTCGAAAAGAACAATTGTATTGCAGAGATGCTTTGGATTGTTTTCGGTGTGTTGAAACCAAAGGTAGAGGTCCCCTTATATAGCTGAAGGAGGAGCCTCTACCATCAATACGACAATGAATACGAATATTCATGGAGGAGCCAATAATCAATAGGAGAATTGATTCCGCAATTCAATTCTGAAATAAAACTGATACAGTTATTATTCCCGAAATTGAATACAGAATCATAGGTAATAACTCTGGGTAATCAACCCAGTTTTGACCATTCAACCGTGCACTGTTGTCGGTCCAAAACCCACTTTGAGAGACAATTTCTCATTCATTTCTCAATAGAATTTGTTCATTCTTTCACCGGTTTAAAACCCTTGGCAAGGAGTATCTAAAACCCACTTGGGCCCACCTCGCGCAGTGTGGGTTCCACCAAATTCTCTTTAGTTAAAATTCCATTTTTCCAACAATAAATGATAGTTGAAAAAATGGAATTTTAATCAAAGAGAATTCGGTGGGACCCACTGCTTGACCGATTCCTAGACCTAAAATAATGGGTTGCCCCAAGCGTAGGGCTGAAACCGACGTAGCACAATATCCGGTAAGTCCGGAGTCGAATCCACAGAGACGGTGATGTGTGTTGCTTAAAAACTCGGGTTGTTATAATTTAAATGGGCTTTTAGGTAGCCACCCATTGTCGTTTAGTTGATTAATTAACTAATGCTAACAGATAAGTTGCTCAAACGATTAAAAAGAGAGGCACGGTCGTAGGGAATCCAACGCTCGCTACCCAATTAGAATCCACTCGCTTTTCAATGTTCTAAAAAAATGGTTAAATTTAGGGAGAATTGGAAACTCCAAAGGATGCGAATCCTAAGGTTGCCGGTCCCGTACACAGCGGCGAACAGGTTTTGGTCCCCTGTTCCCGCTCACATGAGCCCTGACAATGCCTCGGATTCGTCCAACGGACGTAGTTTTCACCAACTAAATAATTTAATTAAATTAATATGCGAAAAATTGCGAGATGAATCCTAATTGGGTCGCGGCGTGCTTCTACCCAGCGACCAAACCTCAGAAAAACTACTCATTCATTATTAAAAATAAAAGGAAAAAAACTCTAGATTGAAACATGCTTCCGAATACGAAATAAACAGAATAAATAGATTATATAAGTTCCAACAAACAACTTTAATGAATGACGAAAATTAGTACGAGTTACCGAAGTGCGAGTATTTAAACAAACGAAGAAAACTTCAGAAGAAAACTTCTGGAAAGAAAAACGAACATCTAAAGGCTGCCAAAATAAAATCCTAACCAAAGAAAATGGCACTCAGCAGTCCCGTTCTTCATTCTTTTCCGCCGCCTTGTTCTTTGATTTCGGCAGCCCCCAAATCTTCTCGTTTCATCTGTGGGCATGTATATATATATATTAAGCCAAAAACCCTTCTCTCCTTTTTTAATTCTAATTCCCAGTCGGGGCCACACTTCTACTGACCGACCTAATTCCCAATTGATCCAAAAGCCATTATTATCCTATGTAGTCATGCCCATGGACTACTTAAGTTCATAGCAAAATTCTTGACTCTATATTGACCTTCAAACGGACCACCTTCAATCACCATATAATATTTTAATTTCTCACTTCTTGCACTAAATCCTCCAAATACCTATAATACACAAATTAAGCATTAAACTCTAAATAATAATATAAATGAGGCGTAACAAAGATAAATTAGGAGACGCTAATGTGAACATTTACGCGCTTATCACCCACACCGCGCGAGGTGGGCCCAAGTGGGTTTTAGATACTCCTTGTCAGGGAGTTTAAACCAGTGAAAGAATGAACAAATTCCATTAAGAGATGAATGAGAAATTATCTCTCAAAGTGGGTTTCAGACCGACAACAGTGCACTGTTGAATGGTCAAAACTGAGTTGATTACCCAAAGTTATTACCCATGATTGTGTATTCAATTTCGGGAATAATAACTGTATCAGTTTTATTTCAGAATTGAATTGCGGAATCAATTTCCCCATTGATTATTGGCTCCTCCATGAATATTCGTATTCATTGTTGTATTGATGGTAGATGCTCCTCCTTCAGCTATATAAGGGGACCTCTACCTTTGGTTTCAACACACCGAAAAACAATCTAAAGCATCTCTACTACTTCTTCTGCAACACAATTGTTCTTTTCGAGAAAGAGAGTACAGACACAAGTTAGTTCGACGGGCAGTCTACGGCGGTGCTCCGGCGGCTGAGTGGTAACCGAGTCAACTCTGGGAGACGAATACCGACACAACCTCCTGCACCAGTGAGGCGGCGAATTTGTTTTAAGGGCACCGTTGAACAAAACGGGTCTCGGTTTGGAATTGCTAATACTCTTTTATAGTTTATGTCTACATTTCATATTCTGTAATTTTGCGATTCATGTTCATGTTGTAAATTCCAGAAATTAGTAAAATCGTTTATTGTTTTTACTGTACTATTTTTCTACAATCTTAAGACAAATTCTTTTTGGAAAAATAGTGTTTTTGTTGAAAACAGTTCTACAAACTTGCTTTCGATTTCTGGGAAAAGAACACAAGGTTTTTCTACTGTTCTCGTAACAGTTTTGATAAAGCACTGGTTTTTAGTGTAGTGGCATAAGTTTATAATCTGGTTTTGGAAACAGTATTATTGATGATTAAACCTTTTGCGAGCTTGACTACATCTTAATTTGTTTGCTTTGGTATATCTCTTGTTTCCGAACAGTATTGTGACTTCTGCATGATCGGTAGTATTGATCTAACATATTTTATTATTGTTTTTACTAATCTCAGTAGATTACTGTGGTTTTTGCATAATCAGTACTTGGAGTATTGTTAGAATTTTATTGACTTGTTATAAATTTTTTGAATCGGTGGAAGGGATCTTGCTATTTGCTTATGTGGATTTGCAAATAAACTCTACTGATGTAGCTTGAGATTACATGGAATATAGATCTTTTCCTGCATTAGTTCTACTATGTCAGTTTTCGTGACATTTTGTTTGAACTTTGGATGATTAGTTCCTTTCCCATGTGAAATTGTTTGTTGCTCTCATAGAATGTGCTGTTGGAGTTTCAGTCCGGAAAGGGATAATCCGTGTTCGGGTTTGAAAGAAACCCAGTTTGGGTTTGCGGAAAAAAAAAAAAACCGTTACTTATTCTTATCGAAGACAGTACTTAATATTTTGGGATATTAAAATTGTTTTGATTGTGATCAGTTACAAAGCGGTTTACATTTTTTAAAAGAGGAAGTGGATTATTTTGAAAGGGTAACTCTTGCATCAGAATAAAGGTTTTTGTCCACTGCTGTGATTATAGCAGTACATATTTCCATCGGGTTTTGACCAAGTTGGTTTTGATAGTTGATTTGTAATTGACTGTGGACTAACCCTTTATTCCTCGGCACGTTACAGTGAATTGAATTAGCAGATGATACTTTTGGGTAACGTAAGCATCTTCTTTCACCGTGTTGAAACAAATTTCCTTTTGACTTGCTAATTGGGTGTGAGTTTGTACCGTTTTCAAGCAAATTGAAAAAAAAATTAGTGCTCTACTTTCTGGAAAAATTTGGTAATTAAAGGCAGTAGAGTAATGATTGACATTTGGTAACTCCTTGTTTGTAATATAGCACGACTCTCTTAATTGGTTTAGTGTTTTGATAGCAAGGAAAGGAAAATAAAACTGTTACGGTTTTATTTGGAGGAAAGTCTCTAGTAATTTTCCTTTTGTCATTACTCCATTACCTACAGGTTTTATCAATAAGAACACGTTTCTTATTTTATTGGCATACTAGTTATTGGGTTCCACATGCAACTGTACGTTTTGCCAGATTTATATGTTGTAATTGGTTTGTTTTTTACCAACATTTAAGACTCGGTTTTTGAGAATACAGTGAGCTTATGTGTTGTGTTGCCCTCGTTATGTCTACTGAATTCTTGGAATAAAACAGGTTCTGGTTGGAAAAAAAAAACCAATTTTAGCATGAGTAAATTCATTTCGAGCATATCCGGACTTACCTTCTGGGTGGAAGTTTTTCATGATTGTTTCCACAGGATAGAATCCAGAGTGTTTATGCAAAATAATGGGCCATAACTTTTTGGAGCATGATTATTTTGTAGCTCATGGGTCATCATGGGTGGGATTGCTCAGAACAAAAGGAGAAACTATTTGGCTTCAGCAACGGTCGGTAGTGCACGACTTGACTTTGGATGGGTAAACTGTTTGGCTTCAGCTTTGGTCAGTCATGTGTGACTGGGCCTTGAATCAGTTTTTTGATAAATTGTTGGGCTACGGCCTCGGTCAGTCGTGCGCGACTTGGCTTCAGATCATTGGATCGTTCGGCCTCTGGAGTAGTCTACTTGGCTTTGCCCTTGACATTGCTCGGCCTCAGTCTTGTGTTTGATCTGCTTAATGTAGACAATTTCTGTACTCGGCTCTGTTAGGCCAAGTGCTTGCAGAAATGGCTCCAACCATGGGAATACTTCTGATGGTATTTTCCTAAGTGGTTTGACCATAACTGTTTGGTGCGCCAGCAGTGGTTCTTGCAGGAACAAGTTCCTCTCATTTAGGGAATGAGCAGGATAGGCAACTGATTGCCTTGTAAAGGTCCAAGTGACAAAGACTTCTTATCAATGAGTTGAAAGAAGTACTGAGTCCTTGGATTTAATCTACACTGAGGTGTGTGATTTACAGTTACCTTAGAATGTGGGGGTGTCTAGCAAAAGTAGCTGTACCTCTACCTAAAAAAAAGAGAAGATAAGGCCAAGGACTGTTGATTGTGTGTTTATTGGTTACGCACATAACAGTACTGCCTATTGATTTCTTGTGTATGAATCTGAGATATTAGATATTCACAAGAACACTATCATGAAATCTAGGAATGTGACGTTCTTTGAACACATATTTTCTTATAGATCCATGAAAGAGTCAAGTTCCATGAGGAGACTTTGGAGACTGCATATGAAAGCAGTCAAGACCAAGAGGAAGAAGTTGAGGTTGAGCCAAGACATAGCAAACGGGCTAGAACATCAACATCTTTTGGTTTAGACTTCCTAACATATCTGTTAGAAAGTGAGCCTCGAACATTCAAGGAAGCTGTGAGCTCTCCTAAGGGTCCTTTATGGAAAGAGGCTATTAAGAGTGAAATTGATTCCATTCTGTAAAATCATACGTGGGAATTGGTGGATCTTCCCCTTGGTAGTAAGCCTTTGGGCTACAAGTGGATTTTCAAGAGCAAGATGAAGGCAGATGGACCAATAGATAAGTACAAAGCTAGGCTTGTCATTAAAGGTTATAGACAAAAGGAAGGCCTAGACTACTTTGATACTTATTCTCCTGTCACCAAGATCACATCCATTCGAATGATAATCGAATTTGCAGCTCTGCAAAATCTTGAGATACATCAAATGGATGTGAAAACAGCTTTCCTAAATGGCGATTTAGATGAGGAAATCTACATGCATGGAACAGCCCGAGGGTTTTTCTGCGCCAGGTCAAAAAGAGAAAGTCTGCAGACTTGTTAGATCTTTGTATGGTCTAAAACAAGCACCGAAACAATGGCATGAGAAATTTGACAATGCTATGATGTCAAGTGGTTTCACAATCAATGAGTGTGACAAATGTGTATATGTCAAAGGCACGGTAGAAGGGTACGTCATTTTGTGTCTCTACGTTGATGATATGCTCATTGTTGGTAGTAATGATAAGATTATCAAATCTACCAAGAAGATGTTGAACTCGAAGTTTGACATGAAAGATATGGGTCTTGCAGATGTAATACTAGGTGTTAAAATTACTAGAACATCTGATGGACTTGCACTATCTCAGTCTCATTATGTCGATAAGATTCTTGAGAAGTTCAGCAAGTCTGATACAAGTATAGCAAGGACTCCTGTGGATGTGAATCTCCACTTATCCAAGAATGTGGGGGTAGGGGTATCCCAATTGGAGTATTCTCGGATAATTGGGAGTCTGATGTACTTGATGAGCTGTACAAGGCCCGACATAGCCTATTCAGTTAGCAGACTGAGTAGATACACGAGTAATCCAGGGCATGACCACTAGAAGGCGATAGTGAAAGTACTACGCTATTTAAGGCATACTCGTGATCTGAGACTGCACTACACCAGATTTCCAGCAGTACTAGAAGGGTACTGTGATGCAAACTGGATATCACATATGAAAGACTTGAAATCCACGAGTGGATATGTCTTTATATTTGGCGGTGCAGCTGTCTCTTGGGAATCTTCAAAACAGACGTGTATAGCACGTTCTACGATGGAATCTGAATTCATTGCTTTAGATAAAACAACTGAAGAGGCGGAATGGCAACGCCATTTTCTAGAAGATATTCCAAGATGGTCGAAACCTGTCACGACCCTGACCCGCCCCTTGAGGTCGTAATCATGACAAATGCCAGTGATTTCTCACTAAGGCCAAATCACAAATCAAATATCATCCAAGCAAGCGATGATCAAAAGGGGCTAAACATAACAGCGGAAGCAAAAGTTAACTTTTATTGATAACAAACCAAAGTCTTACATAGGTTTACAAACCAAAAGGATAAACCTCTCAGAGCTGTGCTTACCTACAAATTTACAAACTAAACAAATCATACACAAAACTAAGTGATCATGAAGTATAACTTTCTTTTCTAAATATACAACACATCTCAAAAGTAAACACTCTGCCACACTACGCGTCGCTTCCTGAAAGGTGAAAAAGAAAATACATAAGCCAAAGCTCGTGTGAATGATTAATACTTAACTCACATGTCTTCCATGGACAATGCAAAATAATTTGATAATTTTTCAAAACAAAGAACTCAAAACCATAAGCCAAATATAATGCACATTCCGCTATTCAAAATTCAAAAGCTACCAGGCGTCCCCGGTAGTGGATAAGCCAGACGTCTACGCATTATCCCAAAACACATACCAACCTCAAACACCCTTGCTAGCCATTAAGCCGTCCCCTAGCAAGACCGGACGTTGGGAATGCCATTAAATAGATTCGCAAATATTTTACAAATAGGTCCACCTTTCATTGGTATCCATGGAGTACACAATTTATAAAACATGTTCAAATAAGTACGATAAGGAAAACAAGTTCAAAACCATGTGATTTAGGTATTAAATCACTCACCTCGATCCACGTGACGACTCGAACTTCCTAAAACATTCAATCAAATGGAAACATGTTTAGACAATACTCAATGATTCTATTTATGCTCAATACAATGCCCTAATAGTGTTTAAGTTCAATTCAATTCAAATAAATCATACTCCCTTTCATCTTAAACCCAAAAATATTGAAACCAACGCCAAAAGATCACAAACTTACCAATCTTTAAACCTACAAGGACCCATAACCAATAGCGTCATTTAACCATAGCTAAACAATGAAAAACGCTGCTCAGTGAGCTGCCCAGATTTTCAGATTACAAGGCAATCTTCTAAAAATCACTATAAATCGAGTTCTCAATATTTTTGAGCGATTCCGGTCCCAAAAGTTGTGCGATTGAACAAAGCTTAAAAGTCACGAAGGAACCCTTGTCAAATCCGCACCCCAAGGGTGGTTAAACAGGGGTTTACCGAGGCTACACGAATCTGTCACGCAGCATGACAGATTGACACGCCTCCACTCAAATGATCATAACTTTCCGTATACTAAGAGTTTTAAGACGATTCCGGTGGCAAATGAAAGCTAACTTTAAGACCTTCGAACCGATACATAGTTTGCATAAAATGGACATCAGACGAGGAAGTTATGGCCATCCGAAGTGGGCTGAAACCCAGAAAACGAGACAGATTGCAGATCAGTATTCTAAAAACCACCAGAAATTCAATTCTCAACGGTTTCGGGTGATTCCAGCGGCACTAGAACGGGCTTTAAGTCTACTCTATTTCCTATGAAGGAACCAAAATTCAATTCCGAGTTTAAGACAATGAAAATCCCATAAACAGTGACCCATTTTCTGCAGAATTCCAGAAATGGAAAGAACAACCTCAAACAACGAAACAAGACACGATCTAGGTACATAAACACCGTATAAACTCATAGCAAGAGTAAGAAATCCCTACCTCATGGGTTTTGAGCAAAACCCGAACCTTTGACCAAGTCAACCAAACTCCCACGTGGTCCAATCATGATTTTTCTTGGATATTCGGAAAGCCCGTGCTCCATAGAACAACTTTAATTCTCGGACTTTGTTCGGAATCACGCTCTAAGTAGATGAAATCGAGGAGAGAAGTGGAGGGAGAGTTTCGGAGGGAGAGAGCCGAGAGAAAGAAAGAAAAAAAGGAAAAGGGGAAAAATGGTTTTTTTTTCCTGTACGCCCATATACATATACATATATACTTATCACACTTTCACCCCTGCACTTGCAATTATGTCACATTGATCCCCTAATCTTATAACCATGCCTTTATTCAAATTTCCACAATTTACGTCATTATTCGATAATTTTAATATTTCTTAAAAAAAATACGGCCCTAAAATACGGGTCTCTACAAAACCTGTGCCAGCAATTTGCGTCCATTGCGATAGTCAATCAGTAATAGGAAGGGCACAAAGTAATATGTATAATGGTAAGTCTAGGCATATCTGTCGTAGACACAATACCATTAGACAATTACTCTCAACTGGGGTTGTTACTGTTGACTATGTGAAGTCAAAGGACAACATTGCGGATTCGCTAACCAAAGGGTTGAACAAAGAGCTAGTTGAGAAAGCATCGAAGGGAATAGGGCTAAAGCCTACTACACTCGTGTTACAATGAAGGTAACCCAACCTAGCTGACTAAAGAGATCCCAAGATCTAGGTTCAATGGGACAACCTACTTGCGAGTAACGGAGAACGATCACTGTGGGGACATGCTTTCTTGCTCATTCCTATGGTGCGAAACAAAGATACCTGCAAATGAAAATAGGTTAAGCGTTGGCATTTAATGACTCTTATGCGCTGAAATGTCAGGTGGGGTATAGCAGGATACCCTTTATAAGAAGGTCACCTATATGAGTATGAAGTGGGGCCGCTTCTTTGAGAATTTAAGAAGGCAAAATTCTCGAGAAAATACTTGCAGAACCAGGAAGGGGTGTCATGGCCAAAACGAGCCCAACAGTGAGAACTGAACTGTGTTGGGAGAAGTTCCGTGTGATGTCTGTTGTCTCGGTTTACACAAATGACAGAACAGTTCAAGACAACATGTTCACTGGTTAGCCAGTAAATCCGATAGGTATTCACAAGAGAAGGTTCAAGGCCAAAAGCTACCTATCCTATGCGGAAATTTTCTATTATACTCTCTCTCGTATCAGCTTTGTCTCCCGTGTCGGATTCAGTCAATTTCATTCATGTGGGGGATTGTTGAAAAAATAAAATTTTAACCAAAGAGAATTTGGTGGGACCCACACCGCGCGAGGTGGGCCTAAGTGAGTTTTAGATACTCCTTGTCAGGGAGTTTAAACCGGTGAAAGAATGAATAAATTCCATTAAGAGATGAATGAGAAATTGTCTCTCAAGGTGGGTTTCAGACCGACAACAGTGCACAGTTGAATGGTCAAAGCTGGGTTGATTACCCAGAGTTATTACCCATGATTGTGTATTCAATTTCGAGAATAATAACTGTATCAGTTTTATTTCAGAATAGAATTGCGGAATCAATTCCCCTATTGATTATTGGCTCCTTTATGAATATTCGTATTCATTGTCGTATTGATGGTAGAGGCTCCTCCTTCAGCTATATAAGGGGACTTCTACCTTTGGTTTCAACACACCGTAAAACAATCCAAAGCATCTCTACTACTTGTTTTGCAATACAATTGTTCTTTTCGAGAGAGAGAGTGCAGACACAAGTTAGTTCGACGGGCAGTCTACGGCGGTGCTCCGGCGGCTGAGTGGTAACCGAGTCAACTCTGGGAGACGAACACCGACACAACCTCCTGCACCGATGAGGCGGCGAATTTGTCTTAAGGGCACCGTTGAACAAAACGGGTCTCGGTTTGGAATTGCTAATACTCTTTTACAGTTTATGTCTACATTTCATATTCTGTAATTTTGCGATTCATGTTCATGTTGTAAATTCCAAAAATTAGTAAAATCGTTTACTGTTTTTACCGTACTATTTTCCTACAACCACAAAACGGGTCTCGGTTTGGAATTGCTAATACTCTTTTACAGTTTATATCTATATTTCATATTCTGTAATTTTGCGATTCATGTTCTTGTTGTAAATTCTAGAAATTAGTAAAATCGTTTACTGTTTTTACCGTACTATTTTCCTACAATCTTAAGACAAATTCTCAGCTCCAAAAGGTTGTGTCAGTGTTCGTCTTCCCCTGCAATTCCAAAACAGTCTAAGACACCTGAGTTCTAAAAAAATTAGGACATGGACATGTCAGGATGTGTAGTGATGTGTTGGGTCTAAATAAGCATACATAAGATGAACAACCATCGAAAGTTTGACTACAACCCAACTTTTTTGAAACTGCATGATGACTCAAACGTTTCTCTAATGTCTCCCCCTCAAGTCTTAGCATGTCCTACTACTATAGAAATATATCAGAAAAATCAGACAAATATCATTTAGGTGTGTTAGACACGTGAGGCCAAAAATGTGTCCGTGCTTCTGAGTTCAATGCTGCTTATTTTGTTAGGGTTTTAATGAAACCTTTTGGAGCCGAGATCCCAGAAGATAGCCCCGAACATCACAGCTATGATAAATGTGAAGAAGAATCTCACTGCATTGTAAGGCGGTTTTCGCCAGTATGACAAGTGTTGTTTCCAGAGGCATGCCCAACATTGCGTGAAGAAAGATTGTGAGTATCGAGTGACGAAGTACAGATCTTTTGAGCCCGGAGGAGGCGTACTTACTTCCTTGATCAATTCTTTGTTTCTCTTGAGTCAGTCACCATCAAATGTCAAAACTAGCGCGTTGAACACTTGTGATCTGTCTATATTTTTTTTCCTTAGTATTTTCTTTTTGTTTTAATGAATAGTTCAATTGTACACAACGTTATTTCACATTCTTTCTCGATATTAGTTCACTGTCTTCATGATCACTTTCCTTTTGGTGTTTTTTCGGAAGTGGATTGTTTTCACACACACGAAAAAAGGGGACCACAAAAAAGTTTACATAACAAACCCAAAAAAAACACTTACACAATTCGCACCGTTTTCAATATTTTTTTTTTTTTTTTTTTTTTGTGTTTTTTGAAAGGCAGGTTGTTTTGATGAAAGAAGAACAAGAAAAAGAAAATTCCAAACAACAGTTGTCGACAGTTCGCCGGATGATTTCCCTGCTTTCTGGAAAACAAAAATAGAAACAAGAATGAAATGGACCTAGTTTTCTGGTCTCATATCTATTTTATTGTTGACCTTCATCAAAATTCAGACTAGTTTGAACCAGACATTGATGCTTCCCTGTACCTATATAGTTGGGAGTTCCTGTAAACATCCTCAAAGTTAACCCCAAGGGATGCTTCTTGTGCTTGTGAAGTCACCTCTAACATCCATGTAGCTGGATTATAGCTATCCTTAGTTTTACTAACTCCATCAATACTCTGAAAACAAGATAAGCACAGAAGTTTAAATGGAAGCATATAATCAAATGATTGTTAGTACTTGAGCACAAACACAGAAAGTGTAAATGGTCCTCAGGTATAGACCAGCCTTACTTCAAAGTAGTTGATCAGATGGGCAGAATGTCGGCCTAATGGCCTGACATATATTTCTTCACCTCCTCGTTTTAAAAGTAACAGCTGCATTTCCAGAGATATTGTTCTTCAGTACTCTTATAAATTTCGGAAAAAAGAAGTAATTCTTAGTTTCTTTCAACATAAAATGTTTTACCTGATACCGTAATTTCATGGTAAAAACTTTGTTATTCCTCTCATCCGGTTGGTTTTTGGCCAAGACGTAAACAATTGTTCTCAAAAAGAAAACCTCTAAAATAATTGATCAAGAAGAGAATTTTTGCTTTTTGTTTCGGAAGTTTATTCTGTGAGTTGTTTTACACCTATTTTATGCAAAACAGACTTACTGTAAAATATTCTTCTCTGTGGTATCCAGACACCGAAAATACCAAAATATTTTGGACTAAAACTTCAGATTGAAACAAACAACAGAGCCTAAATTACTCTTCTGGATCCATACATCTTGTGAAGATTGGATTACCTCATCAAAAGACTCAAAAATGTCGATGCTTGGCTGATGGATGGTGCACACCACGGTTCTTCCAGTGTCCACTGTGTTTCTCACTGTTCTCATCACAATTGCAGCCGCCCTGGCATCGAGTCCTGAGGTTGGTTCGTCCATGAATATAATGGACGGATTGGCAACAAGCTCCACTGCAATTGTCAGCCTCTTTCGTTGTTCAGTTGAAAGACCATTCTCACCGGGAAGCCCAACAAGCGCTTCCTTCAATGGGGCTAGATCAACAAGCTCAATAGCCTCATCAAGAAACATCTGCAACTCATAATCCAGGTAAGGATTACAATTTTGATTTGATATGCTTCGGTTAGCTAGGAAAAGGAAAAAAATCAGAAAATGTTTCAGTGACATTTTGAAAACAAAGCTGGAACATCATGGAAACGTCAAATGAAATTGGAATTGCATGGAATTGTCATTTTTCGATGGATATTTCCAATAGATGTTGAAGTAAATGTTTTCAATGAGTTATGTAGAATTTTGATTTTTTTGGTGTTGTAGCATCTATCGGTAGATATTGAATTTCGGGATTCTACTAACGTTTCCTCTTGGTCTCTGAGTAAAGATAGACATCTTGGCCAGTCAAGTGGAACTGAAATAGAATTTTGTTCCCTGAACCTAGGTACATTCAATGTGTTGTCGTCGCCTAAGGTACGCGTGTAAGTCTGTAATACGCTAGTATAAATGCCCTTTTCCTATCTGATACGCTTCAGAAACTTAAACAAATGTCTCATCAGTTAGAAACACATTACAAGTTTGAAAAAAGAAAAAGGAACAAAACATAAGTGAATAGCATTTTATTCGTTCTTGTTCTCTGAAGAAAAAAACTAGGTTCTTCGTTTCTGGAGATCGGAGAGATCTCTACGTCGTCGCGTCAACTCTTCTCCATCATCTAAGCAGGAACTTGTCTTCTTCATCTCTCTCTCTCCCCAAATAAATCTCTAATTTTGCCCTGGTTTCGTTGGTTTTTGGGATTAAGGCTATGTTTTTTGTATTTTCAAAATGTAAGTGATTAAAATAGTTTCTGATCCCAAACCCGAGTGATTAAAATAATTTCTGATCCCAAACATAAGTGATTAAAATAGTTTCTACCCCTGAGTAGATGCATAATTAAAATAGTGCTTTCACTGCTTTGCATTTTGTAAAGTGTTCGATTATAATATTGCTTAGTGTTTCTTTGTAGTTGTTTGTGGAAGGTGGACCAAATTTGAACAATGATCCTCCGAAACAAAGCCGTTTAGCAACTAGAAAAAGTGAATCATACATAGTTCAAATTTTCGACCCTACTTATCGAAAATCCCGACTCCGCCCCTGCGCGTAATCCATCAATGATTATGTTCAATGTTCAACTGCCACAAATAATTTGGGAGCGACCCTAATATCGTGTGTATATTATTAAATTTATGGTATATGCATGCATTGCCATTTTATTTTCACTTAGTTCGATATCATTTAAATGTTTCATGATGCGCACAAGATATCCACTTTATCCTTCCAAAAATACTGTATCTATCAGTAACCACTTCCATCAACGATTTGCAAAACAGGCTAGGCATGCTTTCCTATCAAAAAACAAGCAAATAAGACATATGACGAGACTTACCGATCGAGATGTGAGTGTGTTTGCAACGAGACCACCCGTAAATTCGAAAGCCTCCTATTTACTCCTGCTGACAATGCCTTGACTTACTCGATACTTGTAACTTGTAGTAGTAGTTGGCTACAGCCTACAGGGTATACATTACATGGTGGTCTATAGTTTTTTTTTTTTGGTAACTTAACCATTTCATTGCACACAAACAAAACCAAACATAAGGCATAGCCTTTACAAGCAGTCAGGCCAAAAAGGCCAAAGAAAAACAAAGCAAAGTAAGAAGGCAAACAATGCTACAAGAAGCAACAATCAACTCCTATGCAAGACTAACTCGAAGTCAGAATACTGGAATGCACGTTCCAGCTCCGGACCAGCAGTCTATTCTCATCATTGGGCCTTATCTTCCTCCAAGAACACATACAAGCTCTGACTTCATCTGCAATCTTGGACCACAAACTTTCAGCAGAGGTGCTAATTCCTTGGAACACCCTAGCATTCCTCTCCCTCCATATCCAATAGATGGATGCAGCTAAGGACAGTTTATAAGTCCTGTTGGTATAAGAGTCCGTCCTCATATGAGTGCATAACAAATCAATTTCCCTAGCCAGCCCATAACAAGGCCCAACAATATTATTTTTTCCAAGCATACGAGTCCACACATACTTGGAGTAATCACAATAAAAAAATAAGTGCTCATGAGACTCGTTTTCCAGGCAACAGAGTACACATGTTGCATTCACCCCTAGACCCCAACTTAGAAGTTTATCATTCATGGACAATCTGCCTAGGAAAGTTAGCCATTCAATAAAGGCCCACCGAGGAACATTGTGAGAGAACCACACACCTTTAGCCCACGGGACCACGGGATACACAGTACGCAGGGCATTCCATGCAGATTTAAGTGTAAATTTTCCACTACCATTCGGAGACCAACGCATAGAATTAGAAACATCAGTATTTGGGATCAAGCCAGGGGAAGTACCAGTCATGATCTCCTTGGTGATTGCATTTCTAGGGCGAGGCCGTTTCCACATGCCATTCTGAATGATAGAATCCACTTTAGCTTGGAGGGATCTTCCCAAATTAAAAACAACAGATTCGCCAAATCTCTGGTATAAAGGCCCAAGAGAGTGCCAATTATCAAACCTCAAGAAGGTAGCCCTGCCATCCCCAATTACATACTTTATCCAAGGCTGGACATCAACTCAAAACTTGAAAATCTTCCTGATGGTCCATGAAGCTTCATGTGGTATCTTAACCTGCCAAACACTTTGATCCTTTATAACATAGGTGTGCACCCATTTGATCCACAATGTATCAGCTTTAGAGCACACTGCCCACAGATTTCGAAACATTGATGCCTTGTTCCAGGTCTTGAGCAGTCTAAAACCTAAACCCCCTTCCTCCTTTGGTGCACATAAGGCCTGGCAAGCAACCTTGGCTCCCGAAAGCTTGAGGTCAGGACCTGACCACAGGAAGGATCTCAATATTTGCTCTATATCATGCAACACCTTCTGCGGTAGAATAAAAAGAGAGGACCGGTAGACTTCAACACTGAAAAGCACCGATTGAATCAATTGGTGTCTACCTCTGATGTGAAATTTTAATGTACTTGCAAGCGCACGAATTGTACCAATAGTATAGTTATGCAAGTGTGAGGTTGAACCCACAGGGACTTGTGATTTTTTTATAGGAAAACTAAATAAACTTAAATCGATTATACCCTAACCTAGTTGACAAAAGTATGATTGGTTTTTAAACTAAAGATTAAATAAAGCAATGACAAAATAATAATTAAACTAGCACAGAAAAATAGTGAGATTGCCGGTTGAGAAAAGTAACTAAGGTTTTGGAATCCACACCCACATTTATTTAGCAACTAATCTTATGCAATGGTTTTTCCTATAATTTCTACACAATGATTTAGAAGCTAATCTTAATCATCATGGATAATATGTCGTTAAGCCCTTTTTATTTATAACAAAAATATGTTCCTCCTCTGCTTCGCATGTTTAAGTCAAAATCATCACTATATCCGCGTAAAACAAATCATAGTAGACATCCCGTACTTAAATATTAACAATGACAAACCAAGCAATTCGATTAATATGGTGATATCAAATCATGGAAAAAACCCATTCCGATTGAATCCATATATGAGTTTCAACCAAAATAATTAATGAGTTCAGAACAATAAACTATGAAAGCACGTAGAAAAAATCAAGTGCATAAAACCAATCAATAAAATTCATGGGGTTTCATCCTCAACCCTAGTTCACAAGTTTAGCTACTCATGGATAAAAACATTGTATCAATTATTCGGCTAGAATCCAAGAAAATAATAAAGCTCATAAAGATTTCTTCTGCTCTTGTTCTTGTGTTCCCAGCCGTGGCTCTCCAAGTCAAACTTGCAATCCATGGTACTTCAAGTGGCCATTCATCCCCGGAACGAACCCTATTCTTCTCATTTTATAGATGGTTCCCAAAATTGCCGTGAATCTTCTCAATAAAGGAAAATCCTAATCTTCCTAATCTGTTCGTTCTAGTCAACTAGGCAATCTTTGGGCTATAACACTTCTTCAACTTTCGGCAGAAGTAATATAATAAGTAGGGTCCCACCTCGTGAATTAATTTGATCACAGGTTTTGCTTCTTGAATCCAATGGCCGAAATATACTTTATTATAATCTTTTTCCTGCAAACTAAACAATATAACATAATTATCAGAAAGATAATAGAAGTACTCAACTAAGCACATTTAATAACTAGCAACATATGGTATTGGGGCCTGTAAGTGTCAATATTATGTGCTCATCAACCTCCATACGGCAAAGTGTTGTTTGCCCAGGATTGAATCCTACTCAAAATTTTCTCCTTTAGTTGGCTGCAATCTGCTGCTTTCAGCCTTGTTGATATCAAAGGAACCCCTAAGTATTTGATAGGGAGGGATCCCTCACTGATGGGGAGGATATTGCCCAGAGAGGTCTTCACTACCTCAGTAACACCAGAATAGAAAATTCAACTCTTTAGCAAGTTGGGCTGAAGGCCCGAGAGCAAGTGAAAATCCTTCAAAACCTCTGCTATTAGATGAAAAGATCCTTCATCAGCACCAGCAAGGATAAACTAGTCATCTGCAAACATTACTATCTTTTCTGGAAATGGAATGCCTTGATTGAAAAGGCAAATGTGACAGCAAAGAGCAGAGTAAACCCAACTACAACGAGGGCAACTTTTCCCACAAAGTCATGTTTGAACCCCAACTCCTTATTTTGTCCTGAATATCTGCAAACTGAGAAGTAACCAATCCATATAGATTCCAAGAGACAGGGGAAGCGTAATAGTACCACATCCACCACACCGGTATTCTCTGTCAGGAAACCCCCCCCTCCCAAAAAGAAAAAAGAAAAAAGAATCCTTTCAAGGTGTGTGTGATCTGTGTCACATGGAATTGTGTACGAATGTCGTATATACGTTTGAGAGTTGAATTCATCTAAGTCTCATGTCAACTACTGAGTTCGGATGTGGGTATCGGTTTTAAGTGTCAGTCTGTCAGACATTCATCTTGCTCTCATAGTCTCATGTCAAGGTGTGAACATTGGATGTGTGTAAGTGGACAAGTACCGGATTAATCAATCTAGTTCTCATGTCAAAAGCACCATGAGAAGGCAAAAAGCACCATCAGAAAGCTCTTCCAAAAACAATAAGTGAAAGATAGGGTGTGTCTCTTTGGTGCAAGCAAATGGAGTACCACGTGCACAACAAAAACTCTTCCTAGTTAACAAATCTCTAAATGTATTCGCTTTTCTTTTTTTTTCTTCTTTTCTTCCTACTGTAAATGGTGTTTCATGCATGATATGAGATATCAATCATATTATGCCACGTTCTTGGTAACTGGTAAGTATGTCGGGCATGTAGCCTGGATCCTTGCACAGGGTCGACTGTCCAACTCTTGTTCTTTATACATTTAGAAGAGTCCATATAACATATTGTGATTCTTCTGTTGGGAAAGAGGAGTTGAATTCCTTGGGATTAACTTACTGTCTTTGGAATTACGAATCCGGAGAAAAGTTTCCACAATGCATAGAAGCCAGATGAGACTATAGCAGCAATGTAGTGGTTGGGAGGTGCTGCCACTGCCATCATTCCATAGAAAGTGAAGTATAACAAGGTGAAATACATGAAGTACAAATACCACAAGAATTTGGAAACTGTCCACTCAAATCCAATCATAGCGTAAACTATGACTCCGTACGTGACAGTCTGAACAAAGATATAAGGAATCTCCATCCCAATCTGCAAAACAGGATCAGTTGTGGTGATAAAGTTGGCGATAAGTGTGGATATAAGCATTCTCTTGTTACATAAATTCTGGAAGGTAATTTTGTTAGCAATATATCTACGCTGCTCTAAATCCAGCTTGGCCCAAAAATTTGACAATCTACCATGAGATGGTATAACTCATTAGGAGGCAGTGAGTTTTGCCTAGTGACTTAGGCAATGCAAGAGCATCTCCAGCACTGGCTAGCTAGTTAAGATAGGAAATTTGTCAGAAAGTACTTTAGCTAGCCACTAAATGTTTGAGCTCCCCAACAGGCTAGGCTTTTTGTTATATGCAAAGGAGAAAAAGGTAACCTGTATCAGGTCTCTATTTTTTGAGTCTTGCTAGCCGTACCGACCAAAGCCCACCGAAATCGTACCGACGGCCACCGCCAGGCCGATACGAGCCGTCCAAAATTTTTTTAAAAAAAAACCGAGGGGGCCCACGCGAGAATCAATGGCATCCGATGTGTGTATGGTGGTTGGATCAAGCACCCAATTTTTCGTGTATTCGTGTATATACATATATATACGAAAAATTGGGTGCTTGATCCAACCACCATAAACACATGGGATGCCATTGATTCTCGCGCGGGCCCCCTCGGTTTTTTTTTTTTAGAATTTTTGGACAGATCGGATCGGTCGTCCGGTGGCCAGAGACGGCCCGGCGGTGGCCGTCGGTACTATTTCGGTGGGCTTTGGTCGGTCCTCATAGGATTTATGCTATTTTTTTGCTGTTGCAAGAGCTCTTTTTTTTTTTTTTTTTTCCCTTTCCCAACAGTCATGTTTCCTTTTTCACATTTCTAACTACTTTTTTCTTTCATCTATAAATTAGTTATAATATCTTAAATTTCCACAACCATCTCAATTTTAATTTTTTCCCCCCTAAACTTCATTCTTTTCCCTATTTCCTCTCATATAGGAGAAGTATTTTTCTCAATGCATAGTCAAAATACCATCAATCAACTAGACACTGCCACCCACAATGGACCAAAATCCATGATACAAAAGAAACCAAGTTGAATATAGGTGGCTTGACATGAAAGAAAATACGGGAGCCAACCTGGAAAAAACAGGAGTTCCGAACCTAATCTAGATGACTAGATCCAAACATCATCCAAAACATATATACAAAGAAAGAAAATACAGCCACAAAGGAAGGAAAACTCCTATTGGTGGCCTGACATGAAGCCTCTCCGAAAGTCTGCCTGAGTTGCAGCATAATCTACTCCATTAGACTCCATCTATTCATCAGCTGGCCCATCACAGATTGCCAGCCAACAGTTTGGCCATCTCAGGCAAACATCAATATCTTACTCACTATCTTAGGATGTTTAAAGTAACAAAAATTCTAACTCCCTACCTACTTACACACCTATATACAGACCCATACTTACAATAGAGGTGGGGCCCACACACACTGGATGTGTAGTGTGTGCGGGTTCCACCTCTATTGTGAGTGTGGGTGTGTAAGTGGGTGTGGAAGTAAAATGATTGTTAAAGTAAACGGACACGAGGACATGACATGACACGGCCTTACGTGCCGATACTTGAAACGGACACGACGCAAACACTCTTAAACTAATTCAAGCAACTGATATAGCATGAAATGGCTTCAAGAAATTTGAAGCCTACCAGTAACTCAAGAAAGAAAATACATCTATCAGAATTCAACACCATGTATCAGAGTGACATCTAAGGTCAAGACTTTACAAACTCAACCTAAGAAGTCTTTACAAACATTTTGACATGGAAGCTTTCCATTCCTTGGATTGGTTTCAGCAAAAGAGATTTTTTATGTTGGTCTCATATTGGTAGGGTAGAGATTGGTTTGACGGCAAGTTATAATGACTCTTTCACTCCAAGGGATGTGCAACCCCTTACATACATGGTACTTGTGAGTCAATGGAGGTAGGAAACTCTTATCTATGTGAAATGCGTACACAATTCTCAAGTTAAACTATTCAACAAAGACGAAAAAAATATTACTAAGAAAGAAGAAGTTATGGAAAGTTATTATGAGGTAGCTGCAGAGCCTAAGATTACTACTGAAATTATGAAATCCTCACTGCATAACTAACTAAACACAAACCAAAAGCAATGTAGAAGATTATGGATATATCGAGGCAAGATTTTTACCCCCCCAAAACTCCATTTCTCTAGCTTGTTCTCCACCCCCTCATTTACACAATTGGGACTCAAGAAATTCGCCAAACATTTTCTGGGGATTCTTCCAACAAATTTTTGGGGTAAACTTGATCCCATTCAAAGCCAACAGTCCTCATACTCATTGCTAGACTATATAGCCACACCACAAACTAGAACCATAAAAAACCCCAACCACCCAACCCCCCTCATTTATGCACCAAATACACCACCTACTGACAGACCCTCTCAATCACTCTTTAACTCCCTCTTGTCTTGCCTTATCACTGTTGGCGTGAATCGTGTAGATATTAATCTTTTCCTTACTTAGCTATTTGTACCACGTGTATTCCTTATTTAGCTTTGTGTACTACGTGTACCAGTGTAGTGCAGTACATCTTGTAACCCTATATAATGTCTCTTCTGAAGGTTTAGAAATATAAAGAAAATTCAGCCTATTCAATTTATTGCTTTTATCTTGGTATCAGAGCTAACCCTAAAATTCCTAAACCCTACTTCTGTCTTTGTGCTTCTTGCCCAGTGACATCTGATCAAAACTCTATTTTTTTCCTTGCTTCTCGTGTTAATCATGACTGACGAGAGTAAATCCATGGTGTCTACCAGCGGCAACGCCCAAGTGGTGACTGTCCAAAGTGACTCCTCTACCGCCATTCCGTTAGGGATTAAATTGAATGGCTCGAACTACACTATTTGGTCTCAGATGATGGAGTTACATGCTACTGGTCAAGAAAAAATTGGTTACTTGACAGGCGATACTCACCCCTCTAAATCCGATCTCGGTTTCCCGAAGTGGCAGAAGGAGGATGCCATCGTCAAGGGTTGGTTGGTGAAAACGATGGAGCCCGACCTCCTTGGCTTGTTTCTTGGTCTTCCTATTGCTACCGTTGTTTGGAAGGGTGTCATCCAGATGTATTACGATGGCGCCGATGAGTCTCAACTCTATGAGTTGTGGTGTAGGGCCACCCGTATCAAATAGGGTGGTCGCCCGATTCCGGTATACTTTGCCGAACTCCAAACTATATGGCAAGAGCTTGATAAGCGCCGCCCTATTTCCCTGGCTTGCCCTGTTGATATTAAGGCACGTCAAGATGAAATTGTGAAAGATCGTATCTGCGATTTTTTGGCTTGCTTGGACAATCTATTCGATAAAGTCCGGAGTGACTTTCTGCGGCTCAAGCCGCTTCCTGGTTTGGAGGATTCCTTTGTCTATGTACGCCGTGAGGCGTAACGCCAGAATATTATGCTCGGCTCTGGTGGTGACGGTGGTCTCCCTTCTGTGGCCATGGTCTCCAAAGCACCGAGTCCACCGATCCCTCGCCTTCCTCGGTTTTCTAATGTGGAAAATAAGGATGCTTTGCAGTGCACCTTTTGTAATGGTACTAGACATACTGTCGATACATGTTTCAAGAAAAATGGTTACCCTGATTGGTATTTGGAACGCCGTAGGCAGCTCAAGGGTGAACGTACTACTCGCCGACCTGGCGTCACTGCTATTGCAGCTGCTGGCATAACGCCCTCTGCTAGCTCGAGCCTCAAGTCTATTATGTCTCATTGCAATTCCTCCGACCAGAGCATATCTTCTATTTATCAGCTCTCTCCCGCAGATTCAAATTCAAATACTAGTAATTTGGGCAAGGCTTTAATTTCATCCAATGATCGCAACATAGGTTGGATAATCGATTCGGGCGCCACTGATCATATGACTTATAATAAATCCTTATTTCAATATGCTTCCTTCCCTCGCAAAGACCATGTTATTACTGCCAATGGTGATACTACTCATGTGACAGGGGCTGGTTCTATTGCTCTCACTCCATTGTTATCCTTGCACCATACCTTACTCATTCCCACTTTGTCCAACAATTTATTATCTGTAAGCCAAGTTACCGAACAATTGGATTGTATTGTATTAATGTTTCCTATGTTTTGCTTGCTTCAGGATATCCAGACACGGGAGATCATTGGGTGTGGTACTAAGAGAGGGGGATTATATTATGTTGATGATGTTGCAGCCAGTCGAGTTCTTCATGCGCGAGTAAAAAAAGAAGAAAAGTGCAAGAAATGGTTATGGCATCGTTGTCTTGGGCATGCTTCTTTTGGTTATTTGCGTCGTTTGCTTCCGTCCTTATTTCAGGATGTTAAAGACTCCGAGTTCAAATGCAATATTTGTATTCTAGCTAAGAGTCATCGTGTTCCTTATCCTTTGAGTTTTAATAGAAGCACTATTCCGTTCGGATTAATTCATTCTGATGTGTGGGGTCCTTTCCCTGTGACTACTCCAACAGGAATTAGATGGTTTGTTACCTTTGTGGATGACTGTACTCGCATGCATTGGCTGTATGTGATGAAACATAAGAGTGATGTTGGCCCTATTTTTCGGGTTTTTCATCAAATGATCAAAACCCAATTTTCTCTTGCTATCAAGGTTCTTCGCTCTGACAATGGTGGATAGTATATTAATTATGCACTCTCTCAGTTTCTTCATGACCATGGTATGATACATGAAACTTCGTGTACTGACACTTTAGCACAGAATGGTGTTGCAGAGCGTAAGAATCGCCATATTCTCGAGGTTGCAAGAGCTCTTCTCCTTGGTGCTTCGGTACCTAAGCGTTATTGGGCTGATGCTGTCCAATATGCTATCTATCTGATGAACAGACAGCCTTCTCGAGTTCTTGATTTTCACACTCCTACGGAAGTTTGGCATCTCATGTGCCCCTAACAACCCACTTAAATTTGTCTCCGTGCATATTTGGGTGCGTGGCCTATGTTCATATTCACAAGAATCAACAAAGCAAATTGGATCCATGTGCTATTCGGTGTGTGTTTCTGGGATTTTCTCCTACACAAAAAGGATACCGGTGCTATCATCCTCCTACTCGACGCTCTTATGTTACTATGGATGTGACTTTCTCAGAGTCGAAAATGTATTTTGCTTCTCCCATGTCCAATCATGTCCTTCAGGGGGAGACGAATGCTAAGATTGAAGGAGAAATTGAAGGACCTGATTGGTTTGAAGTCGTTCTGGAAGATGTACCTATTGAAACGGGCCCTATAGGTCCTAGCTCAAGCCCTATAAGCTTTGGCTCTGCTGAAGATGTGTCTGATGCACTTGACTCAGGCTCTCATCCTTCTGCTACACCTCAGTATGTGACGGTTGACTCAGTATGTGATTCCCTCTCTCGTGGCTCTATAGTACTTGCCCATGCTCCCGTGGATATTCCCGAGGTAAGTAATTTGGACATTAATATTTTTTCTAATCCTAAAGCAATTGAAAAGTCTTCTTATCAGTTGCCTCCTAGACAGAATCGCGGTCATCCGCCCGACAGATTTCCTCCAGAAGGAAAGGCAAGGTACTCAATTGCTCATTATGTGTCCTCACATAGATTGTCACCGTAATATCAAGCATTTGTGAATCAAATGGCTGCAGTTCAAATTCCTAGAAGAGTTGAAGAGGCTTTGAAAGATCCAAATTGGATAGAGGCTATGAATAAAGAAATGAACTACAAAGGAACAAGACTTGGGACATCGTTTTATTACCAAAAGGCAAGAAATCAGTGGGATGTATGTGAGTCTTTACCATTAAACATAAGGCTAATGGAACGATTGATAGGTACAAGGCCAGGTTGGTAGCAAAAGGATATACGCAGACATACAGTGTGGATTATCAAGAGACTTTTGCACCAGTGGCAAAAATGAATACTGTTCAAGTTTTATTGTCCTTAGCAGCCAATTTTGATTGGCCTTTGAAGCAGTTTGATGTGAAAAATGCTGTTTTGCACAAAGATTTGAAGGAAGAGGTATACATGGACTTTCCACCAAGATGTGGGATGGTCAATGAATCAGGGAAAGTGTGCAGGTTGCGAAAGGCTCTCTATGGTCTAAAGCAATCACCTCGAGCGTGGTTTGGGAGGTTTACACAAGCCATGAAGAGATATGGATATCGTCAAGGAAATTCTGATCATACCTTGTTTGTAAAACGAAAGGATGGTAAGGTTACTTTGTTGGTCATTTATGTTGACGATATGATTATCACAGGTGATGATACTGATGAAATTCAGAAACTACAAGGTTATTTAGCATCTGAATTTGATATGAAAGACTTGGGAGGTTTGAAACATTTCTTAGGAGTTGAAGTTGCTCGCTCTAGTGGTGGCATTTATTTGTCACAACGAAAATATGTGTTGGATTTGCTAACTGAAACTGGAATATTGGGCTGTAAACCTGCAAGTACTCTTATTGTACGTGCAGAATCATCATTTGGGGATATATCCTAATCAAGCTCCAACTAATCGAGAGAGATATCAGAAGTTAGTTGGAAAATTGATTTATCTATCCCTTACCCAACCTGATATTGCGTATGCAATGAGTGTTGTTATTCAGTTCATGCACTCTCCAAGTGAGGATCATATGAAGGCCGTAATGCGTATTCTGAGTTACTTGAAGTCTGCTCCTGGGAGAGGTCTATTGTTCAAGAAACATGGGCATTTGAGGGTTGAGGGGTACACAGATGCAGATTGGGCAGGCAACATAATTGATAGACGTTCTACTTCAGGTTACTTCACGTTTGTGGGTGGTAACCTGGTTACTTGGCGTTGTAAGAAACAAAACGTGGTTTCACGATCAGCTGAGTATCGAGGTATGGCTCAAGGAATTTGTGAGCTTCTTTGGCTACGTTTGTTGCTTACCGAGATAGGCATTGAGGTAAGAAGTCCTATGCAACTTTATTGTGATAATCAGGCTGCTCGGGAGATAGCAAACAATCCGGTTCAGCATGATCGTACCAAGCATGTGGAGGTTGATCGACACTTTATCAAGGAGAAACTGGATGAGGGTCTGATGGCTATTCCATTCGTAAGATTAGAAGAGCAACTTGCGAATATATTGACACATGCAGTATCCGGGAAATTATTCTGGGATTCACTCGACAAGTTGGGTATAGGAGATATCTATGCACCAACTTGAGGGGGAGTGTTGGCGTGAATCGTGTAGATATTAATCTTTTCCTTACTTAGCTATTTGTACTACGTGTATTCCTTATTTAGCTTTGTGTACTACGTGTACTAGTGTAGTGCAGTACATCTTGTACCCTATATAATGTCTCTTCTGAAGGTTTAGAAATATATAGAAAATTCAGCCTATTCAATTTATTGCTTTTATCTATCACTCTCTCAACAACCTTTGAATGCAAAATACTCTCAAGGATGATGCAATCGATGAGCAGATTACAGAATATAAACCCGAATCATCAAGATGAAATTAATTTCGAAAGAGAGAGAGAGAGAGAGAGAGAGAGAGAGAGAGAGAGAGAGAGAGAGGGAGAGGGAGAGGGAGAGGGAGAGGGAGAGGGAGAGGCATACCTTGTCGATGTTGACAATGATGAAACTCCACAACCCTAGAGTTCGCTGCTTGTCGAAAGCAAGGGAAAGCAAGAGAGTCAATGTGCGAGAGATGAGAAACGAGGGAAGGAGAGAGGGATGAGGGAGTGAAATCGAACCATGGAGCTAATGTAGCACCACGCCATTCGGCCGACCCTGAGGCGAGTCTCTTGGGTTTGCCTTTTTGGGCTTCAGCTAGCTGTATAGCTAAAATATCCAATTGCTTAGGCAGTTGGAGATGCTCAGGGCATGTTAGAAATGGTGAGCTGCTCCAAGTATGTGTAATGATTCGCGCCTAATCTGAAACCTCCTTCAGGTTGATGTGCGTGCAATAACAAAGGAGAAAAGGTTAAAATGTACTCCCAACGGAGGAGGATCCCAGATCAAAAGACCACGGGCGACACAACGATAATGTCAAAATTGTTTTTATTGGTGCCAAAATTCTAGTACACAAAAGGCTTATACCATGTCCAGTGTGTAAGACTTTTATACACTAGAGTTTTGATATTATCACTACCCTAGAATAATTGTGTAAGTAACAGACAATATTGAATCATGCCACTTTTGTATATAGCTTAAAATGTACTTCATCTGTTCCCAATTTAAATGTTTCCTACAAAAATCCGTGGAATTTTGAACAAAAAAAAAATCTAAATATTATTATTTTTTATTTTCTTACACCAAATTAAAATTGCACGGAATTTCGCAAGGAGCATATAAATTGAGACGGAGTGAGTAAATAAATTCCTCTCATTTCGTGCATCAACTTTCTCTCAGAATGTGGTTTGATGTCTACTTTATAGATTGTTATTTCATTTGGGGTATTTACTTTTTTATATAATCACAAGAAAATATGTTAAAAAGTCACAAGACTAAAATTGGTACAAAAATACACTTGCAGGGGAGTGGCGTTAACAAAAAAAAGAGGGGCAAAATCATTTCCCAAAACTAAAAACTATTAACATAAAAAATAGTTTTTCTAAAAATAATTTTACAACTAATAAAAATAATTTATTAGAAATAGAAAATAATCTTCGAATATTTTTTTGGAAAAAATAATTTTTAATTTTTTTTTATAAACAGTTTTCGTGTGCTGGCTTGAGATTAGCCTTGGCCTTGATTAACTGGTGGAGAAATTAGTGAATCAAGCTAGCAATTGGTCGCCGCTAACTGTGTCGGGGAGAACACGCACACAGCAAACAGAAACACTCCACTGAGATTTTTCATTCATACTTTTCTAGAGAATTCTACAAGGCTTCTATATAGATACAACCTTGGGCCTATCTTTACACAAATGCCCAACTACAAAATAACCTAAACTTGACCCAAATTACACACTTACATTTTATGGCCCACTTGCAAACATAGTCATTTTAGCCCAAGCACAAAATGCAACATGACCCAAAATATTAAGAGTTGTTTTTTTTTGATCCGCTATTAAGAGTTGTTTGAACAACACATTATACCAACATTAATGTGTAGCTACAATTTTTGAAAAAATGGTTTTAATATAAGAAAAGGTTTTTAAAAAGAAACAGTTTTTGTATAAAATCTGTTTTTGAAAAAAAAAAAAAACTTTTGGGGAAAAAATTATTTTTATTTAAAAAAATAGTTTTTAGTAAATTATTTCTTTTTGAAAACATTGTTGAGAGAGAGAGAGAGAGAGAGAGAGAGAGAGAGAGAGAGAGAGAGAGAGAGAGAGAGAGAGAGTGTGTGTGTGTGTGTGTTTTTGTGTAATGATGAGTGTATTTGATTGAGTATTGTTTATTTGTTTTGTCTTTGATCCCTTTCATCTTTGTATCTCTTTTTCAAAAATTAATAAATTTCTTTTGCCTAGCAAAAAAAAAAAATTTACAAAATATTGTGTAAATTGTTTTGAAGTTTCCAAAATTTCCAGAAATACTCATGCGTTAAAACCAAAATTTGATCGACAAAAATATGTACTCCCTCCGTCCCATATTGTTGGTCCTGTTTTACTTTTTGTGTCACTCATACAATTGTTTATATCTCACAATTTATAATACTTTCTATGATTTCGAAAACTTTGTTTAGTAAAATTATTTGAGTCTATCAAACAAGATTCATATTTGATATAAAAAATATTATAAATTAAAAGATATAGCAAATTTTTTTAGAGGCTCCAAATAATAAACAGGACCAAAAATATGGAAGGGAAGGAGTATATCCCTTGCGACGTCCCTGTCTTTCAGGAAATGGAAACTGAAGAGGATCTAGTGTATTTTGGTCAACCACCTACTTGTGTCTTAGGTTCTAGCTAGGAAGAAAAAAGAAAGGTGCAAAAAGTCTCTCGACTCCTTTGGAGTCCTTCTGATTCTCACTAATTCAATTACCAACGGACTTATAGTATAATGACACTTCTTCACCTCTTTTACATAGAAGATGAGGATTCGATTCTCGCAATGAGCATAAGTGCTTAGTATGGTGGTTGATGCCTTTTGAATTTGCCCCACCCATGCCATATAATTGCTGCTTAGCGGTACTTTTTTTCCATTCCTTTAAGAATAAGCTAGACATCTACCGACTAATAAAAAACCCCTACATAAAGCTTTGGTTTTTAATGCTTTTTTGTGGCTGAATAGAAAACAATGGGAATTAGCTAGAATGCCGTATGGGGGATATACTTCATCTTAGGTTCAGCTAATTAATGTTAATCTTAGCTACTTTCTATGATAATTAATGACATGAAATATTCCTGCGCTTTCCGAGAAAGCACAAAGTAGGTGAGAAAAATCTCACTTGCGTTTGCCTTTTCGTGTGCATTTTCCAAAGTTATGGTTCAAAGTTTTCCCATCTTGTAAAACGTTTCGTGTGCCAGTTTTTTTTCTTGCATACATATACACTGTGAAATTCAAGCATGAAGTACAAGGAATAATGTTACTACGAGAAAAATACAGCCGCTTTCGATTCATAATACTGGAGAAAACATGCATACATACACGAACTGTGAAGAAAAGAGAAATGATGTATTATTGATTATGTATGAAACATAATCCTAGCATGCCTTTATATAGGCGACTACAATATTCTTGGTCACTAAGAAATATAAACAAATAGGAAACATGCATTAAAAAGAAATCAGCCCAACTTGGAAACATGAATAATAAAACCTACAAAATATGGTAACACAATATTTCTCACTATTATGTTAACATTCCCTTCAAATTCCAGCAGATCTACCAACTTGAGTTTGAAAAAGCCAAGAGAAACCAAGAACAACCAAGCCAAAAAGAAACCAAGAGCAATCAAGCCAAGCCAAGAGAAACTAGAAGAAGCCAGGAAGAGAAATGGCCAAGAGGGCCAAAAAACAGCCATGAGCGAGAGAAGTCATGATAGTAAAGATTTGAGGTGAAATCTGAGTGTATGAGCCGGTTACATATTACTATGAATGCCTGGCGAACGGCAATGAAATTTAGGCCGCTCGCCGAGAGCGAAAATTTCACAGGGCCTAGATCTTATAGCTCTGATACGTACCATGTGAAGAAAAAAAAAGATGTATTATTGATTGTTTATGAAACATAACTCGAATTTTCAGAATTTTGTAATAATATGGAGTTGATTGATATCCCTATGCTTGGTAGGAAGTTCACCTGGACTAATTTTTAGAATCATGCTATCCATAGTCGGCTGGACAGATTTCTTTTGTCGCATCAATGGCTCGATAAGTATAATATACTACAATGGGGTCTCCCAAGACCAATCTCAGATCACTGCCCAGTCACGATTATGGATGATAACAGGGATTGAGGCCCTAAACCGTTTAAATTTATGGACATTTGGCTTTCTAACCCTAAATGCATGAATTTGGCGAAAGAAACTGGAATGGAGTTCAGGAGGTAGGGTGGGCTGGCTTTATTCTAGTTCAAAAATTGAGGGTTGTCAAAGAGAGGATGAAAGTTTGGAATAAGGAAGAATTTGGGGATGTTAATTCGGCTTTACAGGATAATGAGGCCAAACTACATCAGCTTGACATCATTGCGGAAGGTAGACCACTTGATCCGGAGGAAAAGGCTTTGAGATGTAAAACAAAGGCTGAATATTGGAGGCTTTATAAGCTTTCAGAATCATTATGGAGACAAAAATCACGGGTTAAGTGGCTCAAATTGGGGGATAAGAATACAAGGTTTTTTCAGATTATGGCCAATAATAGGTTCAAGAGGAGTATGGTTGGCTCAATCAAAGTTAATGGCAGTACAGTGGAGGACCCTAACCAAATTAAGGAAGATGTAGTTATCCACTTTCGGAGTAGCTTCACGGAGGAAAGAAAGGTTAGACCTACCTTGGGGGGGCATTTTCAGCGACAACTGCCTAGGGAAGCATCATTGCATGTGGAAAGAGTATTTGATGAAAGGGAGATTGTGACTGCTCTAAAAGGGTGCAACAGTTTAAAGGCTCCAGGTCTGGATGGTTTCAACTTCTCGTTCATCAAGAAGGGATGGGAGTTCATGAAGGATCTAATACTCCAATTCTTCTCAGAATTTCATCAGAATGGAAAGCTTTTGAAAGGTATTAATTCCACCTTTGTTGCTTTAATCCCTAAGGTTGATTGTCCTACTTCTTTTAAGGATTTTAGGCCCATTAGCATGGTGGGGAGCATTTACAAAATTTTATCCAAAGTGTTAGCTAATAGGCTTAAAGATCATCTTCCTTCTATCATTGGTGAAGCCCAAGCTGCTTTTGTTGGGGGAAAACAGATATTGGATGGTGTCTTAATTGCCAATGAAGCTATTCATAGTTGGAAACATTCTTCACAAGGTGGTTTAATTCTGAAATTGGATTTTGAGAAAGCTTATGATTGTGTTAACTGGGGTTTTCTATTGGATATGCTTAAGAAGGTAGGCTTTGGGGTCAGGTGGTGTAGATGGATTAAAGAATGTTGCTCCACAGTGTCCATGTCTGTTCTAATAAATGGGGCAGCCACGCAAGAGTTTCAAACTCAGAAAGGACTGAGGCAAGGGGATCCCTTATCCCCATTTTTGTTCAACATAGTGGCTGAAGCTCTTAATATTATGTTGGAAAGAGCTAGAGCGAAAAGTATCATTAAAGGTGTTAAGTTGGGGAATAATGGAGTGACTGTCTCTCATCTCCAGTTCGCCGATGATACAATTCTTTTTTGCAATAATGATTTGGAGGAAATGAGAAACATCAAGCGAATCCTTAGTTGTTTTCAATTAATGTCCGGTCTGAGGATTAACTACTCCAAGAGCTCTCTTTGTAGGGTAAAAGTCCAACAGCAGGATATTCAAGCTCTTGCTCAGGTGATGGGGTGCAAAGTGGAGTCTCTACCCATGCAATACCTAGGGCTTCCGTTAGGTGCCAATCCGAGGAAAGTGAAAACGTGGGAACCAGTTATTGAAAGAACTCAAAAGAGGCTTTGTGTATGGAGATCGAAAACCATTTCTACCGGGGGTAGGCTTACTTTGATCAATCACAACTCTAGCACCCTACCGATATATTTTATGTCCCTTTTCAAAATGCCCGTGGCAGTTGCCAAATCGCTGGAGAAATTACAAAGGCAATTTTTTTGGGGTGATACTCCGGATAAGAAGAAAATGCACATGGTTAATTGGGAAAGAATCACTTTGTCGAAGGAAAATGGGGGCCTGGGGATCAAGATATTGTTACAACAGAATTTGGCCTTGCTTGCTAAGTGGTGGTGGCGGTTTGGCAGCGACAAAAACTCACTATGGGTTAAGGTCATTAAAGGAAAATACAATTTGGATCGGAGGAGTTGGCTCCCGTATTTGCCTGGCTATGGGTCGATGTCTAATGTATGGAGGGATATTTGTGCAATTGGCAATGCAGATTCGGCACTTGGATTCTCTATTCAAGAGGGGTTCAAGGTGCAGGTGAACTCCGGTCGAGATACTCTATTTTGGGAGCATACGTGGTTGGGTCCTACATCGCTTAAAGATGAATACCCTAGGTTGTATAGGCGTTCAATTCAACAGGAGGAGGTCTTATGCAACTGTCGTGGAGTAGGGGCCAGTGGTGATTGGAATTTGATGTTTAGTGGCATACTAAGGGTTCGGGAATCACAGCAACTCGAGGTTTTGAAACAAAGATTGGATGGAGTGACGCTAGATCCCTCAAAGCATGATCTGTTACAGTGGATTTGGACAGCCAATAAAGTCTTCTCGGTAAAATCAGTTTATAGACAATGGGAAACCCAGACTCAGTCACAGAATGCTTTACTTGGTTCGTTGTGGAAGAATCTGACTCCCCCCAAAGTGGAAATTTTTTCCTGGATGGCCATCCAAAATAGAGTTGCTACAAGGTCGATACTTTTCGAAAGGAATTTAATTTCTGATCTTCATTTGGCAAAGTGCCCTCTGTGTGATTTGCATGTGGAAACACCTCAACATTTACTCTTACACTGTCAATTTTCGTGGGTGGTATGGTCTGAAATTCTGACTTGGTGGAACATTCAATGGGTATGCCCGTCTTCTATAGCAAAGTTATCTCTATGGTGGTTTGGGAACAGGTTTCGAAACTTGGAGAAATATATCTGGGAAGCATGTTTCTTTGCTACACTTTGGTCTATCTGGCTGATAAGGAACGGGTTTATTTTCAATGGGGCAACATAACAGGCTTCAGAAGTGGCGGATTTAGTTAAAACAAGAGTAGCTATGCGGATGAAGGCTAAGTTCGACATCAAGATCTACACTGTGGAGGATTTCAAAGGTTATTTTAATGGGATTCGAAAAGTGAAGGTGTAGATTGCTGTATTATCCAACCTCGGTTGGATATTTTCTTTGCATTAATGTTTTGCTTCCTCCTCGATGTACCCTTTCGAGATTAATAAAAATTTGCTTTTGCCGAGCAAAAAAAAAACGTGCATTATAAAGAAATCAGCCCAATTTGAAAACATGAATAATAAAACCTACAAAATATGATAACAAAATAAATTTCAATATTATGTATATTTCTCAATATTATGTTAACATAAACGACACTAATTTTTGCACTATATAGGCCAAGTTTTATTTTATTTTATTTTATTTTTTAAAGTTTGGAGTGACATATAGCACATTATCGATTTTTAATGTGCATCTATCAATATTCTATAGATAGGGTGATTCTGCGAAGTTTGGGAGAGGCCCGGGCCTCCTCACCCATACACTTCCCTTCGTCCTTGCAGACAACATTATTTTGCATAAGAGCATCTCCAACCACGCTCCAAATCTCCATAAGGGGGTCTCACACGCATCGTGCACCATCAAATATCTCGTTCACAAGAGAGGGTACATATATACCATAGACCACAGTGATGCAAATCGCGCAAACACAAAACATTAACATGCGATACATATAGAACACTCGTAAAAAAATTGGAATCAAGAATGTAGCTTTACTCGATCCATCACAGCTAAATTAGACCTGTATAGTCCATGAAAGAGAAACTAGGAAACTCAATCAACGGTCCAGAATTCTTTCCTGAACCGTTGATTGGGTTTTCTGAACTGACTATCCTGATCCGTATCACTTCTGCAACTAAATTGATGTTGGGTATTTGGCCCATAAAATGCAAAATTCCTCCATTTGGTATACCCTTACGCCTTTGCATTCACAAGTTTTGGATCAGTTGAACAAAACCAGAGCTTAGCAATAACCCGCTCAACCACATCTCAACAAACAGATCTCAATCTCCTGCTGGTTTCCCAATTCTCTCTCAAGTCTCTAACCTATAAATATCCACAAAAGCACGTTCCTATTTTCTTCATCTCTTCCTTACATTTCAGGCCAATCTCAATAATTTCTTAAAATACCCTCCACTCCTTTTGGCATATACAATGGCTGCTCTCAAACCTTGTTTGGCACTAGCTATCCTAGTTGCGCTAATCTCATTCTCCACCACACCGACGAGCACGGCGGCAGCTCGCCACCTACTCCAAAACATACCTTCGAACATTCCGTTCAATATGCCTTCGTTTCCCAATATCCCGATCACCCAGATTCCGTCAATATCGTCTCTGCCAATTCCGACCACGTTGCCAAACATGCCTTCAATTCCCACAACAATTCCTACGAATCTTCCATTTACCATTCCCACCACAATTCCTACAACACTTCCCACCACAATTCCCACAACAATTCCCACCACAATTCCGACATCCGTAGCCCCACCTCCATCTGATTAGACCCTCCCTATATGGTCACATTCCAACCATCGATCTATATCTATGGTTTTTTGGCCAGCTTGATTATCGATTGCCTTGTACGTCGTGCTTTAAGAGTTGTACTGTTTTATTGTGTTTTCTTCTTAGTGGATGTGTGGAGTGGGTATTGTGTTGTTTTTCATGTATGTTACTAATTGGCAAGCGTTCTTCACTGTTTGCTCACTGTTTAAAGATACTCCTATATTACATCTTTTCGCCTTATCTATGGATCATTTTAGTGCTTTTCAAGTTGATTTCATCATGACTTCTGTTTGTCTTCACTGAGAGCTAGCCTTCGTTTCGAAAGCAACATCAAAGAACTAGAAAGAGAAAGAGAGAATTAATATCGTTGCCTTGGACACGGGGGTGGAGCTAGCTGGGGGTGGGGTGGCCGGCCAGCTTCAAAAGAAGTGTGGACTAGGAACTTATCGGAATCCTAGTGACTTGATTTTTCACCCCAATTGATTGAAAAAATAACGGTTTAAAAAATAAACACATGGTTCGGATTATTTAAACATGTAAGAGTCATGATATCGCGAGAGCACAAACCACAGTGATGCATAACACAAAACATTAACATGGGATACATTTCTCATGTAAATTCGTCTCCGCAAGCTGATAAGATTCATTCCTTCTGCGTTTGCATGATCTTTTCCATTCTGTGAATGTACCACCCCGTAAAGTGCATACTTCCCCGGAGTCTCTTATAAGTGATACTACTAATGTTCTTTCTTTCTTTCTTTTTTTTTCTTGAATCACAAACAACATATACCTTTGTAGAAAACAATCATCCCAAATTAAGAAGAAAAAAAAGGACATCAACAAAGAACCAAAAGTCTAGATCGATCAACCCGAGCTACAAGAAAAAAGTCGTCAAAAGTGAAGTCGCACCCGGTGCCGGAAACCATCATTCTCTCTTAAAAAATTCACAAACAGATTGAACCGGATAAAAAAAATTAAGTATTCTAATTTTCAATCTGTTGAACTGATGAGAAGATTTTATTTTTCTGATCATTTTATCCGAAATGGTCATAATGAATTTTTGGCTCTAAAACCTTTCAATGAGCACCATAGGAGAGCCCTAACTCATAAGAGAGTCCTACTGACATCGGATTGGGCTAATTTTTTTAAGAAACCAATAAAAAAATATTTTGAGAATGAGTTGCAGTTTGAATCATTTTTATAGGATCCGTAATGGGTCCAAATAAATATTAAACGTTGGATGAATAGTACACATTTCACAATTTCGTTTGTAACTTGACGGAAGATGACGGCAAATGCTTATGTAATGCCCCAAATTTTGGAAACGTTAAATAAACATTTTCATTGAAAATCTAAATAGAGTTTGGCTCAATATTACATCATAATCTTAACAAATGTACTTTTATTCAACAAAAGGAGGGGAAAACTAGGGTTCCTATCTACTGCTCCGCTTGTTCCTCCATCCTAGCCAGCTCCTCGACTCCGAAAGCTTCCAAGGTGTAGAGTTCACACTGTTTATCTATAAGATCTGACACATTATACCAGCGTCGTAGCAAATATAATATATCAAGGTTACCAAAAGTAATATCATAAGTTACAAAAGCTCAATAGAATAACCTATGCCCATTAACTCTTATCTTACAAACATTAGGGTATATTATTAACAAATTCTACTTAGTATATACTTATCTAACAAACAGATAACAATGACACATCCGCATTCACTATTTACTATCGTTGGTGTCCAAGATTTCTGAGTTTCTCTTACGCGTCATTTTGTAGACCGTGTCACTGGTTTCACCTTTCATTAACCAATCAACATTTTTAAAATCGTCATTTTACACACCCAACATCGGTTCCGCAGTTCCGGTCTCCCTGAGTATCCTCACAATGGTTCTGCCGCACCAGATTCCCATTGGCACACTTTGCATTGGCTCCTCTCCGCGGATAACCAAACCACACACCCAACCTCGGTTTTGCCGTTCCGGTCTCCCGAGTATCTTCACAATGGTTCCGCCGCACCGGGTTTTCATTGGCACACAAAATACACACCACACAATGGGCTACCACGTCCGGCCACATTGTAGTTTTCAAAATATTTCACCTTTTCAATACACGCCTTTTTATTAACCACACCCTAAGTGTCATGTTTATACTCTCTCGATTTTCGTGTCTCGTTTTCATGCAACGACTCTGCGGTAGGACTTTTCACATACGTAATCATACATCATACATTATAATCTTGAAACTAAACTAGAAAGATCATCTAACTCTGTATTACTAATTATGCTTAAATCATCACTTAAAGCATAACGCCATATGTATGGACGCATTTGGAGTGAAAATCACTTATGCTTTATAACAAGATAAGTAATGCAAGCAATTCATGTATACATGCTTATAACCATCTTAAAGATCAAAATACGAATATTTCTACCAAACGATAAAGTCTTATCTTTCGAAAATCGTTCTTTCTTCCTTTGTGGGAAGTTCAAAACAACATATGTTTATTAGAGTATAAGTCAATTATTCTGACATGCTCATACTTCCATTAGCGAAAATAAGTGCTCATACTTCTATTAGCGAAAATAAGTTTGTTAACCATCATGCATTCCAAACATTATAAGTGATAGACAACCTTATATACTTAGAGAAAACGGTTAAGGATATTCTACATTATACTTAGAATTAGAGAGTAAGGACATTCTACATATTCTTAGAGATAGGGGATAAGAAGATTCTACCGTTTTTCTTGGCGGCTGGTCGGTTTTGAGAATCGGTCGTCGATTTTGCGAATCGGCGGCGTAACGGCTCCGAATTGCTTTGAAAGGAAGAGAAATGGATTTTCTCTTCCTAGAAACAATTTTACTAACTAAACTAGGCTACTTTTAAAGATCTAGGGGTGATTTTCGGAGGTGGTTTGGTAGTAATTCTCAAGAACTTCAAGAATTTAAAGAAATTTGAACTTTGGAACTAGAAGGCTTAGAAATTCTAGAGAGAAGTGAGAGTAAGGTGTGAAGGTGTGAGAATGACTTGTAATGAGCTTGCTATTTATAGGCCAAAGCTCCCTCTCTCCTCTCCCTCACCCGAATTCTCTCTCTCTCTCTCTCTCTCTCTCTCTCTCTCTCTCTCTCTCTCTCTCTCCTATCTTTGATTTTTTTCTTCCTTTGTCATGTCAAAGTATGGCTTGGTGGGTAGGTTGAAGGGTAGTATACAAGTAACCATTAATGAAAGACTAGATTTTGTACTTTGGGTAGATTTTAGGAAGATTTGATGGAGGAAGGAAGGGATAGTTCAAAGATTGAGTTGTAAGGATGTAAGAAAATCATGTCAATGTACTCTCCAAATCTCTCAAACTCTCACTAGTACAAGGTACCTATATTTCCTATATATATAACTATGCATATTTAAGTATATTTAAGTATTATGTGGTCTAGTCTAGAAAAAAAAATATGGGTGATAGGCTTGCAAGTGTCAATTAATAAAAATGGTCAAGATTTGTCTAGAAAGCCTATATGTCCTTTAGTCATGTTTATAATAGACTATGAAGTACATATCTCTATATTTTAAGCATATAAGTACATAAGAAATCTAAGAAAGTGACTTGCCTTATAAATCTAAATATTTATTAGCAAGACTATCTTTTTATTACTCAAGGGATAAAACTTTCCCTAGTAATTATTAACCAATGGTTAAGACTTTTCTAGAAAGCCTATATGTCCTTTAGACATATATAGGCATGCTTAAAATAACCTATGAAGTACATATATCTATATATAAGTATCTAGAAAAATCTAGGGAAGGGACTTTGGTGGGTGACTTAGGTTTAGGGCTATGATTCTAGGCTTGTATATATTGACTAAGCTATATTTGCTTCTTTTGTAAGCAAGAAGATGAGATTTGGTTTGACTTATTTCTATTACTTAAGGGATAAAATTTTCCCTGGTAATTATTAACCAATGGGTAAAATGATTACCTTCTTAGGTCCAAAAGGTTCAATATGGTTGGAGGGGTTTGTAAGGCTCAAAGATGGTCAAAAAGATCCATCTATGGTTAGAGAACTGTAACTAGGTGAATTGGTAGTTCGATTCCTCCAACTAATTGGTTAAAAACTAACTCTACTTCCCACGTAGGATTTCTAGTCAAGAAATATAAATTTTAAGGACTAAAATTTAATTATGACGGATTATAGAAATTTAAAAGGAATTTTAAAAGCAATACTAATTAATTAAAAAAGAAATTCCAATAAAAAATGAAAATTTTATTCATTAAAAATTCAAGTCGTTACAGCTTAATTGTAAGTTTTCTGTAAACTTTGGAGGTTAAATTGAAAATACATTAAGTTTGGAGGCCTATGGGACTTTGCAGTGTAAGTTCAGCAGTTTTTTTGAATTTTTCCCTTGTTATTATTCCAAAAAATTTATATATATATATAGTTCGGATCTCCTAAGGGATCCCGCACGGCCTTATCGTGCGGGACTCCCCTTTCCCGATCGAATTACGACGATCCGAGCCGCTCAAAGTGATCAGAACGTGATTTTAAGGGTACCCGTGAGAAATCAGCAAAAAAAAAATAATCGGAAAAGGCTTCATCCGAACAGTTTTTTATTGAACGGTTCAGTAAAAAACTGTTCGGATCAAACCCTTCCCGATCATTTTTTTTGCCGATTTCTAGCGGTACCCTTAAAATCACGTTCTGCACACTTTGAGCGGCTCGGATCGTCGCAATTCGATCGGAAAAGGGGAGTCCCGCACGGTAAGCCCGTGCGGGATCCCTCATTGGATCCCGAGTGTATATATATTTGTTAGTTTTGCGCCAAATTTTTACAAATTATTGATTCGTCTCAACGAGGGCAATTGAAAAAGTAATTTTTTTTGAGTTTTCAGAATTGGACACCAAAGATAACTTTACTGTTTGTTTTTACAGTAACCTTAATTTACAGGTGAAAGAACTAATTTATCTTACATTCTGCCAACTTTTAATCTTAAAAGACTGTCCTGTTTGGTTTGGGTTTTAAGGAAGATTATTGAGAATAATGAGTGGATAGAAAGAAAGATAGAGCAAAATTTTATTGAAGACCGTGCCCAAAAATTTTGAGACCACGAAACGAACAAGGCCGACTAATGTACATCTAGTTAATTAACTCACAACTTTCTCTCCTTTTCTCATACGAGATGAGGAAAATGATGATTGCATTGAAATCACATTGTACTTTTAATCTGAATGATGAAGAGATAGCAAGAAATTCATTTATTTTCATTCTGAAATGTTCATGTAGCATGTAGTAAGGGTTAACTCAATTGAGCTAATGTGTCCGAAATCCGTTTAATCTTTGTATCCTCTTCTAAGATTAATAAAAAATTTGTGCTTGTAAAAATATAAATCAACTGAGTATTCAAATAGTAAAGAGTTCCACCCCATTTTTAACACAAGTTCGGGAGCATACTCCGTACATGCTCTTGAGTACTTATTATGTCATGTTTCCTTGACATCCATTTATATAAATCTTTTGTCAATTGATTTTTACTACCGTTTTATCCACATATTGTTTCTCTTCATTATTAAAAAAAGAGAGGAAACACTAACCATAACCACAATAATTATTTGTTCATTTCACAAGTCCCAAGAAATTTCTTGAGATTTTCTATGCGTACTGCTCACAATAACATCTGGATACATGTATCTATCTGAACACAGACATATATATGTATACTAGGTGTTCTTATTTATTTATTTACTAGCAAATGCCCGTGTCTAAAGACACATTGAAATGTAACATAGTCTCAACTTAAATAAATTATTTATTTTATCCGACTTTTATGCGCAATAAACGTAATCTCCACAAATTAAGAGTCAATTACTATTTTGAGATATTTTTCTATTTGATCATTAAAGACAACAGTTACATAGAGATACATTATCTAAAAAATGAGGATAAAGAGAGATAGATTTATGAGGAGAATATTCTCTGTATCTTTTAAAAAAAAAAAAATCTTATGGCTAAAAATTTAATGAGATGCGATCTAATGATTGTGATGTTATTTTCGTTTAAATGCTTAGACATTTTCTACAGAAACCATTCTGTTTTATAATATAGATGCATATAAGTATAACTATAACCCTTATCCTCACTAACAATATTCCTATCTAGAGCTCTGTGATCTTTAAGTGAGTCAAATGGGTACATATTGTTACACACGTTACAATCTATCACCTTGTACGGCTGTATATGAACTTAAACAATATTTCATGATTTGCCCATTCCCATCAAAATAGTCGGGTTAAATTGAAGGAGAAGAGCATCTTCACACAACTTGACAACCTCATCCTCTGGTAGTGTAACCATAGCCACCCTGCTGAATCCACCCTCCCTCGGTGGCGACGGAAGGATTAGTACTTGCCCTTCTCCCAACACAGGCTCAATGTAACAAGAAACTCGAATCGGATCATAACAATCTTCAAATATGGTTGAATTTGACACCACGTTATCCAATTTAGCACAAATTAGGTATTGACCGCTAATTGTAGATATTGAATAGGATTCAAAATTATCACCTTCCAACCACTCAATCAAATCGAGTATCCTTTTATTTTCCATCTTCTTCACTGCTTCCCCAATAGCAGAAGTTGCTTCTGATAACCCATTTTGATCTCCCAAACATTCCCATGCAGGAACTTCATGGTATGCCATGCAATTTCCAAAGAAACCTTTGTCCAAACCTAGGGTTTCCCTCATATCCACACTTACAGACAGGTTTGTTAGAGTACCATTTCCTTCTCCTTTTATCTTGCTCACACAAACCCAAAATAGCCCAGCTAGGGCTTCAAAGGGCGTCAGGGATGAATCATCGGGTGCACCTACGCTTTTAGCCATGGCTATACAAGATTGCACCATTTCGTATGTAAATCCGAATGTAACAGTTGCATGTTGCTTGGCCATGTCAGGAATTGGATTTTGTATCGATGTTTTGTAACAATCGACTAAGGCAGTGTAAGTTTGGTCGTTGGTGTTTTTGTTGCCAGGTTTTGGCAGTGGTAGTGGTTGGAAGAGAGGAGGAGTGAGCATTTTGCCACCAAGGGTTATGTTGGCCCATGCCTTGATGAACATGGCAGCAGAAGGGGGATCAACTAGGAGGTGGGTGCAGCTCAGGCCGATTGCTAGTCCGCCTTCTTCAAATTCAGTGAGCTGCAATTGGATTAATAAATAAAATTCCCAATGGCAAGAGAAGATGAGACAAATTAAAAATCTTGCATTTGTCAAATCAAGCAGAGAGTAACAATACAAAAATTATGGCGATGAAGAGAAACTTGAATCTAAATTTTTTCAAATTCAGAGCTCCAACTTGGGAACTGAAATTGTAGAAATCCTAGTCGGTCGCGCAAACCTAAAGAATTTTTGATCGTACCAACTTGAAAATGAAAATGAATGTAAAAACCAAGAAGATGTGAACGTCCATATTCAGCCCAAATGAACATTACCCCAGTCATTAAGATTCTACATTTATAATAAATTTTTATGTTCTAAATCCTCACACTTGCAAAATTTCCACACTTTAAAAATCTCACACTTTGATTATAATAGTCCCACAAATTGATTGTAAAAACATCACACAGGGCAAAAGTGAGTCCCAGAGGCGGCTCCACCCTTAGGGTTGAGTGGTCAAGTGAACACCCTACAATTTTATTTGTTTGAATTTTATTTTAGGCTTTATTGGAACACTCAACCATGGATTATGAACATCCATCAACTCAAATAATTTGTAATTGAACACTTAATACATTAGCCTAAACAGAGTACATATTCCTAATGTCAAAAATATAAAAGAGAGAGAGAGAGAGAGAGAGAGAGAGAGAGAGAGAGAGAGAGAGAGAGTATGGCCAATTGGTAGCAGTACTATATCATGCTCTGGCTTCTTTCTGAACGCCACTCTACTCCACATCACCAAAAAGAAGACAATATATCCTTCAAGATTCACGCGAACCTATTCACCACATTTTTCTCTAAAATTCATGGATTTATATGCACCTATTTAATCTTACTTAATTTGATCAAAATGGGAAATTTTAATTGTCAAGAAAAATGGACAAATCTTATGTATTTTCACATTTTCTACTACACTATTCGTACAACTATATAAAATTTTGTGTATATTCTGTTGATTAATAGGGGCAATGAAGTTAAAAGTAATTTGTGAACACCCTTTCAAAAATTTCTAGAGCCACCACTTAGCAAAACAATCAATACAGCCCCAAAAGGACTTACATGCATGTCCATGAAAAAGTACTGGATCGAAATTTTTTTCACACTTCCACTACCACTGTAAAACTATCATACTTTAACACACGTTCGTGAAAAAATTAGACAGCTAGGGCTCTGTTTGTTTGGATGTAAAATATTTTCTGGTAAAATGTTTTACCTATTTTCTAGCGTTTAGTTGTGTAAAAAATTGGGAAAAACATGTAAAATATTTTTCATCAATTGGATGAAAATAATTTATTCTTAAATCTTCCGTAAGTTATTTTCCGAAAGGAACCTACTGCCTTCTACTGCAATTCTCATTGCTCAGTTTCCTCGATCATTAGTCCTAACCCACGTTCAATTTTAATATTCCCAGATCTCTCCACCGTTTAAGTCCCCCTCCCTCTCTCTACATTATTTTGATGATTTTTGAAAATATTTTCAATTGCCAATCAAACACCGGAAAATAAAAGTTTGAAGTTTGTTTTCTGAAAAAGCATTTTACATATTGTAAAACATTTTATATCGAAACAAACGGAGCCAAGTCCCCAAAACAGAACTTACAGATATTGCATTTGAAAATGGAAAAGGAGTGAAAATTTCTGCCAACAAATTAATCGTTATTTGGAACAGAAATTTACCTGAACATAAAAAGTAGACCAAAAATAGGGCTTGCAATACATATCCTCCCAATGGACAAGCAAAAGCTCTTTCTCCCTATCCGTGCGCCTCAACCACCGCTCCACGCTCCCTTTCGCCCGCGCCTCCACCAGTCTCACTCCTGCGTCATTGCACTTGATCATCCACTGCCCATCATCGTTCTTCAATAGCCGGCCCGTCACCATAGGAAACCCGTTAAGCATTTCGGATATGGACTCTCTCAGCTTCTTGGTTACTACCCCGACAGCCCGACCCGGAGGGGTCGTGTAATAGTACACCATTAGGATCCGGTTGGGTTCCATGACCCGGTCCAGAGCCGATAGGTGGTGGAATTTCCCGGGCTGGACTGGCTTGGTGCTGACCACGGTCCGTTTGCATAAGATTGTGATTTGATCCAACATGACTGGATTTTGGGACTAAACCCAATTTCCTACTTGCTTGGTGATCTAAGTTTAATGTATGCAGGTGCAATATTTGTATTTACAAAGGTCATTTTATTTTTGGAAATTGGCTTGAATGTGGTCAGGTTTTCATGTCTAACAGAAAAAACAAACCCTTGTTTAGTGGGGAAATGAAGTTTTCATGATTCATATGAGACGGTTCTTTTATACTCCCTCTGTCTCAAAATAAATTTTCGGTCCGCAAAACGAGAACTTTAAAATAATACATTTTCTTTAAGAAAAGTTTGCATTTATCTTAAAAAAATTGTATTATTTTTAGTTCTAATTTTGCGGACCGAACATTTTTTTATGCGACAGAGGTAGTACTAAGCCCAAGGCTAGTTGGGCTAAAGTTCAGATAAATACATTGGCAGGAGAGTTTTAGAGATCATTCGATGTATTTGGGCTTGAAATTAGAGTTTTCCTCTGTTTATGAACAGGTTTTTTCATCTTTGATATTTGTCAAATGTACCACTTATAAGATAAATGGAAGAGAATATATTTGCTTTGAAAAATTAATAAATGCTTATGCAAATTTGGACATTATGCATTGGAGAGTTTCAATTGGTAAGCGGTGGCTGTTTTTTTCATTAAACATCTCACTTCGAAAGTGTAGTGGAATTGTTGTAATATTTGAAATAAAAAGTTGAGAACGAAATGATATACAAAATGTATTAAAGTGATTAAATAAAGATTTTTTTTTCTAAGAAGCAAATTTATAGAAATAATTCAAAATTTGAAAAAACAATAATAGAGAGTATTTAGTAGGGGCTCGTGCCCCCACTCATCCTCAAGTGGCCCCGCCACTGGCCGATAGGTTATCTCTCTTGTTTTTTCCCCATATATCAGGGTGTACGGAACCATTTATGTGGCCCTCGACTTATTTTTGTGTGACCAAGCTTGCCTTCTACTAGCTAGGATGTCATGAACAGAGTCTTGTGCAAATAGGACCTACTAGAGTTGATACAATAAGTAATTGTAATTCTATGTGGTCGTTCTTTTGAAAGATAAACAGCAAGACTTTCAAATATAAGCAAAAACGGAGGGGCTTACCACCCTAAGGTTCCATGTTCGACTCTCCTGCATTGTGAAAAGTCCTTGGGGCCACTGCATGTAAAAAAATCCTTTGGGTTAGCAAAGGCTGGTGGGGGGTTGGAGAAATTAGTCTAGTGGTGTGCGCAAGCTGGTCCGAGGACCACTCTTCATTACCAAAAAAAAAAATAGTATTTAAAAATTGTTAGAAACGTACTTATGTTTTCCTAAACATTCTTTTAATTTAAATGTCTACTCGATCAAACAAAGTACCCAAAATTTAGAGATATATTTTTTTTAATAAACGGATGTCCGGATGAACTTATGCGCACCTAAATTGTTACTATTTGAAGTCACGAAGTGAAAGACCTCAAAAACCTCCTGTGATCTTATGAGTTTTTGTTGACGGTGGGGGTTAAACCTGGAAGTTCGAGGTAAAAGAAAGAAACGCAAGGGAAAATTCACTTGTGCCTATGATCCCACGATTATCGTAAACGTGGAAAATTCTCGCAGGGATCTAATATGAATCTGGGCATTTGGTATATGCACTTATGTCACTTTTGAGTACCAAATAAAAAAGGGAAATGATAGTGTTCAAAATTGATTTTGCTAGTTTCAAAATTCTAGTGCATAAAAGACTTGTACCATGTCCAGTATATAAGTCTTTTATGCACTAAAGTCTTAGCACTAATAAAAATAATTTTGGTATTATCACTACCCATAAAAAAATCAGAATTATTGTAAAGGCAAGGCTAGTTTGGAGCAAAACTACAAACGCGATTTTTTTTTTGAATAAAGACAAATAAAAAAATCAATTAAGTACTATAACTTTTAGTTTAGTGGAAACAAGGGTTAGTGCAAATTGCAACGGTAAGTACTAAATAGAAACCCAATTATTTCCAAACTTAACGAGTGTCTGATTTTCTCTGCCAGGATGTATAAGAAATGGGATGAGATATCATAAATTCAATTCCGATTTACCCTATTCCCGTCCTGTGTATTTCATTTCATATAGGTACTAGTGCTAGCCCGTGCTTACGGCACTACGCATCTCGGTTGGAAGGGGATGACAGTTGTGTGATTAAGATGAAAACCATGGGCACTTAACCGGGAAGTGGGAGAATGTACTACAGCCTTTGGATCAAATGAATCTAAGCCGTTCCAACAACTTGTCCCCACACTCTTCTGTTTTATAATAGAGATTCACAATTTTAAGCATAAATTCAAAAATTTCATGAACTGACCATTTGGTAGATAGTCATTTTCAAAAGAATGTTAGGTTCTGCTAATGTTAGAACCAAATAGTTCCAAACTTAGGGCCAGTGACGGATCCAGAATTTCTATATAGAGGGGTCACCTTCCAAGCATAACTTTGGTCCTTAACGAGAAGATAAAATATTTAAACATTTTTCATAAAGCACAAATCTTCGAACGCTTAAAACATTCTTAAAGATTTCAAACATAAGCACACAAAAGTATAGATCCCTTCCTAAAATTTATTACAAAAACATCTCTTTCTATGTACACCATCGAACTATTGTTCAACCACTAATCATTCATTCGATTCCGTAGTCAATTCTTCACGATGTTGATCGCAGAAATTAAACACGTACCGTGAATTTCCCCAGAGTTTCCAGAGCAGACATGTCACATGCATGTTTTAGAGAGAGAGAGAGAGAGACAAATTAGAGAGCCCTGTGGTGGGCCTGAAGCTTAATTTGTATTTTATGTGGTGGCATTACTGTTGTACTGTAATTACCAGTTTTCATAATCGAAAGGCCCAAGCCCGTTTGCATTTCCAGTTTCCACTGCTAAGACTCATTTACCCAGTTTCCCATCTAAACTTGTTTCGGTTCTCTAAATTTCAAAAAAAAAAATAATAATAATAATAAAAATCGAAGATTGCAGGAGGGTCACGCGCGTGACTCTCTTGTGCTTGAGGTAGATTCGCCCCATGGCCTGTTTAGGGCTGGTTTTCCTTATTTTTTCTGTCTTTTGTTCAATTTTTTTCCCTAGCAATAATAAAAGAATAAGTAACATTCAATTCTCTCCCTTCCCTCTCTTTTTTATTTTTTTATTTTTTTTATTTTAAGAAAATGGATCCTCTCCCGTCGTAATCTGAATTGTCCAGTTCTAAAATTATGGATTTGCTCGAAGACTTTTTCCGCTCGAAGACCCGAAGATTCTTCGCGGGAAGAGTTCCATCAAATCTAAATAATTGCTTTTGGCATTGGAGAGAATCTAAATAATTGTTGCTCTCTATTCCAACCATACAACTAGAGAAAATCCGGACCCTTTTTCTGAAACGGTGAAACCCATGAAATTTGAATCCCAATTCCAAAATCTAGTTTCCAAATTAAACGTAGCCCATCTTGCTCTGCTAATAACTTTTTTTTGAAGTTGTAGATACCCCAATTTGGGTTTTCCAATTGATTTTTACTTTGTTTTTCGGTTTTTTTTGTTTTCCCGATGATGAGTTGGATCAAAAACAGTCTTGAGAAAGACAATGATTTGAACTTTGAGTATTTGGAATCCCTTTTGAACCTTAAATCCTGAACCATAAACCCTAGCCCAAGGTTTGACCAACGTCATGGATCTGAAATCTGAGCACGCCAGTTAACCTACCATATGACACCCCGCTTTCTGGTGGTCGGCGGTATTGCAGGGTAGCAAGCTTCGTCCGGACGGGAGGGGGTAGGTCATGGTTTATAAGAAAAGATCACTCCTCCTTGTACAAGGCCTTTCAAAACCGTGAGGGCGAGCCAAAAGCGCATAGGAACTTCACAGTTACGCGTGTTCATCCTGGGGTAGTTCGGGGATGGGTGACCTACTGGGAAGTCTTATGGGCTTTGGGCGTCCAAAGCGGACTATATTGTACAAAGATGGAGCAGATCGTTACAAATGGTATCAGAGCCTCGCCCTAGGCAAAGTGATGGGTAGGATGCGCTCTACTTCCACGGACCCCCGGGGAGGTTGCTGGGTCTGTGCAACGAGGACATTGCATTCCTAAGGGGGGTAGATTGTGACACCTCGCTTTTCGGTGGCCGGCAGTACTGCAAGGTAGCAGGCTCCGTCCGGACGGAAGGGGGTAGGTCATGATTTATAAGAAAAGATCTCTCCTACTTGTATAAGGCATTTTAAAACCGTGAGGGCGGGCCAAAAGCGCATAGAAACTTTACAATTAAGTATGTTCATCCTGGGGTAGTCCAGGGATGGGTGACCTACTGGGAAGTCTTATGAACTTTGGGTGTCCAAAGCGGACAATATTGTACAAAGATGTAGTGGATCGTTACATGCCAGGTGTTGGTCAAAGGTCAAACTTTGACCATTGACCAGCATAGTGGTAGGTTTGATATGCGTGCGCTGGTCCGAGAACCATGCGCGCCGGTCCGAGACCCACGCGCGCCGATCAACCTCCTATCCCATCACTTTTTGGCCGGCTATAGAAACCATCATCAGGCAGTTACTAAGCCAGCTGAACCTCCCTGGTAGCTCGGGGATCACGCCAGCTCCCCCTTTCTCACAATCACTTCCATCACCTTTTGGGGAACTCTCACCACCAAGCAACCACAAGGCTGGTTGTATCTCCACCATTTCCACTTCCTCTTTGCCTATAAATAACCCCATTAGTCTTCCATTCAAAGGGTTACAAAATCTCTAAGTTACAAAAATTTAAGCAAAAGACATTACATACAAGTCTTAACTCTCTCTATTTCCAATTTTACATTCCTCATTACCGCTAAAACACCCATTACTTCCATCTTCAACCACCAAATTATATAGTTCAAACCTGTTTTCAAACACTTAAGCAAAGGTGTAAAACCTTCATGTTTATTGTTTTGATTCCTGAGGGGAGCTGACAGGGCCAAGGCTACAAGGGCCGTGTGGCCATTCACACTTGCGCCGAACTGTATGCGCGTGCCAATCCTTAGCCGCACGCACAGACCAGTGTGGGGATAGGGATGTTGGCATTTTATGTTTTTAATAGCATATAGAACACCTTGCTGCATATTAAAACTTGATTTACAGTTTTAGATGATAAATTTCTTAGTAGTTATTCAAAAAATGCATGTTTAATGCTTTGGAATGCCCCCGGGTTGCTACTGAATATGGTCCAGGTGTGCAACACCAATTACTAAAAGTCTAGTCAAAATAGGCGCTCGCCTGTCCTTCTACCTGCGCGCGCAGGTTAAAGAATCATTCCAATGATTGGCTTTGTATGAGTAACTTGGCTTTTGACCTTTGTTTAATTCCCCCACACTGTTTATGGGGTGCATTTCGATTTAATATCTGTTCTGTTTGTATTATGTAATTCCCTGTACATATAAACTGCTTGGTTTGTTTCTGGGTGAGCACTGGTCATTCCAGAGCCTAGAGGGGGATAAAAATCAAGTCTATTGAAAACAAGCTAATCCACGCGCGTGGATGGGACATTGGCGTGAACAGGTCTACTTGTATGCACGTAGATCATTGCATGCAAGTTGATCATTATTCGGGCCAATTTCCTGTTGATGCACTGTTTCAGTTGTTTAGCAGTATATTCTGACTTTTATCTCATTTATTTGCTTATTGTACCATGCCATCCACTATGTCATCACATCCTGCAACCTGTTACAGTTTAAGTCCCCATTTTAACTATTTCCCCGCCATAACTGGCTAAAAAATTGATTAATAAAGAAAAATCTCGAAACTGTTCATAGAATGTCTAAGTAGAGACCGATCTCCAAATTGGGCGAGAGGGGTGCCTTAAAAACCTTCCCCTTTCGTAACCTGACTCCCGAACCCAGATATGGTTATGATGGACTGGTGTTTTCACTTCTTTTTCAAATCAAATGGTGTATAAAGCATTTCAAGTTTGGTTTCTTGGGTGTCAGACCTTCAAACCCAATAGTGACTCTAAATTGAGCGCTCGTTCCGCTAGCGCTCCCTCGATCTAGGGCTCTGTTTTAGAAAACAGAATTTCTACGGGCACGTTGCCCACAAAAGTGTTCTCTCCCAAGGATATTGAATCCCTATTTCGTCATTGGCAAAATCTGCCGTCAGCCCTCTGGGGTGACTATAAGTGGGTCCCTTTACCTCTTAAATTTTATACGTTTTCTGAGAGCTTGTGCAGGTAAAAAGTCTACTCCTAAAATGAGGGAAATAACCCACCATTCCATGTAAATAATAAAAAGAGTATGTGGTTATTTTTCCCACAAAATCACGCACACTTTCCCACAAAAGTAACTTTTCCTATTTTTTGTTGGCTGCTGATTTTGCCACTCCTTTTTTTGTTAATGTCATTCCCCTGCAAGTGTATTTTTGGTGTAAAAATACACTTGTAGGGGAGTGGCGTTAACAAAAAAAGGGAGTGGCAAAATCATTTCCCTTTTTGTTTTACTTTACTACTACTAGTTTCCTTTACCATTTTAGGCTGCGTGCTTAACAACATGTACACTAATAAATACTGTAGATAAACTACCTTATGAACAGTACATATTTTTGGTTTAGCTATCAACTTTTTCTTCTTTCATAACTACACCAACACTATTTATCATCAATTAAAATTTATATTTATTGTTTGTTTAATTTTTCTTAGACTGTATTAAGTGCTCCAATTTTAAATTTGTTTGAATCGATACGAAAATTTTATTTTTTGATCATTTTAGCTTAAAGGGTCAAATTAATTTTAGTCTGTAGGACTCTCACAATTAAATATTTGTTCTTTATTTGGAAGCATGTAGAGCAAATACTTGATTATGATAGTCCTAGAGGCAAAAATTAATTACGACCCTTTAGGATAAAATGATCAAAAAATAAGATTTTCGCACCCATTCAAATGGAATAAAAATTGGAGCACTTAATTTTTTAGACCTTTTGTATATTAAAAATATGGTTAAAAAAATTAAGTGCCCCAATTTTTAATCCGTTTGACCCGAGGCGAATATCTTATTTTTATAACCATTTTATTCTAAAGGATTATGATTAATTTTTGTTTATAGGGCTGTCATAATAAGTATCTGCTCTACATGATCCCAAATAAAGAGTAGAGACTTAATTATGAGAGCTTTAAAGATAAAAATAATATTTTAATAAATAACTCATGAACAGTGGTTTGATATTTGTAGTAAACTTTTATTGTGAAGGAAAAATGGCTAACTGTTTACCTAAGTTGATGCAAGCTTGTTTTGGTGTCCAAATTTGGAAAATAGTAAGTCTGTCCACACAAATAAATTGTACACAGATTAGCCACAGATTTTGTTTTGGTATCTACCACAGATCTCACATAAATAATCCGAGCCATTCAATAAACATATATTTTTTTTAAAGGTCCCCACGAAAAATCATCTCAATTTGATACTATAGATATAGTCAGAAATCTGAATAAAAAGTTAAATGATTGAATTGAACACCTATAAGTATCAGATTGAGTTAATTTTTCATGAGAACCATTGAAAAAATATTTTACATTTATTGAACGGATCGAATTATTTGTGTGGGATTTGTGATAGGCCCCATAATAAAATCTGTGCACAAATGTTTGTGTGGTTAACAACGTTGTTTGGTAAAATAACTTTATTTCGAAAGTTGAAAAAAAATATTCACACCGAAGCCGTGGAAAGAAAATTAATGAACCATTGGTCGTTGGAGTAGTAAAAAGTAAGGCTCATTTAGGGTTAGGAGAAAGTAACTAGATGAATTGGCAGTTAGGTCCCTCTAACTAATTGGTTAGAATCTAACTATACTGGCCAAGTAGAATCTCTAGCTAAGAAATATAATTTTAAAAGACTAAAATTCTAATTATAACAGATTTTTAGAAATACAAAAGGAATTTTTGGAAGTGAATCCAAGTATCAAAATAAAATTTAAATTTTTAATGAAATTTTTACTTACTAAAAATCAGGGTTGTTACATGGCCCCCTAAATGGCCTGTCTCCTATGGGGCTTGAACCCAAGACCTTCCGTAAATGGAAGGCAATGACTGACCAATTGCACTAGTCAGTGGTTGTCCTAGAGCTCTGTCTTTAAGGGAGTCAAATGGGTACATATTGTTACACACGTTACAATCTATCACCTTGTACAGTTGTATGAACTTAAACAATATTTCATGATTTGCCTATTCCCATCAAAATAGTCGGGTTAAATTGAAGGAGAAGAACATCTTCACACAACTTGACAACCTCATCCTCTGGTAGCGTAACCAAAGCCACCTTGCTGAATCCACCCTCCCCCAGTGGCGATGGATGGATTAGTACTTGCCCTTCTCCCAGCACAGGCTCAATGTAACAAGAAACTTGAATCGGATCATAACAATCTTCAAATATGGTTGAATTTGACACCACGTTATCCAATTTAGCACAAATTAGGCCTCAACCGCTAATTGTGGATATTGAATAGGATTCAAAATTATCACCTTCCAACCACTCAATCAAATCGAGTATCCTCTTATTTTCCATCTTCTTGATTGCTTCCCCAACTGTAGAAGTTTTTTTTTTGCTCGGCAAACGAACGATTTTATAAATCTCGAAGGTGTACATCGAGGGGATTACATCTTTGCTCAACAAGCCAAGATACAACAGAACAACCATAAACAACAAACAAAAAACATCTCCAACAAACGGTTGGATGATGTCCCTAAGGAAAAGGCTACAATTTTACTTTCCGAATACCATCTAGGAACACCTTAAAATCCTCCACCGTATACACTTTGATATCAAACTTTACCTTCATCCACATTGCGACCCTTGTTTTAACTAAATCCCCCACCTCCCAAGCCCGAGTTGATGCGTTGTTGAACACGTATTCGTTTCGAACCAGCCACACAGACCACATAGAAGCATAAAAGCACGCTTCCCATATATACCTCTCCAGATTGTGGAATCCATGAGCAAACCACCATGTAGCTAAGTCTAGGACCGTATATGGACATACCCATTGGACGTTCCACCACTCCAAAATTCCCGACCACACAGCCCAAGAAAATCTGCAATGAAGAAACAAGTGTTGATTTGTTTCAAGGTGCTCGGAACAGAGAGGACAGAGGGCTTGTTGAATTTCGCTAATCAAATTTATGCTTAGGAGTAGAGATCTGGATGCCATTTTCTCCTTAATAGCCATCCACACAAAGATTTCAACTTTTGGGGGACTTAAGTTTTTCCACAGAGAACCTAAGAAAGCATTATTTGAATGGGCAGTGAGTTCCCACTGTTCATACGCTGATTTCACAGAAAAGTTCCCGTCCACCACCCATCTCCACTGTAAAAGGTCAGGCTTGATTGGGTTTAGAATCACACCCTGAAGTTTCCGCTTCAAATTCTCCATTTCTTGCTTCTCCCTTCCAAAAGGATTTCTCCTAAATAGCATCTCCCAACATCCCCCATTCACGTCACCCCGCATGTTACACACCTTCGCCTCCCGTTGAGTAGATAAGGCGAATAATTTGGGATATTCCTCTTTGAAAGGCTTTTCTCCCAACCAGGTATGTTCCCAAAAGACAGTGGCGTTACCTGAGTTCACTGAACTCTAAAGCTGTCTCGAATAGAGTAACCCAAGTGAGATGATGGATTCTCCAATGAGCATATATCCGCCCAAACTTTTGAGATTGATCCTAATCCATGCGCATATGGCAGCCAACAATTTGAGTCCATCCCATATTTACCGACGACGACTTTCACCCAAAGTGCCTCTTTATCTTTACCAAATCTCCACCACCACTTGGCCAAGAGGGCTTGATTCTGCTGTAACATTCTCTTCACCCCTAGACCTCCACTATCTTTCCTCCTCCCTATCTCGTCCCAACTCACTAAGTGTATTTTCCTTCTATCAATAGAATCGCCCCAGAAAAATTGAGGCTGCATTTTCTCCAGCTTTTTCGCTACTGCAACCGGCATTTTAAATAACGACATAAAGTACACAGGGACATTTCCAGTATTAGAGTTGATTAAAGTGAGCTTTCCCCCTTTCGAGATAGAACGAGATCTCCAAACACTCATTATTTTATCAAACTTTTCGATAACAGGCTCCCACGTCTTGAGCCTTTCTGGCTTTGCACCCAATGGTAACCCAAGGTATTTGATAGGGAGTTGTTCCACCTTGCATCCCATAGTCTGAGCTAAGGAGGATGTCTCTTCAGATGGAACATTCACTCCTCAGATGGAACATTCACTCCACAGATAGAACTCTTAGAGAAATTGATTTTCAGGTCAGACATTAACTGAAAACATCTTAAAATTCTTTTGATGTTAGCCATCTCCTCCGGATCATTGTTACAAAATAGAATGGTATCATCCGCAAATTGTAAATGGGATATACACACCCCATTTCTTCCCACTGTAGTTCCTTTGATAATATTCATCTCCTGTGCTCTTTCCAACATTATGTTGAGACCCTCTGCCACTATATTAAATAGAAAAGGTGAAAGTGAATCCCCTTGTCGAAGTCCCTTTTGCGTTTGAAATTCCTTAGTGGCTGAACCGTTGATCAATATCGACATAGAAACAGATGAGCAACACTCTAAAATCCACCTACACCATCTTTCCCCAAAACCAAGCTTCGACAACATATCAATCAGAAAACTCCAGTTAACACAGTCATACGCCCTTTCAAAATCAAGCTTTAAGATGAAACCCCCATGCACACTATTTTTCTAACTATGGATAACCTCATTGGCTATGAGGACACCATCTAGAATCTGTTTTCCCCCTATGAAAGCTGCTTGGGCCTCCCCTATAATAGTACACATATGCTCTTTGATTCTATTTGCCAAGACTTTAGAAAGCATCTTATACACCCACCCAATCATGCTAATAGGCCTAAACTCTTTAAAAGATAATGGACAAGATACCTTAGGAATCAAAGCAACAAAAGTGGAATTGATACTTTTGGTAAGCTTTCCATTGGCATGGAACTCTGAGAAGAATTGGAAGACCGAGTCCTTCAAGAAGTCCCAGCCTCTCTTAACAAAAGAGAAATTAAAACCATCGGGCCCAGGTGCTTTGAAGCTGCAACATCCTTTCAGTGCTGCTAGAATCTCTTTTTCCTCAAACTGTTTCTCCAGATGCCTTGCCACCCCCAAATCTAGTTTCCTGGTGAACACTCCCTCTAATACTGGCCTGATCCTATTGTCTTCTTTAAAGTTGTTGCAAAAATAGTCCATCGCCGCCTCTTTGATCAGACCTGGATCCTCCACCATCATCCCATTTACCTTCACAGACCCCACCAAATTCTTCTTAAATCTGTTGTTTGCGGTGACTTGGAAAAATCTAGTATTCCTGTCTCCCAACTTCAGCCATTTCACTCTTGATTTTTGTTTCCAAAGAGATTGCTTCTGATAATCCATTTTGATCTCCCAAACATTCCCATGCAGGAACTTCATGGTATGCCATACAATTTCCAAAGAAACCTTTGTCCAAACCTAGGGTTTCCCTCATATCCACACTTACAGAAATGTTTGTTAGAGTACCATTTCCTTCTCCTTTTATTTTGCTCACACAAACCCAAAATAGCCCAGCTAGGGCTTCAAAGGGTGCCACGGATGAATCATCGGGTGCACCTACTGTTTTAGCCATGGCTATGCATGATTGCACCATTTCGTCTGTAAACCCGAATGTAATAGTTGCATGTTGCTTAGCCATATATGTCAGGAGTTGGATTTTGTATCGATGTTTTGTAATGGTTGATTAAGGCGGTGTAAGTTTGGTCGTTGGTGTTTTTGTTGCAAGGTTTTGGCAGTGGTAGTGGCTGGAAGAGAGGAGGAGTGAGCATTTTGCTGCAAAGGGTTATGTCGGCCCATGCCTTGACGGGCATGGCAGCAAAAGGAGGATCAACTAGGAGGTGGGTGCAGCTCAAGCCGATTGCTAGACTGCCCTCTTGAAATTCAGTGAGCTACAATTGGAATAAAAATAAAATTTCCAATGGCAAGAGAAAATGAGACAAATTAAAAATGTTACATTTGTCAAATCCAGCGGAGAGTAAAATTACAAAAATTATGGTGATGAGGAGAAACTTGAATTTAAAATTTTCAATTTCAGAGCTCCAACTTCAAAATTGAACATGTAGATATGCAAGGGAAAACACACAATTTCTGAATTATTGAAAAAATTAAAAGGGAAAACACACAACACAGTCCCATAAGGATATCGATTTACACGTTTGCGAAAAATTGAAGGAGTGAAAATTGTTGCAAACAAATTAATTGTTATTTGGAACAGAAGTTTACCTGAACATAAAAAGCAGACCAAAAATAGGGCTTGTAATACATATCCTCCCAATGGACAAGCAAAAGCTCTTTCTCCCAATCCGTGCGCCTTGACCACCCCTCCACGCTCTCTTTTGCCCGCGCCTCCACCAGTCTCACTCCTGCGTCGTTGCACTTGATCATCCACCGCCCTTCATCATTCTTCAGTAAGCAGCCCATCACCATAGGAAACTAGTTAAGCATTTCGGATATGGACTCTCTCAGGCTCAGCTTCTTGGTTACTGCCCCAACAGCCCGACCTGGAGGGGTCTTGTAATAGTACACCATTTGGATCTGGTTGGGTTCCATGACCCGATCCAGAGCCGATAGGTGGTGGAATTTCCCGGGTTGGACTGGCTTCGTGCTGACCACGGTCCGTTTGCATAAGATTGTGATTAATTTGATCCGACATTGCGGATTTCGGGACTGAACCCTATTTCCTACTTGCTTAGTGATCTAAGTTTAATGTATGCAGGTACAATATGTGTATTTACAAAGGACATTTATTTTTGGGAACTAGCTTGAATGTGGTCAGGTTTTCATGTCTAACAGAAAAAACAAACCCTTGTTTAGTGGGGAAATGAAGTTTTCATGATTCATATGAGACGGTTCTTTAATACTAAGCCCAGGGCTATTTGGGCCAAAGTTCAAATAAATACATTGGGAGGGAGAGTTTTTGAGAGTATTCGAATGTAGGCAAATGCTATGGTGTCTACCCTTACGTACGGTGTCTCTGTTATGTCTCTTGTGGTTTCGGTTGTATCTCTTGTGGTTTCCGATTATGTCATGTGTGGTTCCATATTATGCCATGTGTGGATCCGTGTATTGTATAATATAGAATCACAAATGGCATGATCACCAAAAACCACAAGAAGCATAACGGAGACACCGAAAAGGTAAACACCATAGTATATATTATCCTTCGATGCAGTTGGGCTTGAATTTTTTTGGGGTAATATTCTAACATAAGTACGTACATAAGTAATTTTTCATCTTTGATATTTGTCAAATGTACCACTTATAAGATAAATGGAAGAGAATATATTTGCTTTGAAAAATTAATAAATGCTTATGCAAATTTGGATATTATGCATCGGAAAGTTTCAATTGGTAAGTGGGGGCTGTTTTTTTCATTAAACATCTCACTTTGCAAGTGTAGTGGAATTGTTGTAATATTTGAAATAAAAAGTTGAGAATGAAATGATATACAAAATGTATTAAAGTGATTAAATAAAGAATTTTCTTTTCTAAGAAGCCAATTTATAGAAATAATTCAAATTTTGAAATAATAATAGAGAGTATTCAGTAGGGGCCTGTGCCCCCACTCATCCTCAAGTGGCCCCGCCACGGCTGATAGGAAATTAATAAGTTATCTCTCTTGTTTTTACCTCATACATCTGTGTGTACGGAACCATTTATGTGGCCCTCGACTTATTTTTGTGTGACCAAGCTTGCCTACAACTAGCAAGGATGTCATGAACAGAGTCTTGTGCAAATAGGACCTACTATTAGAGTTGATACAATAAGTAATTGTAATTCTATGTGGTCGTTCTTTTGAAAGATAAACAGCAAGACTTTCACATATAAGCAAAAATGGAGGGCCTTACCACCCTGAGGTTCCAGGTTCGACTCCCCCGCATTGCAAAAAGTTCTTGGGGCCATCCCATGCATAAAAATCCTTTGGGTTAGCAAAGGCTGATGGGGGGCTGGAGAGATTAGTCACGTGGTGCACGCAAACTGGTCCAGGGACCACTCTTCATTACCAAAAAAAAAAAAAAAATAAGCGGGGTACTTAAATTGTTGGAAACATACTTATGTTTTCCTAAACGTTCTTTTAATTTAAATGTCTACTTGATCAAACAAAGTACCCAAAATTTAGAGATTATTTTTTTAATAAGCGGATGTCCGGATGAACTTATGCGCACCTAAATTATTATTTGAAGTCACAAAGTGAAAGACCTCAAAAACCTCCCGTGATCTTATGAGTTTTTGTTGACGGCGGGGGTTAAACCTGGAAGTTTGAGGTAAAAGAAAGTAACGAAAGGGAAAATTCACTTACGCTCTGATCCCACGATTATCGCAAACGAGGGAAAATCTCGCAGGGGGCATTTAGTATATGCACTTATGCCATTTTCAAGTACCAAATAAAAAATCAGAATTATTGTAAAGGGAACGCTAGTTTGGAGTAAAACTGCAAATGCAATTTTTTTTCAATAAAGACAAATAAAAAGAGTCAAGTACTATAACTTTTAGTTTAGTGAAAACAAAGGTAAGGGCAAATTGCAATGGTAAGTACTAAATAGAGACCCGATTATTTCCACACTTAACGAGTGTCTGATTCTCTCTGCCAGGATATATAAGAAAGGGCAAATTTTCGTAGTCGTCCCTCTAGTTTTATGGTTGTCTCAATTTCATCTCTCCAATTTCAATTGCAACCAAATAAATTCTGTAGTTTGTTTTATGTTCTAAATTAGTAAAATCGTTCATACCATAAATGAAATTAACGGAAAAATGGTTTTAGTTTCATGGCTCTCTTAAGGTGTCTATTGAAAAGTTTTAAAGTTAAAAATTTATTATGACCATTTAAGATAAAATGATCAGAAAAATAAGATTTTGGCACTAGTTCAAACAAATTAAAAATCGGAACACTTTATATTTAACTATATTTTTTAATATATAAACGGTGTAAAAATTCATTATGACCATTTAAGATAAAATGATCAGAAAAATAATTTCTTCACACCGGTTTAAACGGATTGAAAATTGGAATACTTAATTTTTTAAACTGTGTAAAAATCCATTATGATTTTATGGAAGGAGAATGAAAATTGGAAGGAGGATGATTTTAAGATAAAACGCAAGCACATGCCAGTTTTTATGGAAGGAGGATGATTTCCGCGATCCAATTTTCTCCATAGGCACTTCTCTCTTTGTGTCCATTAGGGCAAAGTTACTAAATTATACTTATTTTTTTACACCGTTTATAAATTAAAAAATAGAGTTAAAAAATTAAGTGTTCCAATTTTTAATCTGTTTGAATCGGTACCAAATCTTATTTTTCTGATAATTTTATCTCAAATGATCATAATGGATTTTTGGTTCTAATGCATTTCAATGGGCAGCCTAAGAGCGCTCTGATACTAAAACCAAATTTTCTGTTAATTTCATTCACAGTGTGAACGATTTTACCAATTTGGAACATAAAACAAACTAAGGGTTTATTTGATTGCAATTGAAACTGAAGGGATAAAATTGAGATAACCGTAAAACTAGAGGGACGACTATGAAAATTTGCTTATAAGAAATGGGATGAGATATCATAAATTCGATTCCAATTTACCCTGTTCCCGGCCTGTGTAGTTCTTTTCATATAGGTATTCACAATTTTAAGCATAAATTCAAAAATTTCATGAACTGACCACTTGGCAGATAGTCATTTTCAAAAGAACGTTAGGTTCTGCTAATGTTAGAACAAAATAGTTCCAAACTTAGGACTAGTGGCAGATCTAGGATTTTTATATAGAGGGGTTGCCTTCCAAGCTTAACTTGGGTCCTTAACGAGAAGATAAAATGTTTAAACATTCTTCATTAAGCACAAAACTTTGAAAGCGTGCTTAAAACATTCTTAAAGATTTCAAACATAAGCACACAAAAGTATAGATTCCTTCCTAAAATTTATTACAAAAACATCTTTTTCTATGTACACCACCGAACTATTGTTCAACCAAGTCCGGCTTCTCTCCAATTCATAGGAAATTGGAGGATCCTCCAATTCCTATTCAATGATCAGGATAACTTTAGTATCTCCAGCCCCAAAGCTCATATAGTATTTTATGGGCACCCAATTACTCCCCAAATATGGGAGAAAAAAAAATTACTCCCTAAATATTCCCCAATTATCACATTTCAGGCACTAATTTACCACATTCCAAACATTAATAAAATTTCATATTGTAACTTTAATAATAGTGCAAGTTCAAAGAATTTCTTTTGCATTTCTTCTAAAATATTTTTTCTATAAAAATTATCTTATGTTAAATTATTTACTCTTACGATTTCTTTCTAATTTTCATAACTGAACCTTAATTTCAATGAGCACACGACACAGTGCGAAACACAAGTGAAAATACACTAGTATCAGTAAAAAAAATTTCATAAACTACATAATAAGATAATATCAGCAAAAAAAACCATGCTAAAAGAAAAAAAATTACTGATATAATATTATTAAAAAAATCCTCATGATCTAGCTGATATCGGTCGATAAAAATTCTCATGAGCTATATATATATATTTCAGAGGTAGGTTTAACGGGAGAGAGAAGACGCCTAATAAATTTTTTGTAACAACTTTGAAGATTAATGAATTTTTTTGCGGTTCAAAAAAGGAGGAAGGAAGACGCTTATGTAATTGAGAAATATTTGGAGAGTAACTGGGTGCCTATAGAATACTATATGAGCTTTAGGGCTTGAGTTACTAAGGTAATCTTGACCATTGAATGGGAATTGAAGGATCCTCCAATTTCCTATGAATTGGAGAGCAGCTGGACTCTGTTCAACCACTAATCATTCATTCGATTCCGTAGTTGATTCTTTACGATGTTCATCGCAGAAAACACTCTTTCAACAATACCGTGAATTTCTCCAGTCTCCAGAGGGCCATGTGGCGGGGCTGAAGCTTAATTTGTATTTTATGTGGTGGCATTATTGTTGTGTACTGTAATTACCAAATTTCATAATTGAAAGGCTAAGACCCAATTACCCAGTTTCCCATCTAAACTTGTTTCGGTTCTCTAAATTTCAAAATAATAGTAATAAGGAAAATTCTAAAATCAGCCCAATGGGCTGACAATAATGAATGTGTAAATGTATATTAAAGGGTATAAAAGGTACACAGAAATTCGTGTTTTCCTTGTCTTCTAGTGTGGTAATAATAATAATAATAAATCGAAGATTGCAGGAGGGGGGAAGAGAATGTGAAAGATTGGTCTTCTTTTTCTTTTCTTTTTTTTTTTTGGGAGGGGAAGAGATATCTCAATTTTGAACGTAAAATTTAATTAATGGTAATTGCGCAATTATCATTGTTTGAGAGAGAGAGAGAGGGAAAGCCGTAGGATTCATGGGGCAAATTAATGGTTAGGATTTATGTAGGACATAAGATTTAAAAACTGTTCTCCCTTATTATGTAGATATATATATATAAATATATATAATAATTGGGATTTGACTACCAATCAGTACGTACCATTTTATTGGGGGGAATTACGGTTCAGTGGAGAGTGGGGCAAATAAATCCCAACACATGGGACGCTTTTTGGGAATTAAAAACCCATGGAAAGAGGTAAAATAATGCCCAGCTCATGGTATTCATAATTTACTCAGACAAAAGTATCCCTCTCTATTGTAACACATACTCAAGGAGCAATGAACACACATTCAGAGAGCAATGTAAACACACTCAGGGAGCAGTATTATATGATTGAAAGAGCAATATAATTTAATTAAAAGTGCAATATTATGTGATTAAAAAAGCAGTGAAGCTACGTCCACCGATTTTCAAGTCGATGAACTTCTACCGATACCTTATACACGACGCCGTTTTGGATTATTATTTTTTTGGTGTTGAAATATTTGGTTTTATCCTTCTCTTAGGACTTTTCAACGAGAGCCCTTGAGCTAAAAATTAATTATGAACCTTTTGGATAAAATGATCAGAAAAATAATATTTTTGCACCGGTTCAAACGGATTGAAAATCGAAATGCTTAATTTTTTTCATTTGGTTTTATGGTTCTCTTGGCTTTTCAATGAGAGCTCTAAAGTTAAAAATTAATTATGAACCTTTTGGATAAAATGATTAGAAAAATAATATCTTTGCACCGGTTCAAACGGATTGAAAATCGGAACGCTTAATTTTTTTTCATTTGGTTTTATGGTTCTCTTGGTTTTTCAACGAGAACTCTAGAGTTAAAAATTAATTATGATCTTTTAAGATAAAATGATAAGAAAAATAAGATCTTTGCACCAATTTAAAATGATTGAAAAATTAGAACACTAATTTTATTTCATTTGGTTTTATGATTTTCTTAAGGCTCTTCAACCAGAGCCCTAGAGTTAAAAATTAATTATGATCCTTTAAGATAAAATGATTAGAAAAATAAAACCAATTTTTTTTCTTAAATAATCATAATTAATTTTTAGCTCTAGGTTGAAAAGCCCTAAGAGAACCACAAAATCAAATGCAAAAATCTTATTTTTTTGATCATTTTATCAAAAATGATCATAACTAATTTTTACCTCTACGGCTCTCGTTGAAGAGCCCAAGAGAAGAATAAAACTAAATGTTTAAACAAAAAAAAAAATCCAAACCCATATTCAACTTAGATTCATAGAAGGGATAACTTAGATTTATAGAACGAGCAACTTAGGTCCAAACCCAAATTCAACTACATATCGACTCATGATCTCATACAATGAACAACTTAGATTCATAGAAGGGACAACTTAGGTCCAAACCTATATTTAACTTAGGCCCATAGAAGGAGCAACTTAAATTCATAGAAAGGGCAATTTAGGTGTAAACTCAAATTCAACTACATATCGACTCATGATCTCATAGGAGGAGCAAATTAGGTTTATAGAAGGGGCAACTTAAGTACATAGAATGGTCAATTTAAGTCCAAACCTAAATTCAACTAAGGTCTATAGAAGGGGCAACTTAGATTCATAGAAATGACAACTTAGGTTCAAATCCAGATTCAATTACATATCAACTCATGATCTCATACAAGGGGTAATTTAGGTTCATAAAAGGGACAACTTAGATTTATAGAAGAGGCAACTTAAGTCCATAGAAGGGGCAACTTAGATTTTAGGCTTCATATTTGCAATCCTATAGAGCAGAAACGTGATTATAACAACTTTAGAGATAAAATTTAATTATGTTTCTTTAGAATAATATGATCAGAATAATAAGATCTTCATACTGGTTCAAACAGATTGAAAATTGGAACAGATAATTTTTTAAACTGTATTTTTAATATATAAATAGTTTAAAAAAATTAAGTGCTCCAATTTTTAATCCGTTTGAACAAGTGCGAATATCTTGTTATTCTAAACATATTATTTTAAAAAGATATAATTAATTTTTGTCTTTAAGGCTCTAATAATCATATTTCTACTCCACAGGATTCTAAATAAAGAGCAGATACTTAATTATGAGAGTTCTAGAAACAAAAGTTAATTATGATCCTTTAAAATAATATGTTCAGAATAATAAGATATTTGCATTTGTCCAAACGGATTAAAAATTGGAGCACTTAATTTTTTTAAACTGTTTATATATTAAAAATACAGTTTAAAAAATTTTCTGCTCTAATTTTCAATCCGTTTGAATCAGTGTGAAGATCTTATTATTCTGATCATATTTTTCTAAAGAGACATAATTAAATTTTATCTCTAAGACTCTTATAATCACGTTTCTGCTTCATAGGATTGCAAATAGGAAGCCTAAAATTTTTTTTCCTCCGAAAATGGTACCTTTTTTGGTGTGGGTCCCTGTATCACGAGGCACATCAGAGGCCTGCGTCCTTTCAAATGTGTATGGGTTATATTAGTCTTTTTATATCATCTTTCCATGTATGAGGAATTGTTTTTTACCGTTTCATATCTGGGACAATTTCCAAAAAATCTGTCCATGGGTTGAGAATTTTTTTCCCCTGGTTCCACTGAACACGAATTCCCCCATTTAATTGAGAAACCTGTACGGTAGGGGTCCATCAATGTTTGGTTGGTCCAATATTAAATATGAAATCAGAAAGTCCAATAATAAAAACCATAGCCCTCGTCCTGTCTTCTTGGAAATTGGCTCAACCCTACACGTATACGAAAGATTGTATTTGGTATTGTGTTTGAATTATTGAGTATTACGTATAAGAAAAAGAAAGATCTCATGATAAAGTGGCCTTGTGCATGTGAGCCCCATAAATACATAAGAGTTTATGTTTGGTGTTGTGTTTGGACTATTGCGGTTTGAATTCAAGTGATCCTAAATCACACAAACTTAACTTAATTCTTTTAATTCTCATTTACATACACAATCACACAAACTTTCTTACATCAAATATGAGGCTCATAATAGTGACAAAGGTGTGTGGGCCCATGTTTAATGTGAAAGAATTTGTATAATTATATGTTTGTAAAAGTGGGAAAAGTCTTCAATACACACCCCTTTAAAGTGTGTACCATATGCACCTATTGTGTGGTTCATATTGTGCCACCTCATAAAAAATTACTTGTAGGACCGGTCATTCATAACATTTTATTTCGTATCGTAACTTTTATACTAAAAATTCGTAACTTTTCAACAATATAATTCGTAACTTTTTAGCAATAGATTCGTAACATTTTGGGATTCATAACATTTTTGTGTATTTTAATAATGGTGCATATGATACATACCCAAATAAAAAGTGTGTATTGTAGCACTGCCCTTGTAAGTGTGTGTGATTAGACAATTATTGAAAAAGCCCCGCCCTAGTACAAGGGCCTTCTACCAGCACAGACAGCCAACCACAAGAGATAACGTGATAACCCTCCTCACCACTAGTTTCCATCCACTGTTGGCCCGTGATTGAATATTGCTTGTGTTGGTACGTTTTCACTGTTAGTTTTCGTTCACCTCAGTGGCCCCAGCAAAAAACAAGATATATTTTCGTTGTGTAAAATAAGACGACTTTGAAGTCAATGTCAAAACATATTGGCTATGTTTGTTTTAGGTTTTGAAATATATATATATATATATATATATATATATATATATATATATATATATATATATATTATAATAAATGAGATGAGATAAATAAAGAAATAAGAATACAAATTTATTGAAGATTATGCGCAAAAAGAAAAGTTTTATTATAGAGTCCGAAAACAAACATGGTCATATTGTCTGTCTGCTATATCATCTTGTCTTTTAAGGAATATGCTAACTGCCATGGATGAACCTAGGTTAGCCTTAGACGTGTAAAATATGTGTTAAAAGTCTATGAAAATCGATAGAATTGTCTTGAAATATCGGATTAATTAATGCATCAAGATCGTATATCTTGTGCCATTGTTACCTTTATAAGCTAAAGTTTACTCTAAAAAAACACCCTCGAAACTCAAATCGAATAGGGCTGTGCTGTCATTGTAGGGAGGCAGTTGGAAAAATTAAATTACTTGTCCAATGAGGGACCAGCATGGCCGTGCTGTCATTGGAGGGAGGCAGTTGGAAAAATTATTGGAGGGAGGCAGTTGGAAAAATTAAATTACTTGTCCAATGAGAGACCAGCATGGCCGTGCTATCATTGGAGGGAGGCAGTTGGAAAAAGTTAAATTACTTTTCCAATGAGGGTCCGGCATTCATTTAGGGTGAGTTCTTGTAAATTTATATAATCCATATTTTTGTTTTGTGTGTTTTGCTTATTTTTTTAAAATTTTTGTTAGATTCGGGTGATATTTTTTTGATTAATCATCCGCCTCGACAAGAGCAATTGAAAAAGTATAAAATTATAACCAAAAGCAAAAAAAAAATACAGAAGATGAAAAAACTTCAAATTGACCTATTTGTCTAAAGTGCCGTCTTATACAAATATTTTCGACATTCATCCATATTTTATACGTTTTTGATTCGTTTTGTCGAGACGAACGATTAACTCCAAAGATTACTACAAAAAGCTAAATAAAATTTTACGAAATGTAAAAAATACCAAAATAAATTTCAGACTTATAAGTTTACAAGAACTCAGCCATACCCGTCAAAAAGGAGAGTTGCGGTTGCTGACTTACTGTGAGTCCAACCTTTGCCTTCATGCATACTGTGGGTCCAACCTTTGTTGCCATGCATGAAATAAGTTGGGAGCCTCGTTGATAAGGACACACTACAAGTTTCAACGTGCAATTAGTCCACCTAAATTTTTCATAGTGGTTCCAGTCCTTATATGGACATGCGTTCCAAAAATACCCAGTTTGTGAGATACCAACACTATTTAACTTTTCATAGTGGTTCCAGTCCTTATCCTTTGTTGTAAAATACAACCATAAAATATTTTCGATGAGATAACATTATCTCTTTATTCAGTTTGTGAGATACCAACACTATTTAGCTAAGATACTGTTATCTCTTGTTTTATTTTTGTCGATACACTATATTTTTGGCAAATAGAGTTATCTCTTACTTTATTTGTGAATTGAATTGGCTGAGATATTATTATCTCATCTGTTTTAACAAGAAAAAATAACAGATAACATGTTAAATATTGTGTAATGAAGTATTTGCATGTGTTTACATTGTGATATTACTATCTCTTGCTTTATCCCTTGTTGTAAAATACATTCAGAAAATGTTTTTGATGAGATAACATTATTTCTCTATTAAGTTTATGAGATACCAACACTATTTATCTGAGATACTGTTATCTCTTGCTTCATTTTTGCTGATACACTATATTTCTGGCAGATAGAGTTATCTCTTAGTTTATTTGTGAATTGAATTGGCTGAGATACTATTATTTCATCTGTTTTAACAAGAAAAATGACAGAAAACATGTTAAATATTGTGAAATGGAGTTTTCGCATGTGTTTACATTGTGATATTACTATCTCTTGCTTTATTCCTAAGTTTATTTGTGAATTGAATTGGTTGAGATACTATTATCTCATCCGTTTTAACAGTATCTCAACCAATACATTTCAGCCAGTAAATTTCACAAAAATTAAAAGAGATAACGCTATCTCAAGAGGAATAACAACTAGAAGAGGAAGAAGAAGAAGAAGAAGAAGAAGAAAATGAGGAGGAAGAAGACGTAAAAGAGGTGAAGGAAAAGGATGTTAAACCAAAACATTTGCAGTACAGGTAACTACTTGGTGTGCCATTATACAAATTGTAGCACCACATCTATGTTCTTTTTCAAGCTCCTTAATGCAAAAAAAATGATTTGATTTATCTAGAATTGCATGAACAAACCATTTACACCCATCTGCCTTAAAAGCACACTCAGTTGTCATTCTTGATTGGTCATTCCTCAAATACTTGAACCTAAATCTAACTTCAATTGCATACTTACATAAAGATAACGTAAAATCCTTAACACCACCTCTAAATTATTGACCAACATGACTAATCAAATACGTCTACAATTTTAGAATGTGAACTACTAGTTACTCCACCATTTCCATTGCTACGACTACTTTCACCGATTTCAAAACGGCTACTAACTCTACAATTACCGTCTTCAACAGATATCTCAACACAACGAGCACCATATGCAGCAGCTAAATCCATCATATTACGAAAATCATCATCATTCTCAAGGAGTATATTAAGATGATCACAAACAGAATACAATAACCTCATTGACACCAAACCATTCCACTAGTTAGAAATACTTCCAATAAGATACTCAAATTGATAACCTTCTGTCACCTTAACAACAAGACTATAGGATCCATACTTTTACAATTGAAGAATAGAAGAATCCATTTCAACTTCAAAAAACAGTTCAGTCTGCAAACAGATAACATTATATCAGAATAAACAAATCAGATACACATATCTCAAAAAAGTAATCTATCTATGAGAACAAAGCAATAGATAATGTTATCTCAACAAAAACAGTCTCAGTATCTATCAGAACAAAGAAATAGATATAATGCTATCTTAGTAAATAAACAAAAATAGAAACAGATAACAGTATCTCAGCAAATACAGTTCATTGTGATATACATATCTCAGCATCAATAATTTCTGTATCTACCAGAATAAAGCAATAGATAATGTTATCTCAACAAAAAATAATCTCAGTATTTACCAGAATAAAGCAATAGATAACGCTATCTCAGTAAATAAACTCTATAAACGTAAAAATAGAAGAACACAATAAAAATCAAAACAAATATTGAGACAGAGAAGAACACAACGACAGAGAAACATCACTACAGAGATCACGAACAGAAAAAAACTTCGAAGACAAAGATCGTGATCTTGATTGGGAGAGATCGTCACAAAGGAAAACGGGATCATGATCGCAATACAGAATCGAGATCGTGAAAGTGATCGTGATCGCGGGAAAAGAGAGAGAGAGAGAGAGGGAGAGAGAGAGAGAGAACTGAGCTGTGATCGCGGGAAGAGAGAGGGAGAGAGAGGAGCACCAACGAGCTCGTGATCGTGCTGCTCGAGATCTAGAAACGGTTGGCACGTTGGGTTGAAAAGCAGCAGGGAACAAAATTTAAAAATAACACATGATATATACACGCCAGTCAGGGCATTTTAGTCTAGAAATGGACTGTAGACCTAATAAATGTTACAATAATGGACCTTCACCACTATTACACGTTAGACTGGATTAAACACCCAAAAACACCTTCAAAACGGACTCTAGCCCAATTTACCGAAATAAGGGTTCACAAGCTGACAAGCCAACAGAAAAAATTACTGCTCAATACGGAGGGAGGTAGTTTCTCTCTCATCTCATGGCTCACATCATTTTAAGTATTGTCAAGAAGACCATGGCATGCATTTTGCCAGATATTTCTCAATTTGTTGTTTCGCAATTGTTCTAAAAATAATGGCAACTCCTGAAATAGACGAATCCCATCAAACAAACCCAAACGCAGGGGATGAAAACAGCAGGAAGAAGTTGTTGGAATACGAAACAATTGTTCAGAATCTGAGTGACCGAATCAGTAGTCTCCAAAATTCGGCATTCACCCTCGCAAGTTCTTATTTCATCTCGCAGGCAGTCGTCTTCACGGCACTCTCCACCACCAACTTTCTGGTGTGCCGCGACTCCTGGTTCCCTTTGCTCCTTTCACTGTTCCCCGGCGCTCTCAACTTGTTCGCGATCTTCAAGATAGGACAAGAGTACATAGAAACCACGATTTCACAGAAGAAATACAAAAAATTGAGGAGAAAGTGCGAGGTTCACAATACGTCGGGAGAAACTCCGATATCAATACTGAGTGATGAAATCAACGACATTTTGGAGAAGAGAGAAAAAGAAAGGCTTACCAGAAATTTATGTCGCCACATGTATGCTTTGGGTCTCTTGGCTGCTGTCGTAGCTTCTGGTATTTTGTGGATGCTTTGCTGGAAGAGTTGGTATGCTTTTGGTCCCTTGGCTGCTGTCGTAGCTTTTGGTATTTTGTGGATGCTTTGCCTTTGGGGGAAGAGTTTTACATAAAAGCTCAAGCACAATGCGAAATGAGTGAAGCTATGCATGTGATAGTGCATAAGAATCTGCCCCAATTCCTAATTATAGTACTACTTTTATTTGATGGTTCAAGGAATTGGAATGCTACAATTAAGTTGGAAATACTGCAATTGCTGGAATAGGGATGTTATTTTGTAGTTTCGGATGTGCCATTTTTGTTGTAGTTGTTGTTGTTGTTGTGTATCAGTCTGCCAGTTAGTTCCTAGCTAGACACTCCGTCTGGTACATTTGTGTCACTTTTCTTGTATTAGCTTTTAGTGCAGTGTGGTTGGCTTCTCACCAACTCTTCTTGTTCCGGGGGCTAATGTGCCAATCTAGTTGGGATATTAGTTTTTGGCTATGATGTTGTTTTCCTTATTGGGATATTGGTTTAAGGCTCAGGTTTTGTTTGGTTTAGTAGTTCAAAATAAAAATGTACCCTTTCCGTCCCAAAATTTTGTTCCATTTTTTCGTTTTTGGATGTCCCATAATATTTGTTCATTTTGTCTCATGTGAAGATGAAAAAAATAAACTAGTTGTTTCCTTTTTTTGCCTTTCATTGCCCTCTTCAAATTCAAACAAAGCAGTGGAAGAAAGATAAAATTTTGTCATCAAAGGCTTTAAGTTCAAGGTCAACTCAGGTACAAAGATATAATTTTGGAAGCATAAATGGTTGGGTGATGAGACTCTAAAAGTTGTTTTCCCAAGGCTTTTTAGGTTGTCTACCCAAAAAGAAGCAATGGTAGCTGACATGGTGGATGATCAAAATCAAGATAACTGGAACTTCCAATTCAGGAGAGTTTTGTATGACTGGAAAAGAGATCAACTTCAGAATCTAGTGCAGTTGATGAGTGCGGTGCAGTTGCATGAATCTCATGAGGACTGCCTTCAGTGGAGGTAGAGCAAAGATCTCATTTTTTCAGTCAAGTCTGCTTATACTAAATGGGAAGAATATAGATTGATATGTGGAAGACAAAGAGCTCTTTACTGTTTGGAAAAACATTTGCCCTCCCAAAGTAGAGCTCATTGTTTGGATGGCCATTCAGAATTGTATATCAGCTAAATCAGTTCTAGTGAGAAGAGGCATCTTGGACAATAGCCATAATATATGTCCATTATGCAATATTGAGGAAGAATCTCCTGATCATCTTGTCCTTTTTTGTAATGTGGCTAGGAAGGTGTGGGATGAAATGTTTGTATGGTGGCAGATGACTTGGAATTGCCCAACAACTTTTAAGGCTTTGTTTCTGTCTTGGGATGGTATTAGGTTCAAAAACCTTGAAAGAATATGCTGGCAAGCTACTTTTTATGCTGTGGTGTGGTCAATTTGGTTATGTAAGAATGATACTGTATTTAATACTCCCTCCGTCCTGGTTTGTTTGTTCCCTTTTTGATTTTTTGAGAGCGTTTGAACTCTCAAAGAATTGTTTATAATTTTCAACTCGTAATGTTTTTAATATGTAATATAGATCTTATTTGATAGATCTCAATTAGTTTTATTATACAAAATCTTCAAAATCATAAAAAATATTATAAATGGTAAGATATAAGTATATTTTTAAAAGACACGAATTTCGACAATTGGATAAACAAATTGGGACGGAAGGAGCAATAAACTTTGGGAGGTAGCAAATATTTCAGACCATGTGAAAACAAGAGTGGCTTTTTGGGTTAAAGCGAGGTGTAACATTCAAGTGTATCCTGTGGAGGATTTCAAAAGTAACCTGAGTGGGAGTAGTAGAGTCAATCTTTGATCTTGTTTTTGGGGGTTAGGGCGGTTCGGGGGGTGGGTCTGGTGATCAGCTTTTGGTTTGAGTAGGGACCTAGGGCTTTTGGGGTGTGTTTTTACTACTTCTTGTTTTTGGTCTTGAGGGGTTGGGCTGTTCGGGGTGGGTCTGGTGATCATTGTTTTTTTTTTTTTTGTGGTCCTTTTGGGAGCTTTCTTTTGGGTGTCTTCTGTTTGGGTTGTTTTGCGTCTGGGTTTGTGTCTTCGAGTGGTTGGGTGAGTATTGAGTCTTTTGGGTTTCAGTTCTTCTTTGGTTGTCTTGTTTGAGTCTCTTGTTGGTATTAGTGTCGTGAGTCCTGGTCCCTTGCTGCCTATTTGCGCTATTCTCTTTCAACTCCAGTTTTTTGGAGGGCTAAGAGTTGCTTTTGGATTTCAGGATATCTGTTGGTTACCCTTGATGCAGCTCCTAATGTGGCTGAATGACTTGTTCTCTGCTCTTGCAACTCCAACACTTGGAGGGCTAAGAGTTTTCTGGATTCTTTGGGCTACATCTATTGCTGCTCTTGTTATGCTTATTGAAAGGTATGCTCCCTCGATGTTGGTCCTGATGTGGCTGTTGAATGATGTGTAATCTACTCTTGCAACTCCAGCTCTTGGAGGGCTTAGAGTCTTATGGATATTTTGTGCTACACTTGACAACTATTAGGTAACTCTCCGCTGTGAGCTCCTTGAAATCCCAGTCAAGTCAAGGATTATGATACCAGTCAAGTCAAGGATTATGATACGAAATCTGTTTTGGTGTTTGCTTCCTTCTTAGATGTGGTAGATGGTAAATATTGAATACTCTTTTCAACTCCAATGTTTGGAGGGCTAAGAGATGATTCGGATTGATGGTCAAAGTTTGTGGCTTTGCTGCTAAAATTGTGTCTTAGTTGTTGCTGTTAAGAAATGATAGGAGGCCGAGCATCCTATTGTTGCTTCAAAAGCTATGGGTTACTCATTGTCATACCTCTTTTCAACTCCTAAGATTAAAGGGGCTATGAGGATTGGTGGTGCTCTAGAATTCTGCTGAATACTGAGGCTATCAAAATAAAAAACAAAGCAGTGGAAGTAAATTCATTTTTAATTCTAGCAATTGGACTGTTGTTTATTAGTCACTTTTTGATCCATAGATTAACCCTTTAAAAGTCAGGCCCTTTGACTCAAGAACTTTTCCCCAAAAACTTTCATAGTTTGTCCCTTGTGTGCATTTTAAAAGAAAAAGATCTCTTGGACCAATACTTGATGCATGGCTCTATCTTAAAGACACTACTGGCCCTATCCAAATCAATTCCTTTTCGGTCAACATGGGTCCAAACTCCCAAAGACTCAGGCCGAATTAGTTGTTACTCAAAGTGGTCTACCAATTAGACAAGTGATCAACCAGTAAGTCAGATTCCGGCAAAGGAAGGTAGGTTTGGGGCTAGGGAGAAATGACATACCTCATCTAGGGTTTCCTCCTTCATTTGCATAGGTCTTGCCTTACTTGCTCCGCAAGCAAGCGCGTGGAGAGCACGTTCGGGTAACCGTCTCAGGTGACGTCAAATGACACACCAGATAAGGTGATTATGGCACACACATGGCCTACCTGGCCCTAATGATGACACATGTCCCATAATTTGGCCTACGTAATGATGACATACATAACTAAGCGGGTGGATGCACGAGCTGGAGCCTTCTTCGGTGAAGTCACATGCGAAATGATGGTCAAGAGGGCTCGGTAATCCGAACAATAGCTAGGTTTAGTTCGGTCCTTCAAAACCAAGGGGCTCTCGGTTCAAGTCTTTGGAGGTCCTTTTAGTTTTTGGCAAAGTATTTCTTATTTCTTATTTTTCTCTTAGATCTAGGTAAATAATAGATGATTCTTGCATCACTTGTACTCTAAATTAATTATGCTTAAGTGGTTGTAAATATTACACAAAATCTGTTCAAATCTTTTGCATACTATTAATGTTTTGATAAGTTTTTCCCTTTCATTTATTTGAATTTTGTTGTCAATTTCATTTCAAATTTACAAAAAATAATTTTCACTATAAGTAAACCAAAATAATTTATTTTCACTGAACAAAATTTAATTAAAAAAGGTTTAAAATAAATTGTTCTCTTATTGTTAAAGTAATCCAAAATAATTTATTTTCACTAAACAAACTTTAATAAAAAAAGGTTTAAGATAAATTATTCTCTTATTGCTAAAATTAGCATCATCAAATTAATATAATTATGATGATTGATGAATTTATTGATTTTTTAGTAAAGTGGGTCTGTTAAAAGAAACAGAGTAATAAAACAAATTTAAAAGTTAAAGAAACAAATTAAATAGGCATCATATTAACAAGACTTATTTAGGTGTCCATTCTAGTGGGTTTGAATATTTATGTTCTCATCCTCAAATTGTCATGTTACCCCAATATGCAAATCCCAACAAAAAAATGTTTCTCTCTCTCTTATCTCTAGAACGAGAAACCCATATACCTACCATCACCGATCACCTCCACTGTCTTCGCCCCACCGTCTTCGATCAACCTTTCCATCGCTGTCAACCCTATAGTCGCCGACCGCACTGTCAAACCCATCATCAGTTTGGGTCTCTATTTCTCTTGATCGATGACCACCGCCATCGCCCAACGCATCTGCCCCTGGTTGTCGATCAACCGCTTGAGGACATATTCTTGGATACGAAGTCTATCATTGATAACGCAATGTAGCCTCTTGGTTGGAAATGATCAGTTCTGGTAATGAGTAATGAGTAATGACTCATTACGCTTAAACGATTCTTTCAAACCAGGGTTGTAGATACCGGCCGGTACGTTCTGTTTTAGCACAAATCTGGTAACCTTGACCTCCATTTCCGTCTCGTCCAACTTTCTGGCTGTTCTCAGACGATTCCGGCGTACTGAGCAAATTTTGGCCGAGATGTCGTTACTGGGAATTTCATCTAGTATTTTGCTAAACTAGGTTTCGGGGTCAATCGCAACAATTCTGGACCCGCAATTCTGGACTTTACAGTACCAGTGATGATTCGTTGGCAATCGGCTTCAGTCTAGAGAGAAAGATACACATACATATACATACACCTACATATATAGAGAGAGAGAGAGAGAGAGAGGAGGAGGAGGAGGAGGAAGAGGTTGAGGGAATCGATCAGGCCGGCCAGCTACTTTCTCGTCGAAAATCTCTCCTCCGGCAATAATTGTAAGTAAACCCTAAGATTTAAGCATTGTTGCTTTCAAACAATTGCTCTGAAACTATCCTGATTTCTTTACCACAAACAGAGATTAGCAAACAAACGCCCCAATTTGGCAACAAAAACAAGTGATGGCATGTAAATACCTAGATAAGATGCATTACGATGGTAGAATAATTCATATTATTAAGTCAATTATGTGGATTTTGTTGTCTTAATTTATGTATTTTATGATGAATAGCTTGGTATGGGGAATTTTTTTGAGTTAGAATTATATATAATTATTATATATATATTGTAGTTGCGATAAATCTGAAACAGTACCCGGTACCGGCATGTACCGTACCAGTAAGAAAACCGATATTTTGTCCGAAACGGTATTCAAAACCTTGTTTCAAATGACTAGTTCAACTCGCTTTTCTCTTTTCCTAGGTACCAAATTCACTACTTCCGTGTTACAGCGTAAGTAATTTTTGCAGCCTTTTGCGTTTCATTGTGTGATGGATGCTAGCTTTTGTAGATGTTGAAGAATATATCATGAAAATTGTGGAATAGTTGAGACAATTGTGTAGTATAGTGGTCTGTTATATCTATACAGGTTTCGTCCACCTCCGTTCTCGGGTTTTGTCCTCCACCGCCATTATTGAGTTCCGCCTAAACATGGATTATTTTCTTAAATATGTCATGAAATTCATGGATCACTTGTGTAAAAATTTGTATTGTAGTTGATGGTATGTTGAAGATAGGTTTTCATGTTGGAAGAATTGTAGTAAGTTTTCGGTTGAAATATTGAGTTGCAATAGGTGTCATTGTAAGTATCATATTTTACGAAATTTATCATGTTTGAACTCACTTGTATCGTGTTTGAACTCACTTGTATCATATTTTACAAAATTTGTCATGTTCATGAAACTTGCCATATTTGAACTCACTTGTTTCATGGTAGTAATCTATCAGTTATCTTTTTTTTCCAGATGAATATAATTTATTGATTCTTTATTTTTCATGAAATAATTTTTGAAATAGGTCATGAATAATTGTTGGAATATATCATGAAATAGATGACATATTTTAATAAATCATGATACTGGTAGGTTTAGGAAAAAATCATGAATTGTATAAATATGTCATGAAAATTAGATCATAAAATATTTTAGAAAAGAGAAAATTGGAGAGAGAATAATAGTTTTATTTTAAATTTGGTATTTAGATTTTACGGGAGAGAAAATTGAGAGAGAAGATTAGGAGAAAAAAAGATGTGAAAGATAGGAGAACAAGAGTAGAAAAACTAGAAATGGAGGGAGAATGATTTGAAGGATTATGAGAGAGAAACGGTAATTTGGGGTTTATTTGAATTTGAGGATGAAAAAATAAGTTTTTAAGTTTTTATGTAGGGCATGACTTAAGTATCTGACTTTAAGTTTTTTTTTTTTGGGTATAAAACCTTGCTATCTACGTACCTCGGACATGTGCTTTTGTGGGGCGTGGGATATCTTCAATGGCTATAATTTTTTGGGGAGAGAGGCATCTAAAAATGAGATGGTTGGGGATAAAAAGGAAAGATAAAAGAGCCTTTTATTGGCAATATAATAGGAGGAATCTCCATGGTTCTTGGTCGATCTTGTTTTTGGGTTCAATCGGCGTGCGAATCGCCATTGCTTCATTGGCAGCCTTTTTTTTTTTTGGTGGGGTAAAAGCATTATAGCAGGGAAGAGAGGGAGAGAGAGAATAAAGCGAGCAAGGGAAGCATGCAATAAAAAGAAGAGCAAGGGAATATTGGTGGATTTCGAAGGGGATGGCCTTAATTAAGAATCCATACAAAGAAAACACCCTATCTAGCTGTTAAGAACATGCTCAACATGACAATGTTTGATTATGACAAGTTTGCGTTTTGTTTAGGTAACCTCATATCAGTAGTGGATATTGAGAGTTAATTTCCATTGAGTTTTTCAGTATAGAAAGGGATTTGCTAGAATTTTTCTAAGAACTTCACATGTTAATATCATTACGATGTCCCATACGTTAAAGAATTTTTCAATACCGAAAATTGAGCATTCTAGAGTTTATATATAGGATTAGGTGGATGGCCTCGTGCCAATGCGACCATAGTGCCCATCGTTTTAACGTTGCAGGCTTTTTTTTCTTTGGCTCCATTTGTTTTGATGTAAAATATTTTTCGTTGTTTGGTTAGACAAAAAAAAGTAAAATGTTTTTGGAAGTAGGGGGTGTTTGGAAGGCCTGGTTTTACATTTTCCAATTCCCATTTTTGGATTTTGGGTGTTTGGTAGGAAGAGGGAAAATGGATTTTGGGTAAAATGAATTTTTCATTTCTAAAACAAAACGGAAACTCTGGTAAAAGGAACTTTTTCAATTCCCATTTTCGAATCAAGCCATGCCAAAAAGACAAGGCTACCCTCACTCTTTTGAGATAATTCCCACTCCAGTTCTCACATACGGGTGGTGGTGGTGCGCGGGTGGAGATCTCGGTTGGTGGTGGGGTGAGCTTGGTGGCGGTGGTTATGGAGGAGGTGATGGTGGCCGGTTGAAGGTGATGATGAGGAAGTAGTGGTGGCCGGACTCCCCTCTCTCTCCCTCGATCTCTCACACGCTGCTCTCTCTCTCTCTTCTCTCTCTCTCTCTTCTCTCTCTCAGCCCTGTGTGTGTGTTGTGTTGACCAAAAGAAGAAAAGAAAAGAAGTAAAGGAGAAGAAGAGTACTGGTAGGTGGGGGCATTGGTAGAAGAGAGGGCCACGTACCAGTAGAAATAGTTGGCGGGGGCAACTCAGAAAAAAATTAATTTATAATTCATTTTCATTTTATATCTTTCAAATATTATTCCTATTACAAAATGTATTCTGCACATATCATTCAAATACTTCACCAAATACAAAATACATTTTGATGATAATCTCAAAAGCCAAAAAATGAAAAATGAAAAGCCTAAAAATTGACTACCAAACACCCCTAAAACCTTTTCCATCATCCAGGCACCAATGATTTCATCCCAAGATTACCGTAAGTCATTTTCCCCAAAGGGCGTCATTCATAATTTGAGAACCCACTGTTCACATTATCAACAACCAATGGGAGAGTGTTCTTTGTCAATCATTGCAGCCCAGATTTTGGAGCCCAACAAGCAATTGAAACCAATTAAATTGTGAACATTATTGAAACCACCACTCCTGAACCAATTGGAACCGTTTTATGTTTGCAAGTATATATGTTGGTGATATATTACATTTTGTAAAAATTAAAAATATTTGAATCGAGAGAGCGTTTATTCAATTAAAATATTTTTAAACCAGCAACCTGCCATTATTTTGGAAAATATTTTTCAAGTGTTAACCAAATTAACACCAGGAAATAAAAGTTTGAAATTTGATTTTTGAAAAAATATTTTACATAGAAAACATTTTACATCGAAACAAACAAAGCCTTACTGTTGTTGTGTGGAAATGTAAGCAATACATATGTAGCATACTTATAATTGGAAGTAGTTGTAATAATGTAAAATAATCCATAGTTTGGAAGCAAATTTCAGAAACTTACAATGATTTGAAGTTCGAAATTGGCTAAGTTGTGAGTTTTCTGGAAGCACACGCAAACAACCATGGCCGAGGACCATGCCTGTTTGATAATGAATCTTTCATGGATCCATATAAGATGAACTTGAAATTTCTCAAATGTGAATTTTACAAGTCATATGAAAAAAAACTCACAATTTTGGCATGTGGATTTTTTTTTATAATTTCAAAAAAGCATGAATTCCAAATGTGTTAATTTTTAAGAAATTTACATCTTTTCATTGGCAGTATTTTTCATTTTTTTTCGCTCGGCAAAAGAAAATTTTATTAAACTCGAAGAGGGTACATCAAATAGAGGGGAAGGGAGAACCAGAAAAATCACCACATCCCAAAAAGATAAGGAAAATAAAAGGAAAGATACACCCAAAGACACCTAAATAATGAGTCTTCTAACACCGTCAAGGTTTCTTTTGATATCTTCCACCGTATACACCTTTAGATCAAATTTGGCTTTGATCCACAATACTGCCCTTTGTTTTTATTAACTCCTCCATTTGATTACAATCCATAACTTTGTTGTTAAATATAGCATCATTTTTTGCAAGCCAAATAGACCATAGGGTTGCGTAGAAGCAACATTCCCAAAGATGTTTCTCCAAATTTTTAAACCGAGAAGAGAACCACCAAGAAGATAACTCCACAAATTTGAAGGAGCCACCCAAGCTAGGTTCCACCAATCTATTATCTTTGACCACATGTAAGTAGAAAAGGGGCAAGAAAGTAACACATGCACTGGAGTTTCCAGTTCCCGCAAGCAAGCCAGAGCATTTTCATCTACTCCCACAATTATGTTTCTACTGCTCAAAATTGATCTAGTCGCAATCTTGTTTTTGACATGTGCTTGACCGATTTCTAGACCTAAAATAATGGGTTGCCCCAAGCGTAAGGCTGAGACCGATGTAGCACAATACCCGGTAAGACCGGAGTCGAATCCACTAAGGACGGTGAAGTGTGCTGACTAAAAACTCGGGTTGTTATAATTTAAATGGGCTCTTAGGTAGCCACCCTTTGTCGTTTTGATTGAGATTAACTAAACTCTAGGAATTGATTGTACTTTTTAGATAATTAAAAAGAGGTATGGTCGTAGAGTTCATAGCACTCGTAACCAGTCCGGATTAACCTGCTTCATTTAGTGTTCTTTAAAATATTCAACTTTGAATTGAAAAAGATACCCCGCAAGATGCGAAACCTTAGGGTCGCCGTATACCCATGCGCAGCGAAGAATGAGTTTTGGACCCCCATTCCCCCGTTCACATGGGCTCCGACGATGCCCGGATTCGTCCGCAGGAAGTATTTTACCAATCTAAAATTATTCTTTTTACATTTTTTTATTTCTAAACAGGAGCAGTTCTCATCCAAACCGATCACGGCGTGCTAATTACTCCGCGACCCTACCTATACGACTACTCACTAATCATTAAACAATAAACAAAAGAAACCCTAATTAAGAACATGCTTTTATTACACGAGCTAATAAATAAATAAAAGTTCTAAGTTAAACATGAATCAACGAACAACTTTTATAAGAAACAGAAATTAAAAAGAATTACTGAAATGCAAATAATTGAACAAAACATAAAAGTACTTGAAAGAAAAAGAAAATAAACTCAAGAAAGAACTAACAGTACTCTGAACAAAAATCGGCAGTCCCGTTTCTTCTTCTTTTTTTTTCCTACGGCAGCAGCCGCATTTTTCTTCTTTTCCACGCAGGGAGAAGAACTCCTTTTTTCATAAAAGCTGCCGACCCCTCTCCTTGACCAGTAGGTCAAATTGTATATATAGGGATTGAATACCTAAATTACACAAAGGCCCTTTGAATTTCATGAAATAATAAATGAATGATTCAATTTTGAATCATTTCGCATTTGAATCCCAAACTTCTTTAAAATCTTCTTTTTATCCAAAGTCTTGGACAACGGGCTCGAACAACCTATAAACAACAAAAGAATAAAATAAAAATCAATTAACCAAAATAAATGACTAACAAATGTAGTTTGGAAGGCCAAAATATGTATATTTTGGCACTTATCACACCCCCCAACTTACACTTTGCTAGTCCCGAGCAAAGAAAATAAAATGCAACTAAAGAAAACAAATTAAAACTGATAGTTCTTTTAAACCCCCAGGCGGCCCCGGTAGGACGAGTGAAGTCTCGTGAGGATTTTCAGCAGTGATTACCCACAAAACACATTGAACCTTTTTACATGTAATCCAAAACTTGTCATACAACTCATTGATCCATCAAGTAAAGAATGTGCAGCTACCACAAAGATAAAGAATGCACAAATAGTTCCAAACACTATCAAGTCAAGAAATAAACCATGGCACCTAGGATTAGCATGTGTGTGTGACATAGGCCTCAACCAAAAGTGTTCAATAACTAACCGCTCTCTCCGGACCGAGTCTCGACTTCAATCCTCACTGTGTCTTGCACTCACAAATAAAATCACTCCAAACAAGGTGCATAGTATGAACTCTCAAGTGTGCGGTTAGAAGCTATATATATGAAATCAAAACACTCGCACACTATGACACGAAAAGAACGCTTTGTATGGTGAACACACAGTCTCATGAATAGAATACCAAGTATTGGAACTCTCTCTCACATCCATCAATCCACTTTCCATCATCCCTAAGATCAAATAGGACTTTAATTTTGGTTGTAACGTTGGGTAATTGAAAGTGTGTAAAGGTTAGGGTAAAACATCACATGTCTGAGAATAGGCAAACAACTTGGGGCTAATTTAACAATGCGTACCCATTTTCTCACTCTTTTCAACACCACCTTATCTCCCCTTCTAATCTTTTAACATTTTTCAGCAATAAAAGTATGATTCCTCATTTTCATCTATATCGGCGCCCCTTTTATTTTTCTCTTTCTTTTGTTTTTTTTTTCTATTTTGTTTTCTTTTTTTTTTAAGGGGCACCACCAATTCAAGCACAAAAGTTCACAATCTATCCAAAAATTACACCTTTATACTTTTGCCTTTCTCCAAACAAAATATGGAAAGTGGAGCTAACCAAGAAAAGGCTAAATATATAGGGCTCAAAATGGCTTGCAAGGGATAAATGTGAAAACAAAGGAACGAACTGGCCCAAATATCAAGAAAATGCCTATAATCCTCTCCAAGGGATGTAACATCCATGTGACAAACCAAAACCCAAGGGATATTGTTATGCATTCAAGTTTCAATACTCAACAATCAAGAATAATGAGACCACAGCAAATAGATTATTTTCATGACAAACTAAGAGTTAAAGTGACACCACTCCAATAAAAGATAGGGCCCAAAAGCTCACTAGGGCATAAGTCTCCACTAATCTAGCCATCAAGATTGGTTAAGTCACAACTCACAAGTGGTCAAGGCCCAAATAAACGTGACATGCAATAGTGCTATACAAAAGTGCCATGATCAACTTCTTAAGACAAGCTAGCAAGTAAAACTACCAAGCCAAAAAAAGATATCACTATGGTAGGCAACACACCTCAACTCAATTATTCAACAAGTAATCACAACAAGTGCCAAATCACATGCGAAAAGGAAAATTTTCAATTTTTTTTTTTTGAATTTTTAAGAATTAGAAGAGTGAAAAACTTACCAAAGTAATCCATCCCCCCAACTTAAACCATTCGATGTCCTCATTGAATACAAAAGAATAAAAATATAGGACATGAAAGAAAAAGAAGGAAAAGGTATCACCTCGGAACGGAGAACTACGCAAGAGATAACATAGTGGGAAGAAGACCCCTCAACTTAAACAAAGCATCCTGCAATGTTAGTTCTCACAAAAAAAATAAAATAAAAATAAAAAAAATAAAATAAAAGTAACTAATCTAAGAAAGAGAAAAGAAAAGAAAAAAAATTATACAAAAAAGTTAATGACATTCAGTACTCCCATCACGTGAAATCCAACCATTCATCACACTACGAAGACCAATCAAAATCAACATCTCAACCCACTTCAAGCACTCCGTTAAAAATTGTATGCGACCATGCCACAAAATCAAATACTTAGAATATCTTAATGGCCTTAGCCGCATTTGAAATTTAAATTCCACCAATTGCATATTTCGAACTAAATTAACTTTCAAGTTGTTGATGAGTGTCGGAAAAAATGAATGGTAAACCATATTAAAATTATCAACACCAAGAAAGTCAATTTGTTCTAACGTGATAATCTCTTGCAATAATGGATGCTCAATAGGAGTGATGACTTCAATATCTATGGCTGGGGGTATTTGATCATCAAGAACAAGTGGATTTTGCACAATTATTGGCAAGGACTCCTCAGGAGTTGTGTCATGAAAATCCATCTCAAGTATACTAGAATGCTGTTGCACTTCAGGTGAACTAACTATTTCGTTAGTTCCAAGTGACTCTGTTGTTTCATCTTCCAATACACAAGAATTAATCACTTGAAAATTTTCAACTTGATTGCAAGAAAGAGAATCAGCTAATTGATCAAAATAAGATGGCTCTATTTCCTCTTTTTCCCTCCCATCAAAATTGGTATCCTCAGAACTTTCAGTCAACTCACAAAATTGGAGCTTTTGGGTTAATTCATCTAAGAAATCCCAAGCGTCTTCAGGGGTTTTATCCAGAAATTCGTCAGTGGACCTAAAATCCACCTCGCATGACTTAAGGTTTAAACCACGGCAAAAGATAACCAGAAGACTGCCAAGCTCACAATTAAACGACCAAGAGAATACAACAAATTTAAATCGCTCCCAACACTGTGACAAAGACTCATCATCATGTTGAGAGAAATCTGATAGTTCTTGTAAAAGCATGTGAGTCTCATATGAGGGATTGAAATGATTGAAAAATTGTATTACAATCTCACCCCATGTCAATCTTGAACTCAAACAATTAAACCAATCTAAAGCACTATCACGCAAAGATGCTGGGAATACATGTAAAAGAGCCACTTCATCACTAGCAAAAACCTCCTCAAGTTTATGAACATGCGAAAAATGATTTTCTAATGCAAAACCATAAAATATAGGAAGCGACACTGAACAATCAAATTGTTTTGCATAACCTCCATACCTCCTTACAAAATGGGTCATTTTTTTTTTCTTTTCAACAATAAAAAAAAAAATGAAGAACTAAAAAGAAAACAAATAAAAAAAAACTACCCGAATTATTAACACACTTTACCGTCCCCGGCAACGGCGCCAAAAATGCTTGACCGATTTCTAGACCTAAAATAATGGGTTGCCCCAAGCGTAAGGCTGAGACCGATGTAGCACAATACCCGGTAAGACCGGAGTCGAATCCACTAAGGACGGTGAAGTGTGCTGACTAAAAACTCGAGTTGTTATAATTTAAATGGGCTCTTAGGTAGCCACCCTTTGTCGTTTTGATTGAGATTAACTAAACTCTAGGAATTGATTGTACTTTTTAGATAATTAAAAAGAGGTATGGTCGTAGAGTTCATAGCACTCGTAACCAGTCCGGATTAACCTGCTTCATTTAGTGTTCTTTAAAATATTCAACTTTGAATTGAAAAAGATACCCCGCAAGATGCGAAACCTTAGGGTCGCCGTATACCCATGCGCAGCGAAGAATGAGTTTTGGACCCCCATTCCCCCGTTCACATGGGCTCCGACGATGCCCGGATTCGTCCGCAGGAAGTATTTTACCAATCTAAAATTATTCTTTTTACATTTTTTTATTTCTAAACAGGAGCAGTTCTCATCCAAACCGATCACGGCGTACTAATTACTCCGCGACCCTACCTATACGACTACTCACTAATCATTAAACAATAAACAAAAGAAACCCTAATTAAGAACATGCTTTTATTACACGAGCTAATAAATAAATAAAAGTTCTAAGTTAAACATGAATCAACGAACAACTTTTATAAGAAACAGAAATTAAAAAGAATTACTGAAATGCAAATAATTGAACAAAACATAAAAGTACTTGAAAGAAAAAGAAAATAAACTCAAGAAAGAACTAACAGTACTCTGAACAAAAATCGGCAGTCCCGTTTCTTCTTTTTTTTTTTTCCTACGGCAGCAGCCGCATTTTTCTTCTTTTCCACGCAGGGAGAAGAACTCCTTTTTTCATAAAAGCTGCCGACCCCTCTCCTTGACCAGTAGGTCAAATTGTATATATAGGGATTGAATACCTAAATTACACAAAGGCCCTTTGAATTTCATGAAATAATAAATAAATGATTCAATTTTGAATCATTTCGCATTTGAATCCCAAACTTCTTTAAAATCTTCTTTTTATCCAAAGTCTTGGACAACGGGCTCGAACAACCTATAAACAACAAAAGAATAAAATAAAAATCAATTAACCAAAATAAATGACTAACAAATGTAGTTTGGAAGGCCAAAATATGTATATTTTGGCACTTATCAACATGCCATCCACGAGAAAATCTCCACCTTTGGGGGGCTGAGGTTTCTCCACAATGATCCCAGCCCAGAATTTTGGTTACAAGTATCAGCTTCTCAAAGATCATACACAGATTTAACAGAAAACATGTTATTTGAATTACCTGTCTAGAGCATCACATCCAATCTTGACGGCACCAAAGACACATTTTGCAATCTGCCCCTTATTTCATTCATTTGCTCACGTTCCCAATCACGTAATCTCCTTTGAAAAGACACGATCCAATCCCTAGTTCCTTCCGAATTGAACATATTACACACCAGTTCATTTTTTTGCAACGATTTCAAATAAAGTCTTGGAAACTCCTCTCGTAGTGTTTGATCCCCCATCCATTTGTGATTCCAAAAGGAAGTGTTATTCCCAGAATACACTTGAATTCTAAATCCAGCTTGAATCATGTTCCCCACTTCACTATTTGAATTCCCAATTGAGCATATATCACTTCAAACGATAGATACGTGACCAGAAGATGGTAATTGAGGAAGCCAGTCTTGATGTGAAAGGCCATATTTTCTGCACACCACTTTAGCCCATAGGGACTAAAGCATTATAGCAGCTAGGAAAGAAAAAGAGAATAAAGCAAGCAAAGCAAAAATTAATGCGCGCAAGTTATACCGCACATGGGAATATGGTATCAAATCCACTCCTTTTCGATGGAATATGGCACAAAAGTAGCCATGAACCATCGATAAATAATCACTCCTTCGATGTAAAATTCTCCAACCCCACTGCACTCACGATACCCACCCCGCAAATTATTGTTATTTTTGCTCAGCACCAAGTGCCTTTTATTGGCAGTATTTTTCGTTTTGGTCGGTCTTGTTTTTGGGTTCAAGTGGCGTGCGAATCGCCATTGTTTCATTGGCAGCCTTTTTTCATTTTGGTGGGGTAAAAGCATTATAGCAGGGAAGAGAGGGAGAGAGAATAAAGCGAGCAAGGGAAGCATGCAAGAAAAAGAAGAGCAAGGGAATATTGGTGGGTTTCAAAGGGGATGGCCTTAATTAAGAATCCATACAAAGAAAACACCCTATCTAGCTGTTTAGAACATGCACGACATAACAATGTTTAATTGATTACGACAAGTTTGCATTTTGTTTAGGTAACCTCGTATCTGTAGTGGAAAATTTTTTTTCTCGCCAAATGAAACCTTTATAAAACTCGAAAAGGTTACATCGAAAGCATATAAATGCTTACGAGTTTAGACAAAGGAAAAAAAGGGGATAAAATTAAAACTGAAAAACGAACATCCAACAGAGAGTTGGATGGATCCACTCCTAAAAACACATTAAAAATTCACTTTTATGATTCCATCCAGGAAGCCCTTAAACTCCTCCACAGTGTTTAGATCAATGCCCTTAACTTTTGAGAGGCATAACATTTGTACTTTTATGATAAATTCACTTTTTATTGATTTTCATAATCCCTTTATTGATAAATGCACTTCATTTTTTTGTTGTTTAGTGAAATTTTTGTTTGATTTGTTTACTAAAAGACAAGAAGAGGAGTACATTTATAAAACAAGTGCGAAAATCATTTTCTTAATTTTTTTATGGTGTTTCTAAGATTGAAAAATTATCTAATGTGGTGTCAATATCCAAGTTTAATGGAATCATTTATTAATTTGGAAAAAAAATTAATTTTGCAGTGGTAAAAAAAAAAAAAAAAAACTCCCATGGGGTCGGCCAACCCCACACCCTCAAGTGTGGTGTCGCCACTGCCCGTGTATACCCTACTAGGTAAGAGCCTTGTACTACAAGATTTCCCATCTCTGAAAATGAGATGATGGAGGAGAAAAAGGAAAGAAAAAAGAGCTTTTTATTGACAATAGGAGGAATCTCCATGGTTCTTGGTTGGTCTTGTTTTTGGGTTCAATCGGCGTGCGAATCGCCATTGCTTCATTGGCAACCTTTTTTTCATTTTGGTAGGGTAAAAGCATTATAGCAGGGAAGAGAGGGAGAAAGTGAATAAAGCGAGAAGGGAAGCATGCAAGTAAAAGAAGAGCAAGACAATATTGGTGGGTTTCAAAGGGGATGGCCTTGATGATGCGGGTCCGTGGATTTTATTTTTGGGCTTACTTCTGTTTTTTCTCTCACCGGTTGGATGTCGCCATCCTTACTTGTGATTTCATTCAATTTCGCATTGGATGTAATTTTCTTTTTACTCTTTCTTTTCTTTTGACCTTCTTTTTGTATCATGTCTTCTCTCTTGAACTTAGAGATTGGTTGCCTCGAAATACCCTTTGTCGAGTTTTAATAAAATCTTGTTATCTATTAAAAAAAAAAAAAAGAATCCATACAAAGAAAACCCCTAGCTGTTAAGAATACAACATGACAATATTGTTTGATTATGACAAGTTCGCATTTTGTTTAGGTAACCTCATGTCAGTACGTAGTGGATATTGAGAGTTAATTTCCATTGAGTTTTCCAGTTTTGAATGACGAGTGGGATCCGCTAGAATTTTTCTAAGAACTTCACATGTTAATACCGTTACGATCGATGTCCCGTTAGAGAATTTTTCAATACCGAAATTGAGCATTATAGAGTTTATATATAGGATTAGGTGGATGGCCTCGATCGTGCCAGCCCGACCATTGTGCCCATCGTTTTAATGTTGCAGGTTTTTTTTTTTTACTACTTGTGTGTGGAAATGTAAGCAATACATATGTAGCAGACTTATAATTGCAAATTACAGAAACTTACTCAGGGTTATAATGCACAATGATTTGAAGTAGGAAATTAATTTACAAAGTTGAGAGTTTTTGCAAACAACCATGGCCGAGTGAAGACCATGTCTGTTGGGTAATGGATCTTTCACGGCTCCAAATAAGATGAACTTGAAATTTCTCAAAATGTGAATTTTACAAGTGATATGAAAAAAACTCACAATCTTTTTCTCTTTTTTTTTATCAGTAAAGAAAATTTTATTAATCAACGAACTGAAGTTACATAGATAAAAAGGAAACGGGAAAAAAGGGTATCACAACTTATGACCCACATTTCAACTATGTTAGCACCTAAAACGAGGACAATCATATGCTACCTACCACCCGAGGAAGGAAAAGTTGGCGAGAAAACCAACCAAAAGAACAAGAAAAAAAAACTCACAATCTTGGCATGTGGAATTTTTTTTATAGTTTCAGGAAAGCACGAATTACAAATGTGACTTTACATCTTTTCATTGGCAGTCTTTTTCATTTTGGTGGGGTAAAAGCATTATAGCAGGGAAGAAAAGAAGGAGAATAAAGCAGGCAACGCAAAAATGTAATACGCGCCAGTTCTATCGCACATGGAATAATGGATCATGTCTGGATAATGGATCTTTCACAGTTCCAAATAAAATGAATTTGAAATTTCTCAAAATGTGAATTTAACAAGTACTATGAAAAAAAAATCACATTGCTTTTTTTTTTTTTTTTTATCAGCAAAGAAAATTTTATTAATCACCAAACCGAAGTTACATAAATTAAAAGGAAACGGAAAAAAACGGCATTACAACCTAAAACTCACATCCTAACTAATTAAGTTGGCACCAAAGACGAGGACAATCATATGTCACCCTCTATCCGAGGATGGGAAAGTTGGCGAGAAAACCAATCATAAGAACAAGAAAAAAAAACTCACAGTCTTGGCATGTGGAATTTTTTTTTATAGTTTCAGGAAAGCATGAATTACAAATGTGCGAATTTTTAAAAACTTTACATCTTTTCATTGGCAGTCTTTTTCATTTTGGTGGGGTAAAAGCATTATAGCAGGGAAGAAAAGAAGGAGAATAAAGTAGGCAAAGCAAAAATGTAATGCGCGCCAGTTCTACCGCACATGGAATATGGTACCAGATCCACTCCTTCGATGGAATATGGCAGTACAAAAGTAGCCATGAACGATCGATAAATAATCACTCCTTCGATGCAAAATTCTCCACTCCCGCTGCAGTACTCACGCTACCCGCCCCGCAAATTATTGTTATTTTTGCTCAGCAATACCCACCCTGCAGTTGGAGTTATGGACAAGGTTCGAAAACTATTAAGCTATACCCTCCATGCAATTGGAGTTACGAACACTATCAAGCTGTACAACAAGACGGAAGAAGTTGTGGATATCAGGGAGTTACGCGGCGAAATAATTACGGGCGAGAACAATGTCTTCAGTACGATCACCGTCACAGCTGATGGCGAGGCCGACATCGACCCAAAAGAGTATGACGGGGCCGACTGCCGAGGAGGGCAGCTTCCTTTACTGATGATTTTCTGTGGCGGAAGCCTTCTGAGGTTGCCCAATGGACACTTTCTGTTACCTGGAGAAGAATTTTTTAGCACTATTTTCGAAACCGTAACTATTGTTCCGCTGAACGACCAAACTTCGACTGGAGTTGTCAACTACGATGTCAAATTTCAAGCACGAACTGCCTCTGACAAGGTTGACTCTCTTAAGGTACCATTTGGTTCACTTCGCTAACCGTTCTGTTTTGTACTATAAATAGTGGGATTTGTTATATACATGTGATGTGTGCATAGGGAAGTTACCCTCGAGTGTTAGTTGATGTTGCGTCAAGATTCGGATACATTTTTCAAATGGAATAATAATTCGTGAGAGTAATTGATTCTTTCGTGAGGTGGAACTTGGGAGTCGGGATCGAGAGCCATTAAAGATAATTTAATTTTGTTTACTCTACTTAAAAAACTAAAAAACACTGGTGGGAGTTGGGAGATGTAGGCAGGCAATGTGAGCCAGAAAGTCAAACAATATAAATTTGACGTCTCTATAGTTGGGTTTGTTCGTGTGAGGTTGTTCTGGCCTTTTGGGTGTGGTAGAAATTTTTTTCTTGTTAGGGAAGAAATTTTATTAACATTTTTCGCTCCCTATCTTTGTTTTGTGTGACACGCAAAGGCTAATAACATGTGAATAAATTGCTAGCTAGCATCCATAACTCATCTTTTTCTGCTCGATTTGGGAGACAAATGCGAGATGCGAAAAAATATTAGCATGGGAGCGATTAGTAATGCCAGACTTAGGGTCCTCAATAATTTGATCATTACGATAATATTGTCACATTAGCAGATTAATCAATAAAGAAATTTTATTTTATTTTATTAAAGACTGCTTTTTTGTTGACAACACTGTTATCTAACTAGATTATCAACAACTAAGAGCATCCACAATGAGAATAATCAAAATCAATAATCAAAATGTGTCACGTCAGCATTTGATTATTCATTTAGTTCATAATCAAACTTAACAACCTTTACCTCCACATTGGTTATTTTTGCATCCCTATAAAAAAAAACCCACAATACGCAATGCACCTATGTCCAATTGCAAACGAGTTCCAATCACGCACCCGACTATACCAAATTATTCATCTCGATGAGACGATTCTAATGTGGGGTATTTTTAGTTATTGAGTTTTGAGTTTGGTTAATTATTGGGTTTGGTTATTGAGTTTTGATTATTGGTAAAAGTTGTTAAGTTTGGATATGGAATGAGTGGAATTTGATTATTTGCTAAAAGACTTGTAACTTTGCTTATTACAATGTAAAATGTTTTTTTAGCATTGTTGTTAAGTTTGCTTATCCATACCAATTTGATTATTACAATGGAGATGCTCTAAGAACATCGTTCGACCTAATTTAAATTCATCAACAATTCATAATCATCCAAACCAAGGAACTTGTGAAGAAAAGCAGAATGATGTATTATTGATTGTGTACAAATCATAATTTTAACATGCTTTTATAGATGCTACAAGATTTGGTGATTAAGAAACTAACCAATAAAGGAAATATGCATAACAAGGACACTAGCCCTTTTTTTTTTTTTTTTGTCATTCGTCAAACCTAATCTACTTTATACATCCTAGGGGACTTAGGGAGTAGAATGAGTGCTTCCGGAGATCGAACCTTGCTTATGTACATGGAAATATAAAGAAGTTACCAACTGCACTGCACTGCACTCCACTTTACTAACAGAAACCAGACTAATTAGAAAACATAAATAACAAACTGCCTAAACAGAAAACATAATAACAAAACCTAGAAACTTGGTAACACAATATTTTGATATCATTCTAACATGAACATATTAAATTTTTTGGAGGTTTCCAACCTAAAATTAATTGGCTATAGGTGGAGTAGCCTCTAGAGTTTATTAACCAAGCTTGGGTGGCTTCGATGAGCCATGTTAACAAAGTCTAAGACTCCCCCTCGCGTGCAGCCCAGATGCACGAAGATGTATGAATTAAGGAGATCTAGAGATTTACTCTGTTAGACTTTATCCACAAGGCTCATTTAAGCCACTCAAGTTTGGTTAATAAAATCTAGAGGCTATCTCACTTATTATCAATTGATTTTGAGTAGTGCTATATGTACCGATGGAGGGGGAGGGAAATCGTACGGCTACCGGACGGCTGATCCGAGCCGTCCAAAAATTCAAAAAAAAAAATGATGGGGCCTACGCGGGAATCAACGGCATCCAAGGTGTGTAGGGTGTTTGATCCGAGCACACTTTTTTCGTGTATATACACGTATATATATATATACACGAAAAGAAGTGCTCCGATCAAGCACCCTACACACCTCGGATGCCGTTGATTCTCGCGTAGGCTCTATCGTTTATTTTTTTTATAATTTCTGGACGGCTCGGATCGGCCGTCCGGTGGTCGGAGACGGCCCGCCGGCGGCCGTCGGTACCATTTCTCTCCCCTCTCAGTCGGTACTTATATCATTTTTCATTGATTTTAGGTTAGAACCCTATAAGAAATTTAACATGGTATTAGAGTTAGATTTTGGATGGTCTCATCTCACGTGGTCGAGTCTCTGGCGCCCGAGCAAATCTTCTGGTCTCCTCAATTCGTACCGCCACGTGCATCCAGACTGCACGTGAGAGGGAGTGTTAGACTTAATCCACATGGCTCCTCTAAGCTACCTAAGCTTGATTAGTAAAATCTAGAGGCTATTCCACCTATTGTCAATTAGTTTTAGATTGGAACTCTCCAAGAAATTTAACAAAACTAATAGTAAGTCATTCATTCCTTTGATGGACAAGTCCCAATTGAAGTCAGTCAGGCCATGGTTGGCGGTTCTAGGACTGAAACTCCTCATGCTGGCATCCTTTAGGTGGTCCTCATTGCTAGTTTGTTCTTGCTTGTTTTACTAACATATTTTGACGTTGATCTCTTGTTTGTAGTTTTCTAGAGATCCAGTTTTGGACCATGATAATGGTTGGTCTGTGCAATGTATCAATGGGAAAGTGAAACTGACTCGTAAGGAGGGTAAGCCGATGGCCCTGGATCCGGAGTTATTTGCTAGTAATATTGTCCTTGAACCGGAGACTTCATTATTCTGGAAGGCACTTGTGACGTCCTGGCCCGGAACCTTTGCATATTTGAACGGCAAAGGTGATTTGGAGAAAACCGTTGGTGTTGTGAATGATCTAGTGGTCCAAGCGAAGAAATATAACGTTCATCGACCGAAAGATGCAGTTGCCAAGGTGAAGAAGAACGTTGACGTCCTTAACAAATTGTGCGCCGCCAAGGTGGAATGGTATCGCCCTTTATTCCCGTGGATGGTGGAAAATTTTCCGTCTGTGGCTGAAGTTGATCAGGAGAAGCTGAAAAAGTTTGAAACTTCCATCAAATCTCTGCTAAACTCCTTTCCTGGAAGGAGCAGCTGAAAGTCATGATCGGTTCTCTTAAGGAGCATTTGAACTTCTGCTCTTTTGTTTTAAGGAGTATGTAGTTTTTCGTCTTTTCAATTTACTTAGTTGTGGTTTGTAATGCGGTGAATGCCTGCATAATTAATTTTGACAATCTTTTGGTGATTGGGTTTGATTTATATCTTGTTCGGTTAAAAAGGCCATTGTGGATTATTTTGTCCTTATTTGAATTTTTTTTGCATTTGTTAAATTTTTGTCAATTTTTTTGTGGATTATTACTTTGTCATAACGAGAGAAATTTAAAAAGCAAACACTTTTGGACGGCCAAGATTGAGCTCCGTAAATTTTATTTATGGAGGCTCAGTAAAGAAGATTTTCGCTTAAGGAAAGAGAAATGAATTCCACTGAAGGTTGTCTTGATTAAGACTCTTGATTGAAGGTGATTTTTCCTCGATGTACCATTTGTCGAGTTTCTCAATAAAATTTTGTTGCCGATAAAAATAAAAAAAGACTCTTGATTGAAGGTGGAGTTGGGCCCAGGGATAGCCATGGACCCATTCTTTACCATAGACTAGGTGAACACCCATGTGCTTCGAACAAATAGCATGATCGTTGATTGTTACTTTGTGAGCGTCGTTTGTTTGAGTATGATCGTTGGTTGTATTTGATCCTACATAGGTTTTTAACATTGCTTTCTGCAACAATTCTATTCAAAGAACATAGTAGGTGGTGCATTGTATACATACTATTAAGACTCATTCCTTCAGCGTTTGCAGATCTTTTTCATTATGTGAATGTACCACCCCGTAAAGTGCACACATTATGGGAATCTCTTATAAGTGATACAGCTCATGTTCTTTCTTTCTTTCTTTCTTTTTTCCCAGAATCATAAACAACATTTACCTTTGTAGAAAACAATCATCGCAAACTAAGAAGGAAAAAAGGATATCAACAAAGAACCAAAAGTCTAGATCGATCAACCCGAGCTACAAGAAAAAAGTCGTCAAAAGTGAAGTCGCACCCGGTGTTGGAAACCATCATTCTCTCTTATGAAAGGGACTTGAAAGTCAAATATGTATCAAGCTGAAGCTCATTTTCATCACTAGTCGTTGTTGCCGGTACTGTAAATCGGTAAAGAGTGAAATAGGTCACTCCTTAGGAAGAGAATCGCTAGCTCGTAGCTCACAACCATCGAGAGGAGTGGGGGGACAGGGCCACACTAGGGAGGGGAATGGAGAATAGGGGGTGGCTGAAGCCCATAGAGACTGAGGATTTTCTCTCTCCAAAACGTGTGATACTCCACTTTTTTTTTTAATAAAGTAGGGTGTCCCGGATCAGCTTGCGCATACCTTGAGCTAATTTTCAAAGTTCCTCCCAAAGCCTCTTCACCCGATTACACATGGCGGTGAGATAGATCCAAGACAACCAGAATATATAATCACCTGAGTTATTATACTCCATTTTCAATTAGTGACTGTAGCTTTTCAAACTATATTAACGTCCCTTTTGTTTTATCAGGCATGAGCATCGGGTTAAACTATATACAGCCGAATTATCTATTCGGTCTTGGTTAAAATCCATGATAAGCAATAAACATGATATGGTCATATGGGACACTATATTGCTAATCAAACGCTATATTCTAGTTCAATTAAAGAGACGTCCACTCAATGATATGGGACACGCTTGTTTGGTTTGAATTTGAGGGAGGTTCTGAAAGTAATGAGAGGAGAGATATAGATTGAGAAAATTTATTAAAGACCGTATCTAGGAGCTTTGAGACCCCAAAACGAACAAGGCGGGTGTACCTAGCCTAGGCAAACCGCCTTAGTGCTAAGGGTCACCTACAATAAAATCGCGTCTCATTCTACCTGAGTTTCATTGAGTGCATTCGTCGGATGAAAATAATTTCAACAGTCTAAATAGCTCATGAATGGATTTGTAAGTTGAGTTTCCTTTTTTTTTTTTTGATAGGCAACAAAATTTTATTAAGAATTGAACAAAGGGTACATTGAGGAGAGACCAAATACAGACCACGGAGAAGAGATACTGTATAGGCCTGAAGAAAAGAAAAGAAAAAAACACATTCAATGTTTCAAACAGTCAGATTAAACATTCCAGTAACATCCTCAATAGATCAAGACCTAACAAAAGCTCTTCCACACTAGTTCAGTAAATATCAGCTCCTCATCCAGCTCATTTCCTTTAGCAATAGTGCAGCAAAAAACCAATCCCAATTGATCATGAAATCCCAGCAAACTGCATTCATCTCAGTTCCATACTTCCATTATCATCAAATGCAACGAAAGCATTCCCATTTAGTCATGAAAACCCAGCAAACTGATTTTCCACACGATTCATCAATATTGCACCTATAGTTTAGCTCATTATCCAGCCATATCCAACAGCAAAAGGAGCATCCGCATTTGGAAAATAACTAAACATGCTCAGAACGTCAAAAAAGCTCTCCCATCTTTGTGATTTGAAAAGAGAGAAAAGTCCACTCCTGCAGAAATAACAGCCTTGCCTCAATTCAGAGAAGGCCCACACTTGACTAATACTCAGCCCTCCAACTCTGAGGAGTTGAAAGAGAATTGGATATTCAAACATCTTCATGTCTTCTTGTCCAGAACATCAGCTCTCATGATCTCATGAGTCCTCCATAGCATTTAGGAATTAAGAAGAGGACTATCCTTCCAGTAGACCTCAAAGCCCTCCCAAAGATGGAAGTTGAAAAGAGGGAAAATACCATACCTCTCCTTTGCATCATGAACCAGTAGAGTGAGTAAAAATAGCAGTAGGGAATAGATACCAAAACCAGCAAAATCTAGATATAGTATGATATAAGCCTCTTAGCCCTCCTACAATCTTCGGAGTTGGAAAAAGGATAAAGCAACCACAAAATCCAGAGAATAGCAAGGCAACATCCAGTTATATCAGCAAATATATAAAGTAGCATCAGCATCTCTTAAACCGTCCTAATTGTAGGAGTTGAAAAGGCCAAATAGGAATGATACCATCTGTTTATTCTCTTAGCCCTCCATAACTTTGGAGTGGAAAGAGATTATAGGGGCAGCTTCCTAAAGTTATACCAGCAAAATCAGAGCAAGCCTCTTAGCCCCCAAAGATTTTGGAGTTGAATGAGGATAAAGCAATATCAATTTCTATGGGTGATCACAGCAAGTCAGAAAAATCCATAACTTCAACATATAGAAAGACAGCAGCAGCAGTTACATGGATGCCTAAATTGTCTTCCCATCATAGGCAAGTCCATCAATTCAGCTTGGTTAAAGAAGTCCCTGAAAAGTCTCATGCTTCTATCTAATCTGGTACATCCCACTCTTTCACACATAACTTTAATCTCATTGAAATCTCCACCCATGCACCAAGGAATATGATGATAAGATTTTCAAAAATAACAGGTCATTCAATAATCCCTCTTAACTCCTAGCCTCATTTGGAGCATAGACATTGATCAGAGCACATTCCAAATTTTATGGATTATTATTAATGACGGTTTAAAAATCCTAGGATTCCACATGGTTAAGAACCTCCTGAAGCCCCTACAGCCCCAGATTCAGCAAACTCCACATTAGTCAAACCCCTTATATTTCATGATATTATCTTCATGCTATGCACGGAAAAGTTTATTGAAAGCATTGTTGTTCCTCTGAAGTAAGAAATAATCTTTGGCTTCAACTTCAATCATTTTCTTCATTTTTAAGATATCAGAATTCGCAAAGTCAATTTCCAGAGTGTTACCTGCTGCAATGATCGTTCGAAGTTCTTCTGAGGTCATATCCTGCTCCTGTCCCTCTGAATATGAGTCTGAAACATACTCATCATTATTATCCTCGTAGCTTTGGCTCAATTCATACAAATTGCGTCTTCTTGCTTTTCTTGATCCTTTCTTAGTATCTCTTGCTCGAAAGTCCACGTGTAAATTGATTCCTTGTATTTGGGAGGCACGAACATTGGAATCAATCTCCACCGGGTTATTCACAGCAAGAGCATTTGCTTCAATCTCCTGTTGTTGTCTTATCACCTCAGCACTTTCAATACCTTGAGCTTCATGATGGTGGTCTTTGTTTAAGGGGCTTATTCGTTCCTCTTCTGATTCTATTCCTGGGTCCACTGAGTCTTGTACAACAGAATCAAGACCTTGGGTGGAGTGCTAATTTCCTCATTACTTTCTTCAACAACTTCTTGGTTTGAAATTTCAGTCGACTTTTGAACATAGGTCTGTTGGTCTTCCATCCCTTGAGCAGCCAAAACTTGATTGTCCTTCTTTGCATGGCAACCTGTATTTTCCAAGCAGTAAGTCTACGGTTCCCGATCTTGGTGCCCGACTTGGTTCCCGATGCTGACGTGGTGGGTGGGCCCCACGTCCGCAAAAGCAAAATTAAAATAAAAAAAACCAAAAAAGGGACTTCTTCTTTCTTGATGCGAAAAGGAACTTCTGGTGTAACAGAGAGAGGGAGGAGGAGAAACAGAGAGAGGGAGGAGGAGAAAGAGAGAGAAAAGGAGGAGGGGGGACGAAGACCACCGGCATCGACTCAACCTCAACCTCCGGCGACCACTGACGCCTCCCTTCGCGAAAATAGCCTCTCCAGACGGCACCCCTTAGCGCACCGACGCCAAGCCACCACCAAGATCTCTCTCTCTCTCTCTCTCTCTCTCTCTCTCTCTCTCTCTCTCAGGAAAGCAGGATTTCAGTTTCCCCAAAAGAAATTCATACTAGAACTTGTTCAAACCACAAAAAATTAGGGTTCCATGTTGTGAAATTGGGGATCTTGATGTACATCTTAGTGCATGACATATGGACTTGTTTTCTGTCAATTGAAGTAAATGGGTAGTTCAAAAGTGAGGACCTGAGCCTAAATTGGAAATACCCATCTGGGTTTGTGCTGCTAAATTGTTGAACCCAGTTATAACCCCACCTCCTCCCCTGTTCAGTTTGGAATCAAGAAAACCCATATCAAAACTGTTATCTAATGACTAATGGGTTACTGAGAAGTGAAAACCCCACCATCCTTGTTATTCTTCGTCTTGGACTCTGGTGGTGGTGGTCGCCGGTTGTCTTCGTCCCTCCTGGCCTCTCCCTCCTCCTCACTCCAAGCCTCACCCCCACCCCCCCCCTCTCTCTCTTCGTTAAAAACCAGAAATCTCTTTTGATTTTTTTTTTTAATTTTGGACAGTAACTGACGTGGCGTGAGGCCCACCGCCACGTCAGCATCGGGAACAAGGTCGGGCCCCCAAGATCGGGAACCGTAGACTTACTGTTTTCCAAGGAAACAGCAAGCCCTTTGTATTACTCCGTAATTGGTAGGTCCCCCTTTACTCCTTTATTCCTTTATTCCTCTCTATTGCGCTGTTGTCCTTTTCTGATACGTTGTTCTTGGTCCCATTGGCTACCTTGTCATCACTTGTACTATCCACGTCATCATCTTCCTCAGTTGGCTTTGAAACCTCTGAACCAGGGCTTGAGACTTGTTTGCTGGATGACACAATCCTGAAAGATTCTTCCTCCTCAACACTGACCATAAACCTCTTCCCTTCCACTATTAACTGAACTTTCCCTTCTATCTTGCAAGATTTCTCAGTAGCAATAAGAAATCTACCTTTCTCAAAGGAAACTTCTCGTAACGTATTATCATCAACTTCGATAAAATGACCCCAAATACTCGCTATTCTTCTAAAGGACGGTACATTCCATACATTGAGAGGCATACCGAAACAGGAGACCCATGCAAATCTTTCCTCTTGAGCACTTTCTCCATTCCATGGCTTGAGTTCTTCTAACCATAATAAGGGCCATTCTAATTTGATCACTTTATCCCTAACTACTCCATTTGCAAACGTTAAGATTAGAAATCTTCCACCCATTGGCTTTATTTGGACCTCAACACCTTCCTTTTTGAAAGCTTCTTCCAAATCTTGAGCTGAGATAAGCCTTCTCATTTTACCCACCGCACTCCTTTCCAGCCATCCATTTCCAACCGGTTGTAAATGGATGCTATTAACCACTCCGTGATTATCTTGAATCGGATTCCCTTCTCCCTGTTTACTCGCTTCTGCTTGGTCTTTCCATCTCCAAATCTCTTTCCCCCTTTCCTTTTTTGAGTGGTCATTATGGCTACGGCCATGTATGGCTGTGTTGAAGCTCTGATTTGTATTGTTCCTGGGGTTGTTATGACCTTTGAATCCCTCTGCTTGCTGGTTAATCCTTTGATTTCTAGGGTTTAACTGAAAAGGAACAATACCTCTTTCAGTATTCCTCTGGTTTAACTGCATCTGTTGAGTTCCTTGGCTTCGATCTGAGTTCCTATCTTGATCTCTCGCTATCTTTTTCATGAATCTTGCCACTTCAACCACCAATTTTTGATCCCACACCCAAGTTCCATCTATCATAGATACAACATGCATCGCCTCTTCTCTTGATTCAAATTTGACAAAGCAAAATCTTTTACCCGATATCTTGCTCCTCTTATTTGGGATGTATATGTCTCTGATCTTCCCAAATCTACAAAACAGATTGTAGAGCCTCGTCTTCCTGATCTCCTCGTATAGATTATCCACGAACAGAGTTGAGTTACCCTGACGATTTCTCTCTCCTCTCTCTCTCCATTTCCGTTTCGCTAAAAATTAATTGGTTTACCTTATACGACATCAAGAAAGATGAAGAGATAACAAAAAATTCATTTATTTGTATTCTGGAACGTTCATGTAACATGTAGTAAGAGTTAATTCAACCGAGTATTCAAATAGTAATAACTAATGATCCTAGCTCTCACATAATATGTCCCGCAATCTAATTAATATACAGATTTGTGAGCAATGGTTTGACTTGTCTCACGTGAATTGTAAGTTCCACCCCGAATTTCACATTTCAAAAACACTGTCACATAAGCGGGATATTTAATAATTGCTCCATAGTAAAGAAATTATTCGACACAAGTTTGGGAGCATACTCCGTACTTGCTCTTGAGTACTTATGTCATATTTCCTTGACATCCATTTTTAGAACTCTTTTTATTCGAAACAAATAAAATGAAACACTAATTAACTGTAAACATAACCACAAAAATTATTTGTTCATTTCACGAGTCCCAATAATTTTCTTGAGATTTTTCACTCGTACTACTCACAATTCTATCTCTTACATAGTAAATGGCATGGCTGTTACAATAACATCTTTATACATGTATATATCTGGACACACAAATATATCTACTAGGTGTTCTTATTTATTTATTTATGCATATATATTATAACTATCTTGAAGGGAGTCAAATGGTACATTTTGTTACCCACGTTACAATCCGTCACCGTGTATAGTTGTCTGAACTTAAACGATATTTCGTAATCTGCATATTCTCCTCAAAATAGTCGGGTTAAATTGGAGGAGAAGAGTATATATCTTCACACAACTTGACAACCTCATCCTTTAGTAGCGTAACCATAGCCGCTCTGCTAAATCCAGCCTCCCCCGGTAGCGATGGAGGGATTAGTACTTGCCCTTCTCCCAACACAGGCTCAATGTAACAAGAAACTTGAATCCGATCACAAAATTCTTCAAATATGGTTGAATTTGACTCCACGTTATCTAATTTAGCACAAATTTGGTCTCGATCGCTAATTGTGGATATTGAATAGGATTCAAAATTATCACCTTCCAACCGCTCAATCAAATTGAGTATCCTTTTATTTTCCATCTTCTTCACTGCTTCCCCTATAGCAAAAACTGCTTCTGACAATCCATTTTGATCTCCCAAACATTCCCATGTGTGAACTTTATGGTGTACCATGCAATTTCCAAAGAAACCCATGTCCAAACCTAGGGTTTCCCTCTTATCTGTGGGCACACGCTTCGAAAATAGCATCGAGTGCGCCCCTTTTTAGAGCACAGCAAAACGCTAAATTCAAAGTAGCCACTTGGGTTTCAAGGTCCGACACCCAAGGAACCGAACTTAAAACGTTTGCTACATTTTTTGATTTGAAAAAGGCTTTATAGACTAATCCGTTGTCACCTTTGATATCGTAGGTTCGGGAGCCAGGTTACGAGAGAAGAAGGGTTTTAAGACACCTCCTCTCACCCAATCCGGAGATCGGTCTCTATGCGGGCATTTGTAAAACGTTTGTGATTCTCTCTCATTAATCAATTTTTAGCCAGTTACGGCGGAGAAACAATTTAAGAGAATTAAAACTGTAACAGGTTTGCAAGATGTGATGGATGACATGCTCGCTTATTGAAACAACTAGTATAGGATAAAAATAGACTCTTGTGGGAGTTTAAACAGACTGGAAGGCTCTCATTTTAGAGTACCATTTTAGAGTGTCGTGCGCAGAAAAAATCAACATGCACTGATCAAGTCACTGCATGCAGACCAAACCTGCGTGCGCCACACCAAAACTTGCCCGCGCTAGTAAGCTTAAACCCACAGTTCTTCTTTTCAACCCTATGGGCTCTGGAAATGACCAGTGCACATCTAGGATAAACCACGCAGTTCGTATGGCAGTTAATGTACAGTTATAGGCAGTTTTGCGTGGGCTACAAAGCCACCAAATGAATAAAACACGTCATAAATAGTGTGGGGATAAAAACAGAGGCCAAGGCTTAGTTACCCATACAAAGGCCAGCTTACTGGTCGAGACTGGAACTGCGAGCGTGGGTAGACCACTGCTGTGCACATGTTTGAGTCAACAAACCACTGCTTCATTTCACATATTTATGGGTTCTGGAACATATCCAGGATGGCCCCAGGGGCATTCCATTGTAGCAAGTAAGAATATTAACTAAAAACTAGCAGTTTTAACAAGGAAAAACAGTAGACTAGCTTTTAGCATGCTCACAGTGATATATATGCAAAGAAAACAGCATAAAAGAACAAGACCCATGTCCCCATGCACGCAGATTTGCACGCGAGCTATTGACCGACGCACGTAAGTCTCTTGTCCACACGATTTTTGAAACCCTGCTAACTTTAGGGCCAGGACTTAGTATTGATTACTAGCCTTGACCCTATCAGCCCACCTTAGGGATCAGAACAGAATACAGATCAAAGGTGTTATACCTTTGGTTCTAGGGTTTGAAAAGATGCAATTAAGCTTTGAACTTGAAGGGTTGGATGGAGGTGCTTGATGTGTGGAAAACAAGTGTATTGCTTGTTAAGGTCCTTTTTTTGCAAGAGAGAGATGAACAAGAGGCTTATGCTTTGAAGCTTGTGCTAGGGAACTTTTGTCACCTTGGAACCCCTTGCTTATGTGTGAGAGAGGGGAATATATAGGGCAATGGGGGTGAAAGAGGACTACACCAGCCAAGTAATGACTAATGGCTTTGGCCCAAAGCCTTCCCCCTCATTAGATGAAAGGGTCCAATGAGAGGGAAAAGGTGAAATATTAATAAAGGGTGTAAGGGCAGTCCCCTGGCGAAGACTGCTCTTTGGACCAAACAAAGTCTTCCACCAGCCCCAAAAGACCTTTTGATCATGACTGAATAAAGGTGATGGGACGAGATTTGACCAGCACGTGCGGGTGGTGGACCTGTGTGCGCGGGTTCAAGCAACCATGCATCAACAGACAAACTTTGACTGTTGACCAACATGTGGCACTTGGACCAACGTGCGATGGTTTTGGACAAACGCATGCAGGCAGGTTTTCTGGCTTTTAAATTGGCTTAGGTTAGGTTAGGCTCAAAAGTGTGTCAAACACTCAAAGCACAAATATGCTATCATTTTTGAGGTGTTCTTGATCCATTTTATCATTAGGGAATCAAATACCGTAAGTAAACTGATCTGAAAAGTCCAGATTGGGGTGTCTACAATATCCAAACTTGTAGACATGTTTGTAGTAGTACCATTTCCTTCTCCTTTTATTTTGCTCACGCAAACCCCAAATAGCCCAGCTAGGGCTTCAGTGGGCGTCCGGGATGAATCATCGGGTGCACCTACAGTTTTAGCCATGGCTATACAGGATTGCAACATTTCGTATGTAAACCTGAATGCAACAGTTGCATGTTGCTTAGCTATGTCAGGAGTTGGATTTCGTATTGATGTTTTGTAACGGTCAATTAAGGTAGTGTAAGTTTGGTGGTTGGTGTTTTTGTTGCCAGGTTTTGGTAGTGGTAGTGGTTGGAAGGGAAGAGGAGTGGGCATTTTGCCGCCAAGGGTTATGTCAGCCCATGCCTTGATGAACATGGCAGCAGAAGGGGGATCAACTAGGAGGTGGGTGCAGCTCAGGCCGATTGCTAGACCGCCACTACTACAATAATCGTAAAAAATGACGCTTGGAAAAGTGAAAAGATGTCTCTTTTTGAAAAACTATAATTAAAAATAATACAATGAGTAAATAATGTCAGTCATCCAAAAAACTGTGATGTAATATATTTATGATGTCATTTTCTAAAAAACTGACATAAATATTATTTCTTTTTAATGTCAATTTTTCCTAAAATGTGATATAATATATCTATGATGTCACTTTCTAAAAAACTGACATAACTATTATTTCTTTTTAATGTCAATTTCTCCTAAAGTGTGATCTAATATATTTATGATGTCACTTTCTAAAAACCTGACATAATTATTATTTCTTTTTAATGTCAATTTCTTATTAAATGTGACATTAAAAGAACGTTGAAAACAAAACAATACAAAGGATCTATTGAAAGAAACTCACTTGAAAGAAACTAACCTATTTATAATGAAGGCCGAAGCCAATGTACAAGAGAGTGGAGAGGAGAAAATCAGAGTGATGGTTTTTTAGAGAGAGAGAAGGGCAAACCAAAACCTGCTTCACTAAATACAAGCAGGACCTATTTATAAAGGTCCAAAAACCAAATGAAAAGAAAATTACATCCGAATTCAAGTGAAATGAAATTCACCGGGTACACAGAGGGGGCCCCATCGACATGACTTTCGATCCACTGGATGTAAAAACTCCATAATTAAGCTTTACTATTTCACCAAAGTTAGGTGAGATAATTACTTTACACCGAAAGTAATTTTGTCTTCAAGCAAACATTATTGCTTCTTTTCTTTTCCTTTACAAGACAGCTGTTCCGTCATTATTTCGGTCATACTGTCCCAATAATCTGCCAGAGTCGGTGCTGGTGTGGACCCATCATCTTCATAGGGGTCCTGGGATTCTCCTGCTAGGCAAGTAAATGGATTATTGTCATTTTTATTGCTTTTTGCTGATGTCATGGACTCATCATCAGCTGCTGTTGTAGTTTGGACAGTTTGAAGGAATTGTTCCTTCATGAAGTCCATGGTCTTCATAACAACTTCATCATCTGTTAAATTCGGATTTTTTGCCCTAATTTGAGCAGAGATATCCAAAAACGGATTCTTAATTGATAATTTTTCCTTTTGCTTGATCTGCAGCTTCAATTCATTTGTTGCAGATTTTATTTCTGCAAATGTTTTTTCTATATTAATGCCTTTCCACCATCTGTATTGAAAGATTCGGTGAAGAACTGGGAGGCCTGAATTATCTTTGCCAATTTCAATATCCCACTTCCATATCCATGGAATACCAAAAGTAATCATAGTGAGAAGGAATGATTTTCCTTCTGATATCCCCTGTAGTTGAGGATGATGTTGGTTGAAGAACTCCATTTCCTTCTGAACCTCGGGAGGCAAAAAATCAGCTTTTGGTCCAAATTTAGACCACCATTAAAGAAACCAATTTGGAAGCTCATTTTTCCCCACAAATTTGGGACATATTTTGAAAAACCAAGAATGTTTTCTTTTTTGGTTTTGATAATAAAAAGCTTTTGTCCAGGCTTCAATGTAGTCCCAATAATTGAAATGTATTGGAACACCATTTTCACCTTTTATTGACAAGGTTTTGGTTTGAAGTGGGTGAATTCCCCATTTTCCGATTGGAATGACCATCTTAATTATGGCCTTACTGTAACTAATTGGGCTTTTTTGATCCAATTTAGTTTCGTATGTGTGGCTAAATTCCACAGAACCTGTCTCGGAGAGCATTGTCTCATATTGATATCTGTATTTCCCATTGAGAACCGGATAACTCATTGTATCCAAATAACGGGACTTAATTTCCCATGGATTATTGCAATATTGTTCATCCTGCGATTCCAGGATTAATATTATTTCTTTGGTTTCCAACAATTTGAAAACCTTTTCTGTTTGAACCACCTCTGCCATTGAAAGTGATGATGATGCAGAAGCAGCATCCTGTAGTGATGGATATTGGAGTTTGTGAGCCTTTAAGTAGGCTTCCACTTCTGCTTGCGTGACCCTCGATTTGCCATGCCCACGAGCACTATTACCACGACCTCGTCCTCTATCCGGAGGTCTATTCATCTGCAAAATTAAGCAGTAGACAGAATTGTTAGCTCCGTTTGAAGTCTTTGTATTGATAACTGGAGTAACTCTATTTCCTAGTCTTCATCGTCATCAGATCCATATTGGTGATAATGCCGAAGCAGTGCTTCTCTGGCATGTATCCATCTTATAACATGGCTGAGATTGTGAGGCCATTTTAATATTGTCATTTCAACATGAGTGTTGAAAACAGCTCTTTGTAATTTCAAATATTGCTGAAATATTTTTCTTTGCAAAACAAAGTTATTATAATTCATCCCTGCAAAAATTCACGGGTGAGAAAATCAGGTAGAGAATTATTTTCTCCCTTAATATATTCAATATTAAAATCAAAAGCAGATAATTCAGACTGCCATCTAGCAAAAATTTGCTTTGATGCAAGGTTTTTAATATCCTGCTTTAAAACCTGTTTGGCAGCACTACAATCAACTCGTAGTAAAAATTGTTGATTTAGTAGGTCATCCTGAAATTTATTTATACATTTGATAATAGAAAGAATTTCTTTCTTTATTGTGCTATAATTAGCTTGTGCATTTTTGAAGAGTCCAGAAGTAAATCTTACTAACTCTTCTTTTCCAGAATTTGGGTTATACTGTTTTAAGATGCCACCATAACCAATATTAGAGGCATCAGTTTCCACAAATTTCTTCCATTCTGGATTAGTAATAGCAAGACATGGAAGTTGCTTGGCTTTCAATTTAATTTTTTGGACAGCCTTAGTATGTATTGCTGTCCAAGGAGGAGGATTCTTCTTAAGTCTTTCATATAATGGAGCCGAGTCCTGAGCTAACTCCTTATAATAATCTCCTATATAATTAAGACTCCTAAGAAATCGTTGCAATTGAGTCTTATTTCTTAATTCATCAGGGAATTTAGAAGCAAACTCTATACTCCTATCAATTGGAATAATTTTCCCTTGATAAATATTGTGTCCCAATAATCGGACATTGGTTTGAAATAGCTTCATTTTTGGGGCAGAAACCACCAAACCATTTCTCTTAATAACATCTTTAAAAATCCTAAGATGTTTAATATGTTGATCGATGTTTTGTGAAAATATTAAAACATCATCAATATAACAAATTGCAAATTCTGCATAAGGATAAAAAATATCATTCATAATATTTTGAAATTCTGAAGGTGCATTCTTCAGACCAAATGGCATAACACTCCATTCAAAATGTCCAAATGGAATTGTAAACGCTGTTTTGTATCGATCAGATTCGTTAATCTGAATCTGCCAATATCCAGATTTTAAATCAAATTTAGAGAAAATGACTGCCTTATTCAGTCTATCTAACAAGTCTTTTTTATTGGGAATAGGGTATCTTATCCACATTAGAACCTCGTTGAGGGGTTTGTAATTGATAACTAATCTAGGAACACCTCTCTCCTTCTCAGCATTTTTATTAACATAAAAAGCTGTACAACTCCAAGGAGAATAACTCTTCCTGATTAATTGCTTTTTCAAAAGATTGCCAACTTCATTTTGACACATAATCAAATATTCTTGTTTCATTTGAGAAGGTCTTGCTTTAGTAGGAATTTTTCTTTCATCAAAACCTTTCTCATAAGGAAGTGAAACAATGTATTTTTTCCTATCCCAGAAAGCATTAGGGATATCACTACAAATTTCTTTTTGAAAATCTTTTTCTATTTGAGAAATTTTCTCTTTCAAAATGGGTTTTTGTAAAGTTTCCTCAATCCCCATTAATATTATTTCTTTTTGAAGGAAATTTATTTGTCTATCCTTATTGGAAATTTTTCTCATGATATCATTTATTTCCCTGTATACAGGAGGAGAAACAAATTCAAAGAAGATTTCATGCCCATCAACATGAGCAGTTATACCAGCAGTACTAGTCTGCATTGGCATCAGCATAGTTAAGAAAGGAGTTCCCAGAATTAACTCATGTTGGAGATTCCTTATACAAAGAAATGATGTTTCCAAGCAAATGCCTTTATTGCAAATGTAAACATTATTGAGTTTATATTTAATGATCATCTTAGACCCACTTGCATTAGTGAGACTCTGAGAAGTTTTCTCAAAATATTGAGTTGGGACTATACCCTCTTGGATACAATTCATGTCGGCACCACTATCAACAAGAGCAATGATATTGTTAATAGTGTATTCCTTATGTATTACCAGATTTACCCGAACATGCCATTTCTGATAAATCATATTATTAATATTATGAAGATAAGTAGAGTCTTCAGTTTGACTCTTAACTTCTTCACTTAAAGGAGTCAATTTTTTGTTAATTTCACAAAGCTCTTGAGTGGCCTTGACTTGAAAAGATTTTAACAGTTTGATTTCTGTTTTCAAAATATTTATTTCGCCCTGAAGGTCAGGAATAGTAACTGGTTTGGTTCTATCAACCTGTTCTATCCTATCTAGAACATTTTTAAGACTATAAGTCTTATTGGGCATGAGAGGTTGTTCCCTCTCTTCTTCAATATTAGAAGAAATGCAAGTCTCAATGATTTTATTTTTAACTGAGGATCCTCAATCTGATCAATAATATCCAACAAGCCTTGTTGCTTATTGGTGAGAACATTGATACTAAGGCCATTCATTTCAACAATAGCCTTCCAATAATTATTAGAGGTTGAGCATTCTATACTATTACAATTACAATTATTAGAATCCTCTTCTTCAGTAGAAGAAGTGTTTTCCTGGTCATGATCAGATACTTCATTTATCTGGCCTTCTGAGTCTTCCTGTGACTCAGAATCACTAGAATCTATCAATAACTTAAAGAGTTGTTGTTTTAACCCTTCATCAATTTGGAGCTCATTAAGCTTCTTCTTGGTCTTGCACTTGTTAGCATAGTGCCCTATCTTACCACATTTAAAACATTTTGCTGTGGTTTTCTTTTGGGATTTACCCTTTTTGTTTTTGTCAAAAGTGGACTTCTTAGAATCAAATGGCTCAGAAGTCTTTTTATTCTTATGGATTTTTCTTTTAGAATATTGTTTAGTAGTTTTATTACTACTTTTTTTTTTGTTTTTGATCGGTTTTGGGTATTGAGTCATATCATACCCAAATTGATCACAAAATTGATCTACCTCTTGTTTACCAGTCAAATTTTGTTTTTTCAATTGGTTGTGCAATTTAATGTCATTACACAAAGTTAATCCTTCCTGGATAATAATGGCAATTATTTGCCCATAAGTGTAATTATCATAATTGATGGTTAGACCATTGTTTTAATCTCTCATTTTCTTCCTTATTTTCTCTGCAAAGAAATAAGGTAAACCATCAACAAATTTAGATTTCCAATGCTCACTATTAGCATCTGTTCTTTGCATGACTTTTGCAAGAAACACATCTTTATACCAACGAAAATGGGTTAACGTTGGACATTTTAAATTCTGAAGTAATTCTCTACTTCTTTCCCGTTGGTTATCCCAGTGGCCAACAAAATGTAAAATTATTGATTGAACATGTGTATAAACTACATCTTGCACTTGTTCACCATTCTCCTTAGTCTTTACAGCATTTAAAATTTCTGATCTTTGGTTTGCTGTTAGGACATTATCCCACCAACCTTTGATCATACCAGTGAATCCAACAGTGATCCATCGAGCCACCGTTTGATCATCATTATCATTATTTACACAAATAGTACTGTACATCAACATTTGATGAACAACTGCAAAAATTTGATATTCAATCATACCATCTATGTTCCATTCATAGATTTTCCTGCCACTATATGACATCTGTTTCTGGAAACTAGATTCCTCATAAAGCATATCTTGAGGAGTTGGTCTTTGATAGTAATACCTATCAGCTCCTGAATAAGGAAACTTAGTGGGGTATTGTATTTTATTAACAACATCAGGCTGTGACTGGGCAAAAATATTTTCTAATTCAAGCACCTCTTGGTCGTCCATGTCATCGGAATCCATATCCTCAGATATGGTGTTCAAAGAAAGACCTTGAAGTCGTTTCTGCAATTCTTTGACTAAGTCAGTAGTTTCACTTGGATTCTTTAAATTGAATCCAGTTATAGACACGGGTGGCCTAATATTCGAAGGAGAGACTTCATCTTTCTCCTTATTCTTTGGTCTGAGTTCCATAACTTGACCATCAATATAGCTAACCTGTTCCTCAATTTGAACCAATTGGTCACCAATAGTATTAAGAATTAGGTTGGTATAATTATTCTGTTTGTGAATCCTACCATTAACATCAGTGTTTGCAGGTTTCACAAACGCTACAGTCTCTAAAGAAAGTTCAGAATCTGAACTTCCTTCCACTGATAAAGGGATAGTTGGAGGATGTATAGAAGAGATCGGTATTCCTGTCATTGATCTCCAATTCCTCTTATAATCTTGGATAACATTAATTTGTTTATCCAATTCTGTAAAATATTTTCCATAAAACCAGTGGATAAAAGGAATAATAGTTTTGGTATAGCTTATGCTATCATAAAATTCTTCTTTGAATTTTTGCAACTGGTTCTTGCTACACTTAGAGAAATACCATTCTCTAAATTCCTTATATTTAGGCTGTTGAAATTCTCTATTAATTTCCTTCCTAATTTCAGGATCTATTATCATTATTAATTGTAAAATTCATTTCACTAGCAGTAGGCGATTCTACTGGATTATTGTAAACTCCATGAGGAATTTGATTTTGGGATATACTAATTCCTGCCAAATTAATATCTTCAACAGGATGTTGTGATTCGGGAATTTCCGAAATAGAGTGTCTGCTATTGGTAGGAATACTAACCCTATATGGTTGTCTATTTGCAGAAAAATTAGAACTTCGGCTCCTTAGAAGTCGGTCAGGTTGGGAATTTCTGAAATTCAAAGATACCTTGCCATCACTGTCTTGAACTATTTGTTCAATTTGATTAACAATGGGTCTAGGTGGGACCGCATTATTAATCACCCAATTATCTGGGAATGTAATTTCTTCCCAGATGATCAACCTATTGGTTACTATATTAGAGGTCAACATATTTGTTTCAACCAAAACAGTCTGATCCAAAGGTCTTAATTGACGAACTCTGGGATTAACTGTATTCAAAACTTTATAGCAAATTCTATAAACAACAGCTATAACTTCAGATCCAGACAAAAAATCATAGCCCCTAGTTTGGATCTTGCAATTCAAAACTTCACTCAAATTTCTATCCGTCAGTGATAGAGCTAAATTAGGATAAGCATTAAAATAAACATGACCATGACACAAACTGGTCTCAACAGCCCCCATAATTGAGGCTCTCCAATTATTACACCTGCCATCTCTAAGTGTTACTTGTAGGCAAGTATCCATACCAAGTAAAGTTAACGGTTTAAGTGCAATTTGTACTAAACCAATATGAACATATTTATATCTGTGCATATGTGCAACAAGATCACTACGATCCATAAGATTTATTATTTTATCCTGGAGCTCTAGGCTCTCAGTTCTTTCCATGGTTTTTATTGCCATGCTGCTTTTGAATTCAAACAAACCATACCCATATATATTAGAAGGGCGCACTGGAGGAATTGTCCAGTGATTCAATTGTTCTTGCACATCGGCATATTCAATTAATTCTGAATTTTTTATTCGATCATTATCAGATCTAAATATTCTTCTCATTTTGTGATTGTGTTAGTGCTTGTAAATATTCTTCTCATTTTTTTTTGTTTTAGAGTAAACGGCACCATATGCGGGGCACGCGCAGTACCTCTAATCTTAATCCCGCCCAAAATAAACCCCGATGGAAACCTCTCAACTTCCACGATCTCTCTCTCTCTCTCTCTCTCTCTCTCTCTCTCTCAACCAACCCTAGCCATTGCTTTGGAGTCTCAAATCAAGTCACTTGACATCGTTAAGTGGCGGTGGAAGCACGTCACTATGATATTCGCAGTTGATTGATCTTGGTCCCCACTCGCCCCGTCGTTGCTTTGGTCACCGATTGGCTTGAAATCATACAGGTACCCACGGCTTTGTTTAGACAGTTCCTCACAATTTTTTGTCTAATTTTTTCGTTATTGAATTTATGGGTGCTATTTACATGGTGCAAAATTTGTTTCAATGTTGATTGATCAGTTGCTAGGTCTTGTCTGGATTGTCAAGATGAATCATCTAGGTATGAATTCATTTGCATTACAGGCGTTTGATAATATGCTCGTGTCAATCTATGCTCTGTACAATCATATAGGTGAGTATCCATTCGCATTATAGGTGTTTGATAATAAGCTCAGATGAATGATATTCATCCACTTTTTAGGAAGTAAACAAGGTTCACGGGCAAATCTTTCTATTTGGTGAACTCATTAGGAAATTTGGGTTTATTACCATAAGGCTAAGGTTGTTGCCTTTGATGAAATTTACAAGGCCCCTGAAGAGAAAAAGAGAGGAATCACAATTGCAACGGTAGGATATGTATGTCTTTTGCTGGTTTTCACATTGTTATGCTAGGTCATATGATTGAGCGTAGCCTTCATTGCTTCTCGAAACCATGTGATAGTTTTGAAGCACCTTCAGTGCTGACTACAATGTTATGTTGAAGGCCCATGTAGAGTGACTGCTAAGCGCACATGTAAATTGCCCAGGTCATGAATATTATGTTAAGGTAAGACCTAGTAAATATGCGTTCACCACAAACGAATTACGATTTTTTCCTTTGAATACTAATCCCCGAAGTTCCAGTTGGTTGTTTATATTTCATTTGTTTGTACGGACTACATAGATATGCACTAATTTCCCCCTACTTGTTGATTTGCAGAACATGATTACTGGAGCTCCTCGAAAGCTTAGAAGTATTGAACATCATTTCATAGTCTTGCCAAGCATTTTAATCCGTTTAGCAGGTAGGCCTCGTTCCTTATCATACGATTTCACTGTCCAATTTAACTCCCCATCTAATTTGTGGAAGCACATAATTGTTATAGAGAAACTTAGTGTTCCTATTTTCCTATCTAATTTGCTTTTTTATATGTATGGAATATGTGGAATTTGCGAGAGAAAATATAATTTTTTCTTTTTTCCAATTGTGTTTAATGAAGGATATATATGCCGAGTAATGCAAACTTTTGGGTTGGAGAAAGTTGGAATAAGCGAATAGTTATATGGGGTCATTTATTTTTATTTTGTACTTTTCGGATTGAAAGATCACACCTTATGTACTAGAGCATATTTTAATTTTAATTTATCAATGTATACTTCTTTATTCAGTAATGGATGTTTTTATTTTTTTATTATTTTTAATGATTCTGAGCTGGAACTAGAATTGTGATTTTTTTTTTAGGATAAAAGATAGAAAAGATGACAGTTTAAAACTGTCATCTTTGACTTTTTTTTATTATGCTTTAAAAAAGTCATCTTTTGAAAAGATGACAGTTTTAAAGCACTTTAATGATGTTTCACAACTGTTATCTTCTACTTTCAATTACATTTAAAAAGCGTCATCTTTATAAATATTGATGACAGTTCCAAACTGTCATTTTAAGCTTTAGACTTTTAATGACAGCTCCATAGATGACAGTTTTAAAACTGTCATCTTTCATGTTTAATGACACTTTTAAACTATCATCTTTTACGATTATTATAGTAGTGGCCTTCTTCAAATTCAGTGAGCTACAATGGAATAATAAATTAATTAATTAAGCTCCCACTAGCATGAATTTTGTCTTTCATATATATAAACCAGATAATCTAGACAAAAAAACAAAGAAAAAGAACCAGTAATAAATCAGAGTCCGGGTAGAGGTAACTGGACTAGGAGAAACCCAGCCGAGGAAAAAGAAATTGGGAGAAGCAAACTCTACAAAGGAAAAGCTGAAAAACCGTAAATAAATCCACTGGCTTTTCTTATCTTTTATTTGGCAGACGCTCTGTCAACTCTGAACTCGCAAGATTTGCACCTACCGAAAGGGTTGAAGGTGGAAGAAAGGAACTAGAGGCAAACCGGATCGAGCAGAGACTCAACTCTCTACATGTTCATGAAAAAATGGATCCGGAAAATTCTCACACTTCCACTGTAAAATTATTGTACTTTAAAATCAGTACACTTTTCGCTGTGAAATACTCTCACGTATCGATGGCAAAACAGTCAACTCAATCACAACAGGATTTACACGTTCATGAAAAATTCAATAGTAAGTCAACAAAACAGAACTATATAGCTTGCAGGCTGCACGCAAAATGAATTAAATTTTTTCATTTGTATGGGTAACTAGATTACATTCACCTCTGAAAAAATGTAAAATAAGGGGGAAAATGCTTCAAACAAACCCTTATTTGGAACATAAACTTGCCTGAACATAAAACGTAGACCAAAAATAGGGCTTGTAGTACATATCCTCCCAATGAACAAGCTCAAGCTCTTTCTCCCCGTCCACGCGCCTTAACCACCCCTCCACGCTCCCTTTCGCCTATGCCTCCATCAGTATCACTCCTGCGTCATTGCACTTGATCATCCACTGCCCTTCATCGTTCTTCAGTAACCGGCCTGTCACCATAGGAAAGCTATTAAGCAATTCCGATATAGACTCTCTTAGCTTCTTGGTAACTGCCCCGACTGCCCGATCTGGAGGGGTCGGATAGTAGTACACCATTCGGATCGCCCGGTTGGGTTCCATGACCAGAGCAGATAGATGGTGGTATTTTCCGGGTTGGACTGGCTTGGTGCTGACCACGGTCTGTTTGCATAGTATTGTGATTTGATCCGACATTGATTGGATTGTGGTCTAGACCCTTTTTGCTCTAGCTGTTTAAGTGTTGTTCCAAGTTTAATGTATATATGTATATTATTTGTAGTTATTTATGACATCTATTTTTGAATATTGGCTTGAATTAATTAAGGTGGTCAAGTTCTCATGTCTAACAGAAAAACCGAACTCTTGTTTAGTGTGGGAAATGAAGTTTTCATGATTCCTATGGCACAAGGTTCTTCTTTTCAAAAGAAAATATGAGACGGTTCTTTTATAAGCACTATACGAGGCCAAAAGACCTTTAATCTGGTCTAATGATACTTAGTGCGCACTTACGTGCTAGAAGTTAAGATGTCAGAAGTTAATTTCTCTAAAGTGCTAATCTAACTCTTATGACAGTACTATCTTTTAGGAAGGGAAAAAAAAAATCACCACACGTGCTATTTGGCCCAAAGTTTGGATAGCACATTGGCGTGGGGTTTGGTGTGGTGTGGTGTGGTGTCATCCGCGTGGTGCATGCTATCAACAAATCATGTAATGACAAGTATTTTTTGACCAATAAACGACAATTTGGGCGGATATTTTATGAAATGTTTTTGCACTGGTTAAATGATCTTAATTTTTTTTTTGCTCGGCAAACGGAACTTTTTATTAAATTCGACGGGGTACATCGATCAAAAACAGTAACTATTACATGAAACTACAGAGCTATATCCAACCAAGATTGGATAGGAACACCTCACTGACTACCCTCTTTGTCTACCTCACCATACATTTTCACTTTTCGGATCCCATCCAAATATCCTTTGAAGTCCTCTACCGTGTAGAGCTTGATGTCAAATTTGGCCTTCATCCACATGGCTACCTTAGTTTTAATTAGGTCCGCCACCTCCAGAGCCTCAGTTGTTATCCCGTTAAAGATATACCCATTCCTCGTTAACCAAATTGACCATAACGTTGCAAAAAAACACACTTCCCAAATATTTTTCTCCAAGTTTCGGAATCTATTCCCAAACCACCAACTTGCTAACTCTTCCAATGAGGCTGGACAAACCCACTGGATGTGCCACCAATTCAGAATTTCAGACCATACCACCCACGAAAATCGACAATGTAATAGCAAGTGTTGAGGAGTTTCCACATGAAGGGCACACAAGGGGCATGCAGCCAAGTGAACCTCGGGGATTAGATTCCTATCAAGAAGAATCGACAATGTTGCAATTCTATTCTGAATGGCCATCCATGAGAAGATTTCCACTTTAGGAGGGCTCAAATTTCTCCACACCGATCCCAGAGTAGTATGGCGTGATTGCGACTGCATTTCCCACTTCTGATAGACCGACTTAACAGAGAAAATTTTGTTTGCCGTCCAGTTCCACTGCATCAAGTCAGATTTTGAAGGATCTAAGGTCACCCCATTCAATCTTTGCTTCAACTCCTCAAATTGGTGATGCTCCCGTACACGCAAAGATCCCCTAAATTAACAACAGATTCCAGTCACCATGACTCCCTCCTCCACAAATATTACTTAGTACCTCATTCTGTTGGGTAGAACGTCCATATAGTCTTGGGAATTCATCCTTAATCGCAGTATTGCCCAACCATATATGCTCCCAGAATAGTGTATCGCAGCCAGAGTTTACTTGCACCTTGAACCCCTCCCGAATAGAAAACCCAAGAACCGAGTCATTTTCCCCAACTGAGCATATGTCCTTCCATATATTAGAAACTGATCCAGAGAGTGGAGTATATGGGAGCCAACTCCTCCGATCCAGATTATATTTCCCACGAACAACCTTTACCCACAAGGAATTTTTATCGTTACTAAATCGCCACCACCACTTAGCAAGTAGAGCCAAGTTCTATTGAAGCAATCTCTTAATCCCTAATCCCCCATTTTCCTTCTTCAGATTAATCCTCTCCCAATGGACCACGTGCATTTTCTTTTTATTCGGTGTATCTCCCCAAAAAAATTGCCTTTGTAACTTCTCCAGCATTTTTGCAACTGCCACTGGCATTTTGAAGAGGGACATGAAATAAATAGGCAGAGTGCTAGAGTTGTGGTTGATAAGCGTAAGCCTGCCCCCGGTAGAGATGGTTCTCGTTCTCCAAATACTTAGCCGCTTTTGAGTTCGTTCTAGAACAGGCTACCACGTTTTGATTCTCTTAGGATTAGCACCCAACGGAAGCCCAAGGTATTTAATTGGCAAAGATTCCACCCTACACCCCATCACTTGTGCAAGTGCTTGAACATCCTCCCGCTGAATCTTTACACCACAAACGAAGCTTTTAGAATACTTGATCTTCAAACCGGACATTAACTGAAAGCACCTGAGAATTCTCTTAATGTTCCCCATCTCCTCCAAATCATTGTTGCAAAAAAGGATTGTGTCATCGGCAAACTGAAGGTGAGAAATAGTCACTCCATTACTCCCTAGCTTGACGCCTTTAATTATGTTTTTCTCTCGAGCTCTTTCCAACAAAATATTGAGTCCTTCAGCTACTACGTTAAACAAAAAAGGAGATAAGGGGTCCCCCTGCCTCAATCCTTTCTGAGTTTGGAACTCCTGTGTAGCTGACCCATTAATCAAAACAGACATAGAAACTGTGGAGCAACACTCTCTGATCCACCCACACCACTTATCCCCAAAACCTGCCTTCTTAAGCATATAAAGTAGAAAACCCCAATTTACACAGTCATACGCTTTTTCAAAATCCAATTTAAGAATGAGACCTCCTTGAACAGAGTGTTTCCAACTATGAATAGCTTCATTGGCGATCAGGACCCCATCCAATATTTGTTTACCCCCAACAAGCAAGGAAGGTGAGACCAACGCTAGGGGGACAGTTTTAGAGACATTTGCCCGGTGATGTATCATTACAATTGGAAAGACCATTTGAGGAAGGGGAAATTGTGGCGGCTCTAAAAGGGTGTAACAGTCTAAAGGCTCCAGGTCCGGATGGTTTCAACTTCTCGTTTATCAAGAAAGGGTGGGAATTCATGAAGGACCTCATAACTCAATTCTTCTTAGAATTCCATCGGAATGGAAAGCTCACGAAAGGTATTAACTCTACTTTTGTAGCTTTGATTCCTAAGATTGATTGTCCCACTACCTTTAAGGATTTTAGGCCTATAAGTATGGTGGGAAGCATTTACAAGATCCTATCCAAAGTGTTAGCTAATAGGCTTAAAGAACCGCTATCTATCATTAAATGATCTTAATTATTAAACTGTTTTGTTTGGTGCAAAAAGTTTTAAAAATTAGCTATTGACGTTTACTTTCTGCATGTGAGAAAATGTACAATTTTTGGAGTGATCAAATGTGTCCCGATTATGCAACTACGAATGTCATTCAACTTGAATTTTTTTTTTCCCGCACTACTTTAAACTCAGTCCGTAAATCTAACAAGAATGAACGAATTTCAAGCCCCGGCGTCAAGCCCGTTTCAAGCAATAGAAATGCTAAGGAGACCGGCGGGTTCCCCACTGATGGGGTACTGACGGGTATGCGGGGCCTATTCCGGGCCTCGCACGGATGATCCAAACCATTCAAATTTTATTTGTTTTTAAAACCGAGTGGGCTATTGAAAAAATCAATCCAATCTAATATGTGTAGGTGCTCGATCCAAACTTTCATTTTTTTAATAGTGCCCCCACCTTTTAGGCATGAGGCTCCATGATTGAACGGTCCAATTGGAAAAATCGGACCCTGAAAAAACATCCATGGAAATTGGATTGTCTCGCTTTACCTCCGGTCTGTGGATATGAACCGAAACTTATAAGGAGAAAAGTAAAACATCTAAAGACCAATAAAAAAAAAATTTCATTTCCATTTGAAAAGACCAATAAAAATTAATTTTTCAGGGCCGGGGCTTCCACGGACCCTCATTGCCTCCGTATGAAACATGTCGGCTTCGATTTTGAGTTTGGTTTGGGTTTGATAAAAGAGTCCTGTTATTGGTACCGATAGGTTCCCTACTGATGGTGAACTGACGGGTATGCAGGGTCTACTTTGAGTCCTACATGAATGATCCGATCTATTCAATAAGTTTTTTTTTAAAAAAAAAAAGCCAAGCAGGCTTGTTAAATATGAGCTCAATCTGATATGTGTAGGTGTTCGATCTAATCTTTTATTTTTTCATTCAAATTTTATCTTTCATTTTTTCATTCAGATTTTAGGATCCTATAAACCATCAAAATTAACTATAATGGAAAAGCTTTCTACTCCAAAAAATTGTGGCATCAATCCGAAAGCCTACAAGTATGATTTTGGAGATATTGGGCAGTGCAAATTTACTGTTAGGTCCATCTACTCGACAGCGCCTGAGCAGCCCCTGAAGAAAGCACGCAAAGAATTTTTCAAGATTGATGCCTCATCAGCCTCAACAGCGGTTGAAGATGCTGACATGCAAGTAACACCAGAAGAACAGGACCAGACTCTTGGGTCCAAAAAAATAGGCTGATTTAAAAATTAACTTTACTGTTTGTTTTTACAGTAACCTTAATTTACAGGTGAAAGAACTAATTTATCTTACATTCTGTCAACTTTTAATTTTAAAAGACTGTCCTATTTGGTTTGGGTTTTGAGGAAAATTATTGAGAGTAATGAATGGATAGAGAAATAGATAGAGCAAAATTTATTGAAAACCGTGCCCAAAAATTTTGAGACCTCGAAACGAACAAGGCTTACTAATGTACACCTAGTTAATTAACTCACAACTTTCTCTCCTTTTCTCATACGAAATGAGGAAAATGACGACTGCATTCAAATCACATTGTATTTTTAATCTGAATGATGAAGAGATAGCAAGAAATTCATTTATTTTCATTCTGAAATGTTCATGTAGCATGTAGTACGGGTTAACTCAACCAAGCCGGTGTGCCCGAGATTCGTTTAATATTTGTATCCTCTTTAAAGATTAATAAAAAATTTGTGATTGTAAAAAAGTAAATCAACTGAGTATTCAAATAGTAATGACTATTGACTAATGATCCTTGAAGAATAGTCAATCCATTCATATCAAAGCCCAAAGGACAATGATTTCAACAAAGGATACAAGAAAGAACCAAAACTATCAAAGTTCAAACATGGGCACCACTGCAAAAGCAGACCATCGAAAATCGTGGGCATATAGAACCCAGTCAAACCTTGATAGTAGAAGATCCTACAGGATCCACAGCTCAAACCGGATGAAGCACAGATGAAATCATCGGTGGATATGCTATCCACGAGCGTCAATCACCTGCGCGCTCACGAAACATCAGTGAGCAAACACCAATAGAAGCAACCTCCCAGAGAAGAGCAAACAGAAGTCCGGCATGAGCTTCCGCTGTCACGGCAAGCATTGGCTGCGAGCCGACATTCTTGCTCTCACATAATTTGATAATTATGTCACATTGTGAACAGTGGTTCGACTTCTCTCACGTGAATTGTAAGTTCCGCCCCATTTTTAACACAAGTTCGGGAGCATACTCCGTACATGCTCTTGAGTACTTATTATGTCATATTTTCTTGACATCCATTTTCAGAAATCTTTTGTCAATTGATTTTTACTACCATTTTATCCAAATATTGTTTCTTCATTGTTAAAAAAAAGAGATGAAACACCAACCATAACCACAATAATTATTTGTTCATTTCACAAGTCCCAAGAAATTTCTTGAGATTTTCTATGCGTACTGCTCACAATAACATTTGGATACATGTATCTATCTGAACACAGACATATATATATGTATACTAGGTGTTCTTATTTATTTATTTACTAGCAAATGTCCGTACCTAAAGACACATCAGAATGTAAAATAGTTTCAACTTAAATAAATTAGTTATTTTATCCGACTTTTATACGCGATAAACATAATATCCACAAAGAGTCAATTACTATTTTGAGATATTTTTCTATTTGATCATTAAAGACAACAATTACATAGAGATACATTATCTAAAAAATGAGGATAAAGAGACATAGATTTATGAAGAGAATATTCTCTATATCTTTTAAAAAAGAAATAATCTTATGGCTAAAAATTAATATGAAGCGATCTAACGGTTGTAGATGTTATTTTCGTTTCAATGCTTAGACATTTTCTACAGAAACCACTCTGTTTTATAATATAGATGCATATAAGTATAACTATAACCCTTATCCTCACTAACAATATTCTTATCTAAAGCTTTGTCTTTAAGGAGTCCAATGGGTACATATTGTAGGATCTATCACCTTGTACAGTTGTATGAACCTAAACAATATTTCATGATTTGCCTACTCCCATTAAAATAGTCGGGTTAAATTGATGGAGAAGAGCATCTTCACACAACTTGACAACCTCATCCTCTGGTAGTGTAACCATAGCCACCCTGCTGAATCCACCCTCCTCCGATGGCGACGGAAGGATTAGTACTTGCCCTTCTCCCAACACAGGCTCAATGTAACAAGAAACTCGAATTGGATCATAACAATCTTCAAATATGGTTGAATTTGACACCACGTTATCCAATTTAGCACAAATTAAGTCTTGACCGCTAATTGTGGATATTGAATAGGATTCAGAATTATCACCTTCCAACCACTCAATCAAATCGAGCATCCTTTTATTTTCAATCTTCTTCACTGCTTGCCTTATAGCAAAAGTTGCTCCTGATAATCCATTTTGATCTCCCAAACATTCCCATGCAGGAACTTTATGGTACACCATGCAATTTTCGAAGAAACCCTTCTCCAAACCTAGGGTTTCTCTCATATCCAAACCTATAGACATCTTTGTTAGAGTGCCATTTCCTTCTCCTTTTATTTTCCTCACACAAACCCAAAACAGCCCAGCTAGGGCTTCAAAGGCCGTCAGGGATGAATCCTTGGGGGCACCTACGATTTTAGCCATGGCTATACAGGATTGCACCATTTCGTATGTAAACCCGAATGTAACAGTTGCATGTTTCTTAACCATGTGAGGAGTTGGATTTTGTATTGATGTTTTGTAACGATCGATTAAGGCGGTGTAAGTTTGGTGGTTGGTGTTTTTGTTGCCAGGTTTTGGCAGTGGTAGTGGCTGGAAGAGAGGAGGAGTGAGCATTTTGCCGCCAAGGGTTACGTCGGCCCATGCCTTGATGAACATTGCACCAGAAGGAGGATCAACTAGGAGGTGGGTGCAGCTTAGGCCGATTGCTAGACCGTCTTCTTCAAATTCAGTGAGCTGGAAATGGATTAATAAATCAAAATTCCCAATGGCAAGAGAAAATGAGACAAATTAAAAATCTTACATTTGTCAAATCAAGCAGAGAGTAACAATACAAAAATTATGGCGACGAAGAGAAACTTGAATATAAATTTTTTCAAATTTAGAGCTCCAACTTCAGAACTGAAATTGTAGAAATCCTAGTCGGTCATGCAAACCTAAAGAATTTTTGATCGTACTGATGAGTGCCGAAATATTGATATTTTGGCCATCCAAACTACATTTATTAATTATTTATATTTGTTACTTGATATTGATTTTGCTTTTATTTTGTTTATAGGTTGCTTGAGCTCATTACCCAAGATTTTGGACAAAAACGTCATTTAAAACAACTGCGAGGTCGAAATACGAAGTTACTCAAAGTTAGAGTGTCAAATAATTATTAAGCGAAGTTTGAAGGGCCTTTATGTGATTAGTTCATTAAAGCCCTATTAGAAACAAATGGAAACCGACTGAATGGAGAGTCAGCATTTGGAACGGAAAATTAGTTTAGTTTCGGCCATGGCAACTGCAAAAGAGTATTGAAGGATGGAGGCTAAATCAAGATCAATTTGTCTCTTTTCCATGGCCGGCTAAATTTCTTATCTAGGGGGACGATGAAACTTTACGCCAAGTAACCTTGTCTATGCATAGGTTTTGGTTTATTTTTTGGATCGATTGTGAAACTCAGAACCTTTTTCATTGCAATTGAATGGATTGATTTTACTTCTTCCTATTGATTGAGTATTTGTATTCGCGATTTCAAATACCTAGTTTTGCAATAGTTTTCACTGTTTGTGGTTGGAGTTTTTACATAGATTATGCTCGTAAGACGAATCGTGCCGTTAGGTGGCCAGACCGTGCTACTGAGAGACGGTCCGTGCGATGAGATAGTTTATGCCTTTTCGCAAGCCCTAGCGATAATCTCTTTTGATTCGAATAAATAAACCTAGCTTATGCATATTGTTGTTACGCGGTAGGGGTGGATTCGAAACCCTAGATATTTCCCTCCATCATCTCTAAATCTTTTAATTAAATTGCTCTTTAGTTTAATTAGCTCTTCAAAACAAATCAACCAATCAATCTTTACTTTTTCAAATTAATCTAGAAGTTGATTGAATTATAGTAACGTAGCCAATCTGTCCCTGCAGATCGACACTTGGTCTTAACCACTATTCTACGGAGTAGTAGTTAACTCCAAGGTTTTATAAATTTATTTTTGACACGGAACGACGTGGTCAAATTTTGGCGCCGTTGCCGGGGACAGTTTGCACGGTTGCATTAATTCAATTAGTTTTTAGTTTAGTTCATTGTTATTTATTTTAATTTTGTTTGTTAGTTCTGGTACTTTTAGCTACAGGTTACGAGGTGACAAAACGAGCGAAAATTATTGTGGAGTAGCGGTGCCGTGATATAAAGCGATTTTGTTGACCCACTGTGAGTTTTGTTTTTCTTTTTGGTGAATTAGTGTATGTGTCTGGAGGTACCTCATTTTTTTTTTCACTTGTGGGGTATTGAACTTGCATGCTTGGTCGTCGGTCTCAGGAACCTGAACTCATTCCTGTTAATTTGGACTTAGAAAGGAGACGCAGGGTTCACAAAAAGACCAATTTAGTCACAATGGCTGATGAGCATAGGGACTTAGTTGTACCTGACCCCCTCCCTCTCAACTCACACTTCACCCCCACAGCGTACACTACACCATCATGTGTACGACTACCCACGATCACGGCTAACAACTATGAGATTAAGCCCGGTACACTCCAAATGTTACTTAAGTTTCAAGGGCAATCTAAAGAGAATCCATATCAACACATCACTAAATTTGAAGCCCTCAGTCCCATGCTTTTAATTCATAATTTTTCGATGGATGCATTGAGATTGATTTTGTTTCAATTCACTTTGATAGGGAACGCCAAACATTGGCTTAGTACTTTGCCAGCTAATTCTATAACATCTTGGGCACAAATGAGTGCGGCATTCCTTAAGAAATTCTTCCCTATAGGAAAAACACTCAAACTTTGGCAGGAGATTACCACTTTTCAACAAGCTGCGAATGAACAGTTCTATGAGGCTTGGGAGAGATATGGGGATCTCATTTGTAAGTGTCTGCACGATGACATACCTAAGTGGCAGTTAGTACAAAGTTTTTATTCTGGGCTGCTTCTACCGCATCGTGTGATGGTTGATGCCTCATGTGGAGGCTCTGTGATGGTTAAGAATGAAGAGGATGCCTAGCAGTTGTTCGAAACTAGGAGCGAAGGGTCCCTACAAAATGTCCTACAAAATGTTTCTTTTGAGAGGAGAGGTAAGTCAGTCACTGCTGGTTCTGATAAGCCACGAGGTATGAACGAGATTAAACCATCTCATGACCTTCATTCTAAAGTAGAAATATTGACTGAAAAGGTTGAAAAGCTTCTTTGCATGGGACAGGCCACCCCGCAGCCTCCACCTTATCAGGGGGCATGTTCTTTATGTGCTAGTCCAGTCCATTTCATTACCGATTGTCCTGCGGCGCCACAATTCCCCATTTTTGTGGAGGAGCAAGTCAATGCTACATAGGGGTACTCTAATGCACGGGGTTTCTCCTAACCACGTAATGATCCATGTTCTAGTACTTACAACCTGGGATGGAGCAAACACCCCAACTTCTCATGGAAATCGCAGGAGCAAGGCAGCTCCTCTACCTAGCAACCTCAGCCCTTTAATACTACATTCAATCCTGCGGCCTATCGCTCACAAAATTACCAACAAGCACCTCCCTAGCCCTCGAGGGATCCATCCTTTGAGGAAAAGGTGCTACAAGCGCTTGACAGACTAAATGACACCTAACAGCAGGTGCGTACCAACACACAGTCCATCGCGAGGTTAGAGACCCAAGTGGGTCAAATAGCCAATGCGCTGAGTTGTAAGGAAAAAGGTAGCCCGTCCAACCCCCTAAAGGACAATTTGGGGTTCATGAAACCGCCCCTGCTGACGCAAAAGTAGTCATGACATTGCGCAATAAGAGAAAGGTCAAAACTCAACCAGAGAAAGAGAAGCCGAAGGAGCATTTGGCTCCCTCTAACCCCAATGACTTTTGGGAGGAGAGTTCACAGAGTAAGGAAGGAACCCCTCCAATCACACCTATACCACCCACTCCCATGTCAAAGGGCTCTAAGGTACCACCCTATGTGCCTAAAGCCCTGTTCCCATCATGTTTGAATGCACCATCTCCCTTCCCTAAGAGGGGAGCATCAAAGAAACACAACAAAATACAAAAAGAAAAAAGGGGCACCGATAAGTTGGAAAAAGGGGGAATGGTTGCTTTGTAATTGAAAGATGTTGAAGGGTTAGAAGGAGAGATAAGGTGGATTTGAATTAATGTTAGCAAGGTACACATTGCATATTTGCCCAGTTTAGTTGAAATACTCGCATATTTTCTCACTCTTGAATCTATTTTTACCCTAGCCTTGATAGATTATCCCATCCCTAATGCTATAACCTTGAGTGAAGTCCTGTTTGATCTTTAGGGGTGTTGGGTTGAGGATTGATTGGTGGAGAGTTTCAATGCTTGGTATTTTGTTCATGAGATTGTGCGTCCACTACATAAAGGGTCCTTTTCGTGTTATAGTGTGCGGAGTTCTTTGCTTTCCATTTACGTAACCTCCGTACCGCACACTCGAGAGTTCATAATGCACCTTGTTTCAAGTGATTTCATTTGTGAGTGCATGACACGGTGAGAATTGAAGTCGAGGCTCGGTCCGGAAAGAGCTGTTGGTTATTGTTCATATGTGATTGAGGCCCATATTCACACACGCTAAGCTTAAGTGCCACAGTTTATTTCTTGAATTGTTAGCCCTCGGAACTATGTTTGCCTTGCTATATCTTTGTGTTAGCTTTGTGTCCTATGCTTGATATGTCGATGAGTTGCATGATAGGTTGTGATTTTTGTGTTGAAACGTTCTTCGTGTTTGTGGGTGTTCATTGCTGATAACCCTCGCACTTTTACGAGATTTCACTTGTCCTACCGGGGCCACCCGGGGCATTAAGAGAACTATCCATTTTACTTATTTTCATTAGTTGCATTTATTTTAGTTTGCTAGGGACTAGGAAATTGTAAGTTGGGGGGCGTGATGAGTGCCGAAATATTGATATTTTGGCCCTCCAAACTACATTTGTTAATTATTTATATTTGTTACTTGATATTGATTTTGCTTTTTATTTTGTTTAGAGGTTGCTCGAGCTCATTACCCAAGATTTTGGATAAAAACGTTATTTAAAAGAACTGCGATGTCGAAATACGAAGTTACTCAAAGTTAGAGTGTCAACTAATTATTAAGCGAAGTTTGAAGGGCCTTTATGTGATTAGTTCATTAAAACCCTATTAAAAACAAATGGAAACCGACTGAATGGGGAGTTGGCTTTTGGAACGGAAAATTAGTTTAGTTTCGGCCATGGCAACGGCGGAAGAGTATTGAAGGATGGAGGCTAAATCAAGATAAAGTTGTCTCTTTTCCATGGCCGGCTAAACTTCTTGTCTAGAGGGACGATGAAACTCTGCGCCAAGTATCCTTGTCTATGCATAGGTTTTGGTTTGTTTTTCAGATCGATTGTGAAACTCAAAACTCTTTTCATTGCAATTGAATGCATTGATTTTACTTCTTCCTATCGATTGAGTATTTGTATTCGCGACTTCAAATACCTAGTTTTGCAATAGTTTTCACTATTTGTGGTTGGAGTTCTGAGATAGATTATGTTTGTAAGACGAATCGGGTCGTTAGGTGGCCAGATCGTGCTACTGAGAGACAGTCCACGCTATGAGATAGTTTATGCCTTCTAACAACCCGATTATTTTCTTGATGATTATCGTTAGGGTTTACAAGCCCTAGCGATAATCTCTTTTGATTCGAATAAATAAACCTAGCTTATGTATATTGTTGTTACGCGGTAGGGGTGGATTCGAAACTCTAGATATTTCCCTCCATCATTTCTAAATCTTTTAATTAAATTGCTCTTTAATTTAATTAGCTAATCTAGAAGTTGATTGAATTATAGTAACTTAGCCAATTTGTCCCTGCGGATCGATACTTGGTCATAACCACTATTCTACGGAGTAGTAGTTAACTCCAAGCTTTTATAAATTTATTTTTGACACGAAACGACGCGGTCACGTACCAACTTGAAAATGAAAATGAATGTAAAAACCAAGAAGATGTGAACGTCCACATTCAGCCCAAATGAACATAACTTTCCGATAAGGATTTTTGGCCATTTTTTTCAACAATACCCCAGTAATTAAGGTTCTCCATTTCTAATAAATTTTTATGTTCTAAATCCTCACACATGCAAAATTTCCACACTTTAAAAATCTCACACTTTGATTATAACAGTCCCACAACTTGATTGTAAAAACATCACACAGGACAAAAGTGAATCCCAGAGGCGGCTCCACCCTTAGGGTTGAGTGGTCAAGTGAACATCCTACAATTTTATTTGTTTGAATTTTATTTTAGGCTTTATTGGAACACTCAACCATATATTATGAACATCCGTCAACTCAAATAATTTGTAATTGGACACTTTATACATTAGCCAAAACAGGATACATATTCCTAATGACAATAATATTTAAAATAGAAAAATTCTAAAATCAGCCCAATTGACTGACAATAATAAGTGTGTGAATATGTATTAAAGAGTATAAAAAGTACACATAGATACATGTTTCCTTATCTTCTTGTGTTCTTAACTGACAATAGCAAAACCGTTTAAAATATAGAGAGAAAAAGAATGACCTATTGGTAGTAGTATATCAAGCTCTAGCTTCATTCTGAACGATACTCCACTCCACATCCCCAGAAAGAAGAGAATATATCCTATAAGATTCGTGAGAACCTATTGGCCACAATTTTCTCAAAAAATTGTGGATTTATGCACCTAATTACTCTTTGATCAAAATGGAAAATTTAATTTTGTCAAGAAAAATTGACAAATCTGATGTATTTTTACGTTTTCTATCGCACCATTCGTACAACTATATAAAATTTTGTGTATATTCTGTTCACTAATAGAGGTAATGAAGTCAAGTAATTCTAGAACACCCTTTCAAAAATTTCTAGAGCCACCACTTGGCAAAACAATCAATACAGCCCCAGAAGGACTTAGATATATGCACGTTCTTGAAAAACTGGATAGAAATTTTTTTCACACTTCCACTACCACTGTAAAACTAGACAGGTAATAAGTCCACTAAACAGAACTTGCAGATTGCAGGTGAAAATGGAAAAGGATTGAAAATTCTTCCAAACAAGTTAATCGTTATTTGGAACAGAAATTTACCTGAACATAAAACGTAGACCAAAAATAGGGCTTGTAATACATATCCTCCCAATGGACAAGCAAAAGCTCTTTCTCCCGATCCATGCGCCTTAACCACCCCTCCACGCTCCCCTTCGCCCGCGCCTCCACCAGTCTCACTCCTGCGTCATTGCACTTGATCATCCACTGCCCTTCATCGTTATTCATTAGCCGGCCCGTCACCATAGGAAACCCGTTAAGCATTTCGGATATGGACTCTCTCAGATTCTTGGTTACTGCCTCGACAGCCTGACGCAGAGGAGTCTTGTAATAGTACACCATTCGGATCCGGTTCAGTTCCATGACCCTGTCCAGAGCCGATAGGTGATGGAATTTCCCGGGCTGGACTGGCTTGGTGCTGACCACGGTCCGTTTGCATAAGATTGTGATTTGATCCGACATGACTGGATTTTGGGACTAAACCCAATTTCCTACTTGCTTGGTGATCTAAGTTTAATGTATGCAGGTGCAAAATTTGTATTTACAAAGGCCATTTTATTTTTGGAAATTGGCTTGAACGTGGTCAGGTTTTCATGTCTAACAGAAAAAACAAACCCTTGTTTAGTGGAGAAATGAAGTTTTCATGATTCATATGAGACGGTTCTTTTATACTCCCTCCGTTTCAAAATAAATTTTTGGTCCGCAAAACGAGAACTTCAAAATAATAGATTTTCTTTAAGAAAAGTTTGCATTTATCTTGAAAAAATTGTATTATTTTTAGTTCTAATTTTACGGACCAAACATTTTTTTATGGGACAGAGGTAGTACTAAGCCCAAGGCTAGTTGGGCCAAAGTTCAGATATATACATACACTGGCAGGAGACTTTTAGAGATCATTCGATGTATTTGGCCTTGAAAGTTTTCCTCTGTTTATGAGCAGGTTTTTTCATCTTTGATATTTGTCAAATGTTCCACTTATAAGATAAATGGAAGAGAATATATTTTCTTCGAAAAATTAATAAATGCTTATGCAAATTTGGACATTATGCATTGGAGAGTTTCATGAATTGGTAAGTGGTGGCTGTTTTTTTCATTAAACATCTCACTTTGCAAGTGTAGTGGAATTGTTATAATATTTGAAATAAAAAGTTGAGAACGAAATGATATACAAAATGTATTAAAGTGATTAAATAAAGAATTTTTTTTCTAAGAAGCAAATTTATAGAAATAATTCAAAATTTGAGAAAACAATAATAGAGAGTATTTAGTAGGGGCTCGTGCCCCAACTCATCCTCAAGTGGCCCCACCACTGGCCGATAGGTTATCTCTCTTGTTTTTTCCCCATATATCAGGGTGTACGGAACCATTTATGTGGCCCTCGGCTTATTTTTGTGTGACCAAGCTTGCCTTCTACTAGCTAGGATGTCATGAACAGAGTCTTGTGCAAAAAGGACCTACTAGAGTTGATACAATAAGTAATTATAATTCTATGTGGTCGTTCTTTTGAAAGATAAACAGCAAGACTTTCAAATATAAGCAAAAATGGAGGGGCTTACCACCCTAAAGTTCCATGTTCGACTCCCCTGCATTGTTAAAAGTCCTAGGGGCCACTACATGGAAAAAAATCCTTTGGGTTAGCAAAGGCTGGTGGGGGCTAGAGAAATTAGTCATGTGGTGCGTGCAAACTGGTCCAAGGATCACTCTTCATTACCAAAAAAAAAAAAAGTATTTAAAAATTGTTAGAAACATACTTGTGTTTTCCTAAACGTTCTTTTAATTTAAATGTCTACTCGATCAAACAAAGTATCCAAAATTTAGAATTTTTTTTTTTAATAAATGGGTGTCTGGATGAACTTATGTGTACCTAAATTGTTATTTGAAGTCACAAAGTGAAAGACCTCAAAAACCTCCTGTGATCTTATGAGATTTTGTTGACGGCGGGGGTTAAACCTGGAAGTTCCTTAAAAGAAAGAAACGCAAGGGAAAATTCACTTGCGCCTATGATCCCACGATTATCGTACACGTGGAAAATTCTCGTAGGGATCTAATATGAATCTGGGCATTTGCTATATGCACTTATGTCACTTTTGAGTACCAAATGAAAAAGGGAAATGATAGTGTTAAAAATTGATTTTGCTAGTTTCAAAATTCTAGTGCATAAAAGACTTGTACCATGTTCAGTATATAAGTCTTTTATGCACTGAAGTTTTAGCACTAATAAAAATAATTTTGGTATTATCACTACCCATAAAAAAATCAGAATTATTGTAAAGGGAATGCTAGTTTGGAGCAAAACTACAAACGCTATTTTTTTTTTGAATAAAGACATAAAAAAATCAATTAAGTACTATAACTTTTAGTTTAGTTGAAACAAGGGCTAGTGCAAATTGCAACGGTAAGTACTAAATAGAAACCCAATTATTTCCGAACTTAACGAGTGTCCGATTTTCTCTGGCAGGATATATAAGAAATGGGATATTGAGATATCATAAATTCAATTCCGATCTACCCTATTCCCGCCCTGTGTATTTCATTTCATATAGGTATTCACAATTTTAAGCATAAATTAAAAAATTTCATGAACTGACCATTTGGTAGATAGTCATTTTCAAAAGAATGTTAGGTTCTGCTAATGTTAGAACCAAATAGTTCCAAACTTAGGTCTGCTAATGTTAGAACCAAATAGTTCCAAACTTAGGGCCAGTGGCGGATCTAGAATTTCTATATAGAGGGGTCACCTTCCAAGCATAACTTTGATTCTTAACGAGAAGATAAAATATTTAAACATTTCTATTGTTCAACCACTAATCATTCATTCGGAATAATCATTCATTCGATTCAGTCGTCAATTTTTCACGATGTTCATCGCAGAAATTAAACACCCTTTCAACAGTACCGTGAATTTCCCCAGAGTTTCCAGAGCAGACATGTCATGTTTTAGAGAGAGAGAGAGCGCCCTGCGGTGGGGCTGAAGCTTAATTTGTATTTTATGTGGTGGCATTATTGTTGTACTGTAATTACCAGTTTTCATAATCGAAAGGCCCAAGCCCGTTCGCGTTTCCAGTTTCCACTGCTAAGACTCATTTAGCCAGTTTCCCATCTAAACTTGTTTCGGTTCTCAAAATTTCAAAAAAATAATAATAATAATAATAAAAATCGAAAATTGCAGGAGGGTCACGCGCGTGACTCTCTTGTGCTTGAGGTAGATTCGCCCCTTGGCCTGTTTAGGGCTGGTTTGCCTTATTTTTTCTGTCTTTTGTTCAATTTTTTTCCCTAGCAATAATAAAAGAATAAGCAACAATATTCAATTCTCTCCCTTCCCTCTCTTTTTTTATTTTTTTATTTTTTTTATTTTAAGAAAATGGATCCTCTCCCGTTGTAATCTGAATTGTCCAGTTCTAAAATTATGGATTGGCTCGAAGACTTTTTCCGCTCGAAGACCCGAAGATTCTTCGCGGGAAGAGTCTTCGAGCAAATCTAAATAATTGCTTTTGGCATTGGAGAGAATCTAAATAATTGTTGCTCTCTATTTTCAACCATACAACTAGAGAAAATTCGGACCCTTTTTCTGAAACGGTGAAACTCATGAAATTTGAATCCCAATTCCAGAATCTAGTTTCCAAATTAAACCTAGCCCATCTTGCTCTACTAATAACTATATTTTTTGAAGTTGTAGATACCCCAATTTGGGTTTCCCAATTGATTTTTACTTTGTTTTTCGATTTTTTTTGTTTCCCGGATGATGAGTTGGATCAAAAACAGTCTTGAGAAAGATAATGATTTGAACTTTGAGTATTTGGAATCCCTTTTCAACCTTAAATCCTGAACCACAAACCCTAGCCCAAGGTTTGACCAACGTGCGTGGATCTGAAATCTGAGCACGCCAGTTAACCTGCCATATGACACCCCGCTTTCTGGTGGCCGGCGATACTGCAGGGTAGCAGGCTCCGTCCGGACGGGAGGGGGTAGGTCATGGTTTATAAAAAAAGATCACTCCTACTTGTACAAGGCCTTTCAAAACCGTGAGGGCGGGCCAAAAGCGCATAGGAACTTCACAATTACGCTTGTTCATCCTGGGGTAGTTCAGGGATGGGTGACCTACTGGGAAGTCTTATGGGCTTTGGGCGTCCAAAGTGGACATATTGTACAAAGATGGAGCAGATCGTTACAAATGGTATCAGAGCCCCGCCCTAGGCAAAGTGATGGGTAGGATGCTGTCTAGTGCCACGGACCCCAGGGGAGGTTGCTGGGCCTGTGCAACGATGACGTTGCATTCCTAAGGGGGATAGATTGTGACACCCCACTTTCCGGTGGCCGGCAGTACTACAAGGTAGCAGGTTCTGTCCAGACGGGAGGGGGTAGGTCATGATTTATAAGAAAAGATCCCTCCTACTTGTACAAGGCATTTTAAAACCGTGAGGGCGGGCCAAAAACGCATAGAAACTTTACATTTAAGTATGTTCATCCAGGGGTAGTCCAGGGATGAGTGACCTACTGGGAAGTCTTATGAACTTTGGGTGTCCAAAGCGGACAATATTGTACAAAGATGGAGTGGATCGTTACATGCCAGGTGTTGGTCAAAGGTCAAACTTTGACCATTGACCAGCATAGTGGTAGGTTTGATATGCGTGCGTTGGTCCGAAACCCACGCGCGCCGGTCAACCTCCTGTCTCATCACTTTTTGGCCGGCTACAGAAACCATCATGGTCAACCTCCTGTCCCATCACTTTTTGGCCGGCTACAGAAACCATCATCAGGCAGTTACTAAGCCAGTTGAACCTCCCTGGTAGCTCGGGGATCACGCCAGCTCCCCCTCTCTCACAACCACTCCTATCACCTTTTGGGGAACTCTCACCACCATGCAACCACAAGGCTGGTTGTATCTCCACCATTTCCACTTCCTTTTTGCCTATAAATAACCCTATTAGTCTTCCATTCAAAGGGTTACAAAATCTCTAAGTTACAAAAATTTAAGCAAAAGACATTACATACAAGTCTTAACTCTCTCTATTTCCAATTTTACATTCCTCATTACCGCTAAAACACCCATTACTTCCATCTTCAACCACCAAATTCCAAAGTTTAAACCTGTTTTCAAACACTTAAGCAAAGGTGTAAAACCTTCATGTTTATTGTTTTGATTCCTGAGGGGAGCTGACAGGGCCAAGGCTACAAGGGTCATGTGGCCATTCACATTTGCGCCCAACTGTATGCGTGTGCCAATCCTTAGCTGCACGCATAGACCAGTGTGGGGATAGGGATGTTGGCATTTTATGTTTTTAATAGCATATAGAACACCTTGCTGCATATTAAAACTTGATTTACAGTTTTAGATGATAAATTTCTTAGTAGTTATTCAAAAATGCATGTTTAATGCTTTGGAATGCCCCCGGGTTGCTACTAAATATGGTCCTGGTGTGCAACACTAATTACTAGAAGTCCAGTCAGAATAGGCGCTCGCCTGTCCTTCTACCTGCGCGCGCAGGTTAAAGAATCATTCCAATGATTGGCTTTGTATGAGTAACTTGGCTTTTGACCTTTGTTTAATTCCCCCACACTGTTTATGGGGTGTATTTCGATTTAATATCTGTTCTGTTTGTATTATGTAATTCCCTGTACATATAAACTGCTTGGTTTGTTTCTGGGTGAGCATTGGTCATTCCAGAGCCTAGAGAGGGATAAAAATCAAGTCTATTGAAAACAAGCTAATCCACGCGCGTGGATGGGACATTGGCGTGAACAGGTCTACTTGTATGCACGTAGATCATTGCATGCAAGTTGATCATTATTCGGGCCAATTTCCTGTTGATGCACTGTTTCAGTTGTTTAGCAGTATATTCTGACTTTTATCTCATTTATTTGCTTATTGTACCATGCCATCCACTATGTCATCACATCCTGCAAGCTGTTACAGTTTAAGTCCCCATTTTAACTATTTCCTCGTCATAATTGGCTAAAAAATTGATTAATAAAGAAAAATCTCGAATCTGTTCACAGAATGTCTAAGTAGAGACCGATCTCTAAATTGGGCAAAAGGGGTGCCTTAAAAACCTTCCCCTTTCGTAACATGGCTCCCGAACCCAGATATGGTCATGACGGACTGGTGTTTTCACTTTTTTTTCAAATCAAATGGTGTATAAAGCGTTTCAAGTTTGGTTCCTTGGGTGTCGGACCTTCAAATCTAAGTAGTGACTCTGAATTGAGGGCTCGTTCCGCTAGCGCTTCCTCGATCTTGGGCTCTGTTTTAGAAAACAGAATTTCTAAGGGCACGTTGCCCACAAAAGTGTTCTCTCCCAAGGATATTGAATCCTTATTTCGTCATTGGCAAAATCTGTCGTCAGCCCTCTGGGGTGACTATAAGTGGGTCCCTTTACCTCTTAAATTTTATATGTTTTCTGAGAGCTTGTGCAAGTAAAAAGTCTACTCCTAAAATGACGGAAATAACCCACCATTCCCTGTAAATAATAAAAAGAGTATGTTGTTATTTTTCTTACAAAATCACGCACACTTTCCCACAAAAGTTACTTTTCCTATTTTTTGTTGGCTGCTGATTTTGCCACTCCCTTTTTTGTTAATGTCATTCCCCTGCAAGTGTATTTTTGGTGCAAAAATACACTTATAAGGGAGTGGCGTTAACAAAAAAAAGGGAGTGGCAAAATCATTTTCCTTTTTGTTTTACTTTACTACTACTAGTTTCCTTTACCATTTTAGGCTGCATGCTTAACAACATGTACACTAATAAATACTGTAGATAAACTACCTTATGAATAGTACATATTTTTGGTTTAGCTATCAACTTTTTCTTCTTTCATAACTACACCAACACTATTTATCATCAATTAAAATTTATATTTTTTGTCTGTTTAATTTTTCTTAGACTGTATTAAGTGCTCCAATTTTAAATTTGTTTGAATCGATACGAAAATTTTATTTTTTGATCATTTTAGCTTAAAGGGTCAAATTAATTTTAGTCTGGAGGGCTCTCATAATTAAATATTTGTTCTTTATTTGGGAGCCTGTAGAGCAAATACTTGATTATGATAGTGCTAGAGACAAAAATTAATTACGACCCTTTAGGATAAAATGATCAAAAAATATGATTTTCGCACCCATTCAAATGGAATAAAAATTGGAGCACTTAATTTTTTAGACCTTTTGTATATTAAAAAATATGGTTAAAAAAATTAAGTGCCCCAATTTTTAATCCGTTTGACCCGAGGCGAATATCTTATTTTTCTAACCATTTTATTCTAAAGGATTATGATTAATTTTTGTTTATAGGGCTGTCATAATAAGTATCTGCTCTACATGATCCCAAACAAAGAGTAGAGAGTTAATCATGAGAGCTTTAAAGATAAAAATAATATTTTAATAAATAACTCATGAACAATGGTTCGATATTTGTAGTGAACTTTTATTGTGAAGGAAAAATTGCAAGCTTGTTTTGGTGTCCAAATTTGGAAAATAGTAAGTCTGTCCACACAAATAAATTGTACACAGATTTTGTTTTGGTATTCACACAGATCTCACATAAATAATCCGAGCCATTCAATAAATATACATTTTTTTAAAGGTCCCCACGAAAAATCATCTCAATCTGATACTATAGATACAGTCGAAAATCTGAATAAAAAGTTGAATGATTGGATTGAACACCTATAAGTATCAGATTGAGTTGATTTTTCATGAGAACCATTGAAAAAATATTTTACATCTATTGAACGGATCGAATTATTTGTGTGGGATTCGTGATAGGCCTCATAATAAAATCTGTGCACAAATGTTTGTGTGATTAACAATGTTGTTTGGTAAAATAACTTTATTTCGAAAGTTGAAAAAAATATTCACACCGAAGCCGTGGAAAGAAAATTAATGAACCATTGGTCGTTGGAGTAGTAAAAAGCCGTGGAAAGAAAATTAATGAACCATTGGTCGTTGGAGAAAATTAATGAACCATTGGTCGTTCGAGTAGTAAAAAGTAGGTGCATCTCAGATGGGGAAAAAAAGTAATGTAGTCAATTTACCTTAACAGCTCACATCAAGTCAATCACATGGAGGAAATGGCTGGCAATGCTTTGAAATTAGGCGGAAATATAGCCCATTTTGGGCACGTGCAGGACACCATCGTCACCCCGTTGAACTGACTATATATAGAGGAACCGAAATGGTATCCCACCACAAAAAAAACCCTTGGATAATGAGATGGGAGGTTAAGGGTTTGAATCAATTATTCTACAGCCACAAATGCGTAAATATTTACACAAATTCATTTACATTGGGTCCTAGACACACTATACCTCTCGTGTATGTGGGATCCACCAAAAATTATGAGTGATATGCACAATGTTTGTGTAAGTGTATGTGATTATATAATAATTGGGATTTGAATTGGCTGCTGATTTTGTCACTTCATTTTTTGTTAACACTACTTTCTTGCAAGTGTATTTTTCGTGCAAAAATACACTTGCAGAGGAGTGACGTTAACAAATAATGAAGTGACAAAATCATTTTCCTTTCAATACTGACCAGTGCGTACCATTTTATTGAGAAACCTGTACGGTAGGGGTCTGTCAATGTTTGGTTGGTCCAATATTAATATGATATCAGAAAGTCTCCAATAATAAAAACCATGGCCCTCAACCTGTCTTCTCTCAAATTGGCTCAAATTACTCTATATGTATGTAAGGGGTTGTATTTGGTATTGTGTTTGAATTGTTGAGTATTAGATATAAGAAAAAGAAAGAACTTTTGATGAACTGGCCAAGTGCGTATGAGCCCCACATAAATGTTAAAGGTTATGTTTGATGTTGTGCTTGAATTCAAGTGACCCTAAATCACACAGACTTAAACTTATTCTTTTCAAACCCGCACTTATACACACAATCACACAAACTCTCATATTAAATCTGGGACCCACACACAGTGTCACAGATGTGTGGATCCATGTTTGATATGAGAATTTATGTAATTATGTGCGTAAGTATATGTGATTAGAGAATTATTAAAAGAGCCCTACCCTAGTAAGGGCCTTCTGACAGCACAGACAGCCAACCGTTAGAGTTGACGCGAGAACCTTCCTCACCATTAGTTTCCATCCACTGTCGGCCCCCCTGATTGAATGCTTGTGGAATCGCTACGTTTTCACTCCTAGTTTTCATTCACCTCAGTGGCCCCAGCAAAAAACAAGATATATTTTCGTTGGGTAAAATAAGACCACTTTGAAGTCAATATCAAAACATAGAGGCCATGTTGGTTTTGGGTTTTGAGATGATTTTTTTTGGGTAATGAATGAGACGAGATAGATAGAGAAATGAGAATACAAATTTGTTAAAGACCGTGCGCAGAGAAGAAAATTTTAGTATAGAGTTTGAAACGAACATGGCCATATTATACGTGTAAAATATGTGCTAAAAGTCTATGAAAATCGGTAGAATCGTCTTGAAATATCGGATTAATGCATCGAGATCCTATATGTTGTGCCATTATAACCTTTATAAGCTAAAGTTACTTAAAAAATCACCCTCAAAACTCAAATCGAATAAGACCGTGCTGTCATTGGAGGAAGGCAGTTGGAAAACTTAAATTACTTGTCCAATAAGGGACCAACATTCATTTAGGGTGAGTACTTGTAAACGTAACTTATATTTTCGTTTTGTGTGTTTTGCTTATCTTTTTTAAATTTTTGTTAGATTTGCGTAATATTTTTTTGATTAATTATCCATCTCGACGAAAGCAGTTTAAGAAGTACAAAAATATAACCAAAAGCAAAAAGAATTCACTAAAAGACGAAAAAAAGTATCAAATTAACCTATTTATTTAAAGTGCCGTCTTATACGAATGTTTTCAACATTTGTCTATATTTTTATACTTTTTTGATTCGTCTTGTCAAAACGAACGATTAACTCCAAAGAGTACGACAAAAAGCTAAATAAATTTTACGAAATGTAAAAAATACTAAAATTTTTTTTAGACTTATAAGTTTATAAGAACACATTCTTACTCTTAAAAAACAGAGAGACAGTTGGGGGTTAGTGACTTACTGTGGGTCCAACCTTTGAAGCCATGCATACTGTGGGTCAGACCTTTGTCGCGATGCATGAAATCACAAGCCAAACAGAAAAATTACTGCTCAATAGTCAATACAGAGGGAGTTTCTCTCTCATCTCATGGCTCAAACCTTTTTATAAGCATATATTGTCAAGAAAACCATGCCATGCATCTTGCTCGATAAAGGGGACAAAAAGGAAAATTTTCGGTGGGAAAAAGGGAAAACGAAAAAATTTCGGCGGGAAAAGGGAAAAAAAAATGTTTCAGAATTTTAGCAAAATATGAGCTTAATCGCAGTGTGTGCAAGAGGCTGAAATCCCGGATTTGCACCCCTCCTGTGCGAATAACTCGTGACGCGCATCCGGTTAACTGGTTTTCGAATCAATTTTCCAAATTGCCGCCCATTTTCCTGAATGCGCGAGGCTTCTCCTTGAGTCCTCATTCACAAATCCATTAAAGTGCAAATTTATTTAAAGTAGATAGAAGTTTTATAACTTACCAATGTGAGACTAGAGAAAAACCCCATGTTTTACAAATACACATGTTGCAACATTATTCTCATTTTTTGTAAAATTTTATTGACTTACGGGTTTTGATAAATTATCGGATATTTCACATGAAGAGAATGGGCTATTACATGTCTTAAATTAATTAAAATGTGATAATTTAAGCCAATGTTGGAGGCAAAAGCCGCAAAAGTATATATTTCAAGTTTTATACATGTTGCTGATGATTTTTAAAAATTCATAATCGCGACACCCGATTCCCGCGATGTATCACCGATATGTCCCGATACCGATATACCGCGACCGATACCGCGATGGCGACCGATACCGTGATTTAAAACTATGACGGGAAGACCAAAATTCGACTGGAGTTGTCAACTACGAAGTCAAATTTCGAGAGCCACGAGATGCCAATGTCAGGGCTTACTCTCTTAAGGTACCATTTGGTTGGCTTCGCTAACCGATCTGTTTTGTACTATATATAGATAGATAGTGGGTTTTATTATATACATGTGATGTATGCATGGGGAAGTTACCGTTGACATTGTTTTGAAATGTTTGTTAGTTGACGTTGCGTCAAGATTCGGATACATTTTTCAATAATTCGTGGTAATTGATACTTTTGCGAGGCGGGACTTGGGAGTCGGGAAAGTCATTAAAGAGAATTTAATTTTGTTTACCCTCTTTAAAAAACTAAAAAACACGAGTGGCAGTTAGGAGATGTAGGCGGACAATGTGAGCCACGAAGTCAAACAATTTAAATTTGACCTCTCTATAGTTGGGTTTGTTCGTCTAAGGTTGTTCTGGCCTTCTGGTTGTGGTAGAATTTTTTTCCCTGTTAGGGAAGAAATTTTCTTAACTCTCTCTTTGCTTCTGCTATTTTTCTCTCCCTGTCTTTATTTTGTGTGACACGGAAAGGCTAATAACATGCGAATAAATTACTAGCTAGCATCCATGACTCATTTTTTTCTGCTCGATTTGGGAGACAAATGCGAGATGCGAAAAAATATTAGCGTGGGAGCAATTAGTAATGCCAGACTTAGAGTCCTCAATAATATGATTATTACGATGATAATGTCACATTTAGCAGATTCATCAATAAAGATTTTTTTTTATTAAAGACTGCTTTTTGTTGACAACGCCGTTATCTATCCAGATTATCAACAACTAGGAATATCGTTTGACCTAATTTAAATTCATCAACAGTTCATAATCATCCAAACCAAGGAACTTGTGAAGAAAAACAAAATTATGTATTATTGATTGTGTACAAATCATAACCCTAACATGCTTTTATATAGGCTGTAGGTGGATAAATTCAAGTAGTGCTTTGAAAAGCACTGGAATGCAACGGCTTCACGTGCCTCTTGACCGGAACCCTAGTTTGTCAACGAAACCCTTATTCTGCAAAACAGACAATGAGTGAATGCACCTTTGCCTCTCGTGGCAAAGGCCCTCCGATACCTTTGTTAGTATTTCGTACTAAAGAAAACCCTAATTATCAGTAGGTGAATATCGAATAATACAATGTATTGTGTACCTTTTACCTCTAGGTTTACATCTTATTTATAGATTTATGGATGCTTGCAGCCCAAGTATCCATGTTGCCCTAGGTTTCCTACCTCGTATAGGAAAACTAGAATCTCTTGGATTCTCGTTCCCTTATCAGTTTATTTCCTTAATCCTTGTAGGACTCTTTCCATAACAAGCCGAACATCCCATACTCGTTGGGTATCTTTCTTAGATCCTATATTCTTGGGATCTCATCATTTAACGGAATACCAGTGATTCTGGACCCTTCTAGAATGTTCCCTCTAATAGGACTTCTCTCTTTGTTCGGCCATCTCATGGCCGAACAAACAGCCTGGACCAGTTACTTCTCTCTTTGTTCGGCCATCTCATGGCCGAACAAACAGCCTGGACCAGTTACTTCTCTCTTTGTTCGGCCATCTCATGACTTCTCTCTCCTGTTCGGCTCTCTCTTGCCGAACAAGTTTCTTGAACAGTGGCATCTCATGTCATTTTCTTTGTATTTGGTCCAATAACATCTCGTGTTATTGCACTGAGAATCGTGCAACCTCTCTGAACCATTGACTTCTCATGTCATTGGTCCATAGCGTGTTGACCTTTTTTTTGACCGTGCTCGGGCTCATTTTGTACCTGTTTGGGAATACCTCCCTACAATTGCTCCCCAGCCTTACTCGTTTATAATTTACTTAGATGACGAGTAAAACTCTTTTACGGAGCAAATTTATTTTGTCCCTGCACCCTATTTCATATATTGGTGCAATGTTTCATCATTTTACCAAGGCGAAAACATCTTTTCATCTGGCCGTCACAGGCCGTCACAGGCTTTTTAACCCTAATCTTTACACGTGTCGATCATTGTATTGCTCATATTTAATACGGACAGACGTGTTTTTGGGAAACGGAACGCTCAAACGGCGTCTGGGATGACGTTTCACGTACGCCACCAACTTTTAGGGTATTTTTGGGTTTTCGTCCCATTTTGAAAAACCTCAATCTCTCTCTTAGACTCCCTTTGCAGAAAGAGACGATTTCAAGTTTTACCCGCCATTGAAGCTCTGTTCATCATTTCAAGATCTCCTCCTTTCTGCTCTTAGGGATTCAATCGACTATTTTCGTAAGTCACCAGTCTTCTCCTTACTGCTCCATTTCTCTTGGTGGATTGTTTACAATCTCTTGTTAGGGTTTCATCGTCCCCTTTTCTTTACATTTCAAAGAACCCCAAAAACATTTCTGGTAATGGGAAGATTTCGGAGACACTGTAATACTCCTCAAACCATGGCTAGTTTCAGATCTCGATATGGGATTCCTGACAACGTAGCTACTGTTTTGGCTCCTGAGGATGCCATTCGTGAAAGCTTCGATTTCGACACCTTTCACATTCCAGTAGTAGCCGTCGTTGAAGGCGGAGTTAGGTTTCCCTTAGCCCCTCTGCTCCGCCAAGTCTTAGCATATTACAGGCTTTCGCCAATGCAGGTTTCTGCTAATTTCTTTCGAGTAGTTATGGGCATAAATGCCCTAAACCAGATGTTAGGGACTTCTCTAGGTTTATACGACATTCACCATTTATATAGTATCTCCAGAACCGGGGATGCCCTTACATATTATTTGAAAAGTAGGGATTCTAGAAAGAAGCTAGTCCTTGAACTCCCTGACTCTGCTCGAGGGGATGACGACGACTTTCTGATCGTTATGGGCAACTTCGAACCCAGAAATGAGGACGGCCAAATGATTGGTTTCCATGCCCCTCACGTATTCAGGGAGCCCACGTTAGTGCTTTCCCCTTAATTCATATGTTTTGCCCTTTTTCATAGGAAAAGCTTTTTCGTGCTTCTAATTATTTGTGCTTTGCTTTGTTTCAGCATCAAACATTAACCGAGGTTATAATATCATAACCCCTCAAGTGCATGTAGCTGATATCAGACGAGCACTTGCTTTCAACGGTGAAGGGACATACCTTGCTGGCCGAGCAAGAGCGGCTCAGGTACTACTCAGCTACAAAGCATCATACGGGGGTTTTATTGATCGGCGTACCCGTGCAGCTGACATCCCTGCAGTAGCTGGTCCTTCAAGACCAGTCCCTGAACAAGAAGAGAGGCGTTCCCGGACTCCTCCAATTTCTGACGAACCAATCCCTCTTGCTGAGGAAGCTTCCAGTTCCACATCCAACTCGTCTTCCAGCGGCCATACCCTCTCACCTTCAGAGATGAACCGGCCAATTGACTTAGGCAGCCTCCTCACCATTCCTGGTCGGGGTCGTGGTACTGTTCGGGGCCAAGGTGGTCAAGGTCATGGCCGTCGTATCCAGACTCAAACTGACGCTCCTCTTGGATTTTCTCTAGAAGAAATTGAAGCCCTCCACAGAGAAAAACGTCAATGGGTGGAAGAATCCCAAGAAAGACCCCCACCATCCTCTTCATCTCCTGCTCCTATCTGGGCTCCTTCATTCTCGCACGGGAGCCGAGCTATCACTGCTCGGGACAGCGTTGAGTCAGAAGGCACTGCCCTTGCCCTGTCCCAAGCCTTTCTACTGCCAGGGGACATGCAGAAAGAGGTGGCAAGCTCGCCTGACAACCTTCTAAGCTCATTCATGTCTCACAATGCCAAGGTAAAGTTTCGCTTTGTAAACCATAGCATACCATAGCGTTTGGTATCCATGTTTAACTGTTTTGAACGTTCCAGGTGATGCAAAAAATGGTGGCCATGGCTCAAAAGCTTAGCTAGTCTGAGCCCCAACGTGTCAAGCTTGTAAGTGAGAACACCAAGCTTCAACGTACCATCATCAAGCTTGAGAGAGAAAGAAACCAGGCCCTGGGGGTAGTAGATGGCTTGAAGGGACAACTGAAGGGGGCTGAGGACAGTCTCGCACAAACTTTGAAAGAACTTGAAACAAGCCAGACTGAAGCCAAAGCTGCATTTGAAAAGGGATACAATGAGGGAATCAAAGTAGCTACAGACAGCTACGCGAACCAGATGCCTGGGATTTAAGACCAAATATGGGTGGCATCCTGGACAGCGTGCCTTGCAAAGGCTGAGATTCCTGAGTCATCTCCGCTCTGGACCAACATTGAACTACCAAGTGCTGCTGTTAGCTGTGAGGAAGATATTTCAGAGGAGAGAGATGAAGAGCAGGCGGTGAATGTGTCTGAGCAACCTGTTTCTGAAGTGGAGCCACAGGATGATATGACCAACCCTGGCCAAAAGGAAGTCAGTGGTGGTCCACTTGGAGATGAGAATACCACAGAAGAGTTGACTGCACCAGCAGCTCCTACAACTGCTCCTACAAATGTCCAAGATCTTACTGAAGATGAATGAGTTCTATCTTCATTTTGTTTTGGATTTGTTTTTTGTCATGGGACAATCTTCATATGCTGTGTTTTTAACATGGATGTTTGGTGTTTTGGAATACTGCCTGTGAAACCGTTAAGTATTTTGTACTTGATGTAAGTAAGTTTCTCGTACTTACTATAAGTAAGTCTCTCGTACTTATGCATATATTCGTATGCTTTCAAGTTTGTGCATATTCTCGTATGCATCTTAAGGTTTTAAGTCTCTCGTACTTAAATTCCATACAAGTGTTTTCATACTCGTATTTGTTAAGTTTCACGTACTTAAAATATTACACAAGTGTTTCGTACTTGCGTTTAAGTTTTACGTACTTAAAAGGTTCAAAATCACACAAGTGTTTCATACGTTGTGTTTTAAGTTTCACGTACTTTAAGTGTATACCCGGCTCCCCAATACGAATAAGGGAAACGAATCTCTTAGTTCGTATTTAAAACAAATACCAAGAACACAACAGTTATACTTAAAAAAGAGTAACTTTATTCATAATCTGTAAAAACTCAAGAGGGCGTTATTCGTACCCTTGCAACTAGGATAACAAAACTAGAACACAAGAGAGTTTTATTGGTAACTCTCACACAATCACGATGTGCATAAAGAAAAATTTATTCATATAAAAAACTTTCTCAGATTATGGACATTCCAAGGTCTTGGCACTGGGTTCCCATCCAAGTCTGCCAATCGATAAGCCCCAATGCCCGCGATTTCTGTAACTCGATATGGGCCTTCCCAATTGGCCCCTAACTTTCCCTCATTGGCAACTTTCGTATTGCCGAGCACCTTTCGTAGCACAAGATCTCTAACACCAAACTCTCGTGGGTGTACATTCTTGTTGTAACTCTTGATGAGCTGCTCTTGGTATGAGGGCAAGTGCACCAGGGCCCGCTCTTGTTGTTCCTAGGAAAGGTCTAATTCAATCTCCAAAGCTCTATCATTTCCTCCACTTTCAACCAAAGTGGTCCTATTGGTCGGCAGACCCACTTCCAATGGAATAACGGCTTCGGTTCCATATGCTAATGAATAGGGGGTCTCTCCCGTAGACCTCCTAGGCGTTGTTCGGTATGCCCATAGAACCAATGGCAATTCATCGGGCCATTTCCCCTTTGCTTTATCCAAACGTTTCTTAATCCCATCAAGAATTGTTTTGTTTGAAGCCTCTGCTTGTCCGTTGCTTTGAGGGTAGGCTGGAGTTGAGTAATAATTTCTTATCCCATACTGGGCACAGAAAGTTTTGAACTTCTTCTGAAATTGTGACCCATTGTCTGTAATCAACGAATAAGGTACCCCAAAGCGAGTTATGATGCTCTTCCATACGAACCTTTCTATCATAGGTTCAGTGATCTTGGCCAGTGGCTCTGCCTCGATCCACTTAGTGAAGTAATCTGTTGCAACTAGTAGGAATTTTCGATTCCCAGTTGCTTTGTGTAGTGGACCCACTATGTCCATTCCCCATTGAGCAAACGGCCAGGAACTTGTCAGCGGCACCAGGTCCTCGGCTGGTGTTCGAATCATTGGTGAAAATTTCTGACACTTCTCACAAATTTTAACGTACACCTTAGCATCTTCTTGCATGTACGGCCACCAATATCCTTGGGTGATTGCTCGGTGGGCTATGGACCGGCCACCAGCATGGCTTCCACAAGTTCCCTCGTGAATTTCGTGGAGGAACTTTTGCACCATCTTAGGATGCACACAAAGCAAGTAGGGTCCTGTAAAAGACTTCCTATACAATTTTCCTTCTAGGGATAACCAGAACCGAGCAGATTTGGTCCTGATTTTATGGGCCTCCTTTTTGTCCAAAGGGAATGTTTCATCTCGTAAAAACTCCACAATTGGGTCCATCCAACTTGGTCCTTGATTCACGTCCAAGACCATCTCTATGTTTCTCCCAATGCTCGGCTCAGTAAGATATTCCATGGCTATCTTTCTTTTAAACTCTGTTGGGACAGCTGCGGCTAACCATGCCAATGAATCTGCATGTTCATTCTTTTCAGAACTTATCTGCTCAATATACACCCTTTCGAAGGTATCGAGCAGATCTCTGGTTGCCTATACATAGGCTGCCATCTTCTCGCTTCGGGTTTCATATTGTCCGGATAATCGATGGACTACGAGTTGTGAATCAGAATACATTTTAACACGTTCAGCTTTTAGGGTTTTTGCACTTCTCAAACCAGCTAAGAGTGCCTCGTACTCTGCCACGTTATTTGATGCACTGAACCCTAGCCGAATAGATAGTCCCAACATTGATCCTTCAGGGGGTAAAAGCACAACTCCAATTCCTGAACCGGTGTTGCAAGCTGACCCATCAACAAACAACTTCCATTCTAAGGGATCTTGTTCGGCTGATTCCTGTTTCTTCATTACAGGTGGCGTTGCTTCATGCTCCTTTCTCGTAGGAGGCAAAGGTGCTACTGTGGGTGAGAATTCCGCCACAAAATCAGCCAACACTTGACCTTTGATTGCTGTGCGCGGCTGATAATCAATGTCGTATTGGCTCAACTCTACAGACCAAGTTGAGATCCTTCTCGAGAAGTCTGCCTTTCGTAGCAGTGATTTTAACGGGAACTCAGTGTAAACCACGACTTTATGACTCTGGAAAAAATGTGGCAATTTTCTGGTTGCTGTCCTTAATGCTAGAACTAATTTCTCGAGGGGCAAATACCTTGTTTCGGCATCTAACAAAGTTTTGCTCACATAATAAATTGGGATTTGCTCGGATCCCTTATTTCTTAAAAGTACTGCACTCACAGCATGCTCAGAAACAGCTAAGTATAAAACTAGAGACTCACCTGGTTCTGAAGTCGAAAGAAGGGGAGGAGAGGCCAAATATCCCTTTAGATCCTGGAAGGCTCGTTCACATTCTGCTCCCCACTCGAACCCCTCTCTTTTCTTTAACAGTTGAAAGAAAGGTCTGCACTTGTCACTTGATTGGCTAATAAATCGATTAAGAGCCGCTGCCATCCCAGTCAACCGTTGGACCTCTTTCGTTGTCCGAGGACTCTGCAGATTTTGTAAAGCCTTTATCTGGTCGGAATTCGCCTCTATCCCTCTTAAGTCACAAGGTGGCCCAGAAACTTTCCAGAGCCGACTCCAAACGCACACTTCGAGGCATTGAGTTTCAACTTGTATTTTCTCAAAATCTCAAATGCCTCTCTCAAATCTACAATATGGCCTTGCCCAGCCTTACTTTTCACCACCATGTCATCTATGTAAACCTCCATAGTTTTGCCGAGCAATTTTCTGAACATGATGGTTGCCAATCTCTGATATGTTGCCCCTGCATTCTTCAATCCAAAGGGCATGACATTGTAGCAGTACAACCCTCGTGGTGTAATAAAAGAAGTCTTCTCCTGATCTGGCCCAAACATGGCAATTTGATGATATCCTCGATATGCATCGAGAAAACTCATTCGTTCGTACCCTGCAGTGGCATCAACGAGTTGGTCTATCCTTGGAAGTGGAAAGCTATCCTTTGGGCAGGCTTTGTTTAGGTCTGTGAAGTCTACGCAGACTCGCCACTTTCCATTCTTTTTCTTCACTACAACAGTGTTGGATAACCATTCTGGGTAGTAGACTTTACGTATCGCTTTGGCCTCTAACAAACGATCGACTTCCTCGATAACTGCATCCACATGCTGCACGGCTGCCCTCCGTTTTTTCTGAACGATTGGCATATGCTGAGGATCAACGTTTAGATGGTGGCAAATTACGTCTGCACTTACCCCAGGCATTTCTTCTGGTGTCCAGGCAAACACGTCGACATAAGTTTTTAGGAAACTTTTCAATTCAGTCTCTTCCTCTTCTGGCAGTGGTTCTCCAATCAGAAAATACCTATCTGGATCAATCTCGTTGATTAGTGTTTTCTTCAAATCCTCAACTACCCTCTCGGTTGGGTCTTTTCCAATATCCTCAATGGTCGGCAGATCCAGAATTTCCACAGTATTAACATGGTGGGCATTATGGACTCTTTTTATGATGGATACCAAACATTGTTGAGCTATCTTTTGGTTACCTTTGATGTGCTCAATCCCATTAGACCCTGGAAACTTTACCATCTGATGGAAAGTTGAAGAGATTGCCCTCATCTTGTGCAACCATGTTCTCCCTATAATCACGTTATAGGAAGACGGTACATCCACCACTAAGAAGTCGGTTCGTAGCACCACTGTCCCAGCCCGAACAAGCAGAGTTACCTTGCCTAACGGCCAAACTGCTACTGCTCCAAATTCGACCAAAGGAGTTACTGATTGTACCAAATCTTCTTGTGTGAGCCCCAGTTTCTTGAATGCATCGTAGTATAGCACTTCGGTGCAACTCCCTGAATCCACCAGGATTCTTTCCATATCATATTCCCCAACTCGTAGGGTTATGACCAAAGCATCATTGTGAGGTACCTGGACTCCTCCCAGATCTTCATCCGTAAAAACTATGCCCTCGTTTCCTGCCCCTTCGTTGCGCCCTCTTTTCTTCCCCAACTGCATCACATGTTGGTCATGTTTCACTTGTCTCTGAAGCAATCTCACCTCATTTCTCGTATAAGGTTCGGCTAATCCATGTATCATATGGATTACCCCTTTTGGATTTTGTTCGTAATCCAACTCCATTGCTTTGTCTTTATCCTTGGGATCTTCTTGGATAAATTCTTTGAGATAACCTCACGAAACCAAATCATCAAGATGCCGTTTAAACATCTCACAGTCCTTAGTCATATGGCCCCAATCCTTATGGTAACTGCAGTGCTGATTCGTAGCACGTTTTGCATCTTTATTCCCACCAAGAGTTGGGGGCCATTTGAAATAAGGTTGATTCTTTATTCGATAAAGAATCCTGTAAATGGGCTCTTTCCAAACCGTGTTTATTGAAAAGAATGACTTGGGATCCGGGGCTTGTTTATCCTTGTACTGCTCTTTCTTCGCCTGCCCATAATCTTTTCTTTCACGATAAGTTTTGGGCTCTGGCTTGTCAGCTTTCTTTATAGGCCCCTTTACTTGCTCGGCGGTCAGCTTACCATCCTCCTGTAGAACGTCATCCTCGTTCCTGGAGTGCTGCTCAATTCTCTCCATCAGTTTTGCCAATGTCTGCACGGGACTCATGTTTAGGGACTTACGCAGTTCCCCCCGAACAGGTAAGCCTGTTTTGAACGTGGCTATTGCGTATTCTTCGCTACAACCTTCAATCTCGTTGAAGGTTTCCCAGCAATTCTTTGCATATGTCCTGATCGGCTCGTCCTCTCCTTGCTTCATAAAAGAAAGACTCTCAAAGGTTTTGGGAGCTTTCCTGCTCGTCAAGAACCGTGCACTGAATTCCTCGGCCAACTGCACCCATGTTCGGATGGAGCGTGAGCCCAATCTGTGAAACCAAGACAAAGCAACCTTCCCTAAACTCGACGGGAACATCTTGCACATGATTGCATCATCTCCTTCATGCATAAACATTGTTTGCTGGTAATGCTGTATATGGGCCACGGGATCAGCATCTGTCTCGTAGAGGATGAACGTTCCGTGCTTTACCCTGGTTGGCAATCTAGCCTCCTGTAACTTTTTTGCAAAAGGGGAGGATGCTATATTCTGAAGTGCTTTCCGTGCTGCTTCCCGTGCAGTCATGGTTTCATCCTCTGGTCCTTTCTTGGATCTAGTTCTTTCCCAATCGGAATCAGGTCTCTCGTACCTGTCCCTATGATGTTTCCTACTCCCTTCCTCCTCGGGGGTAGAGCTTCGACCTCTGCTTCTCCTTTTTCTCGGAGATACCCTCCTTCGCTCGGGTGTTTGGATCTTGCTCATTCCTTTTCGTGGAGAAGCCTTATGTCGCCTTGGGGTCAGACTTCTGCTTCTGCTCCTTCTTCCTCGTGAAGGAGCCTTTTTGTACTGTACCAAAGCATATTCACTGCCTCTAGAATTCCTTCGAGATAGTCCGGAGTCCTCCGGATGTTCCCTAATTCTCTCTAGTTCTCTGATCTCATGTTCTCATTTTTTGATCAAACGAGCATACTCCTCAATCTCTTGTCTCTTCTTATCAAGAACGTCTTCGCTACGGTATACACTCATGGAGTGTGCAATCAATTCATCCCCTCGATGGGATTTAGTCCTTCTCGTGGACTTCGATGTCGTCTCTCCATCTCTATTTTTGGAGTTGCCGTGGATGGTAAGGGGATGGCCCTTACTCGTGGTTCTCTTGTGTTCTCCTTCGGGCTTTCTCGGAGCCCCAGGTGGAGATTTATCCCCTCCTCCAATTAACACGTCCTTGGGATCGTGTGGTATTGCTGGATCTACTTCCACCATGGTCGTATTTCAAAGGGAACTCTTTCGTTTCCCACAGACGGCGCCAATTGTAGGTGGACAAATTCAAGTAGTGCTTTGAACAGCACTGAAATGCAACGGCTTCACGTGCCTCTTGACCGGAACCCTAGTTTGTCAACGAAACCCTTATCCTGCAAAACAGACACTGAGTGAATGCACCGTTGCCTCTCGTGGCAAAGGCCCTCCGATGCCTTTGTTAGTATTTCGTACTAAAGAAAACCCTAATTATCAGTAGGTGAATATCGAATAATACAAGTATTGCTTACCTTTTACCTCTAGGTTTACCTCTTATTTATAGATTTATGGATGCTTGCTGCCCAAGTATCCATGTTGCCCTAGGTTTCCTACCTTGTATAGGAAAACTAGGATCTCTTGGATTCTCGTTCCTTTATCAGTTTATTTTCTTAATCCTTGTAGGACTCTTTCCATAACAAGCCGAACATCCCATACTCGTTGGGTATCTTTCTTAGATCCTATATTCTTGGGATCTCATCCTTTAACGGAATACCAGTGATTCTGGACCCTTCTAGAATGTTCCCTCTAATAGGACTTCTCTCTTTGTTCGGCCATCTCATGGCCGAACAAACAGCCTGGACCAGTTACTTCTCTCTTTGTTCGGCCATCTCATGACTTCTCTCTCTTGTTCGGCTCTCTCTTACCGAACAAGTTTCTTGAACAGTGGCATCTCATGTCATTTTCCTTGTATTTGGTCCAATAACATCTCGTGTTATTGCACCGAGAATCGTGCAACCTCTCTAGACCATTGACTTCTTATGTCACTGGTCTATAGCGTGTTGACCTTTTTTTTGACCGTGCTCGGGCTTGTTTTGTACCTGTTCGGGAATACCTCCCTACATAGGCTATGACCCTGGATCCTTCAAAGTTTTTTGCTAGTAATATTGTCAATGATCCGGAGACTTAATTATTGAATATGGTTCTAGAGTTCTGGCCCAGAACCTTTACAGATTTGAACCGCAAAGAAGATTTGGAGAGAACTGTTGGAGTTGTGAATGATCTAATGCGCCAAGCGAAGTTGTATAACGTTGATCGATCGAAAGTTGAAGTTGCCAAGGTGGTGGAGAAAGTTCGTGCCCTTAACAAATTGTGCGCTGCCAAGGAGGAATGGTATCGCCCTTTATTCCCGGGGATGGAGAATGAATTGGCGGAGCCGATGGCTAAAGTTGATCAGGAGAAGCTGAATAAGTTTGCAACTACCATCGCACCTCTGCTACGGCAGCCAAACTCCTTGCCTGGAAGGAGCAGCTGAAAGTCATTATCGGTTCTCTTAGGGAACTGGATATTTGTTCTTATGATGACTGTTTGTGGGCTATTTTGTTAAACTTCTGCTCTTTTGTTTTAAGGGGTATGTAGTTTTTGTCTATCCAATTTACTAGTTGTGGTTTGTAATGCGGTGAATGCCTGCATAATTAACTTTGACAATCTTTTGGTGATTGGGTTTGAATTATATCTTGTTCGGTTAAAAAAGCCATTGTGGATTATTTTGTTCTTATTTGAAAGAACCAGTCTACTAGCACAGCAAATCTGTGCACAGATTGTGCACAAATTTCTATGTGGGGCTCACTATGGGTCCTACACAAGTGATCCAAGCCATTCATTATGTTTAAAACATTTTTTCAAGGGCCTTCGCGAAAAATTAGCTCAATTCGATACCTATAAGTGCTTGATTTAATCATTTAACTTTTCATTCAAGTTTTTAGAGAATGAAAAGTTAGACAATTTGATCAAGTACTTGTAGGTATCAGATTGAGCTGATTTTTCGCTGGAGGCCTTGAAAAAATATTTTAAACATAATGAACGGCTCGGATCACTTGTGTGGGACCCTTAGTGGGCCCCACATAGAAATCTGTGCACAATCTATGAACAGATTTGTTGTGCCAGTAGACTTTCTGTATTTCAAATTTGTTTGCATTTGTCAAATTTTTGTGGATTATTGCTTTGTCATGACGAGAGAAATCTAAAAAGCAAACACTTTTGGACGGTCAAAATTGAGCTCTGCAAATAAAGGAGGCTCAGTAAAGAAGATTTTCACTTAAGGAAAGAGAAATAAATTCCACAGAAGGTTGGTTGATTAAGACTCTTGATTGAAGGTGGAGTTGGGCCCAGGGGATAGCGATGGACCCAGTCTTTAACATAGACTATAGGTGATCACCCACGTGCTTCACACAAATAGCATGATCGTTGGTTAATTGTTACTTTGTGTGCGTTGTTTGTTTGAGTATGATCGCTCGTTGTATTCGATTCTAAATAGGTTTTCAGCATTCGTGTCTACTATGATTCTATTCAAAGAACATAGTAGTTGGTGCATTATATATGTATATATACTAATTAAGACTCATTCCTTCTGCATTTGCAGATCTTTTTTATTCTGTGAATGTACCACCCCGTAAAGTGCACACATTATGGGAGTCTCTTATAAGTGATACAGCTCATGTTCTTTCTTTCTTTCTTTTTCCCCATAATCATAAACAACATAAACCTTTGTAGAAAACAATCATCACAAACTAAGAAGGAAAAGAGGACATCAACAACAGAAACACTACAGTCACCGACCGGGAGGGTCGGTGATCGGCCACCGACCCCGTGTGGGGTCCACTCCGAGCTCCGCACGAATGATCCGAGCCGCTCAATAATTTTAAAAAAAAAACCGAGTGGGCCTTGTGAGAAATAAGCTCAATCCGATGTGTTTACGTGCTTGATCCGAGCCGTTCCAAAATCAGATGATCCGAGCCGTTCAAAAATAAAAGTTTGGAATGAGCACGTACACACATCGGATTGAGTTTATTTCTCACGTGGCCCACTTGGTTTTTTTTTTAAATTATTGAGCGGCTCGGATCATTTGTGCGGGGCCCGGAATGGACCCCACACGGGGTCGGTGACTGTAGCACTGCTGCATCAACAAAGAACAAAAAGTCTTAGATTGATAAACCCGAGCTCCAAGAAAAAAGTCGTCAAAAGTGAAGTCGCACCCAGTGTTGGAAACCGTCATCCTCTCTTATGAAAGGGACTTGAAAATCAAATCTGTATCAAGCTGAAGCTCATTTTCATCACTAGTCGTTGTTGCCGATATTCAAAATCGGTAAAGAGTGAAATAGGTCTCTCCTTAGGAAGAGAATCGCTATCTAGTACCTCACAACCATCAAGAGGAGCGGGGGGACAGAGCCACACTAGGGAAGGGAATGGAGAATAGGGGGTGACTGAAGCCCATAGAGAAGAGGATTTTCTCTCTCCAGAACGTGTGATACTCCATTATTTTATTTTTTTTGATAATGCAGGGTGTCCCGGGTCAGCTTGCGCATACTTTGAGCTAATTTTCAAAGTTCCTCCCAAAACCTCTTCACCCGATTACACGTGGCAGTGAGTAGCTCCAAGACCACCAAGCTATATAATCACCAAAGTTGTGATACTCCATTTTCAATTAGTGACTTGTACATTTTCAAACGATATTAACGTCCCTTTTGTTTTATCAGGCATGAGCATCGGGTTAAATTATATACAGCCGAATTATCTATTCAGTCTTGGTTAAAATCCAGGATAAGGAATAAACATGATATGGTCATATGGGACACTATATTGCTAATCAAACTCTATATTCTAGTTCAATTAATGATGTCCACTCAATAACATGGGCCACGCTTGTTCGGTTTGAATTTTTGAGGGAGGTTTTGAGAGTAATAAGTGGAGTGACATAAATTGAGAAAATTTATTAGAGACCGTACTTAGGAGCTTTGAGGCCCCAAAACAAACAAGGCGGGTGTACCTAGCCTAGGCAAACTGCCTTAGTGCTAAGGGTCACCTACAATAAAATCGCGTCTCATTCTACCTGAGTTTCATTGAGTGCGTTCGTTGGATGAAAATAATTTCAATTGTCAAAACTATTTTATGATTTAATACAGTCTTAATAATAAAAAGTACAAAATAAAAAACGAAGATGCAATATTGATGCTTTGGCACAATCGTAAAACTAGACCATAAAATTAAACTAGTGCATCATTTTCAAGGTGCACGTCCGCTGGCATGAAGGATTTGACAGATTTGGAAAATCTAGAATTTAGGGTTGGCAATGGGGCGGGTAGGGGTGGATACCACTATCTCCGTCCCCGATCCCCGAATTCAAATCCATTCCCATCCCCTCCCCGATCACCACTGGGAAATTATTTTTACCCTCCATCCCCTCCCCAAACGGGGAACGGGGATCCCCGAGGGAATCGGGGATTCAATTGGAACCACAGGCAAAATCGGTCTTCTTAATCCGGTATTCCTCCTGTAGCAAGACGTCAAGAATAAACAACACACGCAAAGCTCTTTAAAGCTTCGTTTCTTAGTCTCTTAACACGACACTATTTCATGAGTTTCCGACATGAACAATATTTATCAGACGTGAACAATATTTATTTGACTAGAACTATTGATTTGAGCTCTTTTTTCTACTAATCTTCTATCCGTGGTAAGTGAATTTAATTACTTCTATGTTAATTGACAGTGAGATTTAGTTTCTTTCTTTCTTCCTCACTTATGTATATATAGTACTCCTATATAATTTTCATTTATGTATATAACTTATTTATTTTATATACACACACACACACACACACAAACGGGGCGGGGATGGGGCGGGGACAGACTCATACCCATCCCCTACCCATTCCCCATTTTTAAAAAAAAATTATCCCCATCCCCTACTCGATCTCCGAAAAATTTCCGAATCCCCAATTCATTTGGGACGGGGAATGGGGCGGGGCGACCGTGATTGCCATCCCTACTAGAATTGCTGCCAATTTGGACACCAAAGAGTTTACTACATTTTTTTTACCGTAACCTTAATTTGCAGGTGAAGCACTAATTTATCTTATATTCAGCCAAATTTTAATCTTAAATGTATAAATAGCTCTTGAATGGATTTGAAAGTTGAGTCTCCTTTTTCTGATACGAGATGAGGAAAATACGACTGCATTGAAATTAATCACGTTGTACTTTTAATCTGAATGGTGAAGAGATAACAAAAAATTCATTTATTTCTATTCTGGAATGTTCATGTAAAATGTAGTAAGAGTTAATTCAACCGAGTATTCAAATAGTAATGACTAATGATCTTTGCTCTCACATAATATGTCCCACATTCTAATATACAGTTTTGTGAGCAATGGTTTGACTTGTCTCACGTGAATTGTAAGTACCACCCCGAATTTCACCTTTCAAAAACACTGTCACATAAGCGGGATATTGAATAATTGCTCCATAGTAAAGAAATTATTCGACACAAGTTCGGGAGCATACTCCGTACATGCTCTTGAGTACTTATGTCATATTTCCTTGACATCCATTTTTAGAAATCTTTTTATTCGAAACAAATAAATAAAACACTAATTAACTGTAAACATTCCCACAAAAATTATTTGTTCATTTCACAAGTCCCAATAATTTTCTTGAGATTTTTCACTCGTACTGCTCACAATCCTATCTCTTATATAGTAAATGGCATGGCTGTTACAATAACATCTTGATACATGTATATATCTAGACACACACACAAATATATATACTAGGTGTTCTTATTTATTTATGCATACATATTATAACTAACTTGAAGGGAGTCAAATGGTACATTTTGTTACCCACATTACAATCCGTCACCTTGTATAGTTGTATGAACTCAAACGATATTTCGTAATCTGCATATTCCCCTCAAATTAGTCGGGTTAAATTGGAGGAGAAGAGTATCTTCACACAACTTGACAACCCCATCCTTTGGTAGCATAACCATAGCCACTCTGCTAAATCCACCCTCCCCCGGTGGCGATTGAAGGATTAGTACTTGCCCTTCTCCCAACACAGGCTCAATGTAACAAGAAACTTGAATCGGATCACAACATTCTTCAAATATGGTTGAATTTGACTCCAGATTATCTAATTTAGCAGAAATTAGGTCTCGACTGTTAATAGTGGATATTGAATAGGATTCAAAATTATCACCTTCCAACTGATCAATCAAATCGAGTATCCTTTTATTTTCCATCTTCTTCCCTGCGTCCCCTAGAGCAAAAGCTGCTTCTGACAATCCATTTCTATCTCCCAAACATTCCCATGCAAGAACTTTATGGTATACCCTGCAATTTCCAAAGAAACCCATGTCCAAACCTAGGGTTTCCCTCATATCTGTGAGCACACGCTTTGAAAATCGCATCGGGTGTGCCCCTTTTCAGAGCGCAGCCAAATGCTTAAATCAGAGTCGCCACTTAGGTTTGAAGGTCCGACACTCAAGGAACCGAACTTGAAACGCTTGCTACGTTGTTTGATTTGAAAAAGACTTTGTAGACTAGTCCGTTGTCACCTTTTTTACCCTCCTTAAAAAACTAAAAAACCCTAGTGGCAGTTGGGAGATGTAGGCAGGCAATGTGAGCCACAAAGTCAAACAATTTAAATTTGACGTCTCTATAGTTCGGTATGTTCGCCTGAGGTTCTTCTGGCCGTCTGGGTGTGGTAGAATTTTTTTCCCTGTTAGGGAAGAAATTTTATTAACTATCTCTTTGCTTCTGCAATTTTTCTCTCCGTCTTTGTTTTTGTGACACGCGCAAAGACTAATAATATGCAAATAAATTGCTAGCTAGCATCCATGACTCATCTTTTTCTGCTTGATTTGGGAGACAAATGCGAGATGCGAAAAAATATTAGCATGGGGGAGATTAGTAATAATTTGATCATTACGATGATAATGTCACATTAGCAGATTCATCAATAAAGAATTTTTATTTATGAAAGACTACTTTTTTGTTGACAACGCTGTTATCTAATTCACCAGATTTTCAACAACTAAGAACATCGTTCGACCTAATTTAAATTCATCAACTGTTCATAATCATCCAAACCAAGAAACTTGTGAAGAAAAGCGGAATGGTGTATTATTGATTGTGTACTAATCATAATCCTAACATGCCCGTTTATAGGCTACAGGATTTGGTGATTAAGAAACTAACCAATAAAGGAAATATGCATAACAAGGAAACCAGACTCTTTTTTTTTTGTCATTCGTTAAACCTAATCTACTCTATTTTAGGGGACTTGAGGAGGGGAATGGGTGCTTAATTATGGGGATCGAACACAACTCATGTGCATGTAAGTATAAGGGAGGCACCAACTGCATTCCACTCCACTCCACTCCACTTGTAGAAACCAGACTAATTACAAAACATAAATTACAATCTGCCTAAATAGGAACATAATAATAAAACCTAGAAACTTGGTAACATAATATTCTAATATCATTCTAACATGAACATGTTAAATTTTTTGGAGGTTTAATTCCAACTTAAAACCAAATTGGTTATAGGTGGAGTAGTCTCTAAAGTTTATTAACCAAGTTTGGATAGCTTAGACGAGCCATGTGAATAAAGTCTAAGACTCCCCCTTACGTGTAGCCCGGATGCACGTGGAGATACAAATTGAGGAGACCTACAGATTTGCTCTGTTAGACTTTATCCACATGGCTCATTTAAGCAACTCAAACTTGGTTAATAAAATCTAGAGGCTATCCCACATATTGCCAATTGGTTTTAAGTTGGAACCCTCCAAGAAATTTAACATGGTATCAGAGCAAGGTTTTGGGTGGTCTCATCTCACGTGGTCGAGTCTCTGGCGCCCGAGCAAATCTTCTGGTCTCCTCAATTTGTACCTCCACGTGCATCCGGGCTGCATGTGAGAGGGAGTATTAGACTTAATCCACATGGCTCCTCTAAGCTACCCAAGCTTGGTTAACAAAATCTAGAGGCTACTCTACCTATTACCAATTAATTTTAGGTTGAAACTCTTCAAGAAATTTAACAAAACTAATAGTAAGTCATTCATTCCTTTGATGGACAAGTCCCAATTGAAGTCAGTCAGGCCATGGTCGGCGGTTCTAGGACTGAAACTCCTCATGCTGGCATCCTTCAGGTGGTCCTTCATTGCTATTTTGTACTTGCTTGTTTTGTTTTCCTTACACATTTTAACGTTGATCTCTTGTTTGTAGGTTTCTAGAGATTTAGTTTTGGACCATGATAATGGTTGGTCTGTGCAGCATTTTGAGGACGGGAGTGTGAAACTGACTCGCAATGAGGGTGTGACGGTGACCCTGGATCCTTCAAAGTTATTTGCTCGTAATATTGTCAAAGATTCGGAGACTGTATTATTGCGTATGGTTCTGAAGTTCTGGCCCAGCATCTTTGCAGATTTGAACCGCAAAGATGATTTGGGGACAACCGGTACCGTTCATGTTGTGAATGATCTATTGCGCCAAGCGAAGTTGTATAACGTTGATCGATCGAAAGTTGAAGTTGCCAAGGTGGTGGAGAAAGTTGGTGTCCTTAACGAATTGTGCACCGCCAAGGTGGAATGGTATCGCCCTTTATTCCCGGGGATGGAAGATTGATTTCCGCCAGTGGCGGAGACAATGCTGAAGTTGATCGGGAGAAGCTGAAAAAGTTTGCAACTACCATCGATCCTCTGCTACGGCAGCCAAACTCCTTGCTTGGAAGCACCAGCTGAAAGTCATGATTAGTACTCTCTTAGGGAATTGGATATTTGTTCTTATGATGACTGTTTGTGGGCTATTTTGTTGAACTTCTGCTCTTTGATTGGGTCTGACTGAATTCTGATGTTAGAGTGCTACTGCGTGCTTGTATTTCCACTCTTTTATCTAATTGCTGTCTTAAAGTTGTGCGTTTGCTATGTGATGTTAATTTGCATTTAAGGGAAGAGATTGATTTATTCATGCAGGCTCCGTGAATGGGTTATTCACGGAGCCGCGCGATCACGCCCATTCGTTTTAGCAATTAATAGTTGAGATCTGTTTTTAAACTTTGACCAGTCTATTACCGCTAATAGATTGTTTTTAATCTGGATTGTCCGAAACACTTTTAAATGACCGAGATTGAGCTCCATAAATCTTAGAGAAGATTTTCTCTTAGGGTCCGTTTGAATAGAGTGAAAATGATAGAAAATGCAAGAAAGAGAAAGTAATGACATTTTTCAGTTGTTTGATTAACATGAAAATACAAGAAAGTGTAAGAAAAAATATTTACTTCTACAACTCATTAAAGCATGAGTACATAATTTCCATTTTCTTGCTAAAAACACAAGTAAATTTTATTTTCTTGTAAAAGTTGCAACTTTTTTTTATACTTTCTACTACGTCCATTACTTTTCCTTTTCTATTACGAAACATTATGTATGTTAGGGGTAAGTTAGTAAATGTATTTTTTTCGTTGCAAGATTCTTACAGAGTTTTTGATTTCAATCAAACACAAGAAAATAAATTTTCTTTTCACTTTAATTTCTTTTCTTTTACTCCCTCCGTCCTTAAATTAGTGTTTGGCATGCAAACCTAGGCCTTTATAAAAATGCATATGTTTCGTTAAAAAAATTAATTTTTTTTTCATAAATCAATAGATAGCAATGAGTTCTATTAGATTGTGGAAAAAAATTAGATTTTTTAACGAAAAACATGCATCTTTTGTAAAGCCTAAGTTTGCACGCCGAACACTTATTTAATGACGGAGGGAGTACTATACTTTCTGTCATTATCATTTTTCAGCACATTTTTCTTTATAATCTAACGGACCCTTAAAAAAAGAGAAATGAATTCCACATAAGGTTGAGTTGATTAAGATTCTTGATTGAAGGTGGAGTTGGGCCCAGAGGATAGCGATGGACCTAGTCTTTACCATAGACTAGGTGATCACCCACGTGCTTCACACAAATAGCATGATTGTTGGTTGTTACTTTGTGAGCGTTGTTTGTTTGAGTATGATTGCTTGTTGTATTCGATCCAAAATAGTAGGTTTTCAACAATGTTGTCTACAATGATTTTATTCAAAGAACATAGTAGTTGGTGCATTATATATGTATACTAATTAGGACTCATTCCTTCTGCATTTGCATGATCTTTTTCATTCATGTGAATGTATCACCCCGTAAAGTGCACACATTATGGGAGTCTCTTATAAGTGATATAGTTCATGTTCTTTCTTTCTTTCTTTCTTAATTTCTTCCTTTCCTTTTCCCAGAAAATCATAAACAACATTTGCCTTTGTAGAAAACAATCATTGCAAACTAAGAAGGAAAAAAAGGACAACAACAAAGAACCAAAAGTCTAGATCGATCTACCCGAGCTACAAGCTACAAGAAAAAGTCGTCAAAAGTGAAGTCGCACCAGGTATCGGAAACCATCATTCTCTCTTATGAAGGGACTTGAAAATCAAATCTGTATCAAACTGAAGCGCATTTTCATCAGTAGTCGTTGTTGCCGATACTGTAAATCAGTAGTGGATAATTCACAAATAAAGAGGGGACAACTATCAAGAGGACTGGGGGGAGGGCCACACTTGGGAGGGGAACGAAGAACGACGGGTGGCTGAAGCTCATAGGGAAGAGGATTTTCTCTCTCCAGAAGGTGTGATACTCCCACTTTTTTTTTGAATAATGCAGGGTGTTTTGAGTCAGTTTGCGTGCACTTCAAACTAGTACTTAAAGTCTCCCTCCCACAGCTTCTTTACATGCTTACACGTGGTAGTGAGATAACTCCAAGAGTTATTAGTGAGGAGAATTGAACCTGAGACTTTAGATGATAGCAAACCCCTAAGTCTCAGGCTACAATAAGCAAGCTAATTCGTTGGGTTGTTGAGAGCATCTGATCCAACCCTACTAGTAAAAAAAAAACCTACTCAAAAGTACAAAAAAGGTACAATCATTACTTCTTTTTTTTTTTATCCGCTATACAATCATTACTTCACCTACCCACTTTTTCACGTATCCATTTCAACACTACTCTTTATTATACCTATCCATGCTTGCATCAACAACACCTATTCATTCCTCCTGCCCGCGCGTGCGCCACACAGTGAGAGTAGATCTCACTCGCCAGCCACGTGACGATGTCAAACGGCGCATGAGTGTTGTTCCGGTGGAATTTTGAGGTCAGCCTTTTACCGCCGTGATCGTTTCCTATTTGCGAACACAATCCCGTGGTCAAAAATAATTTTCGACCACTTTGACATACCGGCCAAACAAAACAGAGGCTGAAAATCCATTATTTCCGGCGGCCAAACTCAACTCACAGCTATATACAGCAACACTCACACACACATATATATACACACACACACACACATACACAGAGCGGTTTCGGGGACCCCTAAAAAAAATTTTAAAAAAACCCTCAAAATCTTAATCTCACAGTTTCCGATCGAATTTTAATGATCCGAGCCGCTCAATGTAATCAGAACGTGACTTTAAGGGTAACTGCAAGAAATCAGTAAAAAAAAATGATCGGAAAGGGTTTCATCCGAACAGTTTTTTATTGAACTTTATTGAACAGTTCAATAAGAAATTGCTCAAATTAAGCTCTTCGTGGTTAGTCACTAAAACACTACATTTGCCGACTAAACAATTATTAGTCGGTAATTACATTTGCCGACTCACATTCCTCGACTAAATTGCCGACTAAATTATTTAGTCGGGAAAACCTTTTGGCGACTAAAAATGGACATTAGGCGACTAAAATGTTTGTCGGGAATGGTGTAATTTGTTGTAGTGGAGATAGGGGATAAGAATAATCTACCGTTCTTCTTGGCGGTAGGGCGGCTACGGAAAAGTAAGTCGGCTATCGGACGGAGTGGCTTCCTACTGTAAGCTTCGAAAAGAGAAAGGTTTCTCTCGAAACTAGTTCTTGACTAAAAACTACTAACTTTTGGATTGAGAGGGTGGTCGGGTGGCGGTTTAGGATGAGTTTCAAGAAGAACTTCAAGAACAAGAAAGAACAAAGTAAGAACTCAATAATTTCTAGATAGAGAAGTTGAAAGGTTGGAAGGTGTGAGTTAAATTGCAAGAATGGGGTGCTATTTATAGCAAAAGTTTTGGCTATTACCCAAGGAATAAAATTTTCCGTAACAATTATTGTCCAATGGTTAAGATTTTCCTAGAAAAATAATAGGCCAAAAGGTACATGTACCCATATATAAATATATTTGTGTACTTAGAAAATCTAGTAAAATACTTTACAAGGTACTATATAATCTTTTAAGATTTTCAAATATCCAATAAAAAAATACAAGATCAAAATTTCCTAATAAACTAATCTAATAAGCACATGTTCCTATTATATTATTATATTAGAGTACTTTAGTACACATATTTATATATAGCAATATCTTTAGAAACTCTAGTGTAATAGATTTATAAGGTACATATACATATTTTTAAAGATATAATCACATAGAAAATCTAGGAAATGACTATTTAATAAAATCCTAGTACTTGTTGGTAGACTAACCTTATTATCACTACAAGAAAAAATAGTATTGCTAACATAGGTTGTGTTGTGGCTAAAAATACAATTTCATTGGCAAAGATTTTTGCCAACAAAAATTGGTGCGTCGTTAAGGCATTGTTGAAAGAGTGTGGAGAAAGGTTTTTACCAACGGAAAATGAAAGGCGTTGGTAAATGAATGAGTTTTAGCGACGACCAAAAGTGTTGGCAAAAGAGTTATAGCCAACCTTTTTCACATACTTTTACCCACAGTTAATTGCGTTGGCAAAAAGATTTTTTCGTTCCGCAATTTAATAATTTTGATTATACTTCAATAGTAGGTGTTAACATCTATCACATCTCAACTCATTTACAAAAGAAGAATACATTCATTTATGAAGTAATTCCATCCAAATCCATCTCAATTGTATCAAAAATTCATTCAACAAGTAAAATTACAATTACACTTACAAACTGTACTTGAACAAAATGCATCCATATATCCAAAGGGTAATAAAAAAATTTACATTAATTGAATATCCTAAAATTACAAGACAAAGTAATTTCTTTCCCAAGAGTCGATGCTTCTACAGTATCATGTTTTCCCCTTCTAAGTTGACTAAGCTATTTCTTGACATTGTGCATACTCTTTTCCCGAATTGGCCCCATACATGCTTCTTGCACAATACCAATGTCAGTGCTAGCACGGCTGCAATTTTAAATAAGTATGAGCAGACACCAATCATTTATTTTAAGAAACCATGAATTATATAGTATCTTTACAAGAACAGAAGCATACATAAGGGGACAAATCAACAAACACTTGTTCTCACATTCTTTTTTTTATATAGAATCTTCTTGCCTTTTTCTTCTCTATTGTACGTTAACTCCTCCAAATCATAGAAAATGTATTGATATCTACATTAATAACGCTAACTTCTAGCTAGCTCATCAATTGATCCGTATCCTCTGCTTTTGATTGGTGTTTAATGAGATTGTCTTGTTTCCGGCTGTGTTGTAAATAACCTGTTTACAACGCCAATCAATCGTAGTCGTCCAAAAGTGTTCTGAATGGTCCGGATTTTAATGAAACTTTTCTGGGGACGAGTTTAACTCTTCCCTGGAAAAGTATCATTAACATCCGGACCGTCCAAAATATTTTTGGAAGGTCACGATTGCGATTGAGTGCTATAAACTACAGCACAGCCGGAAACAAGTTTTTCTCGTGTTTAATATGAAGGTTATGATTACTTCTTACCCACTCCGCAATGGAATTTGGAGAGGTTGTCTGCACTACCCAAGATGAAATCCATAACCACCATTCTTCTTTCCACCTAAAAGACATACAATAACCTAAAAAATATCAATACATGAAGCAACTAATGTACTGAAAAAAAACATTTAATGATATAAATAAATGGATGTAACTAGTGACAAAACATTTGGGGTAATAATTTGTGAAAACTATTTAAAGTAGCCCTTTGAAGAATAATAACTCCAAAGTTCAGTATACACACAAGCAATATTACCTTGTCCTCGTGAAATCTACGATCTAGATGCTTCAACCTCGCTTAAACTCACTCTCAAACGGTTGATTCTCCTCATTGACGCAACTCTTCCTGCCCATTTTCCTTGATGTTATTCTTGTCCGTCCACGATTCGAATCAAAACACTGCATTTTGATTAGTTCCTTCCGGTACACTATGTCTTTGTAAAAAACAACAACATATCATGTTGATGCTAATTATATAAAAAACAACAACAGATAATGTTGATTAGTTCCTTCCGGTACACTATGTTTTTGTAAACTTCTCCTGTTTTGTCATTGCCCTTTTCAACTATTGTTCTTGCTTTTCTTGTGCAGATTCAACAGGTTAAAATTGAATTATAGAATATTTTTCTACAACAAAATGAAGAAGACCAAAAATAGCTAAAATGAAGATGTTAACAGAACCACAAAATCAGCAAACGAATGAAAAGATACCCGTATCAAAACAATATGAAAAAACTTCTTTTTCTTTTCCTTTTGCCCTTACCAAAACCATGAATCAATCAGAGCAATGTGAAATCCTCATAAAGCAACCATAGCAAAAATAGAGATGTCACGCCCTTGATTTATAACGTAAATTAACAATACCATTTGAAATACAAAGTCCTCACAATCGTACGTACAATACCCCAAAATACAATACAGTTTCCGATTCCATAAATTGGTCTACAAATACAATCTTTCAAAGTAGGAATTTCATAACAAAGTCGTTTGTTATACAAGAATAATAAAGTACTCTCCAAAATAGCTTTAATCGATAATGTCGGCATGCACTCCAAGTACTCCATGACCATGACCTGCAATGAACCTGAAATGGTAGGTTGAGCAAACACGTGCCCAGTAGAGAAATCTACACAACTATTATATACGAATGGGATGACAGGTGGAATGAATAACAGAAGCAAGGTACGGTATCTCAAATGATGAAACGAAACACAACTAGTAATTTTCCCAAGGTCGAAGACATAAATGAAGTACCGTGACTACACACCAAAACTCTAATTCAACCACGAGGACTTACTATCTATATGATTTTCTCATGACTGCCACTGTCCCTCATATTACTTTGAATCACCAATCCGATATCTTGACTTATGAAACTATCGTAATCAAAGAATCGCAACACCAATGTCTTTCGTATCACTTACACTTTCACAATGATAGCCCATTTCCATTCACATCGTGTCACAATTTCCTCATCATTCTGTATCATGAGCAAAAGCTCCTGCCGGGCCAATTAAGAAATCTCGATACTCCCCACTAGTTCCGTCGTCACTGATGGAGCTAATTCAAGTCACACATCAAAGGTCACCATACCACAATTCCTTCGATACACTTTACAATTTAGCCATTCATCTCAGTCACATATAATGAATTCACAACGAAAACTTATTCACATAGAAGTAGTATAGATAATTTCATCTCAATCAACTCCCAATCATTACGTTAGTAGTTTCTCATCACCATACAAGCACTCACACATCAAAAGATAAACTCTCACAACGAGTTCATAGATTTCCACCTTGCAACTCGCAAAATCGTATAAGTTACACAAGAGGTGTTCCACATATCAAACACAAGGAAATGTCTCATGTATCCATGCCTAGCATTGTTTAACTCAAAGAAGTGTTCTATGTGTTCATTTTTCACTTCGCATGTCAACACATACAACCTTCGACCACCTATACTCCTTATATTCTCTAAACCCTCGTTTTGGTGTCAAACGACTCATACGGAACCCAACGACCACTACCAAGCGTTAAGTATACCACTAGCCTCATCAAACCATTCAACTAGTACTCAAGGGAACCTAAGAAAACCCATGTTTCACCCAAACGATTCTAAGGAAAAAAGATTTCCCAACGTATACGAACATATCTATCTTATTTTGGTTGTCAAATATTATCGGTTAAGAATTGGGAGGTGAGACCACCACCATTGGAAAGTACATTTCCGGTACATGAATTTCGATATAAAATTTGCCCAAAACAGAGTTCGGATGAAAAAGTTATGCCCGTTCGAAGTTTTGCCAAAATGCTGAATTTTTCATTTCCTACCGGTAGGACACAGTTTCCTACCGGTAGGAGACCACGATTTCACGAAAATGACATTACTGGACAGCTTTTCTACCGGCAGGACCAAAACTCCTACCGGTAAGACCTGGGTTTTCAGTGCACGATTTTCAAACTCCACCAGAACATTTCTAACAACGAAAACAACGATCTAAGGCACGATTCAAACATCAAATCAACACATACACACATAATAGAAATGAGAAATCCCTAAATCAAGGGTTTTGAGTAAAACCTGACCCTTTGACCCAGTCAACCATAGCTCCACGAGGTCCGATCATGATTTTTCTTGGATATTCGGAAAGCCCGTACTCCGAATAGCAACTTTAATACTCGGGCTTTGTCCGAAATCTCACCCTAGGTGAATGAAATCGAAGAGAGAAGAGAGGAGAGAAAGTTTCGGAGGAGAGGAGAGAGAGACAGCCATGAGAGAATGAGAGAATAGGGAGGAGAAATAATTCTCCTGAGAAGAATTATAGAAGTGGGGAGCAATCCCCGCTTCTCGCACCACACACTCACACGTGCACCTCTCACATAATTACCTTTATATCCTTCTACGAACACGTCACACCAAATATCCGTACTGTCTATTTCGACGGGCCGTACATTTATAAAAGAAAAAATACGACCTCAAAAATACGGGTCTCTACATTCTACACTCCTTAAAGAATATTTGTCCCCGAAATTTGCTTACTCAAATCCTACCAAGTCACAAACCGCAATACCAAATGTCATACTAGAACTTCGTAATCACAGCCTCATCCTCTCTCTTCTACGTAGATTTTTCTTATCCTAATTACTCCACAAAACCCTCACTATCGATATGATTCAACCACTCAACACTTAATCACAAACCACTATCATCTTCATCAAATCCTCATGTCCTCACACATGTACAAAGTCCTAGACTCCACATACTAATATGACAATCATACCAAAATCCAACAAACAATCTCCTTTCGTTCTCCAAGTACCTTTCGAACTTCCTAGAAGGATAAATTAAAGTGCTCATAAAAACTCGAATTCTAAACTCCAGTTCTATCTTTTTCAATCAACATCAATCAATGAATCAAACATTTACTCACCAATCCAAAGAATCTCAAAAATCTCCATTGGAATAAAACTAATAAGTCTCAAATTCTAAACCACATAATAACTCATCACCTATCGCTCAGCTATAAACATCCACTCATAATGATCAAACTGCCCATACTTCAATCTATTGATCTTTCTCTCGACTTTAAGAACAAATACATATCACAACGTATTCAATTCTATTGATTCTGCTAATAATTGTCAACACCACCAAATACATATAAACAAAACCACTAGCCACAATCACCAACTCACACCTCTGGCTACCCATATACCTCTTTTACCAGCTCTGCTTAAACCCCAGCTACTTTTTCGTCCATTCAACATTCAAACACAACCAGTAGTCTAGCAATACTCCACACTCCCTAGCCCATTGAGAATCACTACTGGTTTCTATTTTCGAAAACTTACTTCTATGGTAACACATCCCTTCTACATAACTCTTCACTACACACATTAAAACCGTTCTGCTAACTATCAATCCACTATTTTCCTTAAACCCAGTTCTCCAAACATCGCTGCTACTACTCAAGAAAGGCATACACTCGTAGCAACTACCTGCATAAGCATCACAGTTTATTCTACATCGTATACTTAAAGCAAATTTCACGCATTGAGATTACATAATAAATCAAACATGTAGGTTAAAACTAAACAACAGCACATTTCATTCACGAAATATTTCAACAAACCCACAGTGCAATTTAATAGCTTACACAACGCCAGACAAATCCACGCATTAACAGACTCACTTAGTATCCAGCAGATTCACCAACTCACAAAGTATCCAACGGACTCACCAAGTATCCAGCAATCTCACAAAGTGTCAATCGGACTCACAAAGAATCCAGCGGTCTCACAAAGTGCCCATCGGACTCACAAAGTATCCATCAGTCTCACAAAGCATCCACGGACTCACAAAGTATCCAACAACCTCACAAAGTGTCCATCGGACTCACAAAGTATCCATCGAACTCACAAAGTATCCATCAGTCTCACAAAGTGTCCATCGGACTCACAAAGTATCAATGGACTCACAAAGTATCCAACACTTCACATTTCATTACTCTAGAAAGCCCAATGGTAATCTCGTTCCTTTCAACTTCATAATACCTTTCACATTTTCTATTTACCCATCAATCTCGAACACTCTCATCAATTAGCCTACTCAAGTCACATGTTTCCCCATTTTCACAATCTCGAATATCATGTAACAAATACGCAACATCAATATTAATTATTTCTCTATCAACTTTACAATCACACGATATTTCATCACCCAAATACCTACACAATGTATGCAATAGCTGCACTAATAAACTTTTGCTACTATTGATTTTCTCGATACTAAAATTTTAAACACCAATATAAATACAAACAAATTGATAAACCTCTTCTAAACACTAACAAGACTTTGGGGTTACAAACAACATGTCTATATTCCTCTTTATATTCTAAGACTCCTACCACCTCATTATTTAAGAATCAGTTTCACTCGCACCAATAACTTCTGACAGTTCTGCTCACCACAAATTTCGCAGCTCACAAATTTCTTCTCTCAGCTGAATAGTCATATCAACCTCAATATTTCCCCAAGGTATTCGCCACATCTACACTCAACCTCACGAACAACAACTTCCATTACCACCACCACCGATGTTATCACTATCATTATCACTATTATCTCTTAATCTTCTTAAACAAACTTGTCATCTCGATGGAACACCTGAACATATCTTATACCATCATTAGTCTAGCCTACATACCTAGTTACACCCCACACACGATCTCTATACTCCGATCCTTCAATTTACAACATATTATTTCTCCACATGCCTATCACTTCAAGGTTCCTACCATTCACACTTCACCTTGTTGTCGGCCTCAACAGTTCACATTCATATCGCCCTCACTCTAAACAAGCTTGTTTTTTTGCCACACTTACATCAATCACTCAACTCCAGTCACATCGATATAGTTCGCCTCAAGTTTTGTTGTCCCTCTCACTAAACAATGTCTTTACTATTTTCTATCAATCTGCCATAACAACACCATTGTAGACACCCCAATCTAATTTCCCGGTCGTTTTACTTCATTTTTCGGTTTCTTGTTTCCCCAATGATGAGTCAGGTCGAAAACAGTTTTGAGAAAAGGAAATGGCTTGAGTTTGGTATACGTGGAGCCCATCCTTAGCCCTAAAACCCTTGAACCAAAAACTAGGCCTTAGGGTTGACCATCGCGCGGCGTACTGGGTCCCTCGCACGATGATTCACTGGCCAGGTGGCGGTCAAAGTTTTGACTGTTGACCCTCGCGGGGTTTAGCTTGACACTCGCGCGATGGACTTACTATCTCGCGCGATGGTCAACGCCTGTCATTTTCACCCGGATTGCGTGGTGATCAAGGGGCTACGGGCTTATGTAACCCCGTTTTGTCGACTGAACAGTGTTCTGGGGGGGCTCCCCTTGCACCACCTCTACCCCATTCTCCCATCACCTTTGGCACCCCATTTCTCCACCAAGTAATTGTGACCAGCCTTGTTGGCTGGTTGCATTGCCTTGCCTAGCCAACCAACATCTCCCTCTATAAGTACCCCCCCCCCCCCCCCCCCCATGCTTCATCTTGGAGGGTTACCAAAGAAATTCTCAAGGAAGAAAAGGCAAATACAAGCACAAGCATTCCATACTACACCCATTCCCACATAATCACAGTCCAAGCCACATCACCTCATTCAAGCCATTTTCAAGACACTCAAGCAAAGGTATAATACCTTTTTGCTTATTGTTCGAACCCCTGAGGGGGGCTGGCAGGGTCAAGGCTGGTAATCAATACCAGTTTTGGCCCTAAAGCTAGCAAGGTTTCAAGAGCCATGGCCAAGCACTCCCTCGCGCGATGGTTTTGCTAACTCGCGCGACAGTTCTGTCTGCACGAGATTGGACCACGTGGGGAAGGGACGCTGGTCTTTAAGTTTCTTGTCATGTTCATAGTCACTTTCAAGTCTTTTTAAAGTATTAGCTCACTGCTTTGCATGTTAAAAATCATAGCTTAGCTTAGTTTACAACTTCACTTGGTTCGGAATGCTCTTGGGATGCACTTGAACATGTCTCAGAGCCCTAAGCATGCAAAGCAATTCCTGGAAGTCCAGTCAGAACAATCGCGCGTGTGTCTCACTCCCTCGCGCGATGGTGCTCTGATTTCCAGGGACTGCCCTTGCATGAGCAGCTTGACCTTGGCCTCTGTTTAGTCACCCCCATTGTTTAAAGGTCGTATTTCCATAATATTTCCATCTGCTGTAATATTATTTACTTTCAAGTACATAAATAAGCTGCGTGGTTTGCACCTGGGTGAGCACTGGTCCTTCCAGAGCCCAGAAGGGGATAAAAGTCAAGCTGCTTGTGAAGTATCAACACTCGCGCGAGTGTATGGGACTATCGCGCGATGGTTCATTTGCGTGCAGGGTGATCCATGCATGCAAGTTGGCCACCGTGTGTGTTAATCTCATACAAAGCCCCTGTTTTGGTATTTCGATCATAGGCGTCGGTTTTTATCCCGCTTTTATTTATTTATTTAAACGTCCCATCCATCCATGATATATCCATCACATCCTGCAAACATGTTACAGTTTTAATCCCCGATTAACTGTTCCCCCGCCCTAATTGGCTAAAAATTGATTAATGAAACAGAACCGCAAACAAATATTTTCGCAAAATGCCTAAGTAGAGACCGATCTCCGGATTGGGCGAGAGGGGTGCCATAAAACCCTTCCCCTCTCGTAACCTGGCTCCCGAACCCAGATATGGTTATGACGGACTGGTTCCTTAACTTTTTCAAATCAAACAGCGCGACAAGTGCTTCGAAATACGGTTCCTTGGGTGTCGGACCTTCAAAACCCGAGTGGCAACTCTGTATTTTGCGAGCGCTTGCTTCCCTGCTCGCGCTCCCTCGATCTGGGCCCTTGCATTTTGGAATTCGGGAATTCCAAGGGCACGCCGCCCACAGTGGCGACTCTGCTGGGGATCGAACCAATATTGGTCTATACTTAGATTTTAATACACTTGAGAACAATCCCACAAAAGTTTGTCAAAACGGTGAGCTTCGCGCTGCCGAAGGTTGGAATGGTGATTTAACGGGACCTTGTGTCCGGCCAATCCGATCTGGGGCTTTTTCGATTTTTCTCTCGTGTAGTTTCTTCTAAATATTGACTAAATAAAGTGGGCCAAATTTGAAAAGGGCATTCGCGAATTTTTGCAATTCTGTTTCAATAAATCGAACTTTTTAGCATTCTCATTTGCATCGATGTGGGATAAGCCTCGTTGGATCGTTTTGGCAATCCGGCACGGTTTACCGGAGCCCGGGGACCCCGAATGACCAACAACCTCCGACGATGATGGGTCATTCTACTGTTCGACTGTTGCTCTGCGGTTACGCGGGTAATGGGAGGTATATCTTTGGCCCTAGTCCGAGGAACCCGTTACGAGCCAAAACCAGCCTTTTGCATATACAAAGCACTAGAACTCTCCAAATTAAGACAGGTACCTGCAGGATAAGATCTACTTGCATCTAACCCCCATATACTGTCTACATGTTACTGCTTTCCTTATCGCATGCACTGTACATGTAACGCCCCGAATTTTGGGTACGTTAAGAAGACAATTTATTGATAAAATCTGTAACGCCCTGAATTTTGGGTACGTTAAAAGGACATTTTATTCATAAAATCAAATGGAGTCTGGCTCGTTATTACAACAAAACTCTCTTAAGAGTTCAATATTTACATAAACGGAGGGGGATTCTAGGGTTCCTAACTACAGCTCCTCAGCTCCTCTATTCTTGCCAGCTCCTCAGCTCCAAAGCCTCCACGGTGATCTGCTTACCCTGATCATCTACAAAGTCTGACACATTATACCAGCGTCGCCACCGATATAATATGTCAGGGTCACCAAAAGGCAACACCGTGAGCTACAAAGCTCAGCAGAGTAATCCCATACCCGCTAACCCATAACTTATAAACAAAACTATAATACAACATCAATTTCCACATGATAAGTATATACACAGTTTAATCAATGACACATCCACATTCATTAATCATCTATCGTTGGTGTCCAAGAGTTTCGGGTTTCTCCTACGCGACTCATCGTAGACTGTGTCAACAATTTCATTTACAAAACAACCTTTCAAAAATCCCTTTGTTTAACACACCCAACCTTTAAAAATCATTTGCATTGGCTCCGTACCGCGGATAACCAAGCTACACACTAAATCTTAAAATCGTTTGCATTGGCTCCGTACCGCGGATAACCAAGCTACACACCCAACCTTGGTTCTGCCGCGCCGGGTTCCCAAGTATCCTCACAATGGTTCCGCCGCGCCAGGTTCCCATTGGCACACAAAAATATTTTGCATTGGCTACGTACCGCGGATAACCAAGCTATACCTCACCCTGGTTCCGCCGCTCCGGATTCCCATGGGAACGCACACATTTTAAAACCCTCGGTTCCGCCGCTCCGGGTTCCCGAGTATTCCCACAATGATTCTGCCGCTCCGGGTTCTCATTGGGTTTTTCAACACACACCACACAATGGGCTACCACGTCCGGCCACATTGCGGTTTTCAAAACATTTCAAAACCTTTTCAAATGTTTCTTTTACATACGCACACAACTCACATAATGCCACCCAAAACTGGTCATTATGTTGTTTCAAAATATTTCCTTCCTCGGAAAACATTTCTTTTAATAAATCACACCCTAGGTGTCATGTTTCTACTTTCTCGGTTCTCGTGTCTCGTTTACATACAAAGACTCCGCGGTAGGACAAACGTAAGCAAGAATCATCCTAACAAGATCATCCAATTCTATATTACTCATCGCGCTCAATATATTACTACTTATAGCATAACGCCACATGTACGGACGCCTTTGGAGTGTATCACTTATGCTTTATTCAAAGCACAACGCCACATGTACGGACGTCTTTGGAGTGAAATCACTTATGCTTTCTTACATACCACAAGCAATACGGGCAATTCATATATGCATACTCATAATCATCTTTAAAGATCAAAATACAAATACTTCTAATCAAACGATAAGTACGTAAATAACGATAACCTACTTTATACTTGAGCAAGTAAATAAATAGGGAGTAAGTAAGGATTTCCTTACAGTTCTTCTAGGCGGTAGTCGGCTACGGAAAGTACGTCGGTGGTCGGGCGGAGTAACTTCCTATGGTGGTCTCCGGTAGCTTCGAAAGAGAAAGGTTTCTCTCGAAACTTCTACTTGACTATTACTACTACTACTTTTGGATCGAGAGGGTGGTCGAGTGGCAGTCTAGTGGCGGCCTAGGTTGAGTTTCTTGAAGAACTCATGAACACTCAAGAACAAAGAAGAACAAAAGCAAGAACAAAGAAAGAACACTAATTTTCTAGAGAGAGAAGTTGCTAGGTGAAGGTGTGAGTTGAATGAGAAGCATGGGGTGCTATTTATAGGCAAACTTCTTGGCTCCTCCCCTCTCTCTATGGCCGGCCCTCTCTCTCTCTAAATCCTCCATGGATTTGCTCCATTAAGTCATCAAATCAACCTTTCAACCAAGTCAAAGCTTGTCCAATCCAAATCTTAGGTGTAAGGCTATGTAATCAACTAAGATCTTAGGCTTTTTAGGTGAATCTAGGTAATTATAATCTAGGTTTAGCTTGTAGTCAAGGTCTAAGGCTAATAAAGGCTAGGATTGTGTCATAATAGTCCATCATAGGTTGTCATTAGGCTTAAATAGACTAAGGCCTAATAAGGTAGCTTGCAAGGCTAGGTTTAGTCCTTGGATTTGATCTTTGGGAGATTTGTTGCAAGGATATAAGACAATGGCACAAGATTTGGGTACTAAACAAATATGGAAGTACAAATGGGGAGTTAAGTTTGGTTAGGGAAAAGATTCTCCAAGGATTGGAGAAAGATCAAGGAAGGATCATGGAAGGTCAAGAAAGTACAACAAAATCTCTCCCTCTCTCTCTCCTATCTCTCTCTCGGCTCTCTCTCTCCTCTCCCTCTCTCTCGGCCTCTCCCTCTCTCGGCCTCTCTCTCCTCTCTCTCTCTCTCTCTCTCTCTCTCTCAAGTACACACACACACACACATATATATATATATATACAAATGCAAGAAAGAATAAGAAAGGTACAAAGTACAAGATTTCTAAAATCAAATACCCAATAAAGAAATCCAATTGGGTACAAAACCCCAATACAAAATAATAAAGGAGTACTTTGGAAAATCTTAGGCTTTAAAGGCTACTAAGGCTAATAAGTACTTTAATAAAAATATGGGTACTTCATTACATGGGCAATAAGGAAAAATGACTAGTTTAATAAGCCCATGTACTTTGGTGAAAGAATAACTCTTTTACCCAATAGATAATAAATACCCTAACTTTTATTATCCAATGGACAATAATAACTAGGGAACTTTTATAGTAAAATAATCAAGGAGTACTTTTGAAGCATGTGACAAAAGCCCTATATTAAATATAGGTGTGGTACCAAGTACCCCAATTAAATAAAAAGGCTAGGATTCTCCCCATTTAAATAATAATAAAGTACAAGTCAAATCAACTTTATTGGAAGGTTCCCTTGTCACATCGGGACTTTATTTGGTCAAAAGTCTCTATTATCCAATGGTCACTAACTTCTCTAACGATTATTAACCAATGGATAATAATTTCCCTTGCGGTTAATAACCATTGGACAAAAGAGTACAAGTACCATTTATTTTAAAATAAGATTTTGAATGACTACATGTACTTTCATAATAAAAAATTTATTATCCAATGGACAAAATTTACCCTTGTGGTTATTAACCAATGGATAATGGAGGGGTGGGAGAATCCCCAATAAAAAATGCATATAAGTACTAGCACATGTTTTTATAAACCATTAAAATATTATATCTTGTATTTTACCAAAATATTTAAAGGAAAGCCTATTGTCCAATGGACAAAAATTACCCTAACCATTATGATCCAATGGGTAAAGACAAAGGTTCAAGAGTTTCAAAAGGTCCAAAATGTTCATCTAGTAACTAGGTGAGTCGGTTGCTTGGTTCCTCCAAGTAGTCGATTGGAAACTAACTAAATTGGTCACGTAGAGTTTCTAGTCGAGACCAAAATCTAACTACAACGAAATTTACAAGAAAACATATAGCCACTCAAAAGAAAATAAGTAAATTAAATAAAATTCAAAATTTTAACGAAATTTATACTGACCAAAATTCAGGGTCGTTACAGTACATACATACCGTTCTGCATAGGGGCATGTTCAGGGCGGCTTCTAGATTGTCTCTCCTTCGAGTCTGTCTTATGTTTATTAAGACGTTGCCATGGCCCGATGAAGAGTCATGCATCTTGATGATGCGTGTTATCAATTTTTCAAAGTCCTTGTGTCAGCAAGATTTTGAGAAATCAAAACTTTCTAAGTCCTTGTTCATATACCCAATTGAAATTTCAAACGAGAAACAAGGGATAACGGAGAGGATGCCGTGATGCTTATACCACCCTGGTTATTGTGCGCAGCACGTACACCGCTCAGGCTATGGCACCGTGTCGCCTACGCCGCCCCGGTTAAGGTATCACGTCATCTACCCCGAGTTATTCCGAGTCCAAAGTTGAAACTTCAAGAACGGAATAGGCAAGGGCTTAGTCTGTTTTGACATCTCTTAGTATTTGTCGATTCAAACAAGGATACATCTCGAAAAGAAATTCGAGGATTTTGGCAGCGTCTGAACATCATGAGATAGGCACGTCTGTAGTCTTAGAGTCTAGGGGTGACACTGACGACGATGGCTATGTTATCATTTTAGTTTTTTTGTTTAAAAGTAAAATTGCTGCAGGGCCCTTATTGCCCCTTTTCTTACAGCAAAGCAAAGCAAAGCACGATTCTGAACCATTGCGCCGCCAAGGAAAGTATCGAGGCAGAAAGCCAAACCCACTTGGGAACGTCTGCATCAGAATTCGGTTCAAAGGCTAGTCAGGTTGCAAGCTCAGTCAGTCACAACGGAAGACTCTCCGTGTTCCTTGTTGGCCGCCTTACAGTCAGGATCACCGTCGGTTATCCAGGAAATTGAATCTCCGGCGTCACCTACCTCTTCGTCCTCGTCAAGTTCATCTGGGACCTCCATTATGGCAGATCATCCGCAACCACTAAGTCTCGAAACCATGCTCATGAATATTCAGAACATCATCGCCACCATGTAAGAAAGGGGTGCTCAGACCGATCCAAATCTCACCAGGCTCAATGACCTTATCAACACTCGTCTTCCGCCAACTGCAGAAGTGGGGGGCGAGGTCGATGAGAATGACCATGCGGAGCCGATCTTTGTTGAAGACCCCAACCACACAGGGCGGATCATAATTCAGCCCAACCCGAGAGAGGCTCGCCCAGAAGCAGCAAACCTGAATCTTGCTGTTGCGAGACCCATTCTAGATCCTAACATGACTGCCCTCATGGCAAAAATCGTCAAGCTGAAGGAATCTGTTTCCAAGTCCGAGAAGATCAGTGCTGGGGGAATTGACCTAGATCGCCTCTGTTTGTATCCTAATGCCAAGCTCCCCGACAAGTTCAAGATGCCTGATATCGCCAAGTTTGACGGGAGCGGCGGCCCAAAGACTCACCTTTATGGCTATCATGCTGCCATGAAACTCTTGGCTGTTGAACCTGAGGCCATGTCCCAGCTATTCCCTCAGACTCTTTCTGGACCTGCTTTTCACTGGTTTCTGTCCCTCGACATCGCCAAAAGGAGGACGTGGGAAGATATTGGTGCTGCGTTTATTTCGCAGTATAGTTACAACTCCCAACTCAGAATGACAACCCGAGAACTTGAGTCCACAAAAATGGAAGCTAAGGAATCCTTCGCGGATTTTGTCAAAAGATGGAGGACGAAGGCAGCTCAGATGACCGATCGCCCGAGCGAGAGGGATCAGCTCCGAATCATCTCCCGCAATCTTCAGCCCGATTATGCTAGGCATTTGATTCTTGTCCAAGCTTCCTCGAACTTTGATACTTTCTTCGAATCTGGGTTGGCTATCGAAATGTGTTACAAAGTGGGATTCTGTCGAGAGGGGAGTCCTCTAACCCTCCGAAATCAAAGCCTCGGGTCTACTCAGGAAACACCAATGCGTTGTTTGGCAGTGGGACATTCTCCAACACGGCAACCAGCGGCACTAACACCTCTTCTTCCAATGCAACCAATCGCATCGCTGAGGTTAACCAGGTGCAAGCCCCTCAAACTAACCGGCTCCGCAATCAGCCCCGCAGCTTCTCCGCATTTGAAGCTCCATTGTCATCCGTTATGGAGAAATTGATCCAGTCAGGGCATCTGAAACCCCTCGACCTGACTCCTCTACCTAAGAACCCTTCACCCAACTTCAAAGCCAATCTTTATTGTGCCTATCACCAAAGGGCTGGTCATCTTATGGACTCTTGCTTCCGTCTCCGACATGCGATTCAGGATCTCATAGATGAAGGGACTCTCCACGCTCCACCTCCACCAACCCAAAAGCCAAACATCCTTTCCAACTCCATGCCCAAGCACAATGCTGCTCCCCACATCAACCAAATATCCCTCAGCTCCACTCATATCAACCCTAACTCCACTATATTCAACCCTACCGACCATATAACCTCAACAGACCAACCCAGGCCGGTTGTGCCCATACCTTTTCAACCCAAAGCTGAGATCTTCTATATTCATCTTGAAGAAGGACAGTCGTCCAATTCCAATGTGCCCTTCGCACGCCTACAGATGAAACATTTGTGTTCAACGCTTCCATCAGCGACCTGTATCACCAGTCCATCCCTTCCATGCAGCTCAACTCTGCCTCTTCCTTGGACAGCCCGTATTTTGATGTGACGGATCCAAACCCCTCTCCGAATTTGATGAGCCATTTTAGGACCGCTGTCCCTCCTCTACCGGAGCAGTAGATTGCTATGCAAGCAGTGGGATGGGCCATAGCTGATAATGACGACTATGCAACTCCCATAATCAATGAATGGACGGAGCTAGAATTAGACGGTTTCCCCCAGAATCCTGAGTACGTTCCTTTTAACCATGCTTGGTATGACGCCTGGATGGCTAATTATGAGGCAGGCATGCTTGACCCTTTGGATGGATTCTCTTTGAGCATGCTATTTCAACAGCCTGAGCCCATTCTGCATGAGGAGGAGTACTATTGGGATCCTGAGCCCGCATGGCAGTTTCCGTTGGAGTTTGACCTTAATCCTCTTCAAGGATATGCTCTGCCCAATCATGAGATTCAGTTTATAGAATAGGGTCTCATTCAGGAGGAAACGTGTGTCTTGGGGGAATGCTTTCTCCCTTCTACTCTCGACAGGCTGGTTGACTCTGTAACTAACATCGAGTATGACCTTACATTTTACATCGTTAACGAGGAACTCTCGTGCCCCACACCGCTTTATCTGATCGAGGAGGATCGCAGCATTATGGTTACAGACCTTGTTCCGCCAGCTGACCTTTGGGACGTTGACGATGTAGTTAATATCCAAGTTAGGTCTGACGTTTGGACTGTCAACCGCTCTTTTGTTGACGGGGGACTCTGGGACGTCCCGTTTGTTGCTAATATGGAGCCTATCGGGGAGGCTGTAGCTGTTAAGGATCCAGACTTCTGGGAGTCGCTGTTGTTGAACGATTTGGCTGAAGACCTAGGTTTGAGCATGGAAGTACCTGTAGCCCCACTGCCCTCTGACAAAGGGAAACGCAAATTGGGGGAGGTCCCTGCTGACCTTTGGGATGATAGTCAAGACCCTCAAGTGGTGCCCTCTCTAGAGAACGTTCTCAACGTTACGAGAAGTGGACGAGTTTTTCAGCCTGCTAGCCTACAAGCTGGGAGCTCGTCCAATTCTTCTAACCGAAGGAATGAACCTTCTGCTTTCTCAAGGTCTGCACCATTTGAGGTACCTCCTAGCTCCCTGAATGATGATATGATTCAGAGGCAACTGAAGCGGATTCCTGCTGCTATATCACTCTGGGGACTAATCTGTTCCTCCCGCGAGCATCGTCGAAAGTTTTGCCACACTCTCTCTTGTCTTGAAATTCAACCAGATGTCACACCTGAAGCAATGATATCTATTATCCTCCCACCTACTTCTAAGCATACCGTGATTTTCACTGACAAGGATCTGCCGATCAAAGGGGTTGATCACAATCGCCCCTTACATATCACTGTTAAATGTAAAGGACTTTGGATTCCAACTGTTCTAATCGACAATGGATCGGCAATCAATGTTTGCCCTTTGAGAGTGGCTTACCGCTTGGGGCTAGCCAAGAAGGACTTTGCACCCTCCAATCTGGCTGTTAAGGCGTACGACAATACTCGTCGCGTGGTCGAGGGCACACTCATGCTCAAACTTGATGCTGAGGGTTTTGAAATGGACGTCGAATTCCATGTAGTTAACATCCTTGCAACCTTCAATCTCCTGCTAGGAAGGCCGTGGCTTCACAAATCTGACATCATGGCTGTACCATCTACTCTTCACCAAAAGGTTATGTTGGGGCTCCCTACCGGTACTTTGACTATCTGCAGGGACTCGGGCATTCGCCCGCTTAAAGAGGATGGCACACCAGTTCTGGGGATTGCGCACGGTGACGAAGATGTTGATCTCGGGGGTATCTCTTTTGACACTTCTGGTTCGGTTTTGGCCATCAATGTAGATGGGGACTTCATCATAAGTTCTGTTGCTTTAGACATCATGAGGAGGATGTCCTATCTACCTGGTCTTGGTTTGGGGGTACGCTAACAAGGGATCCCGGAGTTCCCTGTCTTTCCTTCCTGTGAGGGCCGCTTTGGTTTGGGGTACTCCTCCTCTACCAAGGATGCCAAAAGAAGGATATGCACGGGAAAACCTCGATCTCTCTATGGTGAGCCCGACAGCTACTTTGTGCGCGAGGTGGGGAATGATGTCTACACCGGGCAGCCTGAGCCTTTTGTCGATTCTGTCACTGGGGAGCTGCTACCCGGGTTTGAAGTCTTTGCTGATGACACTTGGTCCTCTAGCGATAAAGAACCGGCAAGGGCAGGATTCAAGAGGAAGCTTAGCGGTCACCCTCACTGTTTAGGGGTCGTGTTTCCATAATATTTCCATCTGCTGTAATATTATTTACTTTCCAGTACATAAATAAGCTGTGTGGTTTGCACCTGGGTGAGCACTGGTCCTTCCAGAGCCCAGAAGGGGATAAAAGTCAAGCTGCTTGTGAAGTATCAACACTCGCGCGAGTGTATGGGACTATCGCGCGATGGTTCATTTGCGTGCAGGGTGATCCACGCATGCAAGTTGGCCACCGTGTGTGTTAATCTCATACAAAGCCCTTGTTTTGGTATTTCGATCATAGGCGTTGGTTTTTATCCCACTTTTATTTATTTATTTAAACGTTCCATCCATCCATGATATATCCATCACATCTTGCAAACATGTTACAGTTTTAATCCCCGATTAACTGTTCCCCTGCCCTAATTGGCTAAAAATGATTAATGAAACAGAACCGCAAACAAATACTTTCGCAAAATGTCTAAGTAAAGACCGATCTCCGGATTGGGCAAGAGGGGTGCCATAAAACCCTTCCCCTCTCGTAACCTGGCTCCCGAACCCAGATATGGTTATGACGGACTGGTTCCTTAACTTTTTCAAATCAAACAGCGCGACAAGCGCTTTGAAATACGGTTCCTTGGGTGTCGGACCTTCGAAACCCGAGTGGCAACTCTGTATTTTGCGAGCGCTTGCTTCCCTGCTCACGCTCCCTCGATCTGGGCCCTTGCATTTTGGAATCCGGAAATTCCAAGAGCACGCTGTCCACAGTTAACGACATTCACCTCAGCAATGACGAATACAACACTATAACTCTTCACAAGCCTAGAGATCTAGCCCCTATACACAATCCTAGTGTCCAATTGACTCTCCGAGATTTCCATCTAGAAGGGGCGGTGATCAAGCGCCTCTTCCGACTGGATCTCATCGGCAGTTGCTTGGGTGTCCAGAAGACACATACTGTTTCTAAACACCCTACCTATAACTCTCATCTTTCTAAGTCAACCTTAACTACATATAAATCATTATTTAGGTTCAGCTTGCCCTACTTATGCTCACATTCACAACCTCAATAACTGCCTCGATAACGACCGCCCACAATACGACTAACCACAAATGTTACCTCAACCTCTAATACCTCAAAGACACTTTCCAGCTCTATTCCCGACATATACCTTACTCCCCTTGTACTTAACATAACCCATATCACACGAAACTTACCCCACGCATGTAAAACTTAACACATAATCCAAGCGATTCAAATAGAAACATATCAAACATTCATCTCATAAGTCACATCAATACTCTATCTATTTCATCACATACTAACATGTATCTTGTTTCGCACTTCAATATTGCCACAACTCACAACCGCTACAATGAGGTCAAAGCCTCCAACTTCCCAACACATGGCAATGACTCTATGTCACTTTGCCATAATACAAAATGCAACACCGCAATGATGTACTAACTCATTCATGCAAGCACACATGTGTTTTGAAAACGAATGTAGCGATTTTGTTTTGAACCCATTAGACTAAGTCTCCCTACGGTCTCTAAGTATTCTAACCTAACGCTCTCATACCAATTTGTCACGCCCTCGATTTATAACATAAATTAACAATACCATTTGAAATACAAAGTCCTCACAATAGTATGTACAATACCCCAAAATACAATACAGTTTCCGATTCCATAAATTGGTCTACAAATACAATCTTTCAAAGTAGGAATTTCATAACAAAGTCGTTTGTTATACAAGAATAATAAAGTACTCTCCAAAGTAGCTTTAATCGATAATGTCAGCTTGCACTCCAAGTACTCCATGACCATGACCATGACCTGCAATGAACCTGAAATGGTAGGTTGAGCAAACACGTGCCCAATAGAGAAATCTACACAACTATTATATACAAATGGGATGACAGGTGGAATGAATAACAGAAGCAAGGTACGGTATCTCAAATGATGAAACGAAAGACAACTAGTAATTTTCCCAAGGTCGAAGACAATGAAGTACCGTGACTACACACTAAAACTCTAATTCAACCACGAGGACTTATTATCTATATGATTTTCTCATGACTACCACTGTCCCTCATATTACTTCATGTAGGGGGATGAAAACAATTAATACTTCGGATCACCTTGGATTGCAACGGCTTGTTCGTGCCTTTTCACCGGAACCCTAATTCGTCGTCGGAACCCTAATCTGCAAAATAGATAGAGGGTGAGTGCACATCTGCCTCTCGTGGCAAAGGCCCTCCGATGGCAAAGTTAGTATCACGTACTTGTCAATAAACCCTAATTATCAATAGGAGATCTCAAATAATACAACGTATTACGTACCTTTTTCCTCTAGGTTTACCTCATATTTATAGATTTGCGTATGCTTGCTGCTGAAGCATCCCTGTTGCCCTAGGATTCCTATTTCGTATAGGAATCCCTGGATATCCAAGATTCTCGTTTTCCTTATCAATTCATTACTTTAGTCTTTTTAGGACTCCTTTCCATAACTGGCCAAACATCCCATTATCGTTTGGTATCTTTTCCAGATCCTACATTCTCGGGATCTCATTCCTTAACGGAATACCACTGTTTCTGGATTCTTTCAGAATGTTCCCTATGATCCAACACTTGACTGGAGCTCTTTCTTTGTTCGGCCATCTCGTTGCCGAACAGACTTCCTGGACCAGCTACTTCACATGTAACTTGGTCCAAATGTAATCAGAATGTCTCTATCTGCTGAACAGTTTAGTTTACACCAATGACTTCTCATGTCATTGTCCTTTATCGCTATTCAATAGTCTGTTCGGCGATTAGCCCTGTCCAATCTTTCACATGTTTTTATACATCACGTATTCGGCAATTAGATGTATCTGTTCGGGAATACCTCCCTACAATTGCTCCCCAGCTTTACTTATTTGCCACTGTTCGGGGGCAATAGGTAAAGCTTTTATAGACAAATGTTTTAGACCGAACTCTTACGATCCCGTGCAGTCATAATTTTAATATTCATTTGATGCTTTGGCGCCTTTGTATTTGTACCGTCTCGAGGCAATGACTCCACGTGGCGCGTCTCGTATGCTTTACATTTAATATGAACTTACGCTTTGTCTAAATGACGTTAATATGTCGTCAGTTCAATCCCTTTCTCCCGTTACTTAAAAAGTAACGGTGTGAGATGAGACGTTTCGTTTCCGTCCCTATCACTTAAACCCCAAAGAGGATACTTTTGGATTTTTTCACCAAAACTTGAACTCTCTCCTTCTCTCTCTAAAAGCAGGCGAAAATATCCCGCCTCTCATCCTCCATCGCCGTCGTCTGCAAATTCGATTGCATCCCAAAAAATCGTCACAATATCTTTGTAAGATCCTCGCTCTTACTTCATTTTTAGTCCATTCTGAGATCTCAGAACCGCTGGTTTTTAGGGCTAGTTCATACCCTTTTCTAATTTCATAGCTTTCTTTTGATTATCTCTATGGCGGATGATAATGATAACCCTCCTAAACCCAGTAAGTTTAGGAAACTTTGTGAAACTTCTACTGCGATGGCAGCATTTAGGGCAGAATATAATGTCCTGACAATGTGGGCCTCGAACTTGCCCCCTGGGTGCAGATAGAGACGGAGGTTCATGGGACAGAATGTGTATCCCAATAGTAGCCATCGTTGAGGGAGGAGTTCGATTTCCCCTTCACCCATTACTCCGTCAAATCCTGAACTGGTATCGACTCACACCAATGCAGGTTTCGACCAATTTCTTTAGGTTAGTGATGGGTGTAGTGGCCTTAAATAGGATCTTGGGGACCCAACTGGGGATTTGGGACATCCAATGGTGGTATAGCATCGTGCTAAACCCCGAATACAACACGTACTATTTCAAGGTTAGGAAAGCAGATAAGCGTCTCGTGCTTAACTTGCCAGACTCTGCTTGTGACCACGAGATTGATTTTCTCTACGTAACGGGAGCGTTCGAGCCAATAGGGGAGGACGGCCAAGTGGTGGGTTTGCATTGCTGAACACTCAATTTTATGGGTGGAAAATGCTCTGCCGAGCAAACAAGCTTCAACCGCTTTAGATGATTTGGAGGAGGACGTTGATCAGCAAATTGAAGACTTTGCTGAGGCTGATGAAGAGACACCTGCTGACAACCGTGGTACTATTGTTGATGATTCACTTGTTCAAGATACGACTAATTGAACCTATTAACTTGGAGGAGAATCAAGTTGGAGATGGTGCTGTGACCGGGACCAGTACTGATGTTCCACATGAAACTCCTCCAGAGGTCCAAAATGTGGACCGATAGGTAAGTGGTTTGACATGAACTGTTTTAATGTTTTGAAACGTTTTGGTTGGTCTTGTGTGACCGTAAGTTGTTTGGCCCTGAGTGGCACCAGTACTTTTTTTTAAAAACTTTTGATGATACAGGTATTCGGTCCCTTGCGGCATAACTTTATAATTTTGCTTGGCTCCTTTCATTTGTTTGCATGTGTTCGGATGCAAATGATTTTATCTAAGTATTCGTACTTTGATCCGTTAATCTCATGTGCATAAGTGTTCAGTACTTCTAGCAAATCCTGTACTTGTAAACCTCTTTCTGAGTTTCATGTACTTAAATACTTTCTAAGTCTCTCGTACTTTGAAGAGCATACAAGTGTTTCATACTTGTGTTTGTTTAACTTCCAAGTTTCACGTACTTAAAAATCCATACAAGTGTTTCATACTTGTATTTTAAAAACATACAAGTGTTTTCATACTTGTTAAGTTTCATGTACGTAAAAATCCATACAAGTGTTTCATACTTGTATTTTAAGAACACATAAGTGTTTTCATATTTGTTAAGTTTCACGTACTTAAAAATCCATACAAGTTTTTTCATACTTGTGTTTGTTAAGTTTCACGTACTTAAAAATCCATACAAGTTTTTTCATACTTGTGTTTGTTAAGTTTCACGTACTTAAAAATCCATACAAGTTTTTTCATACTTGTGTTTGTAAGGTTTCACGTACTTAAAAACCATACAAGGTTTTCATACTTGTGTGTGTTATAGGTGCCTGTTTCTTGCTCCCCAATACGAATGATGGAAACCAAGCCCGTAGTTCGTATTTTAAAGACAAATACCAAGAACGCAATAGTTATACTGCAAAAAGTGATTATATTCATAATCTGTGAAACTCAAGAGGGCGTTATTCATACCCCTTGCAACTAAAATAACAAAACTAGAACAAGGGAATTATATTCATAATTCCCACATAAGTACGTAGTGCAATCTAAAACATAACTTAATGCTTCTAAACAAAGAATTTTCGTAGATTATGGACATTCCAAGGCATCGGAACTGGATTACCATCCAAATCTGCCAATTTATAGGCCCATATGCCTACAATCTCGGTTACTCGATACGGGCCTTCCCAATTGGCCCCCAGTTTGCCTTCGTTGGCCACCTTGGTATTGCCGAGCACCTTCCGTAGCACTAGGTCCCCAACACCAAATTCTCAAGGATGAACATGCTTATTATAGCTCCTTATCAACTGTTCCTGGTAGGAAGCCAAATGGATCAGGGCCCTTTCCCTCCTTTCCTCGGCGAGATCAAGCTCAATTTCAAGGGCCTTGTCATTGCCCCACTTTCGACTAGTGCGGTTCTATTAGTCGGAAGACCAACTTCCAGAGGTATAACAGCCTCTGTTCCATATGCCAATGAATAGGGGGTCTCTCCCGTAGACCTCCTAGGCGTTGTTCGGTGAGCCCACAACACTAATGGTAACTCGTCAGGCCACTTCCCTTTAGCTTTGTCCAGCCTTTTCTTGATCCTGTCAAGGATAGTTTTATTAGACGCCTCTGCCTGCCCATTACTCTGAGGGTAGGCTGGGGTGGAATAAAAATTTCGTATTCCATACTGGACACAAAAAGCCTTGAATTTCTTCTGAAATTGGGATCCATTGTCTGTGATCAATGAGTAAGAGACCCCAAAGCGAGTGATGATGCTCTTCCATACGAACCTTTCTATCATGGGTTCAATGATTTTGGCTAGTGGTTCTGCCTCAATCCACTTAGTAAAATAGTCTATTGCAACTAGCAGAAATTTTTGATTCCTAGTGGCTTTGTGTAATGGACCCACGATGTCCATTCCCCATTGAGCAAACGACCAGGGAATCATCAAAGGCACCAGATCTTCGGCGGGTGTTCGAATCATTGGTGAGAATTTTTGACACTCTCACAAATCTTCACATACACCTTTGCATCTTCCTGCATGTGTGGCCACCAGTAGCCTTGGGTAATTGCTCGGTGGGCAATGGATCTGCCTCCAGCATGGCTCCCACATGTTCCCTCGTGGATTTCATGAAGAAACTTCTGCACCATCTCAGGATGTACACATAGCAAATACAGTCCTGTAAAGGATTTTCTGTATAACTTATCCTCTGGGGACAACCAAAACCTAGCAGATTTAATCCTTATCTTATGAGCCTCCTTTTTGTCAGAAGGGAGTATCTCGTCTCGTAAGAACTCCATGATTGGGTCCATCCAACTTGGTACTTGGTTCACGTCCAAGACCAAGTCTACACTCCTCCCAATGCTCGGCTCATTCAGATATTCTACTGCCACCTTCTTTTTGAACTCAGTTGGTACAGCTGCAGCCAACCAAGCTAATGAATCTGCATGAGCATTCTGTCCAGAACTTATCTGTTCAATATATACCCTTTCGAAGGTATCAAGTAGGTCCTTGGCTGCCTGTACGTAGGCCACCATCTTTTCACTTCGAGTTTCATATTCCCCGGACAGTTGATTGACCACAAGCTGTGAATCACAATACACCCTAACCCGTTCCGCTTTCTGCATGAGCATTCTGTCCAGAACTTATCTGTTCAATATATACCCTTTCGAAGGTATCAAGTAGGTCCTTGGCTGCCTGTACGTAGGCCACCATCTTTTCACTTCGAGTTTCATATTCCCCGGACAGTTGATTGACCACAAGCTGTGAATCACAATACACCCTAACCCGTTCCGCTTTCAGGGTTTTTGCACTCCTTAATCCAGCCAAGAGTGACTCATACTCAGCCACATTATTTGACGCACTAAAACCAAGCCGAACAGATAATTCGATCAAAACTCCTTCAGGGGGAAAAAGGACAATCCCAATTCATGAACCAGTATTACATGCTGATCCATCAACAAATAACTTCCATTCCATAGGGTCATGTTCGGCTGGGAGTTGATTCTTCATGGGTGATATCTTGTCGCATGCTCCTTTCTCGTAGGAGGTAGGGGAGCCACCGTAGGAGAAAACTCCGCCACAAAATTAGCAAACACTTGGCCTTTGATTGCCGTGCGTGACTGATAATCGATATCGTACTGGTTTAACTCGACGGACCATGTCGAGATCCTTCCCGAGAAGTCTGCTTTTCGTAGCAGTGATTTTAATAGAAACTCAGTATAAACCACAACCTTGTGGCTTTGGAAGTAGTGTGGCAATTTCCTTGTGGTTGTCCTAAGTGCCAGGACAAGTTTTTCTAAAGGCAGATATCTCGTCTCTGCATCCAGCAATGTCTTGCTAACATAATAAATAGGGATTTGTTCGATTCCCAAATCCCTTAACATGACTGCACTTACTGCATGCTCAGAAACGGCTAAATACAGAATTAAAGACTCACTTGGCTGTGGAGTTGACAAAAGTGGGGGCTTGGCCAGATAATTCTTCAGATCCTGAAAGGCCTGCTCGCACTCTGCTCCCCATTCGAATCCCTCCCTCTTTTTCAACAATTGAAAAAAGGGTCTGCACTTGTCACTTGACCTGCTGATAAATCTATTAAGTGCTGCAGCCATTCCAGTCAACCTTTGGACTTCCTTAGTGGTTTTAGGACTTTGTAGCCTTTGTAGGGCTGTGATTTGATCAGGGTTAGCCTCAATCCCTCTCATGGTCACCAAATGGCCCAGGAACTTTCCTGAACCGACTCCAAATGCACATTTCGAGGCGTTGAGTTTCAGTTTGTACTTCCTCAGGATTTCGAAAGCTTCTTTTAAATCTGCTATGTGCCCCCGTTTATCTTGACTTTTCACCACCATATCATCTATGTAAACTTCCATAGTCTTTCCAAGGAGCTTTTTGAATATGATGGTTGCAAGTCTTTGGTATGTTGCCCCAGCATTCTTTAGCCCAAACGGCATAACACTATAGTAGTACAACCCTCGTGGTGTGATAAATGAGGTCTTCTCTTGATCAGGCCCAAACATAGCAATCTGCTGATATCCTCGATATGCGTCAAGAAAACTCATTTGCTCGTAACCAGCGGTTGCGTCAACCAACTGGTCGATCCTCGGAAGAGGAAAGCTATCCTTTGGACAGGCTTTGTTCAGGTCTGTGAAGTCTACGCAGACTCGCCACTTCCCATTCTTTTCCTTCACCACAACGGTGTTGGATAACCACTCTGGGTAGTAGACTTCACGTATTGCTTTGGCCTCCAGTAAGCGATCGACCTCTTCAATTACTGCATCCACATGTTGCACGGCTGCCCTCCGTTTTTTCTAAATGATCGGCTTATGCTGAGGATCAACGTTTAAATGGTGACAGATCACACCTGCATCCACTCTGGGCATTTCCTCGGGCACCCATGCAAATACATCAACATATTTTTTCAAAAATCTTATCGATTCAGCCTTTTCGTCCGCTGGTAATGATTCTCCGATTAAGAAATATCTTTCAGGATCAGTCTCGTTGATCTGAATCTTCTCCAAACCTTCAACCACCTTTTCAGCCGGACTTCTTCCGACATCCTCGATAGTTGGTTGATCTGGTATTTCTAACGTATGGACGTGGTGGGCCTTTGGGGCTCTTTTTATGATGGAAATCAAACATTGTTGGGCCACTTTCTGATTGCCTCTAAGTACCTCAACCCCATTCGATCCTGGGAATTTCACCATTTGGTGATAAGTCGAGGAGACTGCTCTCATCTTGTGCAGCCATGTCCTCCCTATAATGGCGTTATAGGAGGAAGGAACATCGACTACTAAAAAATCTGTCCTCAACACCACTGATACAGCCCAAACAGGTAGTGTTACCTTTCCAAGAGGCCAGACTGCTCCTGCACCGAACCCAATCAGAGGTGTTGTAGATTGCTCTAAGTCTGTTTGGGCCAGCCCCAGCTTTTTAAACGCATCGTCGTACATCACCTCTGTACAACTTTCTGAGTCTACCAGAATCCTCTCAATGTCATATTCCCCAACTCATAGGGTTATGACCAAAGCATCGTTGTGGGGTATTTGGACTTCTCCCAGGTCATCATCTGTGAATGCTATGCTTTCATTGCACACATTATTCTCTCGCCCTCTCTTGTTTCCAAGTCGCATCACATGCTGATCGTGCTTGACTTGCCTTTGTAACAGCCTAACCTCATTTCTCGTATACGGTGTGGCCAACCCATGTATCATGTGGATTAGTCATTTAGGATTTTGCTCGTAACCCAGTTCCATGGCTTTCCCTTTCTCCTTTGGATCCTCCTGGATAAATTCTTTGAGATAGCCCCGAGAGACCAAATCATCAAGGTGTCTCTTGTACATCTCACAATCCTCAGTCATATGGCCCCAATCTTTTTGGTAACTGCAGTGCTGATTCGTAACACGTTTAGCGTCCTTGTCTCCGCCTAGACTTGGGGGCCATTTAAAATAGGGCTGATTCTTTATTCGATAAAGAATCCTATAAATTGGTTCCTTCCAAACCGTAGTGATAGAAAAGAAGGATTTGGGGTCTGGAGCTTGCTTTTCCTTGTACGGCTCTTTTTTAGCCTGCCCATACTCCCTTCTCTCTCTATAAGTTTTGGGTTCTGGCTTATCCACTTTTTTGACAGGTGCCTTCGGGTGTTCGGCAACAGTCCTGCCATCCTCACGGAGTATGTCATCCTCCATTCTGGCGTGTTGCTCTATCCGCTCCATCAATTTAGCCAATGTGGCTACCGGATGTTTATTCAATGAGTGACGCAGCTCTCCCCGAACAGGCAAACCAGTTTTGAAGGTGGCAATTGCATACTCCTCACTGCAGCTTTCAATCTCGTTGAAAGTTTCCCCATACTTCTTTGCATAATCCCTGATCTGCTCGTTCTCCTCTTGTTTCATGGTGGAAAGACTTTCAAAGGTCTTTGGGGCTTTTCTGCTTGTTAGAAACCGAGCAGTGGATTCCTCAGCCAACTGCCTCCATCCTCATATGGATCGTGGGGCCAGTTTATGAAACCAGGCTAAAGCCACCTTGCCGAGGCTGGAGGGGAACATCTTGCATAAGATGGCATCATCTCCCTCGTGCATGAACATAGCCTGCTGATAATGCTGTATGTGAGCTACGGGATCCGTATTTGTCTCGTAAAGCACGAACGTACCGTGCTTCACTTTGCTCGGCAACCTAGCTTCTTGTAGCCTCTTTGCAAAGGGGGAGGCTGCAATATTACTTAGGGCCTTGCATGTCGCTTCTCGTGCAGTCACTGTCCCATCCTCGAGTTCCTTCGATTTGTGAGCCGTAGGCTTGACCCAATCAGCATCAGGCCTCTCATACCTGTCTCGATGATGCTTCCTTGTTTCCTCCTCTTCTGGGGTGGAACTTCGATCTCTGCTTCACCTTTTTCGTGAAGAAGCCCTTCTATCCGGTGTTCGGCTTTTACTTCTGTTTCTCCTTTTTCGTGGAGAAGCTTCGTATCATCCTTTGTTAGGCCTCCTGCTCCTTCTCCCTCATGAATGAGCGTGCTTATGGACTACCAGAGTCCGTCCGTCCTTCTGGGAATTCCTACGAAAAAGTCCAGAATCTTTTGCGTGCTCTCGTACCCGCTGCAATTCCTATATCTCGTACTCTCGTTTTCTAATTAAACGAGCATACTCCTCGATTTCCCTTCTCTTTTTATCGAGGACATCGTTATCATTGTGTATACTTCTTGAATGGGTGACTGACTCTTCTCTTCGATGAGACTTACTCCTTCTCGTGAAGCCAGTAGCAGTTTTGTCTCCTTTTTCTTTGGAGTTATCTCTGTCATGTCTACCAGTGGGCTTTCTCGGAGCGCCTGGTGGGGATTTATCTCTTCCCCCACCCAACTGGTCCTTTGAGCTAAACGGCGTAGCTGGATCTTCTTCCATTATGATTATTTTTCTGAAAGATTGTTCGTTTCCCACAGACGGCGTCAATTGTAGGGGGATGAAAACAATTGATACTTCGGATCAACTTGGATTGCAACGGCTTGTTCGTGCCTTTTCACCGGAACCCTAATTCGTCGTCGGAACCCTAATCTGCAAAATAGATAGGGGGTGAGTGCACCTCTGCCTCTCGTGGCAAAGTCCCTCCGATGGCAAAGTTAGTATCACGTACTTGTCAATAACCCCTAATTATCAGTAGGAGATCTCAAATAATACAACGTATTACGTACCTTTTTCCTTTAGGTTTACCTCATATTTATAGATTTGCGTATGCTTGCTGCTGAAGCATCCCTGTTGCCCTAGGATTCCTATTTCGTATAGGAATCCCTGGATATCCAGGATTCTCGTTTTCCTTATCAATTCATTACTTTAGTCCTTTTAGGACTCCTTTCCATAACTGGCTAAACATCCCATTATCGTTTGGTATCTTTTTCAGATCCTACATTCTCGGGATCTCATTCCTTAACGGAATACCACTGTTTCTGGATTCTTCCAGAATGTTCCCTATGCTCCAACACTTGATTGGAGCTCTTTCTTTGTTCGGCCATCTCGTTGCCGAACAGACTTCCTGGACCAGCTACTTCACATGTAACTTGGTCCAAATATAATCAGAATGTCTCTATCTGCCGAACAGTTTAGTTTACACCAATGACTTCTCATGTCATTGTCCTTTATCGCTATTCAATAGTCTGTTCGGCGATTAGCCCTGTCCAATCTTTCACATGTTTTTATACATCACGTGTTCGGCAATTAGATGTATCTGTTCGGGAATACCTCTCTACACCTGTTCGAGAATACCTCCCTACACTTCGAATCACCATTCCGATATCTTGACTTATGAAACTATCGTAATCAAAGAATCGCAACACCAATGTCTTTCGTATCACTTACACTTTCACAATGATAGCCCATTTCCATTCACATCGTGTCACAATTTCCTCATCATTCTGTATCATGAGCAAAAGCTCCTGCCGGGCCAATTAAGAAATCCCGATACTCCCCACTAGTTCTGTCGTCACTGATGGAGCTAATTCAAGTCACACATCAAAGGTCACCATACCATAATTTCTTCGATACACTTTACAATTTAGTCATTCATCTCAGTCACATATAATGAATTCACATTGAAAACTTATTCACATAGAAGTAGTATAGATAATTTCACCTCAATCAACTCCCAATCGTTACGTTAGTAGTTTCTCATCACCATACAAGCACTCACACATCAAAAGATAAACTCTCACAACGAGTTCATAGATTTCCACCTTGCAACTCGCAAAATCGTATAAGTTACACAAGAGGTGTTCCACATATCAAACACAAGGAAATGTCTCATGTATCCATGCCTAGCATTGTTTAACTCAAAGAAGTGTTCTATGTGTTCGTTTTTCACTTCGCATGTCAACACATACAACCTTCGACCACTTATACTCCTTATATTCTCTAAACCCTCGTTTTGGTGTCAAACGACTCATACGGAACCCAACGACCACTACCAAGCGTTAAGTATACCACTAGCCTCGTCAAACCATTCAACTAGTACTCAAGGGAACCTAAGAAAACCCATGTTTCACCCAAACGATTCTAAGGAAAAAGGATTTCCCAACGTATACGAACATATCTATCTTATTTTGGTTGTCAAATATTATCGGTTAAGAATTGGGAGATGAGACCACCACCATTGGAGAGTACATTTCCGGTACATGAATTTCGATATAAAATTTGCCCAAAACAGAGTTTGGATGAAAAAGTTATGCCCGTTCGAAGTTTTGCCAAAATGCTGAATTTATCATTTCCTACCGGTAGGACACAGTTTCCAACCGGTAGGATACCATGATTTCACGAAAATGACATTACTGGATAGCTTTTCTATCGGTAGGACCAAAACTCCTACCGGTAGGACCTGGGTTTTCAGTGCACGATTTTCAGACTCCACCAGAACATTTCTAACAACGAAAACAACAATCTAAAGCACGATTCAAACACCAAATCAACACATACACACATAATAGAAATGAGAAATCCCTACCTCAATGGTTTTGAGTAAAACCCGACCCTTTGACCCAGTCAACCGTAGCTCCACGAGGTCCGATCATGATTTTTCTTGGATATTCGGAAAGCCCGTACTCCGAATAGCAACTTTAATATTCGGGCTTTGTCTGGAATCTGACCCTAGGTGAATGAAATCGAAGAGAGAAGAGAGGAGAGAAAGTTTCGGAGGAGAGGAGAAAGCGATAGCCATGAGAGAATGAGAGAATAGGGAGGAGAAATAATTCTCCTGGGAAGAATTATAGAAGTGGGGAGCAATCCCCCGCTTCTCGGACCACACACTCACACGTGCACCTCTCACATAATTACCTTTATATCCTTCTACGAACACGTCACACCGAATATCCGTACTGTCTATTTCGACGGGCCGTATGTTTATAAAAGAAAAAATACGACCTCAAAAATACGGGTCTCTACAAGAGAGGAAAGGAACACAACCTTTGGACCCTTTTACCCGGATTGTATGTCACAGAGAAGAACCCAATACCTTCAACTCAGTCAATAGATCCAACAAATCAGCCTTCAAATGTTAGCCTTTGTTAACTTACACACACACACAAAAAGCCTTTACTCTGTCGAGTTGCTTTTGTGCACCAAACCCTGGAAAAGCAAATCAATCAAATGGAAATCAAAACTGCTACCCAGGAATTAAAAGTTCTTGAATTAATTCTAGTGATTCTGAATCACAGGAGGAATCGGGTGATTAGGCCAATGAGATATCTGATTAGGACCAAGAAGAAGATACTTCTTCAAGTTCAGAAGAAGAAGAAGTTTCTAATGACTGTAAATGTAATAATCCCTAATGTTCGACTTCCGATAATTATTGGAATGCTATTGTTGAAATGAATGGATTAAGTATAAATGTTCTTACTAATAAACAACAAAGTTTATTAGACATAATAGATCAAATTGATGATCCTCAATTAAAAATGAAAATCATTGAAACTTGCATCTCTTCTACTACTGAAGAAGAGGGGGAACAACCTCATATACCCAATAAGACTTATAGTCTCAAGAATGTTTTAGACAGATTGGAACAGATGGATAGTAACAAACTTGTTACTATTCCTGATCTTCAGGGAGAAACAAATATTTTAAAAACAGAAATAAAATTATTAAAATCATTTCAAAATAAAGCTACTCAGGAGCTTTGTGACATGAATAAAAAATAAATTTCTCTAGAAAAAGGAGATAAGAGTCATATTGATGATTCTAATTATCTTAATATTATTAATAACGTGGTCTACCAAAAATGGTATGTCAGAATCAATCTGGTTATACAAAAAGAATATACTATCAACAATATTATTGCATTAGTTGATAGTGGAGCAAATATGAATTGTATCCAAGAAGGTATTGTTCCAACTCAATATTTTGAGAAAACTTCTCAGAGTCTCACTAATGCAAGTGGTTCTAAAATGATCATTAAATACAAGCTTAACAATGTATACATTTGTAATAAAGGTGTTTGTCTGGAAACAACTTTTCTTTGTATAAGGAATCTCCAGCAAGAGTTAATTTTAGAAACTCCTTTCTTGGCAATGTTAATGCCAATGCAAACCAATACTGCTGGAATTACTGCTCATATAGAGGGTAAGGAAATCTTCTTTGAATTTGTTTTCCCCCCTGTCTATAAGGAAATAAATGATATCATGAGAAAAATTTCTAATAAGGATAAACAAATAAATTTTCTTCAAAAAGAAATAAAAATCATGAGTATTGAAGAAACGTTACAAAAACCTGTAATAAGGGAGAAAATTTCTCAAATAGAAGAAGATTTTCATAAGGAAATCTGTAGTGTTATCCCTAATGCATTTTGGGATAGGAAAAAATATATTGTTTCACTCCCATATGAGAAGGACTTTGATGAAAGAAAAATTCCAACAAAGGCTAGGCCTTCTCAAATGAAACAAGAATATTTAAAAATGTGTCAAAATGAAATTGACGATCTGCTTAAAAAGCAACTAATTAGAAAAAGCTACTCTCCCTTGGAGTTGTACAGCTTTTTATGTCAATAAAAATGCTGAGAAAGAACGAGGTGTTCCAAGGTTGGTGATTAATTACAAACCTCTTAATGAAGTCTTGATGTGGATAAGATATCCCATACCTAATAAAAAAGATTTGCTAGATAGACTGAATAAAGCAGTTATCTTCTCTAAGTTTGATCTAAAATCTGGATACTGGCAGATTCAAATTCAAGAATCTGATCGTTATAAGACCGCTATTACTGTTCCTTTTGGTCATTACGAATGAAATATAATGCCCTTTGGTTTGAAGAATGCACCTTCAGAATTTCAAAATATTATGAATGATATTTTTTATCCATATGCTGATTTTGCCATATGCTACATTGATGATGTTCTAATATTTTCTCAGAACATTGATCAGCATATCAAACACCTTAGAATTTTCAAAGATGTTATCAAAAGGAATGGTCTTGTTGTCTTAGCTCCTAAAATGAAATTATTTCAGACAAAAGTCAGATTTTTAGGACACAATAGTCATCAGGGGAAAATTATCCCAATTGATAGAAGTATAGAGTTCGCTTCTAAGTTTCCAGATGAAATAAGGGATAGAACTCAATTGCAAAGGTTTCTTGGAAGTCTCAACTATATAGGAGACTATTATAGGGAGCTAGCCCAAGATTCGGCTATCTTATATGAAAGACTTAGGAAGAATCCTCCTCCTTGGACACATAGTCACACAAAAGTTGTCCAAAAGATTAAATTAAAAGCTAAGCAACTTCCATGTTTAGCTATTGCTAATCCAGAATGGAAGAAAATTGTAGAAACAGATGCCTCAAATATGGGATATGGTGGCATTCTAAGACAATATAATCCAAATTCTGGAAAAGAAGAATTGGTGAGGTTCACTTTCGGACTTTTCAAAAATGCACAAGTTAATTATAGCACAATAAAGAAAGAAATACTTTCTATTATTAAATGTATAAATAAATTCCAAGATGATTTATTAAATCAATAATTTTTACTAAGAATTGATTGTAGTGCCGCAAAGTAGGTTTTAAAGCGGGATATTAAAAACCTTGCCTCAAAGCAAATTTTTTCTCGTTGACCGTCTGAATTATCTGCCCTTGATTTCGATATAGAATACATTCAAGGAGAAAATAATTCTCTTCCTGATTTTCTTACCTGTGAGTTCTTGCAGGGTTGATGGTCAATCTGTTCTACCCCAATATTATGGAATTGGAGACTTTCCTACGAATTGCATGTCCCTCAATGACAGAAGAACGAATAAAATACCTAGTCACAAAAGATAAGAAATTTCGGGATGCCAAGAGAAAATGCTCTCAAGCAAATTGGGAACAAAATTTCCTGGGAATTACCCAGACAAGATATTATTTTCAAAGATGTCGGAATTACCCAGACAAGATATTATTTACAAAGATGGGCTAATGCTAGACAAGCATTATTCCAATTTTATGATGAATATGGATGTTCCAGTATTGAGGATCGAGAGGAGCTTCAATATTTTAAAACAAAACTTCTTGATTATCCATATCCTCAAGCTCAATATCCTTGGATATAGTATTCAGGGAAAGACCTTGAAGTCTTTTTTGCAATTCTTTGACTAATTCAACATTCTCGTTTGGATTTTTTAAATTAAATCCAGTAATGGACACAGGTGGTCGAATATTGGAAGGAGAAATTTCATTCTTCTCCATTTTCTTGGGTTTAAGATCCATAACTGGACCACTTATTTGGTTAACCTGTTCTTCAATTCGAGTTAATTGGTCACCAACAGTATTAAGAATTAAGTTGGTATAGTTATTCTGTTTATGAATCCTACCATTAACATTTGTGTTTGTAGGTTTTACGAACGCTACAGTTTCTAAAGAAGGTTCAGAGTCTGAACTTCCTTCCACAGACAGAGGGACAATTGGAGGATGCATTGAAGAGATCAGTATTCCCGTCATTGATCTCCAATTTCTCTTATAATCTTGGATGACATTTATTGATCTACAACAATGTAAGACACTATGCTAATAAGTGTAAGACCGAGGAATCGGGTGATCACTATGCTAATACGTGTAAGATAATCTGTTAGTGCAAGTATTTATTATTCTAGCATGAAGATGCCTTTCAAATAAAAATCAATTTAACAAAAATTTAAATGAAAGAAAGCATTTTAGGTAGTGGGACATCACCCAAGTCACATTCGGATTTGTTCGGCCATGAGGACCCGGGAAGGGTAATTTGGCCTTGCTCCAGTAAATCGTTGACAGACATGCTATCTAGAATGTTATCTTCCATTTAAAAAAAAAGGGCAAATTCATGAAAGAATAATATATATGAGCACTAACACAATTATTTCTCAAAATGAGAAGAATATTTAGATCTGATAATGATAGAATAAAGAATGCAGAATTAATTGAATATGCTGATGTGCAGAACAATTGAACCACTGGACTATTCCTCCAGTACGCCCTTCTACTATATATGGGCATGGTCTGTTTGAATTCAGAAGTAGCATGGCAATAAAAACCATGAAAAGAACAGAAAGCTTAGAGCTTAATGATAAGATAATAAATCTTATGGATCGTAGTGATTTAGTTGCACACATGTGCAATTATAAATATGTTCATATTGGTTTAGTACAAATTGCACTAAACCCATTAACCTTGCTTGAAGATGGGTAGAGAGAGATCATCGATCGGAAGGACAGAGTGGATCGAATGGGTCGGCCATTGATCAGAAGGAGAGAGAGAGAGAGAGAGAGAGAGAGAGAGAGAGAGAGAGAGAGAGAGAGAGAGAGAGAGAGAGAGAGAGAGAGAGATGGGCCAATAAACTTCCATCGTGAGGAAGTAGTGAGGCGTGCTGAATTAAAAAACCCTCAACGTGGAAAATAAAACTGAATATTTTACGTTGCCAAAAATAAGTAGCGTGGGCAATAAATTTCCCTCTTAACCCAGATGGTTGGTGCCATTTAGGAGTATAACTTTTGCCAACGATATCTTACTGTGTTGCCAAAAAGATAGTCAATTGGATGTCTTGCCCACGACTCCACTTTCTCATCTCCAAAAGGCTACATTTGCCTACGAAAAATGCATTGCGTTGGCAGATCTAGTCGCCAAAAGTGCATTTTCTTGTAGTGTATCCAAGGGGTAAAGTTTACGCTAGCATGTATTGACCAATGGATAAAAGGAATAAGGTAATATATACTTGAATAATATCTGAAATAACCAAATGTCCTTTAGGCATGTGTATATACGTCTATATACAACTATATATGAGTACTTTATCAAATCTAGCACAAAATATCTTTGATAGAAAATCTAGGTTTCCTATTGTCCAATGGATAAAAGTTTTTCTAACTTTTGTTGACCAATGGATAAAGGTTCATTTAGGGCTAGGAGAAAGTAACTAGATGAATTGGTAATTCAGTTCCTCCAACTAGTTGATTAGAAGCTAATTATACTAGCTAAGTAGAATCTCTAGCCAACAAATGTAATTTAAGATTTTATTTTAGACACTAGGAAAATATACAAGTGTTTCTACAAGTACACTTGTCTTTTGAAAATGACTAGATTGTCCGGTGCAAAGAATATAATTTTATAAGTCTCAAATCTAATTATGACGAATTATTAAAGTTAAAAAGGAATTTTAAAGAAAATCCAAGTAATTAAAAATAAAATTTAAATACTTAACGAAATTTTTATTTACCAAAAATCAGGGTCGTTACAATCTAATATGAATCTGGGCATTTAGTATATGCACTTAGAGCATCTCCAACAGGAGATGTCAAATTATAGTGATGTCAAATTTTTTTTAAAGCTTATGTGGCATTTTTAATTTGACATCAAATTCTCTCTCTCCAACCCTCTTATGTCAAAAAAAATAGAGCTCAAACTTAAAAGGGAAAAAAAGAGAGAAAAAAAAATCCCCAAACGGCAGAATTTTTTATGAACTTCCAAGGGTAGTTTTTGAAATTTGGCATGTGGAGAGGTAAATGTCAAAATTGGCATGGGAGTGAAAGATGTCAAAACCACGTCAACTTTGGCATGAATGAAGACAGATGGGTTAGATTAAAAGTTGATGTCAAAAATGACCGTTAACTTGTCCACCTCAGCTTTGACATCTCCCATTGGAGATGCTCTAAGAGCATCTCCAACCCATGACTTCATATTAAAGATGTCAAACTATTTTTGAAGGCTTACGTGGCATTTTGGCATCTCCAATTTGACATCAAAGCCTTCCTTTCCAACTCTTATGCCAAATTCTATTTATTTGACATCAAGCTATCCCTCTCCAACCCTTAATGTCAAAATCCAAACAGTCATTTTTGAAATTTAGCAGGCAAGGTGTAGGTAGTCAAAGTTGGCATGCTTCCTCCCCCTTTCATCCATGTCAAAAGCCACGTAGGATTTGGCCTAACAGAAGGCATCTGGGTTGGTTTGTCAATTAGTGTCAAATATTATCGTTACAAGCTCCACATCAGATTTGACATCTCCCGTTGGAGATGCTACCGAATAAAAAATCAGAATTATTGTAAAGAGAACGCTATTCTTTTTTTTTTGAATAAAGACAAATAAAAAAGTCAAGTACTATAACTTTTAGTTTAGTGAAAACAAGAGTTAGTGCAAATTGCAACGGTAAGTACTAAATAGAGACCTGATTATTTCCAAACTTAACGAGTGTCTGATTTTCTCTGTGAGGATATATAAGAAATTAAATGGGATGAGATATCATAAATTCAATTCCGATTTACCCTATTCCCGTCCTGTGTATTTCTTTACAAATAGGTATTCACAATTTTAAGCATAAATTCAAAAATTTCATGAACTGACCATTTGGTAGATAGTCATTTTCAAAAGAAGAACCAAATAGTTCCAAACTTAGGGTCAGTGACAGATCCAGGATTTCTATATAGAGGGGTCACCTCCAAGCATAACTTTGGTCCTTAACGAGAAGATAAATTGTTTAATTATTCTTCATTAAGCACAAAATTTCGAACGCTTAAAACATTCTAAAAGATTTCAAACATAAGCACACAAAAATATAGACTCCTTCCTAAAATTTATTACAAAAACATCTCTTTCTATATATATACACCACCGAATTATTGTTCAACCACTAATCATTCATTCGATTCCGTAGTCGATTCTTCACGATGTTCATCGCTGAAAACACCCTTTCAACAGTACCGTGAATTTCTCTAGTCTCCAGAGCAGACATGTCACATGTTTTAGAGAGAGACAAATTAGAGAGCCCTGTCGTGGGGCTGAAGCTTAATTTTTACTTTATGTGGTGGCATTGTTGTTGTACTGTAATTACCAGTTTTCATAATTGAAAGACTAAGACCCAATTACCCAGTTTCCCATCTAAACTTGTTTCGGTTCTATAAATTTCAAAAAAAAAAAAAAATAATAATAATAATAAATCGAAGATTGCAGGAGGGTCACGCGCATGACTCTCTTGTGCTTGAGGTAGATTCGCCCCCTGGCCTGCTTAGGGCTGGTTTGCCTTATTTTTTCGTTTTTTTCAATTTTTTTTACTAGCAATAATAAAAGAATAAGCAACATTCAAGTCTCTCCCTTCCCTCTCTTCTCCTCTTTTCTGTTTTTTTTTTTTTTTTTGAAGGAAATGGATCCTCTCCCGTCGTAATCTGGACTCCAGTACTAAAATTATGGACTTGCTCGAAGACTTTTCGCGGAAAGAGTCTTCGAGCAAATCTAAATAATTGCTTTTAGCATTGGAGAGAATCTAAATAATTGTTGCTCTCTATTCTAACCATACGACTGGAGGGAATCCGAACCCTTTTCTAAAACGGTGAAGCCCAAGAAATTTGAATACCAATTCCAGAATCTAATTTCCAAATTAAACCTAGCCCATCTCGCTCTGCTAATAACTTTTTTTTGAAGTGTTCTCTCCCAAGAATATTGAATCCCTATTTCTTCATCTTCCCTTCACTTCTCTACTAGAGTAACACAAAAAATTGCCTTTGAAAAGGTGTACGTCTATAGTCTCGTGGGTTTGCCAGAGTTTTCATACAAAAATGGTGTCCCACCACGAAAAAAGCCCTTGGATAATGAGATGGTAGGTAAAGGTTGAATCAGTTATTCTACAACCATAAATGTATAAATATTTACACAAATCCATTTATATTGGGTCCCAGACACACTACACTTCTAGTGTATGTGGGATTCACCAAAAATTATGAGTGAGTGTGTAAAATGTTTGTGTAAGCGTATGTGATTATATAATAATTGGGATTTGAATACTGAACAATACGTACCATTTTATTGAGAAACCTGTACGGTAGGCGTCTGTCAATGTTTGGTTGGTACAATATAAAACAGAGCGATTTTCTTAAAAAATGTCTAGGCATACAAACAAAGTAGCATCTATAGCTGTTCGATCGTACTTTCTGATAAAGTTTTAACCGTCGGATTAAACGAATATTTCCTATTACATACACCTACGCTAATGTAAAAAAAGAAGTTACATGTTTCCTTAATAGAGAAATATACACACCCCTTCCTTTTTCAATTTATTTCTCTAAAGTTAATTTTCTTACATACAATTCAATATTTGCTTATAAATTGATTCATTTTTAAGGTTGATTTTCCTTACAATAAAAAAAGTAAACAATCATTTTTGGATTCATACGCAAAAAAGAAACAACCATTTTTTGTTAGAAAATACACACAATTCTTCTACGTCGGGAAAGAAAAACTGCACTATCTTGAGGTTTTTTTTTTTTGAATAATATTGATGAGTGAAGGAAGATACTATGTTGATTTTTTTTGCCTTTGTGTTAAAGAGGTTAGAGGGATATTCAAGAATAATTTTTTGGCCAACGATTTGGAGTGCGCTAGTATTCAATATGATATCAGAAAGTCCAATAACAAAAACCACGAAATTGATTTTTGTGTTTCACTTTTTACTGATGGCGCGAATAAAGTGGTGGGACCAGCATTCATTTAGGGTGAGTTCTTGTAAAGTGAACTTATATTTTCATTTTGTGTGTTTTACTCATCTTTTTTAAATTTTTGTTAGATTTGCGTGATATTTTTTTGATTAATCATCTGTCTCAACGAAAGCAGTCTAAAAAGTAGAAAATTATATCCAAAAGCAAAAAAAAAATTACTAAAATACGAAAAAAAGTATCAAATTGACCTATTCATCTAAAGTGCCATCTTATACGAATGTTTTTAACATTCGTCCATATTTTTATACCTTTTCAATTTGTCTTGTCAAGACAAACGATTAACTCTAAAGATTACAACGAAAAATTAAATAAAATTTTACGAAATATAAAAAATATCAAAATAAATTTCAGACTTATAAGTTTAGGTAAATGCAGCCTTACTTCGCAAAAAGGCGACAGTTGGAGTTACTGAGTCACTGTGTGTTACGGCCTAACATTTTTCCTTTATTTAATTAGTTATATTGTCGTTATTAATTGGTATTATATTTGGGTCCCAATTAATTATTTTTGTGAGCGATATGAATATTGATGTCACGATTGTAATATTTGGGGTATGAAATTAATTTTGGATAAAATGGTGGTACTGATTGGTAATTTTATAAAATTGTGTTACGATCTATACAAATCTAATTAACTAATTAGCTATAATATAGGGAATAGTGGGTAATTTTATAAAGTTAGGAGATATTTTGCACGACGTTTGAGAAAAGAAGCTTGAGAGAACTTCTGACTTTTTTTGGGAGAGCCGCAGCCGTCGAACTTCTTGGTTCTCCGAGGTAATATTCTACTTCATCCGTTACTTTTCCTTTGATGTGTACTGTTCACAGATTAATCAAACCCTTGTGTTGGAGACTAAGTTTAATTATGGGTTTTATTTTGTGGAGAGAGAGAGAGAACATCTTTATGCGGTGGTGATTCGTGTGAGGCGTGTGGTGCGTGGCTGTGAAGGGCAAATTGAGGTGGTGATTTGCGTCATTCGTTTGCTGGTGGTAGAAACAAAGTCTAGTTTTATATTGGGGTTGTTTGTTTTGGGTGTTTCGGATGAAAGACAGGTGGTGTATTCATGATATTGTTCTTGAAAAACAAAGAAATCCTTAGAGTTTCCGTGGGTGGATTTTGGTTGCTGCTGTGAGTATAGTAAATTAGAGTTTTGGGTTGCTAGTTGTCTAGTGACTTGGGTAATTAGTCTAGCTTAGTAAAATGTTCTGTTAGGTGGTATTTCTTTGCTATTGATATATTGACCCAGTTAGTGATAATTATATTTCCATGATTCTTTGTTCAGGCTAGACTCGTTTTGCGTTGTTCGATTACATTACTTTTGGAATCAGGTGAGTAGTTAAGTATGTTATATATTTTCGAAAGATCCCTGTGTATCTTAAAAGTATTCCCTTCAAAAATTTATATGGATGTTATTCGGAGAATCAAAACTGTTTATAAGTTGTTCTATAAATTGGCATGCGATGAATTTTCTGAGATTATTTGTTAATATTCTTTTTGGTGAGAACTTGGTGGATATTAATGGGAACATTTATTTCTGAAGTCCAAGGAACTTATTCCTTCTCATGTTGGTGACCCTGGCCATTGGGGAAAAGACCGTGTTAGGCTGGTGACCCTAATGCTCAACGGCTTTCTTTCGCCGGATCGTCTTAGGGAAAAGTACCACGGGCTGCCAACCCTGGTGACTCTAAGTTCGATATTGGATCCAATTTTGATGAGATTTATTTTGGCCATGGTACTGTTTGATTGTTGTTCCCCATTGTTGATGGAGTTATTATTGTGATCACCACTAAGAATGTTCATTGGTTAAAGGCTTTATTGATTAATTTATTATTCTGCTGGACACCTCGTATGCCAAATTATGATTTAATGGTAAATATTTTAATTCCCGCTTTCAACTTTATTTATTATACACACTTGCTATTCACTAAGCTCGTCAGCTGACGGATTTATTCCAACTTCTTTTTCAGGCAAGTTGGGGAGTTAGGCAAGGACTCTGGCGGCACCTCGGGGATTCTTTTGTTTGGCCTCCTTAGGGTGTCTCATCTTAGTTTTATTTTAATAAATCGCTTCCGCATTCGAAACAATTGTCAGATAACGACTCCTTTTTTATTACTGTTGGATTACTGGATATTGGTTGGTTCATGGGATGGTTGTGCCCCATACTTTTTGTTGAACTTAATTTTGTTGGAGTTGTTCTTAATTTAAAAAAAAAAATTGATTTACCGTTTATTAGTTTAATGCCTTGGTTTTTAATCAAATTTATTTTTAGGCTGCATGTTCTACGAGTTTCAGTCTTGTGGTTCATGGCCGGTCACTTCCCATTTTGGGGTGTGACAATTGTGGTATCAGAGCTAAAGGTTTAAAAAAAAAAAATTTAATTGACTTTTCTATTCGTTCTATGTCATGTTCATTTAGTGGAGGTCCGAGTCCCCAGAGTCCTTTAGATTGTTGCATACTTATTTATTGGTTATTGCCATATATATATATTGCCCCGTATTTATGTCTAGATTGTTCTCTGGTAAAATTCAGGAGATGGATCGTCCACGTCGTAGCACTAGGTCGACATACGCGGCTCCTGTAGCTCGTGGTCGCGGTCAAGCCGCTCCTGCAGCTCGTGGTCACGGGCAGGCCACTCTTGCAGCTCGCGGTTGCGGACAGGCCACTCCTGAAGCTCATGGTCGCGGTCGGGCCGTTCCTTTACCTCGAGGCCGTGGTAGCACTAATGTAGTGGGCCGTGGCCGAGGTGGTGTTGTTGAATCCGAAGTTGATGTTATTGCAGTTGAAACACAAAATGATGAAGATCCAGTTGACCCCGTTGAGGATCCAATTGACCCTATCACTGAAATTATTGCTAATGCTGGTACACCTACAGGATTTGTTGACCCAGTAGCTGCTGGTCAGGCCTTCCAGACTTTCATGGGATTGTTTGCAGGGAATCAGGCCCAAGTGGCACCAGCAAATGCAACAAGGTCCTTGACATTGGACAAAGGCAATACTTTTGATAGATTTCTAAAGACTAATCCACCGCCTTTTATGGGGACTGATAAGCCATCGGATGCTGAGGCCTGGCTGTTACAAATGGAAAAGATCTTTGATGTCTTGGGTTGTTCTAAGGCCCAAAAGGTGTCTTTTGCAGCATATAAGCTACAGGGGGGAGCTGAGCATTGGTGGCGGTTAGCAAAGCAACATTACAAAGATAAGCAGGATGAATTGGTTTGGAGAAATTTCAAGAAGGACTTTGAGGAGAAGTACATTCCTCCAGCAGTCAAAGATAAAATGCGGACTGAGTTTTTGGCTTTGAGGCAGGATAATATGTCTGTGGCGGAGTATCACCAGAAGTTTGATGAATTGTCGAGGTTCGCAGGAGTTTTGGTGAAAAAAGAGACAGATAAGGTGTGGTATTTTCAAAGGGGGCTTCGGGCCGATATTCATGGAAGAGTTTCTTTGCTTGACACAGAGACCCTACCAAGACTTATGACTAGAGCCCTTACAGCAGAGAGTGACTTATTTGAAGAACGGAGGGTTGCAGAGAATCAATACAAGAGGTTTAGGCCAGGACAAAGTAGTGGGAGTGGTTTACCTGCAAAGAGGGTGCACACTTCGGCTCAAACAAATGAAGCTGTGAGGCAGGCATTGAGGCCGTGTCAAAAATATGGTCAACCTCATTTGGCAAAGTACCATTGTGATGGTTCACTTCGAGTATGTTATAGTTGTGGGTAGCCAGGTCATGTCTCCACCCATTGTAGAGCTCAGGGTGATGGAAGGAATCAAATACCGCAGGGTCAGAGGCAGTCAGTGCATGGAAGTGGGCATAATCAGCAGCGACGGTTTAATAATCAGGGGAATCATAGGTAGCAAGCTCGAAATGGGGGTCAAGGACAGAGAAATGTGACAGAGGGTCGTGTGTATGCATTGACTCAGCAGCAGGCTAAGGATGCGCCAACTGTGGTGCAAGGTACTATTTCTATTTCAAATGTGCCAGCTCGAGTTTTGTTTGATTCTGGTTCTATCCATTCCTTTGCTACTCCTAGATATTTGTATCAATTACCTATTGTTGTTGAGGCATTAGAAGTATGTGTTGTGGTGACTACTCCGGTAGGGAAAATAGTGACATTGGATAGGGTGTCTAAGTCTTGTGATGTGGAGATAGATGGTAGGATCTTACCCATAGACTTAATTTCATTGGAGATGCATGACTTTGATGTTATCCTAGGGATGGATTGGTTGTCGAAATACCATGCTGCTATAGACTGCAATCAGAAGAGGGTTATTTTTGCTATGCCAGGTCAGTCAAAGTTTAGCTTACAAGGGGATTGGGATGTGTCATCATTCAGTTTTATTTCGTCTCTTCAGGCAAGTGGATTATTGAAAAAGGGGTGTTTTGGTTACTTAGCTTATGTGGTGAATGGGGAGCAATCTGCACAAAAATTGGAGGAGTTGCCTATAGTGAAGGATTTTCCTGACATCTTTTCAGAGGATTTGCCTGGTCTTCCTCCAGATCGTGAGGTTGAGTTCACAATAGATCTTGTTCCTGGCACAGCACCTATTTCTAAAGCTCCTTATAGAATGGCACCAGTAGAGTTGAAAGAGTTGCAAGTACAGTTGCAAGAACTACTTGATAAGGGATTTATTCGGCCTAGTGTGTCACCGTGGGGAGCTCCTGTCTTATTTGTGAAAAAGAAGGATGGTACTATGCGGTTGTGCATTGACTATAAGGAGTTGAATAAGGTTACAGTTAAGAATAGATATCCATTACCTCGTATAGATGACTTGTTTGATCAGTTGCAAGGGGCTCAGGTGTTTTCTAAGATTGATTTGAGGTCTGGATACCATCAGCTAAAGGTGAGCGAGGTGGACATTATGAAAACGGCTTTTAGAACTCGTTATGGGCATTATGAGTTCTTAGTGATGCCATTCGGTCTAACTAATGCGCCAGCGGCATTTATGGATATGATGAATAGAGTCTTCAAACCTCAGCTTGATCATTTTGTGGTGGTATTTATAGATGATATTTTGATCTATTCCAAGAGTAGGGAGGAACATGAGGAGCATTTGAGGATAGTCTTTCAGATTCTTAGAGAGAAGAAGTTGTATGCAAAGTTTAAGAAATGTGTGTTTTGGTTGGACAGTGTGTCTTTCCTTGGGCATGTTATCGGAAAGGAGGGAGTGTCTGTCGATAGTAAGAAGGTGGAAGCTATTGTTGATTGGCCACATCCGACATCGGTGACAGAGGTGCGTAGTTTCTTGGGTCTTGCTGGATATTACAGGCGGTTTGTGGAAGGGTTTTCTCGTATTGCCCTGCCACTTACCAATCTTACTCGGAAAGGGGTGAAGTATGAGTGGACAAACAGTTGTGATCACAGTTTTCAGGAACTTAAACGGAGATTGACTACGGCACCTGTTCTTGCATTACCAACAGATGGTGGTAACTTTGTCATTTATAGTGATGCATCTCTCCAAGGCTTGGGTTGTGTACTTATGCAAAATGATAGAGTGATAGCTTATGCCTCTCGTCAATTAAAGGTGCATGAGAGAAATTATCTGACACATGATTTGGAGTTGGCAGCAGTTGTGTTTGCACTTAAGATATGGAGACATTATTTGTATGGGGTCGCTTGTGAGATTTACACTGATCATAAGAGTTTGAAGTATATTTTCACTCAAAAAGAACTTAATTTGAGGCAAAGGCGATGGCTTGAAATGTTGAAGGATTACGACGTTAGTATATTATACCATCCGGGAAAAGTGAATGTAATGGCAGATGCATTAAGTAGGAAATCATCAGGGGGTAGTTTGGCATTTTTGACAGTTCAACCATATTTGATAGAGGACATTAGAAGATTGCAAGTAGAGGTTGTAAGACATGGAGATGGTGCTATATGTAGTCAGTTGACAGTGAAACCAAATTTGTTGGATAGAATTCGAGTAGCTCAACAAGATAACCCTTGGTGTAACAAGATTTTGGAGGGCATGTCAAAGGGCAAGAGTATAGGGTTTATTTTGGGTGAGGATGGAATACTTAGGTTTGGGGATCGTGTTTGTGTACCAGGTAATTGTGATTTGAGGATGGAGATTATGGCTGAGGCTCACAGTTCTAGATATAGTATTCATCCAGGTAGCACTAAGATGTATAAGGATCTACGAGAGCATTTTTGGTGGAATGGAATGAAGAAGGTCATCGCGAGGTATGTGGCGCAGTGTCTTATTTGTCAACAGGTTAAGGTAGAGCATCAGAAACCAGTAGGAAAACTTTAGCCTTTATCGTTACCTGAGTGGAAGTGGGATCATATCTCTATGGATTTTGTATCTGGGTTGCCTCGTACGAGCAGTGGGCACGATGCAGTTTGGGTTATAGTTGACCGACTTACTAAGTCCGCTCATTTTATTGCTATCAACATGATGTATAAGTTGGATCGTTTGGCGCAGTTATATGTGAAGGAGATTGTTAGACTCCATGGCGCACCTGTATCGATTGTGTCAGACCGTGACCCCCGTTTTATGTCTAAGTTTTGGGGTGCATTGCAGGCGGCGATGGGTACTCGTTTACTTTTTAGCTCTGCCTACCACCCACAAACTGATGGTCAGAGTGAGAGAACTATTCAGACTTTGGAAGATATATTGAGAGCATGTAGCTTAGAGTGGAAAGGAAATTGGGATGATCAATTACCATTGATGGAATTTGCGTACAATAACAGTTACCATTCAAGTTTGGGAGTTGCTCCTTATGAGGCTTTGTATGGACAGAAGTGTAGATCCCCTATCTGTTGGTATGAGGTTGGTGAAAGGCGAATTTTAGGACCTGACTTGGTGGAGGAGGCAACTCAAAAGATTGCCGCTATTCGGGAAAGACTTGTTATAGCTCAAAGTAGACAGAAAAGTTATGCGAATAATCGTATAAGGGATTTGGAGTTTGGGGTAGGAGATATGGTGTTTCTTAAGGTGTCCCCATGGAAGGGAGTTATTCGGTTTGGCAAAAAGGGAAAGTTGAGTCATCGCTATATTGGGCCATTTGAGGTTTTGGAAAGGATTGGTGAGGTGGCTTATCGTTTGGCGTTGCCGCCTAATTTGGCTAAGGTTCATAATGTTTTTCATGTGTCGATGTTGAGAAGGTATGTGCATAGTCCGTCCCATGTTATTGATTATGAGCCACTTCATGTTCGGGATGATTTAACCTATGATGAGCAACCCGTTGAGATTCTTGATACGAAGGAGAAAGTGCTTCGTAACAAAATGATTTTACTGGTCAAAGTTTTGTGGCGCAACCATGCGGTTGAGGAAGCCACTTGGGAGCGTGATGAGGAGATGCGCGAGAAGTACCCGCATTTGTATGAATGAGGTTAGTATGCAATTTCGAGGACGAAATTTATTTTAAGGGGGGAAGGATGTTACGGCCTAGCATTTTTCTTTTATTTAATTAGTTATATTGTCGTTATTAATTGGTATTATATTTGGCTCCCAATTAATTATTTTTGTGAGCGCTATGAATATTGATGTCACGATTGTAATATTTGGGGTATGAGATTAATTTTGGATAAAATGATGGTACTGATTGGTAATTTTATAAAATTGTGTTACGTTCTATACAAATCTAATTAACTAATTAGCTATATTATAGGGAGTAGTGGGTAGTTTTATAAAGTTAGGAGATATTTTGCACGGTGTAGGGTTTTATTTGAGCAGAGCGTTTGAGAAAAGAAGCTTGAGAGAACTTCTGACTTTTTTTGGGAGAGCCGCAGCCGTCGAACTTCTTGGTTCTCCGAGGTAATATTCTACTTCATCCGTTACTTTTTCTTTGATGTGTACTGTTCATAGATTAATCAAACCCTTGTGTTGGAGACTAAGTTTAATTATGGGTTTTATTTTGTGGAGAGAGAAAGAACATCTTTATGCGGTGGTGATTCGTGTGAGGCGTGTGGTGCGTGGCTGTGAAGGGCAAATTGAGGTGGTGATTTGTGTCATTCGTTTGCTGGTGGTAGAAACAAAGTCTAGTTTTATATTGGGGTTGTTTGTTTTGGGTGTTTCGGATGAAAGACAGGTGGTGTATTCATGATATTGTTCTTGAAAAACAAAGAAATCCTTAGAGTTTCCGTGGGTGGATTTTGGTTGCTGCTGTGAGTATAGTAAATTAGAGTTTTGGGTTGCTAGTTGTCTAGTGACTTGGGTAATTAGTCTAGGTTAGTAAAATATTCTGTTAGGTGGTATTTCTTTGCTATTGATATATTGACCCAGTCAGTGATAATTATATTTCCATGATTCTTTGTTCAGGCTAGACTCGTTTTGCGTTGTTCGATTACATTACTTTTGGAATCAGGTGAGTAGTTAAGTATGTTATATATTTTCTAAAGATCCCTGTGTCCCATAAAAGTATTCCCTTCAAAAATTTATATGGATGTTATTCGGAGAATCAAAACTGTTTATAAGTTGTTCTATAAATTGGCATGCGATGAATTTTCTGAGATTATTTGTTAATATTCTTTTTGGTGAGAACTTGGTGGATATTAATGGGAACATTTATTTCGGAAGTCCAGGGAACTTATTCCTTCTCATGTTGGTGACCCTGGCCATTGGGGAAAAGACCGTGTTAGGCCGGTGACCCTAATGCTCAACGGCTTTCTTTCGCCGGATCGTCTTAGGGAAAAGTACCACGGGCTGCCAACCCTGGTGACTCTAAGTTCGATATTGGATCCAATTTTGATGAGATTTATTTTGGCCATGGTACTGTTTGATTGTTGTTCCCCATTGTTGATGGAGTTATTATTGTGATCACCACTAAGAATGTTCATTGGTTAAAGGCTTTATTGATTAATTTATTATTCTGCTGGACACCTCGTATGCCAAATTATGATTTAATGGTAAATATTTTAATTCCCGCTTTCAACTTTATTTATTATACATACTTGCTATTCACTGAGCTCGTCAGCTGACGGATTTATTCCAACTTCTTTTTCAGGCAAGTTGGGGAGTTAGGCAAGGACTCTGGCGGCATCTCGGGGATTCTTTTGTTTGGCCTCCTTAGGGTGTCTCATCTTAGTTTTATTTTAATAAATCGCTTCCGCATTCGAAACAATTGTCAGATAACGACTCCTTTTTTATTACTGTTGGATTATTGGATATTGGTTGGTTCATGGGATGGTTGTGCCCCATTCTTTTTGTTGAACTTAATTTTGTTGGAGTTGTTCTTAATTTAAAAAAAAAAAAATGATTTACCGTTTATTAGTTTAATGCCTTGGTTTTTAATCAAATTTATTTTTAGGCTGCATGTTCTACGAGTTTCAGTCTTGTGGTTCATGGCCGGTCACTTCCCATTTTGGGGTGTGACACTGTGAGTCCAACCTTTGTCGCCATGCATACTGTGGGTCCAACCTTTGTTGCCATGCATGTTCACAAACTGACAAGCCAATAGAAAAAAATACTGCTCAATAGGGGTATACACGGGTCGGACACTTTTTTGGTACCCGAACCCGAACCGAAGGAGGGGGATACCCGTCCGTGTAATCGATTTTTTTGGTCGGGTCGAGTTGGGTCGGGTCGGGTCGGGTCCGACCAAAACCGAAGTAAACTATATGAATTCGTGCCTTTTTGGTCGGGTCGGGTAAGAAAAAACAGCACTCCGAGCCCTGAATCGAAAACTAATTTTTTTGGAAAATTGTACCCGTACCCGACCGAACCACATGTTCGGCCCCGCCCGAAACCCTCGGGTCGGGTTCGTCGGGTCTCGGTTTTTTTGCACACCCCTATTTGTAACGCCCCGAATTTTGGGTACGTTAAGAAGACAATTTATTGATAAAATCTGTAACGCCCTGAATTTTGGGTACGTTAAAAGGACATTTTATTCATAAAATCAAATGGAGTCTGGCTCGTTATTACAACAAAACTCTCTCAAGAGTTCAATATTTACATAAACGGAGGGGGATTCTAGGGTTCCTAACTACAGCTCCTCAGCTCCTCTATTCTTGCCAGCTCCTCAGCTCCAAAGCCTCCACGGTGATCTGCTTACCCTGATCATCTACAAAGTCTGACACATTATACCAGCGTCGCCACCGATATAATATGTCAGGGTCACTAAAAGGCAACACCGTGAGCTACAAAGCTCAGCAGAGTAATCCCATACCCGCTAACCCATAACTTATAAACAAAACTATAATACAACATCAATTTTCACATGATAAGTATATACACAGTTTAATCAATGACACATCCACATTCATTAATCATCTATCGTTGGTGTCCAAGAGTTTCGGGTTTTTCCTACGCGACTCATCGTAGACTGTGTCAATAATTTCATTTACAAAACAACCTTTCAAAAATCCCTTTGTTTAACACACCCAACCTTTAAAAATCATTTGCATTGGCTCCGTACCGCGGATAACCAAGCTACACACTAAATCTTAAAATCGTTTGCATTGGCTCCGTACCGCGGATAACCAAGCTACACACCCAACCTTGGTTCCGCCGCGCCGGGTTCCCAAGTATCCTCACAATGGTTCCGCCGCGCCGGGTTCCCATTGGCACACAAAAATATTTGCATTGGCTCCGTACCGCGGATAACCAAGCTATACCTCACCATGGTTCCGCCGCTCCGGATTCCCATGGGAACGCACACATTTTAAAACCCTCGGTTCCGCCGCTCCGGGTTCCCGAGTATTCCCACAATGATTCCGCCGCTCCGGGTTCTCATTGGGTTTTTCAACACAAACCACACAATGGGCTACCACGTCCGGCCACATTGCGGTTTTCAAAACATTTCAAAACCTTTTCAAATGTTTCTTTTACATACGCACACAACTCACATAATGCCACCCAAAACTGGTCATTATGTTGTTTCAAAATATTTCCTTCCTCGGAAAACATTTCTTTTAATAAATCACACCCTAGGTGTCATGTTTCTACTTTCTCGGTTCTCGTGTCTCGTTTACATACAAAGACTCCGCGGTAGGACAAACGTAAGCAAGAATCATCCTAACAAGATCATCCGATTCTATATTACTAATCGCGCTCAATTACTACTTATAGCATAACGCCACATGTACGGACGCCTTTGGAGTGTATCACTTATGCTTTATTCAAAGCACAACGCCACATGTACGGACGTCTTTGGAGTGAAATCACTTATGCTTTCTTACATACCACAAGCAATATGGGCAATTCATATATGCATACTCATAATCATCTTTAAAGATCAAAATACAAATACTTCTAATCAAACGATAAGTACGTAAATAACGATAACCTACTTTATACTTGAGCAAGTAAATAAATAGGGAGTAAGTAAGGATTTCCTTACAGTTCTTCTAGGCGGTAGTCGGCTACGGAAAGTACGTCGGTGGTCGGGCGGAGTAACTTCCTATGGTGGTCTCCGGTAGCTTCGAAAGAGAAAGGTTTCTCTCGAAACTTCTACTTGACTATTACTACTACTACTTTTGGATCGAGAGGGTGGTCGAGTGGCGGTCTAGTGGCGGCCTAGGTTGAGTTTCTTGAAGAACTCATGAACACTCAAGAACAAAGAAGAACAAAAGCAAGAACAAAGAAAGAACACTAATTTTCTAGAGAGAGAAGTTGCTAGGTGAATGTGTGAGTTGAATGAGAAGCATGGGGTGCTATTTATAGGCAAACTTCTTGGCTCCTCCCCTCTCTCTATGGCCGGCCCTCTCTCTCTCTAAATCCTCCATGGATTTGCTCCATTAAGTCATCAAATCAACCTTTCAACCAAGTCAAAGCTTGTCCAATCCAAATCTTAGGTGTAAGGCTATGTAATCAACTAAGATCTTAGGCTTTTTAGGTGAATCTAGGTAATTATAATCTAGGTTTAGCTTGTAGTCAAGGTCTAAGGCTAATAAAGGCTAGGATTGTGTCATAATAGTCCATCATAGGTTGTCATTAGGCTTAAATAGACTAAGGCCTAATAAGGTAGCTTGCAAGGCTAGGTTTAGTCCTTGGATTTGATCTTTGGGAGATTTGTTGCAAGGATAGGAGACAATGGTACAAGATTTGGGTACTAAACAAATATGGAAGTACAAATGGGGAGTTAAGTTTGGTTAGGGAAAAGATTCTCCAAGGATTGGAGAAAGATCAAGGAAGGATCATGGAAGGTCAAGAAAGTACAACAAAATCTCTCCCTCTCTCTCTCCTATCTCTCTCTCGGCTCTCTCTCTCCTCTCCCTCTCTCTCGGCCTCTCTCTCCTCTCTCCCTCTCTCGGCCTCTCTCTCCTCTCTCCCTCTCTCTCTCTCTCTCTCAAGTACACACACACACACATATATATATATATACAAATGCAAGAAAGAATAAGAAAGGTACAAAGTACAAGATTTCTAAAATCAAATACCCAATAAAGAAATCCAATTGGGTACAAAACCCCAATACAAAATAATAAATGAGTACTTTGGAAAATCTTAGGCTTTAAAGGCTACTAAGGCTAATAAGTAGTTTAATAAAAATATGGGTACTTCATTACATGGGCAATAAGGAAAAATGACTAGTTTAATAAGCCCATGTACTTTGGTGAAAGAATAACTCTTTTACCCAATAGATAATAAATACCCTAACTTTTATTATCCAATGGACAATAATAACTAGGAAACTTTTATAGTAAAATAATCAAGGAGTACTTTTAAGCATGTGACAAAAGCCCTTTATTAAATATAGGTGTGGTACCAAGTACCCCAATTAAATAAAAAGGCTAGGATTCTCTCCATTTAAATAATAATAAAGTACAAGTCAAATCAACTTTATTGGAAGGTTCCCTTGTCACATCGGGACTTTATTTGGTCAAAAGTCTCTATTATCCAATGGTCACTAACTTCTCTAACGATTATTAACCAATGGATAATAATTTCCCTTGCGGTTAATAACCATTGGACAAAAGAGTACAAGTACCATTTATTTTAAAATAAGATTTTGAATGACTACATGTACTTTCATAATAAAAAATTTATTATCCAATGGACAAAATTTACCCTTGTGGTTATTAACTAATGGATAATGGAGGGGTGGAAGAATCCCCAATAAAAAATGCATATAAGTACTAGCACATGTTTTTATAAACTATTAAAATATTATATCTTGTATTTTACCAAAATATTTAAAGGAAAGCTTATTGTCCAATGGACAAAAATTACCCTAACCATTATGATCCAATGGGTAAAGACAAAGGTTCAAGAGTTTCAAAAGGTCCAAAATGTTCATCTAGTAACTAGGTGAGTTGGTTGCTCGGTAACGAGTCGGTTGGAAATTAACTAAATTGGTCACGTAGGGTTTCTAGTCAAGAGTTTAACCAAGGACCAAAATTTAACTACGACGAATATTTTAATAAGAAATCATATAGCCACGTAAGAGAAAAATAAGTAATTTAAATAAAATTCAAATTTTTAACGGAATTTATACTGACCAAAATTCAGGGTCGTTACAATCTATCCCCCTTAAAATAAATTTCGTCCCCGAAATTGGCACGCAGCTACAGGTTAGACTAGGTTGCTAAATCGAACTCGGAATCATGGACTATCCCCCTTAAAAAGAATCGAGTAGGTCACCATCAATCGAATTAAGCCTCATCACTTGCTTAACGAGATGGGGTTGAAGTTGCTTCCACCATCGAACAGCTTGTTCGTCGTACTCCTTTGGTAAGGTCTCCACCAACGCCAAATGCAGAACTTCTACCAAATCATCTTACGTACTCGCATTCCACAAGCATTCCTAATACATCCTTGTTGAACCCTCATGCTTCTCGATACTAAACCTATTTCCAAAAGTAGAAAACAATGGGTCCATAATTGTAAGGCATGAGTATTCCATCTTCATTCCGGGAACAAACAGATTCCAGCAGGCAATCCTTGCGGCACTCTATGAACTCGGATATTATGAATGAAGGCAGTGAAAGAACTTATTCAGTCACGGAAAAGTAGACCTTCCTAACTTCCCATAGTCGAAGCGTGCCTTCTTTCTTCTTCTCGAACGATGCCGGTGCTTCCCATGGTGATGTGCTTGGCTTGATAGGCCCTCAGTCCAATAGCTCTTGCAATTGGGTCTTGATCTCCTTTAGTTCCGCATGGGCCTTTTGGCTTGGCGCCATAGAAATTGGTGCCGTCCACGGTTGGATTTCTATAGAGAAGTCTATCTCTCCTAGGGGTGGTAAGCCAGGAAGCTCTTCAGGGAATACATTGGCGTATTTGCACACGACGCGTGGTAATCCCACTTCCATTCGATCGGCTTCTCCTTACTGGAAACTAGCGGCCATCCAAGTAGTTGGTTCTTCCATTTTGATACCAAGTTGTGGATTCTGCCACCTCGATCTTTTCATCACCGAACTCGTTGTCCGTCTATCTCCCTTAAAAGGAATCGAGTCCCTTCTAGGGTATAAGTTGTCACCATTCTTCTGATGGCAGTCTATGATTGCTTGACGTGCCGATCGCCGGTCCAACCTCAGGATTACGTCGAAAATCCGCCATGTTGATTACTCGAAGGTCGCAAGTCAGCTACTTCTAGTTCGCACTCTCTACACACTAAACTAACAGCTATACTCCCTTCAACTGGTTCATGGCCAAAGCCACACGATCTCCGTCCTGGGTAACTCCGAAGGTGCTGAGGATCATCTTGACCTCATCCAGCTACGTCTCGTCTACGACAGGGTTGGTGTCTCCGTGAAAAGTTGGGGGTTGGCGTTTGCAGAACTTGTTCATCGCTCGGGTTCGGTTTATGGATCCATCGTCGTGGTTTTGGTGGTTGGCGTTCAAGGCAGCAACAAACGCTTGTACGATTCGGGTTAGGTTGGGGTTCGCGTTAGAGGGTTCTCCATGCTTGTATCCTACTCAGCGGCGCGTATTAACAATCTACGGGGGAAAATCAAAAGAGGTTTTTTTTTTTTTTTTTACTAAAACAAATTTTCTTTTTGCAAATGGTCTAACTTTCAAAAGTCAAAAGTAGCTTAACACATAGTATGCAACGGTACTCTTTAAAAATAAAGCCGATTTTTCATAGATAAAAACATCATACAACATAAGCATAGGATTACAAACATAAACATAGAGTTCTACTATAAAACAAATAGATTAGAACACGATTTCTTACTACAAGCTAAAACGATCCTAATCCTTAACATCCTACATCCCGAAGGATTACAACGGCTACTAGATTTATTCTAGGCATGCCTAAGCAGTCTCCTTGGCTTCACAGATCCTCTAGGGCTTCGTCCTCCTTGAGATTCTCTTCACCTAACAGGTTTTCCTCCTCGGTCACCTCAAAGTTCTCCATTGGGGGTAAAACACCAAAATACTCATGGAAGGCAAACATGATAGGAAACATCACAGGGAACCAAGGGTCCTCCTCCACGGGAATAGGGGTATTCTGCTGCACTCTTTGGAAATCTCTCTTTTCTTAAGTACAGCGGCAATAAAGGCAGGATCTTCCAACTTTTGGGCTGTCAGGATTTCTATGGTATTTCTGGGTTGATAGGCTTCGGCTAATAGATCAACTAGATGTTTCATCTACAAGAAAAAGTTTCAACCTCAATTAGGAATATCCTACGACAGGTAATCACTTAAGAAGATTTTGAATCCATGTTTCACTTTCGATTCTTGATTTAAGTCATCATCCAATTGTTCGAGAATTCCCAGCTCGGCCGTACTGCCAATTTCCGTGCCTTGCTTCAATCCGAAGATTTGTTTTGACAGAATTCCACCCAATTTGGGACGGTAAACTTAAACTCAATTTTCGTTCGTGCAACGGTCAAACTATCTCGTGGTTCTACCCATGGCCGAGGTTTTGAACCTAAAGCTCTGATACCAAGTTGTAACGCCCCGAATTTTGGGTACGTTAAGAAGACAATTTATTGATAAAATCTGTAACGCCCTGAATTTTGGGTACATTAAAAGGACATTTTATTCATAAAATCAAATGGAGTCTGGCTCGTTATTACAACAAAACTCTCTCAAGAGTTCAATATTTACATAAACGGAGGGGGATTCTAGGGTTCCTAACTACAGCTCCTCAGCTCCTCTATTCTTGCCAGCTCCTCAGCTCCAAAGCCTCCACGGTGATCTGCTTACCCTGATCATCTACAAAGTCTGACACATTATACCAGCGTCGCCACCGATATAATATGTCAGGGTCACCAAAAGGCAACATCGTGAGCTACAAAGCTCAGCAGAGTAATCCCATACCCGCTAACCCATAACTTATAAACAAAACTATAATACAACATCAATTTCCACATGATAAGTATATACACAGTTTAATCAATGACACATCAACATTCATTAATCATCTATCGTTGGTGTCCAAGAGTTTCGGGTTTTTCCTACGCGACTCATCGTAGACTGTGTCAACAATTTCATTTACAAAAAAACCTTTCAAAAATCCCTTTGTTTAACACACCCAACCTTTAAAAATCATTTGCATTGGCTCCGTACCGCGGATAACCAAGCTACACACTAAATCTTAAAATCGTTTGCATTGGCTCCGTACCGCGGATAACCAAGCTACACACCCAACCTTGGTTCCGCCGCGCCGGGTTCCCAAGTATCCTCACAATGGTTCCGTCGCGCCGGGTTCCCATTGGCACACAAAAATATTTGCATTGGCTCCGTACCGCGGATAACCAAGCTACACACCCAACCTTGGTTCCGCCGCGCCAGGTTCCCAAATATCCTCACAATGGTTCCGCCGCGCCGGGTTCCCATTGGCACACAAAAATATTTGCATTGGCTCCGTACCGCGGATAACCAAGCTATACCTCACCATGGTTTCGCCGCTCCGGATTCCCATGGGAACGCACACATTTTAAAACCCTCGATTCCGCCGCTCCGGGTTCCCGAGTATTCCCACAATGATTCCGCCGCTCAGGGTTCTCATTGGGTTTTTCAACACACACCACACAATGGGCTACCACGTCCGGCCACATTGCGGTTTTCAAAACCTTTTCAAATGTTTCTTTTACATACGCACACAACTCACATAATGCCACCCAAAACTGGTCATTATGTTGTTTCAAAATATTTCCTTCCTCGGAAAACATTTCTTTTAATAAATCACACCCTAGGTGTCATGTTTCTACTTTCTCGGTTCTCGTGTCTCGTTTACATACAAAGACTCCACGGTAGGACAAACGTAAGCAAGAATCATCCTAACAAGATCATCCAATTATATATTACTCATCGCGCTCAATTACTACTTATAGCATAACGCCACATGTACGGACGCCTTTGGAGTGTATCACTTATGCTTTATTCAAAGCATAACGCCACATGTACGGACGTCTTTGGAGTGAAATCACTTATGCTTTCTTACATACCACAAGCAATACGGGCAATTCATATATGCATACTCATAATCATCTTTCAAGATCAAAATACAAATACTTCTAATCAAACGATAAGTACGTAAATAACGATAACCTACTTTATACTTGAGAAAGTAAATAAATAGGGAGTAAGTAAGGATTTCCTTACAGTTCTTCTAGGCGGTAGTCGGCTACGGAAAGTACGTCGGTGGTCGGGCGGAGTAACTTCCTATGGTGGTCTCCGGTAGCTTCGAAAGAGAAAGGTTTCTCTCGAAACTTCTACTTGACTATTACTACTACTACTTTTGGATCGAGAGGGTGGTCGAGTGGCGGTCTAGTGGCGGCCTAGGTTGAGTTTCTTGAAGAACTCATGAACACTCAAGAACAAAGAAGAACAAAAGCAAGAACAAAGAAAGAACACTAATTTTCTAGAGAGAGAAGTTGCTAGGTGAAGGTGTGAGTTGAATGAGAAGCATGGGGTGCTATTTATAGGCAAACTTCTTGGCTCCTCCCCTCTCTCTATGGCCGGCCCTCTCTCTCTCTCTAAATCCTCCATGGATTTGCTCCATTAAGTCATCAAATCAACCTTTCAACCAAGTCATAGCTTGTCCAATCCAAATCTTAGGTGTAAGGCTATGTAATCAACTAAGATCTTAGGCTTTTTAGGTGAATCTAGGTAATTATAATCTAGGTTTAGCTTGTAGTCAAGGTCTAAGGCTAATAAAGGCTAGGATTGTGTCATAATAGTCCATCATAGGTTGTCATTAGGCTTAAATAGACTAAGGCCTAATAAGGTAGCTTGCAAGGCTAGGTTTAGTCATTGGATTTGATCTTTGGGAGATTTGTTGCAAGGATAGGAGACAATGGTACAAGATTTGGGTACTAAACAAATATGGAAGTACAAATGGGGAGTTAAGTTTGGTTAGGGAAAAGATTCTCCAAGGATTGGAGAAAGATCAAGGAAGGATCATGGAAGGTCAAGAAAGTACAACAAAATCTCTCCCTCTCTCTCTCCTATCTCTCTCTCGGCTCTCTCTCTCCTCTCCCTCTCTCTCGGTCTTTCTCTCCTCTCTCCCTCTCTCGGCCTCTCTCTCCTCTCTCTCTCTCTCTCTCTCTCTCAAGTACACACACACACACACACACACACATATATACAAATGCAAGAAAGAATAAGAAAGGTATAAAGTACAAGATTTCTAAAATCAAATACCCAATAAAGAAATCCAATTGGGTACAAAACCCCAATACAAAATAATAAAGGAGTACTTTGGAAAATCTTAGGCTTTAAAGGCTACTAAGGCTAATAAGTACTTTAATAAAAATATGGGTACTTCATTACATGGGCAATAAGGAAAAATGACTAGTTTAATAAGCCCATGTACTTTGGTGAAAGAATAACTCTTTTACCCAATAGATAATAAATACCCTAACTTTTATTATCCAATGGACAATAATAACTAGGGAACTTTTATAGTAAAATAATCAAGGAGTACTTTTAAGCATGTGACAAAAGCCCTATATTAAATATAGGTGTGGTACCAAGTACCCCAATTAAATAAAAAGGCTAGGATTCTCCCCATTTAAATAATAATAAAGTACAAGTCAAATCAACTTTATTGGAAGGTTCCCTTGTCACATCGGGACTTTATTTGGTCAAAAGTCTCTATTATCCAATGGTCACTAACTTCTCTAACGATTATTAACCAATGGATAATAATTTCCCTTGCGGTTAATAACCATTGGACAAAAGAGTACAAGTACCATTTATTTTAAAATAAGATTTTGAATGACTACATGTACTTTCATAATAAAAAATTTATTATCCAATGGACAAAATTTACCCTTGTGGTTATTAACCAATGGATAATGGAGGGGTGGGAGAATCCCCAATAAAAAATGCATATAAGTACTAGCACACGTTTTTATAAACCATTAAAATATTATATCTTGTATTTTACCAAAATATTTAAAGGAAAGCCTATTGTCCAATGGACAAAAATTACCCTAACCATTATGATCCAATGGGTAAAGACAAAGGTTCAAGAGTTTCAAAAGGTCCAAAATGTTCATCTAGTAACTAGGTGAGTTGGTTGCTCGGTTCCTCCAACGAGTCGGTTGGAAATTAACTAAATTGGTCACGTAGGGTTTCTAGTCAAGAGTTTAACCAATGACCAAAATTTAACTACGACGAATATTTTAATAAGAAATCATATAGCCACGTAAGAGAAAAATAAGTAATTTAAATAAAATTCAAATTTTTAACGGAATTTATACTGACCAAAATTCAGGGTCGTTACACTACAGCTCTAGTTTCTCCCTCATCTCATGGCTCACATCATTTTCATAAGTATTGCCAAGAAGACCATGGCATACATTTTGATCTAAGAGCCGTAGGTAAAGAGAATCGAAGCTTGAGACTTTAGGTGGTAACAAATTTCTAAATCTCAGGTCAAGACTAGCACGCTAATTTCTTGGGTTGTGATACTCCATTTTCAATTAATTAATGACTAAACCTTTTAAAATTATTTTTAACGCCCCTTTTGTTTTATCAAGTATGAGCGTCGGGTTAGACTATATACAAACGAATGATCTATTCAGTGCTTGGTTTAATTCCAAGATCGATATGGAATAAAACATGTTGTGGGACACTGTATTGCTAATCAAACTCTATATTCTAGTTCAATTAAAGACGTTCACTCTTTTTCTTTTTTTTGGTACAAAAGACGTCCACTCAATGATATGCATGGGACACTAAGGTTGAGTTCCACTTAACTTTAAAGAATTTAATTGGGAGTTTTGTTTTTATTCCTAAAAAATTATATATATATATATATATATATATATATATATATATATATATATTTATTGTTGTCGTTAATTTTGCGCCAAATTTTTACAGATTATTGATTCATCTCAACGAGGGCAATCGAAAAAGTATTATTTTTTTTTTGGGGTTTTCCGAATTGGACACCAAAGATAACTTTACAGTTTGTTTTTACAGTAACCTTAATTTACAGGTGAAAGAACTAATTTATCTTACATTCTGCCAACTTTTAATCTTAAAAGACTGCCTTGTTTGGTTTGAATTTTGATGAAGATTATTGAGAGTAATGAGTGGATAGAGGGATAGATAGAGCAAAATTTATTGGAGACCTATTATCAAATTTTCTGATTTCTATCCAATCGACGGAAAATTGATGGAGAAACTGTATTATGATTGCTAGAATGTGGATGTGGATGTGAAAAGTGGAGTTTGGTTTCTTGCCGTTTTCAGAACTTCTTTGGAAACAAACAATGAAGTGGAAGGGATATGGAAGAAGACTAACAAATGGACTTTATTAATCTCCAAAGTAGAAGAACAATCGATTAAGATAATCGAGTGAACAATTACAAGTTATAACTACTCCTAGAAAAGAAAAGATAAAGGCTTGTTGGCGTTGATTGTGTGTTCTTCAAACTGTCTTGATCGTGATTATAAATAGATGCCTTCTTAAGTTTGAATTTGAATCTTCCCTCCTAGGTGGCAGTTGAATTCTTCTTTCCAATTATGGTAAATAACTTCCACTTACAATGAGCAAACCATGTCTAGGACAAACTGCCTAGCTCTTTAATCGTGCTTAACTGCTCCTTTGATCATGGGAGAGTTGGATATACTCCCTTCTGACACCTGTCACTTGATCGACGGAAGAAACAATCCACATAATATTCATTTAATAAAAGGAACATGCCATGAACTAGTCATTCGACGGGTGAATAACCCTTAAAGCTTTATCACAGTTTTATTAACATTAATCAAGTTTAACCAACTTAAGCTTGCTTTATTAAGGCGAACCAAGACTGTCTTTCATCTTTTCAATATTACCCTTGCCACATGTCACTCGATTGATGGGTAAAAAAAGAAAATCACAGTTATGGAGCAAACAAGACCGTGCCCAAAAATTTTTAAATCCCGAAACGAACAAGGCTGACTAATCTACACGTAGTTAATTAACTCACAACTTTCACTCCTTTTCTCAGATGAGATGAGGAAAATGACGACTGCATTGAAATCACATTGTACTTTTAATCTGAATGATGAAGAGATATCAAGAAATTCATTTATTTTCATTCTGAAATGTTCATGTAGCATGTAGTAAGGGTTAACTCTACTGAGCCGGTGTGCCCAGGATCCGTTTAATTTTTGTATCCTCTTCAAAGATTAATAAAAAATTTGTGCTTGTAAAAAAATAAATCAACTGAGTATTCAAATAGTAATGACTATTGACTAATGATCCTTGCTCTCTCATAATTTGATAATTATGTCACATTGTGAGCATGCAGTAATTCGACTTCTCTCACGTGAACTGTAAGTTCCACCCCAATTTTAACACAAGTCCGTACATGCTCTTGAGTACTTATTATGTCATATTTCCTTGACATCCATTTTTAGAAATCTTTTGTCAATTGATTTTTACTACCATTTTATCCAAATATTGTTTCTTCATTATTAAAAAAAGAGAGGAAACACTAACCATAACCACAATAATTATTTGTTCATTTCACAAGTCCCCAGAAATTTATTGAGATTTTCTATGTGTACTGCTCACAATAACATTTGGATACATGTATCTATTTGAACACAGAGACACACACACACGCACATATATATATATATATATATATATATATATGTATGTATATATATATGTATGTATATATATATGTATGTATACTAGGTGTTCTTAGGCCCCGTTCCAGAAAGAAAAATAAGTCCTTATTTTTTAAGAAAGCAATTTCAAGCTCAAAAATTATGTGTTTACGCAAATTATTTTCCTATCAATATAGATCTTGTTTGATAGATCTCATTGAGATCTTTAATACGGTGCAAAAAAAAATTGAAAAATTATTTTTCAATTTACATTATTTTTGAGTTTGAAAATGTGAAATAAGTACTTATTTTTTAATAAGATGTTCTGGAACGGGGCCTTATTTATTTATTTACTAGCAAATGCCCATGCCTAAAGACACGTCGGAAGGTAGCATAGTCTCAACTTAAAAAAATTATTTATTTTACCCAACTTTTATACGCGATAAACGTAATCTCCATAAAGAGTCAATTACTATTTGGAGATACTTTTCTATTTGATCATTCCAGACAACATTTACATAGAGATGTACATTATCTAAAAAATGTGGATAAAGAGAGATAGATTTATGAGGAGAATATTCTCTATATCTTTTAAAAAGAAGAAATAATCTTATGGCTAAAAATTTAATATGAAGCGATCAAATGGTTGTAGATGTTATTTTCGTTTCAATGCTTAGACATTTTCTACAGAAACCGCTCTATTTTATAATATAGATGCATATAAGTATAACTATAACCCTTATCCTCACTAACAATATTCTTATCTAGAGCTTTGTCTTTTTTTTTTTTTTTTTGGCCACAGCGATATATATCAGCGGGAGTTAGTGGGGGGTGTTAGAGTTTGCACGGGAAGACCAGAAGCTATCCATAGCCCTGGCCTGTAACACCCCCAATTTTTAGGTACGTTAAATAAACATTTTTTGTAATGTTACTCTCCGCTGGATTTGACAAATGTAAGATTTTTAATTTGTCTCATTTTCTCTTGCCATTGGGAATTTTATTTTTATTCCATTTGTAGCTCACTGAATTTCAAGAAGGCGGTCTAGCAATCGCCTTAAGCTGCACCCACCTCCTAGTTGATCCTCCTTTTGCTGCCATGCTCGTCAAGGCATGGGCCGACATAAGCCTTGGCAGCAAAATGCTCACTCCTCCTCTCTTCCAGCCACTACCACTGCCAAAACCTTGCAACAAAAACACCAACGACCAAACTTACACCGCCTTGTCAAATCCAGCGGAGAGTAACATTACAAAAACTATGGTGATGAGGAGAAACTTGAATTTAAAATTTTCAATTTCAGAGCTCCAACTTCAGAACTGAACATGCAGATATGCAAAGGAAAACACACAATTTCCGAATTATCGAAAAAATTAAAAGGGAAAACACACAACACAGTCCCATAAGGATATCGATTTACACGTTCGCGAAAAATTGAAGGAGTGAAAATTGTTGCAAACAAATTAATTGTTATTTGGAACAGAAATTTACCTGAACATAAAAAGTAGACAAAAATAGGGAATTCATATCCTCCCAATGGACAAGCAAAAGCTCTTTCTCCCAATCCGTGCACCTTAACCACCCTTCCACGCTCCCTTTTGCTCGCGCCTCCACCAGTTTCACTCCTGCGTCGTTGCACTTGATCATCCACCGCCCTTCATCATTCTTCAGTAAGCAGCCCATCACCATAGGAAACTGGTTAAGCATTTCGGATATGGACTCTCTCAGGCTCAGCTTCTTGGTTACTGCCCCAACAGCCCGATCCGGAGGGGTCTTGTAATAGTACACCATTTGGATCTGGTTGGGTTCCATGACCCAATCCAGAGCCGATAGGTGGCGGAATTTCTCGGGTTGGACTGGCTTCGTGCTGACCACGGTCCGTTTGTATAAGATAGTGATTTGATCCGACATTGCGGATTTCAGGACTGAACCTTATTTTCTACTTGCTTAGTGATCTAAGTTTAATGTATGCAGGTACAATATTTGTATTTACAAAGGACATTTATTTTTGGGAACTGGCTTGAATGTGGTCAGGTTTTCATGTCTAACAGAAAAAACAAACCCTTGTTTAGTGGGGAAATGAAGTTTTCATGATTCATATGAGACGGTTCTTTAATACTAAGCCCAAGGCTATTTGGGCCAAAGTTCAGATAAATACATTGGGAGGGAGAGTTTTTGAGAGTATTCGAATGTAGGCAAATGCTATGGTGTCTACCCTTACGTACGGTGTCTCTGTTATGTCTCTTGTGGTTTCGGTTGTATCTCTTGTGATTTCCGATTATGTCATGTGTGGTTCCATATTATGCCATGTGTGGATCCGTGTGTTGCATAATATAGAATCACAAAGGGCATGATCACCAAAAACCACAAGAAGCATAACGGAGACACCGAAAAGATAAACACCATAGTATATATTATCCTTCAATGCAGTTGGGCTTGAATTTTTTTGGGGTAATATTCTAACATAAGTACGTACATAAGTAATTTTTCATCTTTGATATTTGTCAAATGTACCACTTATAAGATAAATGGAAGAGAATATATTTGCTTTGAAAAATTAATAAATGCTTATGCAAATTTGGATATTATGCATTGGAAAGTTTCAATTGGTAAGTGGGGGCTGTTTTTTTCATTAAACATCTCACTTTGCAAGTGTAGTGGAATTCTTGTAATATTTGAAATAAAAAGTTGAGAATGAAATGATATACAAAATGTATTAAAGTGATTAAATATAGAATTTTCTTTTCTAAGAAGCCAATTTATAGAAATAATTCAAATTTTGAAATAATAATAGAGAGTATTCAGTAGGGGCCTGTGCCCCACTCATCCTCAAGTGGCCCCGCCACGGCCGATAGGAAATTAATAAGTTATCTCTCTTGTTTTTACCCCATACATCTGTGTGTACGGAACCATTTATGTGGCCCTCGACTTTTTTTGTGTGACCAAGCTTGCCTACAACTAGCAAGGATGTCATGAACAGAGTCTTGTGCAAATAGGACCTACTACTAGAGTTGATAGAATAAGTAATTGTAATTCTATGTGGTCGTTCTTTTGAAAGATAAACAGCAAGACTTTCAAATATAAGCAAAAATGGAGGGCCTTACCACCCTGAGGTTCCAGGTTCGACTCCCCCGCATTGCGAAAAGTTCTTGGGGCCATCCCATGCATAAAAATCCTTTGGGTTAGCATAGACTGATGGGGGGCTGGAGAGATTAGTCATGTGGTGCACGCAAGCTGGTCCAGGGACCACTCTTCATTACCAAATAAAAAATAAAAATAAGCGGGGTACTTAAATTGTTGGAAACATACTTATGTTTTCCTAAACGTTCTTTTAATTTAAATGTCTACTCGATCAAACAAAGTACCCAAAATTTAGAGATTATTTTTTTAATAAGCGGATGTCCGGATGAATTTATGCGCACTTAAATTATTATTTGAAGTCACAAAGAGAAAGACCTCAAAAACCTCCCGTGATCTTATGAGTTTTTGTTGATGGCGGGGGTTAAACCTGGAAGTTCGAGGTACGTAAAAGAAAGTAACGAAAGGGAAAATTCACTTACGCCTATGATCCCACGATTATCGTAAACGAGGGAAAATCTCGCAGGGGGCATTTAGTATATGCACTTATGCCACTTTCAAGTACCAAATAAAAAATCAGAATTATTGTAAAGGGAACGCTAGTTTGGAGTAAAACTACAAATGCAATTTTTTTTTTAATAAAGACAAATAAAAAAAGTCAACTACTATAACTTTTAGTTTAGTGAAAACAAAGGTTAAGGCAAATTGCAATGGTAAGTACTAAATAGAGACCCGATTATTTCCACACTTAACGAGTGTCTGATTTTCTCTGCCAGGATATATAAGAAAGGACAAATTTTCGTAGTCGTCCCTCTAGTTTTATGGTTGTCTGAATTTCATCTCTCCAATTTCAATTGCAACCAAATAAATTCTGTAGTTTGTTTTATGTTCTAAATTAGTAAAATCGTTCATACCGTAAATGAAATTAACGAAAAAATTGGTTTTAGTTTCATGCCTCTCTTAAGGTGCCCATTGAAAAGTCTTAAAGTTAAAAATTTATTATGACCATTTAAGATAAAATGATCAGAAAAATAAGATCTTGGCACTAGTTCAAACAGATTAAAAATCGGAACACTTTATTTTTAACTATATTTTTTAATATATAAACGATGTAAAAATTCATTATGACCATTTAAGATAAAATGATCAAAAAAATAATTTCTTCACACCGGTTTAAACGGATTGAAAATTGGAATACTTAATTTTTTAATTATATTTTTTAAACTGTGTAAAAATCCATTATGATTTTATGGAAGGAGAATGAAAATTGGAAGGAGGATGATTTTAAGATAAAACGCAAGCACTTGCCAGTTTTTATGGAAGGAGGATGATTTCTGCGATCCAATTTTCTCCATAGGCACTCCTCTCTTTGTCTCCATTAGGGCAAAGTTACTAAATTAAACTTATTTTTTTACACCGTTTATAAATTAAAAAATAGAGTTAAAAAATTAAGTGTTTCAATTTTCAATCTGTTTGAATCGGTACCAAATCTTATTTTTCTGATAATTTTATCTCAAATGATCATAATGGATTTTTGGCTCTAATGCCTTTCAATGGGCACCCTAAGAGAGCTCTGATACCAAAACCAAATTTTCTGTTAATTTCATTCACAGTGTGAACGATTTTACCAATTTGGAACATAAAACAAACTATAGGGTTTATTTGATTGCAATTGAAACTGGAGGGATAAAATTGAGACAACCGTAAAACTAGAGGGACGACTACGAAAATTTGCTTATAAGAAATGGGATGAGATATCATAAATTCGATTCCAATTTACCCGGTTCCCGACCGGTGTAGTTCTTTTCATATAGGTATTCACAATTTTAAGCATAAATTCAAAAATTTCATGAACTGACCATTTGGCAGATAGTCATTTTCAAAAGAACGTTAGGTTCTGCTAATGTTAGAACAAAATAGTTCCAAACTTAGGAATAGTGGCAGATCTAGGATTTTTATATAGAGGGGTCGCCTTCCAAGCTTAACTTTGGTCCTTAACGAGAAGATAAAATGTTTAAACATTCTTCATTAAGCACAAAACTTTGAACGCGTGCTTAAAACATTCTTAAAGATTTCAAACATAAGCACACAAAAGTATAGATTCCTTCCTAAAATTTATTACAAAAACATCTCTTTCTATGTACACCACCGAACTATTGTTCAACCGAGTCCGGCTCCTCTCCAATTCATAGGAAATTGGAGGATCTTCCAATTCCAATTCAATGATCAGGATTACTCTAGTATCTCCGGTCCCAAAGCTCATATAGTATTCTGTGGGCACCCAATTACTCCCCAAATATAGGGGAAAAAAAAATTACTCCCTAAATATTCCCCAATTATCACATTTCAGGCACTAATTTACCAAATTCCAAACATTAATAAAATTTCATATCGTAACTTTAATAATAGGTGCAAGTTCAAAGAACTTCTTTTGCATTTCTTCTAAAATATTTTTTCTATAAAAATTATCTTATGTTAAATTACTTACTCTTACGATTTCTTTCTAATTTTCATAACTGAATCTTAATTTCAATTTTCTTATATACAAGAACAACTACATCAATGAGCACACGACACAGTGCGAAACAAAAGTGGAAATACACTAGTATCAGTAAAAAAAATCTCATAAACTACATAATAAGATAATATCAGCAAAAAAAAAAAACCATGCTAAAAGAAAAAAAATTACTGATATAATATTATTAAAAAAATCCTCATGATCTAGCTGATATCGGTCGATAAAAATTCTCATGAGCTATATATATATATATATATATATATATTTTCAGATGTAGGTTTAACGGGAGAGAGAAGATGCCTAATAAATTTTTTGTAACAACTTTGAAGATGAATGAATTTTTTTTGCGGTTCAAAAAAAAAGGAGGAGGGAATACGCTTATGTAATTGAGAAATATTTGGAGAGTAACTGGGTGCCCATAAAATACTATATGAGCTTTAAGGCTTGAGTTACTAAGATAATCTTGACCATTGAATGAGAATTGAAGGATCTTCTAATTTCCTATGAATTGGAGAGCAGCTGGACTCTGTTCAACCACTAATCATTCATTCGATTCCGTAATTGATTCTTTACGATGTTCATAGCAGAAAACACTCTTTCAACAATACCGTGAATTTCTCCAGTCTCCAGAGCAGACATGTCACATGTTTTAGAGAGAGACATGTCACATGTTTTAGAGAGAGACAAATTAGAGGGCCCTGTGGTGGGCTGAAGCTTAATTTGTATTTTATGTGGTGGCATTATTGTTGTACTGTAATTACCAAATTTAATAATTGAAAGGCTAAGACCCAATTACCCAGTTTCCCATCTAAACTTGTTTCGGTTCTCTAAATTTCAAAATAATAATAATAATAATAAATCGAAGATTGCAGGAGGGGGAAGAGAATGTGAAAGATTGATTTTCTTTTTCTTTTCTTTTCTTTTTTTTTTTTTTTGGGAGGGGAAGAAATATCTCAATTTTGAACGTAAAATTTAATTAATGGTAATTGTGCAATTATTATTGTTTGAGAGAGACAGAGGGAAAGCTGTAGGATTCATGGGATAAATTAATAGTTAGAATTTATGTAGGACATAAGATTTAAAAACTGTTCTTCTTTATTATGTAGATATATATATATAAATATATATAATAATTGGGATTTGACTACCAATCAGTACGTACCATTTTATTGAGAAACCTGTACGGTAGGGGTCTATCAATGTTTGGTTGGTCCAATATTAAATATGAAATCAGAAAGTCCAATAATAAAAACCATAGCCCTCGTCCTGTCTTCTCGGAAATTGGCTCAACCCTACACGTATACGAGGGATTGTATTTAATATTGCGTTTGAATTATTGAGTATTACGTATAAGAAAAAGAAAGATCTTTGATAAAGTGGCCTTGTGCATGTGAGTCCCATATATCATAAGAGTTTACGTTTGGTGTTGTGTTTGGATTATTGCAGTTTGAATTCAAGTGATCCTAAATCACACAAACTTAACTTATTTCTTTTAAATTCTCATTTACATGCACAATCACACAAACTCTTTCACATCAAATATGAGGCTCATAATAGTGACACAGGTGTGTGAGCCCATGTTTAATGTGAAAGAATTTGTATAATTATGTTTGTAAATGTGTGTGATTAGACAATTATTGAAAGAGCCCCGCCACTAGTTTCCATCCACTGTCGGCCCGTGATTGAATATTGCTTGTGTTGGTACGTTTTCACTGCTAGTTTTCATTCACCTCAGTGGCCCCAGCAAAAAACAAGATATATTTTCGTTGTGTAAAATAAGACGACTTTGAAGTCAATGTCAAAACATATTGGCTATGTTTGTTTTAGGTTTTGATATATATATATATATATATATATATATATATATATATATATATATATATAGAGAGAGAGAGAGAGAGAGAGAGAGAGAGAGAGAGAGAGTTAGGTTTCGGTGAGGAATCCCTCATTTTATTAAAATGCGGGACTTCCCTTCCCGATTGAATTTCGATGATCCGAGCCGCTCAAAGTGATCAGAACGTGATTTTAAGGGTTCCCGTAAGAAATCAGCAAAAAAAATGACCGGGAAGTGCTTCATCCGAGCAGTTTTCATTGAACGGTTCAAAAAAAACTGCTCGGATGACGCCCTTCCAGGTCATTTTTTTTGCTGATTTCTCGCGAGAAACCCTTAAAATTACGTTCTGCACACATTCAACGGTTCAGATTTTCAAAATTTGATCGGGAAATGAAACTCCCTCATTTTGTTAAAATGAGGGATCCCTCACTTGAAAATTTCTCTATATGTATATGTATATATATATATATATATTATAATAAATGATATGAGATAGATAAAGAAATAAGAATACAAGTTTATTGAAGATTATGCGCAAAACGAAAAGTTTTATTATAGAGTCCGAAAACAAACATGGCCATATTGTCTGTCTACTATATCATCTTGTCTTTTAAGGAATATGCTAACCGCCATGGATGAACCTAGGTTAGCCTTAGACATGCAAAATATGTGTTAAAAGTCTATGAAAATCGATACAATTGTCTTGAAATATCGGATTAATGCATCAAGATCCTATATCTTGTGCCATTGTTACCTTTATAAGCTAAAGTTTACTCTAAAAAAACACCCTCGAAACTCAAATCGAATAGGGCTGTGCTGTCATTGGAGGGAGGCAGTTGGAAAAATTAAATGCTGTGTTTGGATTGTGTTTTGAAAAGTTTTTTGAAAAATAGTAGGAGAAATGAGTGGAGAGAAATAGAGAGAGAAATAATGAAAGTAGGAAAAATCTAGGAGGAATTTATGAAAAAATTTTTGAAAAATTCTTTTTGAGAAGAGAAGACAAGAAAAGAGAACAAGGCAAACTTACTTGTCCAATGAGAGAACAGCATGGCCGTGCTGTCATTGGAGGGAGGCAGTTGGAAAAATTAAATTACTTGTCCAATGAGAGACCAGCATGGCCGTGCTGTCATTGGAGGGAGGCAGTTGGAAAAAGTTAAATTTACTTTTCCAACGAGGGTCCGGCATTCATTTAGGGTGAGTTGTTGTAAATTTATATAATTCATATTTTTGTTTTGTGTGTTTTGCTTATTTTTTTTTAAATTTTTGTTAAATTCGCGTGATATTTTTTTGATTAATTATCCGTCCCGACAAGAGCAATTGAAAAAGTACAAAATTATAACCAAAAGCAAAAAAAAAAAATGCAAAAGATGAAAAAACTATCAAATTGACATATTTGTCTAAAGTGCCGTCTTATACAAATATTTTCGACATTCATCCATATTTTATACGTTTTCGATTCGTTTTGTCTAGAAGAACATTACTACAAAAAGCTAAATAAAATTTTACGAAATATAAAAAATACCAAAATAAATTTCAGACTTATAAATTTACAAAAACGCAGCCATACCCGTCAAAAAGGAGAGTTGCGGTTGCTGACTTACTGTGAGTCCAACCTTTGCCTTCATGCATACTGTGGGTCCAACCTTTGTTGCCATGCATGAAATAAGTTCCCAAGCTGACAAGCCAACAGAAAAAATTAATGCTCAATACGGAGGGAGCTAGTTTCTCTCTCATCTCATGGCTCACACCATTTTAAGTATTGTCAAGAAGACCATGGCATGCATTTTGCCAGATATTTCTCAATTTGTTGTTTCGCAATTGTTCTAAAAATGATGGCAATTATTGATATAAAGGAAGCCCCTCCAGCATCCTCAAATGGAACGGGTGAAACCACAGCCCATCAAACAAACCCAAACGCAGGGGATGAAAACAGCAGGAAGAAGTTGTTGGAATACGAAACAATTGTTCAGAATCTGGGCGACCGAATCAGTAGTCTCCAAAAGTCGGCATTCACCCTCGCAAGTTCTTATTTCATCTCGCAGGCAGTCGTCTTCACGGCACTCTCCACCACCAACTCTCTGGTGTGCCGCGACTTCTGGTTCCCTTTGCTCCTTTCACTGTTCCCCGGCGCTCTCTACTTGTTCACGATCTTCAAGATAGGACAAGAGTACATAGAAACCAAGATTTCACAGAAGAAATACAAAAAATTGACACAGGGCGAGGTTTGCAATATGTTGGGAGAATCTCCGATATCAATACTGGGTGATAAAAAAAATGACATTTTGGAGAAAGAAAAAGAAAGGCTTACCAGAAATTTGTGTCGCTACATGTGTGCTTTTGGTCTCTTGGCTGCTGTCTTAGCTTCTGGTGTTTTGTGGATGCTTTGCTGGAAGAGTTGGTATGCTTTTGGTCCCTTGGCTGCTGTCGTAGCTTTTGGTATTTTGTGGATGCTTTGCGGGAAGAGTTTTATATTCATGCTCAGGAGGATACATTCAAAGCTCAAGCACAATGCGAAATGAGTGAAGCTATGCATGTGACAGTGCATAAGAATCTGCCCCAATTCCTAATTATAGTACTACTTTTATTTGATGGTTCAAGGAATTGGAATGCTACAATTAAGTTGGAAATACTGCAATTGCTGGAGTAGGGATGTTATTTTGCAGTTTCGGATGTGCCATTTTTGTTGTTGTTGTTGTTGTTGTTGTGTATCAGTCTGCCAGTTAGTTCCTAGCTAGACACTCCGTCTGGTAGCTAGACACTCCGTCTGGTACATTTGTGTCACTTTTCTTGTATTAGTTTTTAGTGTAGTGTGGTTGGCTTCTCGCCAACTTTTCTTGTTCCGGGGGCTAATGTGCTAATCTAGTTGGGATATTAGTTTTTGGCTATGATGTTGTTTTCCTTATTGGGATATTGGTTTAAGGCTTAGGTTTTGCTCGGTTTAGTAGTTCAAAATAAAAATGTACCCTTTCCGTCCCAAAATTTTGTTCCATTTTTTCGTTTTTGGATGTCCCATAATATTTGTTCATTTTGTCTCATGTGAAGATGAAAAAAATAAACTAGTTGTTTCCTTTTTTTGCCTTTCATTGCCCTCTTCAAATTCAAACAAAGCAGTGGAAGAAAGATAAAATTTTGTCATCAAAGGCTTTAAGTTCAAGGTCAACTCAGGAACAAAGATATAATTTTGGAAGCATAAATGGTTGGGTGATGAGACTCTAAAAGTTGTTTTCCCAAGGCTTTTTAGGTTGTCTACCCAAAAAGAAGCAATGGTAGCTGACATGGTGGATGATCAAAATCAAGATAACTGGAACTTCCAATTCAGGAGAGTTTTGTATGACTGGAAAAGAGATCAACTTCAGAATCTAGTGCAGTTGATGAGTGCAGTGCAGTTGCATGAATCTCATGAGGACTGCCTTCAGTGGAGGTAGAGCAAAGATCTCATTTTTTCAGTCAAGTCTGCTTATACTAAATGGGAAGAATATAGATCGATATGTAGAAGACAAAGAGCTCTTTACTGTTTGGGAAAACATTTGCCCTCCCAAAGTAGAGCTCATTGTTTGGATGGCCATTCAGAATTGTATATCAGCTAATCAGTTCTAGTGAGAAAAGGCATCTTGGACAATAGCCATAATATATGTCCATTATGCAATATTGAGGAAGAATCTCCTGATCATCTTGTCCTTTTTTGTAATGTGGCTAGGAAGGTGTGGGATGAAATGTTTGTATGGTGGCAGATGACATGGAATTGCCCAACAACTTTTAAGGCTTTGTTTCGGTCTTGGGATGGTATTAGGTTCAAAAACCTTGAAAGAATATGCTGGCAAGCTACTTTTTATGCTGTGGTGTGGTCAATTTGGTTATGTAAGAATGATACTGTATTTAATACTCCCCCGTCCTGATTTGTTTGTTCACTTTTTGACTTTTTAAGAGAATTTGAACTCTCAAAGAATTGTCTATAATTTTCAACTCGTAATATTTTTAATATGTAATATGAATCTTATTTGATAGATCTCAATTAGTTTTATTATATAAAATCCTCAAAATCATAAAACATATAATAAAATGTAAGATATAAGTATATTTTTGAAAAACACGAATTTCGACAATTGAACAAACAAATTGGGACGGAAGGAGCAATAAACTTTGGGAGGTAGCAAATATTTCAGACCACGTGAAAATAAGAGTGACTTTTTGGGTTAAAGCGAGGTGCAACATTCAAGTGTATCCTGTGGAGGATTTCAAAAGTAACCTGAGTGGGAGTAGTAGAGTCAATCTTTGATCTTGTTTTTGGGGGTTAGGGCGGTTCGGGGGGTTGGGTTTGGTGATCAGCTTTTGGTTTGAGTAGGACCTAGGGCTTTTGAGGTGTGTTTTTACTACTTCTTGTTTTTGGTCTTGAGGGGTTGGGCTGTTCGGGGTGGGTCTGGTGATCATTGTTTTTTTTTTTTGTGGTCCTTTTGGGAGCTTTCTTTGGGGTGTCAGGTTGTGTGTGTTTCAATAGAGATCCGAAATAGCGAAACCATTGTGAGGTTGTGTGCGTTCCCATGGGAACCCGGACCGGCGAAACCATGGTGAGGTATGGCTTGGTTATCCGCGGAGAGGAGCCAATGCAATTGTGTGCCAATGAAAACCCGGCGCGGCGGAACCATTGTGAGGATACTCGGGAGACTAGCGCGGCGGAACCGAGGTTGGGTGTGTTAAAAACAAATTTTGGTTTGAAAGGAAATGTTTTGGAAACCGCAATGTGGCCGGACGTGGTAGCCCATTGTGTGGAGTATGTTTTGTGTGTGTTCCAATGGGATCCGGAAAAAACAGAACCATTGTGAGGTTGGGTGTGTAGCTTGGTTATCCGCGGTGCGGAGCCAATGCAAAATTGTGTGAGTTAAACAAATGATTTTTGCACTACAAGAAAAATTGCATTGGGTGACGAATGAAAATCGTCGCAAATTGTATGTTTTTCGTCACAAATAATATAGGTGACGAAAAAAAATTTGTCGACTAAAGGTTGTCGAGGATTCCTACCTGGTGACGAAATCTATTTTTCGTTACCTATAGTGCTTTTTGGTGACGAAAAATTTCGTCACGGAAAAATGACTTGGTGACGAAATTTTCTTCGTCACCTATTGTGCTTTTTTGATGACAAAAAATTTCGTCACAAATTATTCCCTTTGGCTCGTCAAAGGTGACCCATTGGTGACGAAATTTTTCGTCACGAAAGACATTCTTAAATGTGAAAAAAATCTCACTTTCTTGCTCCTGCGAGGTTTCGAACCCGAGTCTCCTACGTTTTGCACGCATGCTTTAACCAACTACACCACACAAACTTTTCAGCATATGTTTGAAATATCTAATATATAACACATACATTGAATATTAAAATATATTTTGAACGCCATTTTGAACTATTAAACATTAAAATTAGCAATTTTAATTAACATGAAAGTTGTAGCTCTTTATGTTATTGTTCAAACTCAATTTAGATTATCTCAATCGGAGATCTAAGCAAAGAGTTATGCCCGAAATATACTTGGTGACAAAGCGTAATTCATAAATTTCGTCACCAAAAGATAAATTTTTCGTCACTGAAAACGTAAAAAGAAGACGAAAATATTTTTCGTCACCAAATTGGTTCATTTGGCGACAAAATATTTTTTCCGTCACCGAATAGTTATCTTTGGTGACAAAAAATAATTTCGTCTCCTTTTTTACTCTTTTGGTGACGAAAATTTTATTTCGTTGCCAAATAGGAGCCTTTGGTGACAAAAATATCTTTTTCGTCCCTAAATAGTTATAATTGGTGACAAAATAATTTCGTCAAGAAAGTTATCAAAACAGTGACAAATTTATTTTTTTGTAGCCAAATATACTCATTTAGCGACGAAATTAAATTTTGTCGCCACTTTTTCGTCACTGAACATACTTTTTCTTGTAGTGTTGAAAGATGAATTAGTATGTGAAAATGTTGACACGGTCTACAATGAGTCGCGTAGGAGAAACTCGAAAATCTTGGACACCAACGATAGATGATTAATGAATGTGGATGTGTCAATGATTAACTGCGTATATATATATATTATGTGGAAATCGATGTGTTATTATTTTCTGTTGTTTTAAGTTATGGGTTAGTGGGTAAGGATTTTTCTATTGAGCTTTCGTAGCTCATGGTGTTGCCTTTTTGGTGACCCTGACATATTATATCGGTGGCGACGCTGGTATAATGTGTCAGACTTTGTAGATAAACAAGGTAAGCTGTACACCTTGGAGGCCTTTGGAGCTGAAGAGCTGGCTCAGATGGAAGAGCAGGCGAAGATGTAGTTAGGAACCTTAGGGGGTGTTCCAACTTCAAAAAAAGAAGGTTTTGGAAAAAGGAGGGTAATTTCAAGCCCAAAAATCATATATTTATGCAAATAATTTTTCTACCAATATGGATCTTGTTTGATAGATTTCATTGAGATCTTTTATACGGTGCAAGAAAAATCAAAAAATTATTTTTCATTTTCATTATATTTGAGTTTGAAAATTGAAGAAAAAGAACTTTTTCAAAAAGAAGGCTAGTTGGAACACCACCTTAGTTCCCTTCCCTTGTGTAATATAAAAGTACTTCTTTTAAATTTTGTTGTAATAAAGAGCCAGACTCAGTTTATTTTCAATAAAATTGTCTTTCTAACGTACCTAAAATTCGGGGCGTTACAATATAGGCATACGAATGCTTGCTGCCCAAGTGTCCCTATTGAGCTAGATTTCCTACCTTGTATAGAAAACCCAGGATATCTTGGATTCTCGTCCCTTTATCAACTCATTAAGGAGTCCTTTTAGGACTCTTTTCCATAGCTGGCCGAAGATCCTATTTCCACTGGGTATCTTTCCTAAATCCTATATTCTCGGGATCTAATTCCTTACGGGATACCACTGTTCTGAAACCTTCCAGAGTGTTCCTTCCGCTTTAGCACTTAAGGCTACTTTCTCTAGGGTTCTCTCCCTGTTCGGTAACCTCATTGCCAAACAGGCCATCTGGACCAATAATTTCCCATGCCATTGGTCCCTATCTATTACTTAGACAAATGACTTTGTAAGAGCTCTCCTTCCGTTTGGCTTTCTCATTGCCAAACAAGCTACTTAGACCAGTGACTTGTTGTGTCACTGTTCCTTTATTAGTCTCTTGGTCCAATAACTTCTAATGTTTACCAGACCAAGACCCCGTACAACCTTCTTGGACCAGTGACTTCTTATGTCTCTGGTCCATATCGTCGAACACCGTCTTGCACGGTGACTGTCTCTATTATTTTTATACCATGGTCCTTCGTACCACGTGTTCGGCCCATTTTTTGTCTGTTTGAGAATACCTCCCTACATATATATTCTCTTCTTTTTAGTGATGTGCAGTAGAGTGGCATTCAAAAAGAAGTAGGGGTGACAAATTGAACCCAGACCCATCAACTAAAAAATATACCCAACCCAACTCATTTATTAGTTGGGTAAGAATAGGTCCAAACGCAACTAATCCATTATTAATTGGGTCTTAATTAGGTATCAGTTGGGTCAACTTAAATGACACAATAGGTCATGAAAGTAACCCACGAAAATTTTTCGTCTTTTTACCAGATTCCCAATTCCTTCCGCATCAGTCTCCTGATCAAAATGTCCAAGCCAAGGAGGTGATCTCTCTCTCTCTCAATTCTTCTGTGCTAAATTGCATGTGTCCAAAAATATTTTGAATGGTCCGAATTAAAAATCAATTGTGACCGGTAATAATTATTTTGACCAGTCAAAGTTGAAAACACATCTCATCCATCGATTGCGCGAATGGACTGATGAAATTGCGCTCCGCCGTGAATAAGTTTCTCTGATGATAGTTCAGCATAGGGTTTTGATTAAAAATTTAACTTATTTTTTTGTCCTTATTCAAATTTTTTTGCATTTTTTTATTTTGAGTCAAACTTTTGTGACTTATTGATTCGTTTTAACAAGAAGAATCGGAAAAGTAAAAAATTTGATCGAAACTTATAAGTCACAAAAATTTTACGCAAAACTATCAAATACAAAAAAAAAAATTGAATAAAGACAAATATATATATATATACACACACACACACACACACACACACACACACACATCTCGCAACGGGCTAGTTTTGATTCTGATCGAATAGAAAATCAACTTATGAATGGAAAGCTGGCTTATTCGTGGCTTGTTTTTTTTGTCCTTATTCAAAATTTTTCGTATTTGTTTATTTTTCATTAATTTTTTGTAGATTATTGCTTTGACATGACAGAAGGAATCTAAAAAGTAAAAAATTATAATCGAAACCTAAATTTTTTGAATGAATATAAAAATAAGCCAATTTTTTCGTCTTTATTAAAAAAAATATAAATTTCGATAGTAATTTTTTATTTTTTAGATTCTTCTCGTCACGACAAAGCAAAAATCCTCAAAAATTTGACAAAAAACTAACAAATGTGAAAAATATTTGAATAAAGACAAAAAAATGAGCCACTTGGATGTGATGCGATTCGGTAATTAAGAGCGACCAATATGGTAATTAAGTGTACAGGGGTAATTTGGTCATTTTTGTAGTAGAGGGATAGTATGGTAATTTTAATGTACATGGTATTTTAATCCTTTAAATTTACATGGGTAATATGGTCATTTTAGTGTACATATGTATTTTAGTTATTTTAGTATATAGTATGTAATTGGGTTAATGGGCTGGTCGGATTTGCTTTTAAATAAATGGGTTGGGTTTGGTATGGGTAATTTGACTCATAATTAATGGTTCTAAATGGGTCAATGACCCATTAAAGACCCAACCCACTTATAATTTCCCTATTTTGGCTCAAACCCGCCTATTTGACACCCTTAGAAAGAAGCCAGAGCATGATATAGTACTGCTACCGATTGGCCATACTTTTTCTCTCTATTTTTTAATGTTTTCGACATTAGGAATATGTACTCTGTTTAGGCTAATGTATTGAGTGTTCAATTACAAATTATTTGAGTTGATAGGATGTTCATAATCCACGGTTGAGTGTTCCAGTAAAGCCTAAAATAAAACAAAAAAGCTATGTGCACAGCAAGCTGTGCATAGCAGCGGTTTTCTTCCGCCTCGGGTCGCAAAAAGATGATCGGAGCTGCTCATTTTGTTCAAAATATGTCGTTTAAGGTCTCTGTAAAAAATGAGTTTCGTTCGATATCATTAGAGGCGTTAACAAAACACCCAAAATCACTTCAGAATTCAGCAGCTGTGCACAGCAGCGGTTTTCTTCCGCCTCGGGTCGCAAAAAGATGATCGGAGCCGCTCATTTTGTTCAAAATATGTCGTTTAAGGTCTCTGTAAAAAATGAGCTTCGTTCGATATCGTTAGAGGCGTTAACAAAACACCCGAGGCGGAAGAAAACCGCTGCTGTGCACAGCGGCCGTGCACGTAGCACAGCTCAAAATAAAATTCAAACAAATAAAATTGTAGGTTGTTCACTTGACCACTCAACCTTAAAGGTGGAGCCGCCTCCGACTCACTTTTGCCCTGTGTGATGTTTTTATAATCAAAGTGTGAGATTTTTAAAGTGGAAATTTTGCTAGTGTGAGGATTTAGAACATAAAAATAAAAATTTATTAGAAATGGAGAATCTAATGACTAGGGTATTGTTGAAAAAAATGGCCAAAAATCCTTATCGGAAAGTTATGTTCATTTGGGCTGAATATGGACGTTCACGTCTTCTTGGTTTTTACATTCATTTTCATTTTCAAGTCGTTACGATAAAAATTTCTTTAGATTTGTGCGACTGACTAGGATTTCTACAATTTCAGTTCTGAAGTTGGAGCTCTGAATTTGAAAAAATTTAGATTTAAGTTTCTCTTCATCGCCATAATTTTTGTATTGTTACTCTCTGCTCGATTTGACAAATGTAAGATTTTTAATTTGTCTCATTTTCTCTTGCCACCGGGAATTTTGATTTATTAATCCATTTGCAGCTCACTGAATTTGAAGAAGGCGGTCTAGCAATCGGCCTGAGCTGCACCCACCTCCGAGTCGATCCCCCTTCTGCTGCCATGTTCGTCGAGGCATGGGCCGACATAACCCTTGGCGGTAGAAGGCTCACTCCTCCTCTCTTCTAGCCACTACCACTGCCAAAACCTAGCAACAAAAACACCAACCACCAAACTTACACCACCTTAATCAATCGTTACTAAACATCGATACAAAATCCAATTCCTGACATGGCTAAGCAACACGCAACTGTTACATTCAGGTTTACAAATGAAATGGTGCAATCCTGTATATCCATGGCTAAAACAGTAGGTGCACCCAATGATTCATCCGTGACACTCTTTGAAGCCCTAGCTGGGCTATTTTGGGTTTGTGTGAGCAAAATAAAAGGACAAGGAAATGGTACTCTAACAAACATGTCTGTAAGTGTGGATATGAGGGAAACCCTAGGTTTGGACAAAGGTTTCTTTGGAAATTGCAAGGCATACCATGAAGTTCCTGCATGGGAATGTTTGAGAGATCAAAATGGATTATCAGAAGCAACTTCTACTATTGGGGAAGCAGTGAAGAAGATGGAAAATAAAAAGGATACTCAATTTGATCGAGTGGTTGGAAGGTGATAATTTTGAATCCTATTCAATATCCACAATTAGCGGTCGAGACCTAATATGTGCTAAATTAGATAACGTGGAGTCAAACTCAACCATGTTTGAAGATTTTTGTGATCCGATTCGAATTTCTTGTTACATTGAGCATGTGTTGGGAGAAGGCCAAGTGCTAATCCTTCCGTGGCCACCAGGGGAGGGTGGATTTAGCAGGGTCACTATGGTTACACCACCGGAGGATGAGGTTGTCAAGTTATGTGAAGATGCTATTCTCCTTCAATTTAACCCGACTATTTTGATAGGAATACGCAAATCACAAAATATAGTTTAAGTTCATACAACTATACAAGGTGACAGATTGTAACGTGTGTATATCTACCCATTTGACTACCTTAAGGTTATAGTTATAGTTATATGCATAAATAAATACCTAGTATACATATCTGTATGTGTGTTCAGATAGATACATGTGGGCCCATACATGTATCCAGATGTTACTCTTAACAGTCATGCCATTTATTATATAAGATAGAATTGTAAGGCATTACGCGTGGAAAATCTCAAGAAATTTCTTGGAACTTGAGAAATGAACAAATAATTATTGTGGTTATGGTTAGTGTTTCCTCTCTTTTTTTTAACAACGAAGAACCAATATCTATACTACTTCTTTTAATTAATTGTACGAAGGTGTTTCCTACTCTCTTTTTTTTCCACAAATGCCCCTGCCACTTGCAAGTAATTCCAGCCCCACCCCACCACTCTTCCGAACCGTTACAATGCAGAAACGCCTCTCCTCGCCCTTGCCAAACCTCTCCTCTCCCTTGCAAATAACCTCTGCCCACCTCTTCCCAACTATTACAGTGCAAAATCCCAACGCCTTTGCCATAAAAAACCACAACTGCCTCTCCTTGTCCCCGCCAAAAAAACTTTACACCCTCCCTCCACCAGCCCGTGTTCTCCACAATGGCCGCCACCAACGGCCGACCAAGGCTCGAACTACAACAACATATCGGAAGTCCAATATAGGCAAGGCATGCATTCAACTTTCTCCCTGCTTTCCTCCCTGCCTCACTTATGTCGACAACTCTGTAGACCATAATTTCGCCCACAAACTGTTTGACAAAATATACCTTTGAGTTATTTGACAGACCAACTGATTTTGACAAGAAAGAAGAAATTAGTTCATGGATACACCAAAAGTTGTTGCCTGTCCATACAAACATTTGGGTAGTTTAACAGTAGATAATAATTTCGAGTCTTGGATTGGTCGAGATGAAAATGGCAAAATGAAATTACATGCATATCCTTGTTTTTGGTCTTTTTTATGACTCACTTGTTCGGGCCAGCGTACACCTTGACTCATGTGTTTGAATTTGAGATCTAGAAGGGAGCAAACCACTAAGTCTCAGACTACTTTCGAATATTCTGCATAACGTTTTTGTGGTCATTAATGATATCAAAATGCTTTTATGGTCTAAATTTTCATCGTTTGCCTCAGTTGAACAAGAAGTTTATTGACTCATTTGCATCTTGTCATAGTGATATTGGGACTAGGTGAATGAATCTACTAATTTGCATTAGCATTCTGTCATTGTGATTTGGGTACTCATTTACATTTGCATTCTGTCATAGTGATTTGGGGCCAGGTGAATGATCCTTATAAGATTCTCAAAAGTTTATTCTGCATAAGATTCTCCATCATAACATTGCGTTATCTCGGGGCATTTCAATGTCAACAACTAAAGTCCTCATCAACACGGAATCGAAGCGACAGAGAAAGAAGAACTATGCCAAAAATATAGTCTACAAAGAAGTTCTGACTTCATAAGTGTAGATTTAAGATATGTCAAGTTTCATTCCAACTTCTAAAGCTGAAACTTCGTAAAAACTTACAGTTTCTTTTCCTTTTTTTGTTGAAAAAATAATTACTGAAATGTTTGCACATGCATAGTTGTCAATTATGTAATAGTTGGCTCCATCATATTGGTGTGTTTGATTCCATAAGTGTGTGTTTGCAACTATGCATTTATGACCTGCCGAAAGTGTCTCCCAAATGTTGATATTGATTTTCCTTTTATGAAACTGGATTTAGAATAGCTGAAGCCGGGTTATCAATTGCACAAACTAACAACTGGTACCCTAATACCTCGTTGAAGACAAGGTTCTAAATCAGTTTTGTGTCCTCTTATCCTCAACTCCTTGATTTGAGTTTGTTGGAAGTTAGTATTATGGGATAATTATGATTTGTAGGTCAAACCTTGATACCTTGTTATTTCTTGATTGTTTCATTTCTGCCAGTGGACATCTTGGTTGACATGTTGGCTGGTGAAGGATGTACTGTGCAGGATTAGTTGGAAAACAGAGAGAGTGATTACAATCCACTTCTTTAAAATGGCTTGAAGGGCTACATTGGCTACATACCTCCAGGTTAGTTTCTTCCTTGAGAAAGATTTTGGGCTGATCCACATGAATGTTGTTTTCTTATCTCTACATTGTTTCTTTGTCCATGGAGCTACCAAATATATACATCCTTGCTCGCAAACTAAAAGTACTCATTGAGAAGATTCCTAGAAAAATTTTGGCATTTGATAAATTTTGATGCAGAATATTGTATAGGAGAGAAACCATCAACGGCTGGAGATGTGGACAGTTACGTGATCAAGTTGCTAGAGCTTTTTACTGGAAAGAGCTCTAACCATGAGAGTTCCACAGCAGATTTAAGCTCGAAGAAATGGGTGCAAATGGCGTTCGGACCAACGTAGATCAAGTGTTGTATCCTGGTTTGGTGCCAAACAACAGTAGTGACGTTCACTCCATTACTTCAGAAGCATGGAGTGATTGCTATATATATTGCAATACTTGGTGTTGGTCTCGCTTACATTGTTGATTTGCCAGACGGATGCATTAGCATGAGGGATGGTAGAGGGTAGTCCCATTCCTGAAATAGGCTATAGTAGGAATGCTTGATCTGTCCATCAATTTGTATATTAAGTGTTTGTGCTTTAGGTATCAGTGTTCGACTTCTACAAATTCAAAGCTCTTGTGTCATGGATCAGAACTGTTTTTTTTTTCCCCAGTTTTCATTTCTACTATGTATTATCATTTGCCTAGATGTTTCCTGACAAAAAAAGCCAATGGGCAAGAACCTACATTTGGCCATAATACTATTACTTTCTTACACCAAAATCTCCTTCGAGAAGCCATATCTCATAATGCATCACAATGATTTATACATAATTCTTTGGTACAATTGAGGAAGAGACATGGAAGGACATATCCAAGAGGCACTCCATGTCAATTTAATCCTCGATAGCTCTTCTTAGGTTCATTGGTGATCAATGTGTTTTTTACTATTGGCTTGGTGCTAGGATATACACTTCTCACAAGGTTGTTCGAACACTTATGTCAAGCTTCATTCCAACTTCTAAAGCTGAAACTTCGTAAAAACTTACAGTTTTGTTTTTTTTTTTGGAAAAAATAATTACTGAAATGTTTGCACATTCATAGTTTTGTCAATTATGTAATAGTTGGCTCGATCATATTGGTGGTGCGTTTGATTCCATAAGTGTTTGTTTGCAACTCTACATTTATGACCTGCCGAAAGTGTCTCCCAAATGTTGGTAATGATTTTCATTTGATGAAACTGGATTTAGAATAGCTGACACCAGGTTATCAATTGCACAAACTAAAAACGGGTACCTAATACCTGGTTGAAGACAAGGTTCTAAATCACTAATGTGTCTCCTTATATCCTCAACTACCTGATGGTATATTTTCAAAAAAACTCTACACTGATGCATAGTGAACAGCAATTAAAAAAAACAAAATTATAGTGAAACAACACTAGACACTTTGCTTCTTACATATATCTTTGCTGGATTCAACAACTAGGAACTATTGGTGGAAAGAGGACCCAGAGGATGGGGGAATTTGTTGGGCTAGCTCGGATAGTCTTGCTCTGCCTAAAAGGAATGGAGGGTTGGGCTTTTGCAAATTTGAAGCCTTTAATCTTGCTCTGTTGGCTAGACAAGAAGGATGGAGACTCCTAATGAACCCCCAAGTTTATTGGGCTAGGTTCTTAAAAGGCATTTGTTTTCCAAATACTTATTTCCTCAATGTCAGCAAGGGCTGAAACGTTTCGTGGGCATGGGCGAGTATTCACCAAAGTAGATAAGTCTTTGAAGCAAGGTCTTAGAAAGCAGGTGTTTAATGGTGAGTCAACCTACTTTTGGGAAGATAAGTGGGATAGTGAAGGTGTGTGATGCTATGGATGTGCCAAAAGGGGAGTGGAAGCTAGACCTGCTCAAGCCTCTAATTTCCCAGGAGGGATTGAGGGCGATCTCTGCTGTTCCAGTGCCTTTGGTGCAAAAGTCAGATGTTATGGTTTGGCATTTTAATCCTAAGGGAAATTACACGGTAAAGTTAGGTTATCAGATAGCTTTTGATCGATCTCCCAAAAAGGCTGAAGAAGGAGAAGCCAGAGCAATTCTTTAAGGCTGATCCGGAGGTCTGCAAAAAATTTGGTGGAAAGCATGTAGAAACATTTTGGCTTCTAAGGAGAGTTTTATTTTCCAGAAAATGTTCTCCTACTACTTTGTGTCCCCTGTGTGAGAAAGGTGTGGAATCAGTGGAACATCTCTTGTTTGTGTGTGACTGGACCAGGGGTGTTTTGTTTGGAGGAGGCCTTCAAGTTTGCATGAAAGGCCTTCATCTAGCGTTCTGAATGGACTTTGTCTGTTATGGAGAGTTCCAACTCAGTTGATGAAGCGAGAGAGCTGATCAGCAAGGTTGCCAACCTTTGGAAAGCCAGAAATGAAGCAACTTCCAATATCTCCTCTAAATTCATTGGCAACTATGGCTAAAACTGTTGCATACAGGATGGAGTTTTATTCCAAGGCGAAGTGAGGAAAGGGTATCCCAAGAAGTTCAGCATTGGGTTCCCCCTCCAGATAAACATGTTAAGGCCAATTGCTTCTCCCCGTTCCTAAACTCATGATCCCATAACCACCCGCGATAAGTCCAATTATCACCTTAGACAAATGGTTATCTAGATTCATTAGAAATTGGAAAGGTAAGGAAATTCCTTGCATGACAACTTACGGAGGACGTCCAAAAAACAGCGAGCACACATACACTTCCCATATACACGTGGGACCAATTTCAAATAACCTTCCAGATTTAAGGACAACTGTCATTGGAAAGTCCCTTTCAAAAGTCAAAATAATTGGACGCAACTGTTGGCAAAAAAACATTAAACTCAGTTTTTTATGAAACACAGGTGTTTTGGCTAGATTACGCGCATCTCAACTAATCTCAGGGAGAACGACTTCGGTGTCCCCAAACCCCGGTCATTTTGGGGACACCGTAATTTTTGGCATAACAAAATCATTGCAAGCATAACCAAACCAATTATATGTATAACCAAGCCATAACAATGCATAACCAAAACTCCGATCCAACGGTTGAGATTGTGCCACGCATGCCAGTTTGACCAAAAAAAACCAGTCTAACTGGTCACCCTAACAGGTCATCGAATTTGGCATAACAAAGCCACTAAATGGCATAACAAGTAAACCCAAAAAGGCATAACACGTGAATTTAATGGCATAACATGAGTATAACATTTCCTAAACAGGTATAACATTAACCCAAAATAGGCATAACAAAACCATTAAAAGACATAACGTTGAGTTATAACCATGTGGGCATAACATAAACCATTGAAAAGCATAACACAAAACTAATGACAAGTATAACAAAAACCATAAAAGGCATAACAAAAAGCAAAAAGTAAAAGAAGCATAATATGACCACATAAAAGCATAACAATAAGCTCTAAAAGGTATAACAACAACCTTTAAAACCATAACAATACCCACCTGTCATTTTTTCATTTATTTTTTTATTTGAAAATGTTTAACCGTGGTTAAGTGGGAAAAAAAATTTAAAATGTAAATGTGTCTTGCGATTATGTTCAACAGTAAAATGTAATGGACCTCAATAAATCATTTATTTTAATAATCAAGGCCGTTAATTTGGTTGTTCTTGTTGATTTAGTTATTTATGCAAATTTTGGGCTCCATCCGAATTATGAAACTCTTTGATTGGTACAAAAATTCAACATAAGAATGATAACTTATGTCCGATAAAGTTTGTAGCGATTAGCAATTTACTTATTTTTTTGCAAGAATGATCTAATCTCTTTTACGGAAATGATGGACGGTTCCGATTTTTTCAAAATTGATCAAGCGGTCATCGAGTTGTGAATTATAGGACTTTAATACCTACGTAAGCATCGAATGTGTTCCGATCATGTGGTTGCCAACATCCGATCATCACTAAAGTTGGCAAAAAAATATAGAATTGATAAGATGTGCAATCTTAACGGTTTAGATCGGTCATCAAAAAAAATTATTGAATAACTTCCTTTAAAATCTATATGTTGAATTTCACTGTTTCTAAACTAAGGTCTTATGCTTTTGTGTAATGTACAATACTCATACTATCGCAACACAATCACAATGATCGATACCGTTCAGTTTGTTTTGCTTGGTGTTTTAATTGTTCTCGTAAATTTTTGGGACTACCGGGTTTAGAAAGCCCTTTTATTGGGATGTAGATTCATTATTATAATGACATTTTACATCCGATCAAGTATGTATTAAAAAGAAATTTAATTCATTTTTGGCAAAAGTTAATCTTTGTTACGTAAAGTATAGACGGTCCTAATTCGGAAAAAAATAGCCGAGGCGGCCCAAGAGTGGTGCAGTATGGGACTTTAACGCTTCTGGAAGCACCAAATGTATTCCGATTATGTGGTTGTTGACATCCGATTATCATCGATTTTGGTGACAATGATTAAATGAACAAGATGTTAAAATCCTATCGGTTTAGATCGAGCTTTGAAAAAAAATTAGTTGTCAACCACCTTTAAAATCTATACATTACACTTTTTTGATTATGAACCAAGATCTTGTGCTGTAGTCTAATGTACAGTAGTAACACGACCGCATCACTATCACGACAATCGAAACCGTTAATTTTGTTGTACTTGTTGTTTTAATCATTCTCATAAAATTTTGGGTCTAACGGATTTTGAAAACCTTTTCATCGGAATGCAGATTCAATATTGTATGTTCGATTTTCCGATTATGTATGCAATTGGTCCCGCCCATACAAGGAGAATCCCCCAAAATTTTGAAATCAGACTTTTTTATGGCAAAAATTTTGGGATCCGAATCCTCTATGAGGATTTCTCTGTTAGGATCATGTGATGCTTTTAATATGGAGTTGCCAACACATTAATGAGAAGATCGAAGGGCCCAAAACAACTCATCTTTCTTTTTGACAAAACACACTGCTGTAGGGAATGATTGTCTAACGGAGAAAAAACCCTCCATCCTAATCTTCTTCTTCTCCGTTGCTCTCAATCGGTATCTTCGTCCCCATTCTGGTTCTACCTTCTGTTGTGGATCGTTGCTTCGTGACAAGGTAACCATTGCTACTGTAAATAGGGTTTTGTAGGGTTTTTTTCATTTTCCTGCACTTTTTTTTTGGTTTCTTTGTTCATTAGAATAGTTAGGGTTTTCCTGCAATTCATTTGAATAGTTTTGTACAGCCGTGTGTTTCGATCTTCGGGGCTACGTGGTAGGAATACTTGTCGTATCAAACGTTGGATGATACAAATGCACATGTGCTCGAGCACACACTACCTCCACGGGCAGGGGATTGTTTCTTTGAGTATTGGTTTCTAATATTTGGAAGGGTCTGAAACTTTGTGACAAGGTGTTAAGGAAGGAATACAGCTTGATACTTTAGAGGCTTTTTTTTCTGCAATTTTCCTTTCGTTTTTGTTAAATCTGAGCCTAAGGCTCCGTTCCGGAACAAAAAATAAGTCCTTATTTTTTAAGAAGGCAATTTCAAGCTAAAAAATTATGGACTTATTGAAATCTAAAAATATGTAATATGGATCTTATTTGGAAGATCTCAATGAGATCTTTTATACAATGCAAAAAAAGATCCTTTATACGATGCAAAAAAAATTGAAAAATTATTTTTTATTTACTTTATTTTTGAGTTTAAAAATGTGAAATAAGTTCTTATTTTTTTAAGAAGGTTTCTGGAACGGGGCCTAATTATTTGTAGTCAAGACAACTTATGGCTTACTTCTCTTCTTTTGAGTTTGCCATTACTGCTAACCGAAAGAGTACGGACCAACACATTGTATTTTTCGGTTGGTCACTGGATGATAGAAAGGAAGCTGCAATTATTGATATTGTGAGAGACACCATGTGTCCAAAGATTGCCCTTCAAGGTGTTAAAACCTATTATTATATTGGTCATCTAGAATGTTGATTGATGTTGCTTTTTCAAAAGATATATTCATTGATGCTGCCACGAATATAGTTTTTCAAATTCAGATTGTGTAAAGGCTTATGGCATTCACAGTCACTTAAACCTTCTACCTTTCCAAGATGTCCTGATCATCTTCTGTTCATTGTAGTTTAAACATTATTTCGTGTTAGTTTGCTCATGATTATTTACAACAGCTCCCTTAATTTTTCCTAGATAATAACTACCCACCACCTGATTCAATTAAGTAACTTATGTTTGACAAAGATATGTTTAGTCGGCTGGATATAATTGGTCAGGAAAAGAGGAATTTTTCTGTAGATTATCTCAGTTTTCATGTGCTAGATTCCTTAACATATCCTTTCCTGTTACAAATGCAGAAATCTGATTGGTTTTGGGCGGTTGACTTGTAGAACTAGACAAGTAACTATCAGTGGCCTAAAACCTACTACAAAGTAGGAATAGTTTGCTTTGCTACATCCTTAAGTCTCATGTTCGATTTTCTTTGTCAATAACTTTTGAAGCCATCTCACCACAACACGTAAACATGTGAAAAGATTGTGGAAAGAGCTGTAAGAATTAATTCGAGGTACACGCAAGCTGACTAGGGAAAGATAAAAAGTCTGCAAGCACCTTATTATAAAAAAAAAATTAAAAAGGAAGTCTGTAGTAGTTTATCCTGTGGAGAGCTCTGTTTGGTTCGACCAATTGGAGAAAGCAACAAACGTTAATAGAAAATGAGGAATTTGCTAACGTAGTGATTAGCTAAGCATTTTCAATTGTCAAAGTAAGGAGAGTAATTAACTGATTAAATTTTGGTGTGTTTGACTGCATATTTATGGATCGGAAAAGTCCAGGACAACAATTTGTTTAGAACCATACGATGTATGTGTGTATGCATGCATCGGACAGCTCTGAATACAACTCTTTCCATAACTGCGTTACTAGCAACGCTTTTTTGGATTTGTGTGAGCCGCACACATTAACGTGAGTGTTGTGCATGCATTTTTGTTTCTTTACTGTTAGTTCAACCATTTGTTTCTTTACTATTAGTTCAACCATACAAGCCAGGCTAAGATGTTAAGCAACAAAGAGTGGTCTAATAAGTAAAACGATTCATAGTATTATAGTAAAACAACCCATTACATTGAAATCCAACCGATTGCTGTACACATCCTGACTTACCTTTCAACTTGAGGTTGGATGCAATCCGGTCATGAGTTGGGCATTCAATTGCTATTGAAAAAACATGCCCAGATTTTAATGGAGTGGGTTGTCTCTTTGTGGCAAACTTGGAAAGACTGAAATAAGAAAAGTTTTAACAACTTGAATTCTAATGTTTACTCTATCTACACGAACATCATTGCCTATGCCTCTGAAATGAATGAGGCATTCAAGTCCCCTCTTCACAATGTGGTAGTATATTTAGTTACCACTTTGAGCTTCATGGATTTGCACACTTTAAGTAATCCTAGAAACTTACATTTGGAGATGAAATGCTTTGTTACTATTATGTTTTATCATATGAAGGCAGATGGTTATTTCTTTTTGCTAACTTTTGAGAATGTCACTAAAAGATTTGATCTCCATCCAGTTTATTAGGAAGGGGTAGCCCTAAGGCACGAGCAAGAAGGACCCTCGGGACTATTCAATTCTTTGTAGCTATAAGGGTGTTTAATAACTAGTGACTCGTGCCACTAGCATGTCCTTGCACTAAATAGGGATTCTATTTCCAATTGAAGTTGTACGATTCCATTTCCAATTGATGATTAAACATTTTAAGCTGATTAAATTTTCATCTCGATATTATGTTTGATTGTAACACGGCCATGACGAATTATGTATTTTCAGCATGACAGACGAGATCATTCAGAAGTATGCTTTGAAAGGAAGGGTGCCTTCGGCCTTCATTCTATATAAGTATTCCTTGTTAATGAAAATTTAATTCATTTAACACTGATTTGGTGTTTAATTATGTATTTTCCTATGACAATGTTTGACTACTACTTTATGTTTGTGCAAGTAGCAATGAAACCATAGCCAATCTAAAAGATGCTGGTACCTTAATAACAAATCAGGTAAAATTATAATTTTAACTTAACATTTTGTCATCTAATTGCATCTATTTGATCTAATGTTGATGATGACGAATGATCATTGGTGCATGATTTGGTACGTATTGCAGACGAAAAGGGACATTGGTGAGCAATGGAAAAACCTGTCGAACGAACACAGGCAAAAGTACAAAGATTTGGCTGAGTTGGCCAAAGAGGAACTCACCAAGCATAAAGCTGTACTTCTGCCAAAACTCAAAAAAGTGAGTACAAATTTTTGGAACTTGTATAACTAGGTGAGCATGATTTGACCTGATTTTGGAATGCCAACTTATTTGATGATGTTTGTTAAATTTCCAGAAAAATATACAGAACCATATTTCCTTAAAGTCCATCGTTCGAATAGTACAAAAGTTAAGCCCAGAACAATACCGTGCTGTTCAGCTTATTGGGTTGGGTGGAATATTAGAATTGAGGTGTACGGCTCTTAACCATCCGCTATGTAATTGGTTGGTGCATAAATTTGATCCTGTTTCTCGTTCACTTACTGTTCATGGGCGGACATTCCTTCTCACTGATTCCCATGTTCATGAGTGCTTGGGCATTAATGCACAAGGCAACCTTATTGAGTTGGAGGGAAATACGTCGGTAGAATTTTTAGAAGTTTATAAAAACCTTGGAATGACGAATGGGGTAGTCCAACTAAAAGAGTTGAGAGAGTACTTGGAGAAAACGGAGGCAGTAGATGATGTTTTCAAGAGGAAATTTGCCTTGTACATCTTGGGATGTTTTTTATGTCCAACCATAAAGTCAGGTGTTACTCGATCCCTTATTAATGTTGTTAGTGATGTTGCGGCAATGACCAATCAGAATTGGGCGAACCTAACCCTAGACTTCTTATGCAAGGGTATACTGGACCAACGCGATAAGGATCATACACAACCAAGCGAGTGCCTACTCCTCTTGGTGGTAGGTATTGAGTGATTTTGCATTAACGCATTTCATATTCCTTATTTCACTTTGGTTATTTATTTGTTATGCATTGTTACTTTAATTGTCTCATAATGCAGGTTTTCTACTTGGATCGTGTCTCTCCAAGGCCTACATTTATGCCTTATGTTCGAAAATTCCCTTCTTTGCTTGCTTGGGGTGATTCTGAAATTAAGTGCGTCTTGCATCGGTTTGACCAAATTGGAGGTTATGACAGGGAGGGGGTGGTGGTTCATTTTACACTAGAGGAAAAAACAAGTGGCAATGAAGGCGGTGTGTCCCAAATTTCAACTGGAGATGTAACTGTGATGACAAATACTATTGCAACTATAGCATGTCTTTTGTTGCGTCAAAATATATTAATGGCGAAGCACCTTGGCTCTGAAACCCCTTCTAAGCTGCAACCACAAATGGGTCAAGAGATGGACCTAAACAATGTCCACCTTCAAGGAGAATTCTCTGCCCTCCTCGCGGAAGTACATTCATGTCAAACTTCAACACGAACTTGTTTCAAACCCCCGATCCTGCGCTCAACCAATCATCCAAGGTTGTCTCAACAAATCCATGGCTGGCCAGCCACCTTAGCGCTGAAACACCTTTTAAGCTGGAACCACAAATAGCTCAAGAAATGGACCCAAACCATGTCCACCTTGAAGGAGTATCTTCTCCCCTCCTCAAGCAAGTGCATACATGTCAAAGTTCAAGTCCAAACTTGTTTAAAACCCTTGATCATGGCTCTGAAATGCCGTCTCAGCTGCAACCACAAATGACTCAAGAAATGGACTTAAACCAAGTCCACCATTCAGGAGAATCCTCTCCCCAATTAACTGGAGTACACAAAAGTGAAACCTTAATACCTAACCAGTTTAAAACCCCCGATCCCAACCAGTTTGATCAATATAACATGGGGACTAACACTCGAAACACTCGAAAGAGGAGGATACATTCTGAGGTGGATGAGATTCTAGTTTCACCTTCAGCAGTATCGGACTTTAAGTCACGCGGTGGTTTGAGTATAGATACTGACACTCGAAAGAGGAAGATACAACAGGACATGGATGTGGCTGTATGTTCACCTTCACCGGTAAAGGGCTTTAAGTCGCGTGGTGGTTTAAGTAGAGGTAGGAAAAAAGGTTGCCAAATGCCAACTCTGTCCCGTCTTTTTGTGTTAATGATAATGTGGAAATGTATGATGAACCACCGCGGTTGTGACAGCCTAATGAGTTGAAGAAAAGCCAATTCCAACGTTCCCCCTTTATGAAGGATGGTTTTAAGAAGAGGAACCCTCCTAACAAATAAGCAAAAACTCAGTCAGCAATTATTGCGGACCAACATCAAATTGTGGATAACCTGGATGTCAACGTTCCCACTGTATGAATCTTAATATCATTTACATTTATTGTCCCTTGTATACAATGTATTTCCAATTCATGGTTCTTATATTGTTTTTCCTGTCCAATTAAATAGTTTTGTGGACGCTATGAAAAATTCAAGTCTTTGCAGTTTGCTGGTGTTCAACAGTTGAATCCACAAACCAAGGTTACTAGTGATTCCCAATTCCCCTTCTACATTCTAGTATTGAGTCTAACCTGTTTTTCTTTTCTATTTGTTTCTTGTATAGCCGTATATTTGAGAAACACCAGATTATGCAAGGAAGTCAACCTTGGTACCCTTAAATGACCTTGAAAAGTTGTTCGCGGCATTCATCTTTTATCCTTGCGATCCATTTACTGGGTACATTTTTCTAATTATGCGTTTTCCTTTGTTTTCCCTTGTAAACTATGAGGATTGTTTTTCATTACCACAATCATTCTTGTAGGAATTCTTACGTGCTTTTGAAATTATTTTCCATCGAAAGATTTTTTGCAACCCGGTCTGAATTGTGCAACTTGAAACCTGGAGTATGGATACTAGACACGGTTTGTGTAATATGATTTTGCCACTTGGTTTAAGTTGAAGTATTCAATTTGTTATTACTTTTTGCATTTTAGTCCAATGTGGTTACCTATCATGTATGGTTGTAGATTCTAAATTTGGTAGCCGTGAAAATGACAAATGCAGAAAGGTTGCTCTATCCAAACAAGCGCCACTTCATGTGGTATTTGCCGGTTACTGTATCAGTGAGTATAATTAATTTCCCCTTTGTTTCTTATACTACTGGCATTGTTTTTTATTCCCGTAAATTTGTAGAGGCAGATATTAGAGAATCCCAACCTCAATGATTGTGATTTGAAGAAGTTATGCGGTAGCTACTTTGGAGATACAAATTTTACTACTAATCTTAGCTCATGCTCTATGGTAAAGTTATAAAATGTTGAACTAAGTTAGTACTTTTGCAAATCAATTATAAAATAAGATTTTAATTGGTCTTGAATCATGATCGTTTACCTTTGATCGTAGATATACATACCAACAAATGATCGTGGGAGCCACTGGTTTTGCATCAAAATACACATGGGCATCCATATGGTTTATATTTTTTATTCAAAGCCCGCTACTCGATCCAATTTGTTTCGTAAGAAACTGACACAACAAGTGGTATGGCACACCTCGTTTAGACCATATTTTACGATATGCCCGGTTTGTATTCTAACTACTTGTTTTTGCGATTAGCAAGAGGGATTACATCGCGCGTTGCTCTTCCAATATGGAGAGCTCTATCAGGTTGATGTCACGAAGTTTAACATTGCTAATGTTGAAAAGCAACCCTTGCAGCATGAGGAGGACAGGTAATTTATTAAACATAATCTTATGTTAATGCTTGGTATTGGCAATTCAACTACTCTTTTATTTTTTTAAGGCTTCACATTTATGCCTATGAGACTAATAATTATGAAAATGTATCCCCGACGTATCCATATCCTTTTTTTTAGGTTTTGCCATATTGCCGTATCCGTATCGTGTCGTATCCCGTATCCGTATCTGTGCTTTATAGGTTACTTGTGTTAATTGTGCTACTTGCATTTGAAGTGGTTTACTTTATTCCTTTCTGCACATTTTTAGGTATGATTGTAGGCTATTTGTTATAAAATTCATGCAAGGGTTCAATTTCCCATCCGGTGTACACAAGGTTAGTGCTCGTAAAGTAACATCGTTATGTTGTATTTAACTGGTTGTGATAATGTTGGATTTCTAAGCTAGCTTTGGGTTTTGTAGATGGACAATACTGAAAGGCCAAGGTTGTTATTGGAATTGTGTGGTGACAAGAATAATCGGGGTGCCTTAGAGGTTTTAAAAAAATTTGAGGCATGGAAGGCAGAAAGAGGTAAAACGGGCTTTGTGTACGCAGGTGGTCACGTGATTCGTATATAACTAACAATCTGCAAGCATATTTTGTAAAGGTTAAATTTTTTGGGGGCCTGATTTTACATGGGTTATCAAGTATCGTTCCGTATGGTAGTTTTAACTTTTTAGGGTACTCCACTTTGTATTATATGGCACATGATTGGAACCTAATGCTATGCTGTTTCATATTTATTTAGGTGCAATATTTTGGTTATGTAATTTCCTTGTTCCATATGGGTGATCAAACTTAATGGGTATTCATTAATGCCTGCATGATGGGAAAGAGTTACCTCACTACTTTCGAATACTTTTCGGGGATTCGCACACATGGTTATCCAAATTCCTGATTATACTATCATTACCCGTTCTTTCCATGTGAATCAATTGGCAAAGATAGTGTAAGAGGAATTTGGACAACTTGGGGCAGGACCGGCAGGTTTTTGGAGGAGTTGGAAGATTACAAAATAGTAGGTAGCTGTTTTTTTTTTTGGTCTGTTTTCGTTTTGCAAATCCAGGAGCTGCTTTTGTTTAGGTAGAGTAAGTTTATTGGTTCATGTGAGTTGTATACAGCGGTTTTGGCAGTTCATAGGAAGCGAAGTTCAGGGGGTGGCCATGGAAGTGTGTTAATGGAGTATGAGTTTTTCCCGACTGGGAAAAGTGGGTGCAAAGAAGCTACTAGCACTTGTTCCAAGGCTGTGGAATTCGGGTTATTACCACCCGAAGAAGATTCAGTTGCAGTTAGAGTAGTGGATGGTGGTGATTATGATGATCAAGGGGGTTCTTGTTGGGCCCAATCTATCAAGCTTTATCATTGAACTACTTGCCTTTTCCTAACAACTTGAGCACTTGTTCAAAAATAGAGGAACTGTGGTTTCTTGTTTGCAGAATGGTGTTGCTAATGGAGTGATTACTTCTTCTTTTTTACTGTGGAATTCTGCACCATTGTAACTGCTGCTTCTACTGTTGTTGTTACGGTCTCAAATTGATGGTCACTGCTATAGCTAGTACTCCTGGAGGACCAAAGATATTTCGTATATAGCCATCTCTGCATTTGCTTTCATGTTCAATAGTGAATACCACCTATTTCCACCACCAGCTGCTATGATAATTCTGGGAAACAAAATCCACACTTTCGAGAATCGAGACCATCAATTATCAATTATTTGGCCAGACACAAATTATTACAGTCGATCGAATCAATTTTTGTCAAGATAATGTGATCGTTTTGATTGATATTATCTCTTGATCAACATGATTGCGAAGTACACAAATCCAAGACCCAAACCTAGCAAACCAATCCAAAAACAAACAGAAATTACTTAAACCTAGATCGATTCTGCTCAAATTTATTGAATGATCTACACAGCAACAGAATCTTCAGGCATTGCTCTTTGTCTCTCGTCACTTCAACGGCATTTCTGTGTTCAAATGACATGGAGAAAGCATTACTTGATGTAGCCAATGACATACATGATTCTAGTCTTAACAACTGAGGAATAGTTGGCACAACAAAGTTTCAGATTCTCCCCCATATTTTTCAAAACCTGTAAAATTTTAGCTTCACATTAGATGTCGATCAACAGATTTTCACCCATTAGTCAATTAACTTGCATATCTCATTAGTTCTTCAATGATCAAGTAACACAAGACAAGAATAACATATTGCTCATCAGTTGCAATAAGTAAGCGTTTCTTCAGTACCCAGGACTAAGAAAGCAAACCTTGTATGGCTGGACATCATCAAAAACATGGGCTTGACCATCATAATTACCCTGACATGATTCCTTATTAGAACAAAATTACCAAAGATGAAAACACCAATTGAATCTATCAGTATCAAATTAAGCAGTGTCAATTTAAGCAGATGAAGTAAAAAGAATACTATGCAATGTTGCAGTCCAGTTCCACCCATGGCACATGCAGTACCTGTAGCAAAATCCTTGTGTGTTTCCTATTACAAGTTTAAGTTTACTAGTGGAACAAAGTAAATAACAAATTCGAAGTCTAATATTTGGGGCCTTTCTGTTATCTGTTTTGAAGATTGTTTCCTGTTCTCAAAACCAAAAAATATACATGAATGCAAAATAGATAACCAATTTTATGTCGATTTCAACATATTTTCTTTTGAACATCAACGTAGATACTCTCATTGTCCTCCTGGCACAGAAGAAAAATACTAAAAATTAGCATGTCCGTGTGCCTATTGATTCAAATTTACTCTAGAAATTAACCTGGATATTATGAGTGCAAAGAATGCATGTCTGTTGGTTCATAAGAGGACCAAGAATTGCTTCATATAAAATTCAGCGAGCAACTTGTGCATCAACTGCACTGAGGACGTCATCGAGCATGATTATATCGAACCCACAATAGATAGCCCTGCTCAATTTAAAGATGGCACAATCATTTCAAGAAAACAGAGAAAATCCATCAACCCAGTCCCCCAGAATGCGATCAGTTTGGATTTAGGATCTTAACTGGCCAGAGCAAGACGAGCTCTCTGTCCACCTGATAAGTTCACTCCTTTCTCACTAATCTAAGCCAGATCACCTCCTATCATTTGTGCAATGTCCACTTTAAGTGCACATGCCTGTAACACATCTGAGTATCTGCTTAAGGTAGCAAAAAGCTCCAAATTGGAAACTGAAAGAGAGTTTCCATGAAGAATTTATCTTAGGAAAATTTTCTCTATTGTGACATCTTCTTCATCTCACAAAGTATATGAAGAAGATGTCACAACCAACTTGCTAGCTTTGAGTAGTACCCCAATAAAGCTCTGGCTAGGGCACCATGACCAGAGTTTACTCAAAAAACGAAAAAGACAAAAGGAATGACAGTGAAAACTAAGAAAGAAACAGTATAATGGAGAACTTCAGGCATAGATCTAACCTCTCCAATTACTGAAACCAATGAGCCTTTTGGAAGGTGTACAGTCATATGATCCAATATCAAATCCAGATCCTGTTTATCACTGCTTGACCAAGTACAACATGCATTATGGATGATAATAGCCATATCAAAGTGGTCTTTAGCGCAAGACAATACCGGAGACTTTCCTGTCTTTTCAGGCTCATGCTCAGGACAGGAGAGGAATCTGCTTAAACGCCTGATATATATAATGGCCTAGGATAAATTGAAATAAGTAAAATATCTATTACAACACATAATCATTAAATATGAAAAGGTAATCCTTCAGCAGTCAAGGCATGTGACAACTCACATCAATCAACCCATTTATGACCCATGGAAATGAATTCAGTGGAGAGATCAAATTATTAAACAGAGCCAGACAAGTGAAAACCAATTATGTCTACTAGAAAGTACATAAGGAATTAAGTAAGACAGCTGGAGGGATACAGGCATACTAAGTATAGCATAACTAAAAACAACAAGCAATTAAAGTATCATTTATACCGATAAGTGTTTCACTTCCAAAAATTGGGTCTCCATTAACCAACTAGTAAAAAGAAGCTCCCATGCATACATTTTCAAAGTGCGGATATATGCCAAAATTTCTCCTGTCCTCCTAATCCTACAAAAGAGCAGATACATTTTAGTCCAAAGATACATTTCCAAACTGTAACAATAACTATTTCAAACAGATTCCGTAAGTACTCAAAGGAACTGAAGCAACTGTAGACTGATGTGAAAACCACAATATGGCAAGTGCAAAACAATGCGAACACATATCCACTAGGCTACCACTTGAGCCACTGAGTTGATTTCTCAAACGGGCCTCAACAAATGAACTGATTATAGACTTTCTTAATGCTACTTATCTTGGTTCTTTTAGCACAACTACTTTACTGCATATTGATTCATTAGCTTTTACTGGTTAGAAGTCTTAATGGTTTAGCACTTAGCAGCCAACTTATGATAGGACAGGGAATACAGCAGAAACCGAGGGCTATAAGAAAATTGATAATTCATGATAAAAAAAAAATCTACTTTATGGGCTGGCCAACGGGTAGAGGATTTTTGGAACTTCAAAAACATAGAATGCCCAAAGACTATAGTCTCTCTCTGCTCTAGGTGTTAGATGTTGCAGTCAAAATGTAAATGAGCAAATGGATACGTTTAATTTCTCTCGAGCTACTACACTAGACAAATGTTTTCTTTGTTCTGTTTTTGCTCATAAAGTACGATAGGAAGCAAGTTTGGCAAAGAATACTATCTTCAATCTTAAAGAATCTCCCTAAGTATGTTTAAAGAGTAGAGTGACTATCTTACAGGGGACCGTTTTATTACCATTGTTAAGAAGTGGAGAAGCCCTAGAACAACCAAAAACACAATCAAACATTATAGCCCATATTGTGCACATTGAGGGTACCAAGTCAAACCCAGCAAAATTTAGCAATCTATGCAAATTGAGCGTACCAAGTCATGGCATATTTAACTATAGACATGAAAATTGTGGAATAAAACATGACACAACAATATTACAAACCTCTGGAAGACGATAAAAATTGAAATAAGAAATCTGAGCTGAATGACATTTAAACTACTTATCTTGAGCTAATGAAGGAAGATTGAATTGTACCTTTGTATTTGGACTCCCTAAAGAATGTGAGAGAGAACATCTATTCTCTTCCATGTTTGAGACATGTCAATAATCGACCTCGAGCATATGGGGCAACAATATCAGTGTGACATATCAGCAACACTATTTTTCACAGGTAATCAAACTACATCAACCTATAAAAACTCAGATCAACATCAACTAGGCCAAGGAAAATGAGTAATAAACATCTGCAATATGAATATTCCAACTGAACTTAGTAATTGAACTTACTAACTACTACAACAGTGAATAAGTTAAAGAGAACCATTTCTCATGATAATGCTCATACATTGAGGCCTTGAGTTTCAAAGTTCCACAGTACATCAACTTTAGCCAAACATAAAATTACGGCTAAATAGGAAGGTCGTCAATTGGATGCTTTGATGACAACTTTGGACATGTTCGCTTATCGTGACCTCGGCACTTGCAGTGGCTACATTTCCTGGGATTCCGAGAATGTTAGGCACTGGACTTCTTCCCAGGGTTGCCTTTGGTCTTGACCACAGGTGGATCGCCCACACCAAACAAAATTTGGCCATCACTTGATTTACCAATCTCTTTGTTGCACTCCTTATTCTTTCCCATCTCCCAACGCTTCCTCATCTAGGATGTCATTTCGTGTTCCAATTGCCTAGCATCTTCAAATGAGTCCTGGGCATGCGACGCATAGAATGACATCAATTTGTAACCCGAACTCAATATCCCATACCTAGCCATGTGGGATATACTGCGAGAAATTTGGCAAACATTTGGTTGTTGGGTTAGAGGTCGACCACACCTTGTCCATCTTCGCATGACTAAACTAGGGGGAATGGTCGGTAGGTGTTCATATTTCATGACCACAATCATATGGCAACAAGGTAGACCAAAAGACTCAAACATCAAACAACTACAATTGATTCTGCTATCAATTGGATAATACTCGACCATCCAATTGGATTCTGGATGCGAGTACATCTCAATGAAGTACAACCGACGCTCCATCTCATCAACACGACGCGCCACAATCAATGCAGATGCACGCTGTATTTCATCCTGAAAGAATCTGAATATGTATTGTGTGTACACCTCGGTTCCATTCTTCTCCAAGCTTTTCAATTGCGTGATCAAGACAGGGGTACTATGCTCTGTTGCCGTCTCAGCCTCTGCATCGGCAACTCGCATCCTAGCTAGACCACAATGGTACTGTTGGACAAATTCAAAAAGTCGTAGCCTTACTGTTAAGAACCGATTTAAATAATGGTTCATACCTTCACAATGCTGAGTGCTACTCATCCCTGCAAAGAAATGGCCGAGAAGATATGCCTCGGCCCATCTTTCGCGGTCGCTATACATCTCTACCACCCAAGCGTTTGTCTCTAGGTCGTAGTGTGATACCATATCAGCCCAAAGAGTTTCAAATTCTTCAACATCACATTCCATTTGCATCAAAATGGTAAAGTCAAATACGAATTCCGGTATGTGAACATTTTTAGCGGCATTTCGCTCCAGATGCCACGAACATAAGCGATGCCTTACATCAGGAAAAATGTTTCTAATTGCATTTCGCATTGCCAAATCACCATCTGTGACCACTGAGATGGGCCGTTTACCATCCATAGCCTCTAAAAACATTGAAAGAACCCAATTGTATGTATCTTCTGTCTCTTTCGACAACAACGCACAACCAAATATGGTCGTTGTAAAGTTATTACTCACTCCTGCCAGTATGACAAATGGCTTTTTGTAAGCATTGGTTCGATAGGTCGTGTCGAAAACTAACACATCTCCGAATATAGCATAATCCATCTTAGACCTCCTATCTATCCAGAAAAGTGCCTCCAACCGGTCATCCTCGTCAACAGTGTACTTGAAGAAAAATAACGGATCATTACTTACTTGAGCAGACAAGTATCCCAATGCACCCTCAGCATTCCCATTTCTTATCTCTTCTTTACGAATGCTATACAATTTGTTACGCAAATCTTTTACAGTGAACCCCACATTATGGAAACCCCCAGACTGACATGTCATATAGTCCATAATTTGCGCTAACTTCATGCAGCTGCCTACATTCCGCATGGCCATTACCTGAGCTATGTCTACATCACCCATACGTCTATGCGATCGCAGAAAGGGAACACAATGTGGTGCTGCTAAGGGATGATTGTGGTTACTCACAAACTCTATGACAATGTAATTTTTCATGGTTTTGCTTATACGACAAACCCGAAATTTAGCACCACAACCAGTTCTTGTCTCAGCTTTATGATGTCGTTTTCGATCAGTGCGTTCTAAATGCTTCTTATTTCTTTTACCTTCCCCAGAACAAACCCAAGTCCTCCACCTTACATACATTTCATTGCCTTTTTGTCATCTACTTTTATATTTGCGTACGTTAAAATCAATTGCCTTGGCACATGCATTGTAGAATTGACCAGCTTTATCTTCATAAACAAATTTCATTTCCATAATCTCCGTATCAGTGAGCAAGCGAAAACAATCATCTACATTGGAAACTGACCCTTCCCCTTCCTTTTCCCCATCCACATCATTATCTTCATCTTCAAAAACAAATGTATTACTCTGCGAATCTTCCGAACTAGAACAAGAGTCGGAATTGGATTCCTAATCGTATGAATCTACCTTCACACCCTTGCTGTTGGTACTACTATTGGGAGTTTCCATTGTACCCCTAATAAGTGCCAAAATATACATATTTTGGCCCTCCAATCTATATTTATTAGTCCTTTATTTTTTGTTAACTGATTTTTATTCTGTGTTTTAATGTTTATAGGTTGCTCGAGCTCGGTTTCCAATAATTTGGGTAAAAAGAAGATTTTAAAGAAGTTTTGGATCAAGATGCAAAGTCCTTCGAAGTTGAATGGCTAATGTTTTATTATGTGAAGTCCAAGGCCCACTATGTAATTATTGCCTTCAATCTCTATAAAACCAACTTTGTTACCCTACTGATGGGGTCAGGCAGCTTTGGTACGAAAGAAAAAGAAGAAAAAAGGCTGCTGCCGCAGCACTGGAACGAACAGGGGCTACCAAGATCTTTTCTGGACGCAAAAATCGGAACGGAGAACAGCGCTGTTGTTCCGAGGATTTATTCAGAGCTTTGTTTCTTTTTCCTTTCAAGTCTTTAAAGTTTTGTTCAGATCTCTGCATTCTGGTAACTTGTATTAATTTATGTTCCTTATTAAAATTATTCATTGGTATTCAATTAGTTGTTATCTTTTGTTTATTTTTTTAATCTCACGTAATACAAGCATGTTTCAAGTTAGGGTTTCCTTTATTTCATATGTAATGATTAATGAGTAGTCGTACAGGTAGAGTTGTTGGGTGATTAGCACGCCGTGACCAGTCTGGGCACTGCTCTTATTTTTAAAATAAAATAAACAATTTTAGATTGGAAAAATAATTCCTGTAGATGAACCTGGGCATTGTCGGAGCCCATGTGAACGGAGGAATGGGGGTCCAAAACTCATTTTTCACTGCGGTGGGTGAACGGCGACCATAAGGGTTCGCATCTTTCGGGGTATCTTTTTCTCACTAAAATCGAACGTTTTAAGAACACCGATTGGAGCAGATTAATCCTGACTGGTTGCGAGTCCTATGAACCCTATGACCGTACCTCCTTTTAATTATCTGAAAAGTACAATTAATTTCTAGGTTTTAATTAATTTCAATCAATCGATAAAGGGGTGGCTACCTAATAGCTATTTTAATACTACAACCCGAGGTTTCACAGCACACACTTCACCATCCTTAGTGGATTCGACTCCGGTCTTACCGGCTATTGTGTTGCATCGGTCTCAGCCCTACGCTTGGGGCAACCCATTAATTTAGGTCTAGGAATCGGTCAAGCATTTTTGGCGCCGTTGCCGGGGACGGTAACATGTTTTAAGAATTCGGGTAGTTATTTTTTATTTGTTTTCCTTTTAGTTCTTTCTTTATTTTTTTTAATCATTGAAAAGGAAAAAAAATGACACATTTTGCAAGGTGGTATGGAGGTTATGCAAATCAATTTGATTGTTCAGTGTCACTTCCTATATTTTATGGTTTGGCCTCAGAAAATTCTTTTTCGCATATTCATGAACTTGAGGAGGTTTTTGATAGCGATGAAGTGGCTCTTTTACATGTATTCCCAGCATCTTTGCGTGATAGTGCTCTAGATTGGTTTAATTTATTGAGTCCAAGATTGACATGGGGTGAGATTGTAATACAATTTTTCAATCATTTCAATCCCTCATATGAGACTCATATGATTTTACAAGAACTATCAGATTTCTCCCAACATGATGATGAGTCTTTGTCACAGTGTTGGGAGCGATTTAAATTTTTTGTATTCTCTTGGTCGAGTTTTAATTGTGAGCTTGGCAGTCTTCTGGTTATCTTTTGCAGTGGTTTAAACCTTAAGGCATGCGAGGTGGATTTTAGGTCCACTGACGAATTCCTAGATAAAACCCCTGAAGACGCTTGGGATTTCTTAGATGAATTAACCCAAAAGCTCCAATTTTGTGAGTTGACTGAAAGTTCTGAGGATACTAGTTCTGATGGGAGGGAAAAAGAGGAAATAGAGCCACCTTATTTTGATCAATTAGCTGATTCTCTTTCTTGCAATCAAGTTGAAAATTTTCAAGTGATTAATTCTTGTGTATTGGAAGATGAAACAACAGAGTCACTTGTAACTAACGAAATAGTTAGTTCACCTGAAGTGCAACAGCATTCTAGTACACTTGAGATGGATTTTCATGAAGCGACTCCTGAGGAGTCGTTGACAATAATTGTGCAAAGTCAACTTGTTCTTGATGATCAAATACCCCCAGCCATAGATATTGATGTCATCACTCCTATTGAGCATCCACCATTGCAAGAGATTATCACGTTAGAACAAATTGACTTTCTTGGTGTTGATAATTTTAATATGGTTTACCATTCATTTTTTCTGACACTCATCAACAACTTGAAAGTTAATTTGGTTCGGAATATGCAATTGGTGGAATTTAAATTTCAAACGCGGCTAAGGCCATTAAGATGTTCTAAGTATTTGGTTTTGTGGCATGGTCACATACAATTTTTAACTGAGTGCTTGAAGTGGGTTGAGATGTTGATTTTGATTGCTCTTCGTAGTGTGATGAATGGTTGGATTTCACGTGATGGGAGTGAATGTCATTAACTTTTTTGTATATTTTTTTTTTTTCCTTTTCTCTTTCTTAGATTAGTTACTTTTATTTTATTTTATCTTTTTTTTGTGAGGACTAACATTGCAGGATGCTTCGTTCAAATTGGAGGGTTTTCTTCCCGCTATGTTATTTCTTGCGTAGTTCTTCATTCTGAGGTGATACCTTTCTCTTCTTTTTCTTTTATGTCCTATATTTTTATTCTTTTGCTTTCAATGTGGATATTGAATAGTTCAAGTTGGGGAGAGGGATCACTTTGTTCTTTATCTTGTTAACAAAAAAAAAATTGAAAATTAAAAAAATACTTGTTGGATCCTGTTTGCTTGAGTCTTGGAGATTGCGATATCTACTTGTTGGTTGCTAGTGTTGAGAATTGTTGGGCATTACTTGAATATGATATTGCATGGTAGTTCTTTTTGCTAACTTGGCGATAAAAATTTATTCTGGCTGTAAGGAGGTATTCCCGAACAGATACTTTTAGTTGTCGAACACGTGATATTTGGAAGCACGTGGTTAATAAGATAGGACTTATCGCCGGGCAGTATGGTGAACAGCGATATGGACCAATGATATGGGAAGTCATTGATCCATGCAGTCTGTTCGGCTAATTAAAGGCCAATAACATGAGAAGTCAGTGGTGTATACAAAATTGTTCGGCAGATAGAGACATTCTGATTACGTTTGGACCAAGTTACATGTGAAGTAGCTGGTCCAGGAAGTCTATTCGGCAACGAGATGGCCGAACAAGGAAAGAACTTCAGTTGAGTATTGGAGCATAGGGAACATTCTGGAAGAATCCAGAAACAGTGGTATTCCGTTAAGGAATGAGATCCCGAGAATGTACGATCTGGAAAAAGATACCCAACGATAATGGGATGTTCGGCCAGTAAAGGAAAAGAATCCTAAAAGGACTCTTTTCTAATAAACTGATAAGGGAAACGAGAATCCTTGATATCCTGGGTTTCCTATACGAGTTAGGAATCCTATGGCAACAGGAATGCTTGGGCAATAAGCATACGAAAATCTATAAATATGAGGTAAACCTAAAGGCAAAAGGTACGCAATACATTGCATTTATACGTGACTTCCTATTGATATTAAGGGTTTATTATCAGTACGAGATACTAATAAAGGCATCGGAGGGCCTTTGCCACGAGAGGCAAAGGTGCACTCACTCCTTGTCTGTTTTGCAGATCAAAGGGTCTGACGACAAATTAGGGTTTCGGTCAAGAGGCAGAGGCCGTAACAATCTAGTGTTGTTCAAAGCACTAATTGAATTTGTCCACCTACAATTGGCGCTGTCTGTGGGAAACGAAAGAGTTCCTTTTAAAATACGACCATGGTGGAAGTAGAACCAGCAACACCACACGACCCAAAGAATGTGTTAGATGGAGGAAGGGATAAATCTCCACCTGGGGCTTCGAGAAAGCCCGAGGGTGGACACATGAGAACCACGAGTAAGGGCTGCCCCTTTACCGTCCACGATAACTCCAAAAATAAAGAGGGAGAGACGGCTTCGAGATCCACGAGAAGAAGTAAATCCCAATGAAGGGATGAATCGGTCGCACACTCCAGGAGTACTGTGCACCGTAGCGACGACGTTCTTGATAAAAAGAGGCAAGAAATCGAGGAGTATGCTCGTCTGATTAAAAAACGAGAACATGAGATCAAAGAACTAGAGAGAATCAGGGAACATCCGGAGGATTCTGGACTGTCTCGAAGAAATTCTAGAGGAAGTGGGTATGCTATGATACAATACAGAAAAGCTCCTTCACGAGGAAGAATGAGCAGAAGCATAAGTCCAACCCCAAGGCGACATAAAGCTTCTCCACGAAAAAAGAGGAGCAAGACCCGAACACCGGAGCGAATGAGGGTTTCTCCAAGAAAGAGGAGAAGCAGAGGTCGAAGTTCTACCCCTGAGGAAGAAGGGAGTAGGAAACATCATAGGGACAGGTACGAAAGACCTGATTTCGATTGGGAAAGAACTAGACCCAACGAAAATAAAGGACCAGAGGATGAAACCATGACTGCACGAGAGGCAGCATGAAAAGCACTTAAGAATATAGCATCCTCCCCTTTTGCAAGAAAGTTACAGGAGGCTAAGTTGCCGACCAGAGTGAAACACGGAACATTCATCCTCTACGAGACAGATGCTGATCCTGTGGCACGTATACAGCATTACCAGCAGGCAATGTTTATGCATGAAGGAGATGATGCAATTATATGCAAGATGTTCCCGTCAAGTTTAGGGAAGGTAGCTTTGTCTTGGTTTCATAGGTTGGGTTCATACTCCATCCGAACATGGGTGCAGTTGGCTGAAGAATTCACTGCACGGTTTTTGACGAGCAGGAAAGCTCCAAAAACTTTTGAGAGCCTTTCCTTTATGAAGCAAGGCGAGGACGAGCCGATCAGGACATGTGCAAAAAAGTACTGGGAAACCTTCAACGAAATTGAAGGTTGCAGCGAGGAATACGCGATAGCCACGTTTAAGACAGGTTTGCCTGTTCGGGGGGAACTGCGTAAGTCCCTAAACATGAGTCCAGTGCAGACACTGGCAAAATTGATGGAGCCAATTGAGCAGCACACCAGAAACGAGGATGACATTCTTCGGGAGGATGGTAAGCTGGCCGCTGAGCAAGTAAAGGGACCTATAAAGAAAGCAGACAAGCCAGAGCCCAAAACTTATCGTGAAAGGAAAGATTATGGGCAGGCGAAGAAAGAGCCGTACAAGGACAAACAAGCTCCGGATCCCAAGTCATTCTTCTCAATAAACACGGTCTGGAAAGAACCCATCTACAGGATTCTTTATCGAATAAAGAATCAGCCTTATTTCAAATGGCCTCCAACTCTAGGTGGGAATAAAGATGCAAAACGTGCTACAAATCAGCACTGCAGCTACCATAAGGATTGGGGCCATATGACAGAGGATTGTGAGATGTTTAAACGGCATCTTGATGATTTGGTCTCGCGAGGTTATCTCAAAGAATTTATCCAAAAAGATCTCAAGGATAAAGAAAAAGCAATGGAATTGGATTACGAGCAGAATCCAAAGGGAGTAATCCATATGATACATGGATTAGCCGAACCTTATACGAGAAATGAGGTAAGATTGCTTCAGAGACAGATTAAACATGACCAACATGTGATGTAGTTGGGAAAGAAGAGAGGGCGTAACGAAGAAGCATGCAACGAAGGCATAGTTTTTACAGATGAAGATCTGGGAGGAGTCTAGGTACCTCACAATGATGCTTTAGTCATAACCCTATGAGTTGGGGAATATGACATGGAAAGAATCCTGGTGGACTCAGGGAGTTGCACCGAAGTGCTATATTACGATGCATTCAAGAAATTGGGACTAACTCAAGAAAATTTGGTACAATCAGTAACCCCTTTGGTTGGATTTGGAGCTGGAGCAGTTTGGCCGTTAGGAAAGGTAACTTTGCCTGTTCGAGCTGGGACAATGGTGCTACGAACCGACTTCCTGGTGGTGGATGTACCGTCCTCCTATAACGTGATTATAGGGAGAACTTGGTTACACAAGATGAGGGCCGTCTCTTCTACTTTCCATCAAATGATAAAATTCCCAGGATCCAATGGGATTGAACAGATCAAGGGTAACCAAAAGGTAGCTCCACAATGTTTGGTATCCATCATAAAGAGAATCCATAACGCCCACCATGTCAATGCAGTGGAAATTCCAGATCAGCCGACCATTGAGGATATCGGAAAGGACCCAACCGAGAGGGTAGTTGAGGGTTTGAAGAAAACACAGATCAACGAGACTGATCCAGATAGATATTTTTTGATTGGGGAATCACTGCCAGCAGAGGAAGAGACTGAATTGATAAGTTTCTTAAAGACTTATGTCAACGTATTTGCCTGGACACCAGAAGAAATGCCTGGGGTGAGTGCAAACGTTATTTGCCATCATTTGAATGTAGATCCACAGCATAAGCAAGTCATTCAAAAGAAAAGAAGGGCAGCCATACAGCACGTTGACGCTGTAATTGAAGAAGTAGACCATTTGTTGGAAGCCAAGGCAATAAGGGAAGTTTACTATCCAGAATGGCTATCAAATACTGTTGTTGTCAAGAAAAAAAATGGAAAATGGCGTGTTTGTGTAGACTTTACGGATTTAAACAAGTCATGCCCAAAGGACAGTTTCCCTCTTCCAAGGATAGATCAGCTAGTTGATGCAACTGCAGGATAAGAACGAATGAGTTTTCTCGATGCATATCGAGGATATCATCAAATTGCCATGTTCGGGCCAGATCAAGAGAAGACTTCTTTTATTACACCACAAGGGTTGTACTGTTACAATGTCATTGAAGAATGCAGGGGCAACATATCAGAGATTGGCAACCATCATGTTCAGAAAATTGCTCGGCAAAACTGTGGAGGTTTATATGGACGACATGGTGGTGAAAAGTAAAATTGGACAAGGCCATATAGCAGATTTGAAAGAGGCTTTTAAAATCTTGAGAAAATACAAACTGAAACTCAACGCCTCGAAGTGTGCGTTTGGAGTCAGTTCTGAAAAGTTTTGGGCCACCTTGTAACCTTAAGGGGGATTGAGGCGAACCCCGACCAGATAAAGGCCTTACAGAATCTGCAAAGTCCACGGACAACAAAAGAAGTCCAATGATTGACTGGGCTGGCAGCAGCTCTTAATCGATTTATTAGTCGGTCAAGTGATAAGTGCAGACCCTTCTTTCAATTGTTAAAGAAAAGGGAAGAATTCAAATGGGGAGCAGAGTACGAACAAGCCTTCCAAGATCTAAAGGGATATTTGGCTTATCCTCCCGTTCTTTCGACTTCGGAACCAGGTGAGTCCCTAGTTTTGTACTTAGCCGTTTCTAAGCATGCTGTGAGTGCAGTCCTCTTAAGAAGTAAGGGATCCGAGCAAATCCCTATTTATTATGTGAGCAAAACGTTATTGGATGTTGAAACAAGGTATTTGCCCCTTGAGAAATTAATCCTGGCGTTAAGGACAGCAACCAAAAAATTGCCACATTATTTCCAGAGCCATGAAGTTATTGTTTATACTGAATTTCCATTGAAGTTGCTGCTACGAAAGGCAGACTTCTTAGGAAGGATCTCAACTTGGTCCGTTGAGCTTAGCCAATATGATATTAAGTATCAACCGCGCACAGCAATCAAAGGCCAAGTGTTGGCTGATTTTGTGGCAGAATTCTCACCCACAGTAGCACCTATGCCTCCTACGAGAAAGGAGCAGGAAGTACAAACACCTGTAACGAAGAAACAGGCATCAGTCGAACAAGATCCCCTAGAATGGAAGTTGTTCGTTGATGGATCAGCTTGCAACACTGGATCAGAAATTGGGGTTGTGTTTTTACCCCCTGAAGGGTCAATGTTGGAACTATCTGTTCGGTTAGGGTTCAATGCGTCAAATAACGTGGCAGAGTACGAGGCACTCTTAGCTGGCTTGAGAAGTGCAAAAACCCTAAAAGCAGAACATGTTAGGGTATATTGTGATTCACAACTTGTAGTCCATCAACTGTCCGGGCAATATGAAACCCGGAGCGAGAAGATGGCGGCCTATGTACAGGCAACCAGAGATCTGCTCGATACTTTCGAAAGGGTGTATATTGAGCAGATAAGTTCTGGAAAGAATGCTCATGCAGATTCATTAGCATGGTTAGCCGCAGCAGTACCAACTGAGTTTAAAAGAAAGATAGCTGTAGAGTATCTGACTGAGCCGAGCATTGGGAGAAGCGTGGAAATGGTCTTGGACGTGAACCAGGGACCAAGTTGGATGGACCCAATTGTGGAGTTTTTACGAGATGAAACACTCCCTTCAGACAAAAAGGAGGCTCATAAAATAAGGACCAAATCTGCTCGGTTCTGGTTATCCCCAGAGGGAAAATTGTATAGGAAGTCTTTTACAGGACCCTATTTGCTTTGCGTACATCCTGAATTGGTGCAGAAGTTCCTCCATGAAATTCTTGAAGGAACATGTGGAAGCCATGCTGGGGGTAGGTCCATAGCCCATCGAGCAATCACCCAAGGTTATTGGTGGCCATACATGTAAGAAGATGCTAAGGTATACGTTAAAATTTGTGAGAAGTGTCAGAAGTTTTGACCAATGATTCGAACACCAGCCGAGGATCTGGTGCCTCTGACAAGTCCCTGGCCGTTTGCTCAATGGGGAATGGACATAGTGGGTCCACTACACAAAGCAACTGGGAATCGAAAATTCCTGCTAGTTGCAACGGCCTATTTCACTAAGTGGATTGAGGCAGAACCATTAGCCAAAATCACCGAACCTATGATAGAAAGGTTCGTGTGGAAGAGCATCGTTACTCGTTTTGGGGTCCTATACTCATTGATTACAGACAATGGATCACAATTTCAGAAGAAATTCAAAGCATTCTGTGCTCAGTATGGAATAAGTAATTATTACTCGACTCCAGCCTACCCCCAAAGTAATAGACAGGCAGAGCCATCCAACAAAACAATTCTTGATGGAATCAAGAAAAGGTTGGATAAAGCAAAGGGGAAGTGGCCTGATGAATTACCATTGGTTCTATGGGCATACCGAACAACGCCTAGGAGGTCTACAGGAGAGACCCCTTATTCATTAGCATATGGAACAGAGGCCGTTATTCCATTGGAAATAGGTCTGCCGACCAACAGGACCACTTTGGTTGAAAGTGGAGGAAATGATAGAGCCTTGGAGATTGAATTAGACCTTGCCGAGGAACGACGAGAGCGGGCCCTGGTGCACTTGGCCTCATACCAAGAGCAGCTAATCAAAAGCTACAACAAACATGTACATCCACGAGAGTTTGGTGTTGGAGACCTTGTGCTACGAAAGGTGCTCGGCAACACTAAAGGGGCCAATGAGGGAAAGTTAGGAGCCAATTGGGAAGGCCCATATCGAATTACTAAGATTGTGGGCATTGGGGCTTATCGATTGACTGATCTGGACGGGAACCCGATGCCAAGGCCTTGGAATGTCCACAATTTGAGAAAGTTCTTTATTTGATTATGTTTAAGTACATTTTTATTCACATCGTGATTGTGTGAGAGTTACGAATAAAACTCTCTTGTGTTTTATTAGTTGCAAGGGGTATGAGTAACGCGCTCTTGAGTTTCACAGATTATGAATACAATCACTTTTTTCAGTATAACTATTGCGTTCTTAGTATTTGTCTTGAGAATACGAATTATGGGCTTGGTTTCCCTCATTCGTATTGGGGAGCAGAGTACGTGAAACTTAACAAGTATGAAACTACTTGTGTGTTTGTTTTTAAGTATGTGAAACTTAACAAACACTTGTATGCTTGTTTTTTAAGTACGTGAAACTTAAAAACAGTTCAAACAAGTACGATAAACTTAGAACGTTTTTTAAGTACGTGAAACTTAAATTCAGTTCAAACAAGTACGAGAAACTTAGAACGTCTTTAAGCACGTGAAACTTAACAAGTATGAAACACTTGTATGGATTTTTAAGTACGTGAAACTTACAAGTTATCAAAACACAAGTATTTGTACGAGATACTTCGAAATTCATAAGTACGTGAAACTTAACTGCAGAGCATTTGTTTCGAAGTACCTGAAAGAGTACAAGCAATGATGATTCACATGATTTGCTACGTATTGAAAGCAAACAAATAGGATCAAAGTACGAAATACTTAAGATTAAACTAATTTGCATCCGAACAGATGCAACAAAGAGGGAAGCCGAGCAAAATATATAGTTATGCCACAAAGGGCCGAATACCTGTGTTACCAAAATAGAGAAAGTACTGATGCCACGCAGGGCTCGAATATCATGGTCACGTAGGACCAGCCAAATTGTTTTAAGGGAATTTTTTGAGCAAAACTTACCAAACTTTAGTCCAGGTTTTGGACATCTGAAAGTGTTCTATCTGGTTCCTCCATTGTGGTATCACCATCAGTTGCATTCTCCTCCAAGTTAATGGGCTCAAGGGTTGAATCTCGAGCAGGAGATTGAGCAGGGTGCACATCGGTGGGCGTGTCTTCCTCAGCATTAGCAAATTCTTCAATCTGCTATTCAATGTCGTCCTCTGGATGTCCTACTGGTTCCTGAATGTTCTGGGCACGGGTGCTTGGCAGATCATTGTCAACCCAGAAGGGTGAATCCTCGGCAACCCTTAGTTTGGTCAGACAGGCCTCCCAGCTGGCAATCCAGATCTGGTCCTGTATAGCTGGCATCTGTTCGACATAACTTGCTGTTGTGGTGTCAAAACCCTTTTGATAGCCGTCTTCATAGGAAGCTTTTTTGGTGCTGTCAATCTCTGATAAAGCCTGATTGAGGCTCTCTTCGGCAATCTCGAGTTTGCCCTTAGCTCCATCAAAATCAGATTTGGCTTTATCTCTCTCTTTCTAAACGTGAAACTGTCCGAAGTAGCCGCGTGTTGTCATTCAACAATCTGATCCGCTCGGCCTCGGCTTCTTGATACTTTTGCTCCAGAGTTACCATCTTTTGAATAAACTAAAGAAGTACCAAAAAGAGTTGATGATCAAACATAATATAAGACAAATTTTTTAACTTGATAGAAGGAGGGTCTTTGTTGTTACCTTAATACCACTGACGAGACCAGTGGCTACAAGATGGTCAGGAGAAGATCCAGATTCTTTCCGCATGTCGACTGGAAGCAACAACCCTTGAGCTAGGGCAAGTGCTGTTTCAGATGAACTAGCACTATCCCTAACGTGAACGGGACGGTCTCCCCTAGTAAATGGAGGAGTCCACGTCTGGGGAAGGATTTGGGTAGTTGGAGAAGTAGGGTGATGAGTTTCAGTATCTGCTTGAGAAGCAGTGCCAGTTTGGTCCTCAGACCTAGGCCGTTTGTCCCGATGAGCGTTAACAGCCTCAAGGGAACTATCTTGTTCCCGAGGAGAAGATGAAGATCTTGCAGATCCCCCCCTGTTGCGACGTGATCGGGGGGGGGGGGGGGGGGGGGGGGGGGGGCACTTGAGTCCACCCTGCTGGCACCACCACGTCCCTGTGTGGAGACAGTGAGAAGAGTGCTAAGATCAACTGGTTGACGAGTCATCGTACCTGGTGTTCGGGGCGATCATGAATAGCTAGAAGAGGATGACTGACTGGTAATGTAGAGAGGAACGGGCTGTTGTTCGGGGACAACTTGCATGCGTTCAGATCTTCTGAGTACCACACGTGTTTGGGGAATGCCTTCAGGGATAGCAACCTCACCTGGCTGTCCGGCAAGGGTAACACCGGCTTGTAGTCTTGAATTACGTGGATGGGGAGCAGTGGAGGCAGAAGCAGTACTGGTGCTTGGGTGAGCAAGCCTCCTGTCAATGACACCTCTGTACGCAGGGTCGTATCCTAGCAAAATGTCAGAGTTCCGGCACCAACCTGCTGTTCGGGTACCAGGCTCGCCTGTATACTTTAGGATCTTGTTGATGTCCTCTGTTCGGACGTTGCTCGGTACACGTCTAGAACGCCTGTTAGCGTTTTCAGCTGCAAGATCAAAATTGAAAAACCAAAATTAGACACATAGAAAAGCTACGAGAAAGTAGTAAACGAAAAGTTGCAAAGATCAAAAAATGAGGAGCATACGTGGGTATCCCCATATGTGGGGGCAGTGGAGACCCACCACCTAACCATCCTCTCCTAGTGGCTCAAAGGCTCCAGTGACGTAAAGGAAATCGATCTCATGATCCCGAGCAGAGTCTGGCAGGTTTAGCACGACACGCTTGTCTGCCCTTCTAACTTTGAAGTAGTAAGTGTTATATTTAGGGTTTAGTACAATGCTGTACCACCACTGAATGTCTCAAATTCCTAGCTGGGTCCTCAGAATCCTATTCAAAGCTACTACTCCCATTATCAGCCTAAAAACGTTTGTTGATACTTGCATGGGGGTGAGACGGTACCAATTTAGGATCTGGCAGAGTAATGGGTGAAGGGGAAATCGAACTCCACCTTCGACAATGGCCACAATAGGGATACACATTCTATCCCATGAGCCACCATCCCTATCTGCTCCTAGAGGGGCGAGTTCTTTTTTTTTTCACAGAAGAGGGGCAAGTTCGAGTCCTACGTTATCAGGAATGTCATATTCCGTCCTAAATGCCGCCATGGCAGTAGGGGTTTCGCATAATTTCCTAAATTTACTGGGTTTAGGAGGGTTCTCATTATCATCCGCCATAGAGATAAATCAAAAGAAAACTATGAAGTCAAAAAGGGGTATGAATTAGCCCTAAAAACCAGCGGTTCTAAGATCTCAGAATCGACTAAAAATGGAGTAAGAACGAGGATCTTACAAAGATACTGTGACAATTTCCTGGAACGCAATCGGATTTGCAGATGGCGGCGATGGCGGATGGCGGGATATTTTCGCCTGGTTTTAGAGAGAGAAGAAGAGAGTTTAAGTTTTGGTGAAAAGATCCAAAAGTATCTTCTTTGGGGTTTAAGTGCCAGGGACGGAGACGAAACATCTCGTCTCACACCGTTACTTAAAAAGTAACGGGAGAAAGGGATTGAACTAATGACATATTAAACGTCGTTTAGACAAAGCGTCAGTTCACATTTAATGTAAAGCGTACGAGATGCACCACGTGGAGTCATTGCCTCGAGATGGTACGAAGACAAATGCGCCAAAGCATCAAATGAATATTAAAACAATGACTGCTGTAGGGGGATGAAAACAATTGATGCCTTTGATCACCTTGGATTGCAACGGCTTATTCGTGTCTCTTCACCGAAACCTTAATTCGTCGTCGGAACCCTAATCTGCAAAATAGACAGGGGGTGAGTGCACATTTGCCTCTCATGGCAAAGGCCCTCCGATGGCAAAGTTAAGATCACGTACTAGCAGTCAAACCCTAATTATCAGTAGGAATGCAATAAGAATGCAGCGTATTGCGTACCTTTTTCCTCTAGGTTTACCTCATATTTATAGATTTGTGTATGCTTGTTGCCCAAGCATCCCTGTTTCCATAGGATTCTCAACTCGTATAGGAAACCCAGGATATCAAGGATTCTCGTTTCCTTTATCAGTTTATCAGAAAAGAGTCCTTTTAGGATTCTTTTCCATTACTGGCCGAACATCCCATTCTCGTTGGGTATCTTTTGCAGATCCTAAATACTCGAGATCTCATTCCTTTACTGAATATTACTGTCTCCGGAACCTTCTAGAGCATCCCTGCCGCCTCACGAATTCAGGGCAACCTTTTTCTCTTGTTCGGCTATCTCATTGCCGAACAGTCCACATGGACCAATGACTTTACATGCATCTAGTCCTCGTTGTTTGTATCTTGGACAAATGACTTCACATGTCTTTTGTCTTTATCAGCCGAACAGACTGCATGGATCAATGACTTTCCATATTATTGGTCCATATCGCCGTTCACCACACTGCCCGGCGATAACTCCTGTCATATTTACCACGTGTTCGGCTATAAAATGTATCTGTTCGGGAATACCTCCCTACAACTGCACGGGATCAGAAGAGTTTGGTCTAAACATTTAAAAAGCTTCATATATTGCCCCGAACAGTGGCATGTAAATGAAGCTGGGGAGCAATTGTAGGGAGGTATTCCCGAACAGATACTTTTAGTTGTCAAACACGTGATATTTGGAAGCACGTGGTTAATAAGATAGGACTTATCGCCGGGCAGTATGGTGAACAGCGACATGGACCAATGATATGGGAAGTCATCGATCCATGCAGTCTGTTCGGCTAATTAAAGGCCAATAACATGAGAAGTCAGTGGTGTATACTAAACTGTTCGGCAGATAGAGACATTCTGATTACGTTTGGACCAAGTTACATGTGAAGTAGCTAGTCCAGGAAGTCTGTTCGGCAACGAGATGGCCGAACAATGAAAGAACTTCAGTTGAGTATTGGAGCATAGGGAACATTTTGGAAGAATCCAGAAACATTGGTATTCCGTTAAGGAATGAGATCCCGAGAATGTAGGATTTGGAAAAAGATACCCAACGATAATGGGATGTTCGGCTAGTAAAGGAAAAGAATCCTAAAAGCACTCTTTTCTAATAAACTGATAAGGGAAACGAGAATCCTTGATATCCTGGATTTCCTATACGAGTTAGGAATCCTATGGCAACAGGAATGCTTGGGCAACAAGCTTACGAAAATCTATAAATATGAGGTAAACCTAGAGGCAAAAGATACGCAATACATTGCATTTATACGTGACTTCCTATTGATATTTGGGGTTTATTATCAGTACGAGATACTAACAAAGGCATCGGAGGGCCTTTGCCACGAGAGGCAAAGGTGCGCTCACTCCTTGTCTGTTTTGCAGATCAAAGGGTTCTGACGACAAATTAAGGTTCCGGTCAAGAGGCACGAAAGGCCGTAACAATCTAGTGTTGTTCAAAGAACTAATTGAATTTGTCCACCTACACTGGCATACATTCTTAGCATCTTTGCACTGCACATTTCATGGACCTTGACTGTTTGTGAGTTATGACTTGAGTGCTTTCAATGGCTAGATTAGTGGAAACTTATGCCCATGTGAGCTTTAGAGTCTTACCTTTCTTTGGAGTGGTGTCACATAAATTCTTCGTTTGTCATAAAAAAAAGGTTTAATCGTTGTTGATCTCATTATCTTTTGTCGTCAAATGTTGAGACTTAATACATGCTTGTTATGTTATTCTTTGGAATTGGACCGTTACTTGGTTGTATTGCCCCTAGGAGAGGATAATAGGCCATCTTTGCTAATTGAGCCGGTTTGTTTCTTTTTCTTAAATATTTATCCTTGCAAGCCACATTGAGCCTTTGCGAGCCACATTGAGCCTCTTGCATGAGCCTTTTTCTTGTTAAGCTTCACCAACCAAATTGTGTCTTGAGAATGGCGAGCTAATCATGTGAAAGTTAATTTTTGAAGAGAATAGGGTAAGTGTTTCGAGAATGTTGTACTCGAGTTGCGGTGTTCTTCCCCATGCTAAAAAAAAAAAAAGAGGTTGAAACTTGAAAAAAAGAAAAGAAAAAGGGGAAGACACCAATATACTTGTTGCAAGAATGAAATAAGTTGTTTCATCTTGGAATTGTGTGAAGGGTGAAGAATATGAGGAATATGGCGGAGATGAAAAGGGTTGAAAGAGGGCGAACATTGTTATACTTGCCCTATGTTATCTTGACCTAGTTTTGGACACTTGCCTATAATTTATCCTAATCTTTGAAGCACTTTTCCTTGCCTACCGATATAACCGAATAAAAGTCCTATTTAATCTTAGGGGTAATGGGTTGTGGTTCGATGGATAGATAGTCTTTAATGCTTGACATTCCTTTCATGAGATCATGTGTCTACCTTAAAAAGCTTTCTTTTCGTGTCTAAAGTGCGCGGGGTACTTTGATTCTTTATTGCATAACTTCCGCCTGCACATATTGAGAGTTTATTAAACGCACCTTGTTTCGAGCATTTTTCTTTTGTTGAGTGCATGACATGGTGAGAATTGAAGTCGAAACTCGGTCCAAAGAGAGTACTTGGTTGTGGTTCATTTATGGTTAAGGTCCTTACTCACACATGCTAAGCTTGGGTGCCATGATTTATTTCTATGTTTTGATAGCCTCTAGAACTATTTTTCGCATATGCTATATTCTTGGCATTGGCGTATCAATGAGTTGCATTGCAGTTTTTGGGTTCTATGTGGACATAATTCACGGTGTTTTGTGGGTAATTATTGCTGAAAATCCTCACGAGACTTCACTCGTCCTACCGGGGCCACCCGGGGGTTTAAAAGATCTATCCCTTAGTCAGTTGTTTTATTTATTTATTTATTTTCTTTGCTCGAGAACTAGCAAAGTGTAAGTTGGGTGGTGTGATAAGTGCCAAAATATACATATTTTGACCCTCCAATCTATATTTATTAGTCCTTTATTTTTGTTAACTGATTTTTATTCTGTGTTTTAATGTTTATAGGTTGCTCGAGCTCGGTTTCCAATAATTTGGGTAAAAAGAAGATTTTATAGAAGTTTTGGATCAAGATGCAAAGTCCTTCGAAGTTGAATGACTAATGTTTTATTATGTGAAGTCCAAGGCCCACTATGTAATTATTGCCTTCAATCTCTATAAAACCAACTTTGTTACCCTACTGATGGGGTCAAACAGCATTGGTACGAAAGAAAAAGAAGAAAAAAAGCTGCTGCCGCAGCACTGGAACGAACAGGGGCTGCCGAGATCTTTTCTGGACGCAAAAACCGGAACGGAGAACAGCGCTGCTGTTCCGAGGATTTATTCAGAGCTTTGTTTCTTTTTCCTTTCAAGTCTTTAAAGTTTTGTTCAGTTCTTTGCATTCTGGTAACTCGTATTAATTTATGTTCTTTATTAAAATTATTCATTGGTATTCAATTAGTTATTATCTTTTTGTTTATTTTTTTAATCTCACGTAATACAAGCATGTTTCAAGTTAGGGTTTCCTTTATTTTATATGTAATGATTAGTGAGTAGTCGTAGAGGTAGAGTTGTGGGGTGATTAACATGCCGTGACCAGTCTGGGCACTGCTCTTATTTTTAAAATAAAATAAACAATTTTAGATTGGAAAAATACTTCCCGTAGACGAACCAAGGCATTGTCGGAGCCCATGTGAACGGGGGAATGGGGGTCCAAAATTCATTCTTATCTGCGCGTGGGTGAACGGCGACCATAAGGGTTCGCATCTTTCAGGGTATCTTTTTCTCACTAAAATCGAACATTACTTGCTTACCATTTCAGTCTAGGTTCTAAATCTCTGGGAGAACATCAGTTCCAGCCGAACCACCAGCAGCAGCAGCATTCTCCTCTGGGACGACAGTCTCGATGGTCACTTCCCGAACAGATGAATGATCAACAATATCTTGCGACTCTACCTGTATCTCTTCATTGGCATCTGCAAAGTCGTCAATCTGCTGATCGACATCATCAGTAGGAGAGCCATTATGCTCTTGAGGGGCTGCAGCTTGGTGGCTTGGTAGATCGTTCTCCACCCAGAGGGGGGAATCCTCGGCAACCCCCACCTTCGTTAGACACGCCTCCCTGCAAGCAGCCCAGATCTGGTCTTGAATGACTAGCATCTGCTCCACATAGTTGGCCGTCGTGGCATCGAAACCCTTTTGATAACCATCTTCGTATGCAGCCTTTTTGGTGCTATCAATCTCTGCCAAAGCTTGATTAAGACTATCTTCAGTAGTCTCAAGCTTGCCTTTTGTTTCAGAGAGGTCTGTTTTTGCCTTATCTCTCTCCCTCTCTAATCTCGAGACTGTTCGGAGCAGCCTCGTGTTGTCATTCAAAAGCCTAATTCTCTTGGCTTCAGCTTCTCGGAACTTTTGGCCCAGTACGACCATTTTTTGGATCAACTGTAAAAATACCAAACGTAAGTTAAAAGATTTTTAACTACTACAAGAAAAATAGGGCTAAAAGAGGAAATTTTTGTTACCTTGATTCCACTGACGAGACCAGTGGACACAAGCCGATCAGGGGGAGACGAGGATTCCTTCTGCATGTCAACAGGCAGCAAAAGACCTTGCGCTAGGGATAGTGCAGTCTCAGAGGAGCTGGCACTGTCCCTGATGTTTACAGGCCGGTCCCCCCTCATGAGTTGAGGGGCCCACACATCTTGTTGGATTTGGATGCTCGGCACTGGGGTTTCCAATGGAACTGAAGTAACTGGAGCTTCAGTATCTCCGGTTTCTTCGCTCCTGGGACGTTTGTCCTGATGAGCATCAACAGCCTCAAGGGAACTATCGTGTTCCCGAGGAGAAGAAGATGATTGTGTTGATCCCCCCTATTGCGACGAGATCGGGGGGGGGGGGGGGGGCGCCAGTTGATGCCACCCTACTAGCAGCACCACGTCCTCGCGTGGAGACAGTGAGAAGGGTGCTAAGGTTAACAGGTTGGCGAGTCATCGTACCTGGGGTTGGGGGAGATCGAGAGTAGCCGGAGGAAGATGACTGGCTGGTAACGCAAAGGGGAACGGGTTATTGTTCGGAGATGACTTGCCTTCGTTCGGACCTTCTAAGCACCACACGTGTTTGAGGAACGCCTTCAGGGATAGTAACTTCACCCGGCTGTCCGGCAAGGGTAACACCAGCCTGCAGTCTCGAACTACGTGGTTGGGGAGCAGTGGAGGTAGAAGCAGTACTGGTACTTGGATGGGCAAGCCTTCTGTCGATAACACCTCTGTACGAAGGGTCGTATCACAGCAATACGTCAGCGTTACGACCCCGACCAGCTGTTCGGGTACCAGGTTCGCCTGTATACTTTAAGATCCTGTTGATGTCCTCTGTTCGGACGTAACTCGGTTATTGTCTAGGACGCCTGTTAGCATTGTCGGCTGCAAGATCGAAATTCAAAGTGAAAATTAAAAACATAGAAGAGCTACGAGAAGGCGGTAAACAAAGAATTACAAGTCAAAAGCGAGAGCATACGTGGATAGCCCCATCTGTAGGGGCAATGGAGCCCCACCACTTGGCCATCTTCCCCTATTGGCTCGAATGCTCCCGTTCCCGAGCAGAATCTGGCAGATTTAGCACGAGACGTTTATTTGCCCTCCTAACCTTGAAGTAGTACGTATTGTACTCGGGGTTTAGTACTATACTATACCACCATTGGATATCCCAGATTCCTAATTGGGTCCCCAAAATCCCATTTAGGGTTATAATCCCCATCACCAGCCTAAAGACATTTGTTGAAACTTGCATGGGGGTGAGGCGGTACCAGTTCAGAACCTGGCGGAGTAGTGGGTGAAGGGGAAAACGGACTCCACCCTCGACAATCGCTACGATGGGAATGCACATTCTGTCCCACGAGCCGCCATCCCTGTCCGCCCCCAAAGGGGCTAGTTCGAGCCCCACATTGTCAGGGATGTTGTACTCAGCCCTAAAGGCCGCCATGGTTGTAAGGCTCTCACAGAGTTTTCTAAACTTACTGGGTTTTAGAGTATTTTCTTTTTCATCCGCCATGGATGACTGTTGGGACTCAAAAATGAAAAAGGGATTTCTAGAAAGAGAAACAGATGAAACTCCCAGAGGAAAAGCTAAGGTCGAAATCCCAGAAATTGAAATGGATTAAAATGAGAAGTGAAATGCTTACGAAATCAAAGGAGCAGTTTCCTGGGACGCGAACGAGTTACAAACGGCGGCGATGGCGGAGGAGTATGAGTTTCTTCGTCTGGGTTGTGAAAAGGATAAAAGCCCTAAACAAACGTCCCTTGGAAGATTATAAGGGAGCGAGACGGAGACGAAACGACAGGTCTCACGTTGTTACAAGTTAAAGTAACGAAAAGCGGGTGCCGTTCTGACGACGTTTGATAAAACTTCAATTCAAAATTAATGAAAGGCATACGAAACATGCCACGTGGAGTCACTACCCCGAAATGGTGTAATGACAAAGGCGCCAAAAGGCATCAATGAGTATTAATACTATAACTGCCCGGGATCAGAGGAGTTTGGTCTAACGTTTGTCTCTAAGCTTCACCTATTGCCCCCGAACAGTGGCAAATAAGTAAAGCTGGGAAGCAATTGTAGGGAGGTATTCTCGAACAGATACATTTAGTTGCCGAACACGTGATGTATGAGAGCCCGTGGAAGATTGGATAGGACTCATTGCCGGGCAGTGCGGTGAACGGCGATAAGGGCCAATAACATGAGGAGTCATTGGACCAGGAAGTCTCTTCGGCATGTTTAGACAAAAGACAGGAGAAGTCATTTGTCATAAAAAGACCTATGACATGTCCCACTGGTCCAGATGGAATGTTCGGCTACGAGAGAGCCAAACAAAGAAAGAGCTCTAATCAAGAATAGGAGCAGAAGGAATACTTTGAAAGATTCCAGAATAGTCATGTCCCGTAAGGGATAAGATCCCGAGAATATAGGATCTGGGAAAGATACCCAATGAGAATGGGATGTTCGGCCAGTAATGGAAAAGAATCCTAAAAGGACTCTTTTCTAAATAAACTGATAAGAGAAACGAGAATCCTTGATATCCTGGGTTTCCCATACGAGTTGGGAATCCTATGGCAACAGGGATGCTTGGGCAACAAGCATACGCAAATCTATAAATATGAGGTAAACCTAGAGGAAAAAGGTACGCAATATGCTGCATTCTCATACTCTCCTACTGATAATTAGGGTTTATTAATTAGTACATGAGATTAACTTTAGCATCGGAGGGCCTTTGCCACGAGAGGCAAAGGTGCGCTCACCCCTTGTCTGTTTTGCAGATTAAGGTTCCGACGATGAATTAGGGTTCCGGTGGAAAGGCACGAGTAAGCTACTGCACCTTGGTGTTGTTCAGAACATCAATTGTTTTCATCCCCCTACATATTTCCTTTTTAAAACACGTATTTTTATTATCAACACCCTATATGTCATGTTTCCTACATGTCATGTTTCTAACTTTCTCGATTTTTTGTGTCTCGTTTTCATGCAAAGACTCCGTAGTCGGACTTTTGAATACAGTGTCTCATAAACATGCATCATTGATCGTAATATTGAAACTAAACTAGAATAATTAAAATAACAAGATCATCCAACTCTATGAGGTGTTCTTCCTTTTTAGGAAGTTCAAAACAACATGTATTTTCCGGAATAAAGGTTGAGATATTCAACATGATCATATTTCATTTCAAAATTTTAGTAAAACAAGTTTGCTAGCTATTTTTAGTATTTTAACTTAACATGCATTTTTTAAACACAAAAAAAAAAAGTATAACTAAAATTTTTACTAGAGAAAGTGAGAAGAAGTATTCTACCATTCTTCTTGGCAGATGGTATGGCTACAAAAAAGAAAATACGTTGGCTTACGGAAGGTGAATGTGGCTATTGAACGAAGTGACTTCTTACGATAAGCTTACGGTAGCTTCGAAAGAGAAAATAAAAGACCTTCTTTTTCTCCCGAAACTAAATTTTGACTAAACTACTAAACTTTTAGGATCGAGAGGGTGGGCGGGTGGTGGTTTGGTGGAGGCCTTAGGTTGAGTTTCTTGAAGAACTCAAGAAGAAACTCAAGAACACCAAGAACAAAGAACAAACACATGGTTTCTAGAGAGAGAAGTTGGAGAGATTGAAGGTGTGAGTTGGATGGTTTGACAAAGGGTCCTATCACTACAAGAAATCAAGCGTTTAGCGAGGAAATCACTTTCCTCACTAAAGGAAGGATATTGGCGAGGAAATTACGGTTTCCTCTCTAACGGGATGACAAAGGTGTTTTATTGCGTGGAAGACATATTTTCCTTGCTATTGCTTTGTCGCTAAAGAGTATTTGCGACAAATTTTCAAAATTCCTCACTAATTCTTCCCGCCAAAAATGTGGTGGGAATTTTTTTATGTAGGCGGAAAAAATGAATTTGCGAGAAAATACAATTTTTCTCGCCAAAAGGCTTAGTGTTTTTTTTTTTGTGCCAAACTTATTTGGACGCTAAAGTTAACATTTTGCGAGGATTTATGTTTCTCGCAAAAACATTAGTTATTTGTGTGGAAATAAAGAATTGGTCGCTAAAAGCCTATACTTACTTTTTGAGGGGAATTGTGTTCCTCGCAAAAAACGGTGATAATTTGCGAGAAAATAATAAATTTGTCGCTATAAGTCTATACTTCTTCTTTTTTGGCAAATTTTACCCACGCAACAGTTAAAAGCATTTTGCGAGGAATCGTCATTGCGGCAAAAAGAAATTAACGCATACAAAGAAAGTAAAGTCCTATAGTGCACCACATGAGACCTTCTTTTGCGATCAGAATCGTCTATTTTTTTACGTAATATGGACTAAATCACTTTGAGCTAAGAATGAAGTTGATCACGTATCGTTAAACACTTGATCGGACATAAAAATTTCATTTTATCAACGAATTTGAATACCGATGAAGGGGTTTTCTAAACCTGATGGAGCCAAAAATGCACGTGAATGATCTAGTCAACAAGCTCAAGGAATTCAACGGTACCGATCGTCATGTTTGTATTGTAGTTGCGTGGCTACTATACATTCACCCACAGCAGAGGACTTAGTCTACTACAAAGTAAGTTGAACATATAGATTCTAAAGATTATTGTTGAGTCTATTCTTATAATGGGCGATCTAAACCGTTAGAATTTCATAATTTACCAATTCAATTAGTGTCACCAAAATCAGAGATCATCGGATATCAACAATTACTTGATCGGAAGACATTTAATTCATCCGAAGGTATTAATGTCCCATAATGCACCACCTGAACACCACTCGAGGCATTTATTTGCGATCAAAACCATCCATCTTTTGTACCTTCTAGAGTAGATCATTCCTATAGAAAATTAGTTTAACGGATACACGTAACCATCTCATTGGAATAGTTTAGTAACGCCAACAAATAATTAGACTCATCTAATTTTTTTATTGTATAAAAGTATTTCGATGAGGTAGTTGCGAATGTCCAATCAATTTGAACTTTCACGTGGAAATTCAATTTGACGAGTCCTACAAGATGAATGGTTCGGATAATTGAGTAGAGATCCGGACGTTAAGAACTAATTGCACTGTTCATTGAACCGGAACCGTTTCATGTGTAATGCCCAATATTCCACTACAGTGAATTACGAATAGAATACTTAAAATGACACCATTTAAGACTCACTATTTACCCCTTTCCCTTCCAAAACACACTTCAATCTCCCGCAACCTAGGGGCCGATTATTCGCAGCTCCGTATTTTCTCCCTTAGCCCACTATATTTCAGTAAATAGTTGTTGCAAATCATACATAACATTTTGGTAAATAGCTGTTGAAAATAAGATTATATTTCGGTAACTACATGTCAAAAATATGTTCAACCTTCGGAAAACAACTGCCGAACATATATTTTCGATAAATAGCTGTTGAAAAAAATATTATATTTCGGTAATTGGATGCTGAAAATGTATCTCAATTTCGGTAACTAAATGTCGAGTATAATTGAAAATTTTTTACGGGCTAAGAGAGAAAATACAGGGCTGCGAATAGCCACCCCCAGCCTAGGGTTCGAAAATTTTCAAGTCTCGCGCTAGAAAATTTTCCCATCGCTTCCAATCTCCCGCTACTTAGCGCTGCTGCCTCTTCAGAGACCTGGAACGATCATCTCCAATAACCTCGTCTTCTCCCCCATTTCTTCTCTTCCCCGAGCCAAACTCCTCAAAACCCTCGGCCAATAGCCTCATCTCCGACCTCGTCAATCACGCGACTGATGCAGTAACACGCCAGCAGCCAGAGCTACTATAGCCTCGCCCTGTCTCTTTCTCTCTCTCTCTCTATGGTCGTGATGTGTTTGTTGTTGAAGGCAAATCCAGATACCGGCAAAGAAGTAAAGGACGGCGACGACGTTGAGGACGGCAATGGCGCAGGTCTTGCATCGAAAGTAATTTCATTTGGGTTTTCTTTTTTTAGACTCAATTTTTGGTGGTTTCGATTGTGGGTTGAGAGAGAGAGAGAGAGAGAGGGGGCAATGGCGCAGGTCTTGCATCAAAAGTAATTTCATTTGGGTTTTCTTTTTTTAGACTCAATTTTTGGTGGTTTCGATTGTGGGTTGAAAAAGAGAGAGAAAGGGTAAAAGGGTGACGGTGCTAAAGAAGGGGTTTCTGATTGTGGGTTTTCAGAGAGTTCCATTTTAGGTTTTTCTAGGTTTTCATTTTGGAGAATCGATACCTGTATAGAACCCTAATTTCTATGTAGAATCAATTTTTGTGAATAGTAGATACCTGTGTAAAACCCTAATTTTGATTTGGGTTTCCTAGTGCTTAACGGATTCTTAGTCCTAAAATAATGGGTTGCCCCAAGCGTAGGGCTGAGATCGACGTAGCACAATATCCGGTAAGTCCAGAGTCGAATCCATAGAGATGGTGATGTGTGTTGACTAAAAAGTCGGGTTGTTACTAATTAAAACGGGCTCTTAGGTAACTGCCCTTTGTCGATTGATTGGGATTAACTAAAACCTAGGAAATTGATTGTTCTTTTCAATTAATTTAAAGGAGGTACATGTGGGCAGCGTGCCCGGAAAAAGGCGGATTGATGAGCGCGCTTTTTGGCAGACGAGCGCTCAATTCAGAGTCGCCACTTGGGTTTGAAGATCCGACACCCAAGAATTCGAACTTGAAATGCTCGCTGCGCTGTTTGATTTGAAAAAGGTGAAGGCACCAGTCCGTCATAGCCATATCTGGGTTCGGGAGCCAGGTTACGAGAGGGGAAGGGTTTTAAGTGTAGGGAGGTATTCCCGAACAGATACATTTAATTGCCGAACACGTGATGTTTGGGAGCACGTGGTAAATATGACTGGACTTATCGCCGGGCAGTATGGAGAACAGCGATATGGACCAATAATATGGGAAGTCCTTGGTCCATGCAGTTTGTTCGGCTGACTAAAGGCCAATGATATGAGAAGTCAGCGGTGTAAAACTAAACTGTTCAGCAGATAGAGACATTCTCATTACGTATGGACCAAGTTACATGTGAAGTCATTGGTCCAGGCAGTCTGTTCGGCAACGAGATGGCCGAACAAGGAAAGAACCCCAAATCAATTGTTGGAACATAGGGAACATTCTGGAGAGATCCAGAAACAGTGGTATTCCGTTAAGGAATGAATATAGGATCTGATAAAGATACCCAATGAGAATGGGATGTTCGGCCAGTAATGGAAAAGAATCCTAAAAGGACTCTTTTCCATTAAACTGATAAAGGAAACGAGAATCCTTGATACCCTGGGTTTCCTATATGAGTTGGGAATCCTATGGAAATAGGGATGCTTAGGCAACAAGCATACACAAATGTAACGACCCTGAATTTTGGTCTATAAAAATTTCGTTAAATATTTGAATTTTATCTGAATTACTTATTTTCTCTTGAAGTGACTATATGATTTCTTGTTTTCGTCGTAGTTAGATTTTTGGTCATTGGTTTAACTCTCGACTAGAAACCCTACTTGACCAATTTAGTTAGTTTCCAACCGACTCGTTGGAGGAATCGAGCAACCAACTTACCTAGTTACTAGATGAACGTTTGGAAACCTTTGGACCTTTTGAACCTTTTGCCTTTACCCATTGGTCCATAATGGTTAGGGTAATCTTTATCCATTGGACAATAGGCTTCCTATTAAAATATTTTAGTAAGAACAAGATATAGTATTTTAATGGTTTATAAAAACATGTGCTAGTACTTATATGCATTGTTTATTGGGGATTCTCCCACCCCTCTATTATCCATTGGTTAATAACCACAAGGGTAATTTTTTTCCATTGGATAAATAAACTCTTTTTCAAAAAGTACATGTAGTCTTTTCAAAATTTTATTTTAAAATAAATGGTACTTATACTCTTTTGTTCAAAGGTTATTAACCGCAAGGAGAATTATTATCCATTGGGTAATAACCGTTAGAGAAGTTAGTGACCCTTGGGTAATAGAGTTTTTGACCAAATAAAGTCCCGATGTGACAAGGGAACCTTCCAATAAAGTTGATTTGACTTGTACTTTATTATTATTTAAATGGGGAGAATCCTAGTCTTTTTATTTAATTGGGGTACTTGGTACCACACCTATATTTAATATAGGGCTTTTGTCACATGCTTAAAAGTACTCCTTGATTATTTTACTATAAAAGTTCCCTAGTTATTATTGTCCATTGGATAATAAAAGTTAGGGTATTTATTATCTATTGGGTAAAAGAGTTATTCTTTCACCAAAGTACATGGGCTTATTAAACTAGTCATTTTTCCTTATTGCCCATGTAATGAAGTACCCATATTTTTATTAAAGTACTTATTAGCCTTAGTAGCCTTTAAAGCCTAAGATTTTCCAAAGTACTCCTTTATTATTTTGTATTGGGGTTTTGTACCCAATTGGATTTCTTTATTGGGTATTTGATTTTAGAAATCTTGTACTTTGTACCTTTCTTATTCTTTCTTGCATTTGTATATATATATGTTTGTGTGTGTGTGTACTTGAGAGAGAGAGAGGAGAGAGAGGCCGAGAGAGGGAGAGAGGAGAGAGAGGCCGAGAGAGAGGGAGAGGAGAGAGAGAGCCGAGAGAGAGATAGGAGAGAGAGAGGGAGAGATTTTGTTGTACTTTCTTGACCTTCCATGATCCTTCCTTGATCTTTCTCCAATCCTTGGAGAATCTTTTCCCTAACCAAACTTAACTCCCCATTTGTACTTCCATATTTGTTTAGTACCCAAATCTTGTACCATTGTCTCCTATCCTTGCAACAAATCTCCCAAAGATCAAATCCAAGGACTAAACCTAGCCTTGCAAGCTACCTTATTAGGCCTTAGTCTATTTAAGCCTAATGACAACCTATGATGGACTATTATGACACAATCCTAGCCTTTAATAGCCTTAGACCTTGACTACAAGCTAAACCTAGATTATAATTACCTAGATTCACCTAAAAAGCCTAAGATCTTAGTTGATTACATAGCCTTACACCTAAGATTTGGATTGGACAAGCTATGACTTGGTTGAAAGGTTGATTTGATGACTTAATGGAGCAAATCCATGGAGGATTTAGAGAGAGAGAGGGCCGGCCATAGAGAGAGGGGAGGAGCCAAGAAGTTTGCCTATAAATAGCACCCCATGCTTCTCATTCAACTCACACCTTCACCTAGCAACTTCTCTCTCTAGAAAATTAGTGTTCTTTCTTTGTTCTTGCTTTTGTTCTTCTTTGTTCTTGAGTGTTCATGAGTTCTTCAAGAAACTCAACCTAGGCCGCCACTAGACCGCCACTCGACCACCCTCTCGACCCAAAAGTAGTAGTAGTAATAGTCAAGTAGAAGTTTCGAGAGAAACCTTTCTCTTTCGAAGCTACCGGAGACCACCATAGGAAGTTACTCCGCCCGACCACCGACGTACTTTCCGTAGTCGACTACCGCCTAGAAGAACTGTAAGGAAATCCTTACTTACTCCTTATTTATTTACTTGGTCAAGTATAAAGTAGGTTATCGTTATTTACGTACTTATCGTTTGATTAGAAGTATTTGTATTTTGATCTTTAAAGATGATTATGAGTATGCATATATGAATTGCCCGTATTGCTTGTGGTATGTAAGAAAGCATAAGTGATTTCACTCCAAAGACGTCCGTACATGTGGCGTTGTGCTTTGAATAAAGCATAAGTGATACACTCCAAAGGCGTCCGTACATGTGGCGTTATGGTATAAGTAGTAATTGAGCGCGATGAGTAATATAGAATTGGATGATCTTGTTAGGATGATTCTTGCTTACGTTTGTCCTACCGCGGAGACTTTGTATGTAAACGAGACACGAGAACCGAGAAAGTAGAAACATGACACCTAGGGTGTGATTTATTAAAAGAAATGTTTTCCGAGGAAGGAAATATTTTGAAACAACATAATGACCAGTTTTGGGTGGCATTATGTGAGTTGTGTGCATATGTAAAAGAAACATTTGAAAAGGTTTTGAAATATTTTGAAAACCGCAATGTGGCCGGACGTGGTAGCCCATTGTGTGGTGTGTGTTGAAAAACCCAATGAGAACCCGGAGCGGCGGAATCATTGTGGGAATACTCGGGAACCCGGAGCGGCGGAACCGAGGGTTTTAAAATGTGTACGTTCCCATGGGAATCCGGAGCGGCGAAACCATGGTGAGGTATAGCTTGGTTATCCGCGGTACGGAGCCAATGCAAATATTTTTGTGTGCCAATGGGAACCCGGCGCGGCGGAACCATTGTGAGGATACTTGAGAACCAGGCGCGGCGGAGCCAAGGTTGGGTGTGTTGCTTGGTTATCCGCGGTACGGAGCCAATGCAAATATTTTTGTGTGCCAATGGGAACCCGGCGCGGCGGAACCATTGTGAGGATACTTGGGAACCCGGCGCGGCGGAACCAAGGTTGGGTGTGTAACTTGGTTATCCGCGGTACGGAGCCAATGCAAATATTTTTGTGTGCCAATGGGAACCCGGCCCGGCGGAACCATTGTGAGGATACTTGGGAACCCGGCGCGGCGGAACCAAGGTTGGGTGTGTAGCTTGGTTATCCGCGGTACGGAGCCAATGCAAACGATTTTAAGATTTAGTGTGTAGCTTGGTTATCCGCGGTACGGAGCCAATGCAAATGATTTTTAAAGGTTGGGTGTGTTAAACAAAGGGATTTTTGAAAGGTTGTTTTGTAAATGAAATTGTTGACACAGTCTACAATGAGTCGCGTAGGAGAAACCCGAAACTCTTGGACACCAACGATAGATGATTAATGAATGTGGATGTGTCATTGATTAAACTGTGTATATACTTATCATGTGGAAATTGATGTTGTATTATAATTTTGTTTATAAGTTATGGGTTAGCGGGTATGGGATTACTCTGCTGAGCTTTGTAGCTCACGGTGTTGCCTTTTGGTGACCCTGATATATTATATCGGTGGCGACGCTGGTATAATGTGTCAGACTTTGTAGATGATCAGGGTAAGCAGATCACCGTGGAGGCTTTGGAGCTGAGGAGCTGGCAAGAATAGAGGAGCTGAGGAGCTGTAGTTAGGAACCCTAGAATCCCCCTCCGTTTATGTAAATATTGAACTCTTAAGAGAGTTTTGTTGTAATAACGAGCCAGACTCCATTTGATTTTATGAATAAAATGTCCTTTTAACGTACCCAAAATTCAGGGCGTTACAGATTTTATCAATAAATTGTCTTCTTAACGTACCCAAAATTCGGGGCGTTACAACTTGGTATCAGAGCTTTAGGTTCAAAACCTCGGCCATGGGTAGAACCACACAATAAGTTGACCGTTGCACAAACGTAAATTGAATTTAAGTTTACCGTCCCAAATTGGGTGGAATTCTGTCAAAACAATCTTCGGATTGAAGCAAGGCACGGAAATTGGCAGTACGGCTGAGCTGGGAATTCCCGAACATATGGATGATTACTTAAATCAAGAGTCGAATGTGGAACTTAGAAACTCGAAAATTTTTCTAGTATTAGCAAAACCCTGTCCTAAAATTTTCCTAATTGAGGTTGACATTTTTTTCTTGTAGATGAAACGTCTGGTTGATCTTTTAGCCGAAGCCTATCAACCAAGAAATACCATAGAAATCCTGACAGCACAAATGTTGGAAGATCCTGCCTTTATTGCTGCAGTACTTAAAGAAAAGAGAGATTTCCAAAGAGTGCAGCAGAATACCCCTATTCCCGTGGAGGAGGACCCTTGGTTCCATGTGATGTTTCCTATCCTGTCTGCCTTCTATGAATATTTTGGTGTTTTACCCCCGATGGAGAACTTTGAGGTTGAAGAGGAAGAAGTCGATGGCGATAAGGACGCCAATGAGGTGACCAAGGAGGAAAACCTGTTAGGTGAAGAGAATCTCAAGGAGGACGAGACCCCAAGGGATCTATAAGGCCTAGGAGACTGCTTAAGCGTGCCTAGAATAAACCTAGTAACCGTTGTAATCCTTCAGGATGTAAGATGTTAAGGATTTAGTAGTAGTTGGACCTTTTGTTGTAACTAGAGGCAGTAAGATTATGCTAGTAAGCCATCTACGTTGTACTCATTTTATTTGGTAATAAGAGACTTATGTTTTCTTTTGTATGTGATCTTTGTTTATGTGTGGACTTGCATCTTACCCCTTATGGCGTGAAAACTACCCCTTACCCCGTTAAGTCTAGAAATATAATTTTCCTTATCGTTATAGATGTCGAACATACCGCAAGGAGGACGCCCACCTTTCGCCCCGCGTGTTTTAGCCAATTATCGCTCGTTACTAGCACCTGAATACTTTCGACCAACACCCCCACCAGAGGATGACATGGAGCTCTATGAGGTCCCAATCACTTGGGAGATGCCTCCACCAATTGCAATTCCCGAGAACCTTCCGCCTACCGTAGTCCCCGCACTGCTTGTGCAAAACTTTGAGCAACCCGACGATTATCTCATGTTTGATCCAGAACTAGAAGCTGCGATACTAAACTTCTCTCAGTACTACCTGGAACCAGTGGAGGAGCCAAACATCCCGACGATGGAAGAACTGCTCGCCCAAGAACGTGAGCGTCTTCTTAGGGAAGAGACCGCAGCTGAAAGAAGCTACAAGATGTGGCTGAAGGAAGTCTTCGGAATCGTACTACCTTAGAATATTGCACTAGCAGTATGGAATAAGACTTGCCTAGCTGTAGGACTGTGTATGACTGTCTCAGCTTGTAGTAGGAAATCTTGTTCTAATCTATTTTATAGTAGGACTCTATGTTTATGTTTGTAATGCTATGCTTATGTTGTATGATGTTTTTATCTATGAAAAATCGGCTTTATTTTTAAAGAGTACCGTTGCATACTATGTGTTAAGCTACTTTTGACTTTTGAATGTTAGACCATTTGCAAAAAGAAAATTTGTTTTAGTAAAAACCTCTTTTGATTTTCCCCCGTAGATTGTTAATACGCGCCGCGGATTAGGATACGATAACGGAGAATCCTCTCACGCGAACCCCGACCTAACCCGAATCATGCAAACGATCATAACAGCCTTGAACGCCAACCGCCAAAACCAAAACCACGACGATGGATCCATAAACCGAACCCGAGCGATGAACGAGTTCTGCAAACGTCGACCTCCGACTTTTCACGGAGACACCAACCCTGTCGTAGACGAGACATAGCTGGATGAGGTCAAGATGATCTTCAGCACCCTCGGAGTTACCCAGGACGGAGATCGTGTGGCTTTGGCCATGAACCAGTTGAAGGGAGTATAGCTGTTAGTTTAGTGTGTAAAAGAGTGCGAACTAGAAGTAGCTGACTTGCGACCTTCGAGTGATCGATATGGTGGATTTCGACGTAATCCTAAGGATGGACTGGCAATCTGCAAGTCAAGCGGTCATAGACTGCCATCAAAGGATGGTGACATCTTATACCCTAGAAGGGACTCGATTCCTTTTTAAGGGGGATAGACGGACAGCGAGTTCAGCGACGAAAAGATCGAGGTAGCAGAATCTACAACTTGGTATAACTTGGTATCAGATGGAAGAACCAACTATTTGGGTGGCTCGCTAGTTTTCAATTGGAGGAAGCCAATAGAATGGAAGTGGGATTTCCACACATCGTGTGCGAGTATGCCGATGTTTTCCCTGAAGAAACTTCCTGGCTTATCGCTTTAAGGAGAAATAGACTTCTCTATAAAACTTTAACCGGGGATGGCACCAATCTCTATGGCGTTGTATCAAATGACCCTGCAAGCTAAAGGAGCTCAAGACCCAATTGCAAAGAGCTATTGGACTAAGGGCCTATCAAGCCGAGCACATCACCATAGGGAGCACCCGCACTGTTCGTGAAAAAGAAGGAGGGACGCTTCGACTATATAGGGAGCTAAATCAAGTCACCATCAAGAACCGGTATCTATTGCCAAGGCTCGATGACTTATCAGGAGAAGCACGAAGGACACTTTCGGATGGTACTACGAGTACTCTGAGATAGCCAACTTTATGCCAAGACAAGTTCTGGCCAGAAGTGGTTAAGTTCTTGAGGTACGTGGTATCCAAGGATGGAATACTCATGCCCTACAATTATGAAGAATGGACCCATTGTTTCCTACGTTTGGAAATAGGTTTAATATCGAGGAGCATGAGGGTTCAACAAGGATGTATTAGGAATGCTTGTGGGATACTAGTCCGCATGACGATTTGGAAGAAGTTTTGCATTTGGCATTGGTATTTACGGTGGAGACCTTACCGAAGACGTACGACGAGGCAAGCTGTTCGACGGCAGGAGCAACTTAAACCCCATCTCGTTAAGCAAGTGACGAGGCTTAATTCGATTGATGGTGACCTACTTCAAATTTTTAAGGGGGATAGTCGATGATTCCGAGATCGGTCTAGCGACCTGGTCTATTCTGTAGTCACGCCAATTTCGGGGACGAAATTGTTTTAAGGGGGATAGATTGTAACGACCCTGAATTTTGGTCTATAAAAATTTCGTTAAATATTTGAATTTTATCTGAATTACTTATTTTCTCTTGAAGTGACTATATGATTTCTTGTTTTCGTCGTAGTTAGATTTTTGGTCATTGGTTTAACGCTCGACTAGAAACCCTACTTGACCAATTTAGTTAGTTTCCAACCGACTCGTTGGAGGAATCGAGCAACCAACTTACCTAGTTACTAGATGAATGTTTTGAAACCTTTGGACCTTTTGAACCTTTTGCCTTTACCCATTGGTCCATAATGGTTAGGGTAATCTTTATCCATTGGACAATAAGCTTCCTATTAAAATATTTTAGTAAGAACAAGATATAGTATTTTAATGGTTTATAAAAACATGTGATAGTACTTATATGCATTGTTTATTGGGGATTCTCCCACCCCTCCATTATCCATTGGTTAATAACCACAAGAGTAATTTTTGTCCATTGGATAAATAAACTCTTTTTCAAAAAGTACATATAGTCTTTTCAAAATTTTATTTTAAAATAAATGGTACTTATACTCTTTTGTTCAAAGGTTATTAACCGCAAGGAAAATTATTATCCATTGGGTAATAACCGTTAGAGAAGTTAGTAACCCTTGGGTAATAGAGTTTTTGACCAAATAAAGTCCCGATGTGACAAGGGAACCTTCCAATAAAGTTGATTTGACTTGTACTTTATTATTATTTAAATGGGGAGAATCCTAGTCTTTTTATTTAATTGGGGTACTTGGTACCACACCTATATTTAATATAGGGCTTTTGTCACATGCTTAAAAGTACTCCTTGATTATTTTACTATAAAAGTTCCCTAGTTATTATTGTCCATTGGATAATAAAAGTTAGGGTATTTATTATCTATTGGGTAAAAGAGTTATTCTTTCACCAAAGTACATGGGCTTATTAAACTAGTCATTTTTCCTTATTGCCCATGTAATGAAGTACCCATATTTTTATTAAAGTACTTATTAGCCTTAGTAGCCTTTAAAGCCTAAGATTTTCCAAAGTACTCCTTTATTATTTTGTATTGGGGTTTTGTACCCAATTGGATTTCTTTATTGGGTATTTGATTTTAGAAATCTTGTACTTTGTACCTTTCTTATTCTTTCTTGCATTTGTATATATATATGTTTGTGTGTGTGTGTACTTGAGAGAGAGAGAGGAGAGAGAGGCCGAGAGAGGGAGAGAGGAGAGAGAGGCCGAAAGAGAGGGAGAGGAGAGAGAGAGCCGAGAGAGAGATAGGAGAGAGAGAGGGAGAGATTTTGTTGTACTTTCTTGACCTTCCATGATCCTTCCTTGATCTTTCTCCAATCCTTGGAGAATCTTTTCCCTAACCAAACTTAACTCCCCATTTGTACTTCCATATTTGTTTAGTACCCAAATCTTGTACCATTGTCTCCTATCCTTGCAACAAATCTCCCAAAGATCAAATCCAAGGACTAAACCTAGCCTTGCAAGCTACCTTATTAGGCCTTAGTCTATTTAAGCCTAATGACAACCTATGATGGACTATTATGACACAATCCTAGCCTTTAATAGCCTTAGACCTTGACTACAAGCTAAACCTAGATTATAATTACCTAGATTCACCTAAAAAGCCTAAGATCTTAGTTGATTACATAGCCTTACACCTAAGATTTGGATTGGACAAGCTATGACTTGGTTGAAAGGTTGATTTGATGACTTAATGGAGCAAATCCATGGAGGATTTAGAGAGAGAGAGGGCCGGCCATAGAGAGAGGGGAGGAGCCAAGAAGTTTGCCTATAAATAGCACCCCATGCTTCTCATTCAACTCACACCTTCACCTAGCAACTTCTCTCTCTAGAAAATTAGTGTTCTTTCTTTGTTCTTGCTTTTGTTCTTCTTTGTTCTTGAGTGTTCATGAGTTCTTCAAGAAACTCAACCTAGGCCGCCACTAGACCGCCACTCGACCACCCTCTCGACCCAAAAGTAGTAGTAGTAATAGTCAAGTAGAAGTTTCGAGAGAAACCTTTCTCTTTCGAAGCTACCGGAGACCACCATAGGAAGTTACTCCGCCCGACCACCGACGTACTTTCCGTAGTCGACTACCGCCTAGAAGAACTGTAAGGAAATCCTTACTTACTCCTTATTTATTTACTTGGTCAAGTATAAAGTAGGTTATCGTTATTTACGTACTTATCGTTTGATTAGAAGTATTTGTATTTTGATCTTTAAAGATGATTATGAGTATGCATATATGAATTGCCCGTATTGCTTGTGGTATGTAAGAAAGCATAAGTGATTTCACTCCAAAGACGTCCGTACATGTGGCGTTGTGCTTTGAATAAAGCATAAGTGATACACTCCAAAGGCGTCCGTACATGTGGCGTTATGGTATAAGTAGTAATTGAGCTCGATGAGTAATATAGAATTGGATGATCTTGTTAGGATGATTCTTGCTTACGTTTGTCCTACCGCGGAGACTTTGTATGTAAACGAGACACGAGAACCGAGAAAGTAGAAACATGACACCTAGGGTGTGATTTATTAAAAGAAATGTTTTCCGAGGAAGGAAATATTTTGAAACAACATAATGACCAGTTTTGGGTGGCATTATGTGAGTTGTGTGCATATGTAAAAGAAACATTTGAAAAGGTTTTGAAATATTTTGAAAACCGCAATGTGGCCGGACGTGGTAGCCCATTGTGTGGTGTGTGTTGAATAACCCAATGAGAACCCGGAGCGGCGGAATCATTGTGGGAATACTCGGGAACTCGAAGCGGCGGAACCGAGGGTTTTAAAATGTGTGCGTTCCCGTGGGAATCCGGAGCGGCGGAACCATGGTGAGGTATAGCTTGGTTATCCGCGGTACGGAGCCAATGCAAATATTTTTGTGTGCCAATGGGAACCCGGCGCGGCGAAACCATTGTGAGGATACTTGGGAACCCGGCGCGGCGGAACCAAGGTTGGGTGTGTAGCTTGGTTATCCGCGGTACGGAGCCAATGCAAATATTTTTGTGTGCCAATGGGAACCCGGCGCGGCGGAACCATTGTGAGGATACTTGGGAACCCGGCGCGGCGGAACCAAGGTTGGGTGTGTAGCTTGGTTATCCGCGGTACGGAGCCAATGCAAATATTTTTGTGTGCCAATGGGAACCCGGCGCGGCGGAACCATTGTGAGGATACTTGGGAACCCGGCGCGGCGGAACCAAGGTTGGGTGTGTAACTTGGTTATCCGCGGTACGGAGCCAATGCAAATATTTTTGTGTGCCAATGGGAACCCGGCGCGGCGGAACCATTGTGAGGATACTTGGGAACCCGGCACGGCGGAACCAAGGTTGGGTGTGTAGCTTGGTTATCCGCGGTACGGAGCCAATGCAAATATTTTTGTGTGCCAATGGGAACCCGGCGCGGCGGAACCATTGTGAGGATACTTGGGAACCCAGCGCGGCGGAACCAAGGTTGGGTGTGTAACTTGGTTATCCGCGGTACGGAGCCAATGCAAATATTTTTGTGTGCCAATGGGAACCCGGCGCGGCGGAACCATTGTGAGGATACTTGGGAACCCGGCGCGGCGGAACCAAGGTTGGGTGTGTAGCTTGGTTATCCGCGGTACGGAGCCAATGCAAACGATTTTAAGATTTAGTGTGTAGCTTGGTTATCCGCGGTACGGAGCCAATGCAAATGATTTTTAAAGGTTGGGTGTGTTAAACAAAGGGATTTTTGAAAGGTTGTTTTGTAAATGAAATTGTTGACACAGTCTACGATGAGTCGCGTAGGAGAAACCCGAAACTCTTGGACACCAACGATAGATGATTAATGAATGTGGATGTGTCATTGATTAAACTGTGTATATACTTATCATGTGGAAATTGATGTTGTATTATAGTTTTGTTTATAAGCTATGGGTTAGCGGGTATGGGATTACTCTGCTGAGCTTTGTAGCTCACGGTGTTGCCTTTTGGTGACCCTGACATATTATATCGGTGGCGACGCTGGTATAATGTGTCAGACTTTGTAGATGATCAGGGTAAGCAGATCACCGTGGAGGCTTTGGAGCCGAGGAGCTGGCAAGAATAGAGGAGCTGAGGAGCTGTAGTTAGGAACCCTAGAATCCCCCTCCGTTTATGTAAATATTGAACTCTTGAGAGAGTTTTGTTGTAATAACGAGCCAGACTCCATTTGATTTTATGAATTAAATGTCCTTTTAACGTACCCAAAATTCAGGGCATTACAGATTTTATCAATAAATTGTCTTCTTAACGTACCCAAAATTCAGGGCGTTACAACAAATCTATAAATATGAGGTAAACCTAGAGGAAAAAGGTACGCAATACACTGCATTCTTATTGCTTTCCTACTGATAATTAGGGTTTGATTTCTAGTACGTGATACTAACAAAGGCATCGGAGGGCCTTTGCCACGAGAGGCAAAGGTGCACTCACCCCCTGTCTATTTTGCAGATTATGGTTCAGACGACGAGTTAGGGTTCCGTTGAAGAGGCACGAATAAGCCGTTGCAATCCAGTTGATCTGAAGCACCAATTATTTTCATCCCCCTACAATTGGCGCCATCTGTGGGAAACGAACCAACTTTTCTAAAAAAGTAATCATGACGGAAGAAAATTCAGTCACTCCGTTTAGTCCAAAGGACCAGTTGGGTGGGGGAAGGGATAAATCCCCACCAGGCGCTCCGAGAAAGCCCACTGGTAGACATGACAGAGATAACTCCAAAGAAAAAGGAGACAAAACTGCTACTGGCTCCACGAGAATGAGTAGGTCTCATCGAAGAGAGGAGTCAATTACTCGTTCAAAGAGTATACACAATGATGATGATGTCCTTGATAAAAAGAGAAGAGAAATCGAGGAGTATGCTCGTTTAATTAGAAAACGGGAGTACGAGATACGGGAGCTGCAGCGGGTTCGAGAGCACCCAGAAGATTCTGGACTCTCTCGAAGGAATTCTCAGAGAGACGGACGGGTTCTGGTGGTTCTAAGCAGACTCATTCACGCAGAAGAGGGAGCAGAAGTCCTGTTATAGGGCGTCATGAGGATTCTCCACGAAAAAGGGGAAGAAGAAGTAGAAGCCGAACACTCGAGAGAAGGGCTTCTTCACGAAAAAGGAGGAGCAGAGACCGAAGTTCTACCCCCGAGGAAGAAGAAACAAGAAAACATCATCGAGATAGGTACGAGAGACCTGATGCTAATTGGGTCAAGGCTTCGGGCCACAAGTCAAAGGAGCAAGAGGATGGGACAGTGACTGCACGAGAAGCAGCACGCAAGGCCCTGAGTAATATTGCAGCCTCCCCCTTTACAAAGAGGCTACAAGAAGCGAGATTGCCGAGCAGAGTGAAGCACGGTGCGTTCGTACTTTACGAGACAAATACGGATCCCGTGGCTCACATACAGCATTATCAACAGGCCATGTTTATGCATGAAGGGGATGATTCCATCTTGTGCAAGATGTTTCCCTCCAGTCTTGGCAAGGTGGCTTTATCCTGGTTTCATAAATTGGCCCCACGATCCATATGAGGATGGAGGCAGTTGGCCGAGGAATTCACTGCTCGGTTCTTGACAAGCAGAAAAGCCCCAAAGACTTTTGAGAGTCTTTCCACCATGAAGCAGGAGGAGAACGAGCAGATCTGGGATTATGCAAAGAAGTACTGGGAGACTTTCAACGAGATTGAAAGTTGCAGTGAGGAGTATGCAATTGCTACCTTCAAAACTGGTTTGCCTGTTCGGGGAGAGCTACGTCGCTCATTGAACAAACACCCGGTAGCCACATTGGCTAAACTGATGGAACGAATAGAGCAACACGCCAGGATGGAGGATGACATACTCCGTGAGGATGGCAGGACTATTGCCGAACAGCCGAAGGTACCTGCCAAAAAAGTGGATAAGCCAGAGCCTAAGACTTACAAAGAGAGAAGAGAGTATGGGCAGGCTAAGAAAGAGCCGTACAAGGATAAGCAAGCTCCTGACCCTAAATCCTTCTTTTCTATCACTACAGTTTGGAAGGAGCCAATTTACAGGATTCTTTATCGAATAAAGAATCAGCCATATTTTAAATGGCCACCGAGTCTAGGCGGAGACAAAGATGCAAAGCGTGCTACGAGCCAGCACTGCAGTTACCATAAAGATTGGGGCCATATGACCGAGGATTATGAGATGTACAAAAGGCACCTTGATGATTTGGTTTTTCGGGGCTATCTCAAGGAGTTTATCCAGGAGGACCCAAAGGAGAAAGGGAAAGCTATGGAGCTGGGTTACGAACAAAACCCTAAAGGCGTAATCTATATGATACATGGGTTGGCTACACCTTATACGAGGAATGAGGTGAGGCTGTTGCAAAGGCAAGTCAAACACGATCAGCATGTGATGCGTTTGGGAAATAAGAGAGGACGAGAGAATGATGTGTGCAACGAGAGCATAGCATTCACTGATGATGACCTGGGAGAGGTTCAAATACCCCATAATGATGCATTGGTCGTAACCCTACGAGTTGGGGAATATGACATTGAGAGAATTCTAGTAGACTCAGGGAGTTGTACAAAGGTATTGTACTACGACGCGTTCAAGGAACTGGGACTCTCCCAAACAGACTTAAAGCAGTCTACAACGCCTCTCATTGGATTCGGTGCAGGAGCAGTCTGGCCCCTTGGAAAGGTAACGTTACCTGTTCGGGCTGGATCAGTAGTGTTAAGGACAGACTTTCTAGTGGTGGATGTCCCTTCTTCCTATAACGCGATTATAGGGAGGACATGGTTGCACAAGATGAGAGCAGTCTCCTCGACTTATCATCAGATGGTGAAATTCCCAGGATGAAATGGGATTGAAGTACTTAAAGGCAACCAGAAAGTGGCACAACAATGTTTGATTTCCATCATCAAAACAGCCCCAAAGGTCCACCATGTTCATACATTAGAAGTACCAGATCAACCAACCATCGAGGATATTGGGAGAAGCCCGGCTAAAAAAGTGGTTGAAGGCTTGGAGAAGATTCAGATCAACGAGACTGATCCTGAAAGATATTTTTTAATTGGGGAATCACTACCAGCAGACGAAAAGGCTGAATCGATAAGATTTCTAAAAGAGTATATTGATGTTTTTGCATGGGTGCCAGAGGAAATGCCCGGGGTGGATGCAGATGTGATCTGTCACCATTTAAACATTGACCCTCAGCACAAGCCAATCATTCAAAAAAAACGAAGAGCAGCCGTGCAGCATATAGATGCAGTGATTGAGGAGGTCGATCGTTTACTGGAGGCCAAAGCAATACGTGAAGTCTATTACCCAGAGTGGTTATCCAACACTGTTGTGGTAAAGAAGAAGAATGGGAAGTGGCGTGTCTGTGTGGACTTCACAGACCTAAACAAAGCGTGCCCTAAGGATAGTATTCCTTTGCCCAGGATTGACCAATTGGTTGATGCAACCTCTGGTTACGAGCGAATGAGTTTTCTCGATGCATATCGAGGATATCATCAGATTGCTATGTTTGAACCTGATCAAGAGAAGACTTCGTTCATCACACCACGAGGGTTATACTGCTACAGTGTCATGCCGTTTGGGCTGAAGAATGCTGGGGCTACATACCAAAGACTTACAACCATTATGTTCAAGAAGCTCATTGGAAAAACTTTGGAAGTTTACATAGATGATATGGTGGTAAAGAGTCGAGAAAAAGGAAGGCATATTACTGATTTAAAAGAAGTGTTCGAAATCCTAAGGAAGTATAAACTAAAACTCAACGCCTCGAAGTGTGCGTTTGGAGTTGGTTCAGGAAAGTTCCTGGGCCATTTGGTAACCATGAGAGGGATAGAGGCAAATCTCGATCAGATTGATGCCTTGCAGAGACTATAGAGTCCCAAAACTACCAAGGAAGTCCAGAGGCTGACTGGAATGGCAGCAACACTTAACAGATTCATCAGCAGGTCAAGTGACAAGTGCAGACCCTTTTTTCAGCTATTAAAAAAGAGGGAGGGATTTGAATGGGGAGCAGAATGTGAGCAAGCTTTCCAGGATCTGAAGAAGTACCTGGCTGAACCCCCACTGTTGTCAACTCCACAGCCAGGTGAGTCTTTAATTCTGTACTTAGCTGTTTCCGAGCATGCAGTAAGTGCAGTCCTGTTGAGGGATTTGGGGATCGAACGAATCCCTATTTATTATGTTAGAAAGACATTGTTAGATGTAGAGACGAGATATCTGCCTTTAGAAAAACTTGTCCTGGCACTTAGGACAGCCACAAGGAAATTGCCACACTACTTCCAAAGCCATAAGGTTGTGGTTTATACTGAGTTTCCATTAAAATCGTTGCTACGAAAGGTAGACTTTTTGGGAAGGATCTCGACATGGTCCGTGGAGTTAAGCCAGTACGATCTCGAATATCAGCCACGCACAGCAATTAAAGGCCAAGTTTTGGCTGATTTTGTGGCAGAATTTTCACCCACTGTGGCTCCCCTACCTCCTACGAGAAAGGAACAGGTGACTAACACATCATCCATGAAGGATCAGCCTTCCGTCGAACAGGATCCCACGAAGTGGAAGCTATTCGTTGACGGATCAGCGTGTAATACTGGTTCTGGAATTGGGGTAGTTCTTTTTCCTCCTCAAGGAGTTTTGATTGAACTATCTGTTCGGCTTGGATTCAGTGCATCGAATAATGTAGCTGAATATGAGGCACTCCTGGCTGGATTGAGGAGTGCAAAAACCCTTAAAGCAGAACGGGTTAGGGTGTATTGTGATTCCCAGCTTGTGGTGAATCAGCTGTCAGGCGAATATGAAACTCGAAATGAAAAGATGGTGGCCTACGTACAGGCAGCCAAGGACTTGCTTGATACCTTCAAGAGGGTTTATATTGAACAGATAAGTTCTTGACAGAATGCTCATGCAGATTCGTTAGCTTGGTTGGCTGCGGCTGTACCTACTGAGTTCAAAAGGAAGGTAGCAGTCGAATATCTGAATGAGCCGAGCATTGGGAGGAGTGTAGACTTGGTCTTGGACGTGAACCAAGGACCAAGTTGGATGGACCCAATCATGGAGTTCTTACGAGACGAGATACTCCCATCTGACAAAAAGGAGGCCCACAAAATAAGGGTTAAATCTGCTAGGTTTTGGCTGTCCCCAGAGGGTAAGTTGTACAGGAAATCCTTTACAGGCCCATATTTACTATGTGTACATCCTGAGATGGTACAAAAGTTCCTTCATGAAATCCACGAGGGAACATGTGGGAGCCATGCTGGAGGCAGATCTATTGCCCACCGAGCAATTACTCAAGGTTACTGGTGGCCACACATGCAAGAAGATGCAAAGGTGCATGTGAAGATTTGTGAGAAGTGTCAAAAATTCTCACCTATGATTCGAACACCCGCTGAGGATCTGGTGCCTTTGACAAGTCCCTGGCCTTTTGCTCAATGGGGGATGGATATCGTGGGTCCATTGCACAAAGCAACTGGGAATCGAAAATTCCTGCTTGTGGCAACTGACTATTTTACAAAGTGGATTGAGGCAGAACCACTGGCTAAAATCACTGAACCTATGATAGAAAGGTTCGTGTGGAAAAGCATCATCACTCGCTTTGGGGTCCCTTATTCATTGATTACAGACAATGGATCCCAATTTCAGAAGAAATTCAAGGCTTTTTGTGCCCAGTATGGAATACGAAACTATTATTCCACCCCAGCCTACCCTCAGAGTAATGGGCAAGCAGAGGCTTCTAACAAAACTATCCTTGATGGGATCAAGAAAAGGCTGGACAAAGCCAAGGGGAAGTGGCCTGATGAGTTACCGTTAGTTTTGTGGGCTCACCGAACAACGCCTAGGAGGTCTACGGGAGAGACCCCCTATTCATTGGCATTTGAAACAAAGGCTGTCATACCTCTGGAAGTGGGTCTGCCGACCAACAGGACTGCTTTGGTTGAAAGTGGAGGCAATTACAGGGCCCTTGAAATCGAGCTTGATCTCGCCGAGGAGAGGAGAGAAAAGGCCTTGGTCCATCTGGCTTCTTACCAAGAACAGTTGATGAAAAGCTATAATAAACATGTTCATCCTCGAGAGTTTGGTGTTGGAGACCTCGTACTCCGAAAAGTGCTCGGCAATACCAAGGTGGCCAACGAAGGCAAGCTAGGGGCCAACTGGGAAGGCCCATATAGAGTAACCGAGATTGTAGGCATAGGAGCCTATAGATTGGCAGATCTAGATGGTGATCCAATTCCAAGGCCTTGGAATGTTCATAATCTACGAAAGTTCTTTGTTTAGAAGTATTAAAATCTGTCTTAGATTTGCACTACGTGATTGTGTGGGAATTACGAATATAATTCCCTTGTTCTAGTTTTGATTATGGGGTACGAATAACGCCCTCTTGAGTTTTACAGGTTATGAATAAAATCACCTCTTAGTATAACTGTTGTGGTATTTGTTTTTAATACGAACTACGAGTTCAGTTTCCCTCATTCGTATTGGGGAGCAGGGTATACCTTTTAAGTATGTGAAACTTAAAAGTTTCATACATTTTAAGTATGTGAAACTTAAACACAAGTATGAAACACTTGTGTGCTTTTCAAACATTTAAGTACGTGAAACTTAACGAATACAAGTGCGAAACACTTGTATGGAACAAAGTCTGTTAGAACATTTTTAAGTACGTGAAACTTAACGAATACAAGTACGAAACACTTGTATGGAATTTAAAGTACGAGACACTTGTAAACATTTATATAAAGCAACTGGCTTGGCTTAAAGACATAACGAGTATATGTTAAACACATTTATTCAGGTACGAGAAACTTAAAATAGTTAAGTACGTAAAACTTATAAATATCTGTTCTTAAGTATGTGAAACTTAAAGAACACCTATATAGTTATATGAACCATACAAGTGTAAAATACAAGTATGAAATACAAAGTATGAATACACTTGTATGTACTTTTAAGTACGTGAAAAATACAAGTATGAAATAAACTTGAACACAATACGAGAAACTGAGAACCAAATGTTTTTAAGTACGTGAAACTTGGATTCAGTACAAAGAAAACATGTTTGTAAGATCTGTTAGAGTACGAAATACTTATGCAAACAAGCAGTACGAGATACTTAAATTGAACTAATAGCCGAACAGATCATATAGTTGTGCCACAGAGGGCCGAATACCTGTATAATGTAAAATATTGCCATACTATGAGCAAGTACTGGTACCACGCAGGGTTAAAGTACCATGGTCACGCAGGACCAGCCATATTGTTTCAAAAACAAAACTACTTGTTTACCTATCAATCTAGATTCTGAATTTCTGGTTGAACGTCAGTTCCAGCCGAATTGCCAACAGTAGTTGCAGTCTCTTCTGGGACGACAATTTCAGTGGTTACTTCCAGAACAGATGATTGCTCAACATCATTTTGTGATTCTACCTGTATCTCTTCATCAACGTCTGCAAAGTCGTCAATCTGTTGATCAACATCATCAGTTGGAGTTGTAACTTGGCGGCTTGGTAGATCGTTCTCAACCCATAGGGGAGATTCCTCTGCAACTCTCACCTTTGTGAGGCATGCCTCCCAGCAAGCAGCCCAGATTTCATCTTGGATGATCGGCATCTGCTCTACATAGCTAGCCATTGTAGCGTCGAATCCTTTTTGATAATCATCTTCAAAAGCAGCCTTTTTGGTCTGCTCTATCTCAACCAAAGCATGGTTGAGGCTGTCTTCAGCAGTACCAAGCTTGTCTTTTGCTTCTTCGAAGTCAGCTTTAGCTTTATCTCTCTCTCTCTCTAATCTGGTAATGGTACGGAGCAGTCTTGTGTTGTTCAATAGCGAGATCCTTTCGTTATCTGCATCCTGGAACTTCTGGCCCAGTGTGACCATTTTTTGAATGAACTGGCAAAAACACCGAGTGGTAAGTGACAGGCACTACAAGAAAAAATGGCTTTCCCGGCGTTTATAAAACGCCGGTAAAAGTGAAATAAACGCTGGCAAAAGCCTTCCCGGCGTTTTTTCCGGCGTTTTCCGTAAACGCTGCGACTGCCGGGCTCGGGAATACTATAGGGCGTTTGATAAACCTCGGGAAAAGACCCGGCGTTTTGTCCGGCGTTTTATAAAACGCCAGTAAAAGTTTTCCGGTGACCGGAACTTTTGACTTTTGCTGGGGTTTGTTAAAACGCCGGGATGAGAAACCGGCGTTTTTTTCGGCGTTTATAAAACGCCGGTAATAGTGTTCCGGTGACCGAAATTTTTGACCTTTACTGGGGTTTGTTAAAAACGCTGGGAAGTGTACCCGGCATTTATTGAACGCCGGATCTAAAATCTTTTTTCTCGGGGTTTGTTTAAACGCTGGGAAAAGTACTGGGTGGGGCGAGAAAAGCTTATTTGTTTTACCGGGGTTTTTTTAAACGCCGGAAACTTTCCGCTAGCTAATAAACGCCTGAAATAACATACACAAACGCCGGTAATATATCACTTGATTAATTTAAAAAATTTAGCCCTATTGCACCATTTTTCACATCCAATTAACTAATTTACAACATACAACTTCTCAAACACATCTAACATATAAGCTCTCAAAGTATTAAATGTCTCATAGCACAACTAATGTCGAAATAGAGTTTCTTGCCATAACCCACTATTGTCTTTCAATACCTCTACTACATTCAACCAAATATTTTCCAAAATACAAAAATTCACCATAATAGATGAACGTAACATTAGGTTTTGGTACTACGACAAGCATCACATTTACATCAAGTAGCTACTTGATTCTACACCGTCTTTAGCTTCGATAAACCTAAAATCAAACAACAACAAAATAAGAGAATCAAAACATTAGCTTGGTATTGAAACACTATATTAAGACCAAAATAAACTCAAAAGCATCCAAATCACATCTGTTGATCCAGAAACCGTATTAGGTAATCACCACAATTCAGCCCAACGTGAGCCAAAGCAAACATTACTGAGCCTACCACAATTCAACCCAACGTGAAACATAAGTTCCAAAGCAAACATTACATTATTGAGCCTACCACAATTCAGCCCAACGTGAAACATAAGTTCCAAAGCAAACATTACTGAGCCAAAAACTGTGTTAGGTAATGGTCAAGTGTTTACTCAATATAATAGTGAGCAAATAAGAGTCAAGGCCAGCTGTTGATCCACGTTAGTTTGTTTGTCCAGAAGGGATAAACAAAGATTTAAGTTTTTGAGGAATGGCCTATGAAGGGGTGCCTATTCAAACATCCATCGCTATACTTTTAAGGAGGAAAAACATACAATTTTACTGTGTCCCAACAAAGAAAACTTAGTTTTGAGTCTTTTGCTTATAACAAGTACTTATTTTGACAGTCTGCTTTATGTTCTTGAGATTCTTGGCAAAACTACCATCCATCACTCTTTTTTGGTAACATCACATCACGTTAATTCTTACTTAGTACAGCATACTTGTAACTTAGGCTGGATCTCTAAATAATGGATGCATTGTTCACTTCTACTTGAGGTACTTTCATGGTCAGCCCAATCTTTATGGAAACAGCATTTCATAATGGAGGACTAAAAAAGAGCAAAAATGCAGAAAAACGAAAGAATGTCTTATCTAGATGAACATACAATGTTGACAAACAAATAATCCCTAAACAGACTTGAATAAACAGGTAACATCTGATACTCAAGGTTTGAAGATCATAGAACACTACCTCTTGTTTTTTTTGCCTCCGGTGAAGAACTTGTACCCCCCAAAGAAGAGCAAACCCCAGCTAGACAAAGAGACAATCACAAACTGCAAAGCATGAGCTCCGTCATGAACACAGTTTCAAACATATTGAAAAACTTGCCACTAGTAGCAAAAAACATGGACAAAACTTGATGATACTTAAAAGAAATCACATACAAGCCAAACCAAGAAGTCATCCTTGGTGATACTTAAAAGACTCATCTCCTGAACAGGTAACATAACTAAGAAACCCACACAAAAAATGTATGTATATATTCATCGAGAAAAGAGAAAAAGGAGTGAAAAACTGCATGCTAAAGTAATCTACTTGTCTTAATACTAATCCCAATCGTTCAATACGCACATTAATAAACATGTGTGAACTTGCATTTCATCAAAACACAAAAATAGCTAGCTTAGACTGTACATAATAGACCAGCCTAACAGGATAACAGTAGCAGCAGCACTAACATCCAAAACATAGCAGAACAGAAAAGGAATGACAGCAGCAGCTGGATACACTCATGTGGATTCAACCCCATCCACATGATCTAGAGGATACAGGTCCAATCTGGAGTTGGATCAAGCAATAGGGCAACCAAAACACAGCATGCTCACTGCAGTAGCATAGCAGCAACATAACAACATAACAGATAATTGGACAACAGCAGCAACCTAGCAAATTCCTAAGTTCAATGACCTGGACAGCAGCAGCAGCAACAACATAACAAATAATTTGAAGGGGAGGAAAATCCAAAAAAAAAGGGCCAAAACATACAAAATGGGCTGATACAACAATGTCACACACTTTCTATCATAGAAAGTATAAGCTTTCTTCTCCCTTTTATTCGTCATCATAGTTACTCCCAGAGTTCTACTTAGAACCAATCTTCATTTTTATCTTAGTATGGAAGTCATAAACCTTGTGCTAATCAGGGATAGACTTTGATACTCTCTTTTTTCATGCACCTATGAGCCCAATCAACTAGTTTCGGGCACTCTTTCTCCATGCTAATTTTTCCCCACTGCTCATACCCATAGAACCAACAGGAGAATAGGATTAGTGACACATCTACGAGGCCAAAAGTCTCACCCCCAAAGGCAAATATCCGAAGTCCGTGGCCTTTTTCAATGTGGGCTCTAGGGTTTATATGGTTGGTGGTGAAAGAGTAACTGCTTCTCCCCACACAAGGAGTGAGAAAAATACACACCTTGACCGTTCTGTAGCAGAACAGAACAAGAACGACAGCAGCAGCTGGATACACTCATGTGGATTCAACCCCATCCACATGATCTAGAGGATACAAGTCCAATCTAGAGCTGGATCAAGCAATAGGGTAGCCAAAACACAACATGAACACTGCAGTAGCATAGTAGCAACATAACAACAACATAACAGGTAACTGGACAGCAGCAGCAACCTAGCAAATTCCTAAGTTCAAAGAGCTGGACAGCAGCAGCAGCAGCAACAACATAACAGATAACTGATCCATCTATTCTATTGGTCCATCTATTCCCTTGGAGACCTGCAATTCCTAAGTTCAAAGAGCTGCATTTTCACTAGTTCAGAAAGCAAAAACCAATCACAAAATAGAGTGCATCTTCACAAAATCAGTCACAAACGAAGTGCAAAAACCAGTCACAAACAGAGTGCAACAAACAACCACAATCAGATTCACAAAAACTATGCGCCAATACTGCTCATTAAATTCCTGCTCAGGCTACTTATAGTAGTAGTATACCAGTCCAAGCACAAATATGATTGGGAGATAGAGTGCAAGAAAATGGAAGCAGCAACTCACAGTGAAAGCAGCAAAAACAGATACAAAGATGTCCCAAAGAAACTCAATTTGAACCATTTTGCGATGTTCTTCTCTTCTTGTTTGTGACTCTTGTAGTCTAACATATACAACACAAGCACATTGTCAGAAACAAAGATTCAGCACATGATTCCAATTATCAACACGAAGACTATAATCTTAGCCTAAAAGAAAGATGACTACAATAGATTATTGAGCTTATAAGAGGGTGGTGCAACCCACCTTGCGAGCATCTCGACTTGCCTCAGCTTGCTTCCACATGGCGAGGTCAGCAGCAACCGTAGATCCCGGCTGGGATATCCCAATTAGATCACAAAGACTATATTAATGTATGGGGAAAAAAAAGAGAAAATGAGAAACGAAGAAACTGTGCAACTTACCTCGCACTGATGATGAGAATCAGCCTGTTGATTCGGTCGTGGAAATGGAGTTGGTTCCGGCTGCGACCGGTGTGCCAGATTTGTCTCTTCTGGACCTGCTTGGTTATTGTCAATTGTCATTTCGCGGTGCGCGCTAGAGGCATCCGGATGCTGTTAATAATTACATGCATATAAAGTTAAGTTTAGCAAAGAAAATGACATAAGGAACAAATGCAATATTCAGTATATTAATTCATGAAAATGAATATGGTACATTCTCGTTGGGTGCCTCATTGAACTCATCTGAATCGTCATCTGTGTCATCTGTGTAACCCATAGCTTCTAAGAACCTTTTCATCTTTTGCACTTTGGATTTCATCTTCATAAACTCTCGATCACGTTCGGTGGAGGATTGGGATGGTGCTTGATCATTATTCTTTGCACCAAGCAACTTACTCTTAGTTGCTCCTAAGCCTAGCCCTCGAGTACGCCCGGGTCGCTCAGGTCCTATAACTTGACTGAAAATCACACCCTCTGACATGGGATGTGAACTAGACCCATCTTGGCATCGCAACGCTTTCAATTTGTTCTATAAGAAGTCTCTCAAGCGTTAGGGCAAAATTTTAAAGATACAATCTTATTACGTAACAAGATCAACACTAAAAATAACCAAAGAACATGAAAACCACAAATCAACTTACAACGATAGCAGAAGTTTCTTCATTAACTACTCCACCACCTTTTCGAGTATGTGTTTTGATAAATGTATCAATACGCGTAGGGTTTTTTCCGCCATCCTTGTCCTAGCATCACCATTAATGCATATGAAAAGTAAAACCTCGATCACGTCAAAAAAATGCTGTGAAGTACGATAAAATAAAATAAACAATTTTTATCTATCAAACCTTCTGGTCAACCAAATAATGTGGTGTCCGCCCGCTTGTGTGTAGTAATTTTTGTTGGGACCTGTAACCCTTATTGTTTATACTCTTCTCCTATCAAAATCAACAATTTTAATTTTTTCTTATCTTTGACAACAATACAGAAATTATAACATCATAACTCTTATATTAATCTGTTTCGCATACCTTTACATCTCTGTCATTCCAATAATACACCAGACACCGCCACTGCTCCTCCGTAACTCTACTAGGCCTATGAGCTATTCTGTCTGCATCATTATTATATGGCGTGTATCCTTGTTTTTTGGCTTCACATTTCCATCCTTGCCATTTCCTTCCAAGAGATTGCATGAACCACCTCTCCATAGAATCATTTGCATCTGTATGAGCCTACAATACAAAAAGATACTTGTAAATAATTAATAAATGCTGAATAAGACAACCCAATATGTATATATAAACCGCCCCAAGTTTACCTTGATTTCTTCCCATACTCTCTTCTTATAGTGCGCAGGGACGTATCGCCAATCCGTATAGTGCAATGGTAGAAGGGAACCATCCCTCGCCAACACCCCCAAATTAGTGGCAAGAGAAGATGCTTCAGGCATTACAGGTTGTCCCCTACCATTTAGTACAATCTTTATTGGGTTATTACCCGTACTCCATGATGCATTCATCAATGAGGGACCTCTCCCTCGGGTTTGTGTTGAAGAGTTACCTAAATGAGAATATACAAAACATTACAGAACTAAGATAAAAATATTAGATAACAAACAGGCGGTGACAATGACACTATTTGGTACAAAACAAGTACAGAAGAATGGAACATTACAACTACAAAACAAACCCAACAGAGAACATTAATCGATAAGTACAGAAGAATGGATATCATGAATAATTGCATTACCAACATCCGATGATGAGCCATCTGAAAGTGATCTAGTCTCGCCTTGGGAGGAAGAGTTGAGGTTGTTGCCAATCAGATACCATGTACGTGGTGGCTCACGCATCCTCCCATGCTCAACAGGATCCTCTAGTGTAGCGGCACGTCTATGTGACATTGCAATCTCCAAAAAAATAAAACAATTACTGATACAAATTAAATTGCCGCTAAAAGGAAATATACATGACACAATTAACCATAATCGTACCTTTCGATTGGAATTGCTAAAAAAATAGACAAGTATCAAATATTAACGTCAATAGATATATTCGAACTACTAGAAAAGAGACAAATATTTGATATTAACTAAAATTTCTCTCATGCTTGCAACCTAACACTTCCAGAATTACTACATATTGACATCATCATTTAGTGTTAGGCCAGGTAAATCATCTCTAATCCACACGTTATCCTCATCATGCAATGTTGTATCATCTTCTTCTTGGTGATGGATTCCATCAACTTCAATGTCTGCTATGTGACCATCCCCAACTTCACAAATTTCAAACAAGTCTCTAGGTTTCATTTTGATTACAATGCTCCAATCTTCTTTAGCCGGATCTTGCACATAAAAAACTTGTTGAGCTTGAGATACCAGTATAAATGGCTCGTTGGAGGCATGTTCTGTTGTATAGAGCAAACAATTGAAATTGACAAGTGTGAAGCCAAATTCATCATTCGGTACTAAACCCCGATTGTTATCTATCCAGTCATAGTTGAATAACACATGTTTGTGGTCGTGTGTATAATACAACTCCACCATGTCTGTGATCCTTCCGTAATATGTGACATCTCCTTCTTGAGGATTCATATCTCTGGCACTCGAATAACTACTAGTCTTTGCCTTCAACATAACTCCACTGTTTTGTGTTTTCCTTTTAAGCTCACGCTCTTTGGTGTGATATCGAACCCCATTGATGATATAGCCACTAAATCTAATTACTGTGTCACGAGGACCCAACGCTAAAATTGCAACCTCATCTGATACTTCTTCAGACCCCTCAAGTTGTAACTTGTGGACCTATAAGAGAAATTATATAAAATGAATACTCAAAATTGTCATTAAGGATTTGATTTCTATAGTAGTGCTAAAATACATGACTTACGTGGGTTCGAAACCAAATGGAAAACGTTTCATGGTGAAGGCGTTCAAGTTCACGATCTCGAATCCGACGATTACGTTGTTTAAGAAATTCACAGTGCTTCCTACAATATTCATCCAACTTGTTTAGAGAGAATAAGTTTGAATAAATTTAATTGATAGATAGACTTGGAATATCTTACTCTCGATACGGAGTGATGGATTCAGTATTAAATAGGATATATCGATGAGCCTGTGTCTTTTGTAGGAGATTAAGAGAAAAAATTTCTTGCTTTCCTAAAGGGCGGCCCCCTACTTGACCCGCATCACCTCCATCATCATTCCTCAGAGGTCGATTTAACTTGGATTCAACATCATCCAAGTACCTAGAACAGAATGTCAAGCATTCTTCAACGAAGTACCCCTCTGCAATAGAGCCCTCTGGACGAGCTTGATTACGCACATATCTCTTAAGTGTCATAAGATACCTAGAATCAAATTAGTTTACGTGAGAATTGTTTTAAGTGTTAAAACATATTACTAAATGGACAGTAAATAAAGCATACTAGAATCCATACCTTTCGACATAATACATCCATCGGAACCGGACCGGACCACCCAACTTTACCTCCTCAACTAAATGAACAATCAAGTGCTCCATTATGTCAAAAAAGGATGGAGGAAATATTTTTTCGAGCTGACATAAAGTGAGCACTATTCGAGATTGAAGGTTATCCAAGTCATCAACCTTTACAACTTTTGAACACAATTGCCTAAAGAAATTACATAGCTCTATCACTGGCTTACTCACTTTCTTTGGAAGTATTCTGCTTACTGCAATTGGAAGAAATTGCTCCATCAATATATGGTAGTCGTGACTCTTTAGTCCAGATATGGTTCGCTTTTTTACATTGACACAACGTGAAATGTTAGAAGCATAGCCATCTGGAACTTTCACATTCTTCAAAAAATTGCCGAACATAGTTTTCTCCATATTGTTCATTGCAAAGCATGCATGGGGCAGATACACTTTGCCACCATCTAGAATTTGCGGATGCATCGCCTTTCGAATCTCCATTAGTTGAAGGTCACGACGCGCATTTAAGTTGTCCTTCCCTTTGCCATCAAGATCCATTACTGTCCCGACCAAGCTTTCACACAAATTTTTCTGAATATGTATCACATCAAGATTGTGTCGAAGCGGATTTTCCTCCCAAGTCGATAGATCAAAGAAAATGCTCTTTTTCTTCCAATTACCTTGTAAATCATCTTCATCTTCTCCATCTCGTTTCTTTCTTTTTTTTGTAACAGGTAAATCCTCATCCCCCTCCTTTCCAAAATTATTCACATAGTTAGCGGGAAACATTGCTAAGACTTCGTGACCAGATAAACGAGTTGGACAAGGACGAAGTTCAACGGTCCCATCAAAAGACATGCGCTCATAGCGAAATTTATGGTCCTTATCCAACCATCTACGATGCCCCAAATAACAAACCTTCTTCCCGTGAACTAACCAACGTGAACAAGTTTCATCAAGACAAACTGGACAAGCAAGATAACCCTTTGTACTCCAGCCTGACAACATAGCTAATGCAGGCAAATCATTAATTGTCCACAACATTAATGCTTGCATTTTGAACATCTCATTGCCAAATGCATCATAAGTGTTAACACCTATATCCCACAACTCCTTCATCTCGTCTACTATAAGCCTCAAATATACATCAATATTATTTCCAGGTGACTTTGGTCCATCAATAAGCAGTGTCAACATCATATAAGGTTGTTTCATGCACAACCAAGGTGGTAAATTGTATGTCATCATCACCACGGGCCAAATGCTATAAGTGCTGTTCATTGTACGATATGGGTTAAAGCCATCAGATGCTAAACCAAGCCTGACATTGCGAGGATCTTGAGCAAAATCCGGATGGAGGTTATCATACAGTTTCCATATATCGGAGTCAACAGGATGCCTTGAAATGCCAATAGGAGCTGGGTTCTCTGCATGCCATCTCATTAAGCCAGCCGTCTTTTTGGACAAGTACAATCTTTTCAGCTTAGGTATCAATGGAAAGTACCTAACAATCTTTTGCGGAATTTTGCCTCCTTTTTTTGATCCATCTTTTTGCTCCTCTGGCTTATATCTAGGAACATTGCAGACTTTACAATCAACTCGCTTTGCATCTTCACCCCAATACAACATGCAATCTCTAGGGCATGCGTGAACTTTATGATACTCAAGGCCCAAACCACCCAATAGTTGTCTGCTCGCAGTAAAAGAATTAGGCAATATTTCACCTTCAGGCAAGGCTTTCTTCAACAGCTTAAGCAACATGGTAAAAGACTTGTTACTCCAACCACATAGGCACTTAATGTGCATCAAAGCCACAATGAATGAGAGCAATGAGAACTTTTGACACCCTGGGTATAACTCTCTCTCGGCTTCCTTCAAAAGCTTAAAAAACTTGGTAGTTTCTTCATCAAGAGTATGTCCATCACCCAGAGGTGGATCAAGATTATGTCCATCACCCAGAGGTTAATCAAGATCAATATCATGGGCCTGAATTGGCGGAATTCCAAATGCATCACACACCATTTCTTGCATCTCATCTTGCCCATTAAAATTGCCACATCCACTATTTTCAACACGACAATTTATAGGTTGTGATTTTTCCCCATGGAAAATCCAAACAGTGTAACTTGGAGTAAATCCATTCACGACAAGATGTTCCTTTACTAAATCAATGTTTTTTCTAGCCAAATTATGACAGTTCTTACACGGACATGCAATTTCTGTTTGCCGATCAAGAATGTTCTTACAAGCAAATTCCATGAAATCTATAACCCCTTGTAGGTATCTTGGATCGAGCCTAGGCAAATTTATCCAACTCTTATCGATGTTTGTTTCCATTTACACAATTCTGGAGAAAACAAATAAAGCAAATGCATGCAATACCACATTAGATACAAACTTTCGACAAAATTAGTTCAACTTAAAACAGAGCATAGTTTCAACAATATGTAAATATAAGTGATGCACCAAAGTGGTAGAGTGTCTCACCATACCCATGAAATCTATGTTTTTTTTTGAAATGTTCGGCGTGTTTCATTATCTGTTGGCAGAAACATTGGGTTTCGGGATTCCGCTAATATTTTATTCTGGTCAAACTTTGTTCCAGGGTCCTACACTGTATTATAAGCTGTTTTGCAATAGATTTATCAATTGAACAACCAGATTTAGCATTTGGATTCCTTTGGCATGTAATGCATGTTGTGTAAGCTTGTTAAGGTAGTTGGCATATTTGGGGTGAGATGCAAACTGGATTTCATCAACTCTTTAGTTGCAAATTCGTCTGTGCTTGAAAGGATGACTGTTAAGCCCGCTTCAAACTTGGATGGGAGTTGCTCAAGGAATTGGTGCGGTTCCGGCGTGCTTCGGTACGGGCAGAAATTATTTACTTGGACCCATCATAAGTATCCGAAAATGGTATGTTATGAACTTCTTAGAGGTCTTTAACTCTATACAATGTGCTTATGTTTTGTGGGAGTTGTCGGTGCCTAAATCAATTGAAACAATTTGACACAGCAGAACCTACTGATTCTTGAGGGTGTCAATAAAGTTCTAAACAACCTGTTTTCTGTTAAGGATTTTGAATGTGTTCTACTCCAAAAGGGTGTATTTGAGTGGTTGTTTTGTGAAAGTGGAACTTATCTTGTCAATTAGATAAGAATTAGTCTATCTTCGCATAACCACGCTGATCACAAATTCACAGACAATAAATTTTTGTAACTTCGGGTTTCCATGCAAATAACTAATTACAGAACCAAAATCTGAGCTAGCAAAACAGATTTATTCTCCTAGAACTACGAGTGTCGAAGATTCCAAGCACATTATGCAAGCAGACCGCAAAAAAAAAAAAAAAAAAAGCATACATGGAAAGGAACAATACGAAACCAGCAAAGACAAGTAAGCAGAGACATAGAAGTCAATCCTATTAACTAAAGATGCAAACCTTTCTCCCCCAAACAGGCACGAAAAAGAAAAACCACAACCAAACTACTGAAAATAACATACCAACAAAGAAAACACCGAGTTCAGAAAAATATAGAAGATTCAAGACCACAAGTAAAGTATAAGCCACAGCCAATTAGGTCAGCCCCTTAACAAGTGCAATTGTTCAATGTCATCTTTCAATAACACCATAAACATGGATAATCTACAACTATGAGTACCGAGATGAACATAATTAACTACCCAATTAGCAAAAATAAAATCTTGATCAGAGAGTAGCAGTCAAAAATCAAACCCTTAAGCAGATCCAAAATCAGGGAGAGACTCAAATGCAAAAAGGCAGGAGTAGAAGGTAAAGTGCCACAAACCCATCAACAAAAACTGAAATAAAAGAGATGTGGAGAGAGAGAGAGAGAGAGTACCTGATGTTTGGAAGGATCAGAACTCAACAACAGGGGGGATTTGCTTTAGCAGTGAAATGAGCAAACCCACTCTTCTCTACCTGTTCAAAGTAGAGAAAATTAGTTCACCCATGATTACCACATGGCACCCTGCATGTAGAAATTATGTGCCTCTTAACTAAGTTTTGATCCATGTTTCGAAATCAATAACTAAGTGTTATGGTGCCACACTGCCACCAACAAACAGAAGCATATACGGCCAACTAGTACATGTTTTTCTTGCAGTGAAAGTTAACAAAAAAGAATTAATATATAATCATTCAAACACAATACTGGCCAACAAAAATTTAGCATGAGAGGAAATCCATCAAGACATAATAATCAGTTGATTGCATATACGGCCAACAAGTCAAGTAAACACTGAACCATACAAAATCATTTTATCTTAGGGTAACGAATCGGGATTAACTGACATATAACACCAAGGTTTGAAACAACACAAGAAAATGTTCATTCCATTTACCTAACCAAGGCCAATGTTTCTGTATCCAAGTATTGATATTGTCCACTCCAAATGCTAGTAACACCCTCTATAACTCAAGCTCAAACATTGCTATGCTATTTGAAAGGAAGACTCAACTCTCAAGGGTCATTGCACAAAATAGAAACTATTCCATCGTATCACATAAGAACATCAACAATTCAACTTACAAAAATAACAGCAGTAGCTTCATTAAAAATTCAACTTACAATAAAGTTTCAGCAATATCAAATCATCCCACATAGGGAGTTCTATTCCCAAATTCATACAATTCTACAAAAACCAAAGCTCTATCATTAAATAATTGAAGCACATAACTTAGAGCAAAGAAACGAATGTCATACAATAACAGCAAACAAAATTCATAAGGACATTTCACTAGAAAGTGACCTAAAGACAGTAGAATAATACCCCTTTTTCTTGTAGTGATAGCTAGGTATACGGACCAGTTGTAAGCACTTCCTCAACCCATGCTCATTCTTAAGCAAATAAAACAATTCGATAGCAAGCTCAGGATCCTCAACTCCCAAATCACCAATAACCTCACCAACCTGAACCGAATTCAGCCTATCAACATGTGTTTTCAAACAGAGGCTGTTACGTAAAGTTCTTTGCTTCATAACAAACAAAATATGTAAATATAACCAGATAGGCAGATTGTATTCTAAAAAAAGATCACAACTCTGACCTTAGTGGGTATCTTAGTATTCCTCCTTTTGCCTCTCGACAATCTCCACACTCCCGCCTCTATAAGACAGGTTTGGACCCTTTTTCTTTTGGTGTATCCTATTTCTCGTTCTGTAAAACCATGAAAATTATCAAATCGCATACTTTGTAGAAACAGAAGCATAACCCATCCTAAAAAAACTGAGTAAGAAACCGCTTAGTTGCACAATCTAAACCCAGTGTAAGAACATGAAGTAAACAGGAAATCTAGTGCCCTTATTCAAGAGCTCCGATGTTGAGTGTAAAGCCGTTAATCAATGTCTACAAAAGTCAATGTCTACAAAAGCCCCAGATTTAACCACAATATAACCAAAAATCCCTAAATCGTCCAATCCCTAACCACAAACCCTAACTTGTCCAACCCCAAATCACAATCCCTAAATTTTATTTTATTTCTTTATCGGCAACCCTAAATCTTTTCAACCCACATTCCGTCCCCTTCCCAACCCTTAACCCGATCCCCTCCCTCTGAACCCAACCACTGTTGAAGCCAATGACCCTGCGACCCCAACCCAAAACCCCAACACCCTTGCATAATACAAAAGAGAGATACAGATACAAATACAACGAGAGAGAGAGAGAGAGAGAGAGAGAGAGAGAGAGAGAGAGGAACGTACGAAGAGGATGGAGCCGCACATCGAGAGGAGGCGAAAGGACGTAACCCTAGATGAGAGGATCACAATTAATGGAACGGAAACTTCTTGGGTTGGCCGGCGTCGGCGACCTCTGCAACTTCTTGAAGAGGCGTTGGCGTCAGAAACTTCATTGGACGAGTTGAGAGGCATCTGAGGTAGAGATTGAAGGGAGATAGGGTTTGGCACGGGAAAAAATACAGCGCGGGATAGGAAAGTTGGGTGTGGGGGGAAATTTTGGGCATGTAGTCCAAAACTACGTCGTTTTATCTTTAAGGGTTAAAAACTTAAATTGGCCGCTTCTTTCTCCAGCAAGCGCTTGTGTATTATGAACAATTACCGGGGTTTTTCGTAAATGCCGGGAAACAAATGCTGGCAAAAGCCCTTTTTCTTGTAGTGAGGTGTAGCAATATATGATATGTGGTATACGAAATATACATAAAGACTTATATGAAAAGATTAAGTCACATTACCTTGATACCACTGACGAGTCCAGTGGAGACAAGCCGATCAGGTGCAGCCTCAGACTCCTTCTGCATGTCTACAGGAAGCAGTAGACCTTGGGCAAGGGCGAGTGCTGTTTCCGAAGAGCTGGCACTGTCCCCAATGTGAACAAGCCGATCACCCCTAATGAGATTGGGGGTCCAGCTTTCAGGAAGCACTGGAGTACTCGAAGAAGGGGGTTGTTGGACTAAAATAGTGGTTTGGGTAAGGGCGTCTCCAGTTTCTTCGCTCCTGGGACGTTTGTCCCGATGAGCATCGGTAGCCTTAACGGGACTATCTTGCTCCCGAGGAGAAGATGACGATCTTACAGATCCCCCCCTATTGCGACGTGAACGTGGGGGAGGGGCGCCAGTTGATGCTGCCCTATTGGTAGCACCACGTCCCCGTGAGGAGACAGTGAGTAAAGAACTGAGGTTAATGGGTTGGCGCGTCATCGTACCTGGGGTTGGAGGTGATCGAGAGTATCCGGGTGGGCAAGTCTTCTGTCGATGACCCCTCTGTACGAAGGATCGTACCCCAAGAGCACGTCGGCGTTTCGGCCCCGACCAGCTGTAGAAGTACTAGGTTCGCCTTTATATTTAAGGATTTTGTTAATATCCTCTGTTCAGACGTAGCTAGGCTCTCGTCTAGGACGTTTGTTGACGTTTTCAGCTGCAAGATCGGAGTTATGAAACCAAAATTAGACACATAGAAAGCTACGAGAAAGCAGTAAACGAACAAATTGCAAAGATCAAAAAAATAAGGAGCATACATGGGTATCCCCATATATGGGGGCAGTGGAGACCCACCACCTGACCATCCTCTCCTAGTGGCTCAAAGGCTCCAGTGACGTAAAGGAAATCGATCTCATGATCCTGAGCGGAGTCTGGCAGGTTTAGCACGAGACGCTTGTCGGCCCTTTTAACTTTGAAATAATAAGTGTTATATTCAGGGTTTAGTACAATACTGTACCACCACTGAATATCCCAGATTCCTAACTGGGTCCCCAGAATCCTATTCAAAGCAATTACACCCATTATCAGCCTAAAGACATTTGTTGATACTTGCATGGGGGTGAGACGATACCAGTTTAGGATCTGGCGGAGTAATGGATGAAGGGGAAATCGGACTCCGCCTTCGACGATGGCCACAATGGGGATACACATTCGATCCCATGAACCTCCATCTCTATTTGCGCCCAGGGGGGCGAGTTCAAGACCAACGTTCTCTGGAACGTTATATTCCGTCCTAAATGCCGCCATGGCAGTAGGGGTTTCACATAATTTCCTAAATTTACTGGGTCTCAAGGGATTCTCACCATCATCCGCCATGGGTATACTCAGGAAAGAAGAAAAATTGGAAATGGGTACGAACTAAAACCTTAGAAATAACCCACAAATCTGAGAAATGAGATCTCAGATGGAAACCTAAGTAGAAGAAATGAAGTAAGAACGAAGATCTTACAAAGAATACGGTGACGATTCCCTGGAATGCAATCAAGTTTGCAGATGGCGGCAATGGCAGAGAGCTTAGAGAGAGAAAGAGTTTGAAGTTTTGGGTGAGAAAATCCAAAATAAGCCCTTTCTGGGGTTTAGGTAACAGGGACGGAGACGAAACGTCTCGTCTCACACCGTTACTTGGAAAGTAACGGGATAAAGGGATTCAATTAACGACGAATTGACGTCGTTTAGACAAAACGTCAGTTCACATTAAATGTAAAATGTACGAAATGCGCCACGTGGAGTTGTAACCTCGAGATGGAATAATGGCAGAGGCGCCAGAAGGCATCAATGAGATATTAAAATTTTTACTGCACGGGATCAGAAGAGTCTGGTCTAAATAAAAATTCTGTTTCTAAGCTTCATATATTGCCCCCGAACAGTGGTAAATAAATGAAGCTGGGGAGCAATTGTAGGGAGGTATTCCCGAACAGATACATTTAATTGCCTAACACGTGATGTTTGGGAGCACGTGGTAAATACGACTGGACTTATCGCCGGGCAGTATGGGGAACAGTGATATGGACCAATGATATGGGAAGTCCTTGGTCCGTGCAGTTTGTTCGGCTGATTAAAGGCCAATGATATGATAAGTCAGCAGTGTAAAACTAAACTGTTCGGCAGATAGAGACATTCTCATTACGTATGGACCAAGTTACATGTGAAGTCATTGGTCCAGGCAGTCTGTTCGGCAACGAGATGGCCGAACAAGGAAAGAACCCCAAATCAATTGTTGGACCATAGGGAACATTCTGGAGAGATCCAGAAACAGTGGTATTCCGTTAAGGAATGAATATAGGATCTGATAAAGATACCCAATGAGAATGGGATGTTCGGCCAGTAATGGAAAAGAATCCTAAAAGGACTCTTTTCCATTAAACTGATAAAGGAAACGAGAATCCTTGATACCCTGGGTTTCCTATATGAGTTGGGAATCCTATGGAAATAGGGATGCTTGGGCAACAAGCATACACAAATCTATAAATATGAGGTAAACCTAGAGGAAAAAGGTACGCAATACACTGCATTCTTATTGCTTTCCTACTGATAATTAGGGTTTGATTTCTAGTACGTGATACTAACAAAGGCATCGGAGGGCCTTTGCCACGAGAGGCAAAGGTGCACTCACCCCCTGTCTATTTTGCAGATTAGGGTTCAGACGACGAGTTAGGGTTCCGTTGAAGAGGCACGAATAAGCCGTTGCAATCCAGTTGATCTGAAGCACCAATTGTTTTCATCCCCCTACATTAAGGCACCTCTGTCGCCCAATCCGGAGATCAGTCTCTACTTAAGCATTTGCGAAAATATTTGCGATTCTGTTTGATTAATCAATTATTTAGCCATTTAAAGGGCGGGGAACAGTTTAATGGGGATTAAAGCTGAACAATTTGTAGGATGTGAATGATAGAATGGATGAGCAGTTAGTATAGGATGAGAACAGACTACTGTGAGATTTTCAACAAACTGAGAAGCCCCTGTTCTGGAGTGACGCCCGCAGGAAAAACCAGCATGCACTGAACAATACACTACATGCTGTTCACTCTTGCGCGCGCAACTCCAAGACACGCGCGCACCGGTGAGCTCAAACCCACAACTCTTATTCTTATACCCTCTGGGCCCTGGAAGGACCAGTGCACACCCAGGACAAACCAAGCAGTTATAAGCAGTTGTAATATGCAGTTTAAAGGCTGAAAGCCCTATAATTTAACAAAACACCCCATAAACAGTGTGGAGACAAAATAATGGCCTAAAGCCAAGCTACTCGTGCAAGGCCTGGTCAGAGCCAGTCTGGCATGCGATGGTCGCGCCCTGGCGTGCCAGTATTGAACCAGACCAGTGTTTGGCTTACATGTTTCTGGATTCTGAGGTATGTTCAGAAATGTCCCAGGGGTACTCCATTATAGGAGAAACTCATATTGAACTAAGACTAGCAGTTTATACTAAGGAAAGTAGTAAACTGATTTTTATCATGCTTATAGTGATCTATATGTAAGTAAATACATAAAACAGTAGGAAACCAATCCCCACGCGGACCATCGCGGGTAGACTGGGACAATCGCGAACGTGAGTTGGTCCTTCACGTGCTGGTTCCTACCACAATGGTTTTTGAAACCTTGCCAGCTTTAAGATCAGGACAAGCCAAAGGATCAAAGTAGTGTTGAGGCAAGGAGTTGGAAATGACGTTGGGCTTTAGTGGAACTTGAACAGTGCCATTGTCAATGAGATCTTGAATCTCATGTCGAAGATGGAAGCACGCGTCAGTGGGATGTCCAGGCATTTGGTGGAAGGCACAAAAGAGATGAGGCTTGAAACCAGAAGGTAGAACTTTTGGTGGGGAGGTTGGGGTTAAAGGTTTGAGATGCCTGGATTTTACGAGTTTTTCCATCACTGCAGACAGAGGTGCCTCAAAGACAGAAAAATTCCAAGGTTGGGTTCGAGCCTGGTAGCTTCGGGCGTTTTGAACCTAATTGATGTCGGCTGTATGATTGGGGGAAGTAGCAGCATTGTCCTCGTTTGTAGGCCGCGTTGGCATAATTGCTACCGCGAAACAGTGCGCTACTATTTCAAGAGTAAGCCTTCAGCTCAGCTTTTTGTGAGGAGGACTCTCCCCTAGGCAGTATTCCACTCTGCAGTGCATCCTCAATGGCTAGGCCAGACTCGAAGAAAGTCTCAAAGTTGGCAGATGCTTGAACCAGCACGAGGTGCTTGGCATAGTCGGACTGAAGATTGCGTGAGATGATGCGGAGTTGATCCCTCTCGCTCAGGCAATCAGTCATTAATGCAATTTTAGCTCTCCACCTCTCAACAGAATCCGCAAAGGACTCCTTTGCTTCCATTTTGGTGGACTCCAACTCACAATTAGTCATCTTGAGTTGAGAGTTGTAGCTATACTGTGAGACAAAGGCAGCCCCTATATCTTCCCAAGTTCTTCTTTTAGAGATGCCGAGCGACAGAAACCAATGGATAGCAGGTTGTGAAAACAGCTGAGACATAGCCTCACTTCCCGCACCCAGCAGCATCATTGCAGCATGGTAGCCAAAGAGATGAGTCTTGGGATCACCGCTCCAGTCGAATTTAACCAAGTCAGGCATCTTGAATTTTTCGGGAAGCCTAGCATTGGGGTATAGGTAGAGACGATCCAGGTCAACTCTTCTTGTGCTGATCTTCTCAGATTTTGAAACAGTTTCCTCCAGTTTGGCCATCTTGGCCATAAGAGCGGCCATGTCAGGGTTTTGAACAAGCCTAACAGCAGCAAGGTTCGGGATTAAAGCAGGCGCACAAGCCTCTCTAGTAATAGGCTGAACAATGAGACGCCCTGCATGATTTGGAGCCTCGACAAATACAGGTTCTGCATGAACATCCTCATCGTCCTCGCCTTCCTCTTCTTGTCCTGGTGGAAGATGAGTGTTAATAAGGTCATTCAAGTGAGTGAAGTTAGCATCTGTCTGAGTAGCACTTTGCTACAGAGTAGTGATACTGTTCTGGAGGTTCATGAACATGGTTTCCAGAGTGAGCAGTTGCGGCTGATCTGCCATGGCAGATTTTTCAGAGGAGCTTGATGAAGAAGCTGAAGATGGGGAAGCCGGCGGCATGGCTTTTTGCAAATTCGATGGCGAACCCGATTGTAGGGCGGCCAACAGTGAACCTGGAGAAGCCTCTGTTGCGACTAACGGGGAATCTAGCCTGACAAGTCTTTGAATCGGATTCTGAAGACGTTTTCCCAAATAGGTTTGGCTCTTCCTTTCGGTACTCTCTTGTTCGGTGTAATGGTTCCAAGCTAGACAGTAAAGCAATCGAAAACTCAGTGACGTTCCTGCAGCAGCAGTTAATTGCAAAAAGAAGTGCAATGCACACGTCATTGTCGTCGGTGTCCTCCTAGACTCTACAACTACAGACAAGTCTTTCTCATGATGTTCTGACACTAACAGAATCCTTGAAAATCTTTTCAGTGGTGTATCCTTGTTTGAATCGACTAACATAAAGAGATGTAAAAACAGTCTAAGCCTTTGACTATTCCGTTCTCGAAGTTTCAACTTGGAACAACTCGGTGTAAATGACGTGATACTAGAACTAGGGCGGCGTAGGCAACATAACGCCATAGCCTAAACGGTGTACGTGCTGCGCACGATAACCAAGGTGGTATAAACATCATAGCATTCTCTCTGTTGTTCCTTGTTTTTTGTTTGAAATCTCGATCGGGTATTTAGACAAGGACTTAGAAAGTCTTGATTTCCCAAAGTCTTGTTGATCTAAGGACTTTGAAAATTGATAACATGCACCATCAAGATGCATGACTCTTCATCGGGCCATAGCAGCGTCCTAATAAGCGTAAGACAGACTCGAAAGAGAGACAACCTAGAAGCTGCCCTAACATGCTCTTACGCAAAATGATATGTATGTATAGTGCTTGCGATAGGGAAAGCAGTAACACGTAGACAGTATATGGGTGTTAGAAGCAAATAGATCTTACCCTGTAGGTACCTGTTCTAGTTTGAAGAGTGCTAGAGCTTTGTATATGCAAAGGCTGGTTTTGGCTTGTAACAGGTTCCCCGGACTAGAGCCAAGATATACCTCCCACTGCCCGCGTAATCGCAGAGCAATAGTTAAACAGTAGAATGACTCATCATCGTCGAAGGTTGTTGGTCATTCGGGGTCCTCGGGCTCCGGTAAATCATGCAGGATTGCCAAAACGATTCAACGAGGCTATCCCACATCGATGCATATGAAGATGCTAAAGAATTTGATTAATGGAGTAGAATCACAAATTCGCAAATGCCTTTTCAAATTTGGCTCTCTTTATTGATCAATACTTAGAAGAAACTACACGAGAGAACAATCGGAAAAGCCCCAGTCAGGATGGCTATTAAATCACCAATCCTTTCTTTAGTAGGGCAAAGCTCACTATTTTGACAGACTTTTATGGGATTGTTCTCAAGTGTATTAAGTTATAAGTATAGACCAGTATTGATTCGAAATCCCCAGCAGAGTCGCCACTGTGGGTAGCATGACCGAAAAAAGGTGGATCGATGAGCGCGCTTTTTGGCAGACGAGCACTCAATTCAGAGTTGCCACTTGGGTTTGAAGGTCCGACATCTAAAGAACCGAACTTGAAACGCTCGGTGCGCTGTTTGATTTGAAAAAGGTGAAGGCACTAGTCCGTCATAACCATATCTGGGTTCGGGAGCCAGGTTACAAAAGGGGAAAGGTTTTGAGGCACCTTTCTCGCCCAATCCGGAGATCGGTCTCTACTTAGGCATTTGCGAAAACATTTGTGATTCTGTTTGATTAATCAATTATTTAGCCATTTAGGGGGCGGGGAGTAGTTTAATGGGGATTAAAGCTATAACAACTTGCAGGATGTGAATGATAGTATGGATGAGCAGTTAGTATAGGATGAGAACAGACGGTTGTGAGATTTTAAACAAATTGGAAGGCCCCTGTTTTGGAGTGAGGTGCGTAGAAAAAACCAGCATGCACTGAACAAGTCATTGCATGATGTTCACTTTTGTGCGCGCAACTCCAAGACACGCTCGCACAAGTTAGCTCAAACCCACAACTCTTATTCTCACACCCTCTGGGCTCTGGAAGGACCATTGCATACCTAGGACAAACCAAGCAGTTATAAGCTGTTGTAATATGCAGTTTAAAGGCTGAAAGCCCTATAATTTAACAAAACACCCCATAAACAGTGTGGAGACAAAATAATGGCCTAAAGCCAAGCTACCCGTGCAAGGCCTGGTCAGAGGCAGTTTGGCACGCCAGGATTGAACCAGACTAGTGCTTGGTTTACATGTTTCTAGATTCTGAGGTATGTTCAGAAATGTCCCTTTGGTACTTCATAACAGCAGAAACTCATATTGAACTAAGACTAGCAGTTTATACTAAGGAAAGTAGTAAACTGATTTTTATCATGCTTACAGTAATCTATGTAAGTAAATATATAAAACAGTAGGAAATCAATCCCCACGCGGACCATCGCATGTAGATTGGGACAGTCGCACGCGTGAGTGGGTCCGTCGCGCGCTGGTTCCTACCACAATGGGTTTTGAAACCTTGCTAGCTTTAGGATCAGGACTGGTATTGATTACCAGCCTTGGCCCTGCCAGCCTCCCCTGAGGGATCAGAATAGGAAAACAGTAGGTATGCTATACCTAAATTGAGTTTGAACGGATGATTGAGTTTTGAGGTTTGAAGTTGATTGGGGTGCTTGTGTTGAGTATTTTGAGAAATGTGAATTTGGATGAAAAACACAAGAGCTTATGTGCTTGCTCTTTTTGAATTTTTTGTAACCCTTTGGAAGCTTGGAATATTGTAACCCTTTGAAATTTGATATTTGGTAACCATTTGAATGAAAGAACCATGGGGGTATTTATAGGGAGAATGGGAGGTAGATATGGGCTGCAAAGAGGGGAGTTCAGCCAGTCTACGAGGCTGGCTGGGACTGCATTGGTGGCCAAGTTTCCACCTTAAGAAAAGTTGGTGGGAACAGGCATTTCGCTCCGGCGCGCGATGGAGTTAGTCCGGGGTGCTATGGAGTCAGTCTGGCATGCGAGGGTTGCGCCCTGGCACGATGGTCAATGGTCAAACTTTGACTATTGACCACCACCTAGCAGTTTGACCAGCGCATAATAGTTTGGGAGCAGCGCGCGCGTGTACCACCTACTCACGCGTTGGTCAACAACCAAGCTTTGACCATTGACCAACACCTGTCAGGTTGATCTGCGTGCGCAGGCTCTCAACCAACGCTTGCCAGAAGGGTTTTTGGCTCTTTTGAAGTGGCTTAGGCTTGGTTAGGTTCAAAAGATATCAAACACTCAAAACTCAAACACTCAATATTTTCGGGGTGTTCTTGATCCGTTTCATCATCGGGGAATCAAATACCGTAAGTAAACTAATCTGGAAGCCCAGATTGAGGTGTCTACAGTACGGTTGTATGGTTCATGTAACGCCCCGAATTTTGGGAACGTTAAATAGGAAATTTCATTGAATATCTAAATAGAGTCTGGCTCATTATTACATCATAATCTCCATAAGAGTACTTTCATTACAAAAGGGAGGGGAAACTTGGATTCCTAACTACAGCTGTACTTGTTCCTCCATCCTAGCCGGCTCCTCGGCTCCGAAAGTCTCCAAGGTGTAGAGTTTTCCCTGTTTATCTATAAAGTCTAACATATTATACCAGTGTGGCCACCAGTATAATATGTCAGGGTCACCAAAGGTAACACCGTGAGTTACGAAAGCTCAACAGAACAATCCCATACCCGCTAACCCATAACTTACACATAATAGGGCATAGAATCAGTGAGATCCACATAGTACATTCGTATTTAACAAAACAATTAACAATGACACATCCACATTCACTATTCAACTAACGTTGGTGTCCGTGATTTCTGAGTTTCTCCTACGCGATATCTTGTAAACCGTGTCTCCATTTTTCACTTTTCATTTAATAAGTCAACATTTCCAAAATCATTTTTACACACCCTACCTCGGTTCCGCCGCTTCGGGTTCCCGAGTATCCGCACAATGGTTTCGCCGCTTCGGGTTTCCATTCGCACACAATTGGCATTGGCATCTCTCCACAGTAACCAAGCCACATACCCTACCTCGGTTCCGCTGCTCCGGGTTCCCATTGGCGCATACACACACACCACACAATGGGCTACCACGTCCGGCCTCATTTGTGGTTTCAAAATATTTCTTTTTTTTTTCAAAACACATCTCATCATTAACCACACCCTAGGTGCCATGTTTCTACTTTCTTGATTTATGTGTCTCATTTTCATGCAATGACTTCGCGGTAGGACTTTTCACATACGTAATCATAAATCATTCATTGTAATCTTGAAACTAAACTAGCAAGATCATCCAACTCTACATTAATCATCATGCTCAAACCACAACTTAAAACATAACGCCACATGTACGGACGCCTTTGGAGTGAAAATCACTTATGCTTTATCACACCACAAGTAATCCAAGCAATTCATGTATGCATGATCATAACCATTCTAAAGATCAAAATACGAATATTTCTTAATCAATCATTGAATGCTTATCTTCCTAAATCCATTCTTTTTTCTTTTGTGGAAAGTTCTAAACAACATATGTTTGTTGAAATAAAGTCAATTATTCAACATGTTCATACCATCATTAGCAAAATAAGTTTACTAACTATCATGCATTTCAAAACTTATAGGCGATAGATAACCTTATATACTTAAAGATAGGGTATAAGAAGATTCTACGTTATACTTTTCAACATACAGTTCTATGTTATACGTAGAGTTTAGTGGACAAAGGACTCTACATATACTTAGAGATAGGAGATAAGAATAATCTTCCGTTCTTCTTGGCGGTAGGGCGGCTATGGAAAAGTAAGTCGGCTATCAGATGGAGTGACTTCCTACGGTAAGCTTCCGGTAGCTTCGAAAGAGAAATGTTTCTCTCAAAACCAAAATAAGTTCACTAACTATCATGCATTTCAAAACTTATAGGCGATAGATAACCTTTTATACTTAAAGATAGGGTATAAGAAGATTCTACGTTATACTTTCCAACATACGGTTCTATGTTATACGTAGATTTAGTGGACAAAGGGACTTTACATATACTTAGAGATAGGGGATAAGAATAATCTACCGTTCTTCTTGGCGGTAGGGCGGCTACGGAAAAGTAAGTCGGCTATTGGACGGAGTGACGTCCTACAGTAAGCTTCTGGTAGCTTCGAAAGAGAAAGGTTTCTCTTGAAACTAGTTCTTGACTAAAAACTACTAACTTTTGGATCGAGAGGGTGATTGGTGGTGGTTTAGTGGCGGCTTAGGATGAGTTTCAAGAAGAACTTCAAGAAAAACTCAAGAACACCAAGAACAAGAAAGAACAAAGTAAGAACTCAAGAATTTCTAGAGAGAGAAGTGGAAAGATTAGAAGGTGTGAGTTAAATGGCAAGAATGAGGTGCTATTTATATCAAAAGTCTTGGCTATTACCCAAGGAATAAAATTTTTCCTAGCAATTATTGTCTAATGGGTAAAGATTTTTCTAAAAAAATAATAGGCCAAAAGGTACATGTACCCATATATAAATATATTTGTATACTTAGAAAATCTAGTAAAATACTTTACAAGGTACTATATAATCTTTTAAGATTTTCAAGGCCAATATTTTCCTAATAAACTAATCTAATAAGCACATGTTCCTATTACATTATTATATTAGAGTACTTTAGTACACATATCTATATATAACAATATCTTTAGAAAATCTAGGGCAATAGATTTATAAGGTACATATACATATTTTTTAAGATATAATCACATGAGAAATCTAGGAAATGACTATTTAATAAAATCCTAGTACTTATTGGTAGACTAACCTTATTATCCAAGAGGTAAAGTTTACCCTAGCATGTATTAACCAATGGTTAAAGGAGTGAGGTATTATATACTAGAATAATACTTGAGATGACTATGCTTATAATAATCTATGAAGTACATAGGACTATATAATCTTATATACGTACTTTAATAAATCTAGAATGCCTTAAGTGAAAATCTAGGTTTCCTATTGTCCAATGGATAAAAGTTTTTCTAACTTTTATTGTCCAATGGGTAAAGGTTCATCTATGGTTAGGTTTCTCCAACTAATTGGTTAAAAGCTTATTCTACTTGCCAAGAAGGATTTCTTGCCAAGAAATATAGTTTTAAGATTTTATTTTACTCATTAGGAAAATATACAAGTGCTGTTATAAGTATACTTGTCTTTAGAAAATGACGAAATTGTTTGGTGCGAAAAGATAAAATTTTGTAAGTCTCAAATCTAATTATGACGAATTATTAAAGTTAAAAGAAAATTTTAAGAGCAAAAATTCAAGTAATTAAAATAAAATTCAAATATTTAACGAAATTTTTATTTACCAAAAATCAGAGTCATTACAATTCATAGCACTCGCAACCAGTTCGGATTAACCTGCTTCATTCAGTATTCTTAAAAACATTCAACTTTAGATTAAAAAAGATACCCCGCAAAATGTGAACCCTTATGGTCGTCGTTTACCCATGTGCAAAGGAAAATTAGTTTTGGACCCCTATTCCCCCGTTCACACGGGTTCCGACAATGCTCAGGTTCGTCTCATGAATGTTCTTAATTAACCTAAAATTGCCCTTTCAATTTTTATGTCAGAAAACAGAAGCAAAACGTGTCCGACCTGGCCACGGTGTGCTAATCACCCCGCGGCCCTACCCCGGCGACTACTCACTCAGTATTAAATAAGAAGCAAAAGAAACCCTAATTTGAGACATGCTTTCTATTACTTGAGATGAAAAATAAACGAGAGATCAAAACTAAACAAACACAACCGAATAACTTTAATGAAGAATAGAAATTGATACGAGTTACAGAACTGTGAATACTTGAACAAAACTCCAAAAACTTGAAAAGAAAAAAGCTCTGAAGAAAAACACTGTAGTCTAAAGCTGCAAAATAAAATCGGAAGAATCCTCCTGATGGCTGCAGTCGGCAGCCCGTTCCTCTCCCTTTGTACCGTGGGAATCAGTCCCTTTTTTATAAATGTTGTAGCCGTCTCAAACCTGTTGTGGAAAATAATAATATATGCCGCAGCCCCATTTATTTCCTAATTAACCTACGTAGAACTTAAGCCTAGGTTTAGAAATTCAAATCAACTAGATATCTATCTATCTTCAATTTGGCTCTTATACACCTTGACCAAATCTCCAACCATATCAGGACTGAAATTCAGTGCTCTCTTGCTTTCCAATAAAAGCTTGGGCCCACGTTCAAATTTATCTCTTTTATTATATTTCCCTTCAGTGAAGGTCTAATCCCACTGCCAATTTGACTTGTGAATCGTTACTCCCTATAGCAATTCCACTTGATTGATCCGAACGGCCGACACTGCAAGAAATTACACCATTCCCGACTAACGTTTAGTCGCCAAAAGGTTTTCCCGACTAAATAATTTGGTCGGCAATTTAGTCGGGGAATGAGAGTCGGCAAATGTAATTACCGACTAAATATGGTTAAGTCGGCAAATGTCATGTTTTAGCGACTACCTGTTTGGTCGCAAATATACTTTTCCCGACTAAAAAATTTGTCGCCAATTCTATTTAGTCGGTGAATGTATGCATTATTACCGACTAAATACTTTAGTCGCCAATAATAATTCCATGTGACATCACCACCAAAAAGTGTGGTCCACGCTGGCACGTGGAAATGTCAGATTGAATTTTCAATTGTTCATTTCATTGTTCCTTTCAATTTGCAAAGTGTCGTTCCCAGGTTTCGAAACCCAGACCTCCTATCACCTTGACCATCGCTTGACCACTAGGTTGGCCGCCCAAACGTTTCAAATATGAAAATTTTATTTATATATTCTATACTCCTTAAGTGAATGCATCATCGAGACTTTTGACTGCACTTTGGTAAAAAAATTGTGCTTCATTTTTTTTATTTGTTTTTGAACTATCCAAAAATTTATTTTTTTTGAGCATATTATTATTCTAAATTCTAAAGGATCATTAATTAATTTTTGTCTCCAAAGCTCAAATACCTGATTTTTCATTTGGTTCAATGGCTCTATTGGCCCTAGAGCCGAAATTTAATTAGACCTGTTAGAATAAAATGATCAGAAAAATAAGACTTTGCACCGGTTCAAACGGATTGAAAATTAGAACACTTAATTTTTTAAAAGTATTTTTAGTATACTAACAGTTTAAAATTTTGAAAATGTGCGAAGATCTTAATTTTTTAATCATTTTATTTAAAAAGACATAATTAATATTTGTCTCTAGAACTCTCATGATTAAATGATCCAACATGGTCTAAAGTCTTGCCGGTAAAAAAAATGATTAAAGTCCTAAAGTGCACAACTCGAAGGCGGCTTGAACAATTTTTTTTTTAAATCGAAACCGTCTATCTTTTACGTAAGAGGTATTAGATCATTCCTGCCAAAAAATGAAGTCAATCTCTTACCCTTACATACTTGATCGGATGTAAAATATTATTTAATATTGAATCTGGGTCCCGATCAAGGGGCTTTCAAAAACCCGAAAAACCCAAAATTTTACAAGAATAATTAAAACATGAAGTACAATGAAATGAACGGTATCGATCATCGTGATTGTGTTGCGATCATTTGGCTACTGTATATTAGACTATAATACAAGACTTTAATTCATAAACAAGTATAAATTGATGTATAGATTTTAAAGGCAGTTGTTGGCTCATTTTTTTAATGTTCAATCTCAACCGTTAAGATTTTACGTCTTACAGATTATAGCATTCTCACAAAAATCGGAGATCATTAAATATTGGCAACCACGTGATTAGAAGACATTTAATGCATTCAGAGACATTTACGTGTTATAGTGTACTAATCGAGCCCCGTCTAAGGTCTTTTTGGAAATTGAAATCATCTATCTGTGACGTAATACGAATTCGATCAATCGTACCAAGAATGAGGTTAACCACAATATGGATAGACACTTGATTGGACATCAAAATTCTTTTTATTAAGAATTTTTGTGCTGATAAAGAGGCGTCCTTGACCCAATCGAGCCAAAATTTTATGAGTATTTTATGATTAGAAAGACCAAAAAAAATGAACAATTTCAATCGAGAAGGTTATACCGTGATCATTGTAATCGGAATAAATATTTCCTTTCTTTGAATTTTTTGCAAAGAAGAAAAAATATTATTATTTCCCGACTAAATTTATTTTTAGTCAGCAAACTCTATAAATCCCAACCAAATAATTTAGTCGGGAAATGCATTTCACTTAATGATTTTTAAATTGTAAAAATTTTACATTCCCCGACTAAAATAGACTTTAGTCGGCAAAAAGATATAAATTCTGACAAAAATATTTAGTCGGGAAATATATTTCAGCGAGATGGTCACAAAATGTATACTTTCAGCGACTAAATTTATTTGGTCGCCAATTGGTATAGTTTTACCGACTAAAAAACTATTTTAGTTGCCAATTGGTATAGTTTTACCGACTAATAGAGATTGGTCGGTAAATGTGCGCGCATTCGCCGACTAAATGGTTTTAGTCTCTAATTTGTATAGTTTCAGCTACTAAATAATTTTTAGTCGGTAATTTTAGTCGGGAATGATGTAATTTGTTGTAGTGCAAGTATCAAACACCATTTAATATTTCCATTTTGCAAATTCTTTAATCAAATTCTCCAAATACCTACAACACAAAATTTAAGCATTAAAACTCCAAGTAATAATATAAATAGACGTAGCAATGATAAATTAGGGGGCGCGTATATGAACATTTAGGCACCTATCACCTAGCAAATTGTGGGTTGTGAATGAGAGAGAGAGAGAGCACGCGCGCGCGCGGTGGGTATGGTTGGCTGGTTGGTGGTTACTATGGAGATGATGGTGCCTGAGATGGAGGAATGGTGGCGGTGAAGAGAACAGAAGTAGCGAGTGGGAATTTGACTAGGCTATTGGGTAGTGTAAGAATTTGGTGGCTACGAAAAGTAGAAAAATAGTACTTTTTCTAGTCAATTTGGTGATTTTGTGCTTGAGGCTATTGGAGATACATAAATTGACCAAGGTATTGGATTGCCTATATTTTCCCAAAATGCTCGTGGATTGGGAGCAAGGAAATATGATGAGATTAATCGTGCAAAACTAGTAGTGGGCCGAACATATGTGTTGAACGATTGTGACGAAGTATACCCCTATATAGAGTAAGTCAAATTTCAATATACTATTGTGATACAAAATGTTACTTTTAGCTTTTTGTTCCTATCTCAGTCTTCCCATTAAAAATTGAGAATGGAGATAGTATCTTAGTACAAATTCATGTTGTAGGCAACACAAGGAAGAGCTCAAGTGACAAAGCAAACGAAACATAGAAAAGAGGCATCGATCTGAATTTCAGAAGTGGTTTTTAGAACTTGTAAGGGTTGTGAGTTCTCTCTTTTAATAGGATTAAAATCATCATTTTATTTGTTGATTTGACTCACTTGTGAAAATAGGTGACACGAAATGGAAATGACCATGGAAATGCGAATGGAAATGGAAATGGGAATGTGAGTGGCCATGGAAGTGGGAGTTAGAATGGGAATGGAAATATTTATCAACCTATGTCTTACCCCTATCCAACAGGGTTCAGGTACGATCCTTCCTGTCAGCCATACTTTAGGGAGGCTTATTAGATCAACTTTTGGTAAAATTTCATTTTTGAAATTGCTCTATTGTTACAATATTGAATAAGATAAAAGATTTTGTTCACGTTACACTTCTGCAAGAACAGTTAAAAACTTCATTTCCTTGTCCAGTGTGTACAATTGTGATAAATATGCTTTGTGTTTTCTGGTTGTTCAGTTTCTAACCCCATGAATGTGGTAAATGTAAGTTATTGACTATGGGTCAGTAGTAAAGTGCATAAACTTCCAGTTGCAGTACCATATAGAGAAAAGGATTTTATCAGAAAGAGAAAGGGATTGTACCATAAACTACCTATTCTAGTGTGTGTACCTTATTTTTATCAGAAAGAGAAAGGGATTTTATTCCCTTCCTGTCAAATTAAAGATGGAAGTCAGTCTGAGTGGCCATACAGATTGAGATTAATTACTTAGGAAAAAACTACTCAATAATTAACTATTCAAGAGTAACATTAGAACTTGATGAAGATGATCAATGTGTCAATAAATTATTTGAAAGGAAATACTAGAATGTCTCTCCTTATTACAGATGTCTATATAAGCATAGTACTAATTAAAGTAAAGTACGAATTTGATAACAAATTTACTAAAAATGGGTACATAATGTACATTCAATCCATAGGCAAAGTCACACTACTATTAGAAAGTTTTAATAGTTACTAAGAATTTGAGTGTTTCTTCTCTAATATGACTGGATGAGCGACTGGAATAACAATGAACTCTCCATTCCAAGAGATATTGTGAGGATGTCCAAACATGTGAGTTGGTATAGTTATTTGATACTTCCCCAGTATTTTTTTGATGCCATATTGGGTTTGGATGCCAACTCGTGGATCTGCATTCCAGACAACCACACACCCTTCTTCATGCTGTCCAAGAAAAGCCTATTCAATCATGTCTTTTCAGAATAAATGTTGATTTTTCTCTTCCTATGCAGCCAAGGGAAACAAAATATGTTGCACTGGAGGATGGTCGAAAGCTCTGTCTTGAGTGTTTGGGCTCTGCAATCATGGACACTAATCAGTGCCAACCCCTCTGCCTTGATATACAAGAATTTTATGAAGGATTGAATAAGAAAGTGGAGCAGGAGGCTCCCCTACTCTTGGTGGAGAGGCAAGCATTGAATGAAGCCATGGATGGTGAAAAGAGTGTAAGGCAAATTATAGTCAAATGACTAATGATAGTTTGTTGGATTTCTTGTTTCTCTTGGGTGAATTAATCTCTTGCAGTGCCAAAAATCTTACAGTGGTTCTTTCTCTTGGCCAGGGCCATCATCACATGCCTGAGACCAGAGGACTCTGCCTTTCTTAGGAGCAAACTGTTAGCACTGTAAGGATGTTTGCCAGTTTGTGTCATTTATGTTTCTTCCTTTCCATATAACCAGTGAGTTTGTCGTGATCAATAGCCCATTTTCTTATATATTATCGTTGCATGAGCAGATTTTGAGGAGCCCAAAAATTAGGGCAAGAAACAGGGTCATGAATATGATAACTGTGTTGGGAAACTGAATCCCCAAGACCTAGTAATGACGCGTACAGATTAGACAATAAGTATTGTAAAATCCTATAAAGCAGAATTAGGGTTCCACCTCAAATCCCTGCGACACGAACGCTGGTTGAACTTAATATAGCACGCCTTGCTATAAACCACGAATACTGCTCGACCGTACCTTACGATCTTCTATCGTATTCCCTGCACGTCTAGAACACGAACCAAGTGTGGACTCTTTCGTGATCTGTTTGCTCTCTCTAAGCCTGCCTCTATTTACTGAATAATAGAAAAACTTCAAACTAACCTAGAGAGCATAACGTGTATATATAGGGCTACGATAGGAACCTAAGGAGTAATAAGTCTAGGCTCCCAGTGTAAATAAGAAAAAACTAATCCTGCCAGGATTCTATTTCTTATTTCACTAATTATAATTCACCCCACTACAGAATTATAATTGCACTCCCGTCCTTATCTCAATTATATTACGAGCTCCATGATATTAAATACTTATTAATCTCCTCACGTTAAGATTACAGATACCCATTGATTAAAATAAATTACTAACAATCTCCCACTTAATCAACATCTTAACTTGAGACTATCCGCTTAACTTATTCGATATGTCGGATACAAATATCTACCTGTACGATTTGACATAATCGAAACTTATAAGCTTACTCAAGGGGTATCATCAATCCCTTATCGGAACGTGGATTCCATTAATAATTAATAGTTGTCATATACATAATGTTGCGACCCAACTCACCGAGACTATTGACCGTATAAAGATCTCACTCTTTAATGAATCAAAGTCAACAATATTAAATATATACATCTAATAATTATCTTTAGATTAAGAGCATAAGTATTCATAATAACCATGAAATTCCAATTGTCTTATAAAATTAGTACAAAGACAATTACCTCAATGCGGTCCCGTTCAATACACACAAAGTGTACTAGCACAATAAATTAGAACTAGACCGTTCCCTGTAGTCAAGACAGACCTACTAAAATATTGTGCTACAATCCTACCGATGGTGTGTCAAATTCCATTTAAGACTGTGAACCATAACTTATATTCCATAAGAACCGATGATCCAATCTTCTATATGTAAGCCGTACTCTACACACTGGATTATCTACTATGTAGAATAAAAGACACACATGCACAACATACAAAAATATCATGCAAATATTGCCCATAAAAGATTCTCATCAAAAAGGGATAAAACTGATTAATACATAACAATATTAATCCATCATATAAAATCATAATAACTTTTACATAACATCCTAACAAACTCCCACTGAGACTCAAAATCATACTGCCATGCATCTCACTCCCATTCCCTCTACGTGACTATCAAAAGTCTAAGCTTGTAAGCTATACGTAAAAGGATCTGCTAGGTTGTTCACCGATGCGATCTTGAACATAGCTACATCACCTCGCTGAACGATCTCTCGAATTAGGTGATACTTACGCTCGATGTGTTTTCCTTCTTATGAGTCAATGGCTCCTTAGAATTAGCAACTCCACCACTGTTGTCACAATAGATGTAATAGCTAATTGCATTAAAGGAATCACTTATAGATCCATCAAGAAGTTTCTAAGCCAAATAGCCTCTTTGGCTGCTTAAAAAGCTACCACATACTGTGCCTCCATGGTGGAATCAATCAATGCACGATTGCTTGATACTCCTCCAACTTATGGCTCTACCTTCTAGGTAAACACATATCTCAAGGTATACTTCTAGAATCCTTATATGACACAAAGTCTTAGTCTGTGTACCCATAAGGTATTAGACTATCTGACTGGAACACCAACATATGATCTCTTGTTCTTTTCAGATACTTGAGTATATGTTTCACTGCAGTCCAATGCTTTTGCCCTAGATTAGACTGAAATCTACTAACCATGCCAATGGTAAAGCAAATATCAGGTCTAGTACACAACATAGCATACATAAGGCTTCCTACTGCTGAGGCATAAGGAACTGCCTTCATTTTCTCCATCTCTTCAGGTGTTTTAGGACACTGATCCTTAGATAGGTTGATTCCATGTCTAAAAGGGAAAAACCCTTTCTTGGAATCTTGCATGCTAAAATGGGCTAGAATGACATCGATATAAGTAGCTTGTGATAAGCCCAACATCCTATTCTTGCGATCTCGTATAAGTTTAATCCCTAGGGTGTGACCAGCTTCTCCCGAGTCCTTCATTTCGAATTGGCCGGATAATCACACTTTCACTGAAGATAACACTCCCACATCATTTTCGATGAGTAGGATATCATCGACATTTAGTACTAGAAACACTACAACTTTTTCGTTGCGCTTCTTGTACACACATGACTCATCCGGACATTGATCAAAACCAAAAGACTTGATTGCTTGATCAAAACGAATGTTCCAAGATCTAGATGCCTGCTTAAGCCCACAAATAGATTTCTCAAGCTTGCACAACATGTGCTGCTGACCTTTTGCTATGAATCCATCTGGTTGCACCATATAGATACATTTATCTAGATTTCCATTAAGGAATGCGATCTTTACATCCATTTGCCAAATCTCGTAATCGAGATGAGCCGCAATGAATAAAAGAATCCGGATGGACTTAAGCATGGCTACTGGCGAAAAAGTTTCCTCATAGTCGATCCCTTCTTTCTGAGTATACCCTTTTGCAACAAGCCTAGCTTTGAAGGTATGTACCTTCCCGTCCGCCCCTCTCTTCTTCTTATAGATCCACTTGCATCCAATGGGTTTAATCCCTTCAGGTGGTTCTACAAGATTCCAAACCTGATTAGAGTACATAGACTCCATCTCTGATTTCATAGCCTTTTGCCAAAGTTCCACATCTTTATCTTGAAGTGCCTCATTGTAGTTACAGGGTTCGGCATGTTGATCATATAACAAATGGCCAAAATCTAACTATGACAAAAATAAACAAGAAGTCATATAGCCACTCAAGAGAAAATAAGTAATTTAAATAAAATTCAAATATTTAACGAAATTTTTACTGACCAAAATTCAGGGGCGTTACAATCTATCCCCTTTAAAACAATTTCGTCTCCGAAATTGGCTCGCGACTACAGATTAGACTAGGTCGCTGACCGGTCTTGGAATCATCGACTATCCCCCTTAAAATTGGAGTAGGTCACCATCAATCCAATTAAGCCTCATCACTTGCTTAACAAGATGGGGTTGAAGTTGCTTCTGCTGTCGAACAGCTTGCCTCGTCGTACGTCTTTGGTAAGGTCTCCATTGTAAATACCAACGCCAAATGCAAAACTTCTACCAAATCATCATGCGAACTCGTATCCTACGAATGTTTCCTTAGCATGATCCTTTCCCACTTAATGATATTAAATCCATTTCCAAACAACGGATCAACTCAAACAAAGATTACTCCAGAAATCGCACAGCGTAAGTATCCCATCCTTAAACAGGGGAAGATCGAACATTAGCAAGTAAGCCCTACGATACTCTTCAGTATTCGCAAAGGTACTGAAAGAACCTTTGTAGTCCCGGGAAAATAAGACCTTGGTAGCGTCGACTTCTAGCGGAAATGTCAGAGGTACGGTTGCTTCCAATCCAGTACTGCTTTGTCCTTGATTTCCGTCCCTTGATACTACGCGCCCCAAGAACTTCACCATTTCTAGTCAGAACTTGACTTGGCATAAAGTTAGCTATCTCAGAGTACTTGTAGTACCTTTCGAAAGTGTCCTTCGTGCTCCTCCTGATTGGCTTGATAAATCTTTTGTCCATTGGCTCCTTCAATTGGGTCTTGAGCTATTTTAGCTTGCAGGGTCATTTGATACAACGCCATAGAGATTGGTGCGATTCCCGATTAAAGTCCTATAGAGAAGTCTATTTCTCCTTAAGGCGATAAGCCAGGAAGTTCTTCAGGGAAAACATCGGCATACTCGCACACGATGTGTGGAAATCCCATTTCCATTCTATTGGCTTCTTCCAATTGGAGGCTGGCTAGCCATCCAAATAGTTGGTTCTACCCTTCGATCTTTTCGTCACCGCACTCGCCGTCTGTCTATCCCCCTTAAAAGGAAACAAGTGCTTCCTAGGGTATAGGCTGTTACTAACTTCTGATGATAGTCTATGACCGCTCGACGTGCAGATCGCCAGTCCATCCCCAGGATTATGTTGATATCCGCCATGTTGATTACTCTCAGATTGCAGGTCAAACGTAGGTTGGCTATTACTAGTTCGCACCCTTTATGCACTAGACTAATAGCTATACTCCCTTCAACTGGTATGTGGCCAAGGCCACACGATCTTCGTCTTGGGTAATTCCGAGGGTTCTAATGATCATTTTGACCTCATTCAGCCACGTCTCGACTATAACAAGGTTGGTGTCCCCATGAAAGGTCGGAGGTCGGCGTTTGCAGAATTCGTTCATCGCTCGGGTTCGGGTCATGGATCCATCGTCGTGATTTTAGTTTTGGTGGTTAGCGTTCAAAGCATCTATGAACGCTTGCATGGTCTGGGCTAGGTCGGGGTTTGCGTTAGAGGGTTCTCCGTGCTCGTATCCTAATCCGCGGCGCGTATTAACAATCTACAAGGGAAAATCAAAAGGGGGTTTTACTAAAACAAATTTTCTTTTTGCAAATGGTCTATCTTTCAAAAGTCAAAAGTAGTTTAACAAATAGTATGCAACGGTACTCTTTCAAAAGTCAAAAGTAGTCAAAAGTTTTTTATAGATAAGAATATCATACAACATAAGCATAGATTACAAACATTAACATAGAGTTCTACTACAAAATAAATAGATTAGAACAAGATTTCCTACTACAAGTTGAGACAGTCCTACATAGTCCTACAGTTGGGCAAGCCTTATTCCATACTGCTAGTGTAGTATTCTAGGGTAGTTTGACTCTAAAGACTTCCCTCAGCCACATCTTGTAGCTCCTTTCAGTTGCGGTCCCTTCCCTAAGAAGACGCTCACGTTCTTGTGCGAGCAATTCTTCCATAGTCAGGATGTTTGGCTCTTCCACTGGTTCCCGGTAGTACGGAGAGAGGTTTAGTATCGCAGCTTCTAGCTCTGGGTCAAACATGAGATCATCATTGGGTTGCTCAAAGTTTTGCACAAGCGGCGCGGGGATTAGGGTAGGCAGAGAGTTCTCGGGAACTGCAACTGGTGGGGGCATCTCCCAAGTGATTGGGACCTCATAGAGTTCCATGTCATCCTCTGGTGGGGGAATTGGTCTTAAGTACTCAGGTGCTAGTAATGAGCGATAATTGGCCAAAACACGCGGGGCAAAAAGTGGGCGCCCTCCTTGTGGTATGTTCGACATCTATAACAATAAGGAAGGTTATATTTCTAGACTTAACGGGGTAAGGGGTAGTTTTCACGCCAAAAAGAGTAAGGTGTAAGTCTACACATAACAGTGATCATATACTAAAGAAGACATAAGTCTCTTATTACCAAAAATAATGAGTACAACGTAGATGGCTTACTAGCCTAATCTTACTGTCTCTAGTTACAACAAAAGGTCCAACTACTACCTAATCCTTAACATCCTACGTCCCGAAGGATTACAACGGTTACTAGTTTTATTCTATGCACGCCTAAGCAGTATTCTAGGCCTTCACAGATCCTTTGGGGCCTTGTCCTCTTTGAGATCCTCTTCCTTCGTATGGTTTTCTCCCATAGTCACCTCATTGGCGTCTGTATCGCCATCGACTTCTTCTTCCTTACCTCCAACCTCAAAGTTCTCCATCGGGGGTAAGACACCGAAATACTCATGGAAAGCAGACAGGATAGGAAACATTTCTGAAAACCAGGGGTCCTCCTCCACGGGAATAGGGGTATACTGCTGCACCCTTATGAAATCTCGTTTTTCTACGAGTATAGCAGCAATGAAGTCAGGATTCTCCGCTGGTTGAGTTGTCATAACTTCTATGGCGACCTTGGGTTGGCGAGCTCTAACCAATAGGTTAACTAGGTGGTTCATCTACAAGGAAAGGTTTCAACCTCAATTAGTAACAGAGTTTCATTAACTCAAAAAAAGACTTTTGAGTTTCTAAGTCCCACATTCGATTCTTGATTTAAGTCATCATCCAATTGTTCGGGAATTCCCAGCTCGGCCGTACTGCCAATTTCCGTGCCTTGCTTCAATCCGAAAATTGTTTTGACAGAATTCCACCCAATTTGGGACGGTAAACTTAAACTCAATTCACGTTTGTGCAACGGTCAAACTATCTCGTGGTTCTACCCATTCTACCCATGGTAGAGGTTTTGAACCTAAAGCTCTGATACCAAGTTGTAACGCCCCGAATTTTGGGTACGTTAATGAGGCATTTATTACATAATAAAGAGAGTCTAGCTCATTATTACATCATAAATACATCATAAGTAAAAGGGTACATTTACTCAACAAGGAAGGAAACTAGGGTTCCTAATACTACTCTGCTTGCTCTTCCATCCTAGCAAGCTCCTCAGCTCCAAAAGCTTCCACAGTGAATTGTTCGTCTTGAATATCTACAAGGTCTGACACATTATACCAGCGTCGCCACCGAAATAATATGTCAGGGTCACCAAAAGTAACACCATGAGCTACAACGCTCAATAGGATAAACCTTACCCACCAATCTTAACTTACAACAATAGGTTATAATAAAACATCAATTTCCACATGATACGTATATACACAGCTACAAAAGACAATATCAAAAACACATCCGCAATCGTTATTCGAACTATCGTAGGTGTCCATGATTCTCTTTGTTTCTCTTACGCGACTCATTGTAGACTGTGTCAACATTTTCACATTTCATACCAACCTTTCAAAATCATTTGCATTGGCTCCGTACCGCGGATAACCAAGCTACACACCCAACCTCTCAAAATCATTTGCATTGGCTCCGTACCGCGGATAACCAAGCTACACACCCAACCTCTCAAAATCATTTGCATTGGCTCCGTACCGCGGATAACCAAGCTACACACCCAACCTCTCAAAATCATTTGCATTTGCTCCGTACCGCGGATAACCAAGCTACACACCCAACCTCTCAAAATCATTTGCATTGGCTCCGTACCGCGGATAACCAAGCTACACACCCAACCTCGGTTCCGCCGTGCCGGTCTCCTGAGTATCCTCACAATGGTTCCGCCGCGCCGGGTTCCCATTGGCACACAATTGCATTGGCTCCGTACCGCGGAAAACCAAGCTACACACCCAACCTCAGTTCCGCCGCGCCGGTCTCTCGAGTATCCTCACAATGGTTCCGCCGCGCCGGGTTCCCATTATTACACAATTGCATTGGCTCCGTACCGCGAATAACCAAGCTACACACCCAACCTTGGTTCCGCCGCGCCGATCTCCCGAGTATCCTCACAATGGTTCTGCCGCGCCGGGTTTCCATTGGCACACAATTCGAAACCCTCGGTTCCGCCGCTCCGGGTTCCCGAGTATACCCACAATGACTCTGCTGCTCCGGGATCTCATTGGGTTTTTCGCAAATCTTGCTTTTACACACGCACACACTCACATAATGCCACCCAAAACTGGTCATTATGTAGTTTCAAAATATTTCCATCCTCGAAAAACATTTGCTTTCATTAATCACACCCTAGGTGCCATGTTTCTATTTTCTCGATTCTCGTGTCTCGTTACCATGCAAAGACTCCATGGTAGGACTTTCCACGTAAACATCCATTGAAATCTAAACTAACAAGATCATCCAATTCTATATTAGTAATCATGCTCATAACCACTTATAGCATAACGCCACATGTACGGACGCCCTTGGAGTGTATCACATATGCTTATTCAAAGCACAACGCCACATGTACGGACGCCCTTGGAGTGAAATCACTTATGCTTTATCATACCACAAGTAACACAATCAATTCACATATGAACTCAAACTCTTTGAAAGATCAAAATACGAATATTTCGATTCACATGGTAAATAACCTACGTATTCATCGAGTAAGTATGGGTACCTACATTATGTTTAGGAATAGAGATAAGGAATTCCTACTTTATACTTGGGGTGGACGATAAGGAGATCCTACCTTACTTCTTGGCGGTAGTCGGCTACGGAAGGTTAGTCGGTGGTCGGATGAAGTAACTTCCTACCGTATGCCTTCGGTAGCTTCGAAAGAGAAGGGTCTCTCTCGAAAACTAATCTTGACTAAACTACTTAAGCTTTTTAGATCGGAGGGTGGTCGAGTGGCGGTTTAGTGGCGGCTTTGGATGAGTTTCTTGAAGAACACAAGAAGAACTCAAGAACAAGAAAGAACTAAGCAAGAACAAAGAAAGAACAAGATTTTTCTAGAGAGAGAAGTTGCTAGGTGAAGGTGTGAGTTGAAATGCTTGGAATGGGGTCTATTTATAGGAAAAACCTTGGCTCTCTCTCTTCTTTTCAAGGCTGCCCCCCCCCCCCCCCCCCTCTCCATAGCTCTCAATTTGACACTTGTCATGCACTCATGGAAGGTCAAAGTCTAAACCCTAGGTTTGCATGGCTAGTTTGTACCAAGGTTGGATTATGGAAGATTTGTTGGAAGAAAGGAGACAATGGTACAAGATTTGGTCTAAACAATCCTAGAAGTACAATGGAGGGTTAGTTTCTTAGCTAGGAAGGAAGGTTCACCCATGGATTTGAAAGGATGAGGAAGGTCAAGTCAAGGTACCACAAAATCTTTCTCTTTTCTTCTTCCTCTCTCTCTCTCTCTCCCTCCCTCTCTCTCTCTCTCTCGGCTCACCCTCTCTCTCTCTCTCGGGTCTCTCTCTCTCTCTCAAGTACACACACACACATATATATTACAAGAAAGAATAAGAAAGTACCAAGGTAATAGATTTTCTAAATCCAAAATCCCATTAAAGAAATCCAATTAGGCACATGTCCCTTTAAATAAATAAACTAGTGTACTAATGTACTCTAGGAAGATTAACTCCCGAATAAATTAATCCAATTGGGTACAAAACCCCAATATAAAATAATAAAATAGTACTTTAAGAATCTTAGGCCTTAAAGACTACTAAGTACTTACATAATAAAATATATGTACTTCATCACATGAGGTTTAAGAAAAAAGACTAGTTTAATAAACCCATGTACTAGTTGAAAGAATAACTCTTTTACCCAATGGATAATAAATCTCCTAACTTTTATTGTCCAAAGGACCAAAATAATAAAAGAAAATAAATAAGTAATTTCTTAGTCTAGGGTTGAAAATGTTCACAAGGTTCAAGATTCTTTTATTATGACTAGTCAAATCAACTTTATTGGAAGGTTCCCTAGTGACATCGATACTTTATTGGTCAATAGACTCTATTACCCAAGGGTCACTAACTTTCCTAACGGTTATTACCCAATGGATAATAATTCCCCTTGCGGTTAATAACCAATGGACAAAAGAGTACAAGTACTTTTTATCTTTAAAATAAGATTTTGAAAAGACTACATGTACTTTTAGTCAAAAGTTTATTGTCCAAAGGACAAAAATTATCCTAACATTATGGACCAAAGGGTAAAGGTAAAAGGTTCAAAAGTTTCAAAAGGTCAAAAAGGTTCATCTAGTAACTAGGTGAGTTGGTTGCTCGGTCCCTCCAACTAGTTGGTTAGAAACACTACTACAATAATCGTAAAAGATGACAGTTTAAAAGTGTCATTAAACGCGAAAGATGACAGTTTTGAAACTGTCATCTATGGAGCTGTCATTAAAAGTCTGAATCTTAAAATGACGGTTTGAAACTGTCATTAATATCTATAAAGATGACGCTTTATAAACGTAATTGAAAGTAAAAGATGACATTTGTGAAATGTCATTAAAGTACTTGAGACTGTCATTAATATCTATAAAGATGACGGTTTATAAACGTAATTGAAAGTAAAAGATGACAGTTGTGAAACGTCATTAAAGTGCTTTAAAGCCGTCATCTTTTATAACGATCCGCTCCCGCCCTGTATAATATTGTGTCCGCTTTGAACACCAAACCCCATCAAACCTCCCAATGAGGTCACTCATCCCAGGATTACTCCAGTGCAAGCACGCTTAACTATGAAGTTTCAATTGGCTTTGGCACCCTCATAGCTTTAAAAGTCATTGTCCAAGATAGGATGACGATATATTATTTATAGCACACAACTTACACTTCACCAAGCGATGTGGGACTACCATCGGTTGACTCTTCTGGTCACCGATCCGATAGCCCCTCGCACGGGTCCCAACTGTGCTCAAGCCGGTTGACCACTACCTGGAACTCCCCAGGGGCAGGCGTCACAATCTCCCCCACTTAGGAATACACGTCCTCGTATGATGTTGAGATTCTGTCTCACATTTTCGGTTGATACAGGCTCTGATACCATATGTAACGACCTGCTCCCGATTTGAGATTTCAAAGTAACAACGCTTATAGATGATGCCGTTTTTTCCAAAAACAAATTTTTGTTCTTCAATGTCACTTATAAGGAAAAAATGACATTAAAAAGAAAGAATAATTATGTCACTATTTTACAAAGTGACATCACAAATATATTAGATCACAGTTTAGGTGAAAACTGACATTAAAAGAAAGAATAGTTATGTCACTATTTTACAAAGTGACATCATAAATATATTAGATCACAGTTTAAAAGAAACTGACATTAAAAAGAAAGAATAGTTATGTCACTATTTTACAAAGTGACATCATAAATATGTTAGATCACAGTTTAAAAGAAACTGACATTAAAAAGAAAGAATAGTTATGTCACTATTTTAGAAAGTGACATCATAAATATATTAGATCACAGTTTAGGAAAAACTGACATTAAAAAGTAAGAACAGTTATGTCACTATTTTAGAAAGTGACATTATAAATATATTATATCATAGTTTTTTAGATGACTGACATTATTTATCTATGGCAATCTTTTTAATTACGGTTTTTTCGAAAACTGACATCTTTTCACTTTTTCAAGCGTCATCTTTTAACAATATTGTAGTAGTGAAACTAACTAAATTGGTCAAGTAGGGTTTCTAGTCGAGAGTTAACAAATGGCCAAAATCTAACTATGACAAAAATAAACAAGAAGTCATATAGCCATTCAAGAGAAAATAAGTAATTTAAATAAAATTCAAATATTTAATGAAATTTTTACTGACCAAAATTCAGGGGCGTTACAATTTTACTTTCTAGACACTATATCATGCTAAGTAAAATTAAATAGCCGATATAACTTTGGTCCTATAGATAATAACAGTGACTCAGATGGTGAGTATACTATTATTTATAGTTAAGTGTACACCATTACCTAGCCCCATGACCCATTGTTCCATTATGAATTACCTAAGATGGTGAAGTAATTTACACAACAATTATCTTAGAGTTATCTCTTTAGGAAGTTTGTACCGATGATGCCACAATTAATTTTGTCCGATAGGGAGGAAGGGTCTGAAACCAACAAACAAAATTAATTATATCACCCACGAACTAGTAATAGAGACCATGGGATTTATAAAAATAAATCCCTCTCCCACTTAGTTATTTAAAAATTTGTGAGGGTTATCAAATTTTCGAGTTTGCAAAAAACGTGATCTAGGTCAAAAGCCATATATTACCATTTTGTCTCAATATGGTAAGCTATCACATACGCAAACAATATAGAAATGCAAATAATAAGGAAACACAAGATAAAGAATCCAATTATTATGGTCAAAGATGCAATTCTTGAGCAATAAGGAATCATTCCAAACTTGAAATCCTTAAGCCTTAAGCAATAAGGAATCCTTCAAAACTTGAAATCCTTAAGCAATCTTTTCAAACTTGAAATCCTTCAACTATACTTGTGCGGAAAGCTTAGATACTTTGAATCAATCAAGGAAACTAAAATCCAACCGTGCTTAGGCAAGAAAATTCGGATTTGATGTATTCCCGCGTAAACTGCACAGCCTTCAGTATTTTGGCCATATCTTCTTTATCCGACCTCCAATTGAAGTGATTCAAATTGGGTTGGATTTGAAATTCAATTATCTACAACTTTTGTGAAGAACAGATTTTCTAATTCCAACGTTTACTGGGTCGAAATAGCCCTACAATCAGACCCTACGAATCTTGAAAAAATTTGTTGCGAGCCAAACAACTTGTATCTTTTGTATCTTCCATCTTCGATCTCCGAATAACCGTCGAATGCTATTACAATCGAAGAAACATACAAACATCGATCTTATGCCTCCATTGGAGTTCACATGCTACGTTAATTATTACAACCACGAAAAATAATCGTGGCACCCAATAAATAACACATACTACGTTAATTATTACAACCACGAAAAATAATCTTAGTACCCAATAAATAACAATAATCACGAAAAAAAATTATCGTGGGGTCCAATCACATAAAATCAATAAAAATCATGTGACCATAATAGCTGGATAAGAACGCTGCAAAACAAGTGTTAGTACAGTTCTACGTTCTACCCTCTATAACCTACGGACAACATGGCTTGTTTAATCCATACGCGTGATTACATCCTGCTCTGATACCACTGTTGGGAAAGTGAATCCCCAAGACCCAGTAATGAAGCGTACAGATTAGATAATAAGTATTGTAAAACCCTATAAAGCGGAATTAGGGTTCTAGCTCAACTCCATGCGATACGAATGCTGGTTGAACTTGTTATAGTACGCCTTACTATAAACCACGAATACTGCTCGACCGTACCTTACGATCTTCTATCGTATTTCCTGCACGTCTAGAACACGAACCAAGTGTGGACTCTTTCATGATCTGTTTGCTCTCTCTAAGTCTGCCTCTATTTACTGAATAATAGAAAAACTTCAAACTAATCTAGAGAGCATAACGTGTATATATAGGGTTACGATAGGGACCTAAGGAGTAATAATTCTAGGCTCCTAGTGTAAATAAGAAAAAACTAATCCTGTCAGGATTCTATTTCTTATTTTACTTATTATAATTTACCCCATTACAGAATTATAATTGCACTCCCGTCCTTATCTCAATTATATTACGAGCTCCATGATATAAATACTTATTAATCTCCTCACGTTAAGATTACAGATACCCGTTGATTAAAATAAATTACTAACAAACTGAACCTTATAAACTCATCCGTCGTTATGAGGTGACTACAATCTTGATTTTATTTGGCCTTCCTCGGTACTCTCTCTCTCTCTCTCTCTGTTACATTTTATAAGACTTGAGTGGTTGGCAACTTCTCAGTCTTTTTCAACGGACGTGAAGAAAACAATACATGCATCACAATGAGATGTTAACATGCCAATTTCGTAGTGATGCCACATTGAACAATCTTGATAAAGAACATTCCCAGAGGAAGTAGAAATGAAGAAGGGTTGGAAACAATGGCAAGCACAAGTTTGTTTTGGGGTTATAAATGTTGATCAGTTTGGTTATTTTTTATTCTAATCATGTTCAGAGAATACTGTGGTGACGGAAATATTTTTTGCGTGACACGGACGAAGGAATAAATCCTTAGGATGCCATTTCACGGAGCTAGAATTTGAAGTAATTGCCGGTGATACAGGCTCTGGAATTCATGTATGAAGGATACAGAAGTATTTGTAGAGCATGTTTTATCCATTCACATAGAGGCTAACATGTATGTTCAAGTACCACAGTTGCGGACCTTTAGGTAATATCAGCTAGCTAAACTAAAGAGCCTTCACTCCATGATTGAAATTAAGGGCTGGCCTTTATGCAGCCTTATTGATGCTCGGGAGCTGGTACTTTGAGACCAAGTGTTGAACTGTTGTTAAATTCCTCAAGTACTTGGACTGTTGTTAAGAGAACGGTTTTAGAGTAACTCATTATAGTTAGTATTATCCGATTAAGGACTCTATTGCTGCTTAATTTCTTGTGGGCTTGGTCCAGTCACAATCTACTTGCTAACTAGTTGGGATATTCATGTTTAGTAGTATGGTACTATAACTTGTAAAGCTCTTTATTGTGTTACGTATATGCAGATTGCTCAACAATCGATGGAGATCATTTGGTGCATGGAGATGCAATATGGGAGTAGGAGATAGGAGTTGGAAAATGTTTTGGAGGACAAAGGTAGCTGTTATTTGCCTATTGTGTTTTGGTACTTCTGGATGGAAGAAGGATGTCGTTAGTTTTCGGTATATAACAGTAGATATTATAAATAGTCCCTAGATTAAGGTTTTTGTCTTTGAAACTTGATGTTATGTTCGGGCATTTTTGGCTTTTGTTTTGCGTATTGACGAAGATTAAGGTTAAGATACCATGTTTTGATTATGTGAAATGGTTCTAAATTAATGTTATGCTATTGCCTTTGAGTTTGATGAATAAATCATGACAGGAAGCAAAATAAAAAGAAACATCTACAGTAATGAGTTATTTTTTTGGTGATGATTTAGTTTGTAGCAATAAGGATATTTTTTGCCAAAAAAATTCCTCACTAAAAGAAATTAAGAAATTTCTTTTGGCAAGGGACAAGTTTCCTTGCAAAAAGGGTTAATTGGTTTGTTAAAAGAAATTGTCTTTTGTGAGATATTTCTTCCTTGCTAAAAGAAATCACTTTTTGCGATGAAAAGCTTCCTTGCAAAAAGCAAGATCTATTTTGGCAAAAGTAACCGTCTTTTGTGAGGAATAGTTTTCTCGCCAAAAGATTTATTCTTTTTGCAAGGAAATCCTTTGTCGTCAATGATATATTTTTTGCAAGGAATGGAATTCCTTTGGCAACAAACTTGTGTAATATTAGTGTTCAATTTATTTTCTCGCTAAACAATGTATTTAGTTGCGACAAAGTTAATTTCTCGCAAAAGATGCTTTGTTGTGAGGAATAATAATTTCCTCGCAAACAAGAATCGGAGACTACATATTTGCTCTATGGTCATGTCCAATCTAACTTTAAGCATGCTAAAGCCTTCCCCTCTCTTATCATTCCATCATATGTGCAAGACTATGTGATCATGAAGGATTTTTAAGGCTGTAAAAGAAAATCCTAGAAAATTATATCCTAGTTAGTAAGTCTTACAAGTAAAAAGAAAATGATAGCTAGGCTAAAAGAAATAGTCCTTTCCATATTAGTCAATCCTAGGTCTAGATTGTAAGTAAAATCTAGGATGATTAAAGGCTAGATTTTAGAAATGATAAAATGATAAGTCTTCCCATTGAAAGTGACAACACAATGTAAGAAATAGTTAAGACTTTCCTAGAAAGTCTATGTGTGTGTGTGTGTGTGTGTGTGTGTGTGTGTATATATATATATATATATATATATATATATATATCTGTATGTATGTATATATGATTAAAGTAGGCTAGTATGTATGCACGTATACCTAGAAAAATCTAGGATAGTTATTCTTGAAAAGTAATTAGGTTCAAGTCTAATATTTTTATGCTTGCATGCATGACAAGTCTAGGAATACTACTTATGGAAGCAAAATGATTATTTTCTTAGGTTGAAAAGGTTCAACTAGGGTGGAATGGTTCATGTGGTTCAAGGATGGTTGAAAAGGTTCATCTAGGGTTATGACGATGTAACGAGGTTGAAATGGTAATTAGGTTTCTCTAACTAATTGGTTAGAAACTAACTTATACTTGCCAAGTAGGATTTCTAGTCAAGAAATAAAATTTTTAAGAATTTATTTCATTCACTAAGAAAATGTACAAGTGTTCGTACACGCATACTTGTCTTTAGAAAATGACTAGATCGTCTGATGCGAAGTAGATTTAATTTTATAAGTCTTAAATTTAATTATGATGAATTATTAAAATTTAAAAAGAAAGTTATAAAGAAATCCAAGAATTAATAAAGGAATTTCAAATATTTAAATGAAATTTTTATTTACTAGAAATCGGAGTTGTAACATTTTCCCTTTCCCTTATTTGAATTTTGTTTTCCAAACAAAAAAAAAAAATAGTAACCAAGACATAAAAGGATATGCCATCCCCCTTGTGAGGAAAAAAAAACTTCTTGTAGACAAACATACTAACTCCCTATCCTTTACATCCTCGACCAAAAGACACAGCCAAACTGAAAACAGAAGACCAACGAGCAAAACTAAAAGAAATCCACCAAATCTCGAAATCAGAAAACCAAAGAGAGAGGAGGCACCCTCCTTGGAATCAACATCGTCATCCGAAATAAGCTCTTCCTCAAAATCATCTCAAGTATGGATCATTTCCTTTAATTCTTCCTCTTGCATTTCAACAATTTTTTTCAAATTATAATTCTTCTCTCCTTTAATTTCAATACCAAAAGTAGAACTTACATCCAACATCTTCCGAACTTTCTTAAAGAACAGTGATGAATAAGGGTCCTTATTTCTATGATTCAATTTACCGCACTTAGCTAGCCTCAATTCTCTGTAATATGTTTTTTGTTTTTAATTTTCCTCTCCGATCTTCTCACTCTCCTTTTCAATTTAAGAATGACATTTGAAGACGATCTATTGTCGGAAACTTTGCTCCCAACTATTGAGTTTCGCCTAGGTAACCCATCAGCTGCTTCTACTATCCCACTGGAAACCCCAAGACCAAATCAACCTCCCTTGCCAATGTAATTTTGGATTGGATCTCCAGCTCACCTATTTCCAACGGCTCACTCATTCTCCTTTTTTCTTCCTTGACAACTGTTGAGGTCCACCATTAGATTGATTCCCTCCGAGTGCCAGACCCTTGATCTCGATCGAGTCTCATCAATTCGGTTTTCTTTTCTGTTCACCATTCTACTTTCCTCCGATGGATGATTAGATTCAGAGAGATCCGTGGTTTGAATATCCATGGAGCCTTATATATGTACGTGCTGAAACATTATACTCCTTGTCATTAACAAGCCCATTCTTGCTTTCCATTGATTCACTGGCCCAAGAATATTCCGTAGGACCCATTGACTCCTCCCTTATTTTACTTGGTGAAACCATCCGATTTTGACCGTTCGACTCCGCCATTTTCGTAGACTGTACCTCCCACATGTTCCTTGTCATGCTTCGTGGGTTTGCCATGCCAATTTAAATTACTGTCTCCCCTTGACTTGTCGTCATCATTTCCACCTTTATCCTCACCATACACCTCGTTCCCCATGTCAGTATTTGCCACGAATTCATCTAGCTCATCATCGTCTTCTTCATCTTCTTCGTCTTCCTCCAGAGGAAAGGAGGAATCTAGGTTTGACGCCGTTACCGAGCTCTGCCCAAACATGGGATTATTTTCTTAAATGTCATGAAATTCATGGATTACTTGTGCCAAAATTTGTGTAGTAGTTGATGTTATGTTGAAGATAGGTTTTCATATTTTGAAAGAACTGTATTAAGTTTTCGGTCGAAATGTTGGGTTGCAATAGGTGTCATTGTAAGTATAATGTTTTATGAAATTTGTCACGTTTGAACTCACTTGTATCGTGTTTGAACTCACATGTATCATGTTTGAAATTTTTCATGTTTTACGAAATTTCTCAAGTTCATGGCACATGCCATATTTGAACTCACTTGTTTCATGTTAGTAATCTATCAGATCTATTTTTTTTCCTTGATGAATAAAATTTATTGAATCTTAATTTTTCATGAAATTTTTTATTGAAATAGGTCATGGATAATTGTTGGAATAGGTCATGAAATAGATGATATATTTTAATAAATCATGAAACTGGTAGGTTTAGGGGAAAAATCATGAATTGCATAAATATGACATAAAAATTAGATCATGAAATATTTAGATTTTAGGAAAGAGAAAATTGGACAAAGAAGATTAGGAGAAAAAAAGATTTGAAAGATAGGAGAAAGATAGTACGATAAACTAGAAAATGGAGAGAGAATGATTTGTAGGATTATGAGAGAGAAAAGGTAATCTGGAGTTTATTTGAAATTTTTTTTTTTGCTCGGCAAAACGAACGATTTTATAAATCTCGAAAGGGAACATCGAGGAGGATACAACTTAGCTCAAAGAGCCAAGGGCAGCAGCACAAACAAAAATAAAACATGGCATCCAACAAAAGGTTGAAAGACGCCCCAAAGGATTGAATTACAACTTTACTCTCCAAACACCATCTAGAAACAACTTAAAATCGTCCACTGAATATACTTTGATGTCGAATTTTGCCTTCATCCACATCGCAACCCTTGTTTTGATCAAGTCCCCCACCTCCTGCAAGCCTGGGTAGATGCGTTGTTGAACACGTAATCATTCCGAACCAGCCATAAAGACCATAAAGTAGCGAAAAGGCACGCTTCCCATACGTGTCTCTCCAGATTGTGGAATCCATGACCAAACCACCAGTTAGCTAGGTCTAGAACCGAGTATGGACACACCCATTTAACATTCCACCATTCCAAAATTACCGACCACACAGCCCATGAAAATCTGCAGTGTATGAACAAGTGCTGGTTCGATTCAATGTGCTCGGAACAAAGAGGGCACAGGACTTGATGTACGTCGACTATCAAATTTCTGCTAAGAAGTAGATAACGAGTGGCCACTTTCTCCTTTATAGCCATCCACACAAAGATTTCCACTTTTGGGGGACTAAGGTTCTTCCACAGAGAGCCCAAGAGAGCATTGTTTGAGTGAGAAAACACTTCCCAATGATCGTACGCTGATTTCACAGAAAAAATTTTGTCCACCGCCCATCTCCACTGTAAGAGGTCAGGCTTGGTTGGGTTTAAGATCACACCCCGAAGTCTTTGATGCAAGTTCTCCATCTCTTGCTTCTCCCTCCCAAACGGCCTTCTCCTGAATAGCAACTCCCAACAGCCGCCATTCGAGTTTCCCCACAAGGTACTGACCTTCGCCTCCCTTTGAGTGGATAAAGAGAATAATCTAGGGTACTCATCTTTCAAGCAAGTTTCTCCCAACCAAGTGTGTTCCTAAAAGATAGTGGCGTTACCTGAGTTGACTTGAACTCTAAAGCTGTCTCGGATAGAGTAGCCCAAAGAAGAGGATGGATTCTCCAAGGAACAAATATCTGCCCATATTTTCGATGTTGATCCTAAACCGCGTGCATAGGGAAGCCAACAATTCGTATCCAGCCCATATTTACCAACAATGACTTTTACCCAGAGTGCCTCTTTATTCTTACCAAATCTCCACCACCACTTGGCCAAGAGAGCTTGATTCTGTTGTAGTAGTCTTTTCACCCCTAGACCTCCACCATCTTTCTTCCTCCGAATCTCATCCCAACTAAACAAGTGCATTTTCCTTTTATCAATAGAGTCTCCCCAAAAAAATTGGCGCTGCATTTTCTCCAACTTTCCGCTACTGGAACCGGCATTTTTAATAAAGACATGAAGTACACAGGGACATTCCCAGTGTTGGAGTTGATTAGAGTAAGCTTACCCCCTTTCGATATGAACTGAGATCTCCAAACAGTCATTAACTTATCAAACCTGTCGATAACAGGCTCCCAGGTCTTGATCCTTCCTGGATTTGCACCCAAAGGTAACCCAAGGTATTTGATAGGTAGTTGTTCCACTTTGCATCCCATAATTTGAGCTAACGGGATCGCCTCCTCTATCGGAACATTCACACCACAAAGAGAACTCTTAGAGAAGTTGATTTTCAGACCTGACATTAATTGGAAACATCTTAGGATTCTTTAACATTAGCCATCTCCTCTAGGTCACTATTGCAGAATAGGATGGTGTCGTCTGCAAATTGTAAATGGGATATACACACTCCTTCCCTTCCCACGGTAGTTCCTCTAATAATATTCCTTTCCTTTGCTCGTTCTAACATAATATTAAGACCTTCTGCCACTATGTTGAACAAGAAAGGTGATAATGGATCCCCTTGCCTTAAACCCTTTTACGGATGAAATTCCTTGGTAGCCGACCCATTGATCAATATCGACATTGAGACTGAAGAGCAGCACTCTAATATATCCACCTATGCCATCTGTCCCCAAAACCTAACTTTGATAGCATATCAACCAAAAAACTCCAGTTAACACAATCATAAGCCCTTTCAAAATTGAGCTTTAGGAGAAAGCCCCCTTGAGCACTATTTTTCCAGGTATGGATAACCTCATTGGCTATGAGGACACCGTCTAAAATCTGTTTCCGACCAATGAAAGCCGCTTAAGCCTCCCCAATAATTGACTGCATATGCATCTTGAGTCTATTTGCCAAAACTTTAGAGAGTAGCTTGTAAACCCATCCAATCAAGCATATAGGCCTAAACTCTTTAAATGATAAAGGGCAAGCTACCTTAGGAATTAAAGCAACAAAAGTGGAATTGATACCTTTGGTAAGCTTGCCGTTAGCATGGAACTCCGAAAAAAATCGAAAGACCGAGTCCTTCAAGAAATCCCAACCTCGATCTCTCGACGAAGGAGAAGTTGAAACCATCGGGCCCCGGAGCTTTGAAACTGCAGCAACCTTTCAAAGCTGCCAATATTTCCTTTTCCGATCCTCAAACACGTTCTCCAATTGCGTTGCTGCCCATGGATCGATTTTCCTGGAGAACTCGTGCTTGACCGATTTCTAGTCCTAATTTAATGGGTTGCCCCAAGCGTAGGGCGGAAACCGATGCAGCATAATATCCGGTAAGACCGGAGTCGAATCCACTAAGGACGGTGATGTATGTGCTGTGAAAACTCGGATTGTAGTATTAAAATTAGCTCTTAGGTAGCCACCCTTTATCTTTTAGTTGATTAATTAACTAATACTAACAGATAACTTGCTCAAATGATAAAAAAGAGAAGTACGGTCGTAGGGAATTCAGCGCTCGCTATCCAGTCAGAATCCGCTCGTTTTTCAAGGTTTTAAAAAAATGGTTAAATTTAGGAAGAATTGGAAAGTCCGAATGATGCGAATCCTAAGGTTGCCGGTCCCGTACACAGCGGCGAATAGGTTTTGGTTTCCTGTTCCCGCTCACATGAGCCCTGGCAATGCCTCGGATCGTCCAACGGACGTAGTTTTCACCGACTAAATTTATTTAATTAAATTAAAAATTGCGAGACGAATCCTAATTGAGTCGCGGCGCGCCTTTACCCAGCGACCAAACCTCAAAAAAACTACTCACTCATTATTAAAAATAAAAGGAATAAAACCCTAGAATTAATCATGCTTTTTACGCGAGATAAAAAATAAAATAAATAAACAAAAGATAACAACTAATTGAATATCGACGAATAACTTTAATAAAGAACATAAATCAATACGAATCACTGGAATGCAAAGATCTGAACAAAACTTTAAATAATTTGAAAGGAATAAAACTCAGAAAGAAAAATTGTACAATATTCAAAGCAAAAGAATCTGCAGACCCCGTTCTTCTTGACTCTCGGCAGCCCCGTTCATGGGAATCCCTATTTCTTCCGTCCGACCTCCTTTCCTGAAATCCCTTTTTCTCCTTTTATAATAGTGGCCCAGCCTTTTTCTTATTTGCCCTTTTTCAGCCGTACTCCATATTAAGTTTGGCCCACCAATAAGTCATCAACTAATAAACATTGGGCCCAATCAATGCAATTGCAATTCATTTTCTCCAGTGATGCCCGTGGACTAACTCTTGACTCCATATAACATTCCAATGGTCCGTTTCTAACACTATTTAATATTCTTAACTTTGTGCTTTTTTTATCAAATCTTCTAGATACCTACAATACAAGAATAAAAGCATAAAACTTCAATTAATAATATAAATGAGACTTAACAAAGATAAATTAGGGGCGGTAATGTGAACATTTACGCGCCTATCAACTCGCCCTCTAGAACTGGCCTGAACTTGCTTTCTTCTATAAAGTTGTTGCAAAAATACTCCACTGCAGCATCTTTGATCAATCCTGGATCCTCCACCAATGTCCCATTTACACTCACAAACCCCACCAAATTTCTCCTAAATCTGTTATTAGCTGTGATCTGAAAGAATCTGGTATTCCTATCTCCCAACTTCAGCCACTTCACTCTTGATTTTTGTTTCCAAAGCGATTCCGACAACTTAGATAATCTCCAAAATTCGGCTTTTGTTGAACATCGAAGGGCTTTTTCCTCCTCGTTTAGGAGTCTTTCTTCGGCTAATGAATCAAAATGATGAAGTTTGGCTTCGGCATCTTCGAGGGCAACATTGATGTTTCCAAATTCTTCCTTATTCCAAACTCTCAGTCTGTCCTTGACAGCTCTAAGTTTCTGAACAATTATGAAGCCAGCCCATCCACCAATCTGCACCTCATCCCAAGTTTCTGTAGCTACCTTCAAACAATTAGGGTGGGAAAGCCACATATCCATAAACCTGAATGGTTTAGGACCCCAATCCCTATTGTCATCCAATAGCATAATTGGGTAGTGGTCCGAGATGGGTCTAGGAAGACCCCACTGAAGAACCTTAAACCTGTCAAGGAAAGTATGGGATAGCAGAAACCTATCCAACCTGCTATGGATGGCTTGATTTTGGTAATTTGTCCATGTAAACTTCCTGCCCAACATAGGTAAATCCAAAACTTCCATATTGTTACAGAAATCCCTGAAATCTCTCATTCCTCTGTCCACTCCTAAACATCCCACCCTTTCAGATATAGCCTTAATTTGGTTAAAATAACCCCCAATACACCACGAATCTTGAGCGTTAGCTTTAAGGGCCAAAAGTTCCTCCCAAAGTTCTATGCGGGAAACAACTACATTTGGCGCATAGATATTCACTAAGGTACAGGGGAAGTCGCTAATAAGCCCTTGTATCAAAATGAAAGATCTATGAATAGTCACACTAGAAGCTTTGAAAAAAGAATCCTTCCAAATAACAAGCAAACCCCCAGAGGAACCCACAAAATTAGAGCACACAAATTCCATGTTACTAGAACCCCAAATTTTCTGGAGGACGGAATGATCCACAGATTCCAATTTAGTTTTCTAAACAAACAAAATATCTGGTTTCCTCTTCTTAATAATTTTCGATAAAAACCTCTTTTTTACCAAACTCCCTAGACCTCTTATATTCCAAGACAATATCAGCATTCCAAAACAATGAGCCCAGAAAAGCACCACAGAAAACCCGAGAGACAGCTAAATTACCTCTGCCCTCTCACGCACAAGAGCATCCTCCTTATATTCAGCCTCTATCATCTTTTTTAACACCCGTTCATCATGAGGTAAAAATTTGACATTCAATTGAGAACCAACAGTGAGGATGAATAAACAAGTTTTTAAACTCACTAGGATGAAGACTTAAGTATCTTTGTAGGGCATGACGTCTATTTAAGTTCCTCGTGTCTCAAAAACTAAACTGGGTATAAAACCTTGCTATCTACCTCGGACATGCTTAATTTTTTGGGGCGTGGGAGTCTCCGACCTTGTTTGTTTTAGGATTTGGATTTTGGATTTTATCTCTATGCACGTTCCCCAATAACTTTTTTTCCTCTCTTTATTTCTCTTCACTCATTATCCAAAATTCAAATCCAAAATCCTAAGGAACAGGCCCTCCATGTCTAAAACGGCTATGGATAAGAGGCATCTGAAAATGAAAAGGGGAGAAAAAGGAAAGAAAAAAGTGACTTTATTGACAATAATAGGAGGAAACTCCATGGCTATGATTTTCTTTGGGAAAGAGGCATCTGAAAATGAGATGGTGGGGGGAGAAAACGGAAAGTAAAAAGAGCACCAAGTGCCTTTTATTGACGAAAGGAGGAATCTCCATGGTTCTTGGTCGGTCTTGTTTTTAATCGGCGTGCGAATCGCCATTGCTTCATTGGCAGCCTTTTTTTTATTTTGATGGGGTAAAAGCATTATAGCAGGGAAGAGAGGGAGAGAGAGAATAAAGCGAGCAAGGGAAGCATGCAAGAAAAAGAAGAGCAAGGGAATATTGGTGGGTTTCAAAGGGGATGGCCTTAATTAAGAATCCATACAAAGAAAACACCCTATCTAGCTGTTAAACAGCACAACATGACAATGTTTAATTGATTACGACAAGTTTGCATTTTTGTTTAGGTAACCTCGTATCTGTAGTGGATATTGAGAGTTAATTTCCATTGAGTTTTTCAGTTTTGAAAGACGAGGGATTTGCTAGAATTTTTCTAAGAACTTCATATGTTAATATCATTACGATGTCCCATACGTTAGAGAATTTTTCAATACCGAAAATTGAGCATTCTAGAGTTTATATATAGGAGATTAGGTGGATGGCCTCCTGCCAGCACGACCATTGTGCCCAGTGTTTTAATGTTGCAGGTTTTTTTCTTTTTTTTGGGAAATGATAATGCCAAAACTATTTTTGTTGGTATCAAAATTCCAATGCATAAAAGGCTTGTACCATATTCAGTGTACAAGTCTTTTATGCATCAGAGTTTTGATACCACACTACTACAATAATCGTAAAGGATGACAGTTTAAAAGTGTCATTAAACGTAAAAGATGACAGTTTTAAAATTGTCATCTATGGAGCTGTCATTAAAAGTCTGAATCTTAAAATGACGGTTTGAAACAGTAATTAATATCTATAAAGATGGCGCTTTATAAATGTAATTGAAAGTAAAAGATGACAGTTGTGAAACGTCATTAAAGTGCATTAAAATCGTCATCTTTTGTAATGACTCGCTCCGACCCTGTATAATATTGTCCGCTTTGAACACCAAATCCCATCAAACCTCTCAGTGAGGTCACCCATCCCAGGATTACTCCAGTGCGAGTACGCTTAACTATAAAGTTTCAATTTGCTTTGGCACCCTCATAGCTTTAAAAGTCCTTGTACAAGATATGATGACAATATATTATTTATAGCATAGAACTTACACTTCACCAAGCAATGTGAGACTACTCTCGATTGCCCCTTTTGGTCACCGATCCGACAGCCCCTCACACAGGTCCCTACTGCCCGCAGGTCGGTTGACCACTACTTGGAAGTCCCTAGGGGCAGGGCGTCACAATCTCCCCCACTTAAGAACACACGTCCTCGTTTCGAGATTCTGTCTCACATTTCCGGTTGGTACAAGCTCTGATACCATATGTAATGACCCGCTCCCGGTTTGAGACTTCAAAGCAACGACGCTCATAGATGGCACCGTTTTCTCCAAAAATAAATTTTTGTTCTTTAATGTCACTTATAAGGAGAAACCGATATTAAAAAGAAAGAATAGTTATGTCACTATTTTACAAAGTGATATCATAAATATATTAGATCACAATTTAGGGGAAACTAACATTAAAAAGAAATAATAATTATGTCACTGTTTTACAAAGTGACATCATAAATATATTAGATCACAGTTTATGAGAAATTGACATTAAAAAGAAAGAATAGTTATGTCACTATTTTACAAAGTGACATCATAAATATATTATATCGCAGTTTAGGAAAAACTAACATTAAAAGGAAAAAATAATTATGTCACTATTTTAAAAAGTGACATCATAAATATATTATATTACAGTTTTTTAGATGACTGACATTATTTATCTATTGCAATCTTTTTAATTACAGTTTTTTCAAAAACTGACATTTTTTCACTTTTTGAAGTGTCATCTTTTAACAATATTGTAGTAGTGCCAACAAAAACAGTTTTAACATTATCACTTTTATTTATTTTTTATTTATTACTATTTGCCCTATCCAAATCAATTCCTATTTGGTCAACATGGGTCCAAACTCACAAAGACTCCGGCCCAATTAGTTGTAACTCAAATTGGTCTACCAATTAGACAAGTGATCAACCAGTAAGTCAGATTCCGGCCAAGGAAGGTAGGTTTGAGGCTAGGGAGAAATGACATACCGCATCTAGGGTTTCCTCCTTCACTTGTATAGGTCTTGCCTTACTTGCTCGGCAAGTAAGCGCATGAAGGGCACGCTCGGGTAACACCTCTGGTGACGTCACATATGACACACCAGATAAGGTAGTTACGGAGCACATGGCTTGCCTGGCCCTAATGATGACACATGTCCGATAAACGCTTCGGCCTACGTCATGATGACATACATAACTGAGCGGGTGGATGCCCAAGCAGGAGCCTTTTTCGGTGAAGTCACATGCAAAATGACGGTCAAGAGGGCTCGGTGTCCCGAACAGTAGCCAGGTTTAGTTTCGGTCCTTTCAAACCAAGGGGTTCTAGGTTCAAGTCTCTGGAGGCCCTTTTGGTTTTTGGCAGGGATATTCTTATTTCTTATTTTTCTGTTAGATCTAGGTAAATAATAGATGATTCTTGCATCACTTGTATTCTAAATTAATTATGCATATGCGGTTGTATAATAAAATTAATTGAGATCTATCAAACAAGATCTATATTGCATATTAAAAACATTATGAATTAAAAATTATAGACAATTCTTTGAAAGGTCAAACGCTCTTAAAAATTCAAAAAGGGGACAAACAAATCGGGACGGAGGGAGTATTAATGTTTTGATAAGTTTTTTTTCCTTTCATTTATTTGAATTTTGTTGTCAATTTGATTTCAAATTTACAAAAAAAATAATTTTCACTATAAGTAAACCAAAATAATTTATTTTCACTTTTGAAACTTTAATAAAAAAAGGTTTAAAATAAATTATTCTCTTACTGTTAAAGTAATATAAAATAATTTATTTTCACCGAACAAACTTTAATAAAAAAAAGGTTTAAGATAAATTATTCTCTTATTGTTAAAAATAGCATCATCAAATTAACATAATTATGATGATTGATGAATTTATTGATTTTTTAGTAAAGTGTGTCTGTTAAAAGAAAAAGAGTAATAAAACATATTTAAAAGTTAAAGAAACAAATTAAATAGGCATCCTATTAACAAGACTTATTTAGATGTCCATCATCGTAGTAGGTTTGAATATTTATGTTTCCATCCTCAAATTGTCATGTTACCCCAATATGCAAATCCCAATAAAAATTGTTTCTCTCTCTCCTCCTATCTCTGGAACGAGAAACCCATACACCAACCATTGCCGATCACCTCCACCATCTTCGATCAACCTCACCATCACCGTCAACCCCATACTCACCTCCCGCACTGTCAAACCCATCATCAATTCGGGTCTCTATTTCTCTTGATCGATGACCACCACCACTACCCAATGCATCTGCCCCCGATCGCCGATCAACCCCCTAAGGACATATTCTTGGATACGAAGTCTATCATTTATAACATAATGTAGCCACTTGGTTGGAAATCAGTTTTGGTAATGAGTAATGACTCACTACGCTTAAACCGATTCTTTCAAACAACAATTTCAACTCGCTTTTCCCTTTTCCTAGATACCAAATTCACTACTTCCGTGTTACAGCGCACGTAAGTAATTTTTGCAGCCTTTTGCATTTCATTGTTTGATGGATCCTTTTGTAGACGTCGAAGAATATATCATGAAAATTGTGGAATATTTGAGACAATTGTGTAGTGTAGTCGTCTGTTATATCTATACAGGTTTCATCCACCTCTGTTCCCGGGGTTCTGTCCTCGACTGCCGTTATCGAGTTCGCCTAAACACGGATGTCATGAAATTCATGGATCGCTTGTGTCAAAATTTGTTTTGTAGTTGATGGTACGTTGCAGATAGGTTTTCATATTTTGGAAGAACTGTAGTAAGTTTTCAGTCGAAATATTGGGTTGCAATAGGTGTTATTGTATGTATCATATTTTACAAAATTTGTCACGTTTGAACTCACTTGTATCATATTTTACAAAATTTGTCATGTTTGCGAAACTCTTCATATTTGAACTACTAATTTGTTGAAATAGGTCATGGATAATTGTTGGAATTGCTCAAGAAATAGATGATATATTTTAATAAATCATGAAACTGGTAGGTTTATGAAAAAAATCATGAATTGCAAAAATATGTTATAAAAATTAGATCATGAAATATTTAGATTTTAGGGAAGGAAAAATTGGAGTGAGAATAGTAGTTTTATTTCAAGTTTTTTATTTAGATTTTAGGGGAGAGAAAAATTGAGAGAGAAGATTAGGAGCAAAAAAGTTTTGAAAGATAGGAGAAAGATAGTAAGATAAACTAGAAAATGGAGACAGAATGATTTGAAGGATTATGAGAGAGAAAATGTAATCTGGGGTTTATTTGAATTTAAGGATGAAAAAGTAAGTTTTTAAACACACTAGGATGAAGACTTAAGTATCTGTGTAGGAGATTCAACACGACTGGGGGCAAACTTACTCTAATGAATTCATCCCTTAGTAGTCTGCCTATCTACTTCATGTCCTTGTTCAAAATGTCGGTGTCAGTTGCGAAGATGTTAGCAAAGATTCAAAGACAATTTTTCTGGGGCGATACGGCGGAAAAGAGGAAGCTTCACTTTGTTAAATGGGAGGTGATCTCGAAAAAGAAAGAATATGGTGGGTTGGGGGTAAAGAATTTGATGATTCAAAATCTAGCCAGCTAAATGGTGGTGGAGATTTCAGAAGGACAGTGACTCTCTTTGGGTGAAAGTGATTAAATGCAAATACAACCTGAAGCAAAGCTGCTGGTTACCTCACTTGCCATCCTCAAGTTTGGTTAGGGGACACGACTCTTAAAGATGAGCTCCCTCGCCTCTACCTTATCTCTACTCAAAAAGAGATGGTGGTTGGAGATCTAACTGATACAAGTAGTGAGGGTAGGTGGAATTTGATTTTCCAGAGGGGTTTAAGGGATTGGGAAGTTCGTCAATTTGAAGATTTGCTTATGAGGTTACAGCGTGTGACTTTGGATTTGTCCAAAAATGATACATTAAGGTGGAAATGGGCGCCTAATAGTTGCTTCTCGGTAAAATCTGTTTATAATAGAAGGGAACAACTGAGTTTTGCAACCAACCGGGTGATGGACTCGATTTGGACTAGTATTAGCCCACCCAAGGTGGAAATTTTTTCGTGGCAAGCTCTTCAGAATAGAGTGGCTCCTCCTCAGAGACTTGATTCCTGAGGGACAATCGTTTTTGTGCCCCTTCTGTTCATTGCATCTCGAAACTCCGGAGCATCTTTTCCTTCATTGTCAATTTTGTTGGGATGTTTGGGCATTGTTTGATAGACTGGTGGCATGTTTGTTGGGTGTGTCCTGGCTCTTTGATTGATCTATTCACATGGTGGATAGGTAATGGATTTAAAAATCTTGAGAAATATTTGTGGGAAACAACATTCCATGTTGCAATTTGGTTTATCTCACTACAAGAAAAATTCAATTGGGTGACGAATGAAAATCGTCACAAATTGCATGTTTTTCGTCACAAATAATATAGGTGACAAAAAAAAATTTGTCGACTAAAGGTTGTCTAGGATTCCTACCTGTTGACGAAATCTATTTTTTGTCACCTATAGTGCCTTTTGATGACGAAATATTTCGTTACAAAAAAGTGAATAATTGGCGACGAAATTTTTTTTCTCACTTATTGTGCTTTTTTACGACGAAAAAATTCGTCACCGATGGGTCACATTGGTGACGAAATTTTTTGTCACTAATATAAGAAATCGGTGACGAAATTTTTCGTTACGAAAGATGTTTTCATATGGGAAAAGAAATTCATCTTTCTTGCTCCTGCTGGGTTTCGAACCCGAGTCCCTTGAGTTTTTCGCGCAAGCTCCAACCAATTGCACTACACACACTTTTCAGTAAATATTTGAAATATCTAATATATAACACATATGTTTAAAATGAAAATATATTTCGAATGTAATTTTGGACCTTTAAACATTAAAGGAGAAAAAACTGTAATAGTCTTTATAGTTATGTGTTTGTGTCAATTTGGTCCCTGTAGTTATAATTGGCTCGATTTACACTCTGTACTTTCCATTTTGTTTCAATTCGGTCCAATTGCTAACTTCCGTTAGTCCGCCGTTAGTCCTTTAAATATTAAAATCATATGGCCTCCTTTTTTTGGGTTAAAATAGATCCGTTCGGCTAAATAAGCCAACTTTCTTATTTTTTGTCCTTATTCAATTTTTTTTCGTATTTGTTAGTTTTTCGTCAATTTTTTGGGGGTTAATGCATCGTCATGACGAGAAGAATCTAAAAAGTAAAAAATTATTATTGAAATTCAATTTTTTTTGAATAAAGATGAAAAAACTGGCTTAGGTTTATTTTTTAACATTCTTAGTCAGGAATCAGTGCATGAGCCAAGTGTAGGAAAATGAATGGAATGACAGAGCACTATTTTTTGTAACTACTTGGACTGTTAAGTTAGGTTTATTGTCACCTAGTTGAGTGATTTGTTATGTCTATGTATTAGGTTATGACATGGTAAATTTGGAACTGAGTTTATATAATATTCTAACTTTTGAACATGATTATTTATCATGTTATGACTTTTGGATTTATATCATGTTGTGACTTTTGGACATGGTTCTATATGCATTTTAAGTATTATGTAGAAAAATAAGGCATCTCAGTATTTGTCCACAAGTTGAACATGTAGACAATATCAGGGGTTATGATGCCTCATGGCTGATCATGAAAATGCTGAATTCGATGGCAACATTTTGTAGAAAATTATAACCAAATTCTTCCCAAGTGCCTCTTTATCAATGGAGAATGGAAGAATGAGTTGTGTTTTGGTTCAGAGGTATATTAGAGCAAGAGGGGAATGAGTAACCCTATTCAGCTAAATAAGCCAACTGGCTTATTTTTTTGTCCTTATTCAATTTTTTTTTGTATTTTTTATTTTTTCGTCATTTATTTGGGAATTATTGCATCATCATAACAAGACGAATCTAAAAAGTAAAAAATTACGATCGAAACCTAATTTTTTTGAATAAAGACAAAAATTAGCCAATAAGCCAATTTTTTCGTCTTTATTCAAAAAAAATTGGATTTCGATCATAATTTTACTTTTTAGATTCCTCTCCTCATGACGATGCAATAATCCCAAAAAAATTGATGAAAAACTAACAAATACGAAAAAAATTTGAATAAGGATAAAAAAAATAAGCCAATTGGCTTATTTAGCCGAACGAGTCTATTTTAACCCCAAAAAAGGGGGCCATATGATTTTGTTGTTTAAAGGACTAACGGCGGACTAACGGAAGTTAGTAATTGGACCAAATTGGAACAAAATGAAAAGTACAGAGTGTAAATCGAGCCAATTGCAACTACAGGGACCAAATTGACACAAATACTTAACTACAGGGACTATTTCAGTTTTTTTCCCAACATTAAAATTAGTAATTTTGATAAACATGAAAGTCGTAGGCAATTAAGTTATTGTTCAAACCCAATTTGAATTATCTCAATCGGAGATTTTAGTAAAGAGTTATGTCCGAAATACATTTAATGACAAAGCGCAATTCATAAATTTCGTCACGAAAAGTACCCATTTGACAACGAAATATATTTTTTGTCGCTGAAATCGTTAAAATGGTGACGAAATTATTTTTCGTCACCAAAGTTTAAGCATTTGGTGACGAAAAAAATATTTCGTTACTAAATTGCTCACATTTGGCGACGAAATATATTTTTTGTCACCAAATGATTATCTTTGGCGACAAAAAATAATTTTGTCACATTTTTTAAGCTTTTGGCGACGAAAAATGTATTTTATTGCCAAATGGGTACCTTTAGTGACGAAAATATTTTTTTTGTTGCTAAGCAGGCATAATTGGTGACGAAATTATTTCGTCACGAAAGTTATCAAAATAGTGACGAATTTATTTTTTCGTCGCCAAATATACTCATTTAGTGACAATTAAATTTCGTTGCCACTTTTTCGTCACTAATTTTCATTTTTCTTGTAGTGTCTGGTTGGCTCGGAATGATATTATTTTCAACAATGCGTCTTGGCGAGTGGAGGATCTTGGGGAAATAATCAAAACTAGAGTAGCAATATGTGTTAAGATGAAGTTCGATATTAAGGTGCACTCAGTGGAAGATTTCAAAGGCTATCTTGATGGAATGAGAAAGGAGAAAGTGTAGCAAGTGAAGCTTGCAGTGAGGAATTGGGGACGATCCAATTTTCTATTGGATGGTCCATTGTTTATTTTCCTGTTTTCTCACTCTGTTTTCTTCACTCGGTAAGCATGTGTGCTTAATGAGTTCCTCTCTCGATGTACCCTTTTCGAGTCAATAAAATTTTCTCTTTGCCGAGCAAAAAAAAAAAGACTTAAGTATCTACGTAGGGCATGATGTCTATTTATGTTCCCCTCTTTTAAAATGGCCATTCTTTTTCTCTTTTTTTTGGGTAAATCAGAAATTTTAAAATGGCTATTCAACTTTGCACGTGTGTCTCAAAAACTAAACTGGGTATAAAACCTTGCTATCTACCTCGGACATGCTTAATTTTTTGGGGCGTGGGAGTCTCCGACCTTGTTCGTTTTAGGATTTGAATTTTGGATTTTATCTTCATGCACAGTCCTTAATAAAATTTTTTCCTCTCTCTCTATTTCTCTCCACTCATTACCCAAAATTCAAATCCAAAATCCTAAAGAACAGGCCCTCCCTGTCTTCAACGGCTATGAATAAGAGGCATCTGAAAATGAAAAATGAGATGGTGGGGGAGAAAAAGGAAAGAAAAAAGTGACTTTATTGACAATAATAGGAGGAAACTCCATGGCTATGATGTTCTTTGGGAAAGAGGCATCTGAAAATGAGATAGTGGGGGAGAAAAAGGAAAGTAAAAAGAGCACCAAGTGCCTTTTATTGACGAAAGGAGGAATCTCCATGGTTCTTGGTCGGTCTTGTTTTTAATCGGCGTGCGAATCGCCATTGCTTCATTGGCAGCCTTTTTTTTATTTTGATGGGGTAAAAGCATTATAGCAGGGAAGAGAGGGAGAGAGAGAATAAAGCGAGCAAGGGAAGCATGCAAGAAAAAGAAGAGCAAGGGAATATTGGTGGGTTTCAAAGGGGATGGCCTTAATTAAGAATCCATACAAAGAAAACACCCTATCTAGCTGTTAAACAGCACAACATGACAATGTTTAATTGATTACGACAAGTTTGCATTTTTGTTTAGGTAACCTCGTATCTGTAGTGGATATTGAGAGTTAATTTCCATTGAGTTTTTCAGTTTTGAAAGACGAGGGATTTGCTAGAATTTTTCTAAGAACTTCATATGTTAATATCATTACGATGTCCCATACGTTAGAGAATTTTTCAATACCGAAAATTGAGCATTCTAGAGTTTATATATAGGATTAGGTGGATGGCCACATGCCAACGTGACCATTGTGCCCATCGTTTTAACGTTGCAGGCTTTTTTTTCTTTGATTCCATTTGTTTTGATGTAAAATATTTTTCGCATTTTCCGTTGTTTGGTTAGACAAAAGAAAGTAAAATGTTTTTGGAAGTAAAACCTTTTCCATCTTCCAGGCACAAATGATTTCATCCCAAGATTCCCGTAAGTCATTTTCCCCAAAGGGCATCATTCATAATTTGAGAACCCACTGTTCACATTATCAACAACCAATGGAAGAGTGTTCTTTATCAATCCTTACAGCCCAGATTTTGCAGCCCAACAAGCAATTGAAACCAATTAAATTGTGAACATTATTGAAACCACCACTCCTGAACCAATTGGAACCGTTTTATGTTTGCAAGAATATATGTTGGTGATATATTACATTTTGTAAAAATTAAAAATATTTGAATTGAGAGAGCATTTATTCAATTAAAATATTTCTAAACCAGCAATCTACCATTATTTTGGAAAATATTTTTCAAGTGTTAACCAAATTAACACCAAAAAATAAAAGTTTGAAATTTGATTTCTGAAAAAATATTTTACATGAAAAACATTTTACATTGTACAACATTTTACATCGAAACAAACGGAGCCTTACTGTTGTTGTGTGGAAATGTGAGCAATACATATGTAGCATACTTATAATTGGAAGCACTTGTAATGTAAAATAATCCATAGATTGGAAGCAAATTTCAGAAACTTACTCAGGGTTATAATTCACAGTGATTTGAAGTTCGAAATTGGCTAAGTTGTGAGTTTTCTAGAAGCACACGCAAACAACCATGGCCGAGGACCATGCCTGTTTGATAATGAATATTTCATGGATCCATATAAGATGAACTTGAAATTTCTCAAATGTGAATTTTACGAGTCATGAAAAAAAAACTCACAATCTTGGCATGTGGAATTTTTTTTTATAATTTCAAAAAACATGAATTCCAAATGTGTCAATTTTTAAGAAATTTACATCTTTTCATTGGCAGTATTTTTTCATTTTGGTGGGGTAAAAGCATTATAGCAGTTAGGAAAGAGAAAGAGAATAAAGCAAGAAAAGCAAAAATTAATGCGCGCAAGTTATACCGCACATGGGAATATGGCACCAAATCCACTCCTTTTCGATGGAATATGGCACAAAAGTAGCCATAAACCATCGATAAATAATCACTCCTTCGATGAAAAATTCTCCAACCCCACTGCACTCACGATACCCACCCCGCAAATTATTGTTATTTTTGCTCAGCACCAAGTGCTTTTTATTGGCAGTATTTTTCATTTTGGTCGGTCTTGTTTTTGGGTTCAAGCGGCGTGCGAATCGCCATTGTTTCATTGGCAGCCTTTTTTCATTTTGGTGGGGTAAAGGCATTAAATATAGCAGGGAAGAGAGGGAAAGAGAGAATAAAGCGAGCAAGGGAAGCATGCAAGAAAAAAGAAGAGCAAGGGATTCAAAGGGGATGGCCTTAATTAAGAATCCATACAAAGAAAACACCCTATCTAGCTGTTAAACAGCACAACATGACAATGTTTAATTGATTACGACAAGTTTGCATTTTGTTTACGACAAGTTTACAACAGTGTGGTGTCGCCACTGCCCGTGTATATCCTACTGGATAAGAGCCTTGCACTACAAGATTTCCTATCTCTGAAAATGAGATGATGGAGGAGAAAAAGGAAAGAAAAAAGAGCCTTTTATTGACAATAGGAGGAATCTCCATGGTTCTTGGTTGGTCTTGTTTTTGGGTTCAATCGGCGTGCGAATCACCATTGCTTCATTGGCAGCCTTTTTTTCATTTTGGTAGGGTAAAAGCATTATAGCAGGGAAGAGAGGGAGAAAGTGAATAAAGCGAGCAAGGGAATATTGGTGGGTTTCAAAGGGGATCGATGGCCTTAATAATGCGGGTCAGTGGACTTATTTTTGGGCTTACTTCTGTTTTTTCTCTCACCGGTTGGATGTCGCCATCCTTGCTTGTAGTTCCATTCAATTTCGCGATGTAATTTTCTTTTTACTCTTTCTTTTCTTGTGACCTTCTTTTTGTATCAAGTCTTCTCTCTTGAACTTAGAGATTAATGGTCGCCTCGATATACCCTTTAATTTGTCGAGTTCTAATAAAATCTTGTTATCTATAAAAAAATTAAGAATCCATACAAAGAAAACACCCTAGCTGTTAAGAACAAAACATGACAAATGTTTGATTATGACAAGTTTGCATTTTGTTTAGGTAACCTCATATCAGTTCGTAGTGGATATTGAGAGTTAATTTCCATTGAGTTTTTCAATTTTGAAAGACAAGTGGGATCCGCTAGAATTTTTCTAAGAACTTCACATGTAAATACCATTACGATGTCCCATTAGAGAATTTTTCAAAACCGAAATTGAGCATTCTAGAGTTTATATATAGGATTAGGTGGATGGCCTCGTGCTAGCACGACCATTGTGCCCATTGTTTTAATGTTGCAGGTTTTTTTTTTTTTAAGAACTGGTAATGTCAAAATTGTTTTTGTTGGTGTCAAAACTCCAATAAATAAAAGGCTTATACCATATCTAGTGTACAAGTCTTTTATGTATTGGAGTTTTGGTACCAACAAAAACAATTTTGGCATTATCACTATTTTTTTTTTATTACTATTGTTTTGTGGAAATGTAAGCAATACATATGTAGCAGACTTATAATTGGAAGCAGTTGGAATGTAGAATAATCCATAGTTTGGAAGCAAATTGCAGAAACTTACTCAGGGTTATAATGCACAATGATTTGAAGCTCGAAATTTGCAAAGTTGTGAGTTTTCTGGAAGCGCACGCAAACAACCATGCCCATGGACCATGCCTGTTGGATAATGGATCTTTCACGGATCCAAAAATAAGATGAACTTGAAAATTTTCAAATGTGAATTCTACAAGTCGTATGAAAAAAAAGCTCACAATCTTGGCATGTGGAATATTTTTTTTTTTATAGTTTCAATGAATTCCAAATGTGTTACATTTTTTAGAAATTTACATCTTTTCATTGGCAGTCTTCTTCATTTTGGTGGGGTAACAGCATTATGGCAGCTAGGAAAGAGAATAAAGCAAGCAAAGCAAAAAGGCACCAAATCTACTCCTTTTCGATGGAGTTGTTAGTAATTTATTTTAATCAACGGGTATCTGTAATCTTAATGTGGAGAGATTATTAAGTATTTAATATTATAGAGCTCGTAATATAATTGAGATAAGGACTGGAGTGCAATTATGATTCTATAGTGGGTAAATTATAATTAGTGAAATAAGAAATAGAATCTTGGTGAGATTAGATTTTCTGATTTACACTGAGAGCCCAGACTTATTACTCCATAGGTCACTATCGTAGCCCTATATATACACGGTATGCTCTCTAGATCAAATTGATGTTTTTCTATTATTCAGTAAATAGAGGTAGGCTTAGAGAGAGCAAACACATCAGGAAAGAGTCCGCACTCGATTCGTGTTCTAGACGTGCAGGGAATACGGTAGAAGATCGTAAGGTACGGTCGAGCAGTATTTGTGGTTTATAGCAAGGCCTGCTATAACAAGTTCAACCAGCGTTTGTGTCGTAGGGAGTTGAGGTAGAATCCTAATTTCGATTTATAGGGTTTTACAATTTTTGTTGTCTAATCTGTACGTGCTATTACTGGGCCTTGTGAATTCAGTTTCCTAACAGTGGTATTAAAGCAGACTGTAATCACGCATATGGATTAAATAGGCCATGTTGTTCGTCGGTTATAGAGGGTAGAACGTAGAACTGTGTTAACCATGTTTTACAGCGTTCTTACCTAGCTATTATGGTCACATGATTTTTGTTGATTTTAGGTGATTGGATCTCACGATAATTTTTTCATGATTATTGTTATTTATTGGGTACCACGATTATTTTTCGTAGTTGTAATAATTAACGTAACATGTGTTATTTATTAGGTGCCACAATTATTTTTTGTGGTTGTAATAATTAATATAGCATGTGAACTCCAATGGAGGCATAAGATCAATGTTTGTATGTTTCTTCGATTGTAATAGCATTCGATGGTTATTCGGAGATCGAAGATGATAGATACAAAAGATACAAGTTGTTTGGCTTGCAACAGATTTTTTTTCAGATTCGTAGGGTGAGATTATAGGGCTATTTCGACCCAGTAAACGTTGGAATTAGAAAAATTGTTCTTCACAAAAGTTGTAGATAATTGGATTTTGAATCCAACCCAGTTTGAATCACTTCAATTGGAGGTCAGATGAGGAAGATATGGCAAAAATACTGAAAGCTGTGCAGTTTACGTGAAAATATGTCAAATTCAAAATTTCTTGCCTAAGCACGGTTGGATTTTGGTTTTCTTGATTGATTCAAAATATCTTAGTCTTTCACACAAGTATAGCTGAAGAATTTCAAGTTTGAAAAGACTCCTCATTGCTTAAGAATTTCAAGTTTGGAAGGATTTCTTGTTGCTCAAGGATTGCATCTTTGACCATAATAGTTGGATTCTTTTATCTTGTGTTTCTTTATTATTTGTATTTTCATGTTGTTTGCATATGTGATAGTTTACCATATTGAGACAATACGGTAATATTTGGCCTTTGACCTAGATCACGTTTTTTGCAAACTCAAAATTTTGATAACCCTCACAAATTTTTTAAATAACTAAGTTGGAGAGGAAATTTATTTTGGATAAATTCCATAGTCTCCATTCCTAATCTGTGTATGATATAATTAATTTTGTGTGTTGGTTTCAGAACCTTCCTCCCTATCCGACAAAATTAATTGTGACATCATCGGTACAAGCTTCCGAAAGGAATAACTCTAAGATAATTGTTGTGTGGGTCACTTCTCATCTGAGGTGGTTCATAACGGAACAATGGGTCTAAAAGCTAGGTAATGGTATACACTTAGCTATAAATAATAATATCCTCTCTATCTGAGTCACTGTTATTATTTATAGGACCGAATGAATATTGGCTATTTAATTTTGCTTGGCATGGTCTAATGTCTAGATAGTAAAATTAAAAGGTTGTGTCTATCTCCACGAATGATGAAGAGTAGACGACCTTCCCATCGAGGCATGCTCTTCACAGTGTGTAGGGTTGCTAATATTTTTCTTTTAACATGTGGTTGAGGGAACCAATATTAAAATAAAATTCAAGTTTCTATCGCCCTTCATAATTGTTGTTATGTAATTCTCATATTCAAAGATGGGCTCTTTCAATCCACTTGTCATTATTCTTAAAGAAAATAAACTTACTGAATCGAATTATATTGACTGAAAAAGGAACTTGAATATTGTGTTAACTGCTAAAGGGCACAAATTTGTGTTGTCTAAGAAGTGTCCTCCTAGACCTGATGAGAATGTCACATAACAGGAAGCAAAACTTTATAAAAATTGGTAAGTATCAACCATGTTGAAGGGACCCCGATTAGAGATCATGTTCTAAAGATGATGCTTCTTCTTAATAAACTAGAGATCCTTGGAGATGAAATTGATGGGGAAACCCAGATCGATTTCGTTCTTAACTCATTGCGGTCTAAGAGTTTTAAGTAATTTCGCCTGAACTATTATATGAACAAAATGCATTTATCTTTGGCGAAGCTTCTTAAGGAACTCCAAGCAGCTGAGGGTCTTTTGGTTATGAAGAAACTACCATCGATCAGTGTTAATGGCAAAAAAAGGTTTCTACTTCTAAGCTGAAAGGCAAGAAGAAGCAAAACAAGTCTCAGAGAAAGATTGTGGAGGCAGTTCATACACCTCAAGGTAGAGTGAAAAAACCTGCGGGCAAGTGTTTTTACTGCAAGCAGAAAAAACACTAGAAGTAGGAATGTCCATTCTATCTCAATAAAGTAAACAATCGGGATGAATCTTTTTCACTAGTTGTCGAATCACGTTTAGTGGTGTTATCTACCAGTACCTAGTGTGTAGATACGGGAGCCACTAATCATGTTTACAATTTGTTGCATGGGTTTTAGGAAATTAGAAGACTCAGTAATGGATAGATTTATCTACATATGAGAAATGCTACAATAGTGGTAACAGTTGCAGTAGGAATGTCAATTTAAATTTTAGTAGTAATAGGAGTTTAACTTTAAAAGATTGTCTTTATGTTACTTCTATTCAAAGAAACTTAGTTTCTGTTTCTAAATTGATTAAAGATAGATATTTGGTTTATTTTAATACATTTGTGGTTATTAAGTTAAATAAACGTTTTATCTATTCTGGTTCATTGGTGGATAATCTCTACTTTGTTAATCCTATGTTTCCTACAGTGCAACTGTATGAATTGAATAACATTAATAATTTGTCATATAAGAGAAATGAGCCTTCTAAATTGAACCAAACATATATTTGGTACTTATACCTTGGTCATATTAATTTGAATAGGATTTCTAGACTGGTCAGAGATGGACCTTTAGGTTCATTGGAAGTTAAGAAACTTCTAGTCTGTGAATCCTATTAAGAAGGCAAGATGACCAAGAGACTTTTTTAATCAGTAAAAGGTTACAGAGCCAAAGAGTCACTGAAATTGGTTCATTCTGATTTGTGTGAAACCATGAATGTCCAAGTAAGAGGTGATTTTGAGTATTTCATCACTTTGATTGATAATTATTTAATGTTTGGATACATTTATTTGATACACCGTAAGTTCGAATGCTTCAAGAAATTCAGGGAGTATAGGGCAGAAACGGAGTAACGTCTAGGTAAATGTCTCAAGACACTGCGATCTGATCGTAGTGGCGAATACCTCTTGGAAGAGTTTAGGGACTATTTATCAATTGAAGGGATTACATCCCAGTTGTTAGCTATATGTATGCCACAATAAAATAGTGTAGTAGAGAGAAGGAATAGGACTCTTATGGATATGATCAGATCATTGATGAGTTATTCAGATTTAGCAATTTTATTTTGGAGACATGCATTAGAAATAACAGCGTACATTCTTAACGTGGTACCATCTAAGTCAATACCATTTACACCCACAAAACTGTGGACTGGGCGCAAAACTAGTCTGCAGCATGTTCGGGTTTGGGGTAGTCCAGCACATATGTTAAATGGGAACGCAGATAAATTGGAATCGAGGACAGAAGTTTGCTTGTTTGTGGGGTTCCCTAGAGGAACGAAAGGTGAACTGTTTTATAGTCCTACGGATAAGAAGGTCATTGTTAACCCTAATGCTTTGTTCTTAGAAGATGACTATGTTATAGAACACAAGCTAGAAGCAAGATTGTTTTAAAGAAATTGAGAGAAGAAAGACCGATAAAGACTTATTCAACACCAATAATATAGGAGGTTACACTGCAAGAAAGAGTTGTTGACACATCGGTACCTCATCGTAGTAGGAGGGTTGTTGTCCCACCCAATCGATATACGTTCTTGGGAGAATCTTATGATATGATTCCTGAAGAACAACATGCTGAACCCTGCAACTACAATGAGGAACTAGAAGGTAAAGATGCAGAACTTTTACAAAAGACTGTAAAATCTGCATCCACATAATGGAACCTGATGGATTCATAGCAAAGGGTCAAGAGCACATGTTTTGCAAGCTTAAGGAGTCTATTCATAGACTCAAGCAACCATCTAGATCTTGGAGCATCCATTTTGTTCAAGCAATCAAGTTTTTTTGGTTTTGATCAATGTTCGGATGAGTCATGTATGTACAAGAAGTGCAACAGAAAAGTGATGGTATTTTTGGTATTATATGTAGATGATATTCTGCTAATTGAAAATGATGTGGGAATGTTGTCTTCGGTAAAGGTGTGACTATCTAGCCAGTTCGATATGAAAGACTTGGGAGATCCCGGTCACATCCTTGGGATTAAGCTTATGTGAGATCACAAGTATAGAATGTTTGGCTTATCATAAGCTACTTATATCAATGAGATCCTTGCTCGTTTTAGCATGCAGGACTCTAAGAAAGGGTTCCTCTCTTTTTAGATATGGAATCAACATATCCAAGGATCAGTGTCGTAAGACACCTAAGGAGATGGAGAAGATGAAGGCAATTCCTTATGTCTTGGCAGTAGGAAGCCTCATGTATGCTATGATGTGTACTAAACCTGATATTTTCTTTGCCGTTGGCATAGTTAGTAGATTTCAGTTTAATCTAGGGTAAGAGCATTGGACTGCAGTGAAACATATACTCAAGTATCTGAAAAGAATTAGAGATCATATGTTAGTGTTCCAATCAGAGAGTCTGGTACCTTATGGGTACACAGACTCGGACTTTATGTCAGACAAGGATTCCAGAAAGTCTACTTCCGCATGTGTGTTTACCTTAGGAGGTGGAGCCATAAGTTGGAGGAGTATCAAGCAATCGTGCATTGATTGATTCCACCATGGAGGCTGAGTATGTGGTAACTTCTTAAGCAGCCAAAGCGGCCGTTTGGCTTAGAAACTTCTTGATGGATCTAGAAGTGCAATTAGCTATTACATCTATTGTGACAATAGTGGTGGAATTGCTAATTTTAAGGAGCCATTGACTCATAAGAAGGAAAACACGTCGAGTGTAAGTATCACCTGATTCGATAGATCGTTCAGCGAGGTGATGTAGCTGTGTCCAAGATTGCATCAGTAAACAACCTAGCAGATCCTTTTACATATAGCTTACAGGCTAAGACTTTTGATAGTCACGTTGAGGGAATGTGAGTGAGATGCGTGGCAGCATGACTTTGAATCTGAGTGGGAGTTTATTAGGAGGCTATGTAAAAGTTATGATTTTATATGATAGATTAATATTATTATGTATTAATTTGTTTTATCCCTTTTTGATGAGAATCTTTTATGGGCAATGTTTGCATAATATTATTATATGTTATGCATGTGTGTCTTTTATTTTACAATGTAGATGATCCGGTGTGTAGAGTTCGGCTTACACACAGAAGATCAGTTCATCGGTTCTTGTGATTCACAATCTTAGATGAAACTGGACACACCATCGGTAAGACTGTAGTACAATGTTTAGTAGGTCTGTTTTAACTACAGGGAACAGTCTAATTCTAACTCATTGTGCTAGTACACTTTGTGTGTATTGAACGGGATTGTATTGAGGTAATTGTCTTTATACTAACCTTATAAGATAATTGAAATCTCATGATTATTATGAATGCTTGTACTCTTAATCCAAAGATAATTATTAGAGGTGTATGTTTAATATTGTTGACTTCGATTCATTAAAGAGAGATCTTTATACGATCAATAGTTTCGGTGAGTTGGGTCGCAACATTATGTATATGACAACTATTAATTATTAATGGAATCCACGTCTCGATAGGGATTGATGATACCCCTTGAGTAAGCTTATAAGTTTCGATTATGTCAAACCCTTCAAGTGGATATTTGTATCCGACATATCAAATAAGTTAAGCAGATAGTTTCAAGTTAAGATGTTGATTAAGTGAGAGATTGTTAGTAATTTATTTTAATCAACGGATATCTGTAATCTTAAGGTGTGAATATTAATAAGTATTTAATATTATAGAGCTCATAATATAATTAAGATAAAGACGAGAGTGCAATTATAATTATGTAGTGTGGTGAATTATAATTAGTAAAATAAGAAATAGAATCCTGGTGGGATTATATTTTCTTATTTACACTGGGAGCCCAGACTTATTACTCCTTAGGTCCCTATCGTAACCCTATATATACACGTTATTCTCTCTAGGTCAGATTGATGGTTTTTCTATTATTTAGTAAATAGAGGCAGGCCACTTGGTTCGTGTTCTAGACGTGCGGGGAATACGGTAGAAAATCGTAAGGTACGGTCGAGTAATATTCGTAGTTTATAGCAAGGCGTGCTATAACAAGTTCTACCAGCGTTCGTGTCGCAGGAAGTTGAGGTAGATCCCTAATTCTGCTTTATAGGGTTTTACAATTTTTGTTGTTTAATCTATACGTGTCATTACTAGGTCTTAGAAATTCGGTTTCCTAACAAGAATATGGCACAAAAGTAGCCATGAACGATCTATAAATAATCACTCCCCTTGGATGAAAAATCCTCCACCCCCACTGCACTCACGATACCCACCCCGCAAATTATTGTTATTTTTGCTCAGCAATACCCACCCTGCAATTGGAGTTATGGACGCGATTCGTCGTCTGATCGGGGAGTTACGAACACTAGCAAGCAATATCCTCCATGCAATTGGAGTTACGAACACTATCAAGCTGTGTAACGAGACGAATGAAGTTGTGGATATCAGGGAGTTACGCGGAATAATTACGGGCGAGAACAATGTCTTCAGTCGGATCACCTTGACAGCTCGTGGCAAGACCGACATCGACCCGAAAGAGTATGACGGGGCCGACAGCCGAGGAGGGCAGCTTCCTTTACTGCTGATTTTCTGTGGCGGAAGCCTTCTGAGGTTGCCCAATGGAGATTTTCTGTTTCCTGGAGAAGAATTTTTTAGTACTTTTTTCGAAACCGTAACTATTGCGGATGCTCAACCGAACGACCAAAATTCGACTGGAGTTGTCAACTACGAAGTCAAATTTCAACCACGATATGCCCCTGACAGGGTTCACTCACTTGAGGTACCATTTGGTTCACTTCGCTAACCGTTCTGTTTTGTACTATAGATAGTGGGTTTTATTATATACATGTGATGTATGCGTGGGGAAGTTACCCTCAACATTGTTCTGAAATGTCTGTTAGTTGATGTTGCGTCAAGATTTGGATACATTTTTCAAATTGAATAATAATTCGTGAGAGTAATTGATTCTTTCGTGAGGCGGAGCTTGGGAGTCGGGAGAGCCATAAAAGAGAATTTAATTTTGTTTACTCTCCTTAAAAAACTAAAAAACACTGGTGGCAGTTGGGAGATGTAGGCGGGCAATGTGAGCCAGAAAGTCAAACAATTTAAATTTGACCTCTCTATAGTTGGGTTTGTTCGTCTGAGGTTGTTCTGGCCTTCTGGGTGTGGTAGAATTTTTTTTCTTGTTAGGGAAGAAATTTTATTAACTCTCTCTTTGCTTCTGCAATTTCTCTCCCTTTATTTGTTTTGTGTGACACGCAAAGGCTAATAACATGCAAATAAATTGCTAGCTAGCATCCATGACTCATCTTTTTCTGCTCGATTTGGGAGACAAATGCGAGATGCGAAAAAATATTTGCATGGGAGCGATTAGTAATGCCAGACTTAGGGTCCTCAATAATTTGATCATTACGATGATAATGTCACATTTAGCAGATTCATCAATAAAGATTTTTTTTTATTAAAGACTGCTTTTTTGTTGACAACACTGTTATCTAACCAGATTATCAACAACTAGGAACATCGTTTGACCTAATTTAAATTCATCAACAGTTCATAATCATCCAAACCAAGGAACTTGTGAAGAAAAGCAAAATGGTGTATTATTGATTGTGTACAAATCATAACCCTAATATGCTTTTATATAGGCTGTGACCCTGGATCCTTCAAAGTTATTTGCTAGTAATGTTGTCAATGATCCGGAGACTTCATTATTGAATATGGTTCTAGAGTTCTGGCCCAGAACCTTTACAAATTTGAAAAGCAAAGATGATTTGGGGAGAACCGTTCGTGTTGTGAATGATCTAATGCGCCTAGCGAAGTTGTATAACGTTGATCGATCAAGAGTTGAAGTTGCCAAGGTGGTGGAGAAAGTTCGTGTCCTTAACGAATTGCGCGCCACCAACGTGGAATGGTATCGCCCTTTATTCCCGGGGATGGAGGATCGATTTCCGACAGTGGCGATAGCTGAAGTTGATCGGGTGAAGCTGCAAAAGTTTGCAACTACCATCCAGCCTCTGCTACGGTAGCCAAACTCCTTGCTTGGAAGGAGCAGCTGAAAGTCATGATCAGTTCTCTTAGGGAACTGGATATTTGTTCTTATGATGACTGTTTGTGGGCTATTTTGTTAAACTTCTGCTCTTTTGTTTTAAGGAGTATGTTTAGTTTTTGTCTATCCAATTTACTTAGTTGTGGTTTGTAATGTGGTGAATGCCTGCATAATTAACTTTGACAATCTTTTGGTGATTGAGTTTGACTTATATCTTGTTCGGTTAAAAAAGTTATTGTGGATTATGTTGTCCTTATTTGAATTTTTTTTGCATTTGTTAATTTTTTGTGGATTATTACTTCCGTCATGACGAGAGAAATCTAAAAAGTAAACACTTTAAGACGGCTAAGATTGAGCTCCGTAAATTTTAGTTATGGAGGCTCAGTAAAGAAGATTTTCGCTTAAGGAAAGAGAAATGAATTCCACAGAAGGTTGGGTTGATTAAGACTTTTGATTGAAGGCGGAGTTGGGCCCAGGGAATAGCCATGGACCCATTCTTTACCATAGACTAGGTGAACACCCACGTGCTTCGCACAAATAGCATGATCGTTGTTACTTTGTGAGTGTCGTTTGTTTGAGTATGATCGTTGGTTATATTCGATCCTAAATAGGTTTTTAACATTGCCGCCTACAACGATTCTATTCAAAGAACATAGAAGTTGGTGCATTATATACGTACTATTAAGACTCATTCCTTCTGCGTTTGCAGATCTTTTTCATTATGTGAATGTACCACCCCGTAAAATGCACACATTATGAGAGTCTCTTATAAGTGATACAGCTCATGTTCGTTCTTTCTTTCTTTTTTCCCAGAATCATAAACAACATTTACCTTCGCAGAAAACAATCATCGCAAACTATAAGAAGGAAAAAAAAGGACATCAACAAAGAACCAAAAGTCTAGATCGATCAACCTGAGCTACAAGAAAAAAGTCGTCAAAAGTGAAGTCGCACCCGGTGTTGGAAACCATCATTCTCTCTTATGAAAGGGACTTGAAAATCAAATCTGTATCAAGCTGAAGCTCATTTTCATCACTAGTCGTTGTTGCCGATACTGTAAATCAGTAAAGAGTGAAATAGGTCTCTCCTTAGGAAGAGAATCGCTAGCTAGTACCTCACAACCATCAAGAGGAGTGGGGGGACAGGGCCACACTAGGGAGGGGAATGGAGAATAGGGGGTGCCTGAAGCCCATAGAGAAGAGGATTTTCTCTCTCCAGAACGTGTGATACTCCACGTTTTTTTTTTTTGATAATGCAGGGTGTCCCAAATTAGCTTGCGCATACCTTGAGCTAATTTTCAAAGTTCCTCCCAAAGCCTCTTCACCCGATCACACATGGCGGTGAGGTAGCTCCAAGACAACCAGGCTATATAATCACCTGAGTTTGTGATACTCCACTTTCAATTAGTGACCGTACCTTTTCAAACTATATTAACGTCCCTTTTGTTTTATCAGGCATGAGCATCGGGTTAAACTATATACAGCTGAATTATCTATTCGGTCTTGGTTAAAATCCACAATAAGGAATAAACATGATATGGTCATATGGGACACTATATTGCTAATCAAACTCTATATTCTAGTTCAATTAAAGACATCCACTCAATGATATGGGACACGTTTGTTCGGTTTGAATTTTGAGGGAGGTTTTGAAAATAATGAGTGGACCGAGACATAGATTGAGAAAATTTATTAGAGCATCCACAATGGGTGTGTTATATTTGTGAACTGTGCTACACACACAGCAATGTATGCACAGATTGTGCACAGATTTCGTTGTGGGGCCCACCACGGGTCCCACACAAATCATCCAAGCTGTTCATTAAATGTAAAACATTTTTTCAAGGGTTCCCGTAAAAAATAAGCTCAATCCAATACCTATAGGTGCTTCATCCAACCATCTAACTTTTCATTCAGATTTTCGGATAATGAAAAGTTATACGATTAGATCGAGCATCTATAGTTATCGGATTGAGATTATTTTTTACGGGGACCCTTGAAAAAATATTTTACATTTAATGAACGGTTCGGATGATTTGTGTGGGACCCGTGGTGGGCCCCACAACAAAATCTGTGCACAGATTGTATGTGTGTGTAGACTTTCTGTATATTTGTGTATCAAAATATTTGTTAAGGTATATGATAGGATAAAAAAAATGGGTCTCACAAGTGTGTGTTAACTGTAAGGTCACTTTTTTATTTGGCAAATTACATGACAAAAACACATTGATTTGTATCCCCATTTATCGCGTTGTAATTTATTTATTAGAGTGTTTGTTTAGGAAGTGGAAGAAAATCAAAAATATTATGTAATTGAGTGTGGTAGAGACTGTTTAGGAAACTAGCATGAAATAAAATCAATATCAGGAAAAGGAAAGATTGTCAAGGCAATATGGGATGGTGAAATCACGTGTGTATGGCAAGATGGAAATGGAAGGAATCAAGGGAATTGTATCAAGAGAATTTTGTGGATATATTAGTTCAATAAGGAAAGGGGATCAAGAAATCAAGGGTGCAGAATCATGAAAATGATTTTCAAACTCTGATTCTATTGAGTGATTTGTTCTTCCGGTGGATTCTGGAAGTATCTCGGAAGCTTGAGCGATTCAAGGCAGCGGGTCAAGCACTAGGTGCAGTGAACGAGTGATTCGACAATCAACCTTGGTCAACCGAGAGCGATTATAGGTTGTAAGTATAGGTTTGTTTGTAACCGTGCAATGAGTTATAGTGCATGACTTCCTACCCGTGGTTTTTTTCCCGTTTAGGGTTTTTCACGTATATCCTGACGTTCTTTATTTGTTTACTTTCCATTGATGAGATTGATTTAATTTTCAATTGGTGGGTTAATTAATTAAAGAGATAAAATATAGCAAATCTATATATCTAGGCGATCTAGGATTTTTCAATTGGTATCAGAGCGGGTCGCTTATATTGGAATCGTTGGGTTTCTAAGCGGGTCCTTGATTTGCTATGGAGTTGAGTACGAACCGCCCTCTAGTACTTGATAGAATGAAATTTGATCATCAGAAAGTGAAAACGGAAAAACCTATTGGATTTATGAGTAAACACAATGAGTTAAATGATCTAGACAACAGTGATGAATATGACACGGAAGCTATGACTATGTATATGAAAAATTTTAAAAGTTTTTTCAAGAACCAGATTAGTGAACATGGCAACAATGTCAAGAAGCAAAAACATGCGTATAAGGTGAAAACGTGGGGAGACAGTGAATTAGAAAAAGGGGACTATAATAATAAAGACAAGGAGAATTATATAGCTTTTGTTGCTTCATTGCACTCATACGAGGATTCCGAGTCTAGTGATAATGAGTAAGAAGAAGAAGAGAGTATTGGTGATTTGGAGACCTTGAAGGCCAAGTACGATAATTTATATTCAAGAAGTATCAAGGTCAATAAAATAAACATTAAGTTGATCGAAAAATTGAGGGCTGCTGAAAAAATCAACGGGGATTATGCTAGATATATTTTTACATCTCAAGTTCATGCAAGAGAACTAGACGAGAAGAATGAGTTACTTAACAAGGAGTGTGATGATCTTAAAAGAAAACTTATAATTCTTCAAGATGAAATGCATGTGTGTGTGGAAAATAAAATGCTCATGGAATCAAAAGTGGTCAAGCTGCAAAGTGAACTTGACCATGCCAATGCTACATTCGACAAATTGAATAACGGTTCGCAAGCCCTTAATGATGTGTTGAGTGTTCAAAAGGCGACTTCAAACAAAGAAGAGCTTGGTTATGTAGAGGGTGCATCATCTTCAAAAGTCGGAGGAAAGATTGTCTTTGTCAAGCCAATTAAAAGTGCACCCAATCCTTCAGAGGCAAATAAATCCAAGTCAACCATTCACTAGAACAAATTACACCCTTCCCGACAAAAATCATTTAGTCGCTGAAAATATACCAATTAGCGACTAAAACCATTTAGTCGGCGAATGCGCGCACATTTACCAACCAATCACTATTAGTCGGTAAAACCATACCAATTGGCAACTAAAACATATTTTTAGTCGGTAAAACTATACTAATTGGCGACCACATAAATTTAGTCGCTGAAAGTATACATTTTGTGACCATAATAATGTTATTCACTAAAATATATTTCCCGACTAAAACCTTTTGTCAAAATTTATATGTTTTTGCCGACTAAAGTCTATTTTAGTTGGGGAACGTCAAATTTTTCCAATTTAAAAAATCATTGAAATGCATTTCCCGACTAAATTATTTGATTAGGATTTATAGAGTTTTGCCGACTAAAAATAAATTTAGTCAGGGAATAATAATTTTTTTTCTTTGCAAAAAATTCGAAGAAAGGAAATATTTGTTCCGATTATATTGATCACAATATAACCTTCTCGATCGAAATTGTTCATTTTTTTTTCTTTCTAATCATAAAATACTCCTAAAATTTTGGCTCGATCGGGTTAAGTACGCCTCTTATCGGCACACAAATTCTTAAATAAAAAGAATTTTGATGTCCAATCAAGTGTCTATCCATATTGTGGTTAACTTCATTCTTGGTACGATTGATCGAATTCGTATTACGTCAAAGATAGATGATTTCGATTTCCAAAAAAGACCTTAGACGGGACTCGGTTAGTACACTATAACACGTAAACGTCTCTGAATGCATTAAATGTCTTCTAATCATGTGGTCACCAATATCTAATGATCTTCGATTTTTTGTGAGAATGCTATAATCGGTAAGACGTAAAATCTTAATGGTTCAGATCGAACATTAAAAAATGAGCCAGCAACTACCTTTAAAATCTTATAAATCGATTTATACTTTGTTTCTAAATTAAAGGTCTTGTATTACAGTCTAATGTACAGTAGCCAAACAATCGCAACACAATCATGACAATAGATACCATTCATTTCATTGTACTTCATGTTTTAATCATTCTTGTAAAATTTTGGGTTTATCGGGTTTTTGAAAGCCCCTTGATCGAGACCCAGATTCAATATTAAATGATATTTTACGTCCGATCAAGTATGTAAGGGTAAGAGATTGACTTCATTTTTTGGCAGGAATGATCTAATACCTCTTATGTAAAAGATAGACGGTTTCAATTTTAAAAAAAAATAGTTCAAGCCGCCTTCGAGTTGTGCACTATAGGACTTTAACCTTTTTTGTTTTTATCAGCAACACTTTAAACTCCTAGAGACAAAATATTAATTATGTCTCTTTACATAAATGATTAAAAAATTAAGATCTTTGCATATTTTCAAAATTTTAAACCGTTTGTATATTAAAAATACTCTTAAAAAATTCAGTGTTCTGATTTTCAATCCATTTGAACCGGTGCAAAGTCTTATTTTTCTAATCATTTTATTTTAAAAGGTCTAATTAAATTTCGGCTCTAGGGCCAAGAGAGCCATGGAACCAAATGAAAAGCAGATATTTGAGCTTTGTAGACAAAAATTAATTAATGATCCTTTAGAATTTAAAATAAAAAATAAGTTTTTGAATAGTTCAAAAACAAATTAAAAAATGAAGCACAATTTTTCTAACAAAGTGCAGTCAGAAGTCTCCTTGATGTACTTAAGGAGTATAGAATATATAAAAAAAAGTTTCATACTTGAAACGTATGGGCGTCCAGCCTAGTCGTCAAGCGGCTGGTCAAGGTGATACAAGGTTGGGGTTTCGAAACCTGGGAATGGCACTTTGCAAATTGAAAGGAACAATTGAAAATTCAATCTGACAGTTCCAAATACCACAACGTGCCAGCGTGGACTACCACTTTTTGGTGGTGACGTCACATGGAATTATTATTGGCGACTAAAGTATTTAGTCGGTAATAATGCATACATTCACCGACTAATAGAATTGGTGACAAATTTTTTAGTCGGGAAAAAGTACATTTGGCGACCAAACAGTTAGTCGCTAAAACATTACATTTGCCGACTAAACCATATTTAGTCGGTAATTACATTTGCCGACTCTTATTCCCCGACCAAATTATTTAGTCGGGAAAACCTTTTGGTGACTAAAAAGCGGACATTTGGCGACTAAAACGTTAGTCAGAAATAGTGTAATTTCTTGTAGTGATTGAGGTGAAAAATAACTCTAGCATGTCTAAAAAGCATATTTCTGAAAACGCAAAAGGCAATCGACAACAATGAAGGATTCCACCACCACGCGTGGTGGGGTAAATTTATTTAAGTTTATTCCTATTTGTCATCATTGTGGTGTTAAAGGCCACACTAGACCTCATTGTAGGAAGTTACATGTGCCAAAGTTTTCACACAGACACTTAGCATATTCTCATGGTTATGACGCACATATGCCGACATGACATTTTTGTGGTGTAAAGGGTCACATTCGACCTAATTGCTTTCAACTTCATGGGTACCCCAATGATCTACCCCATTATCAACATGTTAGTAAAAATGGGGGTAAGTATCGGCGCTTTGGTTATGGTTTCGATAGAATGCAACGGCCTAGATATAGGATGACTTCACATGAAAAGAATACGATTGTAAATCCTAATCATTTGTGTAAAACCGTTGAAAAAGTTGAGAAAATCAAGACTAGACATATATGGGTGAGGAAGTTGGACTTAAGACATCGAGCGGATTTGTCCACCAACTCTCTAGATGACACAGACTCATCTGGAGGTGTAGACCTTGCCTTTTGAGGCTTGGTCTCGTTTCCGTAGTCTAGGTTGATTTGCATTGCTTATAATGTTCTTAGAGTTACGGGTTGAGTCATTTATTTAGTTTTATTGCTTTAATTTTTTTTTATTCGTTTCCCTGCTTAATTCATGATTTATAAAGAAAATCCAAAATCATTCATATATTTATTTATTTTTGAAAACTTAATAATCAATAAATATTTTTGGACTAAGCATATTTTTGGAGTGAGTAGTCAGCCATGGGTTTCACATAAATGCACCTTTTTTTTTTTCTCAAATGCATGCGTACTTCTTGTTGATCTCCACTCATGCGCTATATTCAGACATTAGTTGCATCATGCCTTATGACTCTATGATCGCCACATTTATACGTCAGGATTAAAGAGACCATTCAAATTGGAAAGTTGGTTCTCATGTCCATTGGAATGTCTCATTTTGTTTTCTCGATGATTGACCTTTTGGCATCTTGGTTGGATACGGTGTTCTCTTGGTTTTTTTTTTAAAAAAAAAAGAAAAAGAACAAAAATATATAAGAAAGACAAAAGTCTATTTGTGAGATCTTAATGCTTATCCAAGCGTTTATCGAGTACCAGACAATTGGGGTGAAGTACTCTTCCTCTGAGCGTTCATGTCACAAAATGGATAGACTTTGTGAAGGCTTCTGTGTTGGACCACTCGCTTAGTAACTGGGGATTGGGTATGAGGTACTCTTATTCCAAATATTCGTGTCAAACGGCAGTGGGGTAAAAATATAAAAACACATGTATTTCTTTGGATGCATCAATAAAAATTGATATGACAAAATACTCATTGGTTAAGTGTAGGGAGGTATACCCGAACAGCTCCAAGAAACGCCCGAGCACGGTGTGAAGAAAAGGTCAACGCGCTATGGACCAGTGACATGAGAAGTCTTTGGTCCAAATAGTCTGTTCGGCGGCGAGAAAGCCGAAAAGGAGGAGAACTCCTAAAGAAAGGAATGGTCCAAATAATTGATAAAGGACCAGTTACATGAGAAGTGGCTGGTCCAGGCTGTCTGCTCGGCTATGAGGTGGCCGAACAAGGAGAGAAATCTTATCAGATGTTGAAATAGAGTGAACACTTTGGAAGAGTCTAGAAACAGTGGTGTTCCGTTTAAAGTGATATCCCGAGAATATAGGATCTGTAAAAGATACCCAACGGGAATGGGATGTTCGGTTTGTTATGGAAAAGAGTCCTACAAAGATTAAGGAAATAAACTGATAAGGGAACGAGAATCCAAGAGATCCTGGTTTTCCTATACGAGGTAGGAAACCTAGGGCAATATGGATACTTGGGCAGCAAGCATCCATAAATCTATAAATATGAGGTAAACCTAGAGGCAAAAGGTACGCAATACATTGCATTATTCGATTTTTACCTACTGATAATTAGGGTTCCTTTAGTACGAAATACTAACAAAGGCATCGGAGGGCCTTTGCCACGAGAGGCAAAGGTGCACTCACTCCTTGTCTGTTTTGTAGGTCAAGGGTTTCGTTGACGAACTAGGGTTCCGGTCAAGAGGCACGAGAAGCCGTTATAATCTAGTGCTGATCAAAGCACTACTTGAATTTGTCCACCTACATTAAGGGGGAGTTATTTCTAAGCCATGGGATGTCATTCATGTCATCATGCCTGGTTTGACTTCGTGGGAGGAAGGGTGGTTGCCATTCTCATGGAACATGAGAAATCTTGTATCCGAAAATGGTGGTCTTAATATTTCTGACGTGTCACACACTCACTATTATCATAGTCTCATATTGCATGTTATACTTAATTCTAGATTTATTTATGTTTGGAATACATACAAGTTCACTTATGCATTTCAAAAATTGTAGTGTCATTCATTGATTCTCATGGTTGACTGTTCATCTCTGGGATCCCTGTGTTTGTCTTATCCGGATTTTTTTTAACAAACAGAGTATCTTTAGTCCTATATAATTTCCGTTTGTTTTGAGCTCTAACGTAGTGTCTCTTTCAGGCTCACTAGTTACTAGAGCTTTCCTATACTACAATCAACTTCTTTTTGGATATATAGACCAGCGACTGGATCATCCTCATTTTGGACTCACCTCATTTATAAGTTATTCTACATAAGTCTCATTTTTACTAGTACAACATGTGCATGTCCTTCATATAAATATATATTTGCATTTTTACCATGTGTTGGTGGGTGCCCGGTGTAGCAATTAATTTATTTCTGCATATGTTTTCGGGCTCGATGGAGCTTAGCAAGTTTCTATGTGCATATCAGTCTGGTTTAAATCTTTTTTATTCCCACTATGGCTTAATTTGGGTGCTCTATTTATTGGAGGTTTTAAGATTTGGGATATTCTTGTGTACTCTACCTTTGTCATTCCGTGACAAAAAGGGGGAGTAATTTAACAGATTGACTGACTTTTCAATATTTATTAATGCAGCTTCACAGGTTGTGATCAATCTGTTAAGGGATAGGTTGTTATGTATGTTTTGTCATGGAAGTGCCAAAGGGGGAGATTGTAAGGTCACTTTTTTATTTGGCAAATCCCATGACAAAAACACATTGATTTGTATCCCCATTTATCGCGTTGTAATTTATTTATTAGAGTGTTTGTTTAGGAAGTGAAAGAAAATCAAAAATATTATGTAATTGAGTGTGGTAGAGACCGTTTAGGAAACTGGCATGAAATAAAATCAATATCAGGAAAAGGAAAGATTGTCAAGGCAATATGGGATGGTGAAATCACGTGTGTAGGGCAAGATGGAAATGGAAGGAATCAAGGGAATTGTATCAAGAGAATTTCGTGGATATATTAGTTCAATAAGGAAAGGGGATCAAGAAATCAAGGGTACAGAATCATGAAAATGATTATCAGAAACAATGCTCGAGCAACTCCAGAAAAGCTTTAACTAGTGCTCGAGCAACTTGACAGATTTTATCCATCTATATATATGTGGCTCACTTGGGATTTCGAGATTATCGGATATATGAGTGCAGTTGTTCCCTTGCTCCAAAAACTGACAAATACCTAAGGGAGATTTTAGTTTGTCTCATGGAGTAAACATATGATTCATTGATCATCAGACTTTCAGAATAACTCCAAGAGTTCTTTTCAAACTCTGATTCTATTGAGTGATTTGTTCTTCCGGTGGATTCTGGAAGTATCTCGAAAGGCTTGAGCGATTCAAGGCAGCAGGTCAAGCACTAGGTACGGTGAACGAGTGATTCGGCAATCAACCTTGGTCAACCGACGGCGATTCTAGGTTGTAAGTATAGGTTTGTTTGTAACCGTGCAATGAGTTATAGTGCATGATTTTCGTCCCATGGTTTTTTTCCCGTTTAGGGTTTTCCACGTATATCCTAGCGTTCTTTATTTGTTTGCCTTCCATTGATGAGATTGATTTAATTTTCAATTGGTGGGTTAATTAATTAAAGAGGTAAAACATAGCAAATCTATATACCTAGGCGATCTAGGATTTTTCATTAACTTAGGAGTGTGTTAGTATATATATGAGTACCTCAATGGACTAGTTAGGAGTGTGTTAACTCTTTAAAATAATGTCAAAACAACGGCTATAATAAAAAACTTTTACAACGGCTATATCACAACGTCATTTTTCTATAGTGAAGGAAAGGCCAACGGTCATGTTTCTCCCACTCCACATCCCATTTATAAGAATTATGTTCAGAGCATGAAATCCCATTGCCTTCTCTATTTTTGCCTAAATTCTGGCAGCTTCTGCCTTTTTCATTGCATATAATTCTATTATTGATGAATTTAATTATTCGTTCAAGTTCTTCTTCCAGTGAAAGTTCATCCAATGACAATCAAATTACTGTTTCCCGGGCCTATACACAACCAATGCAAAAGATGATGAATTTAGTTGTTCCAATACACATGCTTGCAAAACTCGTACTTCCGATTCGAAGGAGATACATAAAGCGAGATCGAGAGGGAAGCCATCGGCAAATATGGCAAGACTATTTTGCTGTGAATTGTACCTATCAGACAGACTACTTTCGCAGACGATATCGGATGCGACAAGAGTTGTTTCTTCACATTTTGAAGGACGTTGAAGCCTATGATGCATATTTTTGTCTGAAGGAAAGATTGCATTGGACGCTTAGGCTGCTCTCCTATACAAAAGTTGACAGCTGCAATACTCGCTACAACAAAAATGAGTTTTAATAGCTTTATTTTATAACGTTCTTTAAAAAATGCTATATTAGTGTTGCATCTCCGGGTTAAGATAACGTGCACGGAACTGTAGCGAAGCGGAAGATTTTCACAGCGTTCCTTTAAACTCAATTATAGCGTTCACCCAATTAAAAAGGCGCGAGTCTTTTGGCGGTGGGGAATTTTTAGACGCGAAACACTTGGTGGGAAATCCCTTATCTCTCTCCAATTTCGTACATATTGCAATTTCAATTTTAAACCCTAACACACTCTCTATCTCTAAACTAGATGGACAGCCGCTGATTCCCATCCATGGGAAGATATGGTGCCGTGAACTCATCCTCGGAAAACCTCACAAAAACGATCTTCACAACCACTACCGTCTCCTCCTTCGATCTCCACCTCCACGGTGCTGTTGTTGGAAAATCTACACCATTTTCTCGGAGAGAAAGGGCATCACGTTTTGATTTGTGCTCCACCCAAAGGTTCGGTCCTTTCTCCTCTATTTTTCCAACAATCTGATCTAAATGGGTTTGTTCCCATCTCTCTCTCTCTCTCTCTCTCTCTCTCTCTCTCTCTCTCTCTCTCTCTCTCACACACACACACACACACATACCCCGTCGATCTGCCATTAACCATCTGATTGAATCATCGCACTAACTCAACCACGTCGAAATTAGAGTGAAAAGCTTTTGATCATGTACGATTAAGCAAAACCAGCCACAAACCCAGTTGTAGAGTGAGAAGCTTTCGAACATGCACAAACCCAGCGATTTTGACAGTGATTTTCTTAAATATTTAACAGACATCTATGTACGGTTAAGCAATAACAGGGTTGGATTTTGGGGGTTTGTGATTCCGCATTGTTTATTAGAAATTATGAGTTTTTTTTTGGTTCTATGTGCTCTAAATGTTCTATCTTGATTAAATCTCCATTTTATATAAATAGTTTGCAGAGAAAATAGTATAATTTATTTTAAGTTACATGGGCTCCTACCCTACCTTTTGTGAAACAACTATAAAGAAAAACTTTGAAGTGGTCCACTAGTTGTGCTTTAATGGCTGGGTTCTAGTGTCCCTAAATTATTTAAGAGAATATAATATGCTTATTGATGTCGATGCACAAATATTAGTGTATTATTGTAAGTGCATGGATTAACCTTTGTTTCCTTATTAATACCCTGACCTTCATCGTTCTTTTGCTTCTTGATTCCACAGTCAGAGAAGAATACATATTGCACTGATAAAAGTAAACAGCCAGTTCAAAGAGTGCTCAACAGGTTTGATTTGATTTTTGCTAGGATTGGTTGAGTATTTAATTTTTCGTACATGCCTTACTTGTCTACATATGCATTATCTTGACATAGTGCCCAAGAGTGGATAGGTTGGTTGTTCTACAATAGTGCAACTTTAGAAGTCCACTGGAGTTTATATAGTGCGTGTTTGTCTGAAGTTAATTAACTAATTGCTTGTTGGCTTTGTTACGAAGGGCTGCATAATTGCTCTTGTTATAAGGTCTTTGTTGTAGACCAGAAGTTAACTAAATAAGGATATCTAATCTAATTAGTCAAAGAAAGGCTTTTTGGGATGAGGGGACAGAATCATATTCCATATCAAAAGAACCAATAGGCAATGAGATCAGAATTTATCTTTCTTAGCGCTCTGCTCCCTTGTATAGTAAGGGGAACTTTGGAAGCTCCTAAGGCTCCACGCGCTTCGGTGATTCACTCGTATGACCAAATCAAACCTATATATTTAACCAACCTTAACTACCACTTTTCTTTTTTACAACTTCTAATATGAAAACTATGCCATGGCATCATGCCACCCTTCTTTATCTATACTACTCTAGTACATGATAACAGCATGAAACTGAACTAAAGAATTGGTTGAAATTACATAGCTAGTATTGTACAAGGCTAGAGGGCTTTTGGGTTCTTCCAAGTTTGGCACACCAAAGTCTGTCTTTCCACCGTATAAAAGTATGCTTTGTGGCTCGTGCACATGTTCAGTTGGATGTTGACCACCTTTATTAGTAAGCTGCTAATGTAAGGAGACGTGTTCAATATTTTCATCTTCCATTGCCACAGTTTCCTTAGTGGGCAAAAAGTGATGCAGAAAAACCGACTGCCATGATCCAATAATGACGTTTTCTGTCTAAATAATTGCTGCCAATGCTAAGAACAAGCTCCATGGCTGAAATTAAATCCTCAAAGGGGTTGTAACTTGTAAGACATAATTTATGGAATTTATGTAATATACTAACCAACAATTTATCGGTTTCATTTTGTCCGAGCCGCCTTTGAAGCACCACCTATACTATGATACATTAACACAGAGCTTTTGGCATAATTATTGTATTTCCAAGAACGGTAAATGAAAATCAAATATAGTGTAGGACTTCTGACATAATTGTAGTACAAACTAAAAGATAACTAATGAAACTTAGCATCAATGAGGAGGCTTATTGATCATGTCTTCAGCTAGTGGGCTACATCAGTCTCCCTTAGTTGTAGAAAACTCATCCTTGATTCACATCTTGACTATTAACATTGCCACTAATTCCATGCTCGAGTTTCACTTGGATTTTCCTTAACCACATATACTGTCGTGAAGTTTCCAATAGGATAAGCACATGGTAGGAATGTGAAGTACTTGGTGAGAACTGCAACCCTTTCATGCTTAATAACTGCAACCCTTGAAGCAGGAACACGTCGGAGGTCATATGCCAGTGTTAGCCACTTGCCACTCTGTTTGGACACGTGTCCAACACTCAAATCAAGTGTACATTTGTTGTTCTTTTCTTTTTTATATGGACACTCATGAGGCACTCTAGAACATGGTCGGGACACATTAGAAAACTTTCAGGACACCTATGTACACTTATGGAACATGTTGAGGTGTCAAATGAAATAGTAGGCTCTAGTTAAGGTTTCGAGAAGTCTTCTTCTCGTGAGATAGATGATGGTTGATATAATAGACAAGTGAAGAGGGAACGCTGTTTATTGGAACACTTTTTATTAGAATCTTTTATTTATTTATAATAGAGCATGTCAAAATGTCGTGTTGACTTATTGACGGACAAATACTACACAAAGGACCATTAAATGAAACATGAGCATATACGGAGAGGCTTATTGGCCGAGCCTTTAATCATAGCTGGCTGCGAACTTCGAAAAGCAACTATTGACATCAACTACACTTGGTGTTCCTACTCAAATTTGTTGTACGCATATAATTGTCTTGATTTATCGATTTTGAATAAAGTAGCATTATTTGCACTTGTAAGGATGGGTAACACATTGTTAATCCATTGAGGTATCTTGGCAACAATATAATGGTTACATTTACATGGTTACATCTCTGACCTAGGTACTGGAACCTCCTTAGGTTTTAACACTAAATATATTTGCCTGCTGGGGAAAAGGGGTGGCAGTAAAGTAGTGGGAATGGTTCTTTGTCAATCAATTGTCTTTGACTTACGTCCAAAAGCCTTTCTCCTTGAGGGAAATCTCTTTCTACTAGTATGTGTGTATATCCCTCATGTTCAATCCTTGAGATGAAATGAATTACCGATTCCCTTTCTTGGTATAAGACTCATAATTATGTGGTATTTACCAATAGTACATGGTATGATTCTTTCATATTTTATTTGATAAGCAATTCTTGTGGTTCTTTCACTGATATATATGTTTTTTGGGATTCTTTCCCATATTCACTTGCCAGATTAGAAGACATTGAACAATGTTATGTTCCATCCAATACCCACTTGTTACTTAATACATTTAACGGAACACTATATCAGGAAACTTACAACTGGAAAGTGAATGGTGCAATGAAGAACACCTAGTTATGGCAAATGGCAACCATAAAGATATGTGTCCTCAGTTTGAACATTTTATATGGAAATACCTTCAGTGGTATTTTTTTCCCTAGGAGTTGAACTTCAAGCTTCAGAATGTGGACATTTGAAGTCTAAAAGAGTGAAACTTGCTAGAAGTTAAAAGTTTTCCTTAGCACCTATAAGATTTTTTTTCCAACTCTTGTGACGTATGAACAATTGAATCTTTTTTTTTTCCTAATAAACCTTTCCGATTATGTTGAATGTTTTAGATCGAGAATATAGGTTGGATTTGTTTATATTCTACTGGTCTACTGCTCTCTCAATGATATTGATGCTATTTGGGTTTATGAGCTCTATAAAGAATTTTATGGGGTAATTTGTAGGATTTTTTGTTGGCATCGTTCGCGGTTAATGTTCCAAGATGAATGGACTTACCCTATCTTATAAGAGGAGATATTCCATCTTCTCCACATGTCTTATATGGCTTATTATGCTGATTAGTACCTCTAAGTATATGTGCAATTAATGATATAACTCTATGTGTTACTGGTTCAATATATTACATGTATGATTGTGTGATATCAGGAAACAAGCTTGGTGTTGTTAAGATGGTGGACAAAGATTGGGTACATTTGAATAGGTAATAGAAAATACTTTTTTAGAGTCTTAGACAACTATAGATAACTAGTTACGTATTCTTAAAATATTTAACACACTTAGCTTGTACATTTGTAGATGCACTGACGAGTATATGAATGCAGCATTGAACTTTGTGGAGATGGCTAATCAAAACGCAGGATATTTAGGAAAGATTCTATGCCCTTGCAAACATTGTCAGAATTTGAGTCACCATCGTGTTGATGATGTTTATGAACACTTGGTCATAAATGGAATGGATCCTACATACACAACTTGGTTTCATCATGGGGAGGAGCCAAGTGCTGCACAAAAACCGAATGAAGCGGAAACGTCTGATGCTCATAACTTATACAGTGCGACTTATGCACGAGATGCAGACCATCTTGAACCACTTGACGAAGCTAAAGATGAGGTCTTTGCAAAAGCATTAGGGGATGCAGAAACTCCATTATACCCTAGTTGTGAAAACTATACGAAGTTGTCAGCAATTGTCACTTTGTACAAGATCAAAGCTGAAAGTGAATGGACACATGAGAGTTTCACTATTCTGTTGGGGAAACTTCATGATATGTTCCCCAAGGACAATTCACTGCTATGCTCTGTTCGTGAAGTTAGAAAGTTCCTTAAAACATTTGAATTGGGTTACGAGAAAATTCATGCTTGTGTGAAGGATTGTTGTTTATTCAGGAAAGAGAACGCAGAATTGGAGAATTGTCCAAAATGTGGTTGTTCAAGATGGAAGGTAGACGTACGCACAAAGAAAATAAAAAAAGGGGTTCCTGCCAAAGTGTTGAGATATTTTTCAATAATTCCAAGGTTTCAGAACATGTATAGGTCATTGGAAGTAGCTAAAGTTTTGACATGGCACTCTACTCATAGAAGCAGTGATGCCAAGATGCGACACCCGGTAGATTCACCAACTTGGAAAACAATCGATGATAAGTGGCCATCTTTCTCAGCAGACCCACGGAATCTAAGACTTGATCTTGCTACTGATGGTTTCAATCCATTTCGGAATTTGAGTTCTACGTATAGTTGTTGGCCCGTTATGTTGGTTATGTACAACTTGCCACCTTGGTTATGGATGAAAAAGGAAAATGTTTTGTTGACACTTTTGATCCTAGGACCTAAGCAACCGGGTAATGATATTGATGTATATCTACGACCTCTTATAGAAGACCTACAAATTTTGTGGACCAACGGAGCACCTGTCTATGATAGGTTCACTAACTCTACATTCAATTTGAGGGCAATTTTGATGTGGACAATGCATGATTTTCCAGCATATGGAAATGTTGCCGGGTGTACGACAAAGGGTAAATTTGCTTGTCCTATTTGTGGTGAAAATACACGTTTTCTATGGCTAAAATTCAGTAGGAAAACTGTATATTTGTGCCATAGGTGCTTTCTTCCACCATCTCACCCCTTTCGGAAGAAAAAATCATGGTTTGATGGAAAGGAAGAAAAGGGGAAAAAACCTAGAATCATGACTGGCAAACAAATTTCAGAAACCCTAAAAGATATGAAGAATGACAGGGGGAAAGGTGGAGAAGGAAATAAAAAACGAAAGCGGGATAGTGAAGATAAACAAAGGTGGAAAAAGAGGTCAATCTTTTTTGATTTATCATATTTTGAGGTAAGTGTTATCAACCGGCATTTTGATCAATCTATATCTTATATTTACATATATTGATCTTATTATAGTTTATGACTGTTTCTCTACTATTCTTTGTAGGAATTGCTAGTACGAAATAACTTGGATGTCATGCATATCATTAAAAATATTATTGAGAGCCTTATTGGTACGTTGTTGGCTATTAACGAAAAATCCAAGGATGGTTTAAATGCTCGCAAGGATATGCAAGATTTAGAAATAAAACACGACTTGCATCCGCAAGATCGAGGGTCTAGGACATATCTTCCTCCAGCTTCCTATACACTTTCCAAGGATGAGAAGCGAATATTTTGCAAGAGGTTGTTTGACTTAAAAGTACCTGATGGGTATAGTTCAAATATTGGGAATTGCGTATCAATGGATGAATTGAAGGTCACGGGTCTCAAATCTCATGACTGTCATGTGCTAATGCTTCAGTTGTTGCCTGTAGCGTTAAAGGGGTTACTACCAACAGGACTGAGAAATGCAATACTTCACCTTTGTGCATTCTTCAATAGATTGTGTCAAAGAGTTATTGATCAAGAAGAAATGGCATCCATTGAGGATGAGGTGGTTGAAACGTTATGCATGCTTGAGAGGTTCTTTCCACCTTCGTTCTTTGATATCATGGTGCACTTAACAATTCACTTAGGACGAGAAGCACGACTTTGTGGGCCAGTCCAATATCGTTGGATGTACCTTTTTGAGAGGTGAACCTTTTTTGTTATTTTTTTTAATGCATCATCTATGGTTCCGTCCATCATCTATGATTGTATAATGTCAATGTACTTTCTTCATGATTAGACATATGAAGATATACAAACGAAGTGTTGGGAATCATGCACGACCTGAAGGTTGTACAGCTGAACGCTACCTCGTAGAAGAGTGCATAACATTTTGCAGCCGACACATGAAATCTGTGGAAACAAACAATAGGGGACCTCGCAATCAAGATTTTGAGAACGATGTAATTCTTGAAGGTCGTCCAATATCAGCTGCCACATCCATCACATTGACTGATGAAGTTTTAGAAAGTGCACATCGTTACGTGTTATTCAATACAGCCATAGTGGAACCTTATTTGGAGTAAGCTTGATGAAATTTTGCTTGCAAAATTCATAAATTCTCATACACATGTGAATCACTTACTCATTCTTTCTTTTTCTATTAGGATGCATATAGAGGAGTTAAAGAATTCGGATGCTAGTCTTGGTCTTCAAAAAAATAAAAGTTTACTTTTGAAGAGGCACGCCGACAACTTTTCAAAATGGTTGTGGGAAAAGGTTACCACTTATTTTGTTTGAGGTTTATCAAATTTAATATTGTAATCAGTATAGTATTAATTGGGTTGCATATACTTGAACAGATTCAGATAAAAGCATGCACAAATAATGAATTGGAGATACTACAATGGCTTGCTAATGGTCCTAGGAAGCATGCTATGAGTTATACGGGTTATATCATCAATGGGCAGCGGTTCCACACAAAGGAAGCTGAGAAATCAACCCAAAATAGTGGTGTTTCCATTGACGCGACAACTCTGTGTAGATCAAGTGTGAAGGACAATGCACAAGTTGTTGATGTAGTTTCATACTACGGGGTGATAAAGGATATAATTTTGTTAGATTATCACACATTTCAACTACCAATGTTCAAGTGTGACTGGGCAAACATTGGTCTTGGTGTTAGGATGGAAGATGGTTTTACACTTGTTAACCTACACCAAAGTCAGACCCAATATGACAAAGATCCATTTATCCTTGCATCCCAAGCAAGGCAAGTTTTTTATTCAAGGGAAACCGAATCTTCGAATTGGTATGTTGTACTAAAGGAACCTCCTAGGGAATTTTATGACTTGGAAATGTACGAAGATACTATGGATACAGCTTCTAGGCTGCAAAATGTTTCAGCCCTTGGTATGAATGATGACGATGATGATGGAAGGATAACTAACGTTAGAGGAGATTATGAGATTACATGGATTGAGGATTTCTAGTGATCGCGCCTTGTAACTTTTGGTTTTTCTTTTTTGGTTTGTATCTTGCTAGGATCTTTGTTGGTTTGTAACTTTTGGTATGTTGTACTAAAGGCACCTCCTAGGATCTTTTGATTTGTCTTTTTTGGCTCATATCCTGTATAAGCAGCATCACCTCCTTCACGAACGAAGTAGCTATTTGGATCACCATTAAGGGTTCGAGGCTTTCCCGTGCTTTTCCCCATGTTTAGCATCCTTGGTAGGGGCAACATACCCCAAACCAAAACAGCCATTATTGAAGGGAAAAGTAGGGAACTCTGTGATCCCCTATTGGTTGATTCCCAGTCCCAAGCCAGGCACGTATGACATCCTCCTTGTGGGCAGCGTGCCCTTCGGAATTTCCGGATTCCGAGACGCAAGAGCCCAGATCAAGGGAGCGCGAGCGGGGAAGCAAGCGCTCGCAAAATACGGAGTCGCCACTCGGGTTTTGAAGGTCCGACACCCAAGGAACCGTATTTCGAAGCACTCGTCGCACTGTTTGATTTGAAAAAGTTAAAGAACCAGTCCGTCATAACCATATCTGGGTTCGGGAGCCAGGTTACGAGAGGGGAAGGGTTTTATGACACCCCTCTCGCCCGATCCGAAGATTGGTCTCTACTTAGGCATTTGCGAAAATGTTTGTTTGCGATTCTGTTTGATTAATCAATTTTTAGCCAATTAGGGTGGGGGAACATTTAATCGGGGATTAAAACTGTAACAGTTTGCAGGAAGTGATAAGATATGGCATGGATTGGCGAGATGACAAGTAATAAATGGAATAAAGTTCAAAACATCGATCATACATCAAGACAGTGCTGTGTATGATTTTGGCACGAACAAATGGACAGCTTGCATGCGTGAAACCATCTACATGCAAGCCAACCATCGCGCGACACTCCCATACACTCGCGCGAGTATTGATGCTTCACCAATGGTTTGAATTTCACCCCCTTCTGGGCTCTGGAAGGACCAGTGCTCACCCAGGTGCAAACCAAGCAGTTTATAAGTACTTGAAAGTAAACAATATTACAACAAGCAGATGGAAATATTGTGAAAGCACGACCCCTAAACAGTGGGGGTATCTAAACAGAGGCCAAGGCCAAGCTGCTCATGCAAGGGCAGTCCCTGGAAAACCCAGAACCATCGCGCGACAGAGTGATACAGGCGCGCGATTGTTCAGACTGGACTTCCAGGAATTGCTTTGCATACTCAGGGCTTTGAGACATGTTCAAGAGCATCCCAAGAGCATTCCGAACCAAGGGAAGTTATGAACTAAGCTAAACTATGATTTTTAACATATAAAGCAGTGAGCTAATACTTTTTAAAAGACTTGAAAATGACTATGAACACAACAAGAAACTTAAAGACCAGCATCCCTTCCCCACGTGGTCCAATCTCACGCAGACAGAACTGTCGCGCGAGTATGTGGGACCATTGTGCGAGGGTGTTCCTGGTAACGGCTCTTGAAACCTTGCTAGCTTTAGGGCCAGAACTGGTATTGATTACCAGCCTTGACCCTGCCAGCCCCCCTCAGGGGTTCGAACAGTGAGCAGAAAGGTATTATACCTTTGCTTGAGTGTCTTGGAGATGGCTTGAATGAGGTGGTGAGGCTTGGAAGGCGATTATGTGGAAGTGAGTGTGGTATGGGATGTTTGTGCTTGAGTTTTCCTTCTTCTTTCTTGGAGAGAAAATGGTAACCCTTTGAAATGAAGCATGGGGGGGGGGGGGGTGGTTTATAGAAGAATGGGTTGGTTGGTGGCTAGCCAAGGCCATGTAACCAGCCAATAGCTCTGGTCACAATTGCTTGGTGGAGAAGTGGGGTGGCAAAGGTGATGGGAGAATGGGGGGTGAGGTGGTGCAAGGGGAGCCCCCCAGAACGCTGTTCAGCCGACGAAAACGGGGTCACATAGGCCTGTAGCCCCCTGACTACCACGCAATCCGGGTGAAAATGACAGGTGTTGACCATCGCGCGAGACAGTGAGAGCATCGCGCGAGGGTCCAGCCAACCCCGCGAGGGTCAATAGTCAAAGCTTTGACTTTGACCACCACCTGGCAAATGGACCATCGCGCGAGGATCCCAGTGTGTCGCGCGACTGTCAAACCCAAGGTCCAGGTTTTGATTCAAGGGTTTTAGGGCTAAGGATGGGTTCTGCGTACAACAAACTCAAGCCATCCCAAGTTCTCGAGACTGTTTTCGACCTGATTCATCATCGGGGAATCAAGAAACCGAAGAACAAAGTAAAACGTTCGGGAAGTCAGATCGGGGTGTCTACAGTAGTCCCTCTTTGACGGCACGCGGAGCACCATTGGCTGGTACGGGTAACGTCAAAGATTTCTAGACACCCATCCAATCCACCCAAAAGCCGATTTAAACGAAAAGTGCAAGCAAGTATATACAAATACCGTGCACCAACGGATCGGTGAGCAGATTGATTGCTGATCCGAATTTGGACGGATAGATCGTCGTTGATTGATAATCGGACGGATAGATCGTCGCTGATTTGATAATCGGACGGATGGATCGTCGCTGATCTGATAATTGGACGGATGGATCGTCGCTGATTGATAATTGGACGGATGGATCGTCGTTGATTTGAATTTGGACGGATGGATCGTCGCTGACTTGATAACCGGACGGATGGATCGTCGCTGATTGATAATTGGACGGATGGATCGTCGTTGATTTGAATTTGGACGGATGGATCGTCGCTGACTTGATAACCGGACGGATGGATCGTCCCTGATTGATAATTGGACGGATGGATCGTCGTTGATTTGAATTTGGACGGATGGATCGTCGCTGATTGATAATTGGACGGATGGATCGTCGTTGATTTGAATTTGGACGGATGGATCGTCGCTATTTGAATTTGGACAGATGGATCGTCGCTGACTTGATAACTGGACGGATGGATCGTCGCTGATTGATAATTGGACGGATGGATCGTCGCTGATTGATAATTGGACGAATGGATCGTCGTTGATTTGAATTTGAACGGATGGATCGTCACTGACTTGATAACCGGACGGATGGATCGTCGCTGATTGATAATTGGACTTTACACGGGCAGACCACTGCTGGGGATATAAACGCGCCTCGGATTTTAAAAGCCATCAACTCACAATAAACATCAAAATTGTTGCAGCGCCTAAGTGAGAACCTATGGGCTCTTAAGGGTGGATAAGCATGATTGGGCCTGTCCAGAAGCTGCATTGGACCTGGAGGCCCAACCAAACCATCGCGCGACATAGTCACTCCATCGCGCGAGGGTTACCTGTTCAGGCCTGGGTCTGCTTTCTTCCATACAATCGATGGGGACGTTCTGAAAACCGCTCACAGCAGTTTCAAACTCCCTCTAACACTATTCTCTCTCAAACTCTCCCTCTCCAACCCTTGATTTCGTCTCCAAACCAAGTAAAACCAGACACGTACCAATATCCATGGCGGATCATAGCGATATCCGGGGTAGTGAACAAGTGGTTGATCGTCCGGAGGACGAGGGAGGACCAATGGAGGTCGAAACAGAGAATCGACCGCAAGTGAGGGCTGTCGCGGATACCGGTGCAGAGGTTACGGGTGGCGGTGATGGCGAATGGGGCCGCATGCAGGAGGCTAGTGGAGGCATTGAGCATCGCGCGACGGTGTCAGAGGGTCATGCGACAGAGGGAGTCGGGGCCGCGAGTACTGGAATCGAGCAACTGGACCCGAGTGTGGCCGTGAGTGGTTCAGTGGTGGTTGGTAGTGGTTTTGGTAGAGATACCGGCAGCAGTGGCGCCGGTGGTGATGGCGTTGGTGGTGATGGCACTGGGCCGAGCGAGACCCCGCCGAGGGACCCGGCGAAGGGCAAGGGCATGGCGGCAGAGGAGGAGGAGACCACGAGGGTTCCTGAGGAGGAGGTACTGTTTCGGCCGGGAGCCATGTCATCGGGCCACAGGCCGATCATGAGCAGGATCTTGCGGAGTTCCTGAGTGACGAGAGATTAGTCCGGCTTCTGGAAGAGGATCCCATGATTGGGGCTGCCGTGTTAGAGGCTCGAGAGGAGCGAGAGCGGGTGATAGCCGCTTCAGAGGCTACGGCGAGGGCAGAGAGGGCGAGGGCCGCTGAGGAGGAGGCTCTGAGAGATGCAGAGGCCGAGGAGCGAATTAGAGCCAGGGGACATGGGCCCAGGGTGACAGCGGTGTCGGAGGCAGAGGGTTTGACTCGTGCTCCATATTCAGCAGAGGGATACAAGCCACCGGTTCCACACCTGTTTGTACCATCAGGTCTTGCGGCGTACAGGCCACGGCAAGCGGAGTATGACCCCGAGCTTGCTCTGAGAGACCCCGATACCCACATTTCGAGCAGCTGGGCTGAGGTAAATTTCTGAAATTCCTTCATTTCCTTTCGTGATTGCAAATTCAATACAATGCATATGCTTACATACCGAAAAACGTAGGATAATCCTTTGAAGTAGATTCGAATAGTGACACTATAGTTTCACGTTGAATGCCATGCATGAGACATAATAACTTGAACCAACCATCTACTGCCAAGTTGTATTGATTACCTAGAACTTGAGAATGAAAGCTTCACATGCTGATATATCCCCTATTGCTTGTTTCTGTGTCTAATGCAGGAGAGAGCGAGACAGAGAGACATCCGAAGTTTTGGGGGCGCCTGCAGCTCCTTGGCGTTGTACCAGGGTTTGCCTGAGAGGGTGAGGCAGTTGGTGGACGAGGCAAGCTTCAGGGAGTTCATACACACCCTTACTCTGGCCAGAAATGACCATGCGGTCTTGGTTGCACTCGCAGAGAGGTGGAGGGATACCACCAACACCTTCCACCTGCCGCTCAGGGAGATGACGGTGACGCCTACTGACTTTGCGGCGATTACTGGTTTGAGGGTTGGAGGCGACCCTATCCCATTTGACTCGGGCATTCAGGAGGACGAGGCGGCCCTGGAGTGGTTCTTGGGAGAGGTGCCCAAGGTTGAGGAGGGGATGGCAAGATACGGACAGTTCACAAGATACCTTGCAAAGGAGGTGGCGACTGAGCAAGAGGCGGAGCAGATGGCCCGGGCGTACTTGCTGTATCTCTTTGGTGCTACCTTGTACCCGAACAGGCGTAGTAAGGTTCACCTATCGTACCTGCCTGCACTGAGAGACCTGAGGACGGCCTCGCGCTTTGACTGGGGAGGAGCTGCGCTTGGCGCAGCTTATGGCTTTGTAGGGGACTCGTCGAGGACTGAGATGAGCACTGCTGGCTACTGGCGGATTTGAGAGGTATGATTATAATTGAGTAAAGCACATTTCTAATATGCACTTATTTATTTGAATACATGAACTGCTCAAAAATATTCCTGCATTGTACTAATGATTTGAACTTTGATAACTGTGCAACTCTGGGCCTATGAGGTTTTGAACATGTGCCGTCCAGTGACGAAGAGCCTGGACTTGGGGATCCTCCCGCGTGCTCATATCTGGAGCAAGAAGAACATGGGAGAGAAAAGAGGGAGAGGTGACCTGAACGGCTTCAGGATATACCTAGATGAGCTTCGACCCTCACAGGTATGTCATGACTTTATCAAATAAAAATATGCATCCCTTTTTATTGCTTTAATGCTGTCGCTGACTGGCGCTTGCATTGCTTGCTTGTGCAGGTAGAGTGGGATCCTTGGAGAGTGGTAGAGCCAGAGCCTGAATACTTGGCCAGGAGCAGGGCTGTGACGGCGAGCAGAGTGCTGCTGGAGTCGGCTTTCGGTTGGCAGTGGTACTTGGGTGACCGAGTGACAAGCCAATCACTTGGCCACGCAGGGTTCCAGGTGCCCGGACCGCTTCCACCACGGGCCTCACACACAGGGGAGTACACGTTGGCCGAGCTAGAGATCTTCACGCGGCCTGACACCGACTTGACACGCTACCTGCATCCCGGCATGGACTATGCAGTCTACCAGAGGGAGAGTTTGGCGGGCCCACTGAGAGTACGAGAGTTCAGGGAGGTCCGGAGTCAGGCCCGTGGAGCTGCTGAGGAGAGGAGAGCCATCACTGTGAGGCAGAGCAGTGGTGAGAGTCGCGCGAGGCGGGGTCCGAGTGGACTTGTGAGAGGTGGGCCACCAGAGTTGACATGGCATATAGCAGTGGTGAACTCTCAGGGCAACCCGGCCGAGCTACACCTAGTTCCTGCCTGAGTTGAGCCAGCGCCTGTCACTGTGCCGGTAAGACATTGTATCCTTTATTATTGCACTTCCATAAAATCTTGAAACATTGTTCCATTGCTCATATTCAAATTATTCTTGCAGGTGCCCAATGAGTGGGCGAACGAGGCCGTTCGGCGTATGCTTGCACTGGAGAACGTGATAAGGCGGGCGGCGAGTGGCCTGCCTTTGGACTTGCGCTATCCATCACCGGCAGCTCAGAGATCTCAGGTATATCCTTCAGAGAAACGATACATTCCTGCATTCGATACTTGACATATGCATGCTTTGCTCGATACATAGTATACTATAATTGCCGTCAACTTTGAAATTGATTGTACCTGCTTGCAAACATATAATGCATAAAATGTATACTAAATGTGCAAAATTTTACAATGCAGACACAGGGACGGGCGGCTCCTAGGAGGAAAAGCGCGAGAGAGCCTCCACAAAAGAAGCTAGCAACTAGGATTCCTGCTCCTCCACCTACTACTAGACCACAGACACGGGGCGTACAGCCACCTGTTGCGAGTGAGGAGGCGGCGCGAGAGGCCGTGGCGCGCGCCGAGGAGAGGTATCAATTGAAGATGCGCCAAAGGCCCTCGCAAGACGAGCCGGTCCGCAAGAAGCAGCTGATCCTGCCCGAGGATTCTGAGGAAGAAGAGGAAGAGGAGGGAGAAGAAGAAGACGAGGAGGCGCCTGACAGCAGCGGTTCTGACGACTCAGCAGACGATCCTGGTTTTAAACTGGATCCTAAAGAGAGAGACGACGACGACGACGACGGAGATGGTGATTGGTTCGGAGAGCGCTGAGGGCTACTAAGAAGCCTCATTTCTCTTTCCACATCTTTGATTTTTGCTTTTTGGGCCTGCGCGCCCGCGTAGATAGATGGAAGGCCGGAGTGCCTTAGTTGATACTTGATACATGTTTTGGGGGCCTGTGTGCCTTTTTGACTTGATGGGCGAGTGTGCCCGCGTTGACATGATGACTTTGAGCGGCCGAAGCGGCGCGCGCACAATATTCCTCTTTACTTTGACATAAGTAGATCATGGTTTAGCTATAAAATTTGCATTTTCAGTTTATTTTACTCTTGTAATGAACTTAGAATAAATAAACGCTTGCCACTAATACCATGCTTGCATTGACAATGTACCGAGACTGCTCACAAACGCATACGTACGCATAGACAGAACTAACTCAGAGGAAAAACGAAAATGTACCCCAGGATACGGTCAGGATATGAGGATACGAGGGAATGAAATATTGGACATTCACAAGTCAAAACCTAAAATACCCCAACTTGGATAAAAGAGGTGCTTCCGTGAGGTCATGTATATACAGATTGACCTACGAGAGCCGACGGATTCGAGAACCACCTCCCGAAACGCAAAATTGCCTAAAAACCTTACGAAGGACACAAAAGGGACACGAGATGGAAAAACATGACTCTATTATGTCCCGGACTGAAACCGACACCTCTGTACAGTCATATTAGGCCGCTATGACCTGTACGGCCTGAGAGAAAAGGACACGAACCTTCGGACCGAGTTTCGAACTCCCGAAATGCTCATTTGGCTTTGAAACGAGCCACTGAGGGTTCAAAAACCTCATTAAACGCAATATCTCGAATCCGATGCTTGGATATAGTTGCATGTGCTCATAGTGACTTGCCAGAACCATAAAAGTTACAAAAGTACCCTTGGAACAGGAAGCGACCAAAATTGGACAGTAGCTGGTGCAATCTGTCAAAATGCAGGCTGAACCGTCGCGCGAGGGGGTGAGTATGTCGCGCGATGTAATGGATTTTTTCACTCGCGCGATGGAATGAGATCATCGCACGATGGTTGGGCCATGCCAGGCCACCTTTATTTGACCATTTTAGATTTTTAGGACGACCAAGCCTTGTCATCACCCTTTAACTGCTCAGAGTACTTCAGGGGGGGGGGGGGCAGTGCAGAGATGCCTTCACTTTGGAGAAGAGAATGCCACGTTGCATGGATATTTGCACTGGGAAAGGAGAACATTTCACGTATTCTGTCTATAAAGAGGCCAATGCTTTGCTGATGAAAGGTATTCCTCCCACAGTTTGAGAATCCCACGAGAAGCAGAATGGTAAATAACCTTCCGGCCTTGATTAGCCCATGGCTTTCGGCTTTTGTTGCTGGAGATTGGCTGTCATTCCGGTTTCACAGGCTGGCTGCATTCCGTTTCCTCCGTAATGTGAGGGTCCGTCCTGAGTTTCTGAGGGCAGCCCTACAATTCTGGGACCCAGAGGTTCACGTGTTCAGGTTTGGGGTTAACGAGCTGTGCCCAACCTTGGAGGAATTCCAAGCATACCTCCAAGGAGTCGCCTCGAGCGTGATTGTCGTGCTGCCTTATAGGAAAAGCATGCCAAAGCTCTTACAGTCAAGTCTTGGCATCACCCGGGGAGCGGCCGAAAGTTTGCTAACCGGAGGGCAGATCAACATCATGCGCCTAATGGAGTGGTATGGGCCAGAAGGAGACGTAGAGAATATAGCCGTGCAGGCTCGACATCGATTTGCCCTGGCAATCGGCGTGCTGGCCGCTTATTTACTGGTATCTCCAAATGGGCAAGTCAACCCCATGCTGGTGAGCGTCGCCGCTCAAATGGGTGCCCGAAGAAATGTGGTACCACTGGTTCTGGCGGAGACACTCATAGGTTTGGATTTGGTTTCTTCCGGCCAAACAGACGTGTTCGACGGTAGTCCACTATTACTGCAGGTTAGCTTAGCTCTCACTCAGCTCACCTTTTTCCGGCTTTCACACGTTCTGTTTTTACCTCATCTCTCAGCTAAGGCTATATCGAAGTTCCTCACTTGTCTTTTCTCTCGAGCTTTATGTAACTTCTCACTTGTTTTTCCACTCATGCAGCTCTGGTTATCCGACAAATTGGGATTGCTTACAGCACCGGAAGCAAGCTGGCCTCATTTGCCCGGCCGAATGCATCAGCGGGGTATGATCTATCCGGAAATGTCTGTGCATCAATGGCGCACATTTATGAGAGAAATGCTACCGAACGAGATCACATGGCGGCACGAAGCCTTAAACATTCTAGACATGGCCTTGAGTTCTGCAGGTTTCGAGAGAGTAGTGATAGCTGGGCTGACCGCGTTCACGTTCTACATCCCCGGACGCATCCTTCGTCAGCTAGGAATGAGCCAAGGACTCCACCGAGCTGGGACTGAAGATTTCCAAGTCCCTGCTTTCACTGCCCGAAATCTGAGAGGATATGAGCACAACTGGGGCCTGCGGCAACTTGGAGGAGCTGACCCAGACTTCAGTACGGAACTTACGCACCAATATCAAATATGGCTAAGAAGGGAAATCGCAAGCAGGCAAAACAACAACTGACTTCTGACGTACCCTGATGATCTAGAATAAACCGTGAGCCGGTTAAGGCCTCGAGCACTTTATTCTGTTTTCATGCTTTACTCTTTTTAAGACTGCTCAGCCTGTGTAATAGAAGTTATAATTTGAATAAAAATGAAAGTTTGAGGATTTTCCCCTTTTGATTCGAGTGTTGAACCGCCGTGTCACCCAAGTATCAAGTCAACTTCTGGTAACAGAAAAATCGTGGATCAAGTTGATGGATTGTGACCGAATCTCACAGAGAGATTGCCTACGTATCCCTTTTCAGGAAATCAGGTCAGCACGTAGTTCAGGCTAGGGTTCACTCGAGTATTTTAGCTCTCCTTTTACGCTCTAAATTTTGCCTAGTGCTGCCACTTCGGGTTTTCAGCCTAGCGAGCTTTGATTGATGCCTATTTATTTTTGCCTAAACCGCCTTCTCAGGTTTTCGGTCTAGCAGGCTTGCTCTAACTTTTGCTTGGAACCGCCCACCCTTGTGGTTTTCGGCCCAACGAGCTTCTCTCAGGGATAGTATCGTTTGAGTTGATCCAGGTTAACCAGAGAACTGAATTCGTTGCCGTCGAGATCGATGAGCTGGGCCGCTCCCCCAGAAAGGATGGTCTTGATGATGTAAGGTCCGGAACGCTTGGGTCGAAATTTACCGCGGGGGTCAAAAACTGGTGCCCGAATCTCTTTTGTGACCATGTCTCCTTCGACCAAGTCTCTAGACTTCACCTTTTTGTTGAATGCCCGGGCGATTCTCTGCTGATACCCCTGAACATGATACAAAGCCCGGAGCCTCCTCTCATCAAAAAGCACGAGTTCAACAAATCTCCCACTGAGCCATTCAGATTCCGAGAGTTTCGATTCCACCATGATTCTCAAAGATGGTACCTCAAGCTCTATAGGGAGAACTGCTTCCATCCCGTAGACCAAAGAATAGGGGGTTGCCCCCGTTGATGTTCGAATTGACGTTCGATAACCCCAAAGAGCTAACGGCAGTTGCTCATGCCAGTCCCTGGCGGACTCTGCAGACTTCTTGATGATTGTCTCGACATTTTTGTTGGCCGCTTCAACCGCTCCATTTGTTTGGGGACGATAGACTGTTGAGTGATGGATTTGGACCTTGAATTCTTCGAAGAGTTCCAAGACCCTGCCTTTGAAATGACTCCCATTATCTGATACGAACGCTTGCGGAACCCCATATCGGTAGATGATGTTTTTCCTAATGAAGTGAGCGACTTGAACCGTCGTTAGGGTTTTATAAGATTCGGCCTCCACCCATTTGGTAAAATAATCTATGGCCACGAGGATAAACCTATGACCATTTGACGCGGATGGTCTGACCATGCCGATGACGTCGATGCCCCATATGGAGAAAGGCCAAGGCGAAGCCATGCCAAATAGGTTAGAGGGTGGAACATGCATTAGATTAGCATGAATTTGGCATTTGTGACATCGCCGCACGTAATCCACACACTGAGATTCCATAGTAGACCAGAAGTAGCCTTGGCGCAAGATTTTCCTAGCGAGCATGACACCACTCATATGAGGGCCGCAGACCCCCTCGTGGATTTCTTCCATGATTCTGACGGCCTTGGTCCCGTCGACACAGAGCTTATGCATTCCGCAATGAGACCTCCTATATAACTTTCCCCCACAAATGATGTACTGGGCAGCTATCCTCCGTAACGCAGTCTGATCCTTTTTAGAGGCCTCAGCCGGATACGTGCCATTCTCGACGAAGTTCCATATGTCATGGTACCAGGGTAGGCCATCATCGACATCATCGATGGCGTTGATATATTGATAAGCGGGGCGGTCCCGCTGTTCAATTAAGATTGGGCGAAGTTTGACCCCGAAGGGTAGTTCGACCATGGAAGCCAAGGTCGCGAGTGCATCGGCAAACCGGTTCTTCAAACGGGTGATGTGGGTGAAAGTCACTTTGTTAAAGCGGGGAATTAGCCCCTCCAAATCCTGATGATAAGGTTTCAACCCCTCTTCACGCACCTTCCAATCCCCATTGGCTTGAGATACAACGAGATTAGAGTCCCCGATGACTTCGAGTCTTTCTACGCCAAGCGTGAGTGCAGCCTCCATACCCACAATACAGGCCTCATATTCAGCTTGGTTGTTTGTAACATCAAAGTTGAGTTTGAATGCAAGCGGAATATGAGAACCATCGGGGGCGACTAGCAAGACCCCGATCCCAAATCCTTTCTGATTGGCCGCCCCATCGAAGTAAAGAGTCCAAACGTCTTCGACAACCGTTAGCACTTCCTCATCTGGGAACACAAAATATGCATCTTCCGGTCCATCCACAGGGTGATCAGCCAAAAATTCAGCAGTTGCTCGTCCCTTCACCGACTTTCTCGTGATGTATTCGAGATCGAATTCTGCCAGGAGGAGCAACCAACATGCTAATTTACCAGTGAGAGCTGGTTTCTCGAACAGATACTTGAGTGGATCCATACGAGAAATCAACTTCACTGGGTAAGCCATCATGTAGTGTCTCAACTTCTTAGAGGCCCAAACCAAAGCCTAACACGTTTTTTCCAAGGCGGTGTAGCGCTCTTCGGACCCAACCATTTTCTTACTTAAGTAGTAAACGGCATTTTCCACTCCCTGGTCACCCTCTTGAGCTAGCAAGCATCCCATGGATGTAGAACTCACAGATAAGTATAGAATCAAGGGCTTTCCGGGCACCGGTGGCATCAAGACAGGCGGGTTTTGCAGATAGCTCTGAATGGACATGAAGGCCGCCTGACATCTGTCCGACCATACAAACGGGGTGTCCTTCTTGAGTAGAGGAAACATCGGCTCGCAAGTTAGGGTTAACTTGGCGATGAATCTGCTGATGAACTGAATCTTCCCCAAAAAGCTTCGCACTCCCTTTTCAGTCTCCGGTGGCTTCATTTCAAGCACCGCTTTGATCTTTGATGGATCGACCTCAATTCCACGCGAAGTGATCATGAAACCGAGCATCTTGCCTGCCGTGACCCCAAAGGTGCATTTCTGTGGATTGAGACGCATGCGAAACTTTTGGAGCCTCTCGAAAAACTTCCTCAAAACAGGAACATGCCCTTCCCGAGTTTTTGACTTAGCAATCATGTCGTCTACGTAGACCTCAACCTCTTTGTGCATCATGTCGTGCAGAATGGTCGTAGCGGCTCTCTGGTAGGTAGGACCAGCATTTTTCAAACCAAACGGCATGACCAAGTAACAATAAGTCCCCCATTCAGTGATGAAAGTCGTTTTCTCACGGTCTTCTGGCGCCATAAGAATCTGGTTATATCCGGAGAAACCATCCATGAATGAAAGCAGGGCATGGCCCGCTGTATTGTCGACCAGTACATCGATATGTGGCAGGGGAAAATCGTCCTTGGGGCTCGCCTTGTTCAAATCCCTGAAATCCACGCACATTCGAATTTGTCCATTCTTTTTAGGAACTGGAACAATGTTGGCAACCCATGTGGGGTATTGAGAGACCATAAGAAAACCAGCATCGATCTGCTTAGTGACCTCTTCCTTGATCTTTTGCACCCAATCCGGCCTCATTCGCCTCAATTTCTGCTTCACAGGTTTGGCATTTGGCAGCAAGGGGATTCGATGCTCCACTATTTCTGGGTCGATACTGGGCATGTCTTGATGGGACCACGCAAAAATGTCACTGAATTCTGAGAGCAATTCTTTGAAATCGTGATGTTCCTCTGGGGATAAAGTTGAGCCCACCTGAACCATTCGGGGATCATTCTCGTCTTTCAAGTTTATTAAGACTATTTCTTCTTTTAACGGCTGAGCATGCCTTTCATCTTCCATTTCGATGAGGGCACGGATTTCCTTGGGAATGTCCCCATCGAAATCTATCCCTTCATCATCGGGGTCGACACAGTTTATATAAAGATCATTCAAGTAGTCAAAAGAGGATTCCTTTATTTCATAAGACCCTGCAGGGTCGCCAAGTACAAGGGAATCAAACTCAAAGTAAAAGCCATGATGTGGAGGGCCGAGAGGCACAAACTCCGACTCAGAGCTAGACTTAGACTCAGACGACTCAACAGACTCAGTGTCAGACTCCGATACATCATCAATGCAAGTTAGGCGTGGTTTGAAAATGCAATTTTTAAGGCTACCCTTTGCTTCTGTGATGAGGGAGAGGGGATCCTTGAGGTCGTCGGAACCGAGCATGAACACTTCGGCCTCTTCAGCTTCCTTGGCCAAACCCACTTGGGAGAACTCATAAAACAGCTGCTCCAAGCTCCCTTGATCAAAAGACATCAGCCAATCAGTCTTCAGCTTAGGCTGGCTAAGCTTCCTTTTGAACCCTGCCCTTGCTGGTTCTTCATCACTAGAGGACCAAGTGTCATCAGCGAAAACCTCAAACCCAGGCAGCAACTCCCCAGTGACTGAATCGACGAAAGGCTCAGGTTGCCCGGTGTAGACGTCATTCCCCACTTCGCGCACAAAGTAGCTGTCGGGTTCACCATAGAGAGATCGAGGTTTTCCCGTGCATTTCCTTCTTTTGGCATCCTTGGTAGAGGAGGAGTACCCCAAACCAAAGCGGCCCTCGCAGGAAGGAAAGGCAGGGAACTCCGAGATCCCTTGTTGGTGAATCCCAAGACCAAGACCAGGTAGATAGGACATCCTCCTCATGATATCTAAAGCGACAGAGCTTATGATGAAGTCCCCATCCACATTGATGGCCAAAATCGAACCAGAAGTATCAAAAGAGAAACCCCCGAGATTAACATCTTCGTCGCCATGCGCAATCCCCAAAACAGGTGTGCCATCTTCCTTAAGCGGGCAAATGCCCGAGTCCCCGCAGATAGTCAAAGTTCCAGTAGGGAGTCCCAACATAACCTTTTGGTGAAGAGTAGACGGTACAGCCATGATGTCAGATCTGTGAAGCCATGGCCTTCCCAACAGAAGATTAAAGGTGGCAGGGATGTCGACCACATGGAACTCAATGTCCATTTCAAAACCCTCTGCATCCCGTTTGAGCACGAGTGTGCCTTCGACCACGCAACGAGTGCTGTCGTATGCCTTAACAGCCAGATTAGAAGGTGCAAAGTCTTTCTTGGCTAGTCCCAAGCGGTAAGCCACTCTCAACGGGCAAACATTGATTGCCGATCCGTTGTCGATCAGAACAGTTGGAATCCAGAGTCCCTTACACTTAACAATGAAGTGCAAGGGGCGATTGTGATCAACCCCTTCGATCGGTAGATCCTTGTCAGTGAAGACCACGGTGTGCTTAGAAGTAGGCGGGAGAATTATAGATATCATTGTTTCAGGCGTGACATTCGGTTGGATCTCAAGGCGAGAGAGAGTATGGCAGAACTTCTGACGATGCTCGCGGGAGGAACAGATTAGTCCCCAGAGTGATATAGCAGCAGGAATCTGCTCCAGCTGCCTCTGAATCATGTCATCATTCGGGGAGCTGGGAGGTGCCTCAAACGGTGCAGACCTTGAGAAAGCAGAAGGTTCGTTCCTTTGGTTAGAAGAATTGGACGAACTCCCGGCCTGTAGATTGGTAGGCTGAAAAATCCGTCCACTCCTCGTAACGTTGAGAACGTTCTTTAGAGAGGGTATCACTTGAAGGTCTTGACTGTCATTCCACAGATCAGCAGGGACTTCCCCCAATTTGCGTTTTCCTTTGTCAGAAGGTGGTGGGGCTATAGGTACTTCCACACCTAGACCGAGGTCTTGAGCCAAATCGTTCAACAGCAACAACTCCCAGAAATCTGGATCCTTAACAGTTACAGCCTCCCCAATGGGCTCCGTGTTAGCAATAAATGGGACGTCCCAAAGTCCCCCATCGGCAAGAGAGCGGTTGACAGTCCAAACCTCGGACCCAACTTGGATATTAACCACATCATCAACGTCCTAGAGGTCAGCCGGCGGAACAAGGTCTGTAACCATAATGCTGCGATCTTCCTCGGTCAGACAAGGCGGTGCGGGGCGCGAGAGTTCCTCGCTAACAATGTAAAATGTAGGGTCGTACTCAATGTTAGTTACAGAGTCAACCAGGCTGTCAATAGTAGAAGGGAGAAAGCATTCCCCTAAGACGCGAGTTTCCTCCTGAACGAGACCCTCTTCTATGAATTGAATCTCATGATTGGGCAGAGCGTATCCTTGAAGAGGATCGAGGTCAAACTCCAATGGAAACTGCCACGCGGGCTCGGGATCCCAATAGTACTCCTCCTCAGGCAGAACGGGTTCAGGCTGTTGAAATAGCATGCCCAAAGAGAATCCATCCAAAGGATCAAGCATGCCTGCCTTATAATTAGCCATCCAGGCGTCATACCAAGCATGGTTAAATGGGACATATTCGGGGTTCTGGGGGAAGCCGTCTAATTCTAGCTCCGTCCATTCATTGATTATGGGGGCTGCATAGTCATCATTATCGGCAATAGCCCACCCCACTGCTTGCATATCAACTTGTCGTTCCGGTAGAAGAGGGACAGCAGACCTAAAATGGCTTATCAAATTTGGAGAGGAGTTTGGATCCGTCACATCAAAATACGGGCTGTCCAAGGAAAAAACAGAGTTGAGCTGCACGAAAGGGATGGACTGGTGAAACAGGTCGCTGATGGAGGCGTTGAACACAAACGTTCCATTCTGCAGGCGTGCGAGGGGCACATCGGGATTGGACGACTGTCCTTCTTCAAGATGGATGTAGAAAATCTCGGCTTCGGGCTGAGAAGGCATGGGCACGACTGGCTTGGGTTGGTCTGTTGAGGTTATATGGTCGGTGGGGTTGAATATGGTGGAGTTAGGGTCGACATAAGTGGAGCTGATGGATATTTGGTTGATACGAGGAGCAGCATTGTGCTTTGGTAGGGAGTTGGAAAGGATGTTTGGTTTTTGGGTTGGTGGAGGTGGAGCGTGGAGAGTCCCTTCATCTATAAGATCCTGAATCGCATGTCGAAGACGGAAACAGGAGTCCGTAAGATGTCCACCCCCTTGGTGGTAGGCACAATAAAGATTGGCTTTGAAGTTAGGTAAAGGGTTCTTAGGCAGAGGAGTTGGGTCAAGGGGTTTCAGATGCCCTGACTGGATTAACTTCTCCATGACAGATGACAGTGGAGCTTCAAATGCAGAGAAACTACGGGGCTGACTGCGGGGTCGGTTGTTTTGAGGGGCTTGCACCTGGTTAATCTCAGCGATGTGATTGGTTGCATTGGAAGAGGAGGCGTTAGTGCCGCTGGTTGCTACGTTGGAAGATGTCCCACTGCCAAACAACGCATTGGTGTTTCCTGAGTAGACCCGGGGCTTTGATTTCGGAGGATTAGAGGACTCTCCTCTTGACAAATCTCACTTTGTAAAGCATCCTCGATAGCCATCCTAGATTCGAAGAAAGTATCAAAGTTCGAGGAGGCCTGGACAAGAACCAAATGCCTAGCATAATCAGGCTGAAGATTGCGAGAGATGATTCGGAGCTGATCTCTCTCACTCGGGCGATCGGTCATCTGAGCAGCCTTCGTCCTCCATCTTTTGACAAAATCCGCAAAGGATTCCTTAGCCTCCATTTTTATGGACTCAAGCTCTCGGGTTGTCATCTTGAGCTGGGAGTTGTAACTATATTGCGAAATAAACGCAGCACCGATGTCTTCCCACGTCCTCCTTTTAGCGATGTCAAGCGACAAAAACCAGTGAAAAGCGGGTCTCGAGAGAGTCTGCGGGAACAGCTGGGACATGGCCTCGGGTTCAACAGCCAAGAGTTTCATGGCGGCATGATAACCATAGAGATGAGTCTTCGGGTCACCATTCCCATCAAACTTGGCGAGATCAGGCATTTTGAACTTGTCGGGGAGCTTAGCATTGGGATACAAGCAGAGGCGATCTAAATAAATTCCCCCAGCGCTGATCTTTTCGGACTTGGACACAGATTCCTCCAACTTGACGATCTTTGCCATGAGAGCAGTCATGTTAGGATCCAGAACGGGCCTTGCCACAGCGAGACTCAGATTCGCTGCGTCCGGGTGAGCCTCTCTCGGGTTAGGCTGAATTATGATCCGCCCTGCATGGTTGGGGTCTTCAACAAAGATTGGCTCCGCATGGTCGTCCTCATCGACCTCGCCTCCCACTTCTGCAGCTGGCGAAAGACGAGTGTTGATAAGGTCATTGAGCCTAGTGGGATTTGCATCAGTCTGAGCACCCCTTTGCTGCATGGTGGCGATGCTGTTTTGGATGTTCATGAGTATGGTTTCGAGACTTAGCGGTTGCGGATGATCTGCCATAATGGAGGTTCCGGATGAGCTTGACGAGAACGGGGAGGTTGGTGACGCTGGAGATTCAATTTCCTGGATGACTGATGGTGATCCTGATCGTAAAGCGGCCAACAGGGAACACGGAGAGTCTTCCGTTGTGACTGACTGAGCTTGCAACTTGACTAGCCTTTGAACGGAATTCTGATGCAGACGTTCCCACGTGGGTTTGGCTTTCTGCCTCGATACTTTCCTTGGTGGCGCAATGGTTCAGAATCCTGCCTTGCTTTGCTGTAAAATAGGTTCGATAAGGGCCCTGCAGCAACCCTACTCTAACAAAAGACTTAAAGTGATAACACAGCCATCGTCGTCAGTGTCGCCCTTAGACTCTAAGACTACAGACGAGTCTGTCTCATGATGTTCGGACGCTACCAAAATCCTCGGATTTCTTTTCGAGAGTGTATCCTCGTTTGAATCGAATAATACTAAGAGATGTCAAAAATAGTCTAAGCCTTTGACTTTTCCGTTCTTGAAGTTTCAACTTTGAACTCGGAATAACTCGGGGTGGATGACGTGATACCTTAACCGGGGCGGCGTAGGAAACACAGTGCCATAGCCTGAGCGGTGTACGTGTTGCGCACGATAACCAGGTGGTATAAGCATCACGGCATTTTCTCCGTCGTTCCTTGTTTTCTGTTTGAAACTTCAATTGGGATATAGACAAGGACTAAGAGAGTTTTGATTTCCCAAAGTCTTGCTGATCCTAGGACTTTTGAAAATCTGATAACACGCACCGCAAAGATGCATGACTCTTCATCGGGCCTAGCAGTGTCCTAATAAACATAAGACAGACTCGAAAGAGAGACAACCTAGAAGCCGCTCTAAACATGCCCTACGCAAAACGGTATGTATGTACAGTGCATGCGATAGGGAAAGCAGTAACACGTAGATAGTATATGGGGGTTAGATGCACGTAGATCTTATCCTGCAGGTACCTGTCCTAGTTGGGAAAGTGCTATTGCTTTATATATGCAAAGGCTGGTTTTGGCTTGTAACGGGTTCCTCGGACTAGGGCCAAGGATATACCTCCCATTGCCCGCGTAATCGCAGAGCAACAGTCGAACGGTAGAATGACCTATCATCGTCGGAGGTTGTTGGTCATTCGGGGTCCCCAGGCTCCGGTAAATCGTGTCGGATTGCCAAAACGATCCAACGGGGCTTATCCCACATCGATGCAAATGAGAACGCTAAAGATTGATTTAATGGAACAGAATCACAATTTCGCAAATGCCTTTTTAAATTTGGCTCACTTTATTTAGTCAATGCTTAGAAGAAACTACACGAGAGAACGATCGGAAAAGCCCCAGATTGGATTGGCCGGACACGAGGTCCCGTTAAATCACCATTCCAACCTTCGGCAGCGCGAAGCTCACCGTTTTGACAAACTTTTGTGGGATTGTTCTTCAAGTGTATTAAAATCTAAATACAGACCAATATTGGTTCGATCCCCAGCAGAGTCGCCACTGTGGGCAGCGTGCCCTTCGGAATTTTCGGATTCCGAGACGCAAGGGCCCAGATCGATGGAGCGCGAGCGGGAAAGCAAGCGCTCGCAAAATACAGAGTCGCCACTCGGGTTTTGAAGGTCCGACACCCAAGGAACCGTATTTCGAAGCACTCGTCGCCCTGTTTGATTTGAAAAAGTTAAAGAACCAGTCCGTCATAACCATATCTGGGTTCGGGAGCCAGGTTACGAGAGGGGAAGGGTTTTATGGCACCCCTCTCGCCCGATCCGGAGATCGGTCTCTACTTAGGCATTTGTGAAAATGTTTGTTTGCGATTCTGTTTGATTAATCAATTTTTAGCCAATTAGGGCGGGGGAACAGTTAATCGGGGATTAAAACTGTAACAGTTTGCAGGATGTGATAAGATATGGCATGGATTGGCGAGATGACAAGTAATAAATGGACTAAAGTTCAAAACATCGATCATACATCAAGACAGTGCTGTGTATGATTTTGGCACGAACAAACGGACAGCTTGCATGCGTGAAACCATCTACATGCAAGCCAACCATCGCGCGACACTCCCATACACTCGCGCGAGTATTGATGCTTCACCAATGGTTTGAATTTCACCCCCTTCTGGGCTCTGGAAGGACCAGTGCTCACCCAGGTGCAAACCAAGCAGTTTATAAGTACTTGAAAGTAAACAATATTACAACAGGCACCCCACGTGGTCCAATCTCACGCAGACAGAATTGTCGCGCGAGTATGTGGGACCATTGTGCGAGGGTGTTCCTGGTAACGGCTCTTGAAACCTTGCTAGCTTTAGGGCCAGAACTGGTATTGATTACCAGCCTTGACCCTGCCAGCCCCCCTCAGGGGTTCTAACAGTGAGCAGAAAGGTATTATACCTTTGCTTGAGTGTCTTGGAGATGGCTTGAATGAGGTGGTGAGGCTTGGAAGACGATTATGTGGAAGTGAGTGTGGTATGGGATGTTTGTGCTTGAGTTTTCCTTCTTCTTTCTTGGAGAGAAAATGGTAACCCTTTGAAATGAAGCATGGGGGGGGGGGGGGGGGGTTTATAGAAGAATGGGTTGGTTGGTGGCTAGCCAAGGCCATGTAACCAGCCAACAAGGCTGGTCACAATTGCTTGGTGGAGAAGTGGGGTGGCAAAGGTGATAGGAGAATGGGGGGTGAGGTGGTGCAAGAGGAGCCCCCCAGAACGCTGTTCAGCCGACGAAAACGGGGTCACATAGGCCTGTAGCCCCCTGACCACCACGCAATCCGGGTGAAAATGACAGGTGTTGACCATCGCGCGAGACAGTGAGAGCATCACGCGAGGATCCAGCCAACCCCGCGAGGGTCAATAGTCAAAGCTTTGACTTTGACCACCACCTGGCAAATGGACCATCGCGCGAGGATCCCAGTGTGTCGCGCGACTGTCAAACCCAAGGTCCAGGTTTTGATTCAAGGGTTTTAGGGCTAAGGATGGGTTCCGCGTACACCAAACTCAAGCCATCCCAAGTTCTCGAGACTGTTTTCAACCTGATTCATCATCGGGGAATCAAGAAACCGAAGAACAAAGTAAAACGATCGGGAAGTCAGATCGGGGTGTCTACACTCCTCATTATGTCAAAGGCAATAGAGCTGATAATGAAGTCATCATCAATGTTGATGGCAAGTACTAAGCCAAATGTATCAAAAGAGAAACCCCCGAGATCCACGTCTTCTTCGTCATGCATGATTCCCAAGATAGGCGAACCATCCTCTTTGTGCGGATGAATACAAGAGTCCCCGCAGATAGTAAATGTGCCGGAAGGGAGTCCGAACATGACTTTTTGATGGAGAGTATACGGCACAGCCATGATGTCTGATCTATGGAGCCAAGGCATACCTAGCAGCAGGTTGAATGTAACGGGGATGTCGACTACATGAAACTCAACATCCATCTCAAAACCCTTAGCATTGAGTTTGAGAAGTAAAGTCCCCTCGACAACACGACGAGTGCTATCGTACGCCTTGACGGCCAAGTTTGAAGGCACGAGGTTCTTTCTAGTAAGTCCCAAGCGATAAGCCACCCTAAGAGGGCAGACGTTGATCGCTGAGCCGTTGTCAATGAGAACAGTCAGAACCCAGAGTCCTCGGCATTTGACAGTGATGTGCAAAGGGCGGTTGTGAGCAACCCCTTCGACAGGTAGATCCTTGTCAGTGAAGACAATAGTATGCTTAGAAGTATGAGGTAAGATGAGGGATATCATGGCCTTGAGAGTGACATCAGCAAGCACTTCCAGGCGAGAGAGTGTGTGGCATAACTTCTGACGATGCTAGCGAGAGGAGCATATCAGACCACAGATTGAGATAGGAGCAGGAATCCGCTCAAGCTACTTTTGGATTAAATCAGCACTTGGAGAACCAGCTGCGAATTAGCAGGCTAAAAAATTCGTCCACTCCTCGTAACGTTATGAACGTTCCTAAAGAAAGGCACCACCTGAGGGTTTTCGCATACATCCCAGAGATCGACAGGAACCTACCCCAGTTTGTGCTTTCCCTTATCATTGACCAGAGCTGCACTGACACTACACCATCCAAACCCAAATCATTGGCCAAGTCTTGCATCAGCAACGAGTCCCAAAAGCCAAGATCTTTGACTATCGCTTCTTCTATAACAGGGGCAAGATTCGCAACAAAGGGAACATCCCAAAGACCGCTATCTACCAGAGAACGATTGACGGCCCAAACTTTCGCCCCAACCGTGACATCGACTATCTCGTCGACACCCCAAATATCAGTAGGTGGAACCAGATCTGTAACCATAATGCTGCAATTCCCATCACCGAGCTGAGAAGCAATAAGGCGCGGGAGTCCCTCATCGATAATGTAGGAAGAGGGGTCATACTCGGCATCCGACACTAAGTTGATAAGCAAGTTGAAAGAGGAAGGGAAAAAACATTCCCCTAGAACATGGGATTCCTCTTGAACAAGATCCTTCTCTACATAATGTGCCTCATAATCTGGCATGGCATAGCCTTGGAGGAGATTAGGATTCAAGTCCATTGCTACATGCCATGCAGGCTCGAGATCCCAATAGTACTCTTCTTTGGGGGCTATAGGCTTTGGCTGTAGAAAGAGCATGTACAAGGAGATGCCATCCAAGGGATTGAGCATTGCCTCATGATAGCCCGCCAACCACTCCTCATTCCAGGCGTGATCAAACAAGACATACTCTGGGTTCTATGGGAACCCATCTAGCTTGAGCTTACACCATTCATTGATTATAGGAGTGGCATAATCCTCATTGTCGGCTATTCCCCAACCCATAGCTTGCATGTCGATCTCCGGCTCTGGTTCGGGCAAAGCAGGCATCAAGGACCTAAACCGACTCACCAGACTTTGAGAGGGGTTAGGGTCAGTTACAAAGATGTACGGAATATTTGTAGTGGGGTAGAGTCGAGTTGAGCAGAGTAGGCCCGATTAGTTTGAAAGTCGACAAAGTGCGTGTTGAGATCTGCCAAACACCTCTGCAAACGCTCCAGAGTTATAATGGAATTGGACGACTGTCCCACCTCCAGATGTATGTACATGAGCTCAGCCTCGGGCTCGAGAGGGATGGATACGACCGGCTTGGGTTGATTCGCTGGGATTATATGGTCGATGGGGTTGAATATAGTGGAACTTGGATTGATATGAGTGAAGCTGAGAGATATCTAGCCGATATGTGGGACAGCTTTGTGATTAGGCATGGAGTTGGAGATGACATTTGGCTTTTGAGGTGGTGGAGGTGGAGCTTCAAGCATGCCCTCGTCAATGAGGTCTTAAATCGCATGACAGAGGCTCTAACAAGAGTCAGTAAGATGGTCAGCCCCCTGATGGTAGGCGCAATAGAGGTTAGGTTTGAAGTTGGTTGGTGGATTTTTGGGTAGTGGAGTTGGATTGAGAGGCTTTAGGTGCCCAAATTTGATCAACTTTTCCATGACAAAGGACAGTGGTGCCTCGAAAGTAGAGAAACTGCGGGGTTGAGTACGAGGCAGGTTATACTACGACGTTTGCACCTGATTGATATCTGCAATGTGGTTAGCAGTATTAGCAGATGAAGCATTGTTGCTACTTGATGCCGCATTGGCGTAAGTATTGCTCCCAAAGAGTGCATTGGTGTTCTCAGAGTAGGCCCGAGGCTTTGATTTCGGAGGATTGGAAGACTCCCCCCTTGCCAGAATCCCACTTTGCAGCACATCCACGATGGCCAGGCCAGATTCGAAGAAGGTCTCAAAGTTGGCGGACGCTTGAACAAGCACCGGGTATTTGGCGTAGTTGGGCTGAAGATTGCGGGAGATGATGCGCAGCTGATCTCTCTCGCTCAGGCGCTCAGTCATTAGAGCGGCTTTTGCTCTCCACCTTCTAATGAAATCCGCAAAGGACTCTTTAGCCTCCATTTTGGTGGATTCCAACTCCCAAGTAGTCATCTTGAGCTGGGAATTGTAGTTGTATTGCGAAATAAATGTAGCCCTTATGTCTTCCCAAGTCCTTCTCTTGGAGATGTTATGCGACAGAAACCAATGGAAGGCAGGCCCAGAGAGAGTTTGAGGGAACAGCTGAGACGTAGCCTCACTTTCCACAACTAATAGCTTCATGGCAACATGATAGCCGAAGAGATGAGTCTTGGGATCACAACTCCCGTCGAACTTAACCAAGTCAAGCATCTTGAATCTGTCAGGAAGCCTAGCATTAGGGTACAACTAGAGACAATCCAAGTCTATTCCCCCTGCACTGATCTTCTCAGATTTTGAGACTGCTTCCTCTAGCTTAGCCATCTTGGCCATAAGGGCAGTCATTTCAGGGTTTTGAACAGGTCTACCAATAGCAAGGTTCGGGTTTGGAGCAAGCGCACGAGCCTCTCTAGGGATAGGCTGAACAATGAGACGCCCTTCATGATTTGGATCCGGGATGAAAATAGGGTCTCCATGAACATCCTCATCATCATTACCCTCATCTTTGAGCACTGGTGGAAGACGAGTGTTGATGAGATCATTCAGACGAGTGATGTTAGCATCTGTTTGAATAGCCCTCTGCTGCACTGTAGTGATACTGTTTTGGAGGTTCATGAGTATGGTTTCAAGATTGAGTGGATGGAGTGCCATTGCAGGTTTTTCAGATGAACCTGATGAAGAAGTTGAAGATGGGGAGGTTGGTTGTGTTGCTTCTTGCAAGATCAATGAAGAACCTGACTGTAAAGCAACCAACAGTGAACTCGGAGAAGCTTCCGTTGTGACTGACTGGGATTCGAGCCAGATAAGTCTTTGAATCGGATTCTGATGCAAATGTTCCCAAGCGGGTTTGCCTTTTTGCTTTGGTGCTCTTCTCCTTGATGCAATGATTCAAAACTTGCAGCAAAGTAAAAGAAGGCTCAATAGTGGTCCTACAGCAATTTTATCTAAATAAAAGAATAAAGTACAAATGCACTCATCATCGTCGGTGTCCTCCTAGACCCTATAACTAAAAGACGAGCCTGTCTCAAGATGTTCGGACGCGGCTAAAATCCTCAAAAATCTTTTTGATAGTGTATCCTTGTTGAATCAAACAACATAAAGGGATGTCAAGATAGTCTAAGCCTTTGACTACTCCGTTCTCGAAGTTTCAACTTTGGACTCGAAATAACTCGGTGTAGATGACGTGATACCGGGACCGAGGTGGCGTGAGCGGCACAACGCTATTAGCCTAAATGGTGTACATGCTTCGCACGATAACCAAAGTGGTACAAGTATCATGACATTCTCTCCGTTATTTCTTGTTTTCTATTTGAAACCTCAATTGGGTTAGACAAGGGTTTTAGAAAGTTTCGATTTCCCAAAGTCTTGTTGATCTAAGAACTTTGAAAATTGATAACGTGTACCACCAAGATGCATGACTCTTCATCGGGCCATAACAGCATCCTAATAAGCCTAAGACAGACTCAAAAGAGAGAACCTAGAAGCCGCCCTAAACATACTCGTATGCAAAACGACATGTATGTACAGTGCATGCGATAGGGAAACCAATAACACATATACAGTATATGGGGGTTAGATGAAAGTAGATCTTACCCTGCAGGTACCTGTCTTAGTTTAGAGAGTTCTAGTGCTTTGTCTATGCAAAGGCCGGTTTTGGTTCGTAACGCGTTCCTCGAACTAAAGCCAATATATACCTCCTGCTGCTTGCATAACCGCAGAGCAACAGTTGAACGGTAGAATGACTTATTGTTGTTGAAGGTTGTTGGGCATTCGGGGTCCCCGGGCTCCGGTAAACTATGTCGGCTTGCCAAAACGCTACAACGCCTCTAAATCCCACATCGATGCAAATGAGAAATGCTAAGAAATTTGATTGAAAGAAGAAGAATTGCAAAATGCCTTTTCAAATTTGGCTCACTTTATTTAATCCATGTTTAGAGAAATCTACACTAATGAACAATCGGATAAGTCCCAGATTGGATTGGCCAGACTGAAAGGTCCTGTTAAATTACCATCCCTTTCTTCAGCAATGCGAAGCTCACCATTTTGACAAACTTTTAAGGGATTGTTCGTAAGTGTTTTAAACTCTAAGTATAGATCAATATTGGTTCGATCAATCCCCAGCAGAGTCGCCATTATCGGCAACATGCCCTTAAAATTTTGTTTTTAAGAAGGCCGGATCGAGGGAGGGCTAGCGGGATGAGCGCTCAATTCAGAGTTGCCACTTGAGTTTGAAGGTCCGACACCCAAGGAACCAAACTTGAAACGCTTTCTATGCTATTTGAATTGAAAAAGTGAAGGCACCAATCCGTCATAACCATATCTGGGTTCGGGAGCCAGGTTACAAGAGGGGAAGGGTTTTAAGGCACCCCTCTCGCCCAATCCAGATATCGGTCTCTACTTAGGCATTTACGAAAACATTTGCGATTCTGGAAGACCGATATGTTCCCCTCCCAAAATTCGTCTTATCTAGACAGATTGCTCCGATTGATGTCCGGTTGATAACCCAATCAATTCGTTCCGTTTTTGCTCCTTCCATTCGCAAAGACATCCTACCTATAGTCATTCGAATCACTTTCTCTCAATTACAAATAAAGATTTCCTTTCACTTCCTAAACAGGCACTCTATAAACAAAAATAAAATACAACTCGATAAATGGAGAAACAAATAAATATATGTTTTGTCGTGGAATTTGCCAACACAGATAGCCCATGGTATATGGTCCTAACAATCTCCCCCTTTGACACTTTCATGACAAAACACACTAACATATAAGTACTATCCCTTAACAGAATGTGATCACCTGCAAAGCTGTAACTCAACAACACTTAAAAGCACAATCTGTTAGAACCAATAAACTACTCTCCCTTTTTGTCATGGAATGACAAAGGTAGAAGAGGAAATCAAATGCCAACTAAAAAATATTGTAAAGAATGAATAACCCATCAGCAGTTGAACGAAACTCATCATGAACCAAACATATCAACAGCCAAGTATATAGAACTATCAATGGCATAACCAAACATATTCATGTTTTGTAAAAGCCAAGAATTGAGCTAGGAGAATGAAAAAATTATAAACTCATGAAACAATAGCCGGAAAAGAAGTGCTGCAATTATAGTCCGTAAAACAAATAACCAATACTACGAGAACTGAAAACCTACATAGATAAGTTAGAAATAAATAATGACCAACAAAAATAATGCAACAAGGGAGCACACCAATGGAGGACGAGTTTTTGAATATGAGACCCAAGGAATATGAATAGTTTTTTTTTTTTAAATGCATGAGCAAATTTTCATGAGAATCAATCATGGATTAATTTAGAAGTAATTGTAACATGCGACATGAGTCCGTGATAAGGTGAGTGTGTGACACATCTCAAGAAATTAAGATTATCAGTCAAGGATTTGAGAATTCTCATGTAAACTCTGGATTGTCAAACACTCTCCCCCTTACAAAGTCAAACCATGCATAGTGATACGAATTACACCCCAAGAATTCGATACAACTCCCCTTCAAAGAATGAATACTCTCCCCCTTAATCAATTAATCCTTCTTCTTTTTTATTGATTCTCATGATAACAAGAATGTATTCTCTACTACCCCACTGTCGTTTGACGTGAATATTGAGAGTAAGAATACCTCATACCCAATACCCGGTTACAAGCAAGTGGTCCAACACGGATGCCTTCACAAGGTCTATCCACTATATGATGCGAACTCTCAGAGGGAGAATTCCTCACTCCAATTGCCCAGTTACTCATAAACGCCCGGATAAGCATTATTATCTCTAGCAAACCATCCATGATCTCCCTTTTTTTTTCTTTTTTTTTTTTTAACGAAACTTTAGAATGTAGAAACTCATATCCATAAAAAAAATATGCCTGAAATAGTCAATCATCGAGGAAAAACATGTGACATACCCAATTAAGTACATGAGAATCAACTTGCCTCTAAAAAAAAACTCGCTAACTTTGACCTGTAGAGGTGGAGATCACAGAATCATGAAACATGTCACATTTAACTTCCAAATACTTCGCATGAATGTTATCATGAAAAGATGTGCATGCATTACCAAAAAAAAAAAAACGCTCATATGAATGTATCTCATAGCCAACAACTTAAAACCTCAAAGGCATGCCCATTGCAAAAACAAACAAAAAAAAATCTTTTTTTTTAAAGTAAATTTGCCAGACTAATAATTTTGAAAAAAAAAAAAAACCTAAATGAAACATGCTAAGAATGTGTGGGCAGCATGCCCTTGGAATTTTCGGATTCCAAAGCAAGGGCCCGAATCGAGGGAGCGCGAGCGGGGAAGCAAGCGCTCGGAATACAGAGTTGCCACTCGGGTTTTAAAGGTCCGACACCCAAGGAACCGTATTTCGAAGTACCTGTCGCGCTGTTTGATTTGAAAAAGTTAAGGAACCAGTCCGTCATAACCATATCTGGGTTCAGGAGCCAGGTTACGAGAGGGGAAGGGTTTTAAGGCACCCCTCTCGTCCAATCTGGAGATCGGTCTTTACTTAGACATTTTGTGAAAATATTTTTGATTCTTCTTTTATTAATCAATTTTTAGCCAATTAGGACGGGGGAACAGTTAATCGGGGATTAAGACTGTAAAACTTTTGCAGGATGTGATCAGAAATAGCATGGATGGATGGAATGATTAGAAGAAACGGGATAAAACCCAACACTGTGAAAGGATATACCAAAATAGTGCTTTCTATGAATTTGATACGAATAGTGGCCAACTTGTATGCATAGATTCACTACAAGAAAATTTACATTGGGTGACGAATGAAAATCGTCACAAATTGCATGTTTTTCGTCACAAAAAATATAGGTGACGAAAAAAAATTTATCGACTAAAGGTTGTCGAGGATTCCTACCTGGTGACGAAATCTATTTTTCGTCACCTATAGTGCCTTTAGATGACAAAATATTTCGTCACCAAAAAGTGAATAATTGGTGACGAAATTTTTTTCCTCACTTATTGTGCTGTTTGACGACGAAAAATTCGTCACCGATGGGTCACATCGGTGACGAAAATTTTCGTCACCAATAGAAGAAATCGGTGACGAAATTTTTCTTTGCAAAAGACGTTTTCATATGGGAAAAAAATCATTCTTTCTTGCTCCTACTGGGTTTCGATCCCAAGTCCCTTGAGTTTTTCGCATAAGCCCCAACCAACTACACCACACACACTTTTCAATAAATATTTGAAATATCTAATATATAACATATATGTTTAACATGAAAATATATTTCGAATGTAATTTTGAACATTTAAACATTAAAATTAGCAATTTTGATAAACATAAAAGTTGTAGGCAATTGAGTTATTGTTCAAACCCAATTTGAATTATGTCAATCGGAGTTTTTAGTAAAAATTTATGTCCGAAATATATTTAGTGACAAAGCGCAATTCATAAATTTCGTCACAAAAGGTACCCATTTAACGACGAAATATATTTTTCGTCACTAAAAGCGTTAAAATGGTGACGAAATTATTTTTTGTCACCAAAGTTAAGCATTTGGGGATGAAAAAAATATTTTGTTACTAAATTGGTCTCATTTGGCGATATTTTGTCACCAAATGATTATCTTTGGTGACGAAAAATAATTTCATCAAATTTTTTAAGCTTTTGGTGACGAAAAATGTATTTCGTCACCAAATGGGTACCCTTTAGTGACGAAATTATTTTGTCAAGGAAGATGTTAAAACAGTGACGAATTTATTTTTTGGGAAAATTTCAAAAAAACCCCTGAACTTTCTGACAACTCTCAAAAAAACACCTGAACTTTCACTATTAACAAAAAAACACCTGAACTTTCTGACAACTCGCAAAAAAACACCTGAACTTTCACTATTAACAAAAAAACACCTAAACTTAGCATTCCGTTAACAATTAGACTCCTGCCGTCCAATTCCGTTAGTTTGTAACGGATGGAGCTAACGGAAGGCGTTAACTTTTTTTTTTTTACTTTTTACATTAAAAAATTACTTTTAACTCTTTTTTTTATTGGTATATAAATATGCAATAAAGTTCTTTTTTTCTTATTATTTATCGAAAATTACTTTAACCCTATTTTTTATTTTCAAATTTTACCTTTCCCCCCTCTCTCTCTCCCCCTTTTTTTCTTATTAGAATCGACTCCACACCACCAATTAACCCTACAACCAACCGCTTAAGCCTTAGCCACAATTTCAGAAATTCAAAAGTTCTTTTAACCTCCTCTTTGTAACCTTTTCGTTTTTTTACTACTTTTACTTTCAAAAATTACTTTTAACTCATTCATTTTTTAGTCATAAATAAATATGCAATAAAGTTCTTTTTTCCTTTCTCTTTTTCAAAAATTATTCACCCCCATTTTTTAACTATTACGAAAATTATTTTAACACCCCCTGCTTCCCCGCACCCCGCCCCGTTTTTATAAATAAATATTGCATATTTATTTACCAATAAAAAAAAGAGTTAAAAGTAATTTTTTAATGTAAAAAGTAAAAAAAAAAAAGTTAACGCCTTCCGTTAGCTCCATCCATTACAAACTAACGGAATTGGACGGCGGGGGTCTAATTGTTTACGGAATGCTAAGTTTAGGTGTTTTTTTGTTAATAGTGAAAGTTCAGGTGTTTTTTTGCGAGTTGTCAGAAAGTTCAGGTGTTTTTTTGTTAATAGTGAAAGTTCAGGTGTTTTTTTGCAAATTGTCAGAAAGTTCAGGGGGTTTTTTGAAATTTTCCCTTATTTTTTCGTCACCAAATATACTCATTTAGTGACGAAATTAAATTTTGTCGTCACTTTTTCGTCACCAATTTTCATTTTTCTTGTAGTGATTTATGTGCATGCAAGTCCTCCAGAGCGCGCCAGACCCATACACGCGCGCGTGTGTTGAAATTTTTCGACAGATTGAATTTTATCTCCTACTGCGCTCTGGAAGGACAAGTGCTCACCCAGGGGGCGCAAACTAGGCAATTTATATGTACTAATAGTAATTTAAAATTACAAACAAAACTAATTAAATTGGAACACAACCTCTAAATAGTGGGGGTACCAAAATAAGGACCAGGGGGCCAAGTTGCCCATGCAAAGGCAGTCACTGGAAATCAGACGACCAGTGTGCGGCGGAGTGACACAAGCGCGCGTGGATCATGACTGGACTTTTAGGAATTGTCTTTGCATGCATGGGCTCTGAAATATACTCAGAAGCAACCCTGGGGCATTCCAAAGGAATTAAAACAACATGCTAAACTAAATTAATATTTTTCACATGTAAAGCAGTAAATTAGGTTTTAACATGCATCACAGTGATCTGTTCACAATGAAAACAGGAAATAACTAGCTTTCCCATCCCCACGTGGACTGTCGCGCGCTACCCATGACAGGCGCGCACGTATGTGGGTCCAACGTGCGTGAGAAAGCCAGTGGACGGTTCTTGTAACCCTGCTGACCTTTAGGCCAGGACTAGTATTGATTACCAGCCTTGACCCTACCAGCCCCCCTCAGGGATCAAAACAATGAGCAGTATGTATGTTATACCTTTGCTTAAGTGTTTGGAAATGGCTTGAAAAAGTAGGTAATGGTGGCAAAATGAGTGTATGAAAGTGGATTGGATGAGAGGATATCAAGGATATTAGGGCTTGTGTGGCCTTTTTTGCTTAAAATTTTGTAACCCTTGTAATGGAAGAGTAATGAGGTATTTATAAGAGATGGAAGAATGCTTGATGGGTGGAAAACTAGACCTAGCAACCAGCCAACAAGGCTGGCTGGCCTTACTTGGTGAAGAAAGGTTCCACCAAGGTGATGGGAGTGGTTGTGAGGGTAGAGCAACCCATGCACCTGCAAGACGCTGTTCTGACGACGAAAATGGGGTTCCACAGGTCAATAGACCCTTGATCATCACAAAATCCAGCTGGAAAAAGGTGATGGAGACAGGTATTGACCAGCGCACGCGAGAGCCAATCTAGCACGCGCGTGAGCCACCAACTTCTGCGCTGGTCAACAGTCAAAGTTTGACTTTTGACCAACACCTGGCAAGTTGACTGACGCGCGTGAGAGCCAGATCAACGTACGCTGGTCAAACCCAGGGTTAAGGTTTTGACTTTAGGGGTCGTTTGGATGTAGTAAAAGAAGGGGGGATAAATAATACCCCTCATCCAAGACCTGGGGCCCACCTCTTGCCCTCGTTTGGGAACTTAAGTCGCAGGGGTCTTCGGTTATCCTCTTCCTTCTATAAGACCGGAGATGGGGGGATTCGGCAGTCTTATTTTTAGGTAGGGTTTGAGGTCCCTATAAATTATACCCCCCAATCCCCTTTGAAATCTGACGATCCTACCCCTCCCAATCCCTCTTCTCCCAGCCACAACTTCCCATTTCTGCCGCTACCCATTTCTGGTTTTGTTCGACTGAGCAGAGAGGGTTTTGTGGCGATTTGGTGAGTGCAGCGATTTGGAGGTTCAATTAACTTAGGTATGGAGTTTGATAATGTTGTACAATGATTTATTTTTGGTTTTTGAGTACATTGACGTGTGGGTGTTTAAGTGTGCCTGCGATTTTGTGTGTTTAACTCCATGGATCTGTGATTCTGGACATGCAATACTGAATTTCTAGTAGAAACCCCTCTCTCTCTCTCTCTCTCTCTCTCTCTCTCTCTCTCTCTCTCTCCATTGTTGTGATTAAACCCATTGGGTTGTGGCTGGCTGAAGACAGGACAAACCTAGATTTGGGTTTTTTTTTTTTTCATTTTTGTTTCGATTTTGATTTCATGAACAAGAAATTGGAGCAATATATACACACACACACACACACACATACACACTAATATGTAGACGAGGAAATAAAATTGGTAGATCTTGTTGAGGTCTAAACTTAAGAAAGCATTGATAATTGACCTTCTGCACCTGTGTAGCTGAAATGCAGAGTAGGTGAAATGTCTTATGGGCCTTGATCTATTTGAGAGCATATTTCAGTAGCTGCTAGGTATCCTCCCTGGCTACTTGCTGGTAATGGTTCCCTCATGTATTATTTGGATTAACAAATATAGAAAATACTATCAAGACTCGAATTATAGCTCCAAGCCTCCAACTAGCGGCTATGCATCCAATTGTTATGTTGAATAGCAAGAAAATCCCAATTAGTATTGTTGGGCATATAACCGAAACCATAATTCGGTCACAGACAAACATGGTTCCATTATTCTCTACAAGTGATGGTCAAAACCAATTTAATTTGATCCTATTGGATCAGCAGCTGTGAACCAGAATAACATGGAGATCTAGCCTTACTCCATGATTATACTGTTTCATAAAGTAATGTCGCCAATGACCAAGCTCGCTTTATGCATTTTCAGCTTTTGCCACATATTAACATGTGAACTTACTTAATTGCTTTGGTTGGATTGTATTGCTGAAGAAAGACAATGTTTAGGAACTGAAAAGAAAATGAATAGATGAAGAGCCGTTATGCTAGTTTAGTGCATACGAAGTAGATGCCTCTAGTTTTACTCTCTCAAAAGATGGCTTGTGCTTTGCTGTTAAAAGATAAGGATGGGTTCTATTTAACTTGCTTCCCTTCTCACCTTTGATCTCCTGGAATAACAAATTGAATTAAAGTGACAATGTACTATAACCGTTAAGCACTAGGATGTTCTGGATAGTTATGCTTGTCGATAGTGTGTAAGGTGAACGTTGGGTGGAAATATCCTATGAAGAATGGTGAATGTTCATAGGTGTAGGCCTTGTATTGGTACATTTGATGCACTAATTTGGTAATTATGGAGATGTAATATTATAAATCTTTGCATGACAGGTTTTGGCAAGTAATGTGTGACTAACAAGGGCAATGATGAGTCAATTCATTTGTTAATTGAGGTAGGTACCTTGGCGGGGCAACATTAGTTGCAGCCAATGAGTGCCCTTATGATTAACTTCCAATGTCTGAGCCCAAATGCTTATTTTTTGCAACTTTAAGCCATGAGTACCATGTGTGTGTGTGTGTGTGTGTGGTTGTGTTCCAACTTTGGACAATCAATGAGTGGCCATTGGACAGTATGTGTGTGTGTGTGTGTGTGTGTGTTTGTGTATGTGCAGCTGGCAGTTTTCTGCACTTATTACCTTGCTATTTCTGCTTGTTGTTTCTGGGTTGTGTAGATGTTGTTTTTTACACTTAGCCCAAAGTGGTTTCAGGTGTGTAATGCAATTTAGGTGGCTGGTTTATTGCAGTTATTTGGGCTAGTTTTGTATGGGCTATGATGATAGTTTTCTGAGCCAAATGGCATAAGTGGTTTTTGTGGGCTATTATGCAATATTGACTGCTCCTCTGTCCAGTTGTTGGCTGCTTTGTGTCCACGTTGTTTCTGTTCTGTTCTGTGTGTGCAAACTGCAGAAAACAACATGCTAATTGAGGCTATTTCTAAGGCTATTTGGGGTTGTTCTGGGGTTATTGTTGTGTGTGTGTTTGTGTGTGTCCAAACTGCAGTTTTAATGAAGATTGGAGGCTGTTTTAGTGCAGTTTTTTTGTGTTACTGCTGTGTCCAACCTCTGTCCATCCTCTGCTATGTCCAAGATGTGTTGAAACTGTATTTCTGCTGTGTCCAAGATTGTGGTTGCAGCATCCAATCGGGCCATTTTCCAGATTTTTGTGGCTATAATCACTACGCCAAAAATTGCCTTTGCCGGCGGTTTTTTTACCGGCGATAATAAAACCGTCGGAAAAGAGTCTTATTACCGGCGGTAATGACAAACCGCCGAAAAAGGTAATTATAAACGCCGTTTATTAACGGCATTAGTAAAACCGCCGGTAAAAGTAACTATTACCGGCGGTAATGTAAAACTGCCGGTAAAAGTAACTATTAACGGCGGTAAGCAAAAACTGCCGGTAATAATACATTATAATATAAATATTATTATTTTTCTAATAAAACACATAATTTTATGTAGCTCAGTGGGTAAGTGCTCGGGTATTAATCAACGGGTCGCGGGTTCGAATCTCGGCAATGTCAATTTTTTTTCCGAAACTATTACCGGCGGTACAAAAACCGCCGTTAATAGTCCGAAACCATTACCGGCGGTAATTTACCGCCGTTTTTGTATTACCGACAATTGTTTTGCCGACGAAACTTTTACCGGCGGTAATTTATTTTTACCGGCGGTAATGTACTTTTACCGGCGGTTTTGAGACTATTACCGGCAGTTTTTTAATGCCGCTAATGGAAAAAAATGGCGTAGTGAATGATAAATTTTTACAAGACGCTTTGAGGACTTAGGCGAGGCAACATTAGAAGGTCAAATTGGCAACTAATGTTGCAACCTACTTGTTCTTAAAAAATTGGTCTATAAACTTACAAATTATCTGAGCCAAATATTAACAAGTGTGCGACACGTATCCAAGCACGCCACCGAGTCCCACAAGAAAAAGAAGCAAAGGAAGACCAAGAAGATGAAGAGCATTGTAATTTTTTCGTAGGTTTCATATGCTGTATTTTGCTGGCACATTTATTTGATTCGGAATGAAATTGTAAATATAACTTCGAGAATTTGGAAATTAATATTGTATTATGTAGACCAAAAAATACCAAAAGCTTATTAAAGCAAAGCATGTTTTGTTCATCATACCAAATTACTTATTATCGGTGTTCTGTGCTCCGATTTACTTTTTAAATAAAGTTAAGAAGGTGGTATCCAAATTTTTCTTGGATGGTTTGGCAGAGTTGGAAAATTTGTTGTTGGTGGGTTAGGGTTGCGTAATCTAGCTTGTCTAAATCAGGCTTTGCTTGCTAAAATGGCGTGGAGGATTTTCAAAAATCCTAGTAGTCTGTTGGTATCAGGGAGAAGAAGTTGATGATTAAAGGTTTTAAAAAAGACATCAGACCTACTACATTTACCAAAACACAAAGAATATATATGAAAAAAAATACATCATAGAAAATAGGTTGCTCAAACAAACGAGTTTGCTCAATGTAGTTTTAAAAATAAAATAAAAAAAACAACCAAAATTTTTTAAATAACCGAATATTTTAAAATGGAAATAGAATTTTTTATTTTTTCATATTATTAAATTAGTTAATTTGTTAATAAAAATAAATATTACGGCTTAAATTGTGAAAGATTAATTATATTTGCAATTATATATATAACGTAATACATAATAAAGTTTGGAACTGCACAAGGGCAAAACAGTCATTTGACAAATTTTTACATCATCCACCATTCCTTATACCCCCTATTAATCCTCCATCCAGACGAAGTACTAGTTAATCTCCATTCTCTAATACCTCATCCAAACAACCTACTATTTAATCCCCTCTCCATAAACATCACATCAATGTAGGCCATCCCTTATTAACTAATACTCCCTACTATCTTATCCCCCCTTATTGATTAATACCCCCAATTCTTTCCCCACATCGAAATGGGCCATTAGGGTTTTTGGCTTCAAAGGGTTTAGAAGAGGTTCCAACCACTCCAAGTTCAATCCTTTCCAATCTTAAGACTGCTTTTCGATCCAATTCATCATTGGGGAAACAAGAAACCGAAAAACGAAGTAAATCATTTGGGAGACTCAGATTGGGGTGTCTACAGTAGTCCCTCTTTGACGGCATACAGAGCACCATTGATTGGTACGGGTAACGTCAAAGGTTTCTAGACACCCATCAAACCTGCCCAAGAGCTGATTAATGGAAAATGCAGGCAAGTATGTAAAAATACCGAGCACCAATGGATAGGAGAGTGAATCGATTGCCGATGTGAACTCTCCAGGGGAAACAAATATTATTGGGCTGATGGATCATCGTTGATTTGAGATTAGACGAATGGATCGTCGTTGATTGAAAATTGGACGGATGGATCGTCATTGATTTTGAAATAAATGAAGCTGATTCCACCTAATTTTTTGATTTTGAAATAAATTCCGTCGACCCTGATGATGATGAGATGGATTTCGATGGGGACATCCCTAAAGAAATCCTATCTCTAATCGAAAGGGAAGATGATAGGCATGCTCAGCCTGTAAAAGAAGAAGTAATTTTAATAAATTTGAGAGATGAGGAGAATCCCCGAATGGTCCAGATCAGTTCTAAGCTATCTCCAAAAGAGTGTCAAGCTTACATAGATTTGCTTAAAGAATCTGAGGATGTTCTCGCATGGTCACATGCTGATATGCCCGGAATCGATCCTGAAATTGTGGAATACCGGATTCCTCTTTATCCCGATGCAAAGCCTGTGAAACAAAAGCTAAGGCAAATGAGGCCCGATTGGGTACTCAAAATAAAAGAAGAAGTCACTAAACAGATCAATGCAGGATTCCTAATAGTAACTGAGTACCCTCAATGGTTTCAAACATTGTGCCCATCCCAAAAAAGAATGGAAAAATTAGGGTCTGCGTTGACTTTAGATATTTAAACAAAGCTAGTCCAAAGGATGACTTTCCATTACCGAACATCGATGTACTGGTAGACAACACTGCTGGACATGCTTTGCTCTCTTTTATGGATGGCTTTTCAGGTTACAATCAAATCTTCATGGCTCTAGAGGATCAGGAGAAAACCACGTTTGTCACTGAATGGGGAATGTATTGCTACCGGGTCATGCCTATTGGATTGAAGAATGTAGGGTCTAAATATCAACGAGCAGCTACAACCTTGTTGCACAACATGATTCACAAAGAAGTAGAGGTTTACGTAGATGACATGATCGTCAAAGCAAAGGAACGAGAAGGGCACCTGCCATCACTTAGGAAGTTCTTTGAGAGGATCCGAAAGTACAGAATGCGTTTCAATCCAGCCAAGTGTACGTTCGGGGTCACTACAGGGAAGATGTTGGGATTCATGATCACCACCCGTGGCATTGAGGTGGATCCTCTGAAAATCAAGGCTATTCTGGGACTGGAACCACCTCAATCTGAGAAGGATGTGAGAAGCTTTCTTGGAAAAGTGTAGTTCATCAGTCGGTTCATCACGAAGTTGACTTTGACATGTGGGCCGATATTCCGCTTACTTAAGAAAGGGGCGCCGTTCAAATGGGATGACAAGTGCTAGAAAGCTTTTGAAGCAATCCAAACTTATCTGCAGAATCCACCGGTACTAACATCGCCCATATTAGGAATACCTTTGATCCTATACTTGTCTATCACTCCATCCGCGATGGGGTGTATGTTGGCACAAGAAGGAGACGATGGGGTTGAAAGGGTTGTTTATTATCCAAGCAAAAAGATGGTTGGGTGCAAAGAGCGCTACACCCCGTTGGAAAAAACATGTTGGGCACTTGTTTTGGGCTTCCAAGAAACTAAGACATTAAATGTTGGCATACCCGATAAGGTTGATTTCTCGAATGGACCCTCTGAAAGTACCTATTTAAGAAACTAGCTCTTACTGGAAAGCTAGCACGATGGTTGCTCATGTTGGCAAAATTCGAACTCAAATACGTCACAAGGAAGTCAATCAAAGGAAAGGCCGTTGTAGAATTTTTGGCTGACCATCCAGTCGAGGGAGGAGAGGACACTGAGTTTGAGTTTCCTGATGAGGATTTAATTACCATAACTGAGGACGTCTGGAAATTGTACTTTGATGGAGCGGAAATCAGAAAGGATTTGGAATTGGTGTGTTATTGATTTCACCTGATGGATCCCACATACCACTTGAGTTCAAGCTAAACATTGAGGTCACCAACAATCAGGCAGAGTACGAGGCTTGCATTGTAGGCATGGAAGCAGCCATCGAAATCGGCATAGAGAAATTGGAAATGGTGAGAGATTCCAACTTGGTTGTATCTCAAGCCAACGGCGACTGGAAAGTCAAGGAGGAAAAGCTAAAGCTATACCATCAAGACCTTGAGGACCTCATCCCTCATTTCAACAAAGTGACTTTTTCTCCTATCCCGAGGCTTAAGAACCAATTTACAGATGCTTTGCCAACGCTTGCATCCATGATCGAATTCCTATCGGTGTGAAGCTGAGACCCATTGTGATTGAGCAAAGGGATTCCCCGGTATACCTGCATGTCATGGTTATTGATGAACCCGACGATGGTCACCCTTGGTATTATGATATTTGGAGATTTGTGGAAAGAGGAGAGTACCCTCTAACGCAAGAAAGAAAGACCGAATTGCTCTCTAAAGGCTTGCAGCCCAATACATCATCTGCGGAGGTAATTTTTATCGAAGGTCACACTATGGAATGCATAAGCTGTGTATCTATGGAGCAGAAGCCGAAAGGGTAATGAAGGGAATCCATGAAGGAGTGTGCGGTCCTCATATGAATGGCATGATGCTCGCCAAGAAGATTCTAAGGCAAGGATGCTTCTGGTCCACTATGGAAACAAAATGTATAGAATATGTGTGGAGATGTCAAAAGAGCCAAATCCATACCAACCTCATGCATGTTCCACCATTAGAACTACACCAAATGACTTCTCCTTGGCCTTTCTTAGTATGAGGGGTCGACGTTATTGGAAGAATCACACCGGCAACATCCAATGGTCACAAGTTCATCTTGGTTGCAATTGATTATTTCACAAAGTGGGTAGAAGCTGCTTCCTATGCAACCCTGACTGCGGTACAAGTTGTGCATTTTATCAAGCAGAATGTCATTTACCGATATGGGGTTCCTCAAGCATTTGTGTCGGACAACGGGGTTCATTTCAAGGGCTGAGCCAGGGAAGTTTTGGAAGAATTTCAAATCCAAGTGCACAAGTCAACCACTTACCGGCACCATACCAACGGAGCCGTAGAAGTCGCAAACAAAACTGTCAAAACAATTCTGGAAAAGACAACTGAATCCGCGAGGAATTGGCACGAGCTGCCACTAGCTCTATGGGGATATCGGACATCTGTACATACAGTAACAGCAGCAACTCCCTATTTCTTGGTTTATGGTATGGAGGCTGTGCTCCCGATCGAGCTAGAGGTCCCATCTCTTCGAACCATGATTGAATGTGAAGTTCAAGAAGCAGAATGGTTAAGCAACAGATTCGAAGAGCTCATGTTGTTTAATGAACGAAGATTGAGAGCCCTTTATCACATCCAAGGGTACCAACGGAGGATTGCACGCGTGTTCAACAAAAAGGTGAAACCCAGGGACTTGGCAGAGGGTGACATGGTTTTGAAGGAAATTCGGGCACCGGTTTACGATCCACGAGGAAAATTCTGACCAAAGTGGTCAGGACCATACATCATCAAGACTATCCTGTCTAGAGGAGCTTCACAGCTTATCAATTTCGATGGAAATGAGTTCTCAACTTTGGTCAACTTGGATCAACTCAAGTGCTATTACCCCTGAGAGAGGCTCGCTATATCGCAAGGGTGGGCAGTCCCAGGCAAAAATTAGAGCAAAAGCCTGCTAGGTTGAAAACCCGCAAGGGCATCCTAGGCAAAAGTTAAGGCATACAATAAAGGAGCTCGCTAGATCGAAAATCCGAAAAGGCAATACTAGGCAAAATTTAAAGCGCAAAAGGAGAGTGTTAAAACCAGAGCGAACTCTATCCTGAACTACGTCATGACATGATTACTTTGCAAAAAGAATACATAGGCGACCTTGCTTTAAGGCCCGGTCACGACTTATCAAAATTAAAAACCAAGTTGTGAGAACTCAAAGCATAGAATCAAGAAGGGGGAAACCTTTCATAACTCACTTTTGTTAAAATTACTACTTCTGCTACATAAGGCTGAGCATACTTCTTGAAAATAAAAGTGCAACATGATAAAGCAAAGCGGGTCCACGATTTATTTCTTGATCAAAGTAGTAGGGGTGAGTCAGTTTCCTCGGGCCTTTGCCCTCGCAGCAATGTCCCTCCTTAGTCACTTCCAATAGCTTCAATGCGGCACCACAGATGGATAGGGGCTTGCATCGGTGACCTCGCGGCTGCCCCAAAACTCCTGGTAGTGATAAAGGACAGAAGGGAGAAAGAGAGCCAAGACAACATCCACCAGGACTTCCACAGGCGCCTCCTATCGCAAACCTAGTTGACGCTCAATCCGTTAGGGAATGTTGAACGAGAAGGCCTCCAAACCAGCAAGTACAACCCACTGAGGCCCCATGTAGTGCACCATCATGGGCGGGAGGTCCAACCAAGGGCACCTCCAAGAAATGGTCTTGCCTCGCAACCTCTTGAAGAAATGGACCCACTCAGAAATGCAACAGTCCGCAAATTCAAAGCACCGACGAGACAACAATCTTGCCTCATATGTCCAGTTGCCTGGGGGAACGGTCAGCACATTCACCTTGTCACAGAGCCAAATCTACCAAGAAAGAGAGAAAACAAGTAAGAAACTATAGAAAGCCAAGACGAGTGTTGAGGTAAAATAAGAATGTGAGAAAAACCAAAAAAAGAAGAGTTGAGTGAGAAGCCTACCTGTAGGAGGAGAGGGTTACCCCCAAAGACCCTGGTCTCTCCAAAATGAACCTTGCCCAACCCAATCAAAGTCTTAGCTAAAACCATCAGAATCACGTCCTTTCGAGCCTCGATTTGAATAGCAACGCTAACCAATCCCGAGCTAGCACGACCAGCAGACGGAACCAAGAGATAAGCCGCCAACAAGCACATGCAAAGGGCCAACATGCGCCGAGACTGGTAGGTCATGTCCGTAAGGTCGCCAGGTGGAGAAAACATCTCGATGGGCCGCATGGTGTTGAGATGACCATCGCTAATCAGGTAGCGAGCGACACCACCACTCAGTCCAAGAACCGCAATTAGGACCTTAGAAATGTTCACACGCATAGGAGGGATGATGACCTCTCCCGAGCTCAAGCTGCTGAGGTATGTGCGGAACTCTTCCACAGTAGGACAAAGCTCTTGCTCACCAAACTGAAACACATGGACCTCTGGATCCCAAAAGCTTGCTGCCGCCTTCAAAAGCTACGGACAAAGGTAAATATTACAGAGATGTCTCATAGAGTAAAGGCCATGGGCTCGGAAGTTGAGCCAATCAACGCCGTCCATCGCAACCAACCAAGGGCGAAGTGAACCGGTGAGAGAAAGAGCCATTCTAAAGAAGAGTCTTTGAGAGAAGGAGGATGTTTGGGGTGAAGAAAATTTGAAGATGGAAGCTTAAATTTATAAGAGAAATGGGGGAAGCAACTTCCACTTTCTAAGAGCCTCGGGTTTCTAAAAGTGCATATTTTCCATGAGTCCTGCATGAGAAAGGCTTGGTCATAGCATAGAAACCCAACATATTGCATGCACGGGCCCAGACATGCCACTTCACGGGTCAAACTTCAGCCATCGTGCAATCTTTCTTGGGAAGGAGCAAATTGCAGAATTGTCAAGAAACCAATACCGTGCAGTGTAACATCACGACGCACGGCATTATAAAAACTTCGCATGGTGTTTTAAAATCCTTGGTGTTTTTGTAGACACCCCAATTTAAACCTCTTGAAATTCCTTAATTTGCAGCTTTTGGGCCCCCCGATGATGAATATGGATTAATACAAGCCTCGGTTTCAATTGGAACTTGCTTCTTGGATGTTCAAAAATCAAAATCAAAATCAAATTGATAAAAACAAGTTCCAAGCGCTTAGAACCATTCTCAAGCGCTGAGGACCTGTTTTCAACAGATTTTACTCACTCCCAAGCGCTCAGGACCACTCTTGAGCACTCGGGTCAACTGTTTTACTCTGAATTTCCAGCTTTTTTAGCAAGCACATGGCCATGTTTATTCAAATATTTGGTCTTGCTACAATAATCTCCATCAGAGATTTCAGAAGACCAAATCATGTTGTTTTCCCTTCTCAAAATATTTTTTATTTTATTTTCATTTTAAATTTCAAAATTCAAAAATGTTGTCCCTTGCCCTATAAATAGCAGTCTTATGCCACATTTGGAGCACCATGAAAAATTGCACCCTTACTTTCTCATTCTCAAGTGAAAAGCTCTTTTAGAAAAAAAAAATCATTTTCTAAGTCTTGCCAAAAATCAAATCCATCACAAATTCATCAAGAAGAAAATGCAGGGAGCTAGGAGTTATATTCAGTCCTAATTCCTGGATTTTTTACTCCTTTCCATCTTCAAAATCCAACCAAGAAGTAAAGTTCCACTCAAGAAGGTAGAATTCTTCTACTTTTTCAAACCACTAAGGGCTGTTTCTCTTCTAAGGGAGGCTATTCAGCCGATTCCAACACTTCGTGTTGGATGTGTGGTTGAATGGTCTTATCATAAAACAAAGGGCAAAAGAGTTGCAAACAAGTTTTTCAAATGAGCACTTTGGGACTCCTGAGCGCTCAGGAATGCTTCGGAGCGCTCAGGAGTGGTTTTGTCCACATTACCATTTTTCTGATTGAATATTCAAGGAAAATGAACATTCTAGAGATCATATAATCATATCATTAAATTTTGTTTTGAATAATCCAGAATCTTTAGATATTTCCCGAAGCATTTTCATTTTCAGAAAGCAAAGTGAAAATGACATATCGAGATCAGCATGCTAAAGTTACTTTTTCCTTAAAAATTCTCTCTTAATGCCTTCGTTAATATTGGAAGTATTCTAGAACTTCCAGGACCTGTTCAAATTTTAACTTCAAGTGCAATGAAGCAAGGTTTGGATAGCCAAGGCCAGTTCTTGGTTGTTCAAATTCACTGCTGAGAAATGATTCATATTTATGTTGTTCCAATTATTGCAGTATGTTTGTCTAACCAGAATTTGTAGGGGATGGAATAGCAGCACTCCTGAGCGCTCAGGAGTGCAGTCCCGAGCGCTCGGGAGTGTTCTTAGAAAGTGATCTCCATTTTTCATGCATTATTTAGAATCATTTCATTAACATACATCGTATACCAGCACATGCCAGCACTTTCTATTTGACATACCTGTGGATACTTGCTAAATGCTTAATGCAACAAAGTGCTTTCGAAAAATTCCGCAAATGTTTAGTAGAGACCAATTTCGTATCGGGTGAGGGGGGTGCCGTAAAACCCTTCCCCCCTCGTAACATGGCTCCTGAACCCAAAATAATCTATGGTTTTCAATTTCAAAAAATTATTTTCAATCAAAACGGTTTCTCGGGTGGCGAACCATAAAATCCGAGTGGCGACTCTTCAAATTTTCAAATCAAGAACATAGTTTTTCGGGCCGCCTCAATCCACCCGGGGCTGTGGTAGCCCATAGTGGCGACTCTGCTGGAGAAGAGTTTAACCAATACTTGAGAAAAAAGTTGGTGCGTAGGAAAAACGAGCACCTGAAAGTCTGTAAAAAATGGTAATGCTCCATGCTTGCCGAAGGAAGGAAATGGCGATTCTAGCTGGATTTCTATCCGGCCATTCCAACATGGGACTTCATGACCGTTTGTCCAAGCGCTCGCTTTCATTAAGTATTGGTTAAACCAGTGAGCCAAGCTTGAAAAATATTTGCGGGATTGTCAAAAATATTTTGTTGCATTGTCCATCTTTTTGTTCTTGAATATACTTTGTTCAACCCCGCTATTGCGTTTTGGCAATTCTGCCTGGCTTGCCAGTGACAGGGAATCCCAAAATGCTCGTCAACTCTCGACCATGATGAGTCATACCTGTCGTTTGTATCGTTATTGGGTGTACGCTCAATAACCGGGAAGCATACCTTGACTCTAGTCCGAGGAACCCTTCAAACTAAAACCTGGCCTCTCTATGTGTTTAGCAAGCCGTAGAACTTTCCAAACTAGGACAGGAACCTACAGGCTAGGGCTATGTGATATATCTTGTCTAAATGATGCATTGCATCCATGTCATGCTGCGGTGCTCGCTCGCGCGACTCACCGAAGGTTGCCAAGATCCAATGAAATATCAGATCCTTGCGATAACAAAGTTGGCTAAGGATTCAGCTATTTTGCAACTCAACTTTTCAAAAAAATCAACGCTCGGAGTAAATGCCATAATGCCAACACTCCTTGGGTTATAGTGCCATGCCACTTACACCCCTCTAGTTGAAGGCATCATGTCAGCTGCTCTTGAAGATTTTTGTAAGTCTAACCTTTAAAGCTCGTCAAACTTTCAAAGGATCATGGTAACCTTTGGCTGATCACAATTTAGAGTCCCTAGGGTGTTAGCGATCATGATGACATAGCATATTTTCAATCTCGTAAATATTTTCTAAAGCAGAAATCGTGTCTTAAGCAATTGCGCCAAAGAAGAAGACCATACCCTCCTGGACAAGACCTATCGGACAAAGGTTGATTCAGCTCGAATCTCAGCCTGACACCGTTAACGTCTTTGATATCTGGGTGGAAATGGAACAGCCTGTAACGCCCCGAATTTTGGGTACGTTAAAAAGACAATTTCATTAAAAACCTCAAAATAGAGTCTGGCTCTTATTACAACAAATACTCCCATAAGAGTTCAATATTTACACAAATGGAGGGGGTTCTAGGGTTCCTAACTACAGCTCCTCCTGCTCCTCCATTCTTGCCAGCTCCTCAGCTCCAAAAGCCTCCACGGTGATCTGCTTACCCTGATTATCTACAAAATCTGACACATTATACCAGCGTCACCACTGATATAATATGTCAGGGTCACCAAAAAGGCAACACCGTGAGCTACAAAGCTCAGCAGAGTAATCTCATACCCGCTAACCCATAACTTAAAACAACAGGAAATAAGAACACATCGATTTCCACATGATACATATATACGCAGCTAATCAATGACACATCCACATTCGTTAATCAACTATCGTTGGTGTCCAAGATTTCAGAGTTTCTCCTACGCGACTCATCGTAGACCGTGTCAACATTTTCGCATACCAATTCATCTTTCAAAAATCATTTGTTTAACTCACACAATTTTGCATTGGCTCCGTACCGCGGATAACCAAGCTACACACCCAACCTCGGTTCCGCCGCGCCGGTCTCCCGAGTATCCTCACAATGGTTCCGCCGCGCCGGGTTCCCATTGGCACACAAAAATATTTGCATTGGCTCCGTACCGCGGATAACCAAGCTACACACCCAACCTCGGTTCTGCCGCACTGGTCTCCCGAGTATCCTGACAATGGTTCCGCCGCGCCGGGTTCCCATTGGCACACACACACAGCCTCACAATGGTTCCGTTTTTCCCGGATTCCCATTGGAACACACATAACCTCACAATGGTTCCGTTTTTTCCGGATTCCCATTGGAACACACACACACCTCACACAATGGGCAAGTCCGGCCACATTGCGGATTCCAAAACTTTTCACCCTTTTCAAATATTTCTTTTACACACGCACACAACTCACATAATGCCACCCAAAACCGGTCATTATGTAATTTCAAAATATTTCCTTCCTCGGAAAACATTTCCTTTTATTAACCACACCCTAGGTGTCATGTTTCTACTTTCTCGGTTCTCGTGTCTCGTTACATGCAAAGACTCCGCGGTAGGACAAGAGTAAGCAAGAATCATTTTAACAAGTTCATCCAATTCTATATTACTTATCACGCTCAATCACTACTTATAGCATAACGCCACATGTACGGACGCCTTTAGAGTGTATCACTTATGCTTATTCAAAGCACAACGCCACATGTACGGACGTCTTTGGAGTGAAATCACTTATGCTTAATCACACCACAAGTAATACAAGCAATTCATATATGCATACTCATGACCATCCTAAAGATCAAAATACGAATACTTAAAGTAAATAGGTAAAGATACACTTCATATAATTAGCGGTTCAAAACAACAACGTTATACTTGAGTAAGTAAATAGGAAGTAAGTAAGGATTTCCTTACCATTCTAACATACGGTTCTATACGTAGAGTTAGGGGACAAGGGATTCTACCTTACTTCTTGGCGGTAGGGCGGCTACGGAAAGTACGTCGGTGGTCGGACGGAGTAACTTCCTACGGTATGCCTTCGGGAGCTTCGAAAGAGAATGGTTTCTCTCGAAACTTCTTCTTGACTAACACTACTCTACTTTATGGATCGAAGGGTGGTCGAGTGGCAGTTTAGTGGTGGCCTATGATGAGTTTCTTGAAGAACTCAAGAACAACTCAAGAACATGAAGAACAAAAGAAAGAACAAGATTTTCTAGAGAGAGAAGTTGCTAGGTGAAGGTGTGAGTTAAATGGCATGGAGGTGGCTCTATTTATAGGCAAAGCCTTGGCCCTCTCCTCTCTTTCAAGGCCGCCCCCCCCCCTCTCTCCATAGCTCACAATTTGACACTTGTCAAGCACTTTATGGAAGGTCAAAGTCTAACCCTAGGTTTGCATGGCTAAGATTTGTCCTTGGATGGGATTATGGAAGATTTGTTTGGAAAGAAGGAGACAATGGTACAAGATTTGGTCATAAAACAAATATAGAAGTACAATGGGAGAGTTAGTTTTGGTTAGGAAGAAGATTCACCAAGGATTTGAAAAGATAAGAAGATCAAGGAAGTACAACAAAAATCTTTCCCTCTCTATCTCCTATCTCTCTCTCTCGGCCCATCTCTCTCTCTCTCTCTCTCTCTCTCTCTCTCTCTCTCTCTCTCTCGCTCTCTCTCTCGGCCTCTCTCTTCTCTCTCTCTCTCTCGGCAATTTCTCTCTCTCTCTCTCTCTCTCTCTCTCTCTCTCTCTCTCTCTCTCTCAAGTACACTACATATATATATATCTATATATACACATATTACAAGAAAGAATAAGAAAGGTACAAGTACAAGATTCTTCCAAATCCAAAAACTAATAAACAATCTTAATTAGACACATGTCCCATTAAATAAATAAACTAGTGTACTAATGTACTCTAGGAAGATCAACTCTCCAATAAATTAATCCAATTGGGTACAAAATCCCAATATAAAATAATAAAAGAGTACTAGGAGAATCTTAGGCCTTAAAGGCTATTAAGGCTACTAAGTACTTTTAATAATAAAATATTATGTACTTTCATCACATGGGGATAAAATAAAAGAATAATTTAAATAACCCATGTACTTCGTGAAAGAATAACTCTTTTACCCAATGGATAACAAATCCCCTAACTTTTATTGCCCAATGGACAAAAGGTAAAAGGAAACTTTTATATTAAAATAATCAAAGAGTACTTTAAAGCATGTGACAAAAGTCCTATATTTAAATATAGGTGTGGTACCAAATACTCCAATTAAATAAAAAAGCTAGGATTCTCCCCATTTAAATAATAATAAAGTACAAGTCAAATCTTCAAGTACAAATCAATCAAAAGAATGACTAATGGCTTTTAACCAATGGGTAATAATTTCCTTAGCGGGTAAGGACCAATAGATAAAAGAAGTACAAGTACTTTTTATCTTAAAATAAGATTTTGAAAAGACTACATGTACTTTTAGTCAAATATAATAATGAAAAGCTTATTGTCCAATGAACAAAGATTACCCTAACCATTATGGACCATTGGGTAAAGGCAAAGGTTCAAAAGGTCCAAAAGGTTCAACTAGTAACTAGGTGAGTTGGGTTCCTTGGTTCCTCTAAGTAGTCGGTTGGAAACTAACTAAATTGGTCAAGTAGGATTTCTAGTCGAGACCAAATCTAACTACGACGAAAATTTAACAAGAAATCATATAGCCGCTCAAGAGAAAATAAGTATTTCAAATAAAATTTAAATATTTAACGAAATTTTTATTGACCAAAATTCAGGGTCGTTACACAGCCAGATGAAAATCTGAATCCGAATGATGGGAATCCGAATCCTAAAAACTTAAATGGCGTTGGTGGGGGTAATGGTGGGAATCCGAATCCGGAAGGGTTGAATGAAGCAGGACAGATTAGGGAAGCCATCAGAAGACTGGGAGAGCGCATCGACAACCAAATCGCCCAGTTAATGCTAATGATAACCGGAGTTGCTCGACGACTCCCAAATCCCAATCCCAATCCGAACCCCAATTCCAACCCAAATCCCAATCCGACTCCCAATCTTGAACAACCACCTCATGAAGTTGAAAACCCTTAAAACCCCGAAATGACAGCTATACTAGCCAAAATAACCCAATTGGAACAGTTTGTAGCCAGGAGTGAGAAGATCACTGCGACAGGTTTCGACATCAACAAGCTTTGCCTCTTCCCCAATGCAAAGCTTCCAGAGAAATTCAGGCCCATCAACTTTACAAAGTTTGATGGAACAGGGGATCCGAAGGCTCACTTGACAGGGTACATAGGAGCTCTTTCCATGTGGGGTGTAGCAAAAGATACAATGGCTCAAATGTTCTCCCAGACATTGGTGGGTCATGCCCTTCACTCGTTTACATCGCTGGATGAAAGGAAGAAGCGATCTTGGGAAGATACTTGCACAGCCTTCATAGCACAGTATGATTATAACATCCAACTGGAGGTGACCACTCGTGAGCTAAAATCTACCAAGATGGAGGCTAAAGAATCCTTTGTTGATTTTGTGAAAAGGTGGAGGGCCAAGGCAGCTTAAATGAAGGATAGGCCATTGGATAAAGACCAGATCTGGATGATAGTGAGGAACTTGCAATCGACTCTTGCAAAACACATGGTCATGGCTTAGGCATGCTCAGACTTCAAGACATTCTTCGACACAGGCTTGGCCATTGAACTTGCTATCCTCGACAAACCGAAACCAGCGCCTGCTAAAGCCAAAAAGGTTTACTCTGGCAACAGCGACACGCTATTTGGTAACTCCAACTTCACCAACCTCCATAAACACCACTCAAACCGTGCCTGTCAACCAAATTGTCACCAAAACAGTCAACCTCGGTCCCAACCCCGTATTTTCTCCCAGTTCTTGGCACCTCTCTCCGCAATGCTAGAGAAATTGGTTGAAAGTAATATCGTGAAACCTCTCAACCCAACTCCATTACCTCAAAAACCTCCAACCTCTCATAACCCTAATGCCTACTGCGCATACCACCAAAATGTGGGTCATTTTACCAATAATTGCTTCCGACTCCGACATGGCATCCAAGACTTTATCGACAACAAAGCCATCCCAGTTCCACCCCAAAAGCCTAATACTGTCTCCAACCCACTACCAAAGCACTTCAACCCCCAAACTAACAGCATTGATCTCAAACTGCCTTTTGACCCAAGCCAATACATCGTACGCGAAGCCGAGCCAAAGCCGATTGTCGGGGTACCGGCAGGAGATGCTGTTTGTTTGATCCAGACGCTAGACTGGGAGTTTGAATTGAGATGGCAATCTGCAATTGAAACTTTCCAAGACATAGAAAATCGGGCTCTATTCGAAGGTGTGTGGCCAACCTAGGAGCTTGAGAATGTTCAAGAATTGGAGAATGGAGCATGAAAAGAAGAGTGGGAAGAAAGACAGGCAGATCCATTCGATGGATACTCGCTCTACGCCCTGTTCTCAGAATTCAAGCTGGCCGATGAGGAAGAGGACGATTAGGAATGGGAGGCTGAGCCTGCCATGTGGCATCCAGTAAAAGATGAGGACCCTCTTGACATCATGACCATGCCCCTCCTTTTTCATGGAGAAGAAGTTCAACAAGGACCTGACCTGTTAAATCCACGAATTCTTTTCGCCCAGTTCCGTGATGAAACCCTTGACATCGTAACGGAAGGTTTGGATGACTACCACGAGTACATAACTAGGCATGCCGAACAAAGTATCGTTTGCCCCCAGTGTTACATTGTTGACGATACACTTCCACAGCCTGTTGTGCAGATTCTGGATGAACCTCATATTGTAGTACTTAATTCTGAGGATCTTTGGGGAAAAGCCGATTTGGTCACTGTCTGGGTCGACGGAGAAGAGCTAACTATTAAGAAGGCAATGGTCGATGAAGGCTTGATTAAAAGTGATAATTTTTGGGATTCCCTAGAGGAAGAGAACTTGTGGGACACTCTTGAGGTGGAACTCCTTAACAAAACTTTGGAGAAAACAAGGTTGGATAAAGGGAAAAGGAAAGCAGATGCCAATCTGACAAAGCTATGGGATGACCTGCCAGATTTTCAGGCAAGATCCTCCCCCAAGACCATCAGTAACCTTACTAGAAGTGGTCGAATTTACTGGCCTTCCAACTTGCAGAAGGGGAGCTCATCTTGAGCACCTCCACCTCAAATGATACAGTCCAATCATCCAGCTCCACCATACCAGCCACCCCAAACCAATCCGCCAACCCAAATAACCCTTTCACATCCATTCCCCAAAATAACCCTTCAAGCTCCACTAACCAGAATACCTCCAATCCAAAAACTACCCAACACCAAAACCCAGCGCCCGATGCCGATCCTATCATAAAACAGCTTGACAAAACCCCAGCCCCTATGTCGATTTGGGGAATATTGGCGTCTTCTTGTGAGCACCGTTGCAGGCTCATCAATACTCTTACCAAGTTCGAAGTCACCCCTGACATAACCCCAAAAGCTATGGTTGCACTCATCACTCCTAATTTTGCCAAACGTACCCTAGCTTTCACCGAAAAGGACCTCCCACTAGAAAGAGCCGACCATAATAAGCCTTTGCACTTAACCATGAAGTGTCTTGGGAAATGGGTTCCGGCCATCCTAATTGACAATGGTTCTGCTATCAATGTATGCCCTCTCCGAACTGCTTACTGCTTGGGTCTCAAAATAAGCATGAATAAATTTTGAGCACAACGAAAGAAAGGAAAAAGCATGATTCATACTGAAACTCATGTCAAATTGTCCAGCCAACACCGAAAAAGTCATCACTTCTCCTCTACGGTCTTTCGTCTTCCTATACTTTTTCCCCGAGCTCTCCTAACAGCAGAGACAATTCGCAGAGAACCACGCAGAGACAAACGCGTTTGGCCCCATTTCGGGTCTCAAAAAAATCTAGAAAAATATCCATAAATTTTTGAATATTATTTTATGGGACCCTGTAAAAAATCGGCTCCAGTGGATATTGGTAAGTATTATTTTTTGATTCGTAGGGGCGAAACTGGTCAGTTCGCCCTTACGAATCAAAAAGTAATACTTACCGATATCCGTTGGAGCTGATTTTTTACAGGGCCCCATAAAATAATATTCAAAAATCTATGGATATTTTTCTAGATTTTTTTGGGATCCGAAATGGGGCCAAACGCGTTTGTCTCTGCGTGATTCTCTGCGAATTGTCTCTGTTCATAATTTTTTTGTTTTTCCCCCATGCGAGGCCACGAGGAAATAGGTTCAGGTCTGTGCAAGTGTTCTCGGGAGGGAACATTCCCAACACTTCATAAGCCCAAAGCTAAATTTTTCAAGATTTAAGTCAATTCAATTATTTCTAAAGATCTCATGCTTCAATAAACGAATATCAAAGGTATAATTTTAAGCAATAATTGAAATCATACCTCAACGACTCTCCAATACCCTCCAACGGTATTGCCGACTCCGTGTGAACAAGCTCCAAGAAAACAATAGAGTGTGCACAACGCAGCACCTCCCCAATCGCACTTCCCTACTTGCCTCAAGTCTACCAGCCCCGCCAAAAGGCTGAGATGAACGCGCGTCCGTCTGTATGGGAACAGAGAAGCCCCAAACAAATATAATAAGTAAGCTCTGGCCATCTGGGCTTCCTCCTCGTCGCTTTCTAGCTCATGGTCCCAGTACGTCGTAAATTGGCCATACTTCACCATCCCGCCGCTGTGACATGGGACCCGTCCAAGAAACCATCTCAAAGCTGCATCATTATTCACTAAGCCTGAATCATAGGGAATTGGCTCTCCTCCAACCCTAAGACCCGTGATTGCTGCAAAATCAAGAGGTGTCACAGTCATCTCCCCGAATCGGAAGTGGAAAGTGTTGGTGGTGTCCCACAATCTCTTGGTCAAAGTTGTCAGCACCACATGATCAACTCTAACCACCGTCAGTAGCTGTATAAATGGTCCAAAGCTGGCTTCTTCTACCAGTGTTCGCACTCGTTGGGGCAGCGCTTGAAGTACGCTAAGGACTTGGCCGAGCCTCCATGGCCGTATACGTCGGTAGTGCGCTATTACAAGCAAAGCAGCAGAATAATTTCAGAAATAATATCATCAGATTAATAAGCATAATTTGCAGTCAAAGAGCATTATTAAGTCTTATTACCGTAGTCCACTCCGACGAGATGTGATGATTACGATCTTTCAAGAGTAAATCCCCCGGGTAGTCAGCGCTAGCCGGAATGTAACCAGTCATCCCCACCGGCTCGAAGAGGTGTAGCGGTGGAGCGTAAGTCTCAGGAGAAAAAGCAGGACGCGTAACCTTCAGAAAGGCTTTCGCCTCCTCCACTGCTGTCACTCGCTCCTCTACCTCTTCCCTTGTCTCGAATCCATCACCAGGTATTCCCACCTCCTCCGGTCTAGATCATCCTCCCGGCCTCCTCGCCACCTCGGCTTAGTAAAGCACCCAGTAGCATAGCCGTGGCCCTCGCCTCTGGGGATCCGGCTCCCCTCAGTACGTCTGCAGCACTTGGGTCAACTCTGAGAGCCCCAAGTATGTCTAAAGGGTCAGCTCTCTCCAAGAAATCCCCCACCTCTAAGGGAATCGGTTGCGAAGCACCAATTCCATTGTCCCCTTCTCTCGGCGCCACCTCAGACGTCTTCAAAACAAGAGTGGCAGTGAATCGGCCCGCAGTCGCAATCTCTCTCCCTGTCTCCATCTTTCGGCCACCAACATCCCCCTCCTCTGCGGCCTTGAGTGTAATGACTAAGAAGAAGAAAGCTTTGGAAAAGTAATGGAAAAAGAAGGACAGATTCTTATTCCAACCCAATGATTTTACAGAAGAAAATTACATGCCCTTACTTCCCCTCGTTTCCACTACTTATAGAACCCAATGATTTTACAGAAGAAAATTACATGCCCTTACTTCCCCTCGTTTCCACTACTTATAGTCTAGGTATAAAGCAACAGGAAAAACAGTTACACAGTAACAAAATTACAAGAAGCACGCGCCAGCTCAGCTGGCCCTAACTAACTAACCAACTTCCCTTCTGTTAAGGGAAGTAACGACCACTGAGAAAAGAAAAAACAAACTCTTGGTAATTCTCTTTGATCATGACATTCCCTTCCCCTTAAAAGCAGACTTGACCTCAAGGCTGGAAATTTGGGGACTTTGAGATAAGCTCTTCATAGTCGATCCACGTGGCATCTTCTGGGAATGATCTGGACCATTGCACCAACCGCTGAACTACGGCATGGTTATTACGCTTCACCATTTTCCTTTCCAACACAGCCACTGGCTCTATTTGCATGTTACCCTCCTCATTGACTGGTGGAAGAGTTGGAGTAGCCACCACACCTGTCCCCAACTTCTTTTTCAGTAACAATACATGAAACACAGGGTGAATTTGGGCTGTATCTGGCAATAACAACCTATAAGCTACCTTGCCAATCTTGGAAATGACCTGAAAAGGTCCATAAAACCGTGGTGCCAACTTCATGTTCCTCTGCAGAGCTAGAGATGTCTGCCTATATGGTTGTAGTCTCAGAAACACCCAATCACCTACAGCGAATTCCCTTTCAGTTCTTAGCTTGTCAGCATAGTGTTTCATTCGATGTTAAGCTGAATGTAGATTCTCCATAAGCATCCTCAGAATGGTAGCCCTTTCCTTAGCCCAATTTTCTACTGCTGCCACTGATGAAGTCGTAACATTTATAAAGTTGTGATCAGGTGGCTCCTGCCCATATACAGCATAAAAAGGAGTGGTTTTGATGGAGGAATGATAGGAGGTGTTATACCACCACTTTGCTAATGACAACCATTTTGCCCAATGTTTTGGACAGTCCCCACACATGCATCTCAAATAGTTCTCCAAACATTTATTGACAATTTCAGTTTGGCCATCTGTTTGAGGATGGTAAGCTGTACTGAGATTGAGTTGACACCCTTGCAACTTAAAGAGCTCCTGCCAGAATGTGCTAGTAAAAACTGCATCCCTATCTGACACAATGGTAGCAGGTATCCCATGCAACTTATAGATGTTGTCCAAGAATAATTGAGCCACATCTTTAGCAATATAAGGATGAGAAAGGGCCAAGAAATGGGCATATTTGGTCAACCTATCCACTACAACAAATATAGTTGTTTTACCTTGGGATTTAGGAAGCCCTTCAATAAAATCCATAGAGATATCTATCCATACTTTCTTTGGTATAGGTAGGGGTTGCAGTAGCCCTGGAACATGCAAATTTTCCCATTTAAATCTCTGACAAACATCACATTCTGAGATATACTTCTGCACATCCTTCTTAAGACCTTTCCAATAAAAAGTTCTCTTAATCCTCCGTGTGGTTTTGTCAATACCAGAATGTCCTTCTACTGATGTATTATGGTATTCTGCAATGATTTTCTCCCTTAACTCAGCTGAATCTCCAACCACTAGACTGCCTTTGTAGGTAAGCATCCCTTGTTCTAATAAAAATCCTGGGTGAGTGGCACCATCATATGCCAAATCTGCCATTAATTGCTGTAAGTGACCATCTTGTTGCCAACTGTGTTGTATAAAAGGCATCCAATTTGTAGCCATTGAAGATATGGCATTCAAAGTGGCAATTTCCTGAATGGAATCTTCTCTTCTAGATAAGGCATCAGCAGCCTTATTCTCTTGTCCACTCCTATAGACAATGTCATAATCATACCCCAATGAGCTTAGTAATCCACTTTTGCTGAAAAGGAGTGGCAACCCTTTGTTCTAGCAGGAATTTGAGGCTCTGGTGATCAGTTCTGATGAGAAAATGCATGCCCAATAAGTAGTGTCTCCATTTGAGTACTGCTAATAAAACTGCCATTAATTCCTTCTCATAAGTAGAAAGTGCTTGATTCTTTTCTGATAAGCTCTTGCTCCAATAAGCAATTGGGTGTCCTTCTTGCATGAGCACAGCTCCCAAACCTTTACCAGATGCATCAGTTTCAACCACAAATAGTTTAGTGTAGTTAGGTAGTGCCAATACTGGTAATGTGGTCATAGCAGTCCTGAGTTCATTAAAAGCTGCAGTAGTTGTAGCAGACCATTGGAATGAGTCTTTTTTAAGCAACTGGTTCAGAGGGGCTGAAATTTTACCATAATTCTTGACAAATCTTCTATAGTAGCCTGTTAACCCCAGAAAACCCCTTAGTTCTTTGATTGTTTGAGGAACTGGCCAGCTAAGCATAGCTGAGATTTTAGTAGTTTCTACAGATACACCCTTGTCAGAAACTAAATGCCCCAAGTATTCTACCTCTTGTTTGGCAAATACACACTTTGACCTTTTAGCATAGAGCTGATGTTTCTGTAGTAGCCTTAGTGTCTGGTCCAAATGCCTCAAATGGTCCCTAAATGTACTACTATATACCAATATATCATCAAAGAAAACCAAAATGAAATCTCTGAGGTATGCTTTAAAGACCTCATTCATGAGACTTTGGAAAGTAGAAGGAGCATTAGTCAATCCAAAAGGCATTACTACAAACTCATAATGTCCTTCATGAGTTCTAAAAGCTGTTTTTGGAATGTCAGGTGGGAACACTCTAATTTGATGGTATCCAGCCCGTAGGTCCAATTTAGAGAAGTACTTAGCTCCACACAACTCATCCAACAATTCATCTATGGCAGGAATAGGAAATTTGTCCTTAACAGTGATAGTGTTCAAAGCCCTGTAGTCTACACACATACGCCATGGTCCATCTTTCTTCTTAACTAATAAAACAGGTGAGGAATAAGGGCTTACACTAGCTTGTATTACCCTTGATGTCATCATTTCCCTTACTTGTTTCTCTATTTCAGTTTTCTGAAAATAGGGGTACCTGTATGGTCTTGAATTGGGTGGCTCAACTCCTGATTTTAATGGAATGTGATGGTCATGTGCTCGTGAAGGGGGTAACTCTTTGGGTTCTTGAAATACTCCATCATACTTGGCTAACAACTGCTGCACTTCAAGGCTTGTAGGTTCAGACTGCTCTTCAACTTGCAAAGCAAAGACTTGTGCCACCAGTCCTTGTGGTTGTTTGAGAAGTAGCTTCTGCATTTTTTTTGGGCCAACCACCTGCAATACTTCCTTCTTCCCCCCTCTTAGAACATGCCTCCTTCAATTAAGAGAAAAATCCATACACAAGTTCTTAAAGTCCCATTTAACTGGTCCTAAAGTTGCCAACCACTGTATGCCCAGAACCATATCACAACCCTTGAGCTGTAGGACCCTCATATCAGCTTGGAAAACTGTGCCTTGCATTTCCCATTTGAAGCCTTTACAAAGTGTTGTGCTAATCATTTTAGTTCCATCTGCCACAGATACAGGTAGTGGATCTGTTTCTGTAGTTTGCACACCTGCCCTCTTGATCACTTCTAGGTTAAGGAAATTGTGGGTACTTCCTGAATCGATCAAAATTATAATAAGCTTTTTCTTAACATTGCCCTGAGTTCTCATTGTTCTGTAAGAAGTTGAGCCAGTGAAAGCATTAATTGAAATCTGCAATTCCTCATTCTGTTCCTGAGGTTCCTCTTCTCCCTCATCTTGAAACTGCTCCAGTTCTTGGTCCTCCTGTTCCCCATCCAAGGCATACAACTGTTTTCTCTTGCACTGGTGTCCCCTAGTGTATTTTTCATTACACTTGAAACACAATCCCTTGGCCTTTTTCTCCTTTAATTCCTTTGGAAGCTCCTTCCGCACAGGGTTTGAGTAATTACTAGGCTTGAACTGGTTAGCGAAATTGGATTCCCCTATCCTGATCCCTTGTCTGGTTTTCTTAGTTAAAGCCTCAATGCTATATTCCTGAAGTTTGGCCAGACTAATGGCTTGGGATATGGTCGTAGGTCTGAACATCAAAACATTAGCCCTAATTTCTTCCTTAAGCCCACTGATAAAACAACTAGTAAAGAAGGTTTCAGGCAAATTTAGGGTTTTGTTGGCCAAGATTTCGAATTGTTCCTAATACTCCTTAACAGATGCAATTTGTCTAAGCTTTGTCAATTCTCCAACGGCATCCTCATACAAATCTGGCCCAAATCGAGTAATAAGCCCTTGTTTAAACAAATTCTAGTTGACTACACAGTGGGTTTTCTCAAACCACTGATACCATTGTATAGCTTTTTCCTCCAAATGCAAGATTGCTAACCTCACTTTATTGTTGTTATCAATGGAATTATACTCAAAAAACCTCTCGCATTTATAAACCCACCCACTGGGATCTTCACCAAAAAACTTAGGAAAATCAATCTTGGCATACCTGGTACCAAAAGCAGGAGAAGATTGAGATTGTGGTTGATCGAATTCACGGTGAGAAGACCCAATAATCTCCAACTGGTTGTCTCGTCCCTTCGGCGCTTCTTGAGGCTGTTTCTTTCCATAGATATGAGCAGCTATCTGATCGTATTTCAGAGTAACAGCAGTCAGCAATTCCTTAATATCCCCCAAATCTTTCAAAGAATGCTTGATTTCCCCCATTTCCTTGCCGTGATCCTTCAACGAATTCTTGATTTCTTCCATCTCGGTACTGTGAACTTCGTAACCCTCCTTAAGCAGACGAATAGATTCATCCAATCTCTTGAATTCTTGGCCTCTAGTTCCATCGGCCATTGCAATGGCTCTCCATAGGCGAAGAAAAGCCTGGCTCTCGATACCAATGTAATGACTAAGAAGAAGAAAGCTTTGGAAAAGTAATGGAAAAAGAAGGACAGATTCTTATTCCAACCCAATGATTTTACAGAAGAAAATTACATGCCCTTACTTCCCCTCGTTTCCACTACTTATAGCCTAGGTATAAAGCAACAGGAAAAACAGTTACACAGTAACAGGATTACAAGAAGCACGCGCTAACTCAGCTGGCCCTAACTAACTAACCAACTTCCCTTCTGTTAAGGGAAGTAACGACCACTGAGAAAAGAAAAAACAAACTCTTGGTAATTCTCTCTGATCATGACATTGAGCAACTCCTCCACTGTAGGGGTGTGAGGGTGGGCCCCCTCGCTCGTCGCTTCGCTACTCGAAGCTTCAGCACCTTCACCGGCCCTTCCTGTCGTCACCGCGATACACCCGGCCGGCTTCCCCTGTCACCACCGCACCGCCCAGGGCAGCCACCACGCTGCCAGGCGCCGCCTCATGTCCACCACCACCAGCTGTCTCCTCTGTTTCCTCCCTCGAACCCATTCTTCTTCTAAGTCAAAATTTTTGGCACATAACCACCCACTGTAGTATGGCCGAAATTTTGAGTTCTCCCAGTCGATCCATACTGAATAAGGGGATGAATTCGTTTTGAGAGAGAGAGAGAGGTCGATTGAAAGAGAGAGATCGTGGGTTCAATTGCTCTGGTTCTTGAGCGCTCGGAAAAGGGTTTGAAACCCTTATTTTTGAAAAAGGAAGACGAAGAGCCTTGGGCCCAGTAGCGGTCCCGAGCGCTCAAAACCACTCCTGAGCGTTCGGGAGTGATCTCAAATCCCTCGCCCTATTTTTGGTTCTCGTGTCAGGTTTTCGATTACTCGTGCATCATTTCTTTCCCAATTTGTATTAATTCTCGAATTGATTTTACAAAATCAATCTCAGCCCTGATATGCATTCGCCTTGAATTAAGGTTATCGATAATAATCTTAATCATTGATGCATTGTCCTTGTCGAGTAAAATTTGGGTATTTTTATCAGTGAAGTCAGTCGAATTTTTTTATCGGTCAAAGTTTTGCTAATCATCTTGCTCGATCAAGAAAGTTATTTTTCTCAAATTTCATTAAGGTGACGTATGGACCCTCCATACATTAGCCTCGTGTCGAATCTATTTCTTGCATGCATTGCACGTGTTCGCATTTCCCCTAAAGAACTACACTGGTCTAATCCCTACAGAAAAGGGTACGTAAGCAACTCGAAAGGACGCGACTTCAAATTTACAATGTTTCGCATCTTCTGTTTGCATTTTTGAATTAAGGGTTCAATATGGCTCAAATTGGGCTGTCTCAATCTTTGAATGTCACTTATATCCAGACATGATGCCAAGCGCCATCCAAAGAGGGGCAACTGCAGACACCCAATTTAAACCTCTTGAAATTCCTTAATTTGCAGCTTTTAGGCCCCTCGATGATGAATATGGATTAATACAAGCCTTGGTTTCAATTGGAACTTGCTTCTTGGTTGTTCAAAAATCAAAATCAATTTGATAAAAACAAGTTCCCAGCGCTTAGAACCATTCTCAAGGGCTGAGGACCTGTTTTCAAAAAGGCAGATTTTACTCGCTCCCGAGCGCTCAGAAGTGATTATCCCAAGCGCTCAGGACCACTCCTGAGCACTCGGGTCAACTGTTTAACTCTGAATTTTCAGCTTTTCCAGCAAGCACATGGCCATGTTTATTCAAATATTCGGTCTTGCTACAGTAATCTCCATCAGAGATTTCAGAAGACCAAATCATGTTGTTTTCCCCTCTCAAAATATTTTTTATTTTATTTTCATTTTAAATTTCAAAATTCAAAAATGTTGTCCCTTGCCCTATAAATAGCAGTCTTATGCCACATTTGGGGTACCACGAAAAATTGCACCCTTACTTTCTCATTCTCAAGTGAAAAGCTCTTTTAGGCACATAAAAAAAAAATTAATCATTTTCTAAGTCTTGCCAAAAATCAAAGCCATCACAAATTCATCTAGAAGAAAATGCAGGAAGCTAGGAGTTATATTCATTCCTAATTCCTGGATTTTCTACTCCTTTCCATCTTCAAAATCCAGCCAAGAAGTAAAGTTCCACTCAAGAAGATAGAATTCTTCTACTTTTTCAAACCACTAAAGGTTGTTTCAAGAAGATAGAATTCTTCTACTTTTTCAAACCACTAAAGGTTGTTTCAAGAAGATAGAATTCTTCTACTTTTTCAAACCACTAAAGGTTGTTTCTCTTCTGAGGGAGGCTATTCAGCCCATTCCAACACTTTGTGTTGGATGTGTGGTTGAATGATCTTATCATAAAACAAGAGCAAAAGAGTTGCAAACAAGTTTTTCAAATGAGCACTTTGGGACTCTTGAGCGCTCAGGAATGCTTCAAAGCGCTCAGGTGTGGTTTCGTCTATGTTTCCATTTTTCTGATCAAATATTCAAGGAAAATGAACATTCTGGAGATCATATAATCATATCATTAAATTTTGTTTTGAATAATCCAGAATCTTCAGTTACGCTTTCCTTGAAAATTCTCTCTTAATGCCTTTGTTGATATTGGAAGTATTCTAGAACTTTCAGGACCTGTTCAATTTTTTATTTCAAGTGCAATGAAGCAAGAGTTGGATAGCCAAGGCCAGTTCTTGGTTGTTCAAATTCACTGCTGAGAAATGACTTATATTTATGTTGTTCCAATTATTGGAGTATGTTTGTCTAACCAGAATTTGCAGGATGGAATAACAGTACTCCTTAGCGCTTAGAAGTGCAATCCCAAGCGCTCAAGAGTGTTTTCAGAAAGTGATCTCCATTTTTCATGCATTATTTAGCATCATTTCATTAACATACATCGTATACCAGCACTTTCTATTTGACATACCTGTGGATACTTACTAAATGTTTAATACAACAAAGTGCTTTCAAAAAATCCCGCAAATGTTTAGTAGAGACCGATTTCGTATCGGGCGAGGGGGTGCCGTAAAACCCTTCCCCGTCGTAACATGGCTTCCGAACCCAAAACAATCTTTGGTTTTCAATTTCAAATAATCATTTTCAATCAAAACAATTTCTCGGGTGGTGAACCATAAAATCCAGGTGGCAACTCTTCAAATTTTCAAATCAAAAACATAGTTTTTCGGGCCATCTCGATCCACCCGGGGCTGTGGTAGCCCACAGTTTTATGGAACCATGCACAGTATTCCATAGCCATGCACAGCGTTTTAGAGCCAGTATTTCTTCAATTTTTGACACCAGAGGTTGGAAAAGGATTAGAGGCCATTGGGTGTGCTAACAACTGCCAAAACACATTTGACAGGGAATGTCTCACCTCCTGTCAATTCTCAAAATTCAAGGTTGGAGTATGAAAAGTCGATAAAATCCTATTCTTGAGTCAAGTTGGGATATCAAAATCCATTTGGAGTCATTTCAAATCGTTCTTTCGAGTCATATAAATCAAAATGATCAAAAGTGACTTAATCCAAGTTTCGGTGCGAGTCATTAATCAAAATTTGAAGTCATGACCTTGGAAAGTCAATATTTCCTGACTTTCAAAGCATATTCAAGGCATGAATTCAACTTTCGAGACATCTCTTGGGACATAAAAGTCGATATTGACATATGTGGTCGTGTTCAAGCCTTTGATAAGGTCATTTGTACAAAATTCTTAGATATAGTGTCAATTTTTCATACTTTGTTCAAATACATCTTTGATCTCTATTCTCTCGTCAATATGCTTTTTACTTTGAGTTATGTAACGGACTCAGTTCCATATTCCATGGTTAGTCATGTGTTCTGGTATGCATTTTGGTGATTCAGTTTTCTTTGTACAATGATAATAAAGGGAATTGAATGACAGAAATGATAAAGAAACAATTCTTACGCATATATAAGCCAAATGGCATCCATGAGTCAAGGTACAAAATTGGGACACGCAGGCCCCGTGATCAAGGTCCTATCTATCAGGGCATACAAATGCCCTCAAAAAGGAAGCACGCAGGCTCCATCCAAAATGGTAAAAAGCAAAAAGGTAGGAGGCTCAATCCTCCTCATCATCCTCGCTCCCCTCCTCATCGTCATCCTCCTCAGAAGCATCCTCCTCTGCCTCGGAGCTAACGACCTCATGGACGACTGCAACTCTAAGCACCGAGCTCTCTGAGGTATCTTCTAGGTCGATATCCTCTGGCTCCTCAGTCTCCTCTGAGTCGGCACTAGGCTCCTCCTCGATAGGGCGTGAACGTCTCTGTCTCTTTGAGGGTCGCTCCTCCCGAGAGATAGCGGTAGGAGCCTGTAGCGCAGGCATGTGAACAGACTTCCGGCGTAGCCCATGAGAGGCCCCTCCTCTAGCCTATGAAAACATAGCATTCATAAAACATTTGCATTGCATTCATAGGTTAAGGCAATAAAAGCTAAGCGAAAGTAGAAATTTACCGTTGTCCCCTCCCTGCGAGTATGTACCAGAAGAGCGTGTCCCATGGCATACAGCCGAACAATCTGTTTCAGGCCCAAGACGACTGCCGCCATCTCCCTTGCATACTCCGGAGCCACCTGTGCAATGAGAAAGTCATCAGAGCATGCATTAAAGGTAACAAGCATTAAGAGAGATTGAAGCATGACAATACCGCAATAGTGAACTTCGGAGGCTCCTCCACCAGGTGTGAAACCTCCACAAAATCAGAGACCCCCTAAGCGGTGACCACGTCCACCGTCCAGGAGAGTGCAAGAAAACTAGCCCCACTCTGACCACCTCTACCACTACTACTTCCACCGCCTCGTCCTCCTCGACCTCCTCTGCCTCCTCTTCCACCTCTACCACCTATACCACCTCTCGCCTGCTGATGCGCTTCCCAAGCAACCTGAATCCCAAAGCTCCTCATCAGGTACTGCAACCTGTACTCCGCGTAGTCAGCACCAGCCTAGAAAAGTAGCTCAAGCTGAGGGTCCGGCTATGTAAACCACTCGACCTCCTCCAGCGTGTACTCGCTCGTCCTTTGCAAGAGAGGAGGGAATGGTCCAGAAACCAAGAAAGCGTCCAACCTCAATTACTGACATGATACCCAATCGCCCAGGTACCACTGCCAACCGTAAGGGGACTCCAGAAGCACTCTCCCCCTCGTCACCTCCATGCTCCGAGCTACATACGGGACGTCGAAGTGATCCCAGATACGTCAGTACACTTGCAAATCAAGAGCATACATCAGGATACTATTCGATTGAAATGCATGAGAAGCATGAATGGGACAATCAAGTAAAGCGGTGGATACCTGGTCAGGACGCAGCTCGTCCAAGTACAACCGATAGGCATTCAAATTGCCTTTCCCCCTCTTCACCCCGTGATACTCCTTTAACCAACAAAGGGCCCAAGAAAGTATCACGTCGTCAGGGCACGACGTCGTGGGAGAGTACATATCCAGCACCTCGTACATCCAAAGCTACAAAGTTCAAGGTATAGCAAAGTTAGTACAAGATATGCAAAGGCGAATGGAAAGTTAACTAGCAATAAGAGTAAAGTTTTGATTTATACCTCCCAGACTCGCTAGTAGCCGCCGAGGCTCTTCCCCGCTCCTCGAGAAAGAGACCCCATGAAGGCGTAGCAGGCCCCTAAAGTCGCACCACCCCAGTCAAAGCGGGCTATCTCCCCGATGTTTCGCAAGGCAGGCAAGAAGGACAAGTGTACTTGGTTGCACCTTTTAGGAAATAGGGACGCGCAAAGCATGTACAACAGAAAGCACCATGCCATCTACTCTTCCTGAACTCTCCTCTCCGAAGGCCCCGTCCAAAACTCCAAAAGCTGAGCGTATTGTGCATCCTCCTTCTTCGTCCTCAGCACATACCCTAGGAGAAGCCTCTGGAACTACGCACACCTCCCTGTCACATTATCGTAGGGGATAGGATCACCTCCGACCCTCAAACCGGTGTTTGTCGAGAAGTCCAATGGCGTCACCATCATCTCACCGAAAGTGAAGTGGAACGAATTTTTCGTGTCCCACCACCTCTTGGCAAGAGCCCTCACCACCTGGCGGTCATTACTCATCCTCGTTAGAACACTAAAAAACTCCCAAAAGCCAGCCTCCCTCACTATCATCTTCATCGCCTTCGGGAGTCTCTCCCAAAACTTCGGCACATCGACCGCACCACCGTAGCACAAGATTTTTATCTCCTGTTGTAGTAAGTGATAGTATTCAATAAACAGGAACAGTATTCATAAGTGGCAAATTTAAAAGCATGATACATTGTATTGAAATGCAAGTAATAAAGTGTACCTCGTCTCGTCGCATAGACAAGTGCTGCTGAGGGTCTCGCAAGACCAAGGCCTCATCGTAAGTAGTCCTCTCGGGCCTGTAAGCGTCCAGAAGTGAAGGTACCACTACGTGCCGAAAGGGCACGTAAGTCGCCTTGTCATAAACCCCTCGGCTCCTAAGGACTACAGCCGCTGCGTCCACCACGATCCTCCGGGGAACCACCTCACCCTCAGCCTCCTCCTCAGCCCATGGCCCCTCGGCTGCTGCAGTCTTGAGCTCAGCCTGTAGCTCCCTCTCGCGGGACTCAAGTAAAGCCTCCGCTAGCCCAAGTACCCCTCGCAGAGTCTCGACCAAATCGGCGAGGGATGCCGTCTCTAGAAAGTCTCCCACGCCTATGTGCTGAGACGACCTAGGACCCTCACCACTACCAGTAAACATCGTCGGCATCTCATGTTCCTTTACTGGCTCCTCCTCGACTGTAACGCCCTGATTTTTGGGTACGTTAAATAAGAAATTTTATTGAAAAATAAACTGAGTCAGGCTCTTTATTATAACAAAGCTTAAAAGAAGTACTTTTATTACAAACGGAAGGGAACTAAGGTTCCTAACTACTGCTCCGCTTATTCTTCCATCATAGCTAGCTCCTCGGCTCCGAAGGCCTCCAAGGTGTAAAGCTTGCCCTGCTCATCTATGAAATCTGACATATTATACCAGCGTTGCCATCGATATAATATGCCAGGGTCACCAAAAAGGAAACACCGTGAACCACAAAGCTCAATAGAACATCTCATCCCACTAACTCTTTAAACTTAACAATTAGAAGAACAATAACTTCCTTTATTATCGCTGTGTCCAATATTTCAGAGTTTCTCCTACACGATTCATCGTAGACTGTGTCAACGTTTTCACATATCCATCCATCTTTCAAAAATCATTTGTTTAACACACTTAACCTCGGTTCCGCTGTTCCAGGTTCCCGAGTATCCTCACAATGGTTCCGCCGCACCGGGTTCCCATTGGCACACAATTGCATTGGCTCCGTACCGCGGATAACCAAGCCATACACCCAACCTCGGTTCCGCCGCGCCGGTCTCCCGAATATCCTCACAATAGTTCCGCCGCGCCGGGTTCCCATTGGCATACACACACACAACTCACATAATGCCACCCAAAACCGGTCATTATTTAGTTTCAAAATATTTCCATTCTCGGAATACATTCCCTTTCATTAACCACACCCTAGGTGCCATGTTTCTACTTTCTCGGTTCTTGTGTCTCGTTCTCATGCATAGTCTCCGCGGTTATACGTAAACATAAATCATTTAACGAAATCTTGAAACTAACAAGCAAGATCATCCAATTCTATATCTTCTAACATGCTCATGTTGCTAAAAACAAGTAGTGCAAACACTTCATGCATAAAACTCATGTTGTCAAAATTCAAACTTATCTTGGGATCCAAACTCATTAACGAGAAGTAAACTCATCTTTAAAGCATTATCCTATAAACTAGTAAGTATAGGCTTTTAAACAAAAGGTAGGATATGTAAGTATATCGGATTAAGGGTCGAGGAATCCTACCTTACTTCTTGGCGGTAGATTAGGCAGGTTTTGGTCGTCGATTTTGCGATTCGGCGGTGTAACGGCTTCGGATTGCTTCGAAAGGAAGAGAGATGGACTTTTCTCTTCCTAGAAACAACTTGCTAACTAAATTAAGCTACTCTAAAGATCTAGAAGTGGTTTTGAAAATGGTTTGGTGGTTTTGCTCAAGAACTCTCAAGAACTCAAGAAAAACTAGAACTTTGGAACAAAGAACTCTTGGAATTTCTAGAGAGAAGTGAGAGCAAAGTGAGAAGGTGTGGGTTCAAGCTTTGGAATGGCTTCTATTTATAGGCCAAGACTCCCCCTCCCCTCTCAATGGTCGGCCCCCTCTCTCTCTCCCATTCCTCATTTTTTTATTCCAACAAAATCAAGCTTCTAGGAATATCAAAGGCTAAAATGCTAGGTTTGCATGGCTAGGGTTGTCCTTAGATTTGATTCTTGGAAGGTTTTGTGGTAGAAAAGAGGTTTGTACAAGATTCTTATGTTAAACAATTTGATACTTGTACAAAAGAGGACAATGGTGGTTATACTTGGCTAGGAAGAGTAAACAACCAAGGATTTGGTAGTACATTGGAAGATCAAAGATCAAGGTACACATCAAATCCCCTCTCTCTCCTCTCTCGGCTCACTCTCTCCTCTCTCTCTCTCTCTCCTGCATGGTACATACACACACACACACACACACACACACACACATACATATATATATATATATATATATATATATATATATATATATATACTACTAGTGCAAGAACACAAAATAAAATAATGGGTACTTTTGGTACTTGAAATCCAAAATGACTTAAAGGTCAAGATTTCCCATTAAACTAATAAATTGACACATGTGTACCTAAGCAATATTTAAGTCTACCAAGTACACAGATTATATATATCTAGGTACCATGTGATCTAGGAAGATCATCTTCCCATTAACTAATCCAATTGGTACCAAAAACCCCAATATAATATAATATAAGAGTACTTAGAGAATTCTAGGACTATTAAGTCTAATAAGTACTTTTATAATAAAATATGTGTACTACAACACATGGGAATTAAGAAAAAGACTAAATTATTCAATCCTTTGTACTAGATGAAAGACTAACCCTTTTACCCATTGGGTAATAAATCCCCTAACTTTTATTGTACAATGGACAATAGTTACTAGGGAAATTTTATAGTAAAATAATCAAAAAGTACTTTAAAGCAATTATAAAAGTCTATTTTTTAAGTACTTTGCTCAAATCTTTCATTGAATCCTTTTAATATAAAGAATTGGGTTTCTATTATCCAATGGATAATAGTTTTCCTAACCTTTATCGTCCAAAGGATAAAGAATAAAACCAAAACAATAAAAGAAAATAATTAAACAATTTCAAGTCTAGGGTTTGAAAAGGTTCAAAAGGTTCAAGATGGGCAAAATAGCCCATCTATGGTTAGGGAAAAATAACTAGGTGACTTCCTAGTTTGGTTTCTCCAACAAGCCGGTTAGAAGCTAACTAGACTTGCTTAGTAGGGCTTAAAAGTCAAGAAACTATCCTTGAGGGGCTAAAGTGTAATTATGACCAACTACAGGAAAATAAAAGAAAATCAAAGCAATTTAAATAATAACTTGAATAATAAATAACTTTTTATTTATTAAAATTCAGAGTTATTACATCGACAATGAGGTCCTTCCTCAAGTCGGACTGGGGCTGTCTCACAAGAGAGGCCTCCGCTGCCCTTTCCTCTTCACCACCGTTCAGACTACCACCACCACGAACCTCCGTGGCCCTCTCCTCTGAACTACCCGTTACCTCTAATCGACCCTCGGCCTCCTCCTCGCTCCTTGGTGCCATTGCACCCGAGCTCTCCGTGACCCAGTCACCACCGACCACTCCTCCATCACCACCGTCGCCGTCCGTTGCGGCGGCCAAGGCCGCAACCTCCTCGGCCGAGGCTGCCAAAACCAAGACCTCCTCAATCACGGCATTGCTCTCCGGAGGAACCGAGGGTGGTGTAACCTCAACCCTTGGTGGTTGATCACCACCGAGTACGTCGCTCCGCTCCATGATCAATGTATACGAGAGAGAGAGAACAGAGAGTGAGAGAGAGAGTTACGAGAGAGAGTGTGATCGAGAGAAAGAGAGAGAGAGAGAGAGAGAGAGAGAGAGAGTGCGAGTTTTTGCACAATGGGGCGTACACAGTACGCCCCGTCCCTGTATAAACCTCTCGACCGGTTCTTTCAGAATTAAACTTGGACCCGGTTCAAACCATTAAACACCGCACAACGTTCCGATTGAAGCGCACGGCATACCATTATGATATCTAGAATTCTTAGGTCCCGTACCCTATTCAAGAGATGTTTGGATTTCTAGCATTCACCTTTGGGGCCCTGTGCCTATTTAATACTGCGTAGTTCAAGGTTCTTTGAAAGTTTGATTTTGATATGGAATGTCGTGCTATGATTTACAAAGTCGTGCGTGGCTTCGGAAGAGCGCACGGTATTATGGGGTTCGCAACAATTAAAATTTCAGAACCAGTTTCTTGGCATTCGAAGTCATGGCAGCCTAATCTGATTGAATTTCATGCAGAAGCAGTAAAAGCATATGGATAATTGAAAGAAGCACTTCATTCATTCATTAAACCGGGGCAACCCCAGGAATTCCATTACATTCTTAATAAAAAAAAAAAGGGGGAGGGGGGGAATGGGCTTCCTACTCCTACTGCTTCCTTTTCTTCTTCTTCATCCCCCTCCTTCACTCGCTCCCGCCGTTGAAAGCATCATCCGCCCCATCCGAACAATCATCGGAGCCGTTCGGGTTGCCATCGCTATCCTCGGCCGTGCTCTTGGACTTCTTGTCCTCCGCGAACTTTGGATCGAGTTCGTCATCCTCCTCATCGAAGGCTTTGTCCTGGAGGTTCAAGACGGCACGGCGAAGGTTGCGTATTGTTGAAATGAGTGTCGCGATTTGTTGAGTGAGGAAGTGAATCTCTCCGTGGAGAGTGATCACCTCCGCTTCCAGAGCAATCGCTCGTGAAGCAAGACCCGCCATTGAGAAACCTGTTCTTGAAAAAGCGGATGCAACCTGTTCTTGAAAAAGTAAAGAGAATGTAAAGAGGTTTGGAGAGTTTTGGTGGTGGTGCATGGAATGAGGCACCACCATCCTTATAAAAGAGCCTCGGCCACTGAAGAGGCACGCCTGCCATTAAGAGGCACATTTGAACAACCAACTGTTCTCGAAAATCGAAGAAGGGTTGCATGAAAAGTTGCAATACCACGTGGCACCCTGCCAAACGGCACGGTGTTATAGACTCCATAATTTAAATTATTTTTATGGGTCCATTCGATCCACCCCCATATCATCCTTGGGAATGACATATTCCGGCCATTTTGCATTAAAAATCAAATGGAATGTTGTGCCTTGGTCAAAAGGCTTATTTTCGTCCTCCGGGACTCGCCCTTCGAGGGCTCGTCTCAAATTTTGCCTCTCGAGGGCTCGTCTCGCTCATTTTAGCCCTCTAAGGGCTCGTCCCTTTTTTAGTCTCCCTGAGACTCATCTCGCTCGTTTTGGCCCTTCAAAGGAACTGATCTCGCTATTTACGCTTGTTTTAGTCCCCTGAGGGCTTGTCATGATGCTTAAAACTACATGCACTCAATCTTCTCAAGTTTATTGCATAATTTCGTAATTTGTCCCCCGAGACTCGCTTTGCTTGCATTGTCCCGATTGAACTACGCTAGTCTAATCCCTACACACAGGGTACATAGGCAGCTCCACGAGCGCTACCATCATTAACCATTTGCATGCATATTGATTTTTGTGCATTTTGGTTTCTATTTAAAGACCCTAGAGCAATGGATTGGGATGCCTATTTTTTAAGCGTCACTCACACCAATCAATGGTGCTCAAGTTCCGTTAAAGAGGGACTACTGTAGACACCCCAATCCGGGCTTCTAAGGTTCTTTAAATCCCCCGATGATAAAATAAAGCAAACAAAACCTTCAAGAGCTTGAATGTGGACTCACGCAACCCGGAAAGCCCAGAAAAAGTCTATAAGGCCCAGGACTGAACCTAGAACACCGCACGAGATACTTCTACACCGCACGGTACAATGAAATTCATTACACCGCACGAAATCATGAAGTAAACCACACGGCATTTTGGGAAAAGTTCTGACTGGTTCAGAAAACTGTCGGCCACGCTCACTTGAGCCATAGCTCAAAGTTGGCTTGGCAGGGAATAAAAGTCGACCTGGAAGTCACCTTCCCCATTTGCATTGATAGTTCTTGGCCTTTGCCTATAAATACACCCCCTCATCTCAAGAGAAAGGGGCTCCCAATTTTTCTCTCTCCACTACTACATACTCCATTCCACTCACTATTCCACTCCACTCTCTACATACATCCCTTGATCCTTGAAATCCCCCTTCTACACCCATGTTTTCCTCAAAGCCTTGAGAAAGTTATCACTGACATTCTGTAGGCATTTCCCTTTCTACCAAACACTCCCTCCTTCTCTTCTTTCAAGGCTTAGTATCCTGCTAGTTTTGGAACTCCACCATTAAACTTCCAAGCACACAACTATTCCATATTCATCCTCGTTCGTCCACACTTGTTCAAGCTCCAAATCGAAGGTAAAAGCAAGTTTCCTTGGGTCAAGCTCAGCTTTGGCCCTGAGGGGTCTTTTCTGTAGTCACACTTGACCTTTTTGGTTAAGTACTGATTTAAAAAAAATTCAGAAAACTAAAACCAGCACTGTACTAGATCCATTACACTGTGCGGTGTTGTTGTACATCGCACGATGTAAGGTATACTCTCGTACGACATTTTAAGGCTATTGTTCATTTATTCCGACTGTCTTGATCACATCCACTCATTGTTGAGTCTATTATTATTGCTTAGATACTGCTGCAGGTGTATTTAAGAATGAGGTCACACCTAAAAGCCATGCTTTATTTTCCAAAAGGAGTTTTCTTGATCATCTTAATGGATCAAGTGCATCAAAAAGGAGTTTTATAAATTATTTTTAATCAAAGAAATAAGAAAGCTACTTTGAGTCAACAGCTTGGAGGTAGGTATGGTGTCATTCTGAAACATGATAGGAGTTATACTGAACGGTATTTTTGAAGAATATCGTACGGGATAACGAATACACCGCGCGAGGTTCTGAATAATAATAATGTCCTGATAATGAGTTGACACACCGCATGGTGTATCGTACAACCGTGCGAGCTACCATTTTACACCGCGCAGTGTTGTGTGTGATCAAGGCAGTTCATTGTTATCTCGTTATTTCATTTCTACGCATCACTTTTGTTATCATCTACAGTACAGTAAGTACCACAAACACGCCAATGTGAAATATTAAATCCCATGTCCCTTCCCCTTTGCTTGTAAGAGTTTAATTTTTCAAATGATATTGAAAGTTTTCCCCTTTGAAAATGCCAAGTAGAGATCGGTTCTTACCGGGTGAGTGGGGTGTTTTTTCAACAAAACCTTTTACATTCGTGATGTGGCCCCCGGGCCCAACGTCTCAACGTTTTCGCTAAACCAAAAGTCTTTTTCGTTCAAACAAAACTCTCGGTTTTTCGGATCATCCATCTTAAAAATCCGAGTGGCGACTCTCGAGCGCGCCGATCAGAGAGCCCACACTAGATGTTGCTATATTATTATTAAATTTAATAATTGTATTTTTTATAGTCTGAAGCTTGATTTATTTCTAAGCCCAGAAAGTGTGTTTTGTGTTAATAGTTGATTTTTGTCAGATGTGATCAGTAGTTGGTAGCGTTGTTGGTAGCGTGGTTAACATACTGTGTCTAAAATGGCTAACGATAAGTGGCTTCAAACACGAGCACTACAACTGTTAGTTTGTTTATGTGTTTATTCAGGTTAATTGATGGGTATACTTGAGCTATTGTTTTTTCACATAATTGAAATTTTGCGAATGGGGCCTCGGCCTTCAAGAGATTAGAGGAACAAAACTAGAAAATTTGTGTTGCATACTGATTTTGATTCGTGCCTTCAATGCACTAATTAATGTATGGGTGAAAGTACATAAACACCCCCTCAACTATCACTTTTTCTCACGAAGACCCCATCACATTTAAAAGCGCTCATACAAACCCACTCAATTAATCTCCGTTATCCAAGTGACACCCTTCCGTCTCTATACCATTTGTGATGAACCCCCTCATCCATAAATCAAGCAAAAATACCCTTATTGCATTACATACATACACCCCCTCTAACCCTTCTCTTTCTTCCCTCTACAAACAATCTTCAATCAAAACCCAAAATCAACAAACAGATCTGAAACTTTGGTTTATATATATATATATATATATATATATATATATATATATATAGTAAACTTCTAATGCGGACCTCCGCATCCAAGCAAAGCGCGGACCTCCCCTTTTCAGATCGAATTTCGATGATCTGAGCTGCTCAATGTGTTCAGAACGTGATTTTAAGGGTATCCGTGTGAAATCAGAAAAAAAAAACTGGGAAGGGCTTCATCCGAGCAGTTTTTGTTTATTTTTTATTGAACGGTTCAAATAAAAACTGCTCAAATCAAGCTCTTCCTGATCATTTTTTTTGCCGATTTCTCGCGGCTAACCTTAAAATCATGTTCTGAACACATTGAACGGCTCGGATCATCAAAATTCAATCGGAAAAGAAGAGAAATGGGGTGGTTTGCACTTTGCTTGGATGCGGAGATCCGCATTAGAAGCTTACTGTAATATATATATATAGGCCGGTTCTACCCACACAATTTTTTAAAAAAAATACACACCATCTCAACCATTACTTAAAAGGACTACATTCTTCTCCCCCTCTCAATCACAGGTAATCTCTCATCTCCATCTAAGCTATTCTCTCTCTATACCCTAACCGACTAACTACTGGTTCTGGTGACCTTTTTTTCTCTCTCCTCCAATACACACACACACACACACACACACTCTCTCTCTCTCTCTCTCTCTCTAAAGAAAAGTTAAAAAAAAAATAAAGATGGGAAAAACAAAGCAGCAGCTGTCGTCGATTGCCATCACCATTCTCCTGGACTTCTCCTGGACTTCTCTTCTCCCACACCTCTCTCATTTCCCTCGTCTTCTTCCCTTCTCATTTTTTATCAGCAAAAGAACCACCGTGGCACCTGCCGCCATCGCGCCACTGTTTTCGAACTATTTTTTATTGTTATATACGGAAGGTTCTTTTTAAAATGATTGATGTAAGAAAAAAAGAAATTGAATAAAACGAAAAAAACGATTAGAACGACAACTGATAGAATAAGGGTATAATATAAATGTTAAGGAGCCTCCTCGGAACAAAGTGATAGTTGAGTGGGTGTTTATGTACTTTCGCCTAATGTCTGTAATACAAATAAAGGAACTAGTGGGTATTAAACTTCATACAACTGAATAAAAACACCCTACAACCAAATAACAAATTAAATGGACAACTTTATAACTAAAGGCGGCTTGAAACAGGTAGATCCGCAAGACCAGACACATCCCTTCATTCCCCTCCCATGACAAACATGGCGCACAACAATAACCATCGCCGGTATGAGATATTGCATAGAAAGGTTGCAATACCATGAGTGATTGAAGAGTTCATATAGTAATACACATTTGTAAATCAACTAACTTGCAAGTTTTTCAAGCCAAAAAAAAAAAAAAAGGATCCTTATATAATACTCCCTCCGTCCCATAATGTTTGACACTTTCACTATTTCAGCCTTATGAAAAAATTAACAATATCTTTTAATCCATAATATTTTTTATAAGCAATATGGATCTTGTTTGATAGAGTTTAATTTGTTCTATTATACAAAGTTCAAAAAATTGCCTAAGACATTATGGATTGTATGCAATTTAAAAATGGCACGCATTCCTGAAAATGCCAAACATTATGGGACGGAGGGAGTAGTGGACAACCAACAAAATGAAACTGTACAATGAGTAATGTAATTCCTGTAGTACGACCGGGTTAAACACCAGCCCTACAATCCTATAGGGTTCACTAAGAACCCAAGACCTCTCAAAACACTAAACCAACAATCTTTTTATATGGAACAACATCAAAGCCAAATAGGTCTAAGTCAAAAGCATAGGTCATAATCTCCCATGAATCAAACATTAGTCAAACAATAGTGCAATACCAATGTCTGAACACATTCCAGATAGATATCACAAACGTTTCAAGTGCAGAAGCAATAACTGGGACATTAAGCCAAGAATGAGACATCCCAAGATGCTGCCAATCTTTGCCTCACCTCCTGACTCATCTGAGAAAAAATGTTGGAATAAATTTGTCAGCTTAAAACAAAATGAAAGGCAAAGCACATATATTAAATAAAACTCTTAAGCGTGGATTTAAAATTATCGCATTTAACATATATTTGGCATACAAGGCATGCAACAAAATAATAAATCAGCCCAATAAATCATTTAACCAATAATGAATTGCAATGGTGATCGCAACATGATATCTAACAAGAATGGAGAACCCAACCAAATGCTACCATGTGCCAAACAAAACAAAACAAAAAAAACTCAAAATTGAATCCAATATCGAACTTAGAGTCACCACATGTAAAGATTTAGTTAAGAAATTACCAAAAGTACTAACCAAAATGTGAATTGTATCGAAATAAGTGCATTATGTATGCTAAACGTCTCAAAGGTAGTCAACATTTAACAAATAAAACATTCACGAGTATAGATATTAAACTAATCGAAAATTTTCATACATTAGGTTTTACAAAGACTTAATCAACAAAACAAGATCGAGTATCGCAAAGATGCACGTACTCTTGTTGCACCTGATTTAATCAACAAAACAAGATTGAGTATCGCAAAGATGCACGAACTCTTGTTGCACCTGATAATAATGGCAATTGACAGCATAAAATACCAAACCTTAAACACACAAAAGGTAGCACTACAATAGATACAGAGCAGGCAATGCACAGAACGTACACAATCCATGGACAAAAAACAAAAAGTAGGGGAAAAAAATTAAAACAAAATGTTCATTTGTTACTTCGTTGTTGTCAGTTTAGTATTTTCCTTTTTGATAACTCAGTGTGTCCGGATAACGGATAACCTTACAGGCTTAGACGCACCTCAACTAATCCCCAGGTGACCGATTGTGGGGCCATTTAAAGCTGGGGTTTGCCCCTTATAAAGATGCCCCACAAAAGTTGATAGCACCTTTGAGGATCGGAGTTGAGACCGAGGAGAGAGCAAATCTCTAAGTTCCAGAAATCAACCACCAAACCAATGTCTTTGGGTGGTGGGAAGTAGAATGACTGATTGATGATTGGATGGTTTTGCCGAAGAGTACAAAAATGTGGGGCAAGGGTGCTCGGAAACAGTATACTATGTGTTCCTATGCTCACTTGGATGATGAGGAACCTGAGACCTGAGGTTTGCTGGCAGCCTGTAATTGACAGATACAAGAAGAAATTGCTACTTGGAGATCCCAGAATCTATAGCATGGTGAAACCAGTCCTTGCTAATCTCCCCATTTACTAGTGACATTGGCTAGACTAACTGCAAGGGCTGTACGTTCATGGCATGAAAAAATTAAAACCAATTACAAAGGAGAAAAGTGAGAGCCAAAGAGGAGTGACAAAACAAAATTGGAGTGAGATCCGTAGTGACTAAAAATGCAGCTCTTCTACTAAAATGGAAGCGAAAGTTTAGTGTTGGTAAGGATGGTCTTTCAACATAATTTGCTTTTAAATCCAAGAAGAAGGATTTCAACTACAGGTGCTAATATTTTTCTCAATTGTCTGGAGGTTCCAGGAGGGATATTGTGCAGAACCAAAGTTTTCCATGAGAATTTTAACTGAAAACTGGTTGAGGAACTCAGTGAGATTCTGGGATTGATTGAGAAGTACTTGCTCTAAAGAAACTTCACAAACAGTATAATCATTTGTCTTTAGGAAGAGTTTACATGTCATTAGTGTAGTGACTCTTTAGAAGAAATATTTCCTCTAGAAGGATGGCGGCATTGAGATGTAGTTGATAGTGTGGGAAACATAAAATTTCTGCCTGGGCTTCGGATAAAAGTGTTTGTTCACTGTAGTTTCCTTCAGTGTTCTAAAATAAGGAATTAATCAGCGATTAAACACTGATTTATCACTGGCGGGGCCTATCCAATTAGGTCCGACCAACATTTAATCGCCGATTACTAATTAATATGCACCGCTTAATTGCCGATTAATCCGATTAATCGCTCGAAGGTGGTTGACCGCCCGACTAGCGCCTAGCAACTTTTAGAACATTGGTTTCTTTCTGCACAGGATTTGATCCTAAGCATGAAGCCGGACATTGAATTCATAGAATCGTTTTAAAAGTTTACGTCCCACGTAAGGAAGAGAAATTCATCAACAAAAACAAAGAAAGCACAGAAGGCAGCACCACCATAGATACAGTACAGATACAATATGCACAAAAGGCACACAATCCAACTGTATCCAAAACCCTTGTCAGAAACAAAAGGATATAAACACAGACAAGCCATGGAGAGAACTTCAAGAATAAAAATGAGAACAGTGATGAAATTAATTCCTTCTTGTATTTTTTATTTTATTTGGACCAAGTTTTATGTTTGTAATTGGGCTAAGTATTATTGTGTATTGGGCTAGTACCTTTTGTCTTGTTATGGGGCCCAATGTTAGAGTAAGCCCAAGTTTATTTATATGTGCAATGCCCTAGTATTTAAAGTTCGTAGGAAATGAAAAAACGTAAGAAGCAGCCGAAGAGTGAGCTGCCCCTTTTGAGATCCAGAGCCTTACTGCTCTCCTCCCCTGTTTTTCTCTATTTCCTACGGCTGCTGCTACTGTTTTGGGCCAGCCATTATTTGCCCCCATTTTTGCTATCCTCTCCACTAACAATCAAGGTTAGGCTAGGAAAATGTCAACATAAGCGGTATCAGAACTTTGTTGGATCAATAACAAGTTGGGAGTGAAGATTTGTGAAGGGGAAACAAAACCCTAGAAAGTCTACAACAATGGCAAGTTCAAGCAATCAAAACATGGGAGCTCTACCACTTTCTTTTCCACTTCTCAATGGAGAAAACTATGATTTTTGAAGTGTGAAGATGAAAATCCAACTCATGTCAAATGATGTTTGGGAATATGTTCAAGATGGGTTTGAAGCTCATGAAGGTGTGGAGACTTTGACGAACGAGCAAAGGAAACAATTGAAGGTGGATAATAAGATGAATGCAAAAGCCCTCTCCATGATTCAACAAGGCAATTCCGACATCTTTCCCTAGAATTATCAATGAAACAAAAGCCAAGAAAGCATGGGATATTCTTTACAATGAGTATAAAGGCAACTTGAAGGTAAAAATCATCAAACTCCAATCTTTGAGAAGAGATTATGAGAATTTGAAAATGAAGGATAGTGAATTGTTGAATGATTATTTTTCTAGACTTATGGATGTTATGAATCAAATGAAAACATATGGGGGTATGTTATTACTCAAAAAATTGTTGAGAAAATCTTGATTAATTTGCTGCTGAAGTATGACCCTATTGTTGCTGTTATTGAAAATACTCAAAATTTAGCCACTATGAGTGTTGAAGAATTGATGGGTTCCATTAAAACAAATGCAAAGATTGAATAGGCAATCTGAAAAGTCAATTGAGAGTGCCTTTCAATCTAAGCATGATATTAGTACGCCTAAACCCCATGTGTTATGATGCACGGACACAGATACCGACACCGACACCGACACCAACACGGGGACACGGAAATTCTAAAAAAATGGGGATACAGATACGGCGGGAGACAGCCACGTGTATATTTATTTATTTATTTATTTAAATAATTATTGTTTGACACCCATAAATTTTTAAAAATTACAATTTGGCCCCAAAAATTTAAACAAAATTACAGTTTGACCGCTAAATTTTTTAAAATTTACAATTTGGCCCCTCAAAAATTACAGTTTGGCCCCTGCCGTGTCCCTATAAAAAATTTTAATACCCATGTCCAAGACTGCGATACTTTGACCTCTAGAGGGGTCGGTGCTTCATAGCCCATGTGAAAGGATCTTCTTCAAGTCATAATCAATCTAGAGGGCAATTTTCAAGTGGTGGAAATTTTCAACTAGGAAGAGCTTGAAATGATAGAGGAAGAGGAAAAAACAATTTTCAAATGGGAAACAATTTTCAAGCAAGAGGAAATGATGAGCCCACTCAACAAAGATGTAGAATTTGCAAAAGGGATAGTCATGTTGCTAAAGATTGTTGGTTTCAAGGGAAGCCACAATGTTATAATTGCAACAAATTTGGGCATGTCAAAAAGGATTGTCGAGTCACAAACAATCAACAAGTTAATTACACCAAAGAGCAAGAAGGTGGAGGGTGCATGTTTTATGCTTGTCAAGCGGCTTCCGAGCAAAAGAATGACGTGTGGTTCCTTGATAGTGGTTGTAGTAACCACATGACCGGAGACGAGAGTATCTTTGTGAAGATCAATACTTCCTCAAATTCTCATGTAAAGATAGGGAATGGTGCCTTGGTCCAAGCAAAGGGAAAGGGTACTATTGCCGTGGAGACAAAGAAGGGTACAAGGAATATCTCGAATGTGCTACTTGTTCCGGACTTGGAGCAAAATTTGTTGAGTGTAGGGCAACTAATAGAGCATGGGTACACCGTCCAATTTGAAGGAAACTCTTGCAAGATTTATGACAAAGGGAGGAGAAACCAAGTTGTAGCAAAAGTCAAGATGGAGAAGAATAGAAGCTTCCCTCTCACTTTTCGCTATTCCAAAAATGTGGCCTTGAAGGTGGATGTGCTTGATGACTCGTGGCTTTGGCATAGAAGATTTGGACACTTGAATTTCCAAAGCTTGACGAACTTACAACAAAAGAACATGGTGTATGGTTTGCCAACTATTCGTGAAGTCAAGCAAGTTTGTGAAGGTTGTGGCGTTGTACACTTGGAAAGCATCACCGGGAGTCATTTCCAAAAGACAAGTTATTAATGTGAAGTGGATTTCAAAACAAAGCTCAACCCCGATGATTCCATTCAAAAGCACAAAGCAAGACTTGTTGCGAAAGGGTATTCTCAATAACCCAGAATTGGTTTTCAAGAGACATTTGCACCGGTGGCTTGACATGACACAATTAGATCTCTTGTTGCCTTAGCAGCATCGAAGGGATGGTTCTTGTATCAACTCAATGTGAAATTGGCCTTTTTGAATGGTACTTTGAGGAAGAAGTATTTGTTGATCAACCTCAAGGCTTCATTGTCAAGTACCGATATTCTATAGAAGCTTGGTTGGAAGCTTGTTGTACTTGACTATCACAGGGCCAGATATCATGTATGCTACAAGTATGTTATTCCGATTCATGCACAAGGCAAGCCACACTCATTTTGGAGTGGCTATGAGGGTCTTGATATACATACAAGGTACACTTGATTATGGCATTTTGTATAAGAAGAATGTTGATACAAAATTGCTAGGATTATATGATAGTGACTGGGCCGGATGTGTTGATGATATGAAGAGCACTTCCGGATATGCTTTTTCTCTTGGCTTGGGTGTCTTCTCATGAGCATCTAAGAAGCAACAAACTGTGGCACAATCTACCGCCGAGGCCGAGTATGTGTCGGCCTCATTGGCAACCTCTCAAGCAATATGGCTAAGGAGGATGTTGGTGAAAAGCAAGGATAAGCTACTCCAATTTGTGGTGACAACAAGTCCACAATTGCAATGACAAAGAATCCCATCTAACATAGCCGCACCAAACACATTGCGATCAAGCATCACTTCATCCGAGAGGCCGTGGAAGATGAAGAGATTCAACTCAAGTATTGTGCAACCGAAGACCAAGGGGCAGACACATTTTCACCAAAGCTTTTTCAAAGGAAAAGTTTCAATATTTTAGAGAAATATTGGGTGTTACAACAAGGCATTAAGGGGGAGTGTTGAAATTAACTCCTTGTTGTCTTTTTTATTTTATTGGGACCAAGTTCCATGTTTGTAATTGGGCTAAGTATTATTGTGTATTGGACTAGTACCTTTTGTCTTGTTATGGGGCCCAATGTTAGAGTAAGCCCAAGTCTATGAAGCACCGACACCTCTAGAGGTCAACGTTTTGCAGTGTCTAGACACGGGCACACCTTGGGGACACGTATGTGACACGCCACATGGCGTGTCCCATAATTTAATATAAATTTTTGAAGGGAACACGGTGGGACACCGATGGGAACATGACTGGGGACATGGCAGGTGTCAAAGTGTAATTTTTTTATAAAAAAAAAATTGGAGTCAAACTGTAATTTTCTAAAATTTTGGGGGACAAATTGTAAAATTTTTTAAAAAATTAGGGGTTAAACTGTAATTTTTCAATAGGGTTGTATTGAACTTATGGATGTCTTGTTTTGTTTAAATGGTACTGGAACAATGGAATTTTCGTTTTGTCCACATTTTGCCATTTAAATCTAGAAAAAATTGAAAAAAATATAAATAAATATACATGTGGCGTGTCCTCCGTCGTGTCCGTTTTTCCATTTTTTTAGAATTTCCGTGTCCCCATGTCCGTGTCCGTGCATTATAGGCCCAAGTTTATTTATATGTGTAATGCCCTAGTATTTAAAGTTTGTGGGAAATGAAAAAACGTAAGCAGCGGCCGAAGAGTGAGCTGCCCCTTTTGAGATCCAGAGCCTTTCCGCTCTCCTCCCCTGTTTTTATCTATTTCCTACGGCTGCTGTTACCGTTTTGGGCCAGCCATGATTTGCCCCCATTTTTGCTATTCTCTCCACTAACAATCAAGGCTAGGCTAGGAAAATGCCAACAAACAGCAGCCACACAGAGATACATACCACAGTCTATGGATATAAAATAAGCTTACAGAAAATTAGAAAAACAAAAGCTAAGCATAAATACTGTAAGAACTAACAGGAAAAAAAAAACAAAAGAGAAAAGAATTGGAGTACAGAAAAAAGGTCATCTTGTAAAGGTTTCAAATGGAAGACACTGGCTATGACGACAGAGTTAGCCTTCTACACACCTAAAAACAATGCTTTTTGGGCGTCTTAGAACTGTATTGATTTATGAGGCTGAAAGGCTTGTCCCACATTGCCCATATAGTTGCGCAAATTAAGCCAAATTTCCTACTAATGAGACTAAATAAAACCTGCAACATTATTTGGTCCTATTTATACAAAAAAGAAACTATTTGTCACTACAAGAAAAAGTATATTTAGTGATGAAAAAGTGGCGACGAAATAATAAATTCGTCACTGTTTTGACAGCTTCCGCTTTGAAATTATTTCGTCACCAATTATAACTATTTAGCGACGAAAAAGATATTTTCGTCTCCAAAAGTACCTATTTGGTGATGAAATAAAATTTTCGTCGCCGAAACAGTAGAAAATGAGACGAAATTATTTTTCGTAGCCAAATTGGTCCCATTTGGCGACGAAATATTTTTTTCGTCACCAAATTGTTATTTTTGGCGACGAAAAATAATTTCGTCTTCTTTTTTAAGCTTTCAGTGACGAAAAATTTATTTCGTCGCCATATGGATACCTTAGGTGACGAAATTTATGAACTACGCTTTTCACCAAATATATTTCGAGCATAACTCTTTACTCAAAACTCTAATTGAGATAATTTAAATTGGGTTTGAACAATAACTCAAAGGGCTACAATTTTCATGTTTATCAAAATTGCTAATTTTAATGTTTAAAAGTTCAAAATGCCGTTCAAAATATATTTTAATGTTAAATATGTGTTATATATTAGATATTTCAAACATATATTGAAAAGTGTGTATTGTGTAGTTGGTTGAAGCTTCCGCGCAAAATCTAGGAGACGCGGGTTCGAAACCAAGAAAGTGGGATTTTTTCCACAAATGAGAATGTCTTTTGTGACGAAAAATTCCATCACCGATGGGTCACCTTTGACAACGAATTTTTCCGTTGCCAAAGAGAATAATTTGTGAAGAAATTTTTTGTTGTCTAAAAGCACCATAAGTGACAGAAAATTTCGTCAACAAGTCATTTTTCCGTGACGAAATTTTTCGTTGTCAAAAGGCACTACAGGTGGCAAAAAATAGATTTTGCCACCAGGTAGAATGCTCGACACCCTTTAGTCAACAAAATTTTTTTCCATCACCTATATTATTTGTGACAAAAACATGCAATTTGTGACGATTTTCATTCGTCAATCAATGTAATTTTTCTTGTTGTGCGTACATGAAGATAGACAAGAAAACGGTTCAGAATTCACCCAATTTGGCCGTGGTTGGTGTCGAATGGCTTTTTCTAGCTACAATCCACAAAAATAGAGTATAGTTTTTTTTATCAGTCATCTGTCATTAGTAAACAATATTCAAAATATTTAAAAAAACATCAAGATTTTTTCCTATTTTAGATGGATATATTATTATATTAGTAATAAAATTAATATTTTTAGTATTCTTTCGGTGGTACACTATAAAACATGAGCCACAAACTGACCAATGTTGTGCCCCGGGACACGCAGAACAATCACACATGCACAAGCACAAATACTGAGACAACAGATTTCACGTGTTTAACTTTGTGGCTCGGACTGCCAACCTACATCTCCCAACTCCCACCACCCCGAATTACTCAGAGATGAGTCTAAATCTTGCCACAGAGTAAACAAATACAGCACGATGCATATTGGGCTATCAAATCAAGCAGAACCTGTACATCAAATCTTGCCCTCAAACTCTACTACCATCACGCTCCCATCGACGCTTTAACATATTCCTAAATAGGATAGGAACTTCCATGCTAATCTCAAGGAAGAACTTTTGACTTATCTTGCCAAACATATGCAAGAAAAAAGAAAAAGATAAAAGAAGAGAGACATAGGACTCTTGTCTCGTATGACTTATTAGGTGTTGAGTCCATATGAGTTCATGAATTAGTGACTAGAGGGTATTTGAGACCTTGTATCTTGAACTCCCAATATACAAGTTCATAATATTTCTAAGATATTGATTTTGGGAATCAAATTTTTACTGCCGGCATTCCTACAAATAGAGTGCCAGCAGTAAAACTTGGAGTGCCAAAATCAAGATCGTATTTCTATTAGGGTTTATTAATACCCTAAACACTTATCTTAGTCTCCTGCATTTGTCCTCCAAGCCATACAGGACAGATATGTACATGGAATTGTGGACACAAACATGGGCTTTCTAGAACAATGTGCACACGGCAAACATGGTTAATGTGGAAGCATGAAGCATCTATTTGTATATAGAAGCAACATCATATGCATCATATTACACTTCTAACCCAAAATACCAGAAATAATACACATTTACCTCAACAAAAAAATTTAGAAATTGCATATTTAACCCCTGCCGTGTGAGTCTCGTGTCCCCGCTGCGTCCCCTAATAAAGATGTTTATTTAGTTCAATGGACAAGGTATGTCCCATGTCCCCACCGTGTCGGATATAGATAGAAATTAAACTAATTGGAAAATTTATTTCATTAGTTTTTATCAGGAATAAATCAACAAGACAACATTAAGTATCACAAAGATGCACAAACTCTAGTTGCACCTGGTATTAATGGCACTTGCAACCAAACAATAGGCAGCATTACAACAGATACAATGGGTAGCACTTCAACAGATACAATGCACAAAGATACACAATCTACATGTAAGAAAAGCCACGGCAAGAATAACGTCAATAAAACGGAGAATACCAGTCTCAAAGGTAAAGACAAAGTCCATGGACATAAAACAAGAATAAAAATATATATAGTACATTTGTCACTGCATCAGTGCATCGTAATCAGTGTGTCCAAAAACAAGCTTACACTAGTGGGGGACAAATACCATTGTCCACACAATGGGGCCAATTTAAAGCTGGGGAAAAAGCCCCCTAAGAATGAGCCCCAAAAAAGTAATAGCACCTTGGGGTTGTGATACTTTCGTTTTTTGTGTGATGTTAGTTTTTTTTAAACTTTTGTTAGATTTGCCTAATATTCATTGGATTAATCATCCGTCACAACCAGGAATCAAAAAAGAAAAAATTATGACCAAAAGCAAAAAAAAAAAAAAAAGTCAATAAAGACAAAAAATGTATAAAGCATCTGTCTTTTTTGTTTAAAGTGTGGTCTTATATTTACTTTTTTCAAAATCGTCCATATTTATATACTTTTCGGATTCCTCTCGTCGAGACGATTGATTAATCCTAAAAATTAGGACAAAAAGCTAAACAAAACAAAACGACAAATTAAAAAATACCGAAAAAAGTTCTGGAAAAAAGAGTACTCAAGAATGCAACCTAAGGTGGACTCTAAGTTCCAGAAATCAAGCACCAGAATGTCATCTTGGGGCGATGGTTTTGACAAAGAGTACAAAAATGTGTGGCAATGGTGCTCGGAATAAGTACTGTCTATGGTAACTTGGATGATGAGGAACCTGAGAACAAAGGTTTGTTGGTGCAACCCATAATAGACAGATAAGCACAAGAAGAAATTCACTACATGGAGATCTAAGTATCTATGGACTAGCTTTTGGTGAAACCAATCCTTGCTAATCTCCCCATTTCAACATAGAAGGTTTGGACTAACTGCAGCAAGGATTATTCAGGGCTTGAGAAAACAAAAACCAAATTTTATGGAGAAAAAGAGAGAGCCAAAGTGGATTGCACCTTGTTTTATGGGGGAAGGGGGTGACAAAACAAATATCGAAGTGGGATCCATAGTGACTAAAAATGCAGCTCTTGTACTAAAAATGGAAGTGCAAGATTGGTGTTGATAAGGATGGTCTTTCAGCATAGTTTGCTGTCAATATAACTTGGATCCAAGATGTTCGATTCCAAATTCCAACTTCTTATGCTAATATTTTATCAATTGTCTGGAGGGTCAAGGAGGGATCTTGTGCACAACCATAGTTTTCCATGCGAATTTTGAATTGCAAACTAGGTGAGAAAACTGTGAGATGTTGGGAGGACCTTGATTGGTATGTACTTGTTCTAAAGAAACTTCTCCTTACCCATAGTAACAGTGATAGAGAATTACGTGGAATTTTCTCGCTAGAAGAAACATCTCCCTATGAAAGGATGACGCCCTTGAGATGCCGTTGGATAGTGCAAGAACCTCGAGCTGTGTCTGGGCTTTGGATAAAAGTGGTTAGGTCACTGTAGATTCAGTCGCCCTAAGGAAGAGAACATCAAAAACAGAGAAGGCAGCTGTTAAAAAAATGTAATTTGTAATCTTCTAGAATAATGTAGAATAAGTGTCTAAGTTAAAAATAATTAGAAGTGTGTGGAAGTAATAATTGTATTAGAAGTGTGTAGAAGTAATAATTGTATGGGTAGAATTAGATGATTCTAGAAGATGGGAGATCTTTCATGAAATTAAGCACATGTGCTTATCTCTAGACAATTCTAGACAAGTGTAGGTTGGTAGAAGTGCTCTATAAATAGAGCCTTGTTGTACTCATTTTGTGTAATGAAAATCTACTAAAAGCCTTTCACAACTCCTCCTTATAACATCTCTCACTCATCCTTTCCCACTCTCTTGTCCAATTTACTTCAAAATATAACCAAGCACCCCAACAATTTTGGTATCAGAGCAGGCTTAACCGATCCATCCTTGTCCTTGTTTCATCCACCATGGAGACCAACTCTTCCACTTTCAACTATGCACAAAATCTCATCCCTATATTTGAGGGAGAGAACTATGACTATTGGAGCATCCAAATGCATACTTTATTTGTCTCACAAGAATTGTGGGATCTTGTTGAAAGCGGATACGAGGCACCGGCAAATGCCGAAGAAGAAATTCAAGGAGAACAAGAAGAGAGATGCTTTGGCCCTCCTCAACATTCAACGTGGGGTAAGCAAATCTATCTTTCCACGAATTATGGGTGCAAAAACTTCAAAAGAAGCATGGGAGACATTAAAAATTGAATATCAAGGTTATGATAGGGTTATCTCCATTAAACTTCAAACACTTTGGAGAGACTTTGATAATCTAGCAATGAAGGAAAATGAATCCGTTCAAACGTTCTTTTCCCGAGTTGCTGGAATTATCAATCAAATTCGAAGTTATGGAGATACCCTTCCGGATAAAAGAATCGTTGAAAAGGTTCTTAGGAGTTTGCCTCCAAAGTTTGAACATGTTGTAGCCGCTATTGAAGAATCCAAGGATTTGTCTAAACTTACTCGACATGAACTAATGAGTTCTCTCGAGGCCCATGAACAAAGAATGAGCAGGTTCACAAATCAATCATTGGAGCAAGCATTTCAAAGCAAAATCAATTTTGGAGGAAAGAATCAAGAAGATCAAGAGAAGGGCTCATCTCGAGGAGGAGGCATGAACGGACAAAGACGGGGAGGCCAAAATGCATTTCAAGCTCGGAACAAAGGAAAAGGATACGACAATCAGAGAAATCCTAATGGCGATAACTCTAACTCTTCTTGCATTATTTGCAAAAAATCTAATCATGCATCCAAAGATTGCAGATTTAAATGCAAGAGATGCAAGGTTTCTAATCATTCTGATCGAGATTGCTGGTTCAATCAAGAAAAAAACAAAGCTAATTTTTCAGAAGAAAATGAAGCTGAACACCTATTCTCTTGCATGAATGCTCAACAAGAGTCAGATAACATTTGGTATTTGGATAGTGGATGCAGTAATCATATGACAGGCGATCGTAAAAAGTTTGTGCAGCTGGATGATAAAGTTTCTTCACAAGTGAAGCTCGGAGATGGAAAGCTGCAGAATATCGAAGGAAAAGGAGTTATTGCCGTCTATACCAAGGGAGGTAACAAAAGACTAATTTCTGATGTCTTTTATGTTCCGGGGCTTACTCAAAACTTATTAAGCGTGGGGCAATTACTGCAAAAAGGCTATGCACTTAACTTTGATAGTGATGAGTGCACCATCATTGACAAAAAGAAAAATTTTAAAATGGCAACAGTCAAAATGACTCCAAATAAAGTTTTTCCGTTAATAATGCCACTTAATGAAAATTTTGCCCTTAAAGAAGAAAAAATTGATGACTCATATTTGTGGCATCTAAGATATGGCCACTTAAACTACAAGGGCATGAGATTACTAAAGGAGAAAAATATGGTGAAAGGGCTACCAAATATTGATAAAATTGATAAAGTTTGTGAGGGATGTATATATGGAAAAATGCATAGACTACCATTTCCAAAATTCGCTTGGAGAGCTAAAGCGCCTTTGGAATTGGTGCATTCTGATATTTTTGGCCCTACCAGAACACCATCTCTTGGTGGAAAAAGATATTTTCTCCTCTTTGTTGATGACTATACAAGGATGATGTGGCTATACATCCTTGACAAAAAATCAAAAGCTTTCTCTGTATTCCTCAAATTTCAAGCATTGGTGGAGAGACAAAGCGGAAGACAAATAAAGACACTTCGGACAGATCGTGGTGGCGAATTCATCTACACTCCATTCATGGACTATTGCCAGGAAAAAGGAATCAAGAGGCAACTTACAATCCGGAAAACACCTCAACAAAATGGAGTGGCAGAACGAAAAAACCAGACAATTGCAGAGATGGCACGGAGCATGCTTAAAGGCAAAGGGCTTCCTAACACATTCTGGGCCGAAGCTGTCAATACTGCTGTTTTCATCCTCAACCGTTCTCCCACTAAGGCAGTTCGAAACAAGACACCATATGAGGCGTGGAGCAAAGAGAAGCCTCAGGTAAATTTTCTAAAGATTTTCGGATGCATTGCATATGCATTAGTTCCCTCAGAGAAAAGGGAAAAATTTGACGAAAAGGGGGAGAAATATATTTTCATCGGATATAGTGACGAATCCAAGGGCTATCGTCTCTATAATCCAAACACAAATAAATTTACTATTTCTCGAGATGTAATATTTGATGAAGCTGCGGCGTGGAAGTGGGAGGACAATTCCTTCCAAGAGCCAAAGCTTTTTGAGGCTGATAATGCAGGACATGAGGAAGAAGCTTTGACTCCAGACCCAGGTCCAAATCAAAGCCCATGGACCAATTCAGAGAGCTCATCGTCGGATGATCTCAATCCAATAAGAAAGGTACGTTCCTTACGAGATATATATGATTCTTGTGATTTTGCCTTCTTCACTTGTGAACCACATAATTTTGAGGAAGCAGCAAAAGAAGAAATTTGGCTAAAAGCAATGAATGAAGAAATTGCAACTATCGAGAAAAATCACACGTGGGATCTTGTGGAGCTACCAAAAGGAAAGGACGTAATCGGACTCAAATGGGTCTATAAGACAAAATACAAAGAAGATGGATCAATCCAGAAGCACAAAGCACGCTTAGTAGCAAAAGGCTACTCACAGCAGCCTGGAGTGGATTTCAATGAAACATTTGCTCCTGTCGCTCGCATGGAGACCATCAGAACAGTTCTTGCCTTGGCAGCACATCACGAGCTTCCCGTATATCAGCTCGATGTTAAATCTGCTTTTCTCAATGGTGAACTAGAAGAAGAGGTTTACGTGGAGCAACCACAAGGCTATACAGTCAAAGGAAAAGAAGGCAAAGTGTATCGACTTCGGAAGGCCCTCTACGGCTTGAAGCAAGCACCGCAAGCTTGGAATAGCAATATTGACAAGTACTTCTGTCAAAGCGGATTTCAAAGAAGCCAAAGTGAACCATCCTTATATGTCAAAAAAGGAGGTACGCAAGATTTTCTCATTGTTTGCCTTTATGTTGATGATTTAATCTACACAGGCACCAATGTAGCAATGCTCGATGAATTTAAAAATGCTATGATGAAGGAATATGAGATGACAGATCTAGGCCTTATGAGATATTTTCTCGGCATTCAAGTAAGGCAGTCTAAAGGAGAGATTTTTATCTCTCAAGAAAAATATCTTGAAGACTTATTAAAGAAATTCCGCATGAGCGACTGTAAACCAATCTCTACACCCCTCTCTTTAAATGAGAAGTTGCAATTAAATGATGGAGCGGAGAAGGTCGATGCTACGGCCTATCGAAGATTGGTTGGATCGCTAAACTATCTCACTCATACAAGGCCTGATATTGTGTATTCTGTAAATCTTATCTCGAGATTTATGCACGAGCCGAGCAAGCTACACTATGCAGCAACCAAGCGAATCCTCCGTTATCTCCAAGGGACGAAGAAATTTGGCATCAAGTATACAAAAGAGAATGACTGCAAGCTTATTGGCTACACCGATAGTGATTGGGCCGGATCAATTGACGATCGAAAGAGCACATCTGGCCAAGTATTTTGCTTGGGAACTAAAATTATATCTTGGAATTCCAAAAAACAAAAGACAATTGCCTTGTCCTCAGCAGAAGCAGAATATATTGCAGCAACAGATGCAGCATGTGAAGCTGTATGGCTCAGAAGAATACTTTCTGATATGGAGCATAAAGAAGAAGGCCCTGCAGTCATCTACTGCGATAATATGTCAGCCATAGCAATGAGCAAAAATCCAGTCTTTCATGGCAGGACAAAGCACATTGAGCTCCGACATCACTTTATCAGAGACTTAGTGCAGAAAGGAGAAATTCAGCTTGAGTTCATCAACACGAAGGAGCAGCTAGCTGACATAATGACCAAAGCAGTGGCAGCAGATAAATTCTCTCAATTTCAAGAGATCATGAAGATTACAAATTAAGGAGGAGTGTTAAAAAAATGTAATTTGTAATCTTCTAGAATAATGTAGAATAAGTGTCTAAGTTAAAAATAATTAGGAGTGTGTGGAAGTAATAATTGTATTAGAAGTGTGTAGAAGTAATAATTGTATGGGTAGAATTAGATGATTCTAGAAGATGGGAGATCTTTCATGAAATTAAGCACATGTGCTTATCTCTAGACAATTCTAGACAAGTGTAGGTTGGTAGAAGTGCTCTATAAATAGAGCCTTGTTGTACTCATTTTGTGTAATGAAAATCTACTAAAAGCCTTTCACAACTCCTCCTTATAACATCTCTCACTCATCCTTTCCCACTCTCTTGTCCAATTTACTTCAAAATATAACCAAGCACCCCAACAGCAGCCACCCTAAAACAGATACAGTGTGGATACAATGCCCAAAGGGCAGACAATCCAACTGCAACCGAAACCCTTGCAAGAAACAATAGAATACAAAGACAGACAAGCCACAGAGAGAAACTTCAAGAATAAAACAAAGAACAGAAGTCTCACAAAGATACAGTTCACATTCCATGTATGTAAACCAAGCTTAAGGAAAATTTATATAAAAACAAAAGCTAAGCATAAATCGTGTAAGAACTAAGAACAAACAGAAGACTGAAAAGAATCAGACTAAAAAAAGGTGGTCATGTAAAGGTTTGAAATGGAAGAGACTGTGTACGGCGACAGAGTTAGCCTTCTGCACACTAAACATATAGAAGTGTATTATTGACTACTGAGGTTGATAGGCCTGTCCCATATCGCCTATATAAATGCACAAATTAAGGTGAATTTCCTACTAAGACTAAATAAAACCTGCAAAATTATCTGGGCCTATTTATACATATGACAAAATATATGTATATGAAGACAGACAAGAAACTGGTTCAGAATTCACCCAAATAGGCCGTGGTTGTTGTCTAATGGCTTTTTATAGCTATGATCCACAAAAATAGTACAGCTTTGTTATTAGTCATCTATCTCATTTGTATTGTTTCGGTGGATACACTATAAAACATGAGCCACAAACTGAACAATGTTGCATATAGGATGATGCATATTGGGCTATCAGATTATTTTACCCACCTTTCATTGAGCTTGCTCATGAGAAAAAAAGGCACAACCTGAAATACTGTTGGGATTTGTTCCACATTGGTTAATTATCTCCTCCAATACTAGTATATGAGCCTGGGCGGCCTCTCCACTCTTTGCCAATTGGTTTGGAGTTTGATGCTTTAACATGGTATCAGAGCTAGAGTTTCGGAGGCTTTTTCTCTTTGTCTGTGCCATAGTTGCACTTTCTTTCATTGTGATCCGTGTGTTCCGGATCCTTTGTTTACCTCTCCATGTGCGAGTCAGGGGTTGCATGTGCGGGGGAATGTTGGGATTTGTCCCACATTGGTTAATTATCTCCTCCAATGCTAGTATATGAGCCTGGGCAGCCTCTCCACTCTTTGCCAATTGGTTTGGAGTTGGATGCTTTAACAAATACAAAGAAATCTGATTATTCAATTTATTATTAAGAAAAGAAGGTTCATAAAAAGAATTACTCTTAATGATAGATCGGAGAGAAGAGAGATACCAGTTTTGGGGGGTCGGACGTACTTCCTCAGCAATCCATCTATCCTCGTCAGATGTCTTCTTGATGTGTATGTTTTTGCCGGAAATGAGTTTATGTGGTGGGAACTCTACCCCCATATACATCCCGGGCTTTGAGTTTTCAAGACAGTAAACTTTCCAAACTGAAACTTCTTTTGTTAGACGGAATTTTTTGCGCAATTCTCCCCCGTCAACCTTCGCCGTCGTCTCTTCCTTTTTCAGTTCAATCTTATCGTAGTGGTAGTGTTCTCCATCTCCTCGTTCCAAGACTAGCACGATATCCGTTCCTGATTTGTTGGTCACTCTAACCATAATTAAACAAGCGTAGCCGCAGCAAGGATTTTCAGATAATGTGGTCAAGAATCTACATCATCACACAAAATGATTATTAGGAAATTTGTGAGAAAAACAACCCTACAATATTATCACTTTTGACCTGTGAGAAAAAAACCGAAAAGGTTTCCTAAATTAAAAATTCAACAATTGAAATAAAAAAAAAAGGAGGTAAATCTAAGAAATCAACCAATTTTGTCCTAAATTGATTTAGATTTAGAATTTTTAATTTCAAAGTAGAGCCCAAGGCCATTATCTCACCTTTATATGGTGTAAAGAAAGCTAATTGAAGGCCCTTGTCGCCTTTGACTGTTATGGGGTGTTCAAAAAACAGAACCAAGCTTTTGCTTGCTTGAAAATCAGACCGAGAGAGAGCGGGAGAGAGGAATGAACCGAGAGAGAGAGAGAGAGAGAGAGAGAAGGGGATCATACCTTGATGAGTTCTCTAGGGCGATATGCTGTGTTCTTTTGCTTTTTAGAAAGAATATTTTAAAAAATTATTCTTATATTTTTTTATTTTTAACATTTTTCTTTCTATCTTTCTCCACTTATTATTTTAATTATTTTTCAAAAAAAATTTCAAATTATAAACCAAACACAGCATAATTAAGAGTCTTTTTTTATTAGAAGTTAAGAGTCTTTAGTGAGGATTTAGTGATAAGTCGGTGGTGTCTTAGAGCAGGTTTAGTAACTAGTGTTTTTATTATGCGTGTTAAGATTTAATAAATAAAAATGTATTTTTTATGCCACAATATTTATATTAGTTTATGTGTTAAAATGTGTTAAATCTTGTAGTGTGCAAAATTTTGACAACTATGCTAACAAATTATAAGCGAGTTTCACCTATATCATTCAAACTTTAACCATAAAATATAAATATTCATTATTTTTAATATACATTTGTGAAATTCATTTTTTATCCTAATAAACATTTTAACATATAAATTTATCAAATTTATTATGGATATTCTAACACACTCCAATATCAGCAATATCTAACACATATTTATAGGATCGATTTTTATCCTAATACATATTTTTATACACAAATATACCAAATTTCATTGGGAATGCTATTAGTCAATAAATTTTATGTCGGATACGCACATCCTTGGCATGGGAACGGATCTCGTGGCGCGTAACATATCTTTTTCTTCTTCTTTTTTATTGTTACTCCGAGGTACTTCGGAATGATTGGCCCACATGAAACGTATCTCCCTTGATTCCAGCTGTCAGCGGAGTGGGTCACTTCTCTCTCTCTCTCCCTTTTTTTTTTTGGTAAACTACACTAGACTCTCTCTCTCCCTCTCCTTCTTAAACCCACTCTCTTCTCTCCTTAAACCCACTTTCTTCCCAAACCGTTGGAAAGTATTTTGCAAAATCTCTCTCTCCTTCCAAAACCCGCTGCTGTACTGGATTGCGGATCTTTTGGCCTATCTTTCTCTTTTTTTAAAAAAAATCAATATTTTGTTTTTTTTGCAACTTAAAAAGAAATTTTCACAAAATTCCTTTTAGATTCTCCCTATTTTTAATATTTCTCTCTCTCTTTCCACTTATTATTCTTACTATTTTTCAAAAAAAATTTTAAATTCCAATCCAAACAAAACATTAGTTTGGCTCATAATTGTTTAATTGTTCCAACCCCTCCCATCGACATTAACCAATGATTTATAAATTTCACGCGAAACTAAAAAATGCCAAAAAATAAATAAAGATGGTAAATAACTCACTTTGCTTATTTAGCCAAAGATGCCTAAAAAGGGAGGAAAATACAAGACATTAATCAATGATTCATAAATTTTACGCGAAACTAAAAAATGCCAAAAAATAAATAAAAATAGTAAATAACTCACTTTGCTTATTTAGCCAAACATGCCTAAAAAGGGGGGAAAATAAAAAAGAAGTATGGTTGGTGTTTTTCTCCTGTTGCGTCTTGTTATTAACAAGTGAAAGAGGAATAAATCAAAGGAAGTGAAGTAGGCAAAGTTTGCTGACTCAGCAAAGTTTATGCACAAAAGTACAAAACAATGTACAATACATATTTAAGGGCAAAATAGGCATTTAAAAGAATTTGAGACTTTTCTGCAGGAAACCAGACACATCTCTTTCCTGTTTAACGTGGTCGGTAGGTTCTAAAATATTGAGAAAGAAAAACCTAACCAATATAAGAGCAAGTTTACTGAGAGCAAGTTTACAGGCATATTGGTCACGCTCAAGAGGTTGCTACGCCGGTCGTTCTCTCCTACTCTTTTGATTATCAAAAAACAAAAAAAAAGTTTACAGGCATATGTAAAATTTGAGCTAAAAATAACAATGAATAGTGCACAATTTGCTATTCATCATTTTCAATACTGCATTAATACTATCTATTTTACCTACCATATATTAAAATATTATTTTTTTTCTTTTTAAAAAACAGAGGAGTATTGTTCATAGATCAAAAACAAAGGAGAAAGGAGGGAGGAGAGAGAAAGAAATAGTAAAAAAAGAAATGAGTGTGAACAGTGCTTAGGTAAAAGTAGAGAAGTACTGTTCATAAATAGATTTTACCTACCTTTTTACCTAATTTGATGCAGCTATGTTTTCTGAGTTTTTCTTCTCCAAAGTAGCTAAGGCTCCGTTTCGGAAATCTTCTTAAAAAATAAGTATTTATTTTGTCACTTCTCATTAAAAAATAAGAAAGGTCATTCCACAAAATTCAAATAAAAAGTTCCTTTCACATTTTCAAACTCAAAAATAATGTAAATGAAAAAAAAAATTTCAAATTTTTTTGCACCGTATTAAAAATCTCAATGAGATCTATCAAACAAGATCCATAGTGGTAAGAAAATTATTTGTGTAAATACGTGATTTTTGAGCTTGAAGTTGCCTTATACAAAAAATAAGACTGTTGCTATGATAATGGGCGCAGGCGGAGGGAAATCGTATCGGCGGCTGCGCCGGGCCATCTCCGGCCACCGAACGACTGATTCAAGCCGTCCAAAATTTTTTTTTTAAAAAAAATGAGGGGGCAGGTGCGGAAATCAACGACATCCAAGGTGTGTAGGGTGCTTGATCCGAGCACTCCTTTTTGGTGTATATATATGATCAAGCACCCTACACGGAAAATGGGTGCTCGGATCAAGCACCCTACACACCTCGGATGCCGTTGATTGCCGCGTAGGCCCCCTCGTTTTTTTTTTTAGAATTTTTGAACGGCTCGGATCGGCCGTCCGGTGGCCGGAGAATGCTCGGCGCGGCTGCCGGTACGATTTCCCTCCCTGGCCGGTCGGTACCTATATAAATTCTTCCAAAATAAGTACCAACCTTCTTATTTTTCAGAACAAGCTTTCTTATTACACAAAAAATAAGTTCTTATTGTGTTTCTGGAACAGACTCTAAAAAGGCATTTCACCTATGCTGATGTACTTGCTATAAGAATAGTTGTGGAGCCTAACCAAAACCAAACTAAAGATTGGTCCAATTTTTATTCAGTTTCGGTTCTATCTAATTAACACCAAACACATGTTTACAACACATGACTTGATAAAAATGATTGAGAAATTAAACCACCAAGTAAAATACTTCATCCGTTCAAAAAGTTGGATAATTTTGTACTTTTACTTGTCTCATAATATTTGTCTAGTTTGAAAACTCAATAGCAAAGCTTGGTGAACATCTCATTTTACTCTTTTCATTTGCAAATTAGACAACAATCAATTCAAATAGACAAAAATACATTGTTCATTTACACATGGAGTACCAATAACTTGTGGCCCATGCAGCATATACAATTGAAACTAACAACAACAAAAACTCGACCTAGACCTTGATTGAAGAACTTGGCCAACAAAAACTCATGTTTTTTCTTTGCAATAACAAAAGAAAAAACCGGAAAATGCTTCACTTCAACTTGACTCCAAAAAAAAACACCACATTTGATTGAAGAACTTGGCCCAATAAAATTAGGAAAGTCTTCGAGAGTGAACCTGAAAAAGAAAGGAGACAGAGCATCACCAATGCATAAAACAAAGAAAGAAGAAAAAATTGAAGAAAGTAGAACGAACAGAATGTTGTTATTCAACAAAAAGAAGAAAAAAAAATGGAGTACCTTGATTTTAAGCTCTGTAGATGATCTATTTCCACGGTACCACTTTCACATTCAAGTTGAGAAAAAAGATTCGCACCTTAAATCAATTGGTTTTTTCTAACGTGGGCTACTTGTAATTGTTCACCGCATGAACTTTCATTACTTCAACCATAAACGCTTCCAACGATACTAACACACGTTTAAGACAATCCGCCTACAATGGTTCAAAAGGTTTTTCCACCGCATGGTCAAGCTCATCAACGGTCTTAGGCGCTTCTTGATGTTGCAATGATGAATCGCTTTAAAAAAATCAAGATCCAACACATTCATGTCCTGACTACTTGAAGGTTGAAATGGTAAACGCCTATCAAATCCATCTTTTGCGGCCGCTTCAAGAAATTTCAGATCTAATGGTCGGATATGTGGTTTTGCATTGTCTTGTTGAATAGATATGGTGTCATGTGCTCTACAACGTGGCCATTTAAACTAGATTGCAGGCAAAACTTTGTTAATCGTGCAAAAGTGAATAATACCTTCGGGTACATTTATCCAAAACATGCCTTTGGGTACCGATTTCATTGTCTTTGTCTCCAATGTACCCGCCGGGCTGTTTTTACTGCATCGTCGGGCAGGTTCTCTGTATATACATGAAAAAATACCAATCTTAACGGATAATTCCTCATTTTAGTTAGCATCAAGTCGAGGCCGAGCTACCGCGGCCAAGAACATGACCTTCGCAATGAACCTTTTACTTTGGCAAGTGGTTGAGGTTCTTTTTCTTCTGGAAGTAGATAATAGTTCTCTGCTTCTTTGTCATGTAGAACCATTTTTCATTACTGTGAACATAGTTGTATACACACATGCTCTCGAATTTTCTTGGCTGATTTTCAACATTACTAGGCTCGAGCATTGAAAGACAAAATTGGAGTTTTGCCTTCTTAGCTTCTTCCGATAAATATGATTTCAATGCGTTAGAATGGGGCCGAATTTTACCTTCTTTGGTTTGCCTTTGAAGGGTTGATTTTGGGACTTCCATTGCCGCTGCTAGATATTTGTTTCGCAGGAAAGAGGAATTTCCCTCATTTTGGTGAAGTTGATTTGTACTCGTTTGCGATCGCCTGAAGGCATTTTGCTGGAAACATTGACTATTTCTCCATTAGCAATAAAAGCCATCCCTCGATTCCAAATTTGGCGCATTGTTGACATTGGTCGAGAACCATGCATAAACCTCTTACAAAGCTATTCTTTTATTTTTTATCTACACTTTGTAGCAATAGTATTTCAAAAATTGCTTCTCATTGTTGATTGATTAGATTTCTTTTTGTTCTTGAATGAAGAGAAACAATTTCAAGTGCAGGATTAATGATTGAAATTGGAAGAGGAAAGTATTTAGAGTAGGAACTACCCAGTAGAAATAAGTTGGAAGAGAGAGAGAGAGAGAGGGGGGTAGTGTGAGAGAAACGGGGGCTTGATTTTGGGAACAAATTAATTATGCTTGGATGAGGGGAATAATTGTGATTGGAGAAGGAAATTAAGGAAAAGACAAGGGAAAGAGAGAAAAGTAGGAACCGGGAAGATATGGAAAGGAGAAGTAGTGAGAGAGAGTCATTTGGAGAAGGAAACATTGAATTGGACCCGGGACCTGTCAAGCAGGTTCCCATTTGGCAGCGGTGTTGAATGCATATGGGTCGTATATCTCTACAATGGCGGGTAGTTTGTCACCACATGTCTCTGCATAGTAATCAAGAGGCAATATTTGGCTCCATTGAATTTTCAATTTGAAATTCTGGAACCACAATTTTGGAAAAGTACATTTTATAATTGAAGCCAAAAATTGAAACGTTTCTTAGCGCCAAAACTTTTGGCATCACAACCCCCCATAATTCTGGGCACCAAATATGAAATAGTCAAAAGTACCGGTGAAAGTACACATGAGTAATATTGGAAAGTTTGCATTTCAAGTCTACATCAAATTTTTTCTCCTAAAAGTTGAAATTTCAGAAAGTGTCAAACTTTGCGGGACAGAGAAAGTAGTATATTAAAGACTTTCTTAACAAATGAGATTTCTCCTCTAAATATACAACTTACCAAGAAAAAACACACACACACACACACACACTCTCTCTCTCTCTCTCTCTCTCTCTCTCTCTCTCTCTCTCTCTCTCTCTCTCTCTCTCTCTCTCTCTCTCTCTCTCTCTCTGATGCCCCACCCCTGGAAGTTCCAGGTAGTGGTCGACCGACCTGAGGGGGGTCGGAACTTGTACGGGGGCTATCTAACCAGTGACTAGAGGGGTCAATTGGGGGTGGTCACACATCGCTTGGTAAAGTGGAAGTTGTGTGCTATAAATAATAGATCTTCATCCTACATTGTACAAAGCATTTTAAAGCCATAAGGGCATCAAAACTCATCGGTACTTCCCAGTTAAGCTTGCTCGTCTTGGAGTAATTCAGGGATGAGTGACCTCACTGGGAAGTCTGATGGGGTTTGGTGTTCAAAGCGAACAATATTGTATAAGGCGGAAGCAGATCGTTATACTCTCTCTCTCTCTCTCTCTCTCTCTCTCTCTCTCTCTCTCTCTCCGAACTTATTCCTACCGGGTAATTTCCTACTCTAATGTATGTTTGGTTTGATGGAATGGAATTGACAATGAAATGAATTGAGGTTGAAATGCAATTGGTGAAGTTTGGTTGTGCTTAAGAAAAGCCATTTTCGTCCACAAAAGAATGGTGTAGCAATAGTAATATTTGGAATGGCAATAGTAATTTTCGTAGTGACAATAATGAATCTTGGAGTGGCACTAGTAATTTTGGTGTGACAAAAAAATGGAATGGCAATTCCTTTGTTTTTTAGTGGAATGACGATTCTTTCACTAAGGTGAATAGTAATTCCATTGAAATAATCATTTCATTATTTAATGGTGAATCAAACCTAAAAATTAGTATGCCATTAGAATGACCATTCCTTTCCAACTTTGATTTCATCGAACCAAACATACCCTGAATACTTTCCTCCTCCAAAATCAATCCTGAGTCCTGCACTTGAAATTGCATCTCTTCATCCAAGACAAAAAGAAATCTAACCAATCAACAAAGGGAAGCAATTTTTGAAACTCTTGCTACAAAGTGTAGATGGAAAATCCAAGAGAAGTTGTATAAGAGTAGGATGAAAAAGAAATTGGAAGGGAAGCAATCTTTTAAACTTTTGCTATAAAGTGTAGATGGAAAATTAAAGAGAAGCTCTGTAAGAGAGATTTTTGAATTGTCTCGACCAATGTTAGAACGAATTTGAAATCGAGGGATGGCTCGTATTGTTAATGGAGTGATGATCAATGTTGTTAATGGAGTGATGATCAATGTTTCCTACAGCAAAATGCCTTGAAGCGGTTGCAAATGAGTATAAATGGACTTCACCAAAATGAGGGAAATTCCTCTTTTCCGCCGGACAAATATTCGCTTGTTGACAGCGGCATTGGAAGTCCCAAAATCAACCCTTCAAAGGCGAATCAAAGAAGGTAAAATCTAGCTCTATTAATTCCAACGCATTGAAACTATATTTATCAGAAGAAGCTAAGAAGGCAAAGCTCAAGTTTTTCCTTTCAATGCTCAAGCCCAGTAATGTTAAAAATCAGCCAAGAAAATTCAAGAGCATGTGCATGTACAACTATGTTCACATTGATGAATAATGGCTCTACATGACAAAAGAATCAAAGAAGTATTACCTACTTCCAAAAGAAGAAGAACCTCACCCACTTGCAAAAGTAAAAGGTTCATTGTTAAAGCATCCAACTCCAAATCAATTTGCAAAGAGCGGAGAGGCTACCCAAGCTCATATACTAGTTTTATCGGAGATAATTAACCGATGTGGGACAAATCCCAATATTCATCGCAAAAGTCATGTTCTTGGTCGTGGTAGCTCAGCCTCGATTTTATGCTAACCAAAATGAGGAATTAATTGGTAAGATTGATATTTTTCCTCTTATATACAAAGAAGAAGCCCCGCGATGCAGTAAAAATCGCCCCATGGTACATTGGAGACATAGGCAATAATATCGGTAACCAATGGTATTGTTGCTATTGCTTGATTAACAAAGTTTTGCCAGCAATCCAGTCTAAATGGCCACGTTGTAGTGTACATGACACCATATTTATTCAACAAGACAATGTAAAACCATATATCCAATCATTCAATCTTGAATTTCATGAAGCGGCAACGATAGATGGATCTGATATCCATTTACCGTTTCAACCTCCAAGTAGTTCAGACTTGAAAATTTTGCATCTTGGTTTTTTTAGAGCGATTCAATTATTGCAACGTCAAAAGGCACATGAGATTGTTGATGAGCTTGTGATGCGGTATTCGTATCATTGCAAGAGTGTATGGTTGAAGTGATGAAAGTTCATGCGGTAAACAATTACAAGTTGCCCCACATTGGAAAAAACCAATTGATTTGAGGTGCAATGCTTCCTTCTCAACTAGCATGTGAAAGCGGAATCATAGAGAGAGCATTGGCTCATCTACATAGCTTAAAAATCAAGGTACTCCATTTTTTTTTTTTATGCTTTTTGTCCAATAACAGCATTCTGGTCATTCTACTTTTTCTCAAATTTTTCTTCTTTTCTTTGTTTTATGCATTGGTGATGCTCTCTCTCCTTTTCCATAAGATTTTCCTTTTTTTTTTTGGCTAAGTTCTTCAGCCAACTGTGGTGTTTTTTTTTAAAGTCAAGTTGAAGTGAATCATTCCCAATTTTTCGTTATTGCAAAGAAAGAATATGGAGTTTTTGTTGGCCAAGTTGTTCAACCCACAGTCTAGTTTTTGTTTTTAATTTCAATTGTATATGTTGAATGGGCCATATGTAACTGACACTCCATGTGTAATGATAAGTGTACTTTTGTCTACTTGAATTGATTGTTGTTTAATGCGGAAAAGAAAAGTCTAAAATGGAAAGTTTACCAAGTTTTGCTATTTAACAAACAAAAGCATAAAATTGTCTAACTTTTTTAAGACAAACGAAGTAATAAACAAACGAATTGAGAGTAAAGTGGCTCGGTAGTTTTACCGATGTACCGTAGCTTAGCCTAGTTTTGCTAGCCTCAATTAGGGCTGCTGGAAACCCTTTTCACCATTCACCGCTCTTAAAATAGCCACACAAAAAAAAAAAAAATCCATTTGAAGACTCTAAGGACTTGTTTGATAGAATGATATGTTTTGGAAGGGTGGAGGGGATACAATAACAAGGGAATATAGTTGGAGGAAGTATTATTTAAGAAGTGGGGATTAAAATTACTTGGTTTCTTTTGTTTTTTTTTAATAGGGATATGAGGGGGTGGATGATGTACATTTGTGTAAAACTTCTATTTTGCCCTTTGTTAGTACTTCTTCCTTTTTTAAGTGTTTAACTTCGTAACTCCAACTTATTAATGAGATATTATCATTACACATTTCACATCAACTTTTACCTCCACTTTTCTTACTTATCATTTATAGAGACATCACCATTACATTTTTACTCACTAACTTTTTAAAAAGTAATATACTTTTAGGGACAAAATAGAAAAATGTATCAATTTCTATCTACTAATTTTATAAAATTAACACTTATTGAGAGACAATCCAGAATGTAATACTAGACTTAAAAAAGGGTTGGAGGGAGTAACTTTTTACTCCTATCACAGTAGTACCCCAATCCAAAGGGTGCTACTTTTCCCCCCTCCCCTGATCCCCGGACAGAAATACCCCCACCCCCAACTAAATTCTTTTTTTTATTTACTTAATTTTATATCTTTATTTATTTAATTACTTATTTAATTTTAATTTAGTTAACTCAAATTATATTTTCAATTAAATTTGACTTTATATAATTTTAATTAGTTAATTAATTTGTCTTAACAATGAAAAATAAATAAAAAACTTCTAATTAATAATAATAAATTTAAATGAAATTTTATTTTGTTATAATTGAGTTTGTATTGACAATACATGAAAATATGATTAAAAAATTAAGTGCTCCAAATTTCAGTCGGGTTGAACCGATGAGAAGATCTGAATTTTTTGATTATTTTATCCTAAATTATTGTAATGAATTTTTGGCTCTAAGACCTTTCAATGAGTACCCTAAGTCTTTATTTAGTTTCAGGGCTCCCTTAGAGTGCCCATTGAAAGGCCTTAGAACCAAAAATCCATTATGACCATTTAAGATAAAATAATAAGATAAAATGATCAAAAAAATAATATCTTTGCACCAGTTCAAACAGATTGAAAATTAAAACATTTTAATACTCCCTCTGTTCCAAAATGAGTGACCTTTTTGGGACTCCGTGTCATTTTAAAATGCTTATATCTTTCGGTTTATGAAGTTTTACGTGATTTTAAAAATTTTGTTTAATAGAATGAATTAAAATCTATCAAACAAGATCTATATTGCATATTTTTTAAATATTCATAGTGAAAGATATAATTAATTGAAAATGACATGTTTTCCCAAAAAGGTCACTCATTTTGGAACGGATGGAGTATATAAATGGTATAAAAAAAATAAGTGTTCGGATTTTCAATCCGGTTGAACCAATGTGAAGATCTTATTTTTTTGATCATTCTAAATGGTCATAATGAATTTTTGGCTCTAAGACTTTTCAATGGGCACCCTATGAGACCCCTGAAACTAAATAAGAAGTCTTAGGGGTGCTCGTTGAAAGAGCCAAAAATTCATTACGATTATTTAGGATAAAATGATCAAAAAAATAAAATATTCGCACTAGTTCAATCGGATTAAAAATGGAAGCACTTAAATAATATTAAATAGATAAAAGAGAAAAGAGATATACAAAATATTAAATAAATATTCTTGGCACACGAATCAACATTTTTGTTCTTTTCTGTCTAGTCTTTTTTTTTTAACTAACAATAGGCCACATTTATTAATTGGCACACAGATCAACATTTTCGGCTTCCCAAATTCGGTAATTAAATGGACTGATCTTTACAGTACTATAATTGTCCCGAGCACATTTTTGACTGCCCAAAATTATCAACGTTGTCCGATCAAGGCTTGAAATATGTCAATTTTCTCATATCGGCGCGCACATTACAATAGTGAGATTGAAGAAAAAAAGAAAGAGATAGAAAGAGATAAATAGATAAATAGATAAACAAAGAAATAAATACGAAATAAAATTACATGAAAAATATTAAATAAATAAGATAAAAGAATTAAAAAATTAAATAAAAAAATAATTTAGTTGAAAGGGAGGGGTATTTTGGATAAATAAAAGAGAAAAAATTTATAAAAAATATTCAATAAATAAAAGAGACAAAAGATATAAAGAAAAATAGAAAAATAAATAATTACTTAAATGAATTAAATAAATAAGATAAGAAAATTAAGAAATTAAATAAAAATGAAATTTAGTTAAAAGGAAGGGATATTTTAAAGGCTTAATTGTAAGAACACCCCTAAACTATCACTTTTTGGCAACTTCACCCCTTTAAGTTTAAATTCGAGCAACTTCACCCCACTAACTACCAAATTTGAGCAACTACACCCCCTCCCCCATTTTCCGTTAAAAAATTGGATGGAGACCAACAAAATTACGTAGGTACACTTTTTAAAAAAAATACGTTAATATCTCTTCTCTCTCTTCCTTCGATTTTTTTCATTGTTTCTTCTCTCCCTCCTCTTTCGCATATGTCTCTCTCCCTTTCAGAGATGGAAACCCAAACCCACCCAACGTAGTTCTCCTTGTTCTCCTCTCCTCTTTTCCATCCAGACGTCTCCTTCAGGTGACGCCGACCTGCACAACGCCGACTTGATTCCCCAGAGAACAACGACGACGACCTGATTCTTCCCCATCTGTAAGTTCTTTGTTAAGTTAAGTTGGTTTAGGGCAAAAAAATTGGGTGTTTTGATGTTTATTGTTGTTTATTGACATGCATAAGGGCTAAAAAATTATTTATTGTTGTTTCTTGTGTTTCGAATTTAATATGCCCTAAATTTATGAGATTTAGGGCTACAAAATTGGGTGGTTTAATGTTTATTGACATGCATCTGGGTAAAAAATTATTTATTGTTGTTTGTTGTTTTCGAATTTAATAAGCCTTAAATTTTTGAGATCTCAATAATAAAAAATCGATTTCCCCTACAAATCCACAGGTCTGAGAGATTTGGCTTAAAAGAATCGAGGATTTTGGGGATTGGGCATTGGGGATTAGGGATTACGGCTAATATAGTAAATTAGGGTTGAGTTTTAAAAATTCCAGTCTTTTAATAGTAGAATATTGTTGTTAATATAGTAAAGTAGGGTTTAAAAAAGTTGTATTCAGTTAAGGGATTAAAAAATTCTTGTGTTGTAGTAGTAGAGTAAAATGTTGTTGTTCATGGTTGGGATTAAAAACTATTGAACATTTTCTGCTTGTGTATTGAGCTTTCTTGTAGGCATTTACAGTTTCACCTTGTTTTTAGAAAAGGAAAAACAAATCCAATGCCATTATGGGCTATAACAATTCTTGTTTAGGATTTTTAGAAAGGAAAAGAGAAACAGTTACTAAATATTTTTCTTCTCATTGTTATTGAGCTCTTGTAAGCATTTTACTGTCTATGACTGTCCCAATGGGGTAGAGTCTGACGAGGATTGTGAGCTAGAAGTGGAGGTGATAGAAATACTATTGCTGACCCTAGGTCCTTGGCTTTCCAATTAGTACTTAGCCAAACTAAATGATGCACCAGAGACTAAGGTCAAATCAATGAAGAATATTGTGGGGAGGGAGTGGCTCATTAATGTTTCAGTGTTCAAGGTGTATAGGGCAAAGAGAAAGGCTCTTGAAAAGATTCGGGGAGATCATACTAAACAATACAAAAGGTTGTGGGACTATTGTAAGACGGTGCTAAAGCGGAACCAGGTAGCATGGCTAAAATTAAGGTGGATAGACCCTGGGATGGACAAGTTCCATTTTTCAGAGGATGTTCATAAGTTATGATGCATAGGTGAAGGGTTTCCTAGCAAGTTGTAGACCAATCATTAGGTTCGATGCTTGTTTTCTGAAAGGTCCTTTTGGAGGTCAACTTATGCATGCAGTGGGCAAGAGATAACAACAATCAGAGCGTCCCAATGTTCGTGGTAGAAGCATCAACCCAAGGTAGTACCCAAAAGTCTTAACACTTGATCATGAAGACCAAATTTAGTACTTTTGGGATACTTATTGACGTGTAATCTGTCTTTGGAACCTTTGTCTTAGTTTGGCAGTAGTATTTGTAACCTTATGTTGACTTATTTCAAAGTACTGTGTTGATATCTACAAATGACAGTGTGTAATCTGGGCACTGATGTACTGATCTTATGTTGACAATCTGGGCACTGTTTATTCATCTTTTGTTGACAATCTGTTATGTTGTGGAATGCCTTATGGAATTGTGTCCCTTTGTTGACCATCTGTTATTGTGATTTATGGAATGCCTTATGGAATTGTGATTTATTGATTGAATGTGTAATCAGCAGGTTTTGGAACTTACAAAGTGTAGGGTTTGGTGGTTAAAAACTGGTGTTTTTTGTGCTTCAAAACAATATGGCAATGTGGTAAAAAATTGCAGCTTTTTAGGGTTCAAAACTTCTGTTTTTGGAGCTTCAAAACAACAGGGTTTTTTTTGTTACAAACTGCTGTTTTTGGGGTTACAAAGTGGGCTACAAAGTGTAGGCATTTGTGCTCCAAAACTGGTGTTTTTTTGTGCTTCAAAACAGTATGGCAATGTGGTAAAAAACTGCAGTTTTTTTTGGTTCAAAACTTCAGTTTTTTTTTTTGTTACAAACTGCAATGTTTTTGGGTTCCTTTACGGCTACAAAGTGCAGGTATTTGTGTTTTAAAATTGCAGGGCAATGTTGTTCAAACGACAGTTTTTGTGGTTACAAAAACTGGTATTATGCTATTTTTGGGCAGTTTGTTCACTATATATTAGAGTTGCTAAATTGGTATTATGCAGTTTTTGTTGCTTTTTCATTCATTAACATTTCAATGAGGGTCTCATCATTGCTTTCCGTTCACAATTGCATCTTTCATCTCCATTGTGCTGCAAGTAGTTATTGGTGTAACTAGAGCTACTCATTTTTTGATTTTTTGGGTTGGGGATTTAAAAGGAGAAAATATGGTTTGGTTTTTCTTTTTTGGGTTTATCTGGTGGCGTTGGAGAGGAAATGGAGGAGAGATGAGGGGAGTCGTGTGTAATAGAATTTTGGTTAAAGGGTACTTCGATAGGCGAGAGGTGTAAGCACCGGACAAATTAATTAGTTTCAATCGGATGGTGTGTGTGCTGGGTGGTGAGGGAGGAGGAGGAGGACGTGGGAGATCTGAGGTGGTGAGTGGATGTGGTGTTGGTGGTGAGAGGAGGGAGGAGGGAGGGTTTTCTGGTGGTCTCCAAATTCCTAACAGAATTGGATGGAAAATGGGAGAAGGGGTGTAGTTGTTCGAATTTAAACTTAAAAGAGTGAAGTTGTCAAAAAATAATAGTTTATGAAGTGTTCTTGCAATTAAGCCTATTTTAAACTTTCTGCATGAGACCCATTGGGGTGTGTGTCGGGGGTGGGAAAAGCATTTTGCCAATCCAAATGACACTTTAGACTCTGTTCCCGTCCAGTCTACTGTCCAATACGGACCAAATTCGGCATTTGTGGCCCTTTCACCTTTTGGAACTGTCGAGAATCTTAAAAAACAAGTTCATTAGATACCGTTTTGATATGATTTTTAAATGTATTAAGTTTAAAATAAATGTGTTTAATTGAATGTAATCTAGTGTTGTGCATTTTTTTACAAAGATTTTCATTTAAAATTATATCAAACGGTATCTGATCAACTTAATTTTTTTGAAACCTGTGTCCTCGACGAGTTTTAAAACGTGAATGATTTCAATTATTGTTACAGGCTTAACAAAGGCCCACAAATGCCAAAACTAAACCGGAATGGACGATAGACTAGACTGGACGGGAATTGAGAGTCCCGGAAAATTTTTCAGTGCAGAGCAGGTATCACATGGTATCCGTTCGCGTATCCAAGCCATTCATTGCGTGTTTGAACAGCTCAAATTTGGAGAGAGAAAAAAAGGAATGAGAAAGTGTTGCAGTGAGAGGGGAGAGAGGATGTCAATCCAAAACGTCCAAAAGTGTATCGGACGGCTCAAATACGTCGAGCGGATACAATATAAGATATACCCGTTCGGCACTGAAAAATCACTCGAGAGTCCCACCTGTTCCCCCATCCTCTTCCACTGTATTACCCCCAATCCAAACATCTTTCGTTTACGCCATCAAATAGAGGGCCGGTTGACTTGTCAAAAAAAAAAACATAGAGGGCCCGTTTCGATCTGTAGTGCTGAATAAGAGTCAAACCAAGCAAACACAAACACACAACACAGAGAAACACAAGGATTTACGTGGTTCCCCAATAATCGGGTACATCCACGGAGGGGCAGCGGATTCACTATATTTACTGGAGGAGGATTACAACAATCACTCAGACTCACACAGTATTGCCTCACAATCTACTCGTGTATCACTCTCTTCTCTCTGATTTCTGATACAAAACTTTGAGCCAAAGGGTCTCCATTTATAGGCCATTCAAAGAATGGCTGTCATGCCATTTTCAACAAAGGCTGCACCTCTCAGCAGCCCATGTGGTTCAACAAAGGCTGCACCTCTCAGCAGCCCATGTGGAGAATTGATGCCAATTGTCAACAATCTCCACCTTGACGACAATTCTCCAAAGGTCCGATGTTGCCCCCAACACACAACACTGCCCCTCTGCGCCCTTAGGCGCGCACTGCTCGAGAGATGTTGATCAAGTCCAAGCAATGTTGGAACTTGATCCCTGTAACTACTTTGGTGAGCATATCCGCAGGGTTATCTGCAGTCGGAATCTTCTGAAGAAGAACATCCCCTTCCTCTACAATCTCCCTGATGAAATGAAACCGAACATCGATATGCTTGGTGCGGGAATGGTGAACCTGGTTTTTCGCCAAACAGATGGCACTCTGACTGTCACAAAAAACCTCCACGTTTTCTTGAACAATTCCCAAGTCCTCAATCAAACCATGTACCCAAATAGCTTCCTTGAAAGCCTCTGTCACTGCCATATACTCTGCCTCTGTAGTAGACAAAGCCACCATTGACTGTAACGTTGACCTCCAACTGATTGGCCCTCCAGCAAGTGTAAACACATACCCTGTAGTCGACCGTCGCTTATCTAGGTCACCAGCATAATCGGAATCCACGTAACCAACCAAATGCTGACCAAGTTTTCTGTTTCTCTCGTACTTCAATCCAACATCCACAGTACCCTGAAAATACCGTAGAATCCATTTCACAGCCTGCCAGTGCTCTTTCCCTGGATTGTGCATGTATCGACTGACCATGCTAACTGCATGTGAAATGTCCGGCCTCGTACAAACCATAGCATACATCAAAGCTCCCACAGCATTGGCATAAGGAACCTGAGCCATTTGCTTCCGTTCGTCTTCCTTCTGCGGCGACATCGATGCACTAAGTTTAAAATGAGCGGCCAAAGGTGTACTGACAGGTTTGGCTTTCCTGTCAATCCCAAATCTCTGCAACACTCGCTTCAGATACTGCGTCTGAGTCAAACAAACTGTGCCTTTCGCCTTGTCCCGCTGAATTTCCATGCCGAGTATTTTCTTTGCCTCCCCGAGATCCTTCATGTCAAACTCCTTACTGAGTTGAGCCTTCAGTCTGTCAATCTCCACCTTGCTCTTACATGCAATCAGCATGTCATCTACATATAAGAGCAAATAGACAAATGATCCATCCGGGAGTTTGCAGAAGTAAACACAATGGTCAAAGTGACTTCTTGTGTACCCCTGCTCCATCATAAACCGATCGAAGCGCTTGTACCACTGTCTCGGCGACTGTTTCAACCCGTATAGCGACTTCTTCAGTTTACAAGCCCAATTCTCCTTTCCTGCAATTCTGTAACCATCTGGTTGAGCCATATAGATCTCCTCATCCAGATCTCCGTGTAGAAAAGCGGTCTTGACATCGAGTTGGGCTAACTCAAGGTCAAACTGTGCTACCAATGCAAGCAAGATCCTGATCGACGAATGTTTGACGACAGGGGAGAACACCTCGTTGTAGTCGATCCCCTCTGTCTGTGCGTAACCCTTGGCTACCAATCTTGCTTTGAACCTGACTTTCTCAGATCCTGTACCTTCCTTCTTCGCATAAACCCACTTGCAGCCAATAGATTTCTTGCCCTTGGGAAGTTGAACCAAATCCCATGTCTGATTCTTGGAGAGTGAACCCATCTCCTCATCCATTGCCTCTTTCCACTTGTTACTATCTGTACACTGCACTGCCTCCCGGTAAGTGGAGGGGACATCATCGTCTGTCACTGGAAGTGCATAAGCTACTGTATCAGCATATCGAGCAGGTTTCCGGATTTCCCGCCTCGGTCTGCTGGTTGCAATGGATTCTGGCTGCTGTGGTATTTCCTGTAATGAAGCCTCCTCTTCAATAATGACATCCTGGTCAACGGGTTGATCCTCAGGACGGCTGACTGTCTGAACAGTCTTGGCTGGAACAAGGGGAGTCTCAACCTCCGCCTGTTCTGAATGCTCCACCTGCTGCTGGGCATTCGGCTCCACATTCTCCTTGGAAGGAACCTGCTGTAACATAGCAGATTCGTCGAAAGTAACATCCCTACTTAGAATCACCTTCCTGGACTCGGGACACCAGAGCCTGTATCCCTTAACACCTGAAGTGAAACCCAAGAAAACAGCTTTCTTGGCTCGTGGATCTAACTTGGACTCAGTTACATGATAGTAAGCAGAACAACCCCAAACATGTAATGAATCATAATCTGTAACTGGTTTCTCAAACCATACCTCCATCGGAGTTTTCCCTCCGATTGCTGCTGACGGTAAACGGTTGACAAGATGGGAGGCATATTTGAGAGCCTCACCCCAGAACGCCTTGCTAAGCCCGGCATTTGACAACATGCACCGAACTTTCTCCACCAAAGTACGATTCATGCGCTCTGCTACTCCATTCTGCTGCGGCGTCCCCGCAACTGTGAAGTGTCTGACTATCCCCTCCTCCCGACAGACTTGGAGAAAAGGATCTGACTTGTACTCGCCACCGTTATCTGACCTCAGCTTCTTGATTTTCCTTCCTGTCTGCGTCTCCATCATTTTCTTCCACTGAAGGAAGATTGGAAGGACCTCATACTTGTGCCTCATGGTATAAACCCAGACACGTCTGGAGAAATCATCAATAAATGTCACGAACCATCGTTTGCCTCCCAAAGTTACATTTTTGGTCGGCCCCCAAACATCTGAATGAACATAGTCAAGAATCCCCTCTGTGCGGTGAACTCCAGTGCCAAACTTGACTCGAGTTTGTTTGCCCAATATACAATGCTCACAGAAGCCAACTTTCCCTGTCTTGGCCCCTTTCAACAAGCCTTGCCTTACTAAACCCTGTAAGGCCTTCTCGCCAGCATGCCCTAAACGCATGTGCCATAGCTTGGATGCATCGTCTTCGTCTGAGCTAGTAGTAACGGCCACTCTCCCTGTGACTGTGCAACCGTCTAGGAAATACAAGTTTCCTTTTCGGCTACCTTTCAAGACAATGAGCGCCCCTCGAACTATCTTTAGCACTCCACCCATCATCGTAATCTTGTATCCTTTCACATCAAAGGCTCCAAGCGAAATGAGATTCTTCTTCAAGTCCGGAACATACCGAACGTCTGTTAGCACCCTAAACGTCCCATCATGCAACTTCAAACGGATTGAACCTATCCCTTGGACTTTGCAAGCGGTGTTATCGCCTAGCAAAACAACTCCTCCATCGAGATCTTGAAAACTCGAGAACCAGTCCCTGTTGGGACACATGTGGTAGGAACATCCCGAATCTAGTATCCACTCATCTGAATGGTCAGGTGATGATGAAACTAATAGTGCTGACTCTAGATCATCCTCTGTCTCCTCTGCAACATTTGCAGCTGGTTGTTTGTTCGGACAATCTTTCTTCCAGTGCCCCTTTTGACGACAAAGGGCACACTCGTCTTTCTCCAATCTTCTCTCTACAGACTTCCCCCTTGATTTTGAGCGAGACCTCCTTCGCCCTCCACCACCAGTCCTCCTAGTGTCGGTTCTGCCTCTTGTTGTCAAAGCTGATGCGGACGGGTCACGGTGAGCTTGCTGATCCCTCTTCCGTACCTCGTTATTCATCAAAGCATTTGAAACGTCATTAAACTTGATTTCTTCTTTACCGTACAATAAAGTAGTAGTCAAATGATCATAAGTATCAGGCAATGAATTTAACAACAGTAAAGCTTTATCCTCATCTTCTATGGAAACGTCTAGATTTTGCAAATCAGCCAAAATCTTATTGAAATTGTTCAAGTGTTGGTTCATAGTCGTACCTTGCACGTACTGGAACCCGTAGAGCTTCTTCTTGAGATACAACCGATTCTCAATACTCTTCGTCATGTACTTGTTTTCCAATTTCTCCCATAGCTCTTTAGCTAACGTTTCCTTCATCACGAAGTATTTCTGATCCTTCGTAAGACAAAGTCTGATGGTGCCACAAGCTTGGCGATTAAGCTTTATCCAATCCTTGTCTGAAATGTCGTCCGGCCTCTCCTCTAACGTAATATCCAACTCCTGTTGATACAGAACATCCAAAACTTCGCATTGCCACATGCCGAAGTTACTTGTTCCGTCAAATTTCTCCACCTCGAACTTAGCATTGGAAACCGTATTCCTTTGCCCATAACTGCTCGAAGTGACCTTGGGATGCTCGGTATTCTTCTCTGCAGATGAAGAAACTTCCGAGGTCTCCTTAAACTCTTCTTCCGCCATTAGAACTCCTTAAACTCCACCCACGTGAATATCCGGTGCACAAAAAACACCAAAAACGCGCTTTTTAGCCAACCAACGGAAAAAACACCAATGTCGGAGCTGAGTTACGGAAAACGGAGTGCGGCGTTGGATCCGGAACGTCGAGAATAATCAGGAACGACTACTCACTTGCGCAAATCAGAGTTGAAACGGCTCCGAAATCGCAAAATAACACTTTCTGGAATATTCCTTGGATCAGAGAATATTCCCTCTGGTTAGGACTGACTGGACCTGCTGACTCAGCAATAAATGCTGACTGGGCGCTAATGACTGGGCCTTTTTGCTGACGTGGCGCACACCTAGCGCTGACGTGGAAAGACACGTGGCTGATGACGTGGCTGATGACTCAGCCCCTCTGATGATGTGGCTGGTGACGTGTCTGGTGACTGGGTGACACGTGGCGTGCTGACTGGGCGTAACCTTCTGAAGCTTCTGGATCGATGATGTCAAGCTGACATCAGCGTCTCTAGGTGAGCCAGTAGCACTGGATAATTTTTTCCCTGGCTTTGACTAGTCAAAAAACCAGCACCTGGTTTTCCTCCTTACAGATATTAAAGTAAAAAAAACTCTGTTTTCTGAAAAGATAAAAAAACAGATCCGGCGAGCAGCAGCTTCTTTCACGCTCAACCGTCGAACGGAGCGTGTGACCTCGTTGTTACTCCGTTTCCGATGGGTCTTGGTGCGTTGGAATCGTCTCGCAAGGACGCACAAGACTCAGTGGTCAAACGGATTCTTGGATCAGAAAAAAACGTGGCTCTGTGACTCGGACAGAACACGGACTGAGAAGCAGAGTCGGAAACTATGGTGGTTTTTGTGTTCTTGGTTCTACACTACGTGCTCTGATACCAATTGTAGTGCTGAATAAGAGTCAAACCAAGCAAACACAAACACATAACACAGAGAAACACAAGGATTTACGTGGTTCCCCAATAATCGGGTACATCCACGGAGGGGCAGCGGATTCACTATATTTACTGGAAGAGGATTACAACAATCACTCAGACTCACACAGTATTGCCTCACAATCTACTCGTGTATCACTCTCTTCTCTCTGATTTCTGATACAAAACTTTGAGCCAAAGGGTCTCCATTTATAGGCCATTCAAAGAATGGCTGTCATGCCATTTTCAACAAAGGCTGCACCTCTCAGCAGCCCATGTGGTTCAACAAAGGCTGCACCTCTCAGCAGCCCATGTGGAGAATTGATGCCAATTGTCAACACGATCCACCACCAATCTACTTCCACACCATCCTCTTCCGTATACTCTGTATTGTGCTCTGGTCGATCCACCCTCCAGTGTACTTCACGGACCACGTCGCAAGTGGACCTAACGCTTGAAACACAGGCCACGCGTCCTGTGTAACGGGGCGTCGGTTTGCGATCGATCTGGTACGCCTGACATCGTCTCAGAAAGAAGAACAAGGTTCGTGGGTGCAATCGATCTGTGCACACCAGTTTTTCAGGTCTGTAGTTCTTTATCAGAACCAAAAAAATAAATACAGAATAGTGGCTGTTTTCTTGGTCGTGGTGGGTTTGTTTAGTTGTTTTCTTGGTTGTGGTGGGTTTTGTGCGCCAATTTTCATATCCTTTTCTTGTTTAGTTTTGTTTAATTTGTGCAACCCCGATTTGTTTCGTTTTCTTGGTCGTCGTCAGTGATTTCAACGGATTGCTTTGAGAGAAAGGGGGTGTCCAAAAATAAGGCCCCAGGGATAAAGATATCCCGGCCAAATTATATCCGGATAGCAAAACCCAAACAAACACCGGAAACACACAGGCCGGATATGTATACCCGACATCTTCTTATATCCCCTCCTTAATACCTCTTACAGGATGTAAGGAGTTGATAAGGAAAAGCTTATCTATTTACCAAAAAAAAAAAACGGGAGAAGCTTATCCATACCCATTAATAGTCTGGGTTTGGTAGCACCAAATGTCCCGAATTATTATTTGTTGTTTATCACAATTTTTTTACTTTTATATCTCTTGTCTAAACAAATGATTAATTCTAAAAATATGAAAGAAATTTATCAAAACTTGAAGAGTACGAACAAAAATATCAAAACCAATAAATACCAAAACTTAGGAATCTTCCACAAAGATGAGGATTAAGGCACCTAAATATCACGAACCGTGACTAGATACGAACGGATATGGATTGAAGTAGCAACACTGATTCTTTAAGAGAAATCAGTTTTAGTGTTGGCCCACGATAGATTTTTACGTACTTGTAAATGTAAATAGAGGGGTCGTAGTTAGAAATTACCTTGCAATGAAAGCATTCTACAAGCAAGGATGTGCTACCAAGCAATAATGTGCTACCGGCCGGATTTGTGAGAAATTGGTACCTGACCATCAAATACCGTCTCTCAGCTCTAATACTGGTGTTGATGGCTGTTATCGTGATTCCAGACAATCTCGGGCGAGATGATGGTTAGTTGATTCCGACTGGTATCCTGCAATCCATTGTTGGGCGACACTCAATCCATTATGAAAGTTTCGAGATCAAAAGACAGAGTACTGGCGGAAAATAGGACTCTATTTGGTTTGGGTTTTTTTGGGAGATGTTGTCGTTGTAATAAATGGATAGAGATAAGTAGAGATCAAAATGAGAGTAATAATCGGAAAGAAACTTCTTTTTTGTTTTTTTTGATCGGCAAAAAATTTGTTAAAACTCAACAAAAGGTATATCGGGCATTGCAATCAAAGATTGGATGGAATATCTGACAGGCAAAAGCGTGAATATACTGGGGGGCATGTTGCCCAAACACCTACAGGCCTCAAACGCCAAGATAAAACAGTACACAACACAAACATACAAAGGCCTAAAAACCAGATTTGAATGTTGTGTTTGGTTTATGTTTTGAAATTTTTTTTGAAAAATAGTAGGAATAATAAGTTGAGAGAGATAGAGAGAGAAATGTTGAAAGTAGAGAGAAATTTAAGGAGAATTTTTTGAAAAGCAAAGAGAACAGGGCATAAAGCTCTAAAACAAAACCTAACCCACAAAAGTGAGAAACCTTATGAAGGACCGTGAGCAGAAAGATGAATTGGTTCTAGAAACCTGAAGCGAACACAATGTGTCCGGCGAATCTCCATTGGCAAGTTTAGGTGGTTGGAGGGTGCAATCGAGATCCCTTGTTGCTTTTGCGGCTACATCCATGGCTCATGCTGCTGTGCTTCAAATTGCCATCGATGGAACTTCCCCATTCTATGTACTGTCTCTCCATCACTGTGTATGAAGGTGAATGTTTCTGTTTCACTGTCTATTTGTGAAACCCTAATGCTTGAGATGAGAAAAAAAACTCCTATAAAGAGAGAGGAGAACAAGTTTTGTTTGTGTTTTCTTCAAAAGAGTGTTCACGTGTTTGACTGAGAAAATCACATGCATAGTTGATTTTAATATTAATGGAGTATGCAGAACCTTCATTTTTAATATTTCAAATCACATGCATAGTCTGGGAACCTTGATTTTAAGAAAAGTAAATCAGATGCGAACCAATTCCCAAAGGAGAAATTAGGGCCATTGGCCCCATGTAATTTGTCTTTTTCTGAAAATCAGTCAATCTTACTACCTTTAAGCACAAGGGATCAGCTTCATCAAACTCATTTCCCCATGATTTAGGACATGTTTGATAAAGCTGAAAATTGAAATTGGATGCTGAAAAATTAAGTACTGAAAGCTGAATGTTGAATTTTTTAAACTGATAATCTATTTGGTAAACATATTAAGTACTGAATTAAAAAAATAATAAATTAATTTTAGTTCGGATTCTCTCTTAATTTACTAATGGTCACAATGTACTTATAATAATTGTGGAATGGTGATTGTGGTGGTGTGTTGGTGGTGATGAAGTGGAGGCGGCGGCGGTGGTGGTATTGGAGTGCTAGCGATAGTGGTATAATGGTAGTGGTGGAGTGAATGTGATGTAACGGTGGCAGTGAGGAGTGGTGGTGGTGGTGTAATGGTGGTGGTGGCGGTAGAGTGATGCTGTAATGGTAACAGTGAGTAGTGTTGGTGGAGTGATAGTTGTGCAATGGTGAAATTGTGGTGGCGGCGACGGCGACGGTGTGGTAGTAGTGGTGGCGGCGCCTACGGTGTGCTAGTGGTGGTGATGGAGTGGTGGTGGTGGTGGTGGTGGTGTGGTGGAGGAGTGGTTAAATGCAAGTACACAAGAATTCAGTCAGAATTAAGTAGTTCAAAGCTACTTAATTTTTTTTAACATTTTAAATAGCACTTAATTTGTTAAACAATGTATAATGTCATTATCAAATCTACTGAATCATTTATTACTTAATTGATTTAGTTTTAAGTGTTAAATTTAGGTTATCAAACAAGCCCTTACTCCTCGGGAGTTGGAACTCCAATAAGCACTATATCGTTCTTGTTACCTCGGAAGCTCAATCCATTTTTATGCAAGTGCCAATGAAAGATAAGTTAGAAATGATAAAATAAAAAGGTTAAACCCAAAAGCTAATTAAGCCCAAACAGCATCCCCATTTGACTATTTTATCCACTCTTAACAAGAAACTTCCAGTTTTTGTGCTACATTTGACTGTTTTAGGGTCGATTTTTCTGACCCATTTCGGTGTTTTTTTAGTCCCTAAAGAGTTTTTACCAGTGGCTTGTACGCAAATATTTTTTTTATATATCTGGTTCCCATTTGAGAGAAAGAAGAGAAAAAAAAAAAGAGGGAGAAAGAAGACTATCCCCTGATTTTCCGGAAATGTGAGGACTTGCTAGAGAGAGAGACGGGCAAATTTTTGTTTTGAGAAAACAAAATCATCCCAATATTATAACAAACCCAGCCAAAACTAACACAGTACAACACAGGGACGCTACCGGATTCAAAGTACAAAATTTGCAAAAGAAAAGAAAAAAAAACAGGAAAAAAACAATAAAAACAAATATGAATGGTCTGTATTTGCATCTTTTTACTCTTTTTTGTACTTTAACCCGAACTAAAAAACACCCTTTGAACACCCCAAAGATATCAAATGAACCATTTACTCTCTATCTCACTCCTAACATACAATTTATAGATCTCACCTTTAACACTTTTTGTCATATGGAGTAACAAACAAATTGTAGAGTTCGTTGAATTAACTCCAACGAAAACTTTTACATTAAAAAACAAGGAGGATTGAGCACATCAGAGGGGACAGAAATATGAAGGAGTTTGATTCAGGTTTTTTCCCCTGGGGTGTTTTGGTGTGGGGGAACCAATGGGAGATATTCCAATTCCTCCTTTGTGTAAATTGGAGATCCTACTATGGGAGGGAGTTGCCCATCCCAATGTCGATGATCTTGGAAAGGGTAAGACAACCAAGTTTCTATCGTTGCTTTATGCACTCTATCTAAGTTGTGCAAATGGAAAAGTAAATGATGTTTATCATCTAAATTTTGGAAGCTTTGTTGTGAATGCACCGACAGTCTTAGAGGTTGCCGTATTGGCGTGTTCATACACGGGGACATGCAGGAGAGTGGCTAGAAATGTGTCCGACATGCTACGTGGCACGTACAACAATTTAATTTAATTTTTAGTGAGACACGACAGGGACACATGGTGACACAAGTGGTACACAAATGGACACAGATGGGAACACGACGGAGGTGCATCTGTAATTTTTTTAATTTTATCGGTATATGGTACTCCTTATTACTTAATGTTTTGGGTTATAACGTATTTAAAACCTATACAAAATTATATATCGACTGATTAAAAGGTTAATCACCTTATCCTAAGAACATCGACAACTCCTCTCTCCTCTCTCTAACGTTGAACTCTCCCTATGCTATCTCATGATAGAAATCTGCTCTCTCATAGACGACTGAGCAGCTACAAGCTCCTCTCTCAGCCTCGCAATATATATACATCTCTCTCTCTGTACAAAAAGGTCCTTTAGTGAGGAGAGCTGTGGAAACGCCACATGACTAACATAAAAAAAAATTCCTGAGATTGTTTCCTAAAACCTATCGGAATCTATTAATTAGGTAATTTCAAAGTTCAAGCAAGCCCCATTACTCTTGTGTGCACTTCATATGTCTAAAGTCTTTGTCGCATAGCTGCTTTTATTTACTATATCCTATATTAAAAAGAGAGCTGCTAATGGTACAGCAGTAGGTGTACAGCAGCCCCGTACAGATGGGTTTTGCGCCCGTTTTAGGTCCCGCAAAGATGATCGGAGCCGCTCATTTTGTTCAAAACATATTATTTACGGTCCCTGTAAAAAATCATCTCAATCCGATATCGGAAAAGGCGTTTACGAATCATCCAACTTTGCTTCAGAATTTAGCCGAGGCTGCTGTACACCCACTGCTGTACCTCAATCTTTACTGTATTAAAAATATCTCAGCTTTTACAGGATCGAATGTGAGGACGTTGGTGCGGAAATCAGTTCATTGGAACGGACAAGAAAATTTTAAACGCACAAAAAGGTCGAGGGGTTGCACAATGGGAATATCATTCTCAATTTTAGCGGTAAGGGTCAAGTTCATAGTTGTTATTATTGCTAAGATCTTTAATGTTACTAAATTATATCACTTGTTATATAATGACAAATAATGTACTACCAATGCTTAACAATCTATGTTCTGAATCTTCTGATGTTCAGCCAACCTTTCTTGCCTTCTTGGGTTAAATTGGCAAGAGCAGAATTAGAATTCGTTCTCATTTACCGTTGAATTCCACTTTTAAGGTAGAATGATGAATATCTGTCTGACTTTAAACAACATATGAAAAAAGAAGAAGTTATAGAATGTATGGATTCATTGTAAACGAAGAATGCTACACTAACTACAATTCAAATACAGGCTCTACGCGTATGATACATATGTCATAGTCGCAAAATTAACATCTATAAAAACTGTATATGCATTTGAGTAAATTAATGTTTTGAACTAACCGTACATGAAGAACAATGGTTGCACCACTGAAATATCCAGTTCCAAAAACATTTAAACATAAACAAAGAAGTTAAGATAGTAAGTAATGTTCATGAACTGTTGGATCTTATTGGTTTCATCTCAACCATTGGTGGTAGAGCCTTATAAGATAGTAAGTATTGTCATAACTCTATGGTAAGTTTAGTCTTATAAGATAGTAAGTGTTGCCTTAGTCAATGATATATAACACTTGTTTCTGTAGCAAGTAATTCTATATTTATTTGGTTAAAAGTTAACAAAATCATCTCGTTTTTAACAAAACTACTCCACTTTTTGTTTGATGGTTTTTATCCTAGGGTTGTGATTTACATGTTTAAGATAGTACTCCTCCCGTCCCTTTTTAAGTGTCCTGCTTCGTAACTCCAACTTATTAAAAAGACATCATCATTATACCTTTCACATCAACTTTTTCCTCCACTTTCCCTACTTATCCATCATCATTACACTTTTACTCACTTACTTTTCAAAATGAAATCTACTTTTAGAAACAAAATAGTCAATACACCAATTTTTACCTACTAACTTTACAAAATGGACACTTATTAAGGAATAGCCCAAATGAAATACTGGACACAAAATAAGGGACGGAAGGAGTAAGTGTTATACTTTATAGTAAGTTTAGCCTTATAAGATAGTAAGTGTTGCCTTAGTCAATGATATAAAACACTTGTTTCTGTGGTAAGTTTATTAGGAGTATGGTGCTTCCATACCACTTAGGGAGCACCATAGAAGTTTTGTCCAAAAGGCCAAACCACCAAATCAAACCGCCTAGTCCATGAACAACGAAAAAGGATATGCTCAATAGTTTCATTTTCCATTTCACAAATGGAACAAAAGATGTTAGATAGCACATTTTCTCCGAAACAAGTAGCTTCGCATGCAATCCAACTTTTAACAACCTTCCATAAAAAATTAAAAGGCGCACCTTAGGAGCTGTTGGGACTGTCCAGAGTTTCGACCATAAAGCCTTTGGATGAACGTACGAGCACAACGGTTGGTGGGGATTCACTCTCGTCCGAGCCTCATAAGCTAGATGGTATACTGACTTCACCGACTAAACCCCGAAGAGTAATGGCTCCAAACAAGCTTGTCCGCAGCCTTTGTTAAACTGATTGGCATATTGGATATGTCTCTCGCCTCTTCCGATGAAACACAAGTCCTTTAGCTTCTTGAAATCCCAAACCATAGATGAAATCTGATACGTTCGACCAAACACACTCCTGCGGAGGCAGTGAAACAAGCTTGCTCCCAACGGTATTTGTAATCCATTTGTCGTTGCAGAACTTAATATTCTCCCCCTTCCCCGCACACCATGTTAAACCTTTCTATTCAGGAAATAAATCCCTTTCAGCACTCTAGCCCAAAAGGAGTTGGGATTCTTTATCAATCTCCAAAAAGTGTTTCGCCAAAAGAGCACAATTGAATGCTTCAAAGTCCTTGAAACCCATTCCTCCCATACCTTTTGGAGCTGTCAATTTACCCCATGCTCCCCAATGAATTCAGCCTCCATTATCGCCATTTCCCCGCCAGAAATTACTAATCACCGAGTCTAGCTGCTAGCATAAAGAGGCTGGGATTTTGAAGCACATAAACGCATACATGGGAATCACTTGGAGCACAGATTTTACTAGGACCTCCTTGCTTGATTGATTGAAGATGAGTTGGGTGGGACCACAAGCGGATTTTGGTAATAAGGTCGCCCGGATAATTGGACTCCTCGCTAGGGAATTCAGTCTCTAGAGATTAGTCAAGATGTGTATAAACCATTCGTACTTCTTGAGTTGTAAATAAAAAAGGTTTCTTTTAGTTGCTGTAATTCAATTTGTGGTCACTCCCGGTCAGGAGATGTCTTGAAAGTAGCTCAACACATCTTGAACACTGCATGAATTTCGAAGGAGGTTTGGCAGGATACATGATAAGTGTTCATGAAAGGGCAACGAATGACTCAGATTCATAGTTCCCTTTCATCCTGTAACAGTTGAAGCATCTCTCGCGCATCCATTAATTTCAACTTCAAGACCACCTTGGTTCATGTCATGGGCTATTATAATGGGTATAAGAGAGATATTCACACAACTCAACTCTAACTCAACTCTTTTCATTAAACTTTCAAACAAATAACATTCAAAATTACATAATCACATGCACTCATCACTCTCACAACTCACATACAAATACTCTCACTCACAAACATGGAGAGCAATTTTGTTCACCCACACTAATTTGTTCACCTTGGGCGAGAGTATGCTCATTGCGTATCCCAATTGGTTGATCGAAACCGTTCAATTTTTCCAAATTCATTTGTTAGGAGATCATGATGAATTTTGGCTCAATCAAACATTGGTAAATGCTTCATTTAGGAGTTCATTTATTTTCCTTCAAATTCTTCACTGAAAAATTAAACTATTAGATCACACACTTTCCAAAATCTGATTAAACTGAATTTTTGTTTAGTCTCCTAACTAATGAATTCAAATAAAATTAACGGCTCCGATTATCATAATAAAACACGAATGAGCAAACCCACTCGAGGGTAAACAAAATTGCTCTCATGGGGGAAAGGGTTCCCGTGTTTCTTCCTCTCTTCTCTCTCAATTTATCCACACTTGAACAATCCACACATACGCACATACTTATACATTAAGTTTACACGTACATATAGTTATACCACTGAACTTATCTCTCAACACCCCCTTAATTTTATCTCACCGAAACAACCAGCTCGTATCAATTATCTTTGGCTTGGACCCCTCAACTTCAATTCCAAATCCTTTCTTGATCCTCAACTCTCACGTAATGACCCCACTTCATAATTAAGTTTATTTCCAACACGTACAGGAATATTTTAAGTCCAGAAGAGTCCAAAATTCTGCCGTCAAACTATTGTAGCAGAACCACAGATCCAAAACACCGTTCACTTCAAGAAATTTGGTCTTTGGAGGCGAATGAAAATCATCACAGATTGCATAATTTTTCGTCACAAATAGTGACAAAAATTAGTATGGGCGATGAAATTTTCTTTGTCGACTAAAGGTTGGGTTCTATTTTCACCTGGTGATGAAATCTGTTTTTGTCACTACGTAGTGCCTTTTGATGATGAATTTTTCTTCGCCCTCTACACGACCAGTTCCGTCCACGTACAGCGGCCAACAGGTTTGAGATTGTCACCATAGATTTAAAAACCAGCCTCTATGTAGCATTTCGTCGCTAAAAAATATTTCGGCCAGTTCCTTCTACGTATTGCTTTATATAGCGATTTTGTGCCCTCTACACGACAGCTACAGGGTTGCATTGGTGCCAAAAACGATTTCAAAAAATTTCGATACTTTTACTACCATTATACCTCAATTGCTACCGCTGTTTAATACAATGATTGTCACCCTTTTAGCAATATTGCGTGTTATTGCAAGTCACACATGTAGAGATTTGAGGCAGTTACTCTCAAACATGTTCACCGCAAACAAAGGTGACTCCAGGAATTATCTTTGGGGTCATTCACTTATCTAGCTTCCAAGTGTTCTATTGATAAATCACTCCATAACAAACAGTCATTTTATTTCCAAACTAAAATAAAGTTTGAAAATGTACATATATGTTCATATAAAGATCAATTTAGTTTACTTTTCGAAATCCATAACTATATACCTACACATTGAATGAAAGAAAAATACACAAAATATATTCCCTACAACATTCAAGGTTAATTTACATGTTCCTTGAGTATATTTACTCACATGCACTTTTTTGAGTACTTATGCCAAAAATTTTAAAACCATAAAACGTTTAAACCGAAAACCATAAAATGTTGTTAAGTTTTAACAGTGTTCCTTGCCATAATTCCTGAGAGAGGGAGAGGTAACGAATAAAAGTGTCTAGTGTCCACATTGGGTCATACTAATGGAAATAGATAGACAGAGAGAAAGAAAGAAAGAAATAGAGACTTGTATACTATGGGGTGGACATTTCCAACACGATACAAGAACACGACACGAAGTTAGCTGGTTAGGATAAGTTATTTCTAACACAGAACACGAATATAACATGACACGATAACACAAAAAACTAAATAGATTAGGTTATGATTGAAAGAATTCTGACACGAACATGAGATGACATGACATGACATGGGATAGGAACTTATGAAAGGACATGACACGACACGACACGAAGCAGATATGAAGTTTGCGGGTTAGGGTCAGCTATTTTTGACATAGGACACGAATATGACCCGACACACTAACACAAAAAGGTAAACAGGTCGGGTTATGTCGGACCGCTTTTCCACCATCTCTTCTAAAATCAATTGGTGTTAGTGAAGGCTTCAATTAAGTCTTTTATAGCATTCGACATCGCATCCACAAGTCTGATTTTAGAGCGGTCGTAGAGAGTGGCATTGTGTAACCAAATCCATAGGGGCACTCCGGGCCCAATAATCCCTCCCTCACAATGACGCTCCCACGACTCGAACCCATGACTTTCTGGCTCTAATACCACTTATCGGACTGCTTTTTCACCATCTCTCCTAAAACCAATCAGTGTTAGCGAAGGCTTCAATTAAGTCTTTTATGGCATTCGACATCGCAGCCGCAAGTCTGATTTTAGAGCGGTCACAGGAAGTGGTATTGTATAATCAAATCTATGAGGGTACCCCGGGCACAACATAATTGAAAAAATTCTGACACAAACACACGATGACATGACACGATACCCACCCCTAACTACCACATGTAGGTGTAATTTTTTTCCCAAGGTGTATGGCGACCCATGGCTTACACACTGGCGTCGCTCTAACGCTAAGCAAAGAAATGCGCACCAATTTCCGACGCGGGCTTTAAGTTGGGAAGTTCCAAGACAAACTGTTGTTTAAATACCGAAATCTTGTATCATTTTTAATGTTTTCTAACCGAAAACTTGTACTCCCTCCGTCCCTTTTTAAGTGTCCTACTTCGTAACTCCAACTTATTAAAAAGACATCATCATTACACCTTTCACATCAACTTTTTCCTCCACTTTCTCTACTTACCCATCATCATTACACTTTTACTCACTAACTTTTCAAAATAAAATCTACTTTTAGGGACAAAATAGACAATACACCAACTTTTACCCCCCTAACTTTACAAAATGGACACTTATTAAGGGACAGCTCAAAATGGAATACTGGACACAAAAAAAGGGACGGAGGGAGTAATTTTTAATGTTTTCTAACGCACCTTCAGTGGCCCAAAAGAATATCTTATGCGATGGCGAAAATGACCCAAATATTCTATTCCGTTTGACCAAAAAAGAAAATGACCCAAAAATAATTCTTGATTGCCGTCCCACGCAACACGCAACTTGCCTTCGGTTATTGGCTGTCTGAGATACCATCAGCCCACACATAGCTAGTACCAACAACTAGGACAATGCTATTCACAAAATAATCTAAACATAACAATTCACACAACATTTTACATACATGTGATGTTCACACTAACAGAGTGAATGAAACCCACATATATATAAGAGATTGTGCTTCCTATTGCGTTTGGATTATTGTGTACTCACATAACAATCCAAGTGTGAGTAGCATTTCCCAAACTACTATTCCTTCTGTTTTTAATTAAGTGTTCGGCACGCAAACTTAGGCCTTTAAAAAGATGCATTTTTTTCTTTAAAAAATTCAAATTTTTTTCACAAATCAATAAATAGCAATGAATTCTATTAGATTGTGAAAAATATTAAAATTTTTAATGAAAAACTTGCATCATTTGTAAGGTTTAATTTTGCGTATCGAACACTTATTTAGAAGAGAAATGCTAGATGCAAAGAAAATAGACGAAGAAAATACCCTTAAAGTATACATAAACGACTCAGATGCACTGCACAGTGAATCTAAGCTGTTCATGTACACTTTAAAGGAACTTTCTTTGTCAATTTTTTTTTCCCTAGTACTCTCCTCTATTTAGAAAGTAAGGGAGTAATAAACATTGGAATTCCCCGATGGTTGCCCAAAGGCTGACGATAGAAGAATCGTTCATAGTATTTTACGAGTAGTGCTATTGGTACCGACGGTACCATAGGGAAAATGTACCGACGGCCACCGGACGGCCGTCTCCGGCCACCGGACGGCCGATCCGAGCCGTCCAAAAATTTTAAAAAATAAAACCGAGTGGGCCTACGCGGGAATCAATGGCATCCGAGGTGTGTAGAGTACTTGATCCGAGTACCCCTTTTTCGTGTATATACACGTATATACAAATATACACGAAAAATGGGTGCTCGGATCAAGTACCCTACACACCTCGGATGCCATTGATTCTCGCGTAGGCCCACTCGATTTTATTTTTTAAAATTTTTGGACGGCTCGGATCGGCCGTCCGGTGGCCGGAGACGGCCGTCCGGCGGCCGTCGGTACATTTTCCCTATGGTACCCGTCGGTACCAATAGGATTTCTGGTATTTTACTGGATGATTTTTGGTCGCGCACGCAACTTACTTTAATTATTTAATGATTTTTGGTTGCCGTGGCGTGCACGCAACTTACTTTAATTATTTAATGAGATCAACTTGCCTGCCGGCGTAAAGATTTTTGGGTAAATTACACTAAACCCCCTCAACTAAGGCTTCTTTCTACTTTGTCTCCATATTTTTAGAGGTATTGCTTCGAAGCCCAGTATGTTGAATCTTGTTACAACCAAAAATGGAGAAGTAAATATGGGTCACCCAATAAAAGTTCAGATAATTCTTCTTGGAAAGGTTAAATTGGCTGTGACAGTTCATTATTGCCTTTACGTTTCTTGGTTTTACGAGTTCTGGAATCCAGGGGGATATGCTTTTGGGGAGATGTCATTTCAAGAATCAGTGATTCCCCTTTCAAGCTCTGCTTTCACTCTATATTTTGTTCCCTTTTCATGCTGCCTCAATATTTTCTCTGGGGATTCAACTGGTGGGTGGTTTAGGTTTATAACATGTTTGATGAAATGCCTTCTAAGGATTCTATTACATGGGATGCCAGGGTTGAGGGATATGGATAGTACGAGTAATCGAGAGAGGCATCATATTAGTGCATCTATTGGTCAAGGTGGCAAGCTGGGGACTGCTGGCTTTTCCTTATTTCTGTTGGGAAAAATTCGTCAAAAGGCAAAAATCCAGAGAACAATTTCATTGATAACAATCACAATTACAAAATTAAATCAAGTTACAAAATACAATAACAGTGGACAGAAAATAAATACGAGATACAAACAGATTTCGTAGGATCGAACCGAGTCCTGTGTAATACCACAGTCTCCTTAAGAAAGATTCGCCGCCTACCGTGGGTGTTGTAGGTTGCGTCGGTGACTTCCTCCCAGGGTTGGCTCGGCTAAACCGCAAGCCGTCGGAACACCACCGTCAACCGCCTTGGCGAACTGACTACTGCCTGTCTCTCTCTCTCAAAACGTATATCAAAATATGCTGGAAGATTGTGAATTTGCTTGTGTCTTCTCCAAAAACGTGAGCCTCCTTTTATAGGGTGAAGGAGGCAAAAGAGGTGTAATGCTGCCATTAATTCTGCCATTATGCTGCCATCAAATGATGGAGGTTACAAGAATAATACACCATCATGAGGAGGGTTACGGGAGTTACAGAATCCCACAATTCAATACGTCTATTGATTATGGTGCGTCTAGATTCAACGAACACGGAACGAGCACGGTTGCCTTGAGAGACCCTCCGGTAGCCCCAATTTCATTCATCTAAAATTTCGTAAAATTTCCAACAATCCCTGCCATGAATGGAATTGGCCGGCATGCTGGTGCAGAGTATAAAGTTGATCCGAGAGAGCGACAATGGATAATTCCTGCATAGGATAGGTGGCTTTTGGCCTAGAACCTTCCCTTGTAATAGCCTATCGAGTTTACTGGCAAACCAGTGTGCGGTCCCGCTTTGAACTGTTCTGCCGCCAATGTAAATCGAGACAATAGATGTCACACAGGACTTCTCCTAACATAGTTCAGTTCTCACTGTTGGGTTCATTTTGGCCATGACACCCTCTTCCTGGTTCTGCGAGTATTTTCTCGAGAATTTCGCCATAATTCTCAAAGAAGCGGCCCCACTTCATACTAACATAGGTGACCTACCTATAAAGGGTATCCTGCTATACCCTACCTGGCAATCCAGCGCATAGGAGTCATTAAATGTAATGCTTAACCTCTTTCCATTTACAGGTATTACTGTTCTACACTATAGGAATGGGTAGGAGACTGAGTGTCCTCAGTGATCGTTCTCGGCTACTCACAAAAGATAGTCTCATTGAACCTAGATCTTGGGATCTCCAGTCAGCTAGGTCGGCTACCACCGTTGTAACTATGAGCGTAGTGGCTTTAGCCCCATCCCTTTCGATGCTTGCTCAACTAACTCTCAGTTTAACCCTTTGGTTAGTGGATCCGCAATATTGTCCTTTGACCTCACATAGTCAATAGCGACAACCCCACTTAAGAGTAGTTGCCTAATGGTATTATGTCTACGTCGAATATGTCGAGACTTACCATTATACATATTACTCTGTGCCCTACCAATTGCAGATTGACTGTTATAATGGATACTAATCGCTGGCACAGGTTTCGGCCAACTTGGAATATCCTCCAAAAATTGACGGAGACACTCGACCTCCTCAGCTGCTTTATCTAAAGCAATAAACTCTAATTCCATCGTTGAACGTGTTATACACGTCAGTTTGGAGGATTTCCAAGAAACAGCTGCACCACCAAGTATAAAGACATATCCACTTGTGGATTTCGAGTCCTTCATATCGGATATCCAGTTCGCATCACAAATACCCTTCCAGTACTGCTGGATATCTAGTGTAGTGCAACCCCAAATCACGAGTATACCTTAAATAGTGCAGAACCCTGACTATTGCCTTCCAGTGATCACGACCTGAATTACTCGTGTATCTGCTTAGTCTGCTGACTGAATAAGCTATATCGGGCCATGTACAACTCATCAGGTACATCAGGCTCCCAATTATCCGAGAATACTCTAATTGAGATACGCCTTCTCCCCCATTCTTGGATAAATGTAGACTTAAATCCACAGGAGTTCTTGCGACACTTGAATCAAACGAGTTGAACTTTTTAAGAATCTTGTCAACGTAATGTGTCTGAGACAATGCAAGTCCGACAAATGTTCTGGTGATCATGACACCCAGAATGACATCTGCAAGGCCCATATCGTTCATGTCAAACTCTGAATTTAACATGTCTTTGGTAGATTGAATGACCCTTTCATTGCTACCAATAATGAACATGTCATCAACGTAGAGACACAAAATGACGTACCCTTCGTCTGTGTCTTTGACATAAACACACTTGTCGCATTCGTTGATCTTGAAACCACTTGACAACACAACATTGTCAAATTTCTCATGCCATTGTTTTGGTGCTTGCTTTAGACCATACAATGATCTAACAAGCATACATACTTTCCCTTGTTGGCCTGGCATGGAAAAACCCTCGAGTTGTTCCATGTAGATCTCTTCATCTAAATCGTCATTCAGGAAAGCTGTTTTTACATCCATTTGATGTATCTCAAGGTTACGCAAAGCTGCGATCGCAATGATCATTCGGATGGAAGTAATCCTCGAGACTGGTGAGTAAGTATCAAAGTAATCTAGGCCTTCTTTTTGTCTGTATCCTTTGATAACAAGCCTAGCTTTGTACTTATCAATCGACCCATCTGCTTTCATCTTCCTTTTGAAGATCCATTTGTAGCCGAGAGGCTTACTGCCTGGTGGTAAATCCACCAGTTTCCACATATGGTTTTGCAGTATGGAGTCAATCTCACTCTTAATGGCCTCTTTCCACAAAGGACCCTCAGGGCAGCTTACAGCTTCCTGGTATGTCCGAGGCTCATTTTCTACCAGATAAGTTAGAAAATCAGGACCAAAAGATGTTAATGTTCTAGCACGCTTACTACGTCGTGGTTCAACATCAACTTCCTCTTCTTGGCCTTGTACGCTTTCATTAGCCGGATGCAAGGTCCATTTAGCAGAACTTGACTCTCCAAAGGATCTATAAGGGAATATGTGTTCAAAAAACACTGCATTCCTTGACTCCATTAGAGTATTCTTGGGAATATCTTGTATACCTGACTCATGCACAAGAAAATCGATAGGCACTACTATCGTCTACATAACCGATGAACACACAATCAACGGTTTTAGGGCTTATCTTCTCCTTCTTAGGAGGAGGTACAGTCACATTCGCTAGACAACCCCATGTTCGTAAGAATGTATAGGTAGGCTTCCTACCCTTAAACAATTCATACGGGGTTTTACTAACATCTTTGCGAGGTATTTTATTGAGGATGTAATTAGCGGTGAGAACAGCATCTCCCCACATGTTCTGAGGCAACCCAGAACTGATCAACATTGCGTTCATCATATCTTTCAATGTACGATTCTTGCGCTCAGCAATTCCATTAGTCTGAGGCGAATAAGGTGCCGTGGTTTCATAGATGATAAGCACCCAATAATGCATATTCTTGGTGCTTAAGTACTTTAGTATGTTGTGTTTGTACATATATATTATCGTTTCTATGCGATATTGCACGTAAGGTAGGTTTTTGTGTATTTCAGATAATTCGTATAAATAAGGTGTGTTTGAACGCCAAAGAATGCTTCGGGTGCAACCGAGTGCTCAAGACCACGTGCCATCCCGTGGTGGTGCCCGAAAAGTCATGAAAAGGTGGTTTGGAGGTTGCTCGGGTCGCCCAAGGGTCAAGGGAATTGAAGGACATGTGAGGATTTTATCAAAACAATTCATCTTCCAACTAGCTGAGGGTAGAATCGTCATAACTTTTGATATAGAAACTACTTTTGATCCAAACCACTTGGGTTAGAGAGTAGACTAAACAAGCTTTCCAACGGTCTAAAGAACATCTAAATTCGAGTTCAGGAGTGTCCAGAGCGAGCCCGCGAAGTTTGCCCAAAAATCTGTCAAGCTTGTACCGATACTGGCCAATTCCCAGTACCGGTACATGATGTCCAGAGTTCAATTTTTCTAGCCGTTTGAAGGCCTTGAACCGGTACTGAGGCATTTCCAGTACCGGTACAACCTGGGAAAATCTGCAGGTTTTTGTTAACTTTTTCAACTTTTCATTTATGAAAAATTTCCACTTATGAAATATTTTTGGGATATTTTGGGGACTTTTTGGTCCTTTGTAACTTAACTTTAGAGCCCTATAAATAGGCTTGTATGCCTTTTATAGATTGGATGGCCATTTCTAGTCTTTTTTTAGTCCTAAGTTTTCTTTTTTGCTTTCTAGGAACTCCATTAATGTTCTTCAAGCTTTTCTAATAATTTCATTCAAGAACTCAAGTAAGTATTTGTTTTATGTTAATTTCTCGTTTATTAATGTTGTAGCTACGCTTTGGATCTTTGCATAAATCAAGTTTATTTACGTTTTCTTCGGTTAAATCTTTCGTTCCATTTTCTTACCATGTCTAGTCTTTTATCTATGATTGAGTAGTCTTTTGGGTAAGTCTTGGGCTAATCTTTCCCAATGACTTAGGTTGTTGTTTGGTTCTCGAACTCTCGGGCTTAAAATCATGGTTTTTGAAATTAAGTTAACCTAGCCATTTTGGTCTAAGCGAGGGGTGTTAACTCCTTGGTATGTTGTTTAGTCAAGCGATCTTGGCAAGTGACATACCGAGGGCTCGTGGCCTCCTACATGTTAGATACATTAGCAAAAATAGGTTAGTTTAGTTCCGTTTAATCACATCTTCTGAAAAACATAATCGTTAAAGTGAAATCTTCCGAGTGTGAGCGCGCGGTCGTGACTCTCACTTGAGTTATATTCAAGAACCGATAACGGCCTTTGTTAAGGGAAAGACGATCCCTAGACTTGCCTCTTTTAGTTCATAAAACAATTTTCTAGTCTTTTTCTTTGGCATTTCAACCTTTTAAAGTAAAACCAAGTTGGCCGTCTTAAACGCCGAAACCACCATATAAAACCTACAATCCGATTAAGCTATATTCGATTCTTTGTGGGTACGATCCCGGACTTTTCGATTATTATGCTGTCGACGATCTAGCCTTACGCTTGGGGTTTTCTCAACCTTATATTTGAAGGCGAGGTTTGAAGGCCAAGCAATAGATAATCCCGTGTTGGGCACAGAATTCTCCAAACGGTGACCGAAATTCACCACCACGATCGCTTCTGACCACCTTAATCTTTCTGCTTAGTTGATTCTCAACTTGAGCCTTGTAATGAACAAACTTGTCTAGGGCTTCATCCTTGCTTTTCATCAAATACACATAGCAAAATCGAGTGCTATCATCGATAAAAGTAATGAAATACTTGTTACCGGCCCAAGTTTGGACATATTTTAGATCACACACATCAGTGTGGATTAAACCCAAAGGCTCTATGCTTCTTTGTACGGCTTTGAAAGATGCTCTCAGCATTTTAGCCTCTACACAAGTCTCACATTTGTGTTTCTTATCAAATTGGAAAGCTGGAATATGGTCCAAGTTAATTAATCTACGCATAGAATCATAATTAACATGACCTAGTCTACCATGCCACAAAAAGGAAGACTCTAGCACATAAGCAACAAGGGATTTCTTTTTATTGATAGTAGGGATAACAGTCATTACATTCATTTTAAAGAGACCATCGGTCATGTCACATTTCCCTACATACATTCCAGCTTTAGTTAGAGTGACCCTATCAGTCTCGAAAACTAGGCGTAAGCCGTGCTTGCTCAACAGCGAACCAGAAATCAAATTCTTACGAATATCTGGCACGAACAACACATTATTCAGAGTCAACTCTTTTCCCGAAGTCATCTTCAAGACCACTTTCCCCTGCCCCTCAACATCCGAGGTAGCTGAATTCCCCGTGAACAACTTGTCACCATTAGCAATTGGCTCAAAGGTAGTGAACAGCTGCCTGTCACAATAGATATGGCGTGTAGCCCCAGCGTCTACCCACAATTCCTACGGGTTGGAACCAACCATGTTCATTTCAGATACCATAGCCGAGAGGCTAATATCGAACACTCCTGCCTCCACCTGAGCCAAGTGTGCCTGAGTGCGAGGCGGCTTCTTACACTCCGAAGCTTTATGCCTGAACTTGTTGCAGTTCAAGCATGTACCCTGAAACTTCTCTTTCTGTTTCTTGGCAACACCACCTCTCGGTCACAGATTGACACTCTTGTCCTTCTGTTTACCAGCTTGCTTGTCAGAACGCCTGTCATTCTGGTTTTTCCTCACACTGGAAGATTGACCATGCTCCATCATATTTGCCTTGGCCATGTAGGAGGCCTTTGCACTCCTATCCATACCCCGATTCTCCTCTTCAATACGGAGCTTGATGAAAAGAGCCTCCAAGGTCATCTCTTTATTCTTGAATTCTTTCCATGCTGGGGGTAGCTTGTGGATGACAACAGCCACCTGGAATGCTTCACTCAGAATCATCCCCCCAGTCCTGATCTCATTGAGAAGGAGCTGCAGCTCTTGGACTTGGACTGCAACAGACTTGGAGTCCACCATCATATAATCAAGGAACCGGCCCACAACGAACTTTTTGGACCCGACACCCTCGATCTTGTATTTCCTGTCCAAGGATTCCCATAACTCCTTAGCTGACGGAGCCTCGCCATACACAGAATACAACGAATCATCTAGAGCATTCAGAATATAATTCTTGCACATACAGTCATGCTCTTTCCACCTGGCCACATCAATTCGCTTCTGAGTGTCAGGATCATCCTCAGCATTAACAGGTGCTTCCTCAACAAGCCACTTTGCCAAGTTCAAGGTGGTGAGATAGAACAACATCTTCTATTGCCACCTTTTGAAGTCCACCCCAACAAATTTGCTCGACCTCTCCACGTGAGACATTGGAACAGTGGGAATCCCAGGAATAGGAGCATGAGTTGGAATAACACCACTGTCATTTCCACTTCTGCTGACATCACCCGCCTCTTTGTCTTTGCCAGTGACGGTAGTTTTTCCTTGCTCAGTTGTCAAGTTTTCCTGAAATTAGGAACAACCACATATAAGAGAACAAATCTCAATATCAATTTGACAAGCTATACATGCATAGATTAACAATCTATCAAACAAGCTAAATATGACATCCCCACAATACCATGTAACTTGGGGGTCCCAGGGGGCCGTGCCCCCTGGCGGGGGTCCTGGGGGCAGTGCCCCCGGGCGGGAGTCTGAGGGCTGGCCCTCAGCGGGGATCGACCGTCACGGGGGTCCAGGGGGTCGCGCCCCCGAAAGGTAAACGGTATACACAATCTGCTACTTAGCAAGTCTGTGGCCATTCAACTTCCCCTTCTGTTTGTGGGCAGCGTGCCCTTGGAATTTTCGGATTCCGAGACGCAAGTGCCCAGATCGAGGGAGCGCGAGCGGGGAAGCAAGCGCTCGCAAAAATACAGAGTGGCCACTCGGGTTTGAAGGTCCGACACCCAAGGAACCGTATTTCGAAGCACTTGCCGCGCTGTTTGATTTGAAAAAGTTTAAGGAACCAGTCCGTCATAACCATATCTGGGTTCGGGAGCCAGGTTACGAGAGGGGAAGGGTTTTATGGCACCCCTCTCGCCCAATCCGGAGATCGGTCTCTACTTAGGCATTTGCGAAAGATGTTTGTTTGCGATTCTGTTTGATTAATCAATTCTTTAGCCATTTAGGGCCGGGGAACAGTTTAAGAGGATTAAAACTGTAACAGTTTGCAAGATGTGAATGATAGCATGGATGAGCAGTTAGTATAGGATGAGAACAGACTGCTGTGGGAGTTTAAACAAACTGGGAGGCTCCTGTTTTGGAGTGACGTGCGCAGGAAGAAACCAGCATGCACTGAACAAGTCACTGCATGCTGTTTACTCCTGCGCGCACAACTCCAAGACACGCGCGCGCCGGTGAGCTCAAACTCACAACTCTTATTCTCAAACCATCTGGGCTCTGGAAGGACCAGTGCACACCCAGGACAAACCACGCAATTTATAGCAGCATAATATACAATTTAAAGGAGTTTAAAGCCTTACAAATTAATAAAACACCCCATAAACAGTGTGGGGACAAAATAATGACCTAAAACTAAGCTACCCGTGCAAGTCCACTCACTGGTCAGAGGCATACTATCGCGCGACGAAATCAGTCTGGCGCGCGAGGATGCGCCCTGGCGCACCGTCGCGCGATGGAGTCACTCTGTCGCGCGATGGTGCGCCCTGGCGCACTGTCGCGCGATGGAGCTAATCCGGCGCGCGATGGTGCGCCCTGGCGCGAGATGGCCGCGCCCTGGCGCAACCAGACCAGTGCTTGGTTTACACTTTTCTGGGTTCTCCAAAACAGCAGAAACTCATATTGAACTAAGACTAACAGTTTATACTAAGGAAAGCAGTAAACTGATTTTTATCATGCTTAACAGTGATATATAACATAATAAAGCACAAAACAGTAGGAACCAATCCCCACGCGGACCAGCGAGCACAGACTAGAACAGTCGCGCGCGTGAGTGGGTCCGTCGCGCGCTGATTCGTACGACGACAGTTTTTGAAACCTTGCCAGCTTTAGGACCAGAACTGGTATTGATTACCAGCCTTGGCCCTGCCAGCCCCCCTCAGGGATCCGAACAGAAAACAGAACAAAGGTAAGCTATACCTTCGGTTTTGAGTTTGAAAGGTGTTTGAACTTTGATGTTGAAAGTGGTGTGAAAATGGGGTGTAAGATTTTGTAACCTTTCTAACCCAAGGAATGGATTTTCTAACCCTTCAAATGGAAGCATATGGTGGGGTATTTATAGGGCAAGACCCTTCCATTAATGGAAACCCTCCATTAAAGGAAACCATTCCATTAATGGAAATCTTCCATTAATGGAAAGCATTCCATTAATAGAAACTATTCCATTAATAGAAACTATTCCATTAATGGAAGCCTTCCATAAATGGAAAGCTTCTAGAAACCTTCCAGAAGTGGAAAGCTTCCAGAAACCTTCCAGAAGTGGAAAGTACATGGTCGGCTGCAACTTTAACCAGCACGCGGATCGCAGACTGGCGCGTGCGAGCAAAACCAACATGTGCCAGTAGGGTTTTTGGTTTTTGAAATGGCTTAGGCTAGGTTAGGTTCAAGGGTTTTGCAAACACTTAAAGCTCAAACACTCGACATTCCCAGGGTGTTCTTGATCCGTTTCATCATCGGGGAATCAAAAAACCGTAAGTAAACTAATCTGGAAGCCCAGATTGGGGTGTCTACAGTAGCCCCCCTTTGACGGCACTTGAAGCACCATTGACTTGGTACAAGTAACGTCAAAGGTTTCTAGACACCCCTCAAGGCAATCCAGAGCAGAACATACTAGCAAAGTAGACAAGCATACTTACAGAACCTGATCGGCGGAATGGACTGGCTGTCCATTACCGGGGATGGAAGTAGAAGTGGACGTGCGAATCGCCGCTTGTTGATCGAATTTGGACAGGACAGGCTGTCGTGAATGTGGACAGAGAGATCAATGTGCTGAATAATCAAACCGTTGGGGGATTTGTGATAAGAGACGGGCTAATCAGTGTACCGAATGATCAAACCATTGGGGGATTTGACAAGAAGGATCATTAGTATAAATGATCGAACCGTTGAAGTCTGGATGGGAGGATCATCAGTATAAATGACCGAACCGTTGATTTGGTGGAGATAGACGATATGGCTGACCGTCATGGATGATATGGCTGACCATCGTTGAATGACTGATATGGCTGACCGTCATGGATGATATGGCTGACCATCGTTGAATGACTGATATGGCTGACCGTCATGGATGATATGGCTGACCATCGGGTTGATTGGATCGGACGATATGGCTGACCGTCATTGGACTTGACAGGACCGGCTGTCGTGGATGCGGACGGAGAGATCAATGAGCTGAGTGATCAAACCGTTGAAGAATTTGACAGGATGGGACGATCATCAGTATAAATGATCAAGCCGTTGAACATTGGACAGGACCGACTGTGGTTGATTTGAGATGGGCTGATCAGTGTGCAGAATGATCGAGCCGTTGAGTTTTGGACAGGACCGGCTGTCGTTGATTTGAGACGGGCAGATCAGTGTGCAGAATGATTGAGCCGTTGAGAAATGACAGGACCGGCTGTCGTTGATTTGAGTCGGGCAGATCAGTGTGCAGAAAGATCATGCCGTTGAGAAATGGACAGGACCGGCTGTCGTTGATTTGAGACGGGCAGATCAGTGTGCAGAATGATCGAGCCGTTGTGAAATGGACAGGACCGGCTGTCGTTGATTTGAGACGGGCAGATCAGTGTGCAGAATGATCATGCCGTTGACAAATGGACAGGACCAGCTGTCGTTGATGGAGATGGGCGGATCATCAGTCTAAATGATCGAGCCGTTGAAGATTGGACAGGACCGGCTGTCGTTGATTGAGATGGGCGGATCATCAGTCTAAATGATCGAGCCGTTGAAGATTGGACAGGACCGGCTGTCGTTGATTGAGATGGGCGGATCATCAGTCTAAATGATCGAGCCGTTGAAGATTGGACAGGACCGGCTGTCGTTGATTTGAGACGGGCAAATCAGTGTGCAGAATGATTGAGCCGTTGAGAAATGGACAGGACCGGCTGTCGTTGATTTGAGTCGGGCAGATCAGTGTGCAGAAAGATCATGCCGTTGAGAAATGGACAGGACCGGCTGTCGTTGATTTGAGACGGGCAGATCAGTGTGCAGAATGATCGAGCCGTTGTGAAATGGACAAGACCGGCTGTCGTTGATTTGAGACGGGCAGATCAGTGTGCAGAATGATCATGCCGTTGAGAAATGGACAGGACCAGCTGTCGTTGATGGAGATGGGCGGATCATCAGTCTAAATGATCGAGCCGTTGAAGATTGGACAGGACCGGCTGTCGTTGATTGAGATGGGCGGATCATCAGTCTAAATGATCGAGCCGTTGAAGATTGGACAGGACCGGCTGTCGTTGATTGAGATGGGCGGATCATCAGTTTAAATGATCGAGCCGTTGAAGATTGGACAGGACCGGCTGTCGTTGATTGAGATGGGCGGATCATCAGTCTAAATGATCGAGCCGTTGAAGATTGGACAGGACCGGCTGTCGTTGATTTGAGTCGGGCAGATCAGTGTGCAGAAAGATCATGCCGTTGAGAAATGGACAGGACCGGCTGTCGTTGATTTGAGACGGGCAGATCAGTGTGCAGAATGATAGAGCCGTTGTGAAATGGACAGGACCGGCTGTCGTTGATTTGAGACGGGCAGATCAGTGTGCAGAATGATCATGCCGTTGAGAAATGGACAGGACCAGCTGTCGTTGATGGAGATGGGCGGATCATCAGTCTAAATGATCGAGCCGTTGAAGATTGGACAGGACCGGCTGTCGTTGATTGAGATGGGCGGATCATCAGTCTAAATGATCGAGCCGTTGAAGATTGGACAGGACCGGCTGTCGTTGATTGAGATGGGCGGATCATCAGTCTAAATGATCAAGCCGTTGAAGATTGGACAGGACCGGCTGTCGTTGATGGAGATGGGCAGATCAGTGTGCAGAATGATCGAGCCGTTGAGAAATGGACAGGACCGGCTGTCGTTGATTCGAAAAGGGCGGATCACCATACAAAATGATCGAGCCATTGAATTGGATTGAATTCTGATTCCCCAAAATGCATTCTAAGTGCCAACAGAGCAGGACAGCGAGGTTGTGCGCTTGATGGTTACCATGGCAAATGAGACAAGGAAAGTGGCGTGTGTCATTCCCCCATACTTGCACTAACCCACAGAAGCGATTCCGTCATAGAATTTTCCTGCTTTAAACATTTGATATACAATATGCAAAGATGCATACTAAGAAAATGCACAAATTGAAAATGTAGATGCAAGCTAAGGGCGGCTCCTAGGAGGACAACAATGCCTAAGGACTACCACTGAGCCCAAGTACTTTACTGCCTTTTGCCCTGGAGATGCGCACCAAGATAGAGAGACATTGAGCGGGCTGGCGTGCCCAATTGACGTGTAGCAACAGTAGTGGGCTTGCGTGCCCTTTCTTTGATGCTTGGGCGGACGAGCCCCATGGATGTGCTTTGCTTGGCCTTGGGCTGACGCGCCCTTGCTGCTTCAAGAGATTCCGCTGCTTGCGGATTACTGATACTAGGGTAGCAATGTAACAATTGCGTTTTCCAGTTTATCGATATGTAAACCATCCGCTAATATCTAATTTGCATTGACAAGTGAACTGAGTCGATACACAGAGACACATGCATGTACAGACTCTCCTAGGTCGAACGAAAAGGGAGAAAGAGCCCCAGGATACGATGCGGATCCTTAGACAAATGGAAGATAATGAAATTTTGGGCATTAACGTGCCAAAACTCACAATATCCCTTTAGACAGGTGAAACTGACACTTGGGAAAGACGCAAAAAGGCACAAAGACCTGTACAAACAAAATCGAGAAAAGCATCTCGAAACGACAGTTGATTGAAAAGCTGGAAAAATGTCGCAAAAACGGACATAAGACGCAGATAATGACTTGTATAGGCCCAGACTGAAACCGACACCCCCGTGCAGTCACATTAAGTCCATATGACTTGCATGGTATGACAAGACTTGGCAGAAGCCCCTGGAATGACATTCGAGGGTAGTAGCTAACTGCTACTGTCTGTTGTAAGAAGCGTGCGCAGGTTTGAGACCAACGCGCATCACTTCGAACAAACGCGTTGCGGTTGCTTATACCAGACTTCGCTGAACTTAGAATAAATTGTGAGCCGGTTAAGGCCACTAGCATTTCGTTCTGTTTTTGATGCTTCAAATATTTTAAGACTTATGCTCAGCCTGTAAATTGAAGAAGCAGTTTGTAATAAAATTGAAAAACAAAGGTTTTCCCCCTTCTGATTCCTCCAATGCAGCTTGATTTGATCTTCGATCCTCTTCGACCTTTGATGTGTACCCAAAATGTCAACCATGGATCCAATTGATAGAATGTGACCGAGTCTCAAAGAGAGACTGCCTACGTATCCCAAGCTAGGGAATCAGGTCAGAACGTAGTTCAGGCTAAGGTTCACTCGAGTATTTTACCTCACCTTTTACGCTCTAACTTTTGCCTAGAACCGCCCATTCGGGTTTTCGGTCTAGCGAGCTTTCAAACGTTGCCTTTACTTTTGCCTAGACCTCCTTCATAGGTTCTTGGTCTAGCAGGCTGCTCTAACTTTTGCTTGGAACTGCCCACCCTTGGGGTTTTCAGCCCAACGAGCTTCTCTCAGGGAAAAGACTTTGAATTGATCCATGTTGACCAAGGTATTTGAAATTGATTGCCATCGAGGTCGTCGAGATCGATGATCTCTGGCCACAGCCTCAGATAAAACAGCTTTGATAGCGCAGAGTCCAGTGTGCTTCGGTTGACATGTCTCGTTCCAGACCAATTTTGAACTTGCTAACTTGTACTTGGTGGAACGCTGTTCCTGCAAACTTGAACATGGTATGAGGCACTGGACCTTCTGAGCTTTGCTTCACATGGTTTGGCACCTGGTAGCAATGGGATTTGATGTTCCTTTATCTCGGGATCAACACCAGGCATGTCTTTGAGGGACCATGCCAAGATTTCGATGAATTCTTTGAGCCTTTCTGACTGGGCACAATGCTCCTCGGGGGACTGCGTTGAATCAGTTTGAACCATTTGGGAGGTTATACTTGTCTTTCAAGTTTATTTGAAACTACTTCTCCTTTTAATAGGCTGAGCACGCCTTTTGTCTTCCCTTTCGGCGAGGGAACACATTTCCTTGGGGATGATCCCATCGAAATCTATCCCTTCGTCGTTAGAGTCGACACAGTTTATATAAAAGCTAGCGAAGTACTTAAAAGCAAGATAAAGCATATCATAAAAACCCTCGGGGTTTGCCAAGTACAGCAGACTCGAAACCTGAAACAAAAGCTACAACGTGGAGGGCCAAGAGGCACAACCTCCGACTCAGAGCTAGACTAGACAAGTGCAAAAGACTCCGTGTCAGACTCAGACAAAACGCCAATGCAAACTAGACACGGTTTGAAAATGCAATATTTAAAAAGCTACCCATAGCTTCCGCAAAAAGAGGTAGGATCCAGCGGGTGTCAGGCCTAAGCAACAGCACTTCGGCTTCCTCAGCTTCTTTGACCAAACCTACTCGGTGCTCCAATGAACAATGGACCTCAGCCGGCCAGTCCACTCCTTTGTAAGCTCCTCATTACTGTCAATCCAGGTGTCGGCAGTGAAGACCTCAATTGCCCAACCTACAGCCATCATGTTAATCTCCGGTTCGAACGGGATGGATACGATTGGTTTGGGTTGGCTCTCTGGGACGATATAGTGGCTAGGGTTGAATATGGTGGAGCTCGGGTTGATTTGAGTTGAGGTGATAGATATCTGACCAACCAGAGGGTCAGAGTTGTGTTGAGGCAAGGAATTGGAAATGATGTTGGGCTTTGGTGAAACTTGAACCATGCCATTGTCAATGAGATCTTGAATCTCATGTCGAAGACGACAGCATGCATCAGTGGGATGGCCAGGCATTTGGTGGAAGGCACAGAAGAGGTGAGGTTTGTAACCAAAAGGTAGAACTTTTGGCGGAGAAGTTGGGGTCAAAGGCTTGAGATGCCCAGACTTGACGAGTTTTTCCATCACTGCGGATAGAGATGCCTCGAAGGCAGAGAAATTCCGAGGCTGGGTTCGGGCCCGGTAGCTTTGGGCATTTTGAACTTGGTTGACATCGGCAGCGCGATTGGAGTCGAAAGTGAGAGCATCGCTCCCACTTGTAGCTGTATTGGAGTAGTTGCTGTTACCAAACAAAGCACTACTATTTCCGAAATAGGGCCGCGGCTTCGCTTCCTGTGAGGAAGAGTCTCCCCTAGGCAGAATTCCACTCTGCAGTGCATCCTCAATGGCTAGGCCTGACTCGAAGAAAGTCTCAAAGTTTGCAGATGCTTGAACCAACACGAGGTGCTTGGCGAAGTCAGGCTGAAGATTGCGGGAGATGATACGAAGTTGATCCCTCTCGCTCGGGCGCTCAGTCATTAGAGCGGCTTTGGCTCTCCACCTCTTAACAAAATCCGCAAAGGACTCCTTTGCTTCCATTTTGGTGGACTCCAACTCACGAGTAGTCATTTTGAGCTGAGAGTTATAATTGTACTGCGAGACAAAGGCAGCCCCTATGTCTTCCCAAGTTCTTCTTTTGGAGATGTCAAGCGACAGAAACCAATGGAAGGCAGGCCCAGAGAGAGTTTATGGGAAAAGCTGAGACATGGCCTCACTTTCCACACCCAGCAGCTTCATGGCAGCATGGTAGCCAAAGAGATGAGTTTTGGGATCGCCGCTCCCATCGAATTTAACCAAGTCAGGCATCTTGAATCTGTCAGGAAGCCTAGCATTAGGGTACAAACAGAGGCGATCCAGGTCGATTCCCCCTGCACTGATCTTCTTGAATTTTGAAATAGCTTCTTCCAGCTTAGCCATCTTGGCCATGAGAGTAGCTATGTCAGGGTTTTGAACAGGCCTAACAATAGCGGGGTTTGGATTTGGAGCAGGCACACGAACCTCTCTAGGGGTGGGCTGAACAATGAGCCGGCCTTCACGGTTTGGATCCTCAACAAAGACGGGTTCTGCATGAACATCCTCATCGTCCTCGCCTTCCTTTTCGGCCACTGGTGGAAGACGAGTGTTGATAAGGTCATTTAGGCGAGTGATGTTAGCATCTGTCTGAGCAGCCCTCCGTTGCATAGCAGTGATACTGTTCTGGAGGTTCATGAGCATGGTTTCCAGAGTGAGCGGTTGATCTGTCATCGCAGGTTTTTCAATAGAGCTTGATGAAGAAGCTGAAGATGGGGAAGCCGGCGGCGTGGCTTTTTGCAATATCGATGGCGAACCCGACTGTAGGGCGGCCAACAGTGAACCTGAAGAAGCCTCCGTTGTGACTGACAGGGAATCTAGCCTGACAAGCCTTTGAATCGGATTATGATGCAGACGTTCCCAAGTAGGTTTGGCTCTTACTTTCGGTACTCTCTTGTTCGGTGCAATGGTTCCAAACTAGACAGTAAAGCAATTGAAGGCTCAGTGACGTTCCCGCGGCATGCTATGTACAAAAATAATGCAATGTACACATCGTCGTCGGTGTCCTCCTAGACTCTACAACTACAGACCAGTCTGTCTCATGATGTTTGGACGCTACCAAAATCCTCGGAAATCTTTTCGAGGGTGTATCCTTTGAATAGATCAAACTGATCCTAAGAGATGTCAAAACAGACTAAGTCTTTAACTAGTCCCATTTGAAGATTCGACTTTGAATTAGAAACAACTCGATATTGACGGCGTGACACCTTAACCGGGGTGGCGTGAGCAACGCTGTGCTTTAGCCGGGGTGGTTGTAAATGACAAGGCACTTGTAACCTGAATGATATCAATGTCACGACATCAATACTTTGTGGTTCCTTATTGTCGGTCGAATCCTTAATCGGGCATGAGCCAAGGACTTAATAAGGTTTGATTTCTCAAATTCTTGCTGATCTAAGGACTTTGAAAAATTAACAACATGCACCATCGAGATGCACGACTCTTCATCGGGTCTAGCAGCGTCCTAATAAGTATAAGACAGACTCGAAAGAGAGAGACAACCTAGAAGCCGCCCTAAGCATGCTCCTACGCAAAACAGAATGTATGTATGTACAGTTCCAGAGACGAGTTTGCCTCACGAGTTTCAGACGTTGCCGGAATCCTCAGAATTCTTTTCGGCAATGTGTCCTTGAGTAGATCGATAGATCCTAAAAGAAGTCAAAATAGACTAAATCTTTGGCTAGTCCCGTTTGAAGATTCAACTTTGAATCTGGAATGACCCGGTGGCGATGACATGGTACCTTAACCTTGAACGCCGCGGTGTATAGTGACTTCGCACTTCAACCTGGGTGGCGTCAGTGACATGGCATCACTACTTTTGTTGTTCCATATTTTCGGTTGAATCCACAATCGGGCATGAGCCAAGGATGTAGTAAATTTTGATTTCTCAAAGTCTCATTGAACTAAGGACTTTGCGATTGATAACGAACATTCAACAGAATGAACGACTCCTCATCGGGTCTAGCAACATCTTAGACCGCGCATGACAAACTCGAAAGAAAGAACCACCTTAAGCGAGCTCCTATGCAAAACAGTGCATGTACAGTGCATGCGATAGGGAAAGCAGTAACACGTAGACAGTATATGGGGGTTAGATGCAAGTAGATCTTAACCTGTAGGTACCTGTCCTAGTTTGGAGAGTTCTAATGCTTTGTATATGCAAAGGCTGGTTTTGGCTTGTAACGGGTTCCTAGGACTAGAGCCAAGATATACCTCCCGCTGCCTGCGTAATCGCAAAGCAACAGTCAAGCGGTAGAATGACTCATCATCGTCGAAGGTTGTCGGTCATTCGGGGTCCCCGAGCTCCGGTAAACCGTGCCGGATTGCCAAAACGATCCAACGAGGCTTATCCCACATCGATGCAAATGAGAATGCTAAAGAAATTGATTAATGAAATGGAATCGCAAATTCGCAAATGCCTTTTCAAATTTGGCTCTCTTTATTGATCAATACTTAGAAGATACTACACGAGAGAACAATCGGAAAAGCCCCAGTCAGGATGGCCGGACACGAGGTCCTGTTAAATCACCAATCTTTTCTTTAGCAGCGCGAAGCTCACTATTTTGACAGACTTTTGTGAGATTGTTCTCAAGCGTATTAAAATCTAAGTATAGACCAATATTGATTTGATCCCCAGCAGAGTCGCCACTGTGGGCAGCGTGCCCTTGGAATTTTCGGATTCCGAGACGCAAGTGCCCAGATCGAGGGAGCGCGAGCGGGGAAGCAAGCGCTCGCAAAAATACAGAGTCGCCACTCGGGTTTGAAGGTTCGACACCCAAGGAACCGTATTTCGAAGCACTTGCCGCGCTGTTTGATTTGAAAAAGTTTAAGGAACCAGTCCGTCATAACCATATCTGGGTTCGGGAGCCAGGTTACGAGAGGGGAAGGGTTTTATGGCACCCCTCTCGCCCAATCCGGAGATCGGTCTCTACTTAGGCATTTGCGAAAGATGTTTGTTTGCGATTCTGTTTGTTTAATCAATTCTTTAGCCATTTAGGGCCGGGGAACAGTTTAAGAGGATTAAAACTGTAACAGTTTGCAAGATGTGAATGATAGCATGGATGAGCAGTTAGTATAGGATGAGAACAGACTGCTGTGGGAGTTTAAACAAACTGGGAGGCCCCTGTTTTGGAGTGACGTGCGCAGGAAGAAACCAGCATGCACTGAACAAGTCACTGCATGCTGTTTACTACTGCGCGCACAACTCCAAGACACGCGCGCGCCGGTGAGCTCAAACTCACAACTCTTATTCTCAAACCATCTGGGCTCTGGAAGGACCAGTGCACACCCAGGACAAACCACGCAGTTTATAGCAGCATAATATACAATTTAAAGGAGTTTAAAGCCTTACAAATTAATAAAACACCCCATAAACAGTGTGGGGACAAAATAATGACCTAAAACTAAGCTACCCGTGCAAGGCCACTCACTGGTCAGAGGCATACTATCGCGCGACGAAGTCAGTCTGGCGCGCGAGGATGCGCCCTGGCGCACCGTCGCGCGATGGAGTCACTCTGTCGCGCGATGGTGCGCCCTGGCGCACTGTCGCGCGATGGAGCCAGTCCGGCGCGCGATGGTGCGCCCTGGCGCGAGATGGCCGCGCCCTGGCGCAACCAGACCAGTGCTTGGTTTACACTTTTCTGGGTTCTCCAAAACAGCAGAAACTCATATTGAACTAAGACTAACATTTTATACTAAGGAAAGCAGTAAGCTGATTTTTATCATACTTAACAGTGATATATAACATAATAAAGCACAAAACAGTAGGAACCAATCCCCACGCGGACCAGCGAGCACAGACTAAAACAGTCGCGCGCGTGAGTGGGTCCGTCGCGCGCTGATCCGTACCACGACAGTTTTTGAAACCTTGCCAGCTTTAGGACCAGAACTGGTATTGATTACCAGCCTTGGCCCTGCCAGCCCCCCTCAGGGATCCGAACAGAAAACAGAACAAAGGTAAGCTATACCTTCGGTTTTGAGTTTGAAAGGTGTTTGAGCTTTGATGTTGAAAGTGGTGTGAAAATGGGGTGTAAGATTTTGTAACTTTTCTAACCCAAGGAATGGATTTTCTAACCCTTCAAATGGAAGCATATGGTGGGGTATTTATAGGGCAAGACCCTTCCATTAATGGAAACCCTCCATTAAAGGAAACCATTCCATTAAAGGAAACCATTCCATTAATGGAAACCATTCCATTAATAGAAACTATTCCATTAATGGAAGCCTTCCATAAATGGAAAGCTTCTAGAAACCTTCCAGAAGTGGAAAGCTTCCAGATACCTTCCAGAAGTGGAAAGTACAAGGTCGGCTGCAACTTTAACCAGCATGCGGATCGCAGGCTGGCGCGTGCGAGCAAAACCAACATGTGCCAGTAGGGTTTTTGGTTTTTGAAATGGCTTAGGCTAGGTTAGGTTCAAGGGTTTTGCAAACACTTAAAGCTCAAACACTCGACATTCCCAGGGTGTTCTTGATCCGTTTCATCATCGGGGAATCAAAAAACCGTAAGTAAACTAATCTGGAAGCCCAGATTGGGGTGTCTACACTGTTCTTGCCAAGCAAACCGGAACCTGTGCTGGCTAACACAACAGGTCGTGTGTCAAGGGCTGAGCATGCCTACCACTAGCTTATCTGCTTCAGGCCAAGCACTCATAAGACCGAAACAAGCCCACCACTGGCTGATTCCAAAGCCATGCACAAGGACTGCATCCGCTGAGCAAAACACTAGATGTGGCCGAGCAGCATCACGGCATAAGCCGAGCAGGCCACTCCAGAGGCCAAACATTCATCTAGTCATTGAGTTATGGCCGAGCAACGTCAAGGCTTAAGTCGAGTAGACTGCTCCAGAGGCCAATCAACTCCAGTTCGAGGCCAGTCGCGCACGACTGCCTTAAGGCTGTAACCATCCATTACCAACTTGATCAGGTCGCGCACGACTGATCTAGGCCAGAGCCGAACAAAGTCTATAATTCATCTGTTACAATCTCGTATCAATCAACAACCAATCTGCTGAGCAGATTGATTACTCGCCATACACTAGTGGAACTCCACCATGGAAAACTAATCTGTTTCGAATCTGTTCTTGCAACCCAAACGTTAGTCCAAAACAGAAATTGTTTTTCTGGAATCCATTGCCGATCAGAGAACAAAAATCTTTCTTAAGCTTGTTGGGAAAAATTCGGCAAAAGGCAAAAATCCAGAGAACAATTTCATTGATAACAATCACAATTACAAGATTAAATCAAGTTACAAAATACAATAACAGTGGACAGAAAATAAAGACGAGATACAAACAGATTTCGTAGGATCGAATCGAGTCCTGTGTAATACCACAGTCTTCTTAAAAAAGATTCGCCGCCTACCGTGAGTGTTGTAGGTTGCGTCGGCGACTTCCTCCCAGAGTTGACTAGGCTAAACTGCAAGCCGTCGGAACACCACCGTCGACCGCCTTGGCGAACTGACTACCGCCTGTCTCTCTCTCTCAAAACGTATATCAAAATATGCTGGAAGATTGTGAATTTGCTTGTGTCTTTGTCTTGCAACTTTAAATTCACCTTCTTTTTTTTTTTTTTGGTTCTTCGAAATATTGCAGCTTTGAATTCACATCAAGCAATAATCACCCAGTTTTCACATCGTCCATTACTGAGGCAAAATGCATTAAAGTGTTGATTTGGCCCAGAACTCATTCTCAACTACTGTCTAGAGTGGTGGTCTACTTAGAGGTGTTAAACGGGTAGGGATGGCATGGAACGGCACGAGCACGTTAGGTTTAAATGTGGTACGACACGACATGGACACAATTTTAGACAGACACGACACATTTAAATGTGGCAAGGGCACAGTTATTGATCGGCACGACACGTCCGGCACAACACAGACAGAGTTATAGACGGGCACAAGCACTGGCACAAAAGGGTATGACACACAAAATACTAATTTTATATGTATCATAACATTTTGCACTTTTGGTGTTGATAAATATTTTACTGTTTTCGGAAGTTTTTTTTTTTTTTTTCCCAACGAAACTCGGTTGGAGATGTGCCGACATGGGTACAATAGGTTAAAAAAAGGCACAACACAACACGTCATGACACAATTAAAAACTGGCACAACACGACACGATAGAGTAAACTAGTCGGCACGGCACGAAACACAGTTGGCACAAAGCTAAACAGGCCGGGTCAGTATTGCCCATTTGACACCTCCAGTTCTACTTAGTTGAAGATTTTTTTTTTGAATCAGTCAATTCATTTCAAGCCCGAAGGCAAAGATTACATCGCAACAATACTGGATTGCACCAAACTACCTACTCCGGGATTACAGAACACCCTGCAAACGCAAATCAGCACTAAGTGCCGATATGAGAATCCCATCCGGGACTAGGTAGAGAGAAATCAAATAAAATCCCAGTAAAAACCAGTAATCAATAAAAACAGTTGTAATCAAACAACAGACAGATCACAAGCGAAAGAAGTCTAATCCCGTGCCGAAGACCAAACACTGCTTCACGCCTGAAACTGCCGTTGACGGCCCAGAACAAGGAAACAACACCGGCGAACAAGCAGGCCAGAGCTGCTACTAGAAAACCCCAACAGCGGCGTCATTGCTACCACTGCCGAAAACCCCCAAAAAGCATCCCCGACACCGCCGTCAACCACCGCAGACCTCACTCCGAACACCCACCAAAACCCTAACTAAAATTATTTGCCCACTAACCAACACCCACCGGATTTAAAGCACTAGACCGGTACAGACCAGACTGGGGGAGACCCAGCCGGAGAAAACGAGCCAATCGGCCGGAAAAAAACAAAAAAACAAAAGAAAAAACCTAGCACCAATCAGAGCCTAACCGCAAACCGCCATTATTACCTCCTCCAATGGCCACTAAACTTCGGATTCTAGAAAGACAAGGTGGAGCCATGATGGATCCAGCCCACAGGTCACCGGCCGGAGGTCGGAACACCTGAAACAAGGTCACCACGAACACTGCAACACATGCTCCCAAAACCGATAAGAAGATACACCGTCGGAGAAGAGAGAGGAGGAGGAGGGGAAAGGGTGAGGAGGGGAGAGGGGGAGGGGGAGTGGGGGAGGAGGGCGGAGGGGGAGGCGGCTACCCCCCTCCCCAAAACCAGATCTGCTTTGGGTTTTCTTTTTTAGAGGGATCTCTCTTCACTCATTACGTTTGTAAAAGAAAGAGTGTTACTCAGTTGAAGATGAAGAAGCCAAATTGAAGAAGCCAAATTGTTGCTAATATTGTCCAAGGTAAATGGTTTGCTTAGTGATTCAGTCATGAAAGGATGGTGAGCAATGAGCATTGAAGTGGATAGTAAAATCTGTGTGGAAGAGATGTGAGGACATAGGCTTGGGAATTTCAATTGCATTTTAGCATTGTATCTAGTCAGCTTCTTGATCGATTTTTGTGTTCCTTGTTAAAATTTTGGCCTTAAGGACAAGCCTTTCTTAAGGGATGTGGATTGATACGATTCCAGCTATGGATAGCAGATACGGTTTTTTTTTTTTAGGCGAACTAGTTAGCAATCGTTTTGGTACTTAATTAGAGTCAAGTGGGTAGTTTAGGCGGAAAAATGAGATGTGAATTTGGCACTCCATTTTTAGCCGGTGACACTTCACTTTTTATTTTGTAATCTCAAATGATCAAAGCACGAAATCAAATGTCAGTAGTTAAAACTAGAGTTTCAAAATTAATTTCTGAAAAAAATTATTTAGCTTGATCTTGACTATATAAAATTGGAAGGGTGAGCTCAGCAAAGGGTATCCAATCAGTTGTAACGTGTTAAGCAGGGATGAAAGGATCCATTTTACTGTTTTATTGACTCAATAAAATTCTCCTATTTTCTCTTTGCTGATCTATTCTTCTTTTCATTTCTATTGCTGCGACACTTATCAGGAGGTTTTGTGGAGGTCATGGAGGTCGTGATGGTTGAGAACACCGGCTTGACGGCAGGGACAGATGCAGAAATATAGTTGAGTGGAGACACCTGTTAATCATAATAGAAAAAGTTTATTTTTTTAGTCAACCACAGTAAAATCGTACAAAATTAAGGCATACATTACTAATTACAAAAGTTTATAACACATACTTTAAGTTAAATTAGGTAAAAATAAGTACAAAATCTCAGACAAATTTTAAAGTATGTTTTTAATGATCATCAATAAGTTTTAGAATGATTGAGCTAGTTTTGTTAATGACTTTATTTTGAAAAATTTCTCCCAGACGGTTAGAATCAAGAAATAATAGTTCCAAATAGACAAACAGCTTCTAAAACAACAAGCATAAATGTATCGTATGATGAAATTCATGCATAAAATTTATTCTATATGTGTATTTTTGAGATATATACAAGTGTGTATATTTATATGTTAGCACACTTTTATAATTATGTTAATTTATACAAAAATATAAAAATATATATTTTAACTTCGAGTGGGGACACGTACCCCGCGTGACCCCCTTTGGGTCTTTCCCTGCTTGCCGGCTAGAATGGTTTTAGCCTTTTAGGTGGTGATGGATTGTACTAGGAGATTGGAAATTTTGTACACTAATCAGTTTGCTGAATGAATTGTCACAAAAAAGAAAAAAAAGAGTTTTTGTTTTTTTTATCCGCTGAAAAAGAGAGTTTATTGAATGAGTGTTTTGGTGGGTTTTTTTTTTTTTTTTGTTTTGAAAAAGGAGTGTTTTAATTGTGATAATAGAAATGAGTCATGCTATAGGGACTGACGGGTCCTGTAGGAAAATCGTACCGATAGCCGCGCTAGGCCGTCGTCGGATCAAATATCATACACACATCGGATGTCGTTGATTCTCGCGTAGGCCCCCTCGTTGTTTTTATTTAGAATTTTTGGACGGCTCGGATCAGCCGTCCAGTGGCCAATTCCTACGGGACCCGTCGGTCCCTATAGCTTTTCTATAGAAAACTTGACACAAAACGGTAATTTCATCCAAAATTCTGACAAAATGTTGACGAAAGCTGTAAAGTGTCAAAACTCAAGTACCTTGAGGGGCTTAAGTGTCTGAGTTTAGATATTATGGGTGCAGCTTGGAAATGAGAGATAGTTCAAGGTGGTTTACTGTAATTTACACTATATTTTCATCTACTTAACCAACGGAGTTTACAATAATGCAATAAGACTATTTATACTATATAATAATGCAATAAGATAATCTATACTTATATAATAATCCAATAAGACTTTTTGTGAAAACGATCGTGGGTCTAAACAATAGCAAACCATCAAATTACTAAACTCTAAGATATTCTTAACAAATAAGGGCGGCGTTGCAAAGACTTTTGGAAAACGATTGTGGGTCTAAACAATCAATTTTGCTACCAGCAGAGCCTGTAATCTACTAATCCGGACTTGTAGACGGATCCAACGTGGAAAGCAGGAGGTCCACTCCTCTACTTCTTGGAGCAGCTGTATTTCCAGTTTCACAATTGACCGGGAATTCTGAGAGAAATTTTCCCAAATGGAACCCCATTTTCCCAAATGAGAATAAATTCTACACGGAGGGTCCGTGTAGAATGAATTTCCCGCCAACCCAATGAGAGCATGACAACTCAACAATTTACTCACACTCCACACGGGCACTTCGTTGGAAAATGATTATTTAGGATTCTATGATGCAGAAACTTGATTATGAAAGCTTCAGGGATAAAATTTAATTATGACATTTTAGAATAAAATGATTAAAAAAATGAGATATTCGCACTGGTTCAAATAGATTGAAAATTGAAACACTAAAAATATTAAGTGCTCCAATTTTCAATCCTTTTGAACCGGTGCAAAGATCTTATTTTTCTGATTATTTTGTCCTAAAGAGTCATAATTGAATTTTGTCTCCAGAGCTCTTATAATTAATTAAGTATTTTCTGTTTATTTGAGACTCTATAGAGTAGATACTTGATTATAAGAGATAATTTAATTTTGAATTTAGGACAAAATAGTAAAAAAAAAAAAAGAATCTTCTTTCTCTCTTCCTCGCGACTTCTGATCTTCCCTCTTGTAACAGCCTTGATTTTTGGAAGGTAAAAAAATTTCGTTAAATATTTGAATTTTATTTGAATTACTTATTTTTACTCTCAATAATCCGTTATAATTAGATTCTAGTCCTTCGGGGCCAATCGTATTAGATTCCAACCGACTACTAGGAGGAACCGAGCAACCAAACTCACCTAGTTACTAGATGAACCTTTTGAATCTTTTGCTTTTACCCATTGGTCAATAGAAGTTAGGTTAATCTTTGTCCATTGGACAATAGGCCTCTTATTTAAATAATTTAGTAATTAGAAGATATAGTATTTTAATGGTGTATGTTCACATGTGCAAAGTACATTTATTCTTTGTTTATTGGGTATTCTCTCACCCCTCTATTATCCTTTGGTTATTAACCACAAGGAGAATTATTACTCATTGGGTAATAGCCTTAATCTTCCAACAAGGTACAAGGTTTTGTTTAAATAATCAAGTATGGATTTTTCATGTGATTTTATGCATTAAAATAATGAGGTATATCTAAACCCTAGATTTTCAAAGTACTTTATTGAATAAAATAGTACTTATACTTTATTATTATTTTAATGGAGAGAATCCTAGCCTTTTATTTTATTGGGGTATTTGATACCACATCTATATTTAAATATTGGGTATTTGTACACATGTATCAAAACCCTAGATTTTTAGTACCCTTATTAGATGATTAGTACTAGTACTTTTATTATATTCTAATGGAGAAATCTTAGGCTATTGATTCTTAGTACCTAGGTATATATAGGCATGTGTACATATATACAATATTATATATAGACCCTAGATTTCCTAAAAGTACTCTATCTATTAGTTTAATGAGGCATGTGCCTAATTGTAATTCTTTAATAGAGTATTTGGATTTCAAAATCTAGTACTTTTGTACTTTTATGTTATTATATGTGTATATATATATGTACTGTACTTGAGAGAGAGAGAGAGAGAGAGAGAGAGAGAGAGAGAAATGCTAAGAGAGAGAGGGAGAGGGAAGCCGAGAGAGAAAGAGGGAGGGAGAGAGAGAGAGAGGAAGAAGAAAAGAAGGAGATTTGGTTGTACCTTCCATGATCTTTCTTCATCTTTTCAAATCTTTGGGAGTATATTCTTCCCAGCCAAAATCTATCTCCCCATTGTACTTCTATTATTGTTTAAGCACCAAATCTTGTACAATTTATCCTTTCTCTCCATCAAATCTTCCAAAATTTTCCATAATCAAATCTTTGGGTCAAATCTTAGCCATGCAAGCCTAGGGTTAGGCCTTGATCTTTCAAAGATTGCTTGACAAGTGTCAAATTTTGAGCTATGGAGAGAGAGAGGGGGGGGGGGGGGGGGGGGGGCCTTGAAGAGAGGAGAGAGAGCCAAGAATTTTTCTATAAATAGGACCCCATTCCAAGCATTTCAACTCACACCTTCACTTCTTGCTCCAACTTCTCTCTAGAATTTCTTTGTTCTTTCTTTTGTTCTTCTTGTTCTTGGCTTCTTCTTGTGTTCTTCAAGAAACTCATCCAAGACCGCCATTAAACTGCCACCCGACCACCCTCCGATCCAAAAAGCTTAAGTAGTTTAGTCAAGATTAGGTTTCGAGAGAGACCCTTCTCTTTCGAAGCTACCGGGAGCATTCCGTAGGAGGTTACTCCGTTCGATAGCCGACTTGCCTTTCGTAGTCGTCACTACCGCCAAGAAGAACGGTAGATTCTCCCTATCTACTACTCCTAATTTTATGTAGTGCATCCTTACTTACTTATCTCGAAGTATTTGTATTTTTGATATTTAAGATGGTTATGAGTATGCATATATGAGTTGCTTGTATTACTTGTGGTGTGATAAAGCATAAGTGATTTCACTCCAAGGGCGTCCGTACATGTGGCGTTGTGCTTTGAGTAAGCATAAGTGATTTCACTCCAAAGGCGTTCGTACATGTGGCGTTATGCTATAAGTGGTATTGAGTTGGATGATCTTGTTAGAATGTTTTATGCTTACTTTTGTTCTACCATGTAACGAGACACGAGAACCAAGAAAGTATAAACATGACACCTAGGGTGTGGTTAATGAAAAGGCGTATTTGAAAAAGGTGAAATGTTTTAGAATCCGCAATGTGGCCGGACTTGCCCATTTGTGTGAGGTGTGTGAGTTTTCCAATGGGAATCCGGAAATAATAGAACCATTGTGAGGTTGTGTGCGTTCCCATGGGAACCCGGAGCAGCGGAACCATGGTGAGGTATGGCTCGGTTATCCGCGGTACGGAGCCAATGCAATTGTGTGCCAATGGGAACCCGGCACGGCGGAACCATTGTGAGGATACTCGGGAGACCGGCGCGGCGGAACCGAGGTTGGGTGTGTGGCTTGGTTATCTGCGGTACGGAGCCAATGCAATTGTGTTCCAATGGGAACCCGGCGCGGCGGAACCATTGTGAGGATACTCAGGAACCCGGCGCGGCGGAACCGAGGTTGGGTGTTAAACAAATGATTTTTGGAAATGTTGATTTGTATATGAAAATGGAGACACGGTCCACGATGAGTTGCGTAGGAGAAACTCAGAGAATCTTGGACACCAATGATAGTTATATAGCGATTGCGGATGTGTTATTGATATTGTCTTTTGTAGCTGTGTATACACGTATCATGTGGAAATCGATGTTTTATTATAACCTATTGTTTGTAAGTTAAGGGTTAGTGGGTATGGGATTGTTCTGCTGAGCTTTTGTAGCTCATGGTGTTACCTTTGGTGACCCTGACATATTATATCGGTGGCGACGCTGGTATAATGTGTCAGACCTTGTAGATGTTCAAGACGAACAGTTCACCGTGGAAGCTTTTGGAGCAGAGGAGCTTGCTAGGATGGAAGAGCAAGCAGAGTAGTATTAGGAACCCTAGTTTCCTTCCTTGTTGAATAAATGTACCCTTTACTTTTGATGTATTTATGATGTAATAATGAGCCAGACTCTCTTTATTATGTAATAAATGCCTCATTAACGTACCCAAAATTCGGGGCGTTGCAACTTGGTATCAGAGCTTTAGGTTCAAAACCTTGTCCATGGGTAGAATGGGTAGAACCATGAGATAGATTGACCATTGCACAAACGTGAATTGAGTCTAGGTTTACCGTCCCAAATTGGGTGGAATTCTGTCAAAATAATCCTCGGATTGAAGCAAGGCGTGGAAATTGGCAGTACCGCCGAGCTGGGAATTCCCGAACAATTGGATGATGACTTAAATCAAGGATCGAATGTGGAACTTAGAAACTCAAGAGTTTTCTTTAGAGTTAATGAAACTCTGTTACTAGTTGAGGTTGAAACCTTTCCTTGTAGATGAACCACCTAGTTAACCTATTGGTTTGAGCTCGCCAACTCAAAGACGCCATAGAAGCTATGACAACTCAACTAGTGGAGAATCCTGACTTCATTGCTGCTATAGTCACAGAAAAATGAGATTTCATGAGAGTGCAGCAAAATACCCCTATTCCCGTGGAGGAGGACCCTTGGTTTCCTGAAATGTTCCCAATCCAGTATGCCTTCTATGAGTTCTTTGGTGCCTTACCCCCGATGGAGAACTTTGAGGTTGGAGTTACGGAGGAAGAAGTCGAAGGTGATAAGGACGCCAATAAGGTGACCGAGGAGGAAAACCTGTTAGGTGAAGAGAATCTCGAAGAGGACGAGACCCCAAAAGTAGAGGACGCCAATTAGGCATATCTGAGGCCGACCTAGGAGCAATTGTAATCCTTCGGGATGTAGGATGTTAAGGATTAGGATCGTTTTCAACTTGTGTTAAGAAAAATCTCGTGTCTCTACTTGTCTTGTAATAGAATTCTATGCTTATGTTGTATGATGTTCTTATGAAAAACATGCTTTATTTTTAAAAGAGTACCGTTGCATACTACTTGTTAGACTACTTTTGACCCTTAGAAGGAAGCGCCTTTTACAAAAGGGAAATCGATTCGGTAGACTAAACCTTCCCCTTTCGATTATTACTTGTAGATGGTGAGCCGACGCGATGGACTAGGACACGATAACGGAGAACCCTCTAACGCAAACCCCAACCTAGCTCAAGTCATGCAAGCACTCGTAACCGCTCTAGCATTAGAAACAGAACCCCTAAGTACGAGTATGAAAATAACATCACCGTTTAGGGGGAGTATAACTGTTAGTCTAGTGTGTTGAGAGTGCGAATTAGGAGTAGCCGACCTGCGCCTACCTCGCGACCTTCGAGTGATCGATATGGTGGATATCGACGTAATCCTGGGGATGGACTGGCGATCTGCACGTCGTGCAGTCAAAGACTGCCATCAGAAGATAGTGACAGCTTATACCCTAGGAAGGACTCGTTTCCTTTTAAGGGGGATAGACAGACGGCGAGTGCGGTGACGAAAAGATCGAAGGGTAGAACCAACTATTTAGATGGCTCGCTAGCCTCCAATTGGAAGAAGCCAATAGAGTGGAAGTGGGATTTCCACACATCGTGTGCGAGTATGCCGATGTTTTTTCTGAAGAACTTTCTAGCTTATCGCCTTAAGGAGAAATAGACTTCTCTATAGAACTTTAACCGGGAATCCCACCAATCTCTATGGCGCCATACCAAATGGCCCTGCTGAACTCAAGGAGCTCAAGACCCAATCGAAGGAGCTGATGTACAAAGGATTTACTAGGTCGAGTACGTCACCATGGGAAGCACCGGCATTGTTCGAGAAGAAGAAAGAAGGCACGCTTCGACTATGAGAGGTTAGGAAGGTTTATCTTTCCGTGACTGCAAAGGTTCCTTCAGTGCCTTTGCGAATACTGAAGAGTATCATAGGGCTTACTTGCTAATGTTCGATCTTCCCCTGTTTGAGGAGGGGATACTTACGCTATGCGATTTTTGGAGTAATCTTTGTTTGAGTTGATCCGTTGTTTGGAAATGGATTTAATATCGTGAAGTGGGAAAGGATCATAAGATATGAGTTCGCATGATGATTTGGTAGAAGTTTTGCATTTGGCGTTGGTATTTACGGTGGAGACCTTACCAAAGGCGTACGACAAGGCAAGTTGTTCGACGACAGAAGCAACTTCAACCTCATCTCGTTAAGCAAGTGAAGAGGCTTAATTCGATTGATGGTGACCTACTTATAATTTTAAGGGGGATAGTCGATGATTCCGAGATCGGTTTAGCGACCTAGTCTAATCTGTAGTCGTGCGCCAATTTCGGGGACGAAATTGTTTTAAGGGGAATAGATTGTAACAGCCCTGATTTTTAGAAGGTAAAAAAATTTCTTTAAATATTTGAATTACTTATTTTTACTTTCAGTAATCCGTTGTAATCAGATTCTAGTCCTTCGGGGCCAATCGTATTAGATTCCAACCGACTATTAGGAGGAACCGAGTAACCAAACTCACCTATTTACTAGATGAACCTTTTGAACCTTTTGCCTTTACCCATTGGTCAATAGAAGTTAGGTTAATCTTTGTCCATTGGACAATAGGTCTCTTATTTAAATAATTTAGTAATTACAAGATATAGTATTTTAATGGTGTATGTTCACATGTGCAAAGTATATTTATTCTTTGTTTATTGTGTATTCTCCCACTCCTCTATTATCCTTTGGTTATTAACCACAAGGAGAATTATTACTCATTGGGTAATAGCCTTAGTCTTCCAACAAGGTACAAGGTTTTGTTTAAATAATCAAGTATGGATTTTCCATGTGATTTTATGCATTAAAATGATGGGGTATATCTAAACCCTAGATTTCCAAAGTACTTTATTGAATAAAATAATACTTATACTTTATTATTATTTTAATGGAGAGAATCCTAGCATTTTAGTTTATTGAGGTACTTGATACCGCATCTATATTTAAATATTGGGTATTTGTACACATGTATCAAAACCCTAGATTTTTAGTACCCTTATTAGATGATTAGTACTAGTACTTTTATTATATTCTAATAGGGAAATTTTAGGCTATTGATTCTTAGTACCTAGGTATATCTAGGCATGTGTACATATATACAATATTATATATAGACCCTAGATTTCCTAAAAGTACTCTATCTATTAGTTTAATGAGGCATGTGCCTAATTGTAATTCTTTAATAGGGTATTTGGATTTGAAAATCTAGTACTTTTGTACTTTTATGTTATTATATGTGTATATATATATGTAGTATACTTGAGAGAGAGCCAGAGAGAGAGAGAGAGAGAGAGAGAGAGAGAGAGAGAGAGAGAGAGAGAAATGCTGAGAGAGAGAGAAGGAGAGGGAAGCCAAGAGAGAAAGAGGGAGGGAGAGAGAGAGAGAGGAAGAAGAAAAGAAGGAGATTTGGTTGTACCTTCCATGATCTTTCTTCATCTTTTCAAATCTTTGGGTGTATATTCTTCCTAGCCAAAATCTATCTCCCCATTGTACTTCTATTATTGTTTAAGCACCAAATCTTGTACAATTTATCCTTTCTCTCCATCAAATCTACCAAAATCTTCCATAATCAAATCTTTGGTACAAATCTTAGCCATGCAAGCCTAGGGTTAGGCCTTGATCTTTCAAAGATTGCTTGACAAGTGTCAAATTTTGAGCTATGGAGAGGGGGGGGGGGGGGGGGGGGGGGGGGGGGGGGCGGCCTTGAAGAGAGGAGAGAGAGCCACGAATTTTTCTATAAATAGGACCCCATTCCAAGCATTTCAACTCACACCTTCACTTCTTGCTCCAACTTCTCTCTAGAATTTCTTTGTTCTTTCTTTTGTTCTTCTTGTTCTTGGCTTCTTCTTGTGTTCTTCAAGAAACTCATCCAAGACCGCCACTAAACCACCACCCGACCACCCTCCGATCCAAAAAGCTTAAGTAGTTTAGTCAAGATTAGGTTTCGAGAGAGACCTTTCTCTTTCGAAGCTACTGGGAGCATTCCGTAGGAGGTTACTCCGTTCGATAGCGGACTTGCCTTTCGTAGTCGTCATTACCGCCAAGAAGAACGGTAGATTCTCCCTATCTACTACTCCTAATTATATGTAGTGCATCCTTACTTACTTATCTCGAAGTATTTGTATTTTTGATATTTAAGATGGTTATGAGTATGCATATATGAGTTGTTTGTATTACTTGTGGTGTGATAAAGCATAAGTGATTTCACTCCAAGGACGTCCGTACATGTGGCGTTGTGCTTTGAGTAAGCATAAGTGATTTCAATCCAAGGGTGTCCGTACATGTGGCGTTATGCTATAAGTGGTATTGAGTTGGATGATCTTGTTAGAATGTTTCATGCTTACTTTTGTTCTACCGCGGAGTCTATGCATGTAACGAGACACGAGAACCGAGAAAGTAGAAACATGACACCTAGGGTGTGGTTAATGAAAAGGCGTATTTGAAAAGGGTGAAATGTTTTGGAATCCGCAATGTGGCCGGACTTGCCCATTGTGTGAGGTGTGTGTGTGTTCCAATGGAAATCCGGAAATAATGGAACCATTGTGAGGTTGTGTGCGTTCCCATGGGAACCCGGAGCAGCGGAACCATGGTGATGTATGGCTCGGTTATCCGCGGTACGGAGCTAATGCAATTGTGTGCCAATGGGAACCAGGCACGGCGGAACCATTGTGAGGATACTCGGGAACCCGGCGCGGCGGAACCGAGGTTGGGTGTGTTAAACAAATGATTTTTGGAAATGTTGATTTGTATATGAAAATGGAGACACAGTCTACGATGAGTTGCGTAGGAGAAACTAGGAGAATCTTGGACACCAACGATAGTTATATAGCGATTGCGGATGTGTTATTGATATTGTCTTTTGTAGCTGTGTGTACACGTATCATGTGAAAATCGATGTTTTATTATAACCTATTGTTTGTAAGTTAAGGGTTAGTGAGTATGGGATTGTTCTGCTGAGCTTTTGTAGCTCATGGTGTTACCTTTGGTGACCCTAACATATTATATCGGTGGCGACGCTAGTATAATGTGTCAGACCTTGTAGATGTTCAAGACGAACAGTTCACCGTGAAAGCTTTTGGAGCAGAGGAGCTTGCTAGGATGGAAGAGCAAGCAGAGTAGTACTAGGAACCCTAGTTTCATTCCTTGTTGAATAAATGTACTCTTTACTTATGATGTATTTATGATGTAATAATGAGCCAGACTCTCTTTATGCCTCATTAACGTACCCAAAATTCGGGGCGTTACACCTATCTTGCCACCGCCTCAGACCACCGGCCATCCCTTCTCTCTCTTTGTATGTTATCCCTTCATTCAACACCACCACCGACATGGCGACAACCCCTCCTTTGCCGCTGCTACCATCAACAGTCTACATCTTCATTTGACCAGGATAATCTGCAAACTATTCAATGCTCCGGACTTTCTGAGGCACCATCGCGTGTTGCCCTATATAATTTTTTTTCTCACCATACATTTGTGTAGTTCTCACTATAAGTATGTTGAGTCCACACAAATATATGGTAGAGAAGAATTTGGAGTACCGCCACGTGGTGCCACAAGAGCATGAAATAATTATTCTTAAATAAATGTGTCATTTCTCTGAAAAAAAATAGAGAGAATTCCGAGCAATAAAATAACAGAAATCCTAGGGGAACCGACAGGATTCATACCGACGGGAACGTGAGGCCAACTTCGGGCCCCGCACGGATAATTTGAGTCCCTCAATAATTTAAAAAAAATCGAGTTGGCCCTGCAAGAATCAGCTCAATCCAATATGTATAGGTGTTAGATCCAATCAATCGGAATGAATGGAAGATTGGATTGAGCATTTACACATATCGGATTGAACTGATTTTCCCAATGCCCACTCGATTTTTTTTTCAAATTATTGAACGGCTCAAATCATCCATGCGGAGCCCCGAGTGGGTCCCAAGTTTCCATCGATACCCTGTTGGTTGAATCCCGTCGGTACGTATAGTGGGGTTCATAAAATAATATGTTTATTTTTTCTTGATAATATTGTAAACCAATTTTTGCATAACACGAGTTCAATGATAGCAAGTAATTCAATGAGAAGATGCCTTCATGTGATAATGATAATTGGTAATTGAATAAGTGCAGAGATAACGGAATCGCCCATGATTTATGGGGAAAATTTTTAAAAGCAAAAAATTCACTGGGCCGACTAAGGGCTGTTTTGGCAAAAATAAAGTAAGTAGTTATTTTTTGTCTTTATTAAAAATGAATCGCATTTGTTAATTATGCATTAAATTTGTGAATTATTGATTTGTCTCGATGTCTGGAATCGTAAAAGTAAAAACTTATGATCCAAACTCAAATTTTTTGAATAAAGACAAAACAAGCCATAAAATCTATCTTTCTGGCTTATTGGTGTCTTTCATCAAGAAATTCTAATTTTCAATCAAAATATTTTCTTATTTTTTTGTTTCACCTCGAGAAAACGAATCCCAATAATTCACAAAAAAATTAATGCGAAACTAACAAACACGATTGATAAGTAGAATATACCTAAAGAGCTCAGCACTACCAGGCCTACGGACCTGGGGAGTACGAGCTACCTTCTTTCCAAGCTCCTTTGTAAAGGACCTACAAGGAACGGAGCAATGACCTTCCAGCTCCGTCCTACGGCCGAAGCTTGAAGAAAGTCCAAGGACCAGCTCCGGCTCCTAGCTCCCTTGTAAAGCTTAACTTCCACGATATCATATGAAAGATATGCTTGAAGAATGAATCCTAAGGGATAAGAGAAGGATGTGATAAGCCCAAAGGGCCAGAGATATACACAACGGTAGTTAAAGATAAGATTCCTAGGATCCCGTGGATTCCTAGCTAAAACAGGACTCCACATTCCTCAAAGAGGAGATCCGAAACCTACAAGATACAGTCCTACAAGGACTCAAACTCCGATTGTAATGCCTATAAATACGACGGTAGAACACCAGTATACGGTACACAACTCTAACACAGAGAACTTCCATTCGTTTACAATAAAGTCCCTACTGACTTAGGCATCGGAGGGTGGTTGGCACGCCACCATACCGGTGACATAAGTTATCACCTTTGTTTTGCAGGTTCAAATCGGAGCTATCATCAAAGTTGCTTCATCAACGATTTTTTTTAGGGTAAATTTCACTTTCCTCCCTCGAGGTTTCTGACAATCACAGACACCTCCCCTTAGGTTTCTAAAATTGCACTTACCTCCCCTGTCAGAGTTAGAAGCTAACAGACTTTAACAGGGAAATCAAAGTTACTTTTTTACCCCTTTGTTGACCTCCCCTAGAGTTTCTAATAATAATAGATACCTCCCCTCATATTTAGTGAAATATTTATATTGTCTTTATTTATGCTAAGTATATTTATAGCATCTAAAATTTTATTCTAACACCCAAATAAGTGAATCCATTACGGAGTATTAAAGATATATCATACATGTGTTTGAGCTTTAAAATGGCAAACAAAATTGAATAAAGACAAAGGATTACTTTTATCTTTAGTAATTTTTTATGATTTTGATCATAATTTTATATCTTTTAGATTCCTCTTGTCGAGACAACCCTATAATTCAATCAAACTAAATAAAAAATAAACACAAAACTAACAAAAGGATTGACACAACAATAAAAAACAAGAATGGTAATATTTCAAATTCTCACATTTTTATTTGTTACAATTATGTTGTAGAACAGTTAACATAGTTGTAAAAGAATTTAGAAATTTATAAAAATATTAGACGGTAATAAATTCATAATTGAGGACTAAGGTGAAAATGCGGAAAAAAAAAACTTAAGACTTTTTTTTTTTTTTTGCTTTTATTTTTTCCACTTATGATCACTGTGAGACTTTGTTCTATATTGTAATGATTATAAGTTGAAAGATAAAGGACTGTAGCATGGAAGATAACATTAAAACTAATTTTTTTTCAATGTTTCTTAGTTAGACAATTGGTTTTGTTTAGAGGAGTAATTGATTATTTATAACATGTATTCACTAGCTAAACATTAAATTAGTATATAAGGAAAAAAATATTTAGGACAAGAATTTCAATTAACATATATCTATCTATCATGATATTTATAACTAAATACAAATAAAGATATTGGAATTCACAAAAATCTTGAAGTTTCATATAAAAAAAAGAAGAAGAAAGGGAAACTAATTCTTTTTTACGTTAGACATATGTAATGGCTTCAAAAAAAAATTTTTAATTTTACCTAAAGCTTCATCAAAACTTAGTATTGGTTAGTTTGAAGATAAAAGTAATTTCATATTAAATTATATTTTGAAAGGACTTAAGCAAAATTGTTGACTCAAGGGTTAAATGGGTAGTATCATAGATGTAATGGATGATGTCAGCAATTTCCGTCATACTTAGTGACGGTCAACTAACGGATGGGGGAATCTGCAGCCGACAACTAAAGCAGAGGGAGGTAAGTGCAATTTTAGAAACCTGAGGGGAGGTGTCTGTAATTGTCAGAAACCTCAGGGGAGGTAAGTGAAATTTACCCTTTTTTTATATAGACAAAATAATAAGATAAGTGGCTAAAATAATTAAAAAGGAAAATTGAAGAGAAATTTGAAAATTTTACTCCAATTTTTTGAGAACCAGCACATCTTTACATTTTTTTTTTGAATCCCTATATTTTGAACCTTCGGATCCATACGTATTTTTTCAACGACTGAGATTTACAAGTAGTAGAGCTAGCTAGCAATATATTTGGAAAGAATGAATAATTGTAAAGAATGAAAAGAAACCCAAAATTGTGGTTCCTTAATTGTGACGCGGGGGATAATCTCTTTCACTTTCATTTTTCCAATGAGTTGGATCTTCAACGAGTGATGAATTAAAGGAGGCCCATGGTGTTTTGACAATATGTTACTGTTAAAACGGCGCTGGGAGTCCAGTATGAAAGCGGACACGGTGGAGTTTCATGAGATCGACTTTTGGATTCAATTATGGGGTCTTCCTTTTGAATGTATCACGCAAGAGATTGGTAGGGAGATAGGCCGTCGTATTGGGACGGTCTTGGACGTGAACAAGGTGAGAAAGAAAGGTGAATGGGACAGGTACATTCGTGTACGGGTTCGGATTCTGTTGAACTGACCGCTACGGCAAGGCGGTAATATTGTGTTAGGTGGAGGGACGAGGTGTTGGGTAGATTACAAATACGAACGACTCCCCGGTCTGTGCCACTATTGTGGCATGCTTGATCAAGAGATCAGGGAATGTATTGCTAAGAGTAAGGATGTTCAGGAGGGGCATACGAAGGAAAATTCTTGTGGACCATGGCTGATGGCAGCTCCGAGCTTTCGGAGAGGATACAAATGGAAGGAGAGGGATGAAGGGTCTCAGAAACGATGGCGCCTGGAGGATGAGATGTCTAGCAGACTGATCACGGTGGCAGCTACCGGCGTTACAACGGGGCTGAAACTCGAGGCGGTCAGTTGGAAGGCGGGAATGATAAGGATATAAGGATGGAGAGGTGCTTTTCCCCCCTAACCCCACCCCCTCCTTTCCCGTTTTAAAACCCACACCCCCGCTCCCCCACACCCCCAAATTCTATTTTAATTTTGTAATTCTTTATTTGTTTACTTACTTTATTTATTTAAGCATTACTCTTTAATTTTAATTTGGTTAGCTCAAATTATATTTTCAATTAAAATTGAATTTATATTTAATAAATTTATATTATTTTAATTAGTTAATTAATTTGTCTTAACAATGAATAATAACAATAACTTCTAATCAACAATAATAAATTTAAACAAAATTTCATTTTATTATAATTGATTACATATTGTCAATACATGAAAATACATAAAAACACAAATTTCAATCAATATTTCCTCCAATTTCACCTCTCGACGCGCTTGTACCCATTACTTCGTACCATAATTGCATACGTGTTCCATAACTAGCACCTCATCTTGTAGCTTCATTCGATGCATGCTTCCCCCACCATGTTGGGATGGGTGGTACAGGGTAATGAGGTTCTAAGAAAACTTGCACAAAGTGATGGTCAACACGGGTAATAGCAATTTTCCGGCGGTCTTTGACTGGAACTAGAGGGGACCTCAATGGCAAATGAGTAAACAACCGTCACTACAACACGGAAGGCCTATTGCGAGGAAATATGGCGAGGAAAATAGATTTCGTCACTAAAAATACACAATCTGTGAGGAAATTCAATTTCGTAACTAAAAAGTTACATTTAGCGAGGAAATTATTATTTCCTCGCCAAATGTAACCCTTTTGCGAGGAAATCTGTTTTCCTTGCTAAATGTAACCTTTTGGCGAGAAAATATTTTGTCACCTTTTTTAGGACTCATTAAATTTTTTATATGTAAGTCATTATTAATTATGATCATGTATCTTTAATATCACGATGGTAAGGGATAATCAACTACATAGTTCAATATCATTAGCAAATTTATTAAAATAAAAAAGTGATAAACGGAAAAAAATAGTTTCATCGCCAATCGTATTGAATTGATGAAATAAAAAATATGTTTCTCACGAATTTTATGAATTTACTTTTCCCCAATTGAAATTAATTGTTAACAATGTCAATATGTTCAAATTGTACTAAAATTTATTGTTTGAATACAAACATTTTTAAGGACATGCTAAAAAAAAGTTCATCCCATAATTATTGTCAACCAATCAGTGCAAATGATCAGTTGATCAAGAAAAGAGATCCTTTCGCAAGCAACGCACTTTTGCTCACTCTTCAACTAAATCCGAGTACAAGGCTATTGCGGATGTGGCCGCCAAATTAACTTGGGTTCGGTCACTCCTCTTCAAACTTGGTCTTTATATCTCTGCCACTCCATTACTGTGGTGTGATAGTATTGGTGCAACATATCTTACAGCCAATCCCGTCTTTCATGCCCGCACAAAGCACGTTGAAATTGATTATTATTTTGTGCATGACAAAATCGCTCGGGGTGATTTAACTGTCCAATATATTAGCACCAAGGATCAAATTGCCGATATTTTTACAAAAGGACTTGCGTCCTCCCACTTTCGGACACTGCGTTTCAATCTAAAGGTCATGCCTCGACCATCAGCTTACAGGGGGATGTCAACCAATCAGTGCAAATCAGTTGATCAAGAAAAGAAGTCCTGATAATGTTAGTCATTTCAGTGGTTATATTTTATCATTTGCAATATCTTTTGTAAAGCTTATCACTTGTAACCGTATTTGTATATAAATACCCAAGGATAGAACACTCTAGGTAACAGAGTGCATTCATCAATTCTATCGCATTATTTTTTTGACTGTTATAAATCCAAAAAAAGGACTGGACATAGTGTACTAACTCTGAATTTTAATCAATAAAAAGTTATTTATTATTCAAGTTATTATTTAAATTCTTGGATTGTTTTGATTTTCTTTTATTTTCCTGTAGTTGGTCATATTTACACTTTAGCCCCTCAAGGATCGTTTCTTGACTTTTAAGCCCTACTTAGCAAGTCTAGTTAGCTTCTAACCGGCTTGTTGAAGAAACCAAACTAGGAAGCCACCTAGTTACTTTTCCCTAACCGTAGATGGACCAGTTTGCCCATCTTGAACCTTGTGAACCTTTTCAACTCTAAACTAAGGAATTACTTATTTATTTTCTTTTATTATTTTGGTTTTATTCTTTGTCTATTGGACAATAAATGTTAGGGGAACTATTATCCATTAGATAATAGAAACCCTAGATTTTATATTCTTGATATTCTTTGCTGGAATATCAAGTACTCATATATATATATATATATTTATAAATGGAATTTTATAATTTCCTAAAAGGACAAATTTGATTATTTTAATATAAAAGTTTCCTAGTTACTATTGTCCATTGGACAATAAAAGTTAGGGGATTTATATCCATGGGGTAATAGGTTGTTCTTTCAACTAAGTACATGGGATTATTAAACTAGTCTTTTTCTTAAACCCCATGTGATGAAGTACATATTATTTTATTATGTAAGTACTTAGTAGTCTTTAAGGCTTAAGATTCTTAAAGTACTCTTTTATTATTTTATATTGGGGTTTTGTACCAAATTGGATTAGTTTAATGAGGAGTTGAACTACCTAGAGTACATTAGTACATATGTATGTATTATATAAGTACTTGGATAATTTTAATATTGCCTTAGTACACATGTGCCTATTTATTAGTTTATTGAGAAAATCTTGATCTTTAAAGGCTACTTTGATCTTTTGTACAAAAGTACTTATTATTTTATTTGTATTCTTGCACATTGTAATATATATACATATATATATATATGCTAGTACATGAGAAAGAGAGAGAGAAGAGAGAGAGAGAGAGAGGCCGTGAGAGAGAGAGGGGAGTGAGAAGCCGAGAGGGAGGGAGAGGGAGAGAGAGAGGAGGAGAAAGAAGAAGGATTTGATGTGTACCTTGACATTGATCTTTCTTGTACTTCAAATCTTTGGTGGTTACTCTTCCTAGCCAAATCTTAACCCCCATTGTCCTCCTTTATACATCTTTCAATTGTTTAACACAAGAATCTTGTACCAAACCTCCTTTCTACCACAAAATCTTTCAAAGATCAAATCCAAGGACTACCCTAGCCATGCAAACCTAGGATCTTGACCTTGATCTTCCATAAAAGCTTGATTTTATGGAATAAAAAAAATGAGTTGTAGAGAGAGAGAGGGGCCGGCCAAGAGAGGAGGGAGGGGAGTCTTGGCCTATAAATAGAAGCCATTCCAAGCTTCAAACTCACACCTTCAACCATTGCTCTCACTTCTCTCTAGAAATTCCAAGAGTTCTTAGTTCAAAAGTTCTTGTTTTCTTGAAGTTCTTGAGAGTTCTTGAGCAAAACCACCAAACCACTTTCAAAGCCACTTCTCGATCTTTAAAGTAGCTTAGTTAAAGTTAGTAAGTTGTTTCTAGGAAAAGAAAGTACATCTCTTTTCCTTTCGAAGCAAACCGACGCCGTTACGCCGCCGAATTTCAAAACCGACGACTAAATCTTCGTAGCCGACCACCGCCAAGAAGAACGGTAGTTATCCTTATCTACTATCCCTAGTATAAAGTAGTTTTGTACCCTAACTCTAAATATAAGTTCATTAGGAAGTAACTTTGTTCATTTTATTTAAAGTAGATAAAGTTATCTTTTGTTGGGAACGTATGAAATGCATGATGTTCGTTATTGGTGATTCAAGCATGTTAAGTAGTCTAGAGTTGGATGATCTTGTTGGATTCATTTTGAGTTTCGATAAATGCTTGTTTATGTGGAAAGTCCTATACCGCGGAGTCAATGCATGAGAACGAGACGCAAGAACCGAGAAAGTAGAAACATGGCACCTAGGGTGTGGTTAATAAAAGGAGAATGTATTTCGAGGATGGAAATATTTTGAAACTACATAATGACCGGTTTTGGGTGGCATTATGTGAGTTGTATGCCAATAGGAACCCAGCGCGGCGGAATCATTGTGAGGATACTCGGGAGACCGGCGCGGCGGAACCGAGGTTGGGTGTGTGGCTTGGTTATCCGCGGTACGGAGCCAATGCAATTGTGTGCCAATGGGTGTAGGGGGATGAAAACAATTGGTACTTCGAATCAACTGTATCGTAACGGCTTATTCGTGCCTCTTCACCGGAACCCTAATTTATCGTCTGAACCCTAATCTGCAAAATAGACAGGGGGTGAGTGCACCTTTGCCTCTCGTGGCAAAGGCCCTCCGATGCCTTTGTTAGTATCACGTACTAGAAAACTCAACCCTAATTATCAGTAGGAAAGCAATAATAATGCAATGTATTGCGTACCTCTTGCCTCTAGGTTTACCTCATATTTATAGATTTGCGTATGCTTGCTGGCCAAGCATCCGTGTTGCCATAGGGTTCCTAACTCATATAGGAAACCCAGGATATCAAGGAGTCTCGTTTCCTATATCAGTTTATGGAAAAGAGTCCTTTTGGGATTCTTTTCCATAATGAGCTGAACATCCCATATTCGTTGGGTATCTTTCTCAGATCCTATATTCTTGGGATCTCATCCCTTAACGGAATACCACTGTTTCTGGATCCTTCCAGAGTGTTCTTTTTACTCCAACATCTGATTGGATTTCTTTCCCTGTTCGGCTTTCTCATCGCCGAACAGACTGTTTGGACTAATCACTTCACTTGTAACTGGTCCTTAAGCTCGTACAACCTTTCTGGACCATTGACTTCTCATGTCACTGGTCCTTATTGCCGAACATTGTTTATCACGATGACTGTCCTGTCTAAATCAAACTATGGTCCCACGTACCATTTGTTCGGATATCGATTGTATTGCTTTCAACCCGTGATCACTCGTATCACGTGCTAGGTTCTTTACAACATCTGTTCGGCTGTATCAAAACCGAACAGTCTGCTTGGACCAACTACTTCTCATGTAGCTTGGTCCAATGTAATCAAAATGTCTCTAACTGCCGATCAGTTTATTTATAGCCATGACTTCTCATGTCACTGGTTCATATCGCTGTTCACCGAACTGCCCGGCGGTAAGTCCTATCGTACTTACCGCATGCTTCCAAACATCACGTGTTCGGCTACTAAATATATGTGCTTGGGAATACCTCCCTACAATTGCTCCCCAGCTTCATGTATTTACCACTGTTCGGGGGCAATATATGATGCTTAGAAACAGAATTCTATCCAGACCAAACTCTTTTGATCCCGTGCAGTTTATAATTTCAATATTTCATTGATGCCTCTGTCATTATACCATCTCGAGGTAATGACTCCACGTGGCACATTTCATATGCCTAGCATTAACTTCGAACTGACGTTCTATGAAACGGCGTCAGAACGGTTTCTGCTTTCCGTTACTTTTTCTTGTAACGGCGTGAGAGGAGACGTTTCGTCTCCGTCTCTTACCCTTAAACCCCAGAAAGGTCTCTTTTTGGGTTTTTACCAAAAACTTACACGCGCTCCTTCTCTCTCTAGAAACCAGGCGAAAGCATCCCGCTATCCGCCATTGCCGCCACCTGCAAATTCAATTGCATTCCAGGGAATCGTCACATTATTCTTGTAAGATTCTCGTTCTTACTCCATTTCGTCTACTTAGGCTTCCCTCTGAGATCTCACTCTCAGATTCGTGGGTCGTTTTTCTAGGGTTTCAGTTACACCCTTTTTCAGTCTTTCTTCTTTCCTGAGTATACCCATGGCTGACGATGGTGAGAATCCCTTGAGACCCAGTAAATTTAGGAAATTATGTGAAACCCCTACTGCCATGGCGGCATTTAGGAGGGAATATAACGTTCCAGAGAACGTTGGTCTCGAACTCGCCCCCCTGGGCGCAGATAGAGACGGAGGTTCCTGGGATCGAATGTGTATCCCCATTGTTGCCATCGTCGAAGGTGGAGTTCGATTTCCCCTCCACCCATTACTTCGCCAGATCCTAAACTGGTATCGTCTTACCCCCATGCAAGTATCAACAAACGTCTTTAGGTTGATAATGGGCGTAATAGCTTTGAATAGGATTCTGGGGACCCAGTTAGGAATTTGGGATATTCAGTGGTGGTACAGCATTGTACTAAACCCTGAATACAACACCTATTACTTCAAAGTTAGAAGGGCAGACAAGCGTCTCGTGCTAAACCTGCCAGACTCTGCTCGGGATCATGAAATCGATTTCCTTTACGTCACTGGAGCCTTTGAGCCACTAGGAGAGGATGGTCAGGTGGTGGGTCTCCACTGCCCCCATATATGGGGATACCCACGTATGCTTCTTATTTTTCATCTTTGCTATTTATTTGTTTATTGCTTTTTCATAGCTTTCTATCGTGTCTAATTGTTGATTTAATAACTCCAATTGCGCAGCTGAAAACGTCAACAAACGACCAAGACGAGAGCCTAGTTACGTCCGAACAGAGGACATCAACAAAATCCTTAAATATAAAGGCGAACCTGGTACCCGAACAGCTGGTCGGGGTCGAGACGCTGATATACTGCTGGGATACGACCTTTCGTACAGAGGGGTCATTGACAGAAGACTCGCCCACCCCAGCACTAGTGCCGCGTCTACATCCACTGCTCCCCAACCACACAGTTCAAGACTTCAAGCTGGTGTCACTCTTGCCGGTCAGTCAGGCGATATTGTTATTCCTGACGGTATACCTCAAACACGTGTGGTACTCAGGAGATCAAGCCGTAGGCAACTCATTGCCGAACAACAACCCGTTCCTCATCAAATTACCAGTCAGTCGTCCTCGTCCGGATATTCTCGATCACCTCCAACCTCAGGTACGATGACGCACCAACCCATTAACCTTAGCTCTTTGCTCACTGTCTCCTCTCGGGGACGTGGTGCTACCAATAGGGTAGCATCAACTGGCGCCCCTCCCCCGCGTTCACGTCGCAATAGGGGGGGATCTGCAAGATCATCATCTTCTCCTCGGGAAGATAGTCCTGTTGAGGCTACCGATGCTCATCGGGACAAACGTCCCAGGAGCGAAGAGACTGGAGAACCTCTCAACCAAACTACTACTGTAGTCCAACAACCCCCTTCTTCGAGTACTCCAGTGCTTCCCGAAAGCTGGACCCCTATTCTCATTAGGGGTGATCGGCCTGTTCACATTGGGGACAGTGCCAGCTCTTCGGAGACAGCACTCGCCCTTGCCCAAGGTCTACTGCTCCCTGTGGATATGCAGAAGGAGTCTGAAGCTACTCCTGATCGGCTTGTCGCCACTGGACTTGTCAGTGGTATCAAGGTAATGTGACTTAATCTTTTCATATAAGTCTCTGTGTGTATTTCATATACCACTTGATATTCCCAATACTTACTGTTTGGTGTTTCATCAGTTCATTCAAAAGATGGTCACGTTGGGCCAAAAGTTTGAAGATGCTGATAATGAGAGGATTACATTGCTGAACAACAATACCAGACTGCTTCGTACGATTACTAGACTTGAAAGGGAAAGGGATAAAGCCAAAGCAGACTTCGTCGAGGCCAAAGACAAGCTTGGAGCTGCTGAGGAGGGCCTCAATCAGGCACTATTGGAGATCGATAACACCAAAAAAGCATCATATGAAGATGGCTACCAGAAGGGCTATGATGCCACAACTGCTAGTTACGTGGAACAGATGCCAGCTTTACAGGACCAGGTCTGGATTGCCAGCTGGGAAACCTGTCTGACAAAACTAGGGGTTGCTGAGGATTCACCCTTCTGGGTTGACAACGAGCTGCCTAGCACCCGTGTTCAAAACATTGAAGACACTCCAGAGCAAGCAGGACATCCAGAGGAAGACTTTCAACGGCAAATTGAAGAATTTGCCAATGCTGAGGAAGATATCCCCACAGATGTGGTCCCTACTGAAGCTCCTGCTCGGGATGTACCTATTGAGCCCATCAACTTGGAAGAGAATGTGACTGTAGGTGATGTCACGACTGAAGAACCTGCCAGGGCAAACTCAGATGTCCAAAACCTGGACTAAACTTTTGGTAGGTTTTGAAAAAAGACTTTCTTTAGAACAGTTGAGCTGGTCCTGCGTGACCGTAGCTTTCAAACCCTGCATGGTACCAGTACTTTCTTTTGGTAATACTTTGGATAATACAGGTATTCGGCCCTTCGTGGCACTTGCTCGGCTCGCCTCTGTTTTGTTTTGCATCTGTACAGATGCACTATTTTAATCTCAAGTATTTCGTACTGTTGATTGTCTTTATGCAAGGTTCACATACTTTAAGGGCCAGAACAAATATACAATTTGCTCCTTAAGTCCCACGTACTTAAGAGCAAACATATAATTTGCAACAGAACATACTAGTGTTGTTTCGTACTATGTAATTCTTCTAAGTATCACGTACTTAGTAACATAAGTTTCACGTACTTAAACTAAATGTGGCTTACATTTAAGTCAAGCCAATATAGTTTCTCAAGTATCACGTACTTAAAATACCATATAAGTATCTCGTACTTTTGAACGTCCATACAAGTATTTTGATACTTGCTAAGTATCACGTACTTTAAGAAAATACATACAAGTGTCTTCATACTTGCGTTCAAAATGTATACCCAGGTGTCACCTACTTGGGATTCTATACAAGTGTTTCGTACTTGTATTCGTTAAATGTCACGTACTTAAAAATGTATAAAACTTTTAAGTTTCACATACTCAAAAGGTATACCCGGCTCCCCAATACGAAATAAGGAGAACCAAACTCGGAGTTCGTATTTAAATACCACAACAGTTATTCGAAAGAAGTGATTTTATTCATAATCTGTAAAACGCAAGAGGGCATTATTCGTACCTGTTGCAAAAATAATAAAAACTAGAACAAAGGAATTATATTCGTAATTCCCACACAATCACGTAGTGTAAATTCAAAACAGTTTTTAATACTTTTAAACAAAGAACTGAATGCTTCTTTTAAACAAAGAACTTTCGTAAATTATGAACATTCCAAGGCCTCGGAATTGGGTCACCATCCAGATCTGCCAATCTGTAGGCTCCTATGCCCACAATCTCAGTTACTCTATATGGGCCTTCCCAGTTGGCCCCCAGCTTGCCTTTGTTAGCCACCTTGGTGTTGCCGAGCACTTTTCGTAACACGAGGTCCCCAACACCAAATTCTCGAGGGTGAACATGCTTGTTGTAGCTTTTCATCAGCTGTTCTTGGTAAGAAGCAAGATGTACCAAGGCTTTTTCTCTCCTTTCCTCGGCAAGGTCAAGCTCAATTTGTAGGGACCTATCATTGCCTCCACTTTCAACCAAAACGGTCCTGTTGGTCGGCAGGCCTACCTCCAGAGGTATGACAGCCTCTGTTCCATATGCCAACGAATAGGGGGTCTCTCCCGTAGACTTCCTAGGCGTTGTTCGATGAGCCCACAGGACCAATGGTAACTCGTCAGGCCACTTCCCCTTAGCTTTGTCAAGTCTTTTCTTGATTCCATCAAGGATAGTTTTATTAGACGCCTCTGCTTGCCCATTACTCTGAGGGTAGGCTGGGGTGGAATAAAAATTTCTTATTCCATATTGGGCACAAAAAGCCTTGAATTTCTTCTGGAATTGGGATCCATTGTCTGTGATCAATGAATAAGGGACCCCAAAACGAGTGATGATGCTTTTCCACACGAACCTTTCTATCATAGGCTCGGTGATTTTGGCCAGTGGTTCTGCCTCAATCCACTTTGTAAAATAGTCAGTTGCAACAAGCAGGAACTTTCGATTCCCAGTTGCTTTGTGCAATGGACCCACGATATCCATCCCCCATTGAGCAAAAGGCCAGGGACTTGTCAATGGTACCAGGTCTTCGGCGGGTGTTCGAATCATTGGTGAGAACTTTTGACACTTCTCACAAATCTTTACATACACCTTTGCATCTTCTTGCATGTGTGGCCACCAATAGCCTTGCGTAATTGCTCGGTGGGCAATAGATCTGCCTCCAGCATGGCTCCCACACGTTCCCTCGTGGATTTCATGAAGGAACTTCTGTACCATCTCAGGATGTACGCATAGCAAATAGGGACCCGTAAAGGATTTCCTATACAACTTACCCTCTGGGGACAGCCAAAACCTAGCAGATTTGACCCTTATCTTGTGGGCCTCCTTTTTATCAGAAGGGAGTATCTCGTCTCGTAAGAACTCCATTATTGGGTCCATCCAACTTGGTCCTTGGTTCACGTCCAAGACCAAGTCTACATTACTTCCTATGCTCGGCTCATTTAGGTATTCTACTGCCACCCTTCTTTTGAACTCTGTTGGTACTGCTGCAGCCAACCAAGCTAAAGAATCTGCATGAGCATTCTGTCCAGAACTTATTTGCTCAATATATACCCTCTCGAAGGTATCGAGCAAGTCTTTTGCTGCCTGCACGTAGGCTATCATCTTTTCATTCCAAGTCTCGTACTCGCCGGACAGTTGATTCACAACGAGCTGGGAATCACAATACACTCTGACCCGTTCTGCCTTAAAGGTCTTTGCACTTCTCAATCCTGCCAAGAGTGCTTCATATTCAGCCACATTATTCGATGCACTGAATCCAAGCCGAACAGAGAGTTCAATCAGAACTCCTTGAGGAGGAAAGAGGACAACTCCAATTCCGGAACCAGTATTACACACTGATCCATCAACGAATAACTTCCATTCTTCGGGATCCTGTTCGGCTATGGGTTGATCCTTCAAGGATGATGCCTTAGCTGCCTGTTCCTTTCTCGTAGGAGGCAAGGGAGCAATAGTGGGTGAAAATTCTGCCACAAAATCAGCCAACACTTGGCCTTTAATTGCTGTGTGTGGCTGATACTCGAGATCATACTGACTTAACTCCACGGACCATGTCGAGATCCGTCCCGAGAAATCTGCCTTTCGAAGCAGCGATTTTAATGGATACTCAGTATAAACCACAACCTTATGGCTTTGGAAGTAGTGTGGCAATTTCCTGGTTGCTGTCCTAAGTGCCAGGACAAGTTTTTCTAAAGGCAGATATCTCGTCTCTGCATCCAACAATGTCTTGCTAACATAATAGATGGGGATTTGCTCGATCCCCAAATCCCTCAACAAGACTGCACTTACTGCGTGCTGGGAAATAGCTAAGTACAGAATTAAAGACTCACCTGGCTGTGGAGTTGACAACAGTGGGGGTTCAGCCAGGTATTTCTTCAGATCCTGGAAAGCTTGCTCACATTCTGCTCCCCATTCAAATCCCTCCCTCTTTTTCAATAACTGAAAAAAGGGTCTGCATTTGTCACTTGACTTGCTGATGAATCTGTTTATTGCTGCTGCCATCCCAGTCAGCCTTTGGACTTCCTTGGTAGTTTTGGGACTCTGTAATCTCTGCAAAGCATCGATCTGCTCGGGATTTGCCTCTATCCCCCTTATAGTTACCAAATGGCCCAGGAACTTTCCTGAACAAACTCCAAACGCACACTTCGAGGCGTTGAGCTTCAATTTGTATTTCTTCAAAATTTCAAAGACTTCTTTTAAATCAGTGATATGCCCTCCCTTTTCTCGACTCTTTACCACCATATCGTCTATGTAAACTTCCAAAGTCTTCCCGATGAGCTTCTTGAACATTATGGTTGCAAGTCTTTGGTATGTAGCCCCAGCGTTCCTTAGTCCAAAGGGCATAACACTGTAACAGTATAACCCTCGTGGTGTGATGAACGAAGTCTTCTCTTGATCAGGTTCAAACATAGCAATCTGATGATATCCTCGATATGCATCGAGAAAACTCATTCGCTCGTAACCAGAGGTTGCATCAACCAATTGGTCAATCCTAGGCAAAGGAAAACTGTCCTTAGGACATGCTTTGTTCAGGTCTGTGAAGTCCACACAGACACGCCACTTCCCATTCTTCTTCTTTACCACAACAGTGTTGGATAACCGCTCTGGGTAATAGACTTCGCGTATTGCCTTGGCCTCCAGTAAACGATCGACCTCCTCAATCACTGCATCTACATGCTGCACGGCTGCCCTTCGTTTTTTCTGAATGATCGGCTTGTGTTGAGGGTCAATGTTTAAATGATGACAGATCACATCTGCATCCACCCCGGGCATTTCCTCTGGCACCCATGCAAAAACATCAATATATTCTTTTAGAAATTTTATCGACTCAGCCTTTTCGTTTGCCGGTAATGATTCCCCAATCAAAAAATATCTTTCAGGATCAATCTCGTTGATCTGAATTTTCTCCAGGCCCTCAACCACTTTTTCAGCCGGGCTTCTTCCAACATCCTCAATGGTTGGTTGATCTGGTACTTCTAATGTGTGAACATGGTGGACCTTCGGGGCTGTTTTGATGATGGAAATCAAGCATTGCTGTGCCACCTTCTGGTTTCCTTTTAGGACTTCAATCCCATTCGACCCTGGGAATTTCACCATCTGGTGATAAGTCGAGGAGACTGCTCTCATTTTGTGCAACCACGTCCTCCCTATAATCGCGTTATAGGAAGATGGGACATCGACCACCAAAAAGTCTATTCTCAACACCACTGATCCGGCCCGAACAGGTAACGTTACCTTTCCAAGGGGCCAGACTGCTCCTGCACCGAACCTAATTAGAGGTGTTGTTGATTGTTCTAAGTCTGATTGGGCCAGGCCCAGCTTTTTGAATGCATCATAGTACAATACCTCTGTACAACTTCCCGAGTCCACTAGAATTCTTTCAATATCATATTCCCCAACTCTTAGGGTTACGACCAATGCATCGTTATGGGGTATTTGAACCTCCCCCAAGTCATCATCACTGAATGCCAAGCTCTCATTGCGTACATCAGTCTCTCGCCCTCTCTTGTTTCCTAATCTCATTACGTGCTGATCGTGTTTGACTTGTCTTTGCAACAGCCTCACCTCACTCCTCGTATAAGGTGCAGCCAACCCATGTATCATATGGATCACGCCTTTAGGGTGTTGCTCGTAACCCAGCTCCATAGCCTTCCCTTTCTCTTTAGGGTCCTCCTGGATAAACTCCTTGAGATAGCCCCGAGAGACCAAATCATCAAGGTGCCTCTTGTATACCTCACAATCCTCGGTCATATGTCCCCAATCTTTGTGATAACTGCAGTGCTGATTCGTAGCACGTTTTGCATCTTTGTCTCCGCCTAGACTTGGGGGCCTTTTAAAATATGGCTGATTCTTTATTCGATAAAGAATCCTGTATATTGGCTCCTTCCAAACCGTAGTGATAGAAAAGAAGGACTTGGGGTCAGGAGCTTGCTTGTCCTTGTATGGCTCTTTCTTAGCCTGCCCGTACTCCCTTCTGTCTTTGTAAGTCTTGGGCTCTGGTTTATCCACTTTTTTGGCAGGTGCCTTTGGCTGTTCGGCAACTGTCCTGCCATCCTCACGGAGAATGTCATCCTCCATTCTGGCATGTTGCTCTATTCGTTCCATCAATTTAGCCAAGGTGGCTACTGGATGTTTATTCAATGAACGGTGTAGCTCTCCCCGAACAGGCAAGCCAGTCTTGAACGTGGCAATTGCATACTCCTCACTGCAACTTTCAATCTCGTTGAAAGTTTCCCAGTACTTCTTTGCATAATCTCTAATTTGCTCGTTCTCCTCCTGCTTCATGGTGGAAAGACTCTCAAAAGTCTTTGGGGCCTTTCTGCTTGTTAAAAACCGAGCAGTGAATTCCTCTGCTAACTGCCTCCATCCTCGTATGGATCATGGGGCCAACTTATGAAACCAGGATAAAGCCACCTTGCCAAGACTGGAGGGAAACATCTTGCACAAGATGGAATCATCCCCTTCATGCATAAACATGGCCTGCTGATAATGCTGTATGTGAGCTACGGGATCCGTATTTGTCTCGTAAAGTACAAATGCACCGTGCTTCACTCTGCTCGGCAACCTTGCTTCTTGTAGCCTCTTTGTAAAGGGAGAGGCTGCAATATTACTCAGGGCCTTGCGTGCTGCTTCTCGTGCAGTCACTGTCCCATCCTCTTGCTCCTTTGACTTGTGGGCCGAAGCCTTGACCCAATCAGCATCAGGTCTCTCGTACCTGTCTCGATGATGCTTTCTCGTGTCCTCTTCCTCCGGGGTAGAACTCCGGTCTCTGCTCCTCCTTTTTCGTGAAGAAGTCCTTCTCTCTGGTGTTCGGCTTCTACTTTTTCTTCCCCTTTTTCGTGGAGAAGCTTCATGACGCCCTATAACAGGACTTCTGCTCCTGCTTCTGCTCCTTCTTCCTCGTGAAGGAGCTTTTCTGTATTGTACCATAGCATACCTACTGCCTCTAGAATTTCTTCGAGACAGGCCAGAATCCTCCGGATGCTCCCTAATTCTTTCCAATTCTCTGATCTCATGCTCTCGTTTTTTAATCAGACGAGCATACTCCTCGACTTCTTGCCTCTTCCTATCAAGAACGTCGTCGCTATGGTGCACACTCCTGGAGTGCGCGATCGATTCATCCCTTTGATGGGATTTACTCCTTCTCGTGGATCTCGAAGCCGTCTCTCCATCTCCTCTATTTTTGGAGTTATGATGCATGGTAAGGGGGCGGTCCTTACTCGTGTTCCTTCTGTGCCCACCCTGGGGCTTTCTCGGAGCCCCAGGTGGTGATTTGTCCCTTCCCTCATCTAACACATCTTTTGGTTCATGCGGTGTTGCTGGAGTTACTTCCACCATGGTCGTATTTCAAAAGGGAATTCTTTCGTTTCCCACAGACGGCGCCAATTGTAGGGGGATGAAAATAATTGGTACTTCGAATCAACTGTATCGTAACGGCTTATTCGTGCCTCTTCACCGGAACCCTAATTTATCGTCTGAACCCTAATCTGCAAAATAGACAGGGGGTGAGTGCACCTTTGCCTCTCGTGGCAAAGGCCCTCCGATGCCTTTGTTAGTATCACGTACTAGAAAACTCAACCCTAATTATCAGTAGGAAAGCAATAATAATGCAATGTATTGCGTACCTCTTGCCTCTAGGTTTACCTCATATTTATAGATTTGCGTATGCTTGCTGGCCAAGCATCCGTGTTGCCATAGGGTTCCTAACTCATATAGGAAACCCAGGATATCAAGGAGTCTCGTTTCCTATATCAGTTTATGGAAAAGAGTCCTTTTGGGATTCTTTTCCATAATGAGCTGAACATCCCATATTCGTTGGGTATCTTTCTCAGATCCTATATTCTTGGGATCTCATCCCTTAACGGAATACCACTGTTTCTGGATCCTTCCAGAGTGTTCTTTTTACTCCAACATCTGATTGGATTTCTTTCCCTGTTCGGCTTTCTCATCGCCGAACAGACTGTTTGGACTAATCACTTCACTTGTAACTGGTCCTTAAGCTCGTACAACCTTTCTGGACCATTGACTTCTCATGTCACTGGTCCTTATTGCCGAACATTGTTTATCACGATGACTGTCCTGTCTAAATCAAACTATGGTCCCACGTACCATTTGTTCGGATATCGATTGTATTGCTTTCAACCCGTGATCACTCGTATCACGTGCTAGGTTCTTTACAACATCTGTTCGGCTGTATCAAAACCGAACAGTCTGCTTGGACCAACTACTTCTCATGTAGCTTGGTCCAATGTAATCAAAATGTCTCTAACTGCCGATCAGTTTATTTATAGCCATGACTTCTCATGTCACTGGTTCATATCGCTGTTCACCGAACTGCCCGGCGGTAAGTCCTATCGTACTTACCGCGTGCTTCCAAACATCACGTGTTCGGCTACTAAATATATGTGCTTGGGAATACCTCCCTACAATGGGAACCCGGTGCGGCGGAACCATTGTGAGGATACTCGGGAACCCGAAACGGCGGAACCGATGTTAAGTGAGTTAAACCATTGATTTTTGAAATGTTGATTAAAGTGTAAAATGATGACACAATGTACGACGAGTCGCGTAGGAGAAACTCTGAAATATTGGACACAACGATAATAAAGGAGTTATTGTTCTTCTAAATATTAAGTTTAAAGGGTTAGTGGGATGAGTTATTCTATTGAGCTTGTGGCTCACGGTGTTGCCTTTATGGTGACCCTGGCATATTATATCGGTGGCGACGCTGGTATAATATGTCAGATTTCATAGATGAGCAGGGCGAGCTTTATACCTTGGAGGCCTTCGGAGCTGAGGAGCTAGCTGTGATGGAAGAACAAGTGGAGCAGTAGTTAGGAGCCTTAGTTCCCTTCCGTTTGTAATAAAAGTTCTTCTTTTAGTTTGTTGTAATAAAGAGCCCGACTCAGTTTATTTTTCAATAAAAATTTCTTATTTAACGTACCCAAAATTCGGGGCGTTACACATAGGGATTATAAGTTTGTGGATGAAAAAGAGAATGCATGGAATATATGGATTGCTTTTCGTAGAGATAACTGATTATTAATTCATACAAAAAAAATTAATGAAAAGCTAAACAAAAGATTAAGTGCTTAATAATTACGAAATGTATTTTCAAAATATCTCAAAGTTAGATCGTCACTAATCTATTTTCAAAATATGTAAGGTTAACCCCATTTAAAAAGAAGGGAAATGATATTGGCACTCCAAAAATTGATGCAGGCACTTCAAAAAACAAAGAAAAATGGCGTTGGAGTTACATTGATTTTGGAGTGCATGCATCAAATTTTGGAATGCCAATATCATTTCCCTAAAAAGAAACATAACAAATTATTACTATTTTTATATTGTAGTTGAGTTAAAATTGTTATGGACGTATATACACAGTAAGAACAGATTAACCCACCAAAAAAAATATCGTATTTGCAGAAATTTAAAGTGCTCAAACTAATTTAGGCACTACAAAAGGTTACTAAACTAAGAGAGAATTAAAACGAAGTATAAAATAAACAAATTTAGAAAGGTACAAAGATTTATTAAAGATATATAACAAAACATTAAATTATAAAAAAATTCAATAAAAGCGAATAATGTTAATGATTTAAAAAATAAGTTTAAGGAAACACTACGAAGGGACTAAAATTAGAGAGAAAGGTTTAAAGAAACAAATTTAGAGAGGTGAAAGGATGTACAAAAGGTTTATATATAAAAAAGGCAAAGGTTTGAACCGAAAAGGAAGTTGGTGTGATGGATGGAGTGAATGCCTCCATACAGGAGGCCACGGTTCGAATTCACGCAAAAGCAAAGGAGCTGGAGAATTATCTGTTTTTAGTTTCAAGAGCTTTAGCGAGGAAAAATTTCCTCGCCTTAACTATAATTGGCGAGGAAAAAATTAGTCGAGCGAGGAAAAATTTCCTCACCTATTTTGTAAACATTGCATTAGTCTAGTGAGGAAAAACTATACCGAGGAAAAAATTCCTCGCTAATTGTGTCAGAATAGGCGAGCAAATTTTTTTTCCTCGCAAATTCTTTTTGCGATAAGCTTTTGGCGAGGAAAGTGGGCGAGGAAAAATTTCCTCGCAAATACATTTTGCAAGGAAATCAGCTGTTTTGGTAAGGAAACTAAATCCTCGCTACAAGCCTTTCGTGTTGTAGTGCGAAAGCATTCACCTCAGATGTATGTAGTACAAGGTTGTACCTTGTTGCGATAACAACTCCTAAAGTCATAGACTCCATCCAATGTGCCATTGGTGCCCTAGGCTCGAAGCAATCTAGTAAGTCTAGTAGATGGTTTGCCCAATCCTGTGCTGGATAAATTATACTGTATAGATTATAATTTTGTTGAATCTCTTTAATAAGTTCATTTCGTACTCGATTCAAATCATTTTCACTGTACCCGATTTGTGCAGTTATTGCCCTGAATCCACAATGACCGTCACCTTTGACATCAACAGTGTGGGAAATATAACCCTGATTAGCCTGAGGTAATCTGTAGACACCTCAATCTGGGCTTCCAGATTAGTTTACATATGGTATTTGATTCTCTAATGATGAAATAGATCAAGAACACCCCAGAAATGATAGCGTGTTTGAGCTTTGAGTGTTTGCAAAACCCTTGAACCTAATCCTAGCCTAAGAGCCAAAAACCCTACTGGCGCACGTTGATTTGAAGCTCACGCGTGTAGATCAACTTGACAAGTGTTGGTCAATGGTCAAAGCTTAACCGTTGATCAACGCGTGAGTAGGTGGTACACGCGCGCCAGGGCGCAACCATCCCGTGCCCGGGCCCACCTCCGCACGACGGACTGACTCTCGCGCGCGACGGTCAAGCTGCCAGGTGGTGGTCAACAGTCAAAGTTTGACCATTGACCATCGCGCGCCAGGGCGCACCATCGCGCGACAGACTGACTCCATCGCGTGACAGTCAAACCTACCACCAACTTTTCTTGAGGAGGAAACTCGGCCACCAATGCAACCTCAGCCAGGCCTCGTGGACTGGCTGAACTCCTTTGTTTGCAGCCCAGACCTAACTCCCTTGTTCTCCTATAAATACCCCCATGGTTCTTCCATTAAAAGGGTTCAAAAAGAAAATTCAAAGGGTTACAACATCCCACCACCATTCTCACACCTCAACCAAGCAACAAGCTACCTTGTTCTTTGCATCAACCACTCAAATAAACACTTCAAATCCTATTTTCAACCTCAAAGCTCAAACACCATTCAAACTCAAAAACCAAAGGTATAGCATACCTTTGTTCTCTTTTCTGTTCTGATCCCTGAGGGGGGCTGGCAGGGCTAAGGCTGGTAATCAATACCTGTCCTGGTCCTAAAGCTGGCAAGGTTTCAAAAATCGTAGAGGCAAGAACCAGCACGCGACGGTCCCATAAACGACTGCGACACTCTCACTTCATCGCGCAATGGACCGCGTAGGGATTGGTTTCTTGCTGCTTTTGTGTATTTATTTATATATAGATCACTGTTAAGCATGTTAGAAAATAGTTTACTGCTTTCCTTTATTAGAAACTGCTAGTTTGTTTGTAGTTAATTTGTGTTTCTGCTGTTTTGGAGTCCCCATAGGATCATTCTGAACATGTACTAGAACCCAGAAAAATGTAAACCATACACTGGTTAAAAGGCTCAGACCAACGCGCGAGCATCGTGCACCAGAGCGTACCATCGTGCGACGAAGTGCCATACTCGCACGATAGTCTGCCCCTAACCAGCGGCTGGCCTTGCACGGGTAACTTGGTTTTTGGCCATTATTTTGTCCCCACACTTTTATGGGGTGTTTTGTTAATTTGTAGGGCTTTTTCAGCCTTTAAACAGCTTAGACCTACCTATCAACTGCTTATAACTGCTTGGTTTATCCTGGGTGTGCACTGGTCCTTCTAAAGCCCAAAGGGTTTGAGAATAAGAGCTGTGGGTTTGAGCTCACTAGCGCACTCGTGTCTTGGAGTTGCGCGCACTGGAGTAAACAACATGCAGTGACTTGTTCAGTGCATGCTGGTTTCTTCCTGCGCACGTGACTTGTTTCATCCTTTAAACTGCTTAGAACTACCTATCAACTACTTATAACTGCTTCGTTTATCCTAGGCGTGCACTAGTCCTTTTAGAGCCTAGAGGGTTTGAGAATAAGAGCTGTGGGTTTGAGCTCACTGGCGCGCTCGTGTCTTGGAGTTGCGCGCGCAGGAGTAAACAGCATGCAGTGACTTGTTCAGTGCATGCTGGTTTCTTCCTGCGCACGTCACTCAAATATAGGGGCCTCCCAGTTTATTTAAACTCCCACAGTAGTCTGTTCTCATCCTATACTAACTGCTCATCCATACCATTTTATCACATCTTGTAAAATGTTACAGCTTTAATCCCCATTAAACTGTTCCCCCACTCTAAATGGCTAAAAAATCGATTAATCAAACAGAATCGCAAATGTTTTCGCAAATACCTAAGTATAGACCGATGTCCGGATTGGGCGAGATGGGTGCCTTAAAACCTTTCCCCTCTCGTAACCTGGCTCCCGAACTCAGATATGGTTATGATGGACTCGTGCCTTCACCTTTTTCAAATCAAACAGCACAGCAAGCGTTTCAAGTTCGGTTCCTTGGATGTCGGACCTTCAAACCCAAGTAGCGACTCTGTATTGAGCGTTCGTCTGCCATAAAAAGCGCGCCCATCGATCCGCCCTTCTTTTTCCAAGCCCGCTGCCTAAGTGGCGACTCTGCTGGGGATCGGATCAATATTGGTCTATACTTAGAATTTAATACACTTGAGAACAATCCCACAAAAGTCTGTCAAAATAGTAAGCTTCGCGCTGCTAAAGAAAGGATTAGTGATTTAACAGGACCTCGTGTCCGGCCATCCTAACAGGGGCTTTTCCGATTGTTCTTTTGTGTAGTTTTTTCTAAGTATGGGTTAATAAAGAGAGCCAAATTTGAAAAGACATTTGCGAATTTGCGATTCTGTTTCATTAATCAAATTCTTTAGCATCTTCATATGCATCGATGTGGGATAAACCTCGTTGGATCGTTTTGGCAATCCGGCACGGTTTACTGGAGCCCGGGGACTCCGAATGACCAACAACCTTTGACGATGATGAGTCATTCTACCGTTTGACTGTTGCTCTGAGGTTACACGGGCAGTGGGAGGTATATCTTGGCTCTAGTCCAAGGAACCTGTTACAAGCCAAAACCAGTCTTTGCATATACAAAGCATTAGAACTCTCCAAATTAGGACAGGTACCTACATGGTAAGATCTACTTGCATCTAACCCCATATACTGTCTACGTGTTACTGCTTTCCCTATCGCATGCACTGTACATACATACCATTTTGGGTAGGGGCATGTTTAGGGCGGCTTCTAGGTTGTCTCTCTTTCGAGTTTTTCTTACGCCTATTAGGACACTGCTTTGACCCGATGAAGAGTCATGCATCTTGATGGTGCATGTTATCAATTTTCAAAGTCCTTAGATCAGCAAGACTTTGGGAAATCAAGACTTTCTAAGTCCTTGTCTAATGCCGGATCGATGTTTCAAACAGAAAACGAGGAACAACGAAGAGAATGCCGTGATGCTTATACCACCCTAGTTATCGTGCGCAGCACGTACACCGTTCAGGCTATGGCGCTGTGTCGCCTACGCCGCCCCGGTTAAGGTATCACGTCATCTACACCGAGTTGTTCTGACTCCAAAGTTGGAACCTCGAGAACGGAGTAGTCAAAGGCTTAGACTATTTTGACATCTCTTAGTGTTAATCGATTCAAATAAGGATACACCTTCGAAAAGAAATCCGAGTATTTTGGCAGCGTTCGAACGTCATGAGACAGACTCATTTTTAGTTATAGAGTCTAGGAGGACACCGACGACAATAATGTGTATATTGCATTTCTTTTCGCAATTAACTGCTGCTGTAGGAATGTCACTGAGCTTTCAATTACTTTACTGTCTAGTTTGGAAACCATTGAACCAAATAAGAGAGTACTGAAAAGAAGAGCAAAACCTGCTTGGGGACGTCTGCCAGGGCTGGTACATCTTTGCTTCCAAGGTCATATCGCCTTCCTCGTTCATCAATCCAGAATGGCAGCACAAATGGAGCTAGCTGAGCTCAAGAAAGCTGTAGAGGAATTGGGTCACAAGATGGACAAACAAATGGTTATGGTCCAGGGACTGATTGGCCTCTTTACCTCCATAGCCCCGCAACCAGATATGGGGCAAGTTAAGGAACCCTCTCAAGCCTGCCACACTCCTGCGGTTGGTCTCAAGTTGTGCTCGAAGGACATGTTCAAAGACCTGGCTGAATTTCATGAGGCTAAGACCTACCCAAAGGAGGATGCTGGGTCCTTATTCACAAACATTGCCGAAGGGGAGGACATGCTTAGTGATGAATTCAACCCCAAAGGCAAAAGAATGCATCCTGTTGATGAGGCGATGTGGTGCAATTGCAAAGCAAACAAGGGTTCCATTTTAAATCCTCAATTCACTCGCCGGAATCCACCGAGGACTTTCTCATGCTTCACTGCACCTTTGGCCTCAGTTTATGAGAAGCTCCTTAATGCTGGTTCTATCAAGCCCCTCAATCCAACTTCATTACCCAAGAATCCACCTGCCAATTTCAAACCTAACCTTTATTGGGCCTACCATCAAGGGGCTGGCCATTCTACCAATGCCTGCTTCCGGCTTCAACATGCCATTCAAGATCTTATCGATTGTGGCATCATCCCAACCCCATCTCCATCAAAAGCCGATACTGTCTCTAAATCCTTTCCTCAGCCCAACTCTGGCTCACGACTTGGTCAGACATCCACTATCTCCACTCAAATCAACCCCACCTCTTATAGGGAGGTATTCCCGAATAGGTACAAAATGAGCCCGAGCACGATTAAAGAAAAGGTCAACGCATTATGGACCAGTGATATGAGAAGTCAATGGTCCAGAAAGGTTGTACGATTCTCGGTGCAGTAACACGAGACGTTATTGGACCGAATACAAGGAAAATTACAAGAGATGCCATTGTTCAAGAAACTTATTCGGCAAGAGAAAGCCGAACAGGAGGAGAGCTCCTTAGAAAGGATATGGTCCAAATTGTTTCCTTAGGACCAGTTACACGTGAAGTAACTGGTCCAGACCGTCTGTTCGGCCATGAGATTGCCGAACAGAGAGAGAAGTCCTATTGGAGGGAACATTCTAGAAGGGTCCAGAATCACTGGTATTCCATTAAAAGATAAGATCCCGAGAATATAGGATCTGAAAAAGATACCCAACGAGTATGGGATGTTCGGCTTGTTATGGAAAAGAGTCCTACAAGGATTAAGGTAATGAACTGATAAAGGAAACGAGAATCCTTGATATCCTGGGATTCCTATACGAGTTAGGAATCCTAGGGCAACACGGATGCTTGGCCAGCAAGCATACGCAAATCTATAAATAAGAGGTAAACCTAAAGGTAAAAGGTACGCAATACGCTGCATTCTATTTGCTTTCCTATTGATAATTAGGGTTTGATTGCTAGTACGTGATACTAACAAAGGCATCGGAGGGCCTTTGCCACGAGAGGCAAAGGTGCACTCACTCCTTGTCTGTTTTGTAGGACAGGGGTTTCATTGACAAATTAGGATTACGTTCAAGAGGCATGTGAAGCCGTTGCATTCCAATGCTGTTCAGAGCACTACTTGAATTTGTCCACCTACAATTGGCGCCGTCTGTGGGAAACGAAAGAGTTCCCTTTGAAATACGACCATGGTGGAAGTAGATCCAGCAACGCCACACGACCCAAAGGATGTGTTAATTGGAGGAGGGGATAAGTCTCCACCCGGGGCTCCGAGAAAGCCCGAAGGAGGACACAAGAGGACCACGAGTAAGGGCCACCCCCTTACTATCCACGGCAACTCCAGAAATAGAGATGGAGAGACGGCATCGAAGTCCACGAGAAGGACTAAATCCCATCGAGGGGATGAATCGATTGCACACTCCAGAAGTGTATACCGTAGCGAAGACGTTCTTGATAAGAAGAGACAAGAAATTGAGGAGTATGCTCGTTTGATCAAAAAACGAGAACATGAAATCAGAGAACTAAAGAGAATCAGGGAACATCCGGAGGACTCTGGACTATCTCGAAGAAATTCTAGAGGCAGTGAATACGCTTTGGTACAGTACCAAAAGGCTCCTTCACGAGGAAGGAGAAGCAGAAGCAGAAGTCTGACCCCAAGGTGACATAAAGCTTCTCCACGAAAAGGAAGGAGCAAAATCCGAACACCCGAGCGAAGGAGGGTATCTCCGAGAAAAAGGAGAAGCAGAGGTCGAAGCTCTACCCCGAGGAGGAAGGGAGTAGGAAACATCATAGGGACAGGTACGAGAGACCTGATTCCAATTGGGAAAGAATTAGATCCAAGAAAGGACCAGAGGATGAAGCCATGACTGCACGGGAAGCAGCACCGAAAGCACTTCAGAATATAGCATCCTCCCCTTTTGCCAAAAAGTTACAGGAGGCAAGATTGCCGACCAGGGTAAAACATGGAACATTCATCCTCTACGAGACAGATGCTGATCCCGTGGCCCATATACAGCATTACCAAGCGATGTTTATGCATGAAGGAGATGATGCAATCATGTGCAAAATGTTCCCGTCGAGTTTAGGGAAGGTTTCTTTGTCCTGGTTCCACAGATTGGGCTCACGCTCCATCCGAACATGGGTGCAATTGGCCGAGGAATTCACTGCACGGTTTTTGACGAGCAGGAAAGCTCCCAAAACCTTTGAGAGTCTTTCTTTTATGAAACAAGGAGAGGACGAGCCGATCAGGACTTATGCAAAGAAGTACTGGGAAACCTTCAACGAGATTGAAGGATGTAGTGAAGAATACGCAATAGCCACGTTCAAAACAGGCTTACCTGTTCGGGGGGAACTGCGTAAGTCTCTAAACATGAGTCCCGTGCAGACATTGGCAAAATTGATGGAGAGAATTGAGCAGCACGCCAGGAACGAGGATGACATCCTTCAAGAGGATGGTAAGTTGGCCGCCGAGCAAGTAAAGGGACCTATAAAGAAAGCTGACAAGCCAGAGCCCAAAACTTATCATGAAAGAAAAGATTATGGGCAGGCGAAGAAAGAGCAGTACAAAGATAAACAAGCCCCGGATCCCAAGTCATTCTTTTCCATAAACACGGTTTGGAAAGAGCCCATTTACAGGATTCTTTATCGAATAAAGAATCAACCTTATTTCAAATGGCCCCCAACTCTTGGTGGGAATAAAGATGCAAAACGTGCTACGAATCAGCACTGCAGTTACCATAAGGATTGGGGTCACATGACTGAGGACTGTGAGATGTTTAAACTGCATCTTGATGATTTGGTCTCACGAGGTTACCTCAAAGAATTTATCCAAGAAGATTCCAAGGATAAAGACAAGGCAATGGAATTGGATTACGAACAGAATCCAAAAGGGGTAATCCATATGATACATGGATTAGCCGAACCTTATACGAGAAATGAGGTGAGATTGCTTCAGAGACAAGTGAAACATGACCAACATGTAATGCAGTTGGGGAAGAAAAGAGGGCGCAACGAAGGGGCAAGCAATGAGGGCATAGTTTTTACGGATGAAGATCTGGGAGGAGTCCAGGTACCTCACAATGATGCTTTGGTCATAACCCTACGAGTTGGGGAATATGATATGGAAAGAATCCTGGTGGATTCAGGGAGTTGCACCGAAGTGCTATACTATGATGCGTTCAAGAAACTGGGGCTCACACAAGAAGATTTGGTACAATCAGTAACTCCATTGGTCGGATTTGGAGCAGGAGCAGTTTGGACGTTAGGCAAGGTAACTCTGCCTGTTCGGGCTGGGACAGTGGTGCTACGAACCGACTTCTTAGTGGTGGATGTACCGTCTTCCTATAACGTGATTATAGGGAGAACATGGTTGCACAAGATGAGGGCAGTCTCTTCAACTTTCCATCAGATGGTAAAGTTCCCAGGGTCTAATGGGATTGAGCACATCAAAGGTAACCAAAAGATAGCTCAACAATGTTTGGTATCCATCATAAAAAGAGTCCATAATGCCCACCATGTTAATACTGTGGAAATTCCGGATCTGCCGACCATTGAGGATATTGGAAAAGACCCAACCGAGAGGGTAGTTGAGGATTTGAAGAAAACACTGATCAACGAGACTGATCCAGATAGGTATTTTCTAATTGGGGAATCACTGCCAGAAGAGGAAGAGAATGAACTGATTAGTTTTTTGAAAACTTATGTCGATGTATTTGCTTGGACACCAGAGGAGATGCCTGGGGTGAATGCAGATGTTATCTGCCATCATTTGAATATAGATCCACAGCATAAACCGGTCATTCAAAAGAAACGAAGGGCAGCCGTACAGCACGTTGATGCTGTAATTGAAGAAGTGGATCATTTGTTGGAAGCCAAGGCAATAAGGGAAGTTTATTATCCAGAATGGCTATCCAATACTGTTGTCGTCAAGAAAAAGAACGGAAAATGGCGTGTATGTGTTGACTTCACAGATTTAAACAAGGCGTGCCCTAAGGATAGTTTTCCTATTCCAAGGATTGACCAGTTGGTTGATGCAACAGCGGGATATGGACGGATGAGTTTTCTCGATGCATATCGAGGATACCATCAAATTGCAATGTTTGGGCCAGATCAGGAGAAGACGTCTTTTATTACACCACGAGGGTTGTACTGTTATAATGTCATGCCTTTTGGATTGAAGAATGCAGGGGCAACGTATCAGAGACTGGCAACCGTCATGTTCAGAAAATTGCTCGGCAAAACTATGGAGGTTTACATAGATGACATGGTGGTAAAAAGTAAATCTGGGCAAGGCCATATTGCAGATTTGAGAGAAGCTTTTGAGATTTTGAGGAAATACAAGTTGAAACTTAACGCCTCGAAGTGTGCGTTTGGAGTTGGCTTTGGAAAGTTTTTGGGCCATCTTGTAACTCTAACGGGAATAGAGGCGAATCCCGACCAAATAAAGGCCTTACAAAATCTGGAAAGTCCTCGGACAACGAAAGAAGTCCAACGATTAACTGGGATGGCAGCAGCTCTTAATCGATTTATTAGCTGATCAAGTGACAAGTGTAGACCTTTCTTTCAGCTGTTGAAGAAAAGGGAAGGGTTCGAATGGGGAGCAGAATGTGAACAAGCATTCCAGGATCTAAAGGGATATTTGGCCTCTCCTCCCCTTCTTTCGACTCCAGAAACAGGTGAGCCTCTAGTTTTATACTTAGCTGTTTCTGAGCATGCTGTGAGTGCAGTACTTTTAAGAAATAAGGGATCCGAGCAAATCCCAGTTTATTATGTGAGCAAAACATTATTAGATGCCGAAACAAGGTATTTGCCCCTCGAGAAATTGGTCCTAGCATTAAGGACAGCAACTAGAAAATTGCCACATTATTTCCAGAGCCATAAAGTTGTGGTTTACACTGAGTTCCCATTAAAATCACTGCTCCGAAAGGCAGATTTCTCGGGAAGGATCTCGACTTGGTCCGTTGAGTTGAGCCAATATGACATCGACTATCAGCCGCGCACAGCAATCAAAGGCCAGGTGTTGGCAGATTTTGTGGCAGAATTCTCACCTGCGGTTGCACCTTTGCCTCCTACGAGAAAGGAGTGTGAAGCAAAGCCTCCTGTAACGAAGGAACAGGCATTAGCCGAACAAGATCCCTTAGAATGGAAGCTGTTTGTTGATGGGTCAGCTTGCAACACCGGTTCAGGAATTGGAGTTGTGCTTTTACCCCCTGAAGGGTCAATGTTGGAATTATCTGTTCGGCTAGGGTTCAATGCATCAAATAATGTGGCAGAGTATGAGGCACTCTTAGCTGGTTTGAGAAGTGCAAAAGCCCTAAAAGCTGAACGAGTTAAGGTGTATTTTGATTCACAGCTCGTAGTCCATCAACTGTCCAGGCAATATGAAACCCAGAGCGAGAAGATGGCGGCATATGTACAGGTGACCAGAGATCTGCTCGATACCTTCGAAAGGGTGTATATTGAGCAGATAAGTTCTGGAAAGAATGCTCATGCAGATTCATTGGCATGGTTAGCCGCAGCTGTACCATCTGAGTTTAAAAGAAAAATAGCTGTGGAGTATCTGACTGAGCCGAGCATTGGGAGAAGTGTGGAGATGGTCTTGGACGTGAACCAAGGACCAAGTTGGATGGGCCCAATAGTGGAGTTTTTACGAGATGAAATACTCCCTTTGGACAAAAAGGAGGCACATAAAATCAGGACCAAATCTGCTCGGTTCTGGTTATCCCCAGAGGGAAAACTATATAGGAAGTCTTTTACAGGACCCTACTTGCTTTGTGTGCATCCTGAGATGGTGCAAAAGTTCCTCCACGAAATTCACGAGGGAACATGTGGAAGCCATGCTGGTGGTCGGTCCATAGCCCACCGAGCAATTACCCAAGGGTATTGGTGGCCGTACATGCAAGAAGATGCTAAGGTGTACGTAAAAATTTGTGAGAAGTGTCAGAAATTTTCACCAATAATTCGAACACCAACCGAGGACCTGGTGCCGCTGACAAGTCCCTGGCCATTTGCTCAATGGGGAATGGACATAGTGGGTCCACTACACAAGGCAACTGGGAATCGAAAATTCCTACTAGTTGCAACAGATTACTTCACTAAGTGGATTGAGGCTGAGCCATTGGCCAAGATCACTGAACCTATGATAGAAAGGTTCGTGTGGAAAAGCATCATAACTCGCTTTGGGGTACCTTATTCGTTGATTACAGACAATGGGTCACAATTTCAGAAGAAATTCAAAACTTTCTGTGCCCAGTATGGGATAAGAAATTATTACTCGACTCCAGCCTACCCTCAAAGCAACGGACAAGCAGAGGCTTCGAACAAAACAATCCTTGATGGGATTAAGAAACGTTTGGATAAAGCAAAGGGGAAATGGCCCGACGAATTGCCATTGGTTCTATGGGCATACCGAACAACGCCTAGGAGGTCTACGGGAGAGACCCCCTATTCATTAGCATATGGAACAGAGGCTGTTATTCCATTGGAAATAGGTCTGCCGACCAACAGGACCACTTTGGTTGAAAGTGGAGGAAATGACAGAGCCTTGGAGATTGAGTTAGACTTTGCCGAGGAACGACGAGAGCGGGCCCTGGTGCACTTGGCCTCATACCAAGAGCAGCTCATCAAAAGTTATAACAAGAATCTACACCCACGAGAGTTCGGTGTTGGAGACCTTGTGCTACGAAAAGTGCTCGGCAATACTAAAGTGGCTAATGAGGGAAAGCTAGGGGCGAATTAGGAAGGCCCATATCGAGTTACAGAAATCGCGGGCATTGGGGCTTATCGATTGGCAGACTTGGATGGGAACCCAGTGCTAAGACCTTGGAATGTCCATAATCTGAGAAAGTTTTTTATATGAATAATTTTTATGCACATCGTGATTGTGTGAAGAGTTACGAATAAAACTCTCTTCTGTTCTAGTTTTGTTATTTTAGCTACAAGGGGTACGAGTAACGCCCTCTTGGGTTTTACAGTTTATGAATGAAGTTACTTTTTTAGTCTAAACTGCTGTTTTCTTGGTATTTGTTTTAAATACGAATTACGACATTGGTTTCCCTCATTCGTATTGGGGAGCAGGGTAAAGGATATCCATTTAAGTACGTGACACTTGAACACAAGTTCGAAACACTTGTGTAAATTTCGAACATTTAAGTACGTGAAACTTAAAACAAAAGTTTAAGTACGTGAAACTTAAACTCACGTTTAAAGTACGAAACTTTTAAGTCCGTGAAACTTAAAACGCAAGTACGAAACACTTGTGAGAACGCAAGTACGAAACGCTTGTGAGAACGCAAGTACGAAACACTTGTGTGATGTTCTAAGTACGTGAAACTTAAAGTATGAAACCACTTGTATGGAATTTAAGCCACGAAATATTCAAGTACGAGAAACTTAAACCCTTGCGATGCATACGGATACATGCATAGAGAGCATACGAGAATATGCACAAACAGTCCATAGCATATGAGAATATGCACAAACTTGGAAGCATACGAATATATGCATAAGTACGTGAAACTTCAAACGATTAAATACGAAAGACTTACATAAGAACGAAATAACTTAAACATTTCAAATACCCATGATAGAAACATTTGGAATAGGTATCTTGAAGGGAACAATTCAAAACAGATGTAAAGAAAGACAAACGAAGACAGAACTCATTCATCCTCAGTGAGATCTTGCACAGGCACAGTTGTAGGAGCTACTGGTGCAATCACGTCTTCTGTGGTATTTTCATCTCCAAGTTGACCACCACTGACTTCCTTCTGGCCAGGATTGGTCATGACTTCACCCGGTTCAACATCAGGAACATGTTGCTCAGACGAATGTTGCTCAGACACATTCACCACCTGCTCTTCATCTCTCTCCTCTGCAATATCTTCCTCTTGACTAGCAGCACTGGGCAGTTCAATGTTGTTCCAGAGAGGAGATGATTCAGGAATCTCAGCTTTGGCAAGGCAAGCTGTCCAAGAGGCCACCCAGACTTGGTCTTGTATCCTAGGCATCTGGTTTGTATAGCTTTCCGTAGCTACTTTGATCCCTTCGTTGTATCCCTTCTCAAATGCAGCTTTGGTTTCATTCTGGCTCGCCTCGAGTTCCTTCAGCGTTTGATTTAGACTGCCCTCAGTCCCCTTCAGTTGTCCCTTTAAACCATCTGCCACTCCCAAGGCTTGGTTCCTTTCTTTCTCGAGCCTGATGATGGTACGTTGAAGCTTGGTGTTCTCACTTACAAGCTTGACACGTTGAGGCTCAGACTGGCTAAGCTTTTGAGCCATGGCCACCATTTTTTGCATCACCTGGAACGTTCAAAATAGTTAAACATGGATACCAAACGCTATGGTATGCTATGGTTTACAAAGCGAAATTTTACCTTGGCATTGTGAGACATGAATGAGCTTAGAAGGTTGTCAGGCGAGCTTGCCACCTCCTTCTGCATATCTCCTGGCAGCAGAAAGGCTTGAGACAGGGCAAGGGCAGTGCCTTTTGACTCAACACTGTCCCGAGCAGTGATAGCTCGGCTCCCGTGCGAGAATGGAGGAGCCCAGATAGGAGCAGGAGATGAAGAGGATGGTGGGGGTCTTTCTTGGGATTCTTCCACCCGTTGACGTTTTTCTCTGTGAAGGGCTTCAATTTCTTCTAGAAAAAATCCAGGAGGAGCATCGGTTTGAGTCTGGGGGCGACGACCACGACCTTGAACACTTTGGCCCCGACCACGACCTCGACCAGGAATGGTGAGGAGGCTGCCCAAGTCAATCGGCCGGTTCATCTCTGAAGTTGAGAGGGTACGGCCGCTGGAAGACGAGTTGGATGTGGAACTGGAAGCTTCCTCAGCAAGAGGGATAGGTTCGTCAGAGATTGGAGGAGTCCGGGAACGCTTCTCTTCTTGTTCGGGGATTAGTCTTGAAGGACCAGCTATTGTAGGGATGTCAGCTGCTCGGGTTCTCCGATCAATAAACCCACCGTACGAAGCTTTGTAGCTGAGAAGTACTTGAGCTGCTCTTGCTCGGCCTGCAAGGTATGTCCCTTCGCCGTTGAATGCAAGTGCTCGTTTGATATCAGCTACGTGAACTTGTGGGGTTATGATGTTATAACCACGGTTAATATTTGATGCTGAAACAAAGCAAAGCATAAGCAATTAGAAGCACGAAAAAGCTTTTCCTATGAAAGAGGACAAAACATATGAAATTAAGGGAGAGCACTAACGTGGGCTCCCGAATATGTGAGGGGCATGAAAACCAATCACTTGGTCGTCCTCGTCTCTGGGTTCGAAGTTGCCCGTAACGATCAGAAAGTCGTCATCATCCCCTCGAGCAGAGTCAGGGAGTTCGAGAACGAGCTTCTTTCTAAAATCCCTACTCTTTAAATAATACGTAAGGGCGTCCCCAGTTCTGGAAATGCTATATAGATGATGGATATCATACAAGCCTAGAGAAGTCCCTAACATTTGGTTTAGGGTATTTATACCCATAACTACTCGGAAGAAATTAGCAGAAACATGCATTGGTGAAAGCCTGTAATACGCTAAGACTTGGCGGAGCAGAGGGGCTAAGGGAAACCTAACTCCGCCTTCAACGACGGCTACTACTGGAATGTGAAGGGTGTCGAAATCGAAACTCTCACGGATGGCATCCTCAGGAGCCAAAACAGTAGCTACGTTGTCAGGAATCCCATATCGAGATCTGAAACTAGCCATGGTTTGAGGAGTATTACAGTGTCTTCGAAATCTTCCCATTACTAGAGAGGTATTTGAGGTTCTTTGAAGTAAAAAGAAAAGGGGACGATAAAACCCTAAAAACGAGATTGTAAACAATCCACTAGAGAAATGGAGTTGTAAGGAAAAGAAGTGATGACTTACGAGAATAGTCGATGGAATCCCTAAAGAGCAGAAAAGAAGAGTCCTTGAGAAGATGAACGGAGCTTCAATGGCGGGGAAGAGCTTGAACCGTTTTTTTTTTCCTGTAGAAGGAGTCTAAGAGAGAGATTGGGGTTTTTTAAAATGGGACGAAAACCCAAAAATACCCTAAAAGTAGGTGGCGTACGTGAAACGTCACCCCAGACGCCGTTTTGAGCGTTCCGTTTTCCAATAAACACGTCTGTTCGTATTTAATGTAAAAGCAATACGATGATCGACACGTGTAAAGGTTAGGGCTAAAAGCCTGTGACGGCCATAAGAAAAGATGATTTTTTCTTAGCAACGTGATGAAACATTGCACCAATATATGAAATAGGGTGCAGAAACAAAATGAATTTGTTCTGTAAAAGAGCTTTACTCGTCATCTGAGTAAAATATAAACAAGCAAAGCTGGGGAGCAATTGTAGGGAGGTATTCCCAAACAGGTACAAAACGAGCCTGAGCACGGTTAAAGAAAAGGTCAACGCATTATGGACCAGTGATATGAGAAGTCAATGGTCCAGAAAGGTTGTACGATTCTCGGTGCAGTAACACGAGACGTTATTGGACCGAATACAAGGAAAATTACAAGAGATGCCATTGTTCAAGAAACTTGTTCGGCAAGAGAAAGCCGAACAGGAGGAGAGCTCCTTAGAAAGGATATGGTCCAAATTGTTTCCTTAGGACCAGTTACACGTGAAGTAACTGGTCCAGACCGTCTGTTCGGCCATGAGATTGCCGAACAGAGAGAGAAGTCCTATTGGAGGGAACATTCTAGAAGGGTCCAGAATCACTGGTATTCCATTAAAAGATAAGATCCCGAGAATATAGGATCTGAAAAAGATACCCAACGAGTATGGGATGTTTGGCTTGTTATGGAAAAGAGTCCTACAAGGATTAAGGTAATGAACTGATAAAGGAAACGAGAATCCTTGATATCCTGGGATTCCTATACGAGTTAGGAATCCTAGGGCAACACGGATGCTTGGCCAGCAAGCATACGCAAATCTATAAATAAGAGGTAAACCTAGAGGTAAAAGGTACGCAATACGCTGCATTCTATTTGCTTTCCTACTGATAATTAGGGTTTAATTGCTAGTACGTGATACTAACAAAGGCATCGGAGGGCCTTTGCCACGAAAGGCAAAGGTGCACTCACTCCTTGTCTATTTTGCAGGACAGGGGTTTCATTGACAAATTAGGGTTACGTTCAAGAGGCACGTGAAGCCGTTGCATTCCAGTGCTGTTCAGAGCACTATTTGAATTTGTCCACCTACACCTCTACTCAAATCAACCCCACCTCCAAGCCGACTGTACCCATCTTGTCTGAGCCCGAGGACAGCCTGCTAGTTGCTATTTGTGCAAATGGGACTTTCTCTGCCAACACCTGGATTGACAGTAATGAGGAGCTTACAAAGGAGCAGACTGACGGGCTGAGGTCCATTGTTCATAGGAGCACCGAGTAGGTTTGGTCGAAGGAGCTGAGGATGCCGAAGTGTTGTTGCTTAGGCTAGATGTTCTCTGGATCCTTCTTCTTTTTGTGGAAGTTAAGGGTAGCTATAAAAGTTGCATTTTCAAACCGCGTCTAGTTGCATTGACACTTCTGAGTCTAACATAGTGTCTGTCAAGTTGTCTAAGTCTAGCTCTGAGTCGGAGGTTGTGCCTCTTGGCCCTCCATGTCATAGCTTCTATTCAAGTCTTTTGTTGTACTTGGCGACCCCGAGGGGCTTTCTTTATGATATGCTTTATTTTGCTTCTAAGTACTTCACTGACTTTTGAATAAACTGTGTTGACCCTGACGACGAAGGGATAGATTTCGATGGGATCATCCCTAAGGAAATGTGTTCCCTCGCTGAAAGGGAAGACGAAAGGCATGCTTAGCCTATTAATTAAAATAGTTGTTTTTAAATAAATTTGAAAGATGAGGTAGACCTCCGAATGGTTCAAATTGGTTCAACGCTGTCCCCAAAGGAGCATTGCACCCGGTCAGACAGGCTCGAAGAGTTCATAGACATCTTGGCATGGTCTCACAAAGACACGCCCGGCATTGATCCCGAGATAAAGGAACATCAAATCCCACTGCTACCTGATGCCAAGCCAAAAAGCAGAAGCTTAGAAGGCTCCAGGCCTTGTACTATGTTCAAGTTTGCAGGAACAGCGGTTCGCCAAGCACGAGTTAGAAAGTTCAAATTGGCCTGGAGTGAGGCATGTCAACTAAAGTACTGTGGACCCTGTGCTATCAAAGCCATTTTATCTGGGGTTGTGGCCGAAGGTCATCAATCTCGACAATAATAAATTCAGTGCCTTGGGTCAACTTGGATCAATTCAAAAGCCTTTTCTCTGAGAGAAGCTCGTTGGGCTTAAAATCCCAAGGGTGGGCAGTTCCAAGCAAAAGGTAGAGCAACCTGCTAGATCAAAAACCTATGAAGGCGGTCTAGGCAAAAGTACATAGGCAATATTTGAAAACTCGCTAGACCAAAAACCCTAATGGGCGGTTCTAGGCAAAAGTTAGAGCATAAAAGGAGAGGTAAAACACGCGAGTGAACCTTAGCCTGAACTACGTTTTGACCTGATTCCCAAATGGGATACGTAGGCAGTCTCTCTTTGAGACTCGGTCACAATCTATCAATTTAATCTAAAGCTTTGGTGCATCTCTGTGGTCGAGAAGAAGACGAGCTTCATCTATGTAGAAAGAGGGGAAAACCTTTCATCTTCAATTTTGTCTCAAACTACTACTTCAATTTCAAAGCTGAGCAAAAGCCTTAAAAGATTTTAAGCATAAAAAACAGAACAAAATGCTAGCGAGGCCTAACAGCTCACAGTTTATTCTAAGTTCAGTGAAGTCTGGTGTAAGCAGCCACGGCAGGTTTGTATTCACGTAAGCTAGTTTGAGGTTCACGTGCCCTTGTTCATAGTGATGTGCGTTGGTTTTAAACCTGTGCGCGTTGCATCAATTCAAGCAACGATCAATAGCAGTCAGCTACTGCCTTCGAGTCTTGTTTAAGGGGCTTCTGCCAAGTTTTGTCATGCCATGCAGGTCATATGGACCTAATGTGACTGCATGGGGGTGTAGGTTTCAGTTCGGGCCTATACGAGTCATTCTTGGTGTCTTATGTCTGTCTTTGTGATATTCTTCCAGTTTTTCAATCATTTGTCATTTCAAGATGCTTTTCTCGGTTTTTATTTGTTAGTACATGTCATTGTACATCTATTTGACCTTTCACAAGCGTCAATTTCACCTGTCTAAGGGGATATTGTGAGTTTTGACACGTTAATGCCCAAAATTTCATTATTTTCCATGTGTCTAAGGGTCCACGTTGTATCTTGGGGATCTTTCTCCCTTTTTGTTTGAGCTAGGCAAGTTTGTGCATATGCGCATATCTGTGTATCGACTCAGTTAACTTGTCAATGCAAAATAGATATTAGCACATGGTTTATATGTCAATAAACTGGAAAAATGCAATTTTTACATTGCTACCCTAGTATCCGTAACCCACAAGCTGTGGAATCTTGTGGACGGCAAAGGCATGTCAGCCCAAGGCCAAGCAAGGCATATCTCTGGGGCACGTCTGCCAAAGCATCGAAGAAAGGGCGTGCAAGCCCAATGCCACTGCTAAATGTCAACTGGGCACGCTGGCCCGTTCAATGTCTCTCTGTCTGGGTGCGCATCTCCAAGGCAAAAGACAGTAAAGTACTGGGGCTCAGTGATAGTCCTTAAGCATCGTTGTCCTCTTAGGAGCCGCCTTTAACTAGGGTCTGCATTTTCAATTTTTGCATTTTGTTAGTATACATCTTTGCATATTTTGTATATCAACTGTTGAAAACAAGAAGGTGGCTAGTTTATGGGAGTTATGCCAGAATGGTAGCCATCATGCGATTTGTTTACCAAAAGGATGCGATGCAATCTCCTGCGGTGTTGTTCTGTTTGTTTAGTGGAGGCAATGGAAATCTCCCTAACTCTTGATTTGTTTGCCGAAGGATGCGATGCAATCTCCTGTGGTTTTGTTATCATTAGTCAGCGGATGCGAAGGAATCTCCCTGAATCCACGATTTGTTTGTCGAAGGATGCGATGCAATCTCCTGTGGTGTTGTTCTGTTTGTTTAGCGGAGGCAATGGAAATCTCCCTAACTCTCGATTTGTTGGGCGACGGATGCGATACAATCTCCTGCAGTTTTGTTATTGTTGGTCAGCGGATGCGAAGAAATCTCCCTAAATCCAAGATTTGTTTGCTGACGGATGCGATTGAAAATCTCCTGCGGTATTTTTCTCATAGCAGGATACGGTAAGATCTTCTGTGGAACAAATCAACGACAGCCGGTCCTGTCCAATTTCCGATGGCTCGATCACTTTGTATAGTGATCCGCCCATTCAAATCAACGACAGCCGGTCCTGTCCAATTTCCGATGGCTCGATCACTTTGTATAGTGATCCGCCCATTCAAATCAACGATGGCCGGTCCTGTCTAATCTTCAACGGCTCGATCATTTAGATTGATGATCCGCCCATCCAAATCAACGACAGCCGGTCCAGTCCAATTTTCGATGGCTCGATCACTTTGTATAATGATCCGCCCTTTCAAATCAACGACAGCCGATCCTGTCCAATCTTCAACGGCTCGATCATTTAGACTGATGATTCGCCCATCCAAATTAACGACAACCGGTCCAGTCCAATTTTCGACGGCTCGATCACTTTGTATATTGATCTGCCCTTTCAAATCAACGATAGCCGGTCCTATCCAATCTTCAACGGCTCGATCATTTAGACTGATGATCCGCCCATCCAAATCAATGACAACCGGTCCTGTCCAATTTTCAATGGCTTGATCACTTTGTATAGTGATCCGCCCATTCAAATCAACGACAGCCGGTCCTATCCAATCTTCAACGGCTCGATCATTTAGACTGATGATCCACCCATCCAAATCAACGACAACCGGTCCTGTCCAATTTCTGATGGCTCGATCACTTAGTATAGTGATCCGCCTTTTAACTCAACGACAGCCGGTCCTGTCCAATCTCCAACAGCTCGATCATTTAGACTGATGATCCGCCCATCCAAATCAACGACAGCCGGTCCTGTCCAATCTTCAACGGCTTGATCATTTAGACTGATGATCCGCCCTTTCAAATCAACGACAGCCGATCCTGTCCAATGCTCAACGGCTCGATCATTTAGACTGATGATCCGCCTATTCAAATGAACGACAGCCAGTCCTGTCCAATCTTCAACGGCTCGATCATTTAGACTGATGATCCGCTTATCCAAATCAACGATAGCCGGTCCTGTCCAATTCGCAACGGCTCGATCATTTAGACTGATGATTCGCCCATTCAAATCAACGACAGTCAGTCCCGTCCAATCTTCAACGGCTCGATCATTTAGACTGATGATCCGCCCTTTCAAATCAACAACAATCGGTCCTCTCAAATTTCTCAACGGCATGATCATCCTGAAGCATGGCCAACCATATCATCAATAATAATCAGCCACATCGTTTGTCTTAGTCCATTCAGCAATAACAATCAGCCACATCACCTGTCTCAGTCCATTCAGCAATGACAATCAACCACGTCGTCTGTCTCAGTCCATTCAGCGATGTTCAGCTATATCATCAACGACAATCAGAATATGGTTCGACGGTCCACCCATTTGCAACTAGTTGTTCCCCAGGAGAGTCCGCCTTGGCTTGCCCCAAACGACTGCCTCTACATAAGTCTAGCTTTAAGTGCATCTTCCAGCAGCTTTATTGCTCTGTCTCCGATGGTCTTTGATAAGGAGATTGGCTCTGATTCCCAACAGATGGAATTCAACTTGCTTGACACAACCTACCCGTGTTTGTTGGAATGTTTTGTGCCGAGGATAGTTTGATCCCCAACAGCGACGGCCTGCCCCGTCCAAATCTGCAATGACAGCCTATCCTGTCCAAGTTCGATCAATAAGCGGCGATTCACTCGTCCACTTCTACTTCCATCCTCGGCAATGGACCCGTTCGTCCATTCCTTAAGTTTACAAGTCTACTTTGCTAGTATGCTTTGGTTTAGATTGCCTTGAGGGGTGTCTAGAATTCTTTGACGTTACTTGTACCAAGTCGATGGTGCTTCAAGTGCCGTCAAAGAGGGGCAACTGTAGACACCCCAATCTGGGCTTCCAGATTAGTTTACATACGGTATTTGATTCCCCAACGATGAAATGGAATAAGATCACCCCGGGAATGATAGCGTGTTTGAGTTTTGAGTGTTTGCAAAATTCTTGAACCTAATCCTAGCCTAAGAGCCAAAAACCCTACTTGCGCGCGTTGATTTGAAGTCATCGCGCATAGATTAACTTGATAAGTGTTGGTCAATGGTCAAAGCTTAACCGTTGACCAATGCGTGAGTAGGTGGTACACGCGCGCCAGGGCGCAACCATCCTGCGCCCAGGCGCACCCTCGCGCGACGGATTGACTCCCGCGCGCGACGGTCAAGCTGTTGGTGGTGGTCAACAATCAAAGTTTGACCGTTGACCATCGCGCGCCAGGGCGCACCATCGCGGGACAGACTGACTCCATCGCGTGACGGTCAAACCTACCACCAACTTTTCTTGAGGAGGAAACTCGGCCACCAATGCAACCTCAGCCAAGTCTCGTGGACTGGCTGAACTCCTCTGTTTGCAGCCCAGACCTAACTCCCTTGTTCTCCTATAAATACCCCCATGGTTCTTCCATTCAAAGGGTTCAAAAAAAATATTCAAAGGGTTACAACATCCCACCACCATTCTCACACCTCAACCAAGCAACAAGCTACCTTGTTCTTTGCATCAACCACTCAAATAAACACTTCAAATCCTATTTTAAACCTCAAAGCTCAGACACCATTCAAACTCAAAAACCAAAGGTATAGCTTACCTTTGCTCTGTTTTCTGTTCTGATCCCTGAGGGAGGCTGGCAGGGCCAAGGATGGTAATCAATACCTGTCCTGGTCCTAAAGCTGGCAAGGTTTTAAAAACCGTAGAGGTAAGAACCAACGCGCGACGATCCCATATACGCGCGCGACACTCTCACTTCATCGCGCGATGGACCGCGTGGGGATTGGTTTCTTGTTGTTTTTGTGTATTTATTTATATATAGATCACTGTTAAGCATGTTAAAAAATAGTTTACTGCTTTTCTTTGTTAGAAACTGCTAGTTTGTTTGTGGTTAATTTGTGTTTCTGCTGTTTTGGAGTACCCCTGGGATCATTCTGGACATGTACCAGAACCCAAAAAAATGTAAACCATACACTGGTTAAAAGGCTTAGACCATCGCGCGCCGGAGCTCACCATCGCACGACGGAGTGCCATACTCGCACGATAATCTGCCCCTGACCAGTGGCTGGCCTTGCACGGGTAACTAGGTTTCAGGCCATTATTTTGTCCCCATACTTTTTATGGGGTGTTTTGTTAATTTGTAGGGCTTTTTCAGCCTTTAAACTGCTTAGAACTACCTATCAACTGCTTATAACTGCTTGGTTTGTCCTGGGTGTGCACTGGTCCTTCCAGAGCTCAGAGGATTTGAGAATAAGAGCTGTGGGTTTGAGCTCACTGGCGCGCTCGTGTCTTGGAGTTGCGCGCGCGGAAGTAAACAACATGCAGTGACTTGTTCAGTGCATGCTGGTTTCTTCCTGCGCACGTCACTCAAAAATAGGGGCCTCCCAGTTTGTTTAAACTCCCACAACAATCTGTTCTCATCCTATACTAACTGCTCATCCATGCCATTTTATCACATCTTGCAAAATGTTACAGCTTTAATCTCCATTAAACTGTTCCCCCGCTCTAAATGGCTAAAGAATTGATTAATCAAACAAAATCACAAATATTTTCGCAAATGCCTAAGTAGCGACCAATCTCCGGATTGGGCGAGAGGGGTGCCTTAAAACCCTTCCCCTCTCGTAACTTGTCTCCCGAACCCAGATATGGTTATGACGGACTGGTGCCTTCACCTTTTTCAAATCAAACAGCGCAGCAAGCGTTTCAAGTTCGGTTCCTTGGGTGTCAAACTTTCAAACTCAAGTGGCGACTCTGTATTGAGCGCTCGTCTACCATAAAAAGCGCGCTCATCGATCCGCGCTATTTTTTCCGGGCACGCTGCCCACATAATCGCTGAATGTAGCGATTAGGAATGGGTGGAATTATAGATTGAGAATGAGTTGGTTAAGTGTTGTGAACCCCCGACCCCCTCTCACGTCTCCCTCTCCCTCTCACTCACGATGTTGCAGTCCTTGATCCTGAAGTGGATGCTTCTAAAAAGGAAAGGTATCCGATGTGTACTTTGCTCATCTCTACCTGCAGGTTAACCTCTATGTTCTATGTTGTACGATGGAGGTTGAATTGTGCTATGAGATGGATCTGTCATATCGATAAACCTGTCTATGATATGCTTTTGCATTCGTGGATCCATCTCATGTAATATCTCAACAACCTGAGATGTCCTGTCAGGTCGTGTTCCCTCATCATTAAACTCGTTTGCGTGCATAGACAACCTAGTTGTAGACACCCCAATTTCGGCCTCCGAATAATCTTTAAGTTCCCCGATGGTGAAACAAGGAAAAATATACCTTTAAGGCTTGAATTGTTGCTTCTTTGTCACTCCTTCTCTAAACCTCAAGAAAACCCATTCCCAAACATATAGGATGGCCCACAGTTCAATTTCAAAGAGAAAAACGCGTTTGCTTAGTCAAAAATAACTTTTTCTATGACACACTGATGGTAAAATAGGCACATATTTCAATGTATAAAACGTCTTTGAGTGAAACCAATTGGGTTAGAAAGAGGACTTGACAAGCTTTCCAACCCTTCAAACCATGCCCAAATCTGCATTCGGGAGTATTTGGGGCGCCTCCGCGAAGTTCAGTGTGCTGAGCTGTCTCGAAATACCGCGCGGCGTTTCAAAGTGTCGCGCGACATTTCAGAAACGCCACGCGGAATTTCAGAAAATTCCAAAAAAAATCACTCCACAGCACGAGACTTCAATATACAGCACGGCATTTCTCTTTATGTCGCGTGGCGTTTCGGGGAAAAGTTCTGACAGTTGCAGAAAGTTGTCGGCCACGCCTGCAGATGCAACAATTGAAAAATGGCTTGGCCAGAGCACGTTTTTCACATTTTTTTTGCTTTGGGTGCACTCCAAGCATATTTTTGCCTATAAATACAGCCCCCGCCCCCTCCCCCCCCCCCCCCCCTCTAGTTGAGGAGGACACCCCTTCAACTCCAAATAAAGTTACTCTGCCATTTTCTAGACTCTCACTCTCTCTCTCTAAAAATACCCACATTATTCTTCTCCTCTTAAGTCCAGTAAACTACTAACTTAGGAGGACCTCCACCTCAAAGCATCCAAGCAACCTCACATCCTTCAATCCCTATTCAAACATTTCAAATCCAAATCAACTTCCATTCTTCTATCTTCAAGCACATCCAAACTTCGATCAAAAAGTATAAACTAATTTATTGGGCTAAACCACATTTAGCTTTGAGGGGAGCCGATCGAGGCCCTTATCGGTCTTTCTTTACCGAGTTTGGATCTAAAAGGAGCTTTATATTCAAATAGTACAAAAATAATAGTTTCTGTACCGGATATGTTGCACCTTGCGACGTTTTACAACTCCGCACGGCTTAGTGTGTTACACCATGCAGTATTTTATTTCTTGTACATATTCCTTCTTATGTTATTCTGTTTACTATTTTTATGTTTACTATTTTTTTTACTTTATTAAATCTTTCAACATTTCAAAAAGCTTTTAACATTACTTTACATGACAAGATGAACAAAAGAATCTCGTAAATCACTTTTCAGATATTTGAAAAATATAAAAAAACTATTTTGCAGACGTATGTTTGTTGTCATGTAAAAGCGAACTGATTCTGTAATACGAAGACAAGTACCCCGCACGATGTTTTAGTTACACCATGCGATGTATTCGGTCCGTCGCGCAGGATTTCACTTGATATTGGCAGACTGCTGTAATGCTGTTATTTCACTTTCTGTACATTGTTCATCCATTTAATATTGTACAGTTCGTACCACAAAAACGCCAATGTATTATATTAAACCCCATATCCCTTTCCCGTACATGTTTTAGTCAAAATTAAGTTTTTCAAATGATTTTAAATCCCCAATTTAAAATGCTAAGTAGAGACCGGTTTTACCGGGCGAGCGGGTGTTTTTTCAATAAAACTTTCCCCGCTTGTAACGTGGCTCCTGGATCCAAAATCTCAGCGTTTTCGCTAGACCAAAGCCTTTTTTGTCTCAAACAAACTCTCAATTTCTCGGATCATCTATCTCAAAAATTCGAGTGGCGACTCTTCGATCACGCCGGGCGGGGAGCCCACAGTGGCGACTCTGCTTGGGACCTTTGCATTAATCAAAAATTTGAAAATTAATACATAAATGAACAATCTTCCAAAAGTTTGTCAAAACAATAAGCTCCATGCTGCTGAAGAACGGAATGGTGACGTAACAGGATTTTACATCCGACCAATCTGAACTGGGACTTTTATTATTGTTCGCTTGTGTAGTTTTCTCCAAAGTATTGATTAATAAAGTGAGCCAAGCTTGAAAGGCATTTTCTTTGGGAGATTTAAAATCGTTCGAAAAATTTAACTTTGTTTTCTTTTACACTTTGCACAGCACAAGCCTCGCCAATGTGTTACGGCAATCTGGCCCAATTTACCGGTGACAAGCTCTCCCGGGATGCCTTGCAACCCTCGACCATGATGGGCCATCGTACTGTTCAACCACTATCTTGCAATACACTTTACATGAGGAGTACATCTTGGCTCTAGTCCGGGGAACCCTTGTGAGACCAAACCGGCCTTCTGCACTTGTACATAGCCGTAGAACCTTCCCAACCAGGACAGGAGCCTATGGTTAGGACTTATGTGTTATACCCTGCTTACGTGCTGCATATATCTTGCTCACATGACATATCTCATCATCATGCCACATTGCACAGTATTGCTTGACCGTTAGAGTAGCTCTAGGACTTCTCTCTCCCTCCCACATTTAAAAAAAAAAAAAGAAGGTTGCTAACATCCGATAAAGAGTCATGCCTCATGGGACGCACGTTGCTTAATACCAATTAGTCCTTAAAATGACGCATTTGGGGGGAAATCAATTCTTACTAAGTCTTCAATGCATTTTTCAATCAAAGGTTCAAAAAAAATAAAGAAAAAATACATGAAGGAATGGCTAAAGTATTAATGCTATGATACTTACACCATTTAGGCTAATAGCGTCATGCTGCTCACACCATTCCGGTCACAGTACCGCGTCATGCTTACCACGTCATCAGAAAATTGAACCTTTGAAAAAAAAAACAAAAAAACAAATGAAGACTTAGTTTGTTTTGACATCTCTTAAAGTTTCGTTGTTTATAAAGGGTACATTGTCAAAAGAAACTCTGAGGATTAAGGCAGCATTTTTTCTAAAAAAAACCATTTTCTGAGTCTAGGAGACTTAAAATCTACGAAGTTTGAGATACCTCCGGTGTTCGCTGTGCCCGAACGGCCCCTCTGGTCTGGATCTAGCCTTAGGATGTGCTTGTATCTAGGTTTCGGCAACCTCATTGCTTTGTCTCGGATGGTAAAGATAAGGTGATTGGCTCTGATGCCGAAAGAATGGGATTTAACCTACCTGACACGACCTACCCGGATTGTCGAAAGTCATCTGTGCCATGTCTTAAGTGAGATTTGAACCACGGTAGGTCCTTAGGACAGTCTAAGGGACTTTAAATCCATGGAGTTTGCCATACCTCCGGCGTTCACTAAGACCAAACGACCCTCGGTCTGGGCTAGGCTTAAGAACACTAGTATCTCGGTTACAACAATCTTATTGCTTTGATGGTCAGGATAAAGGCGTTGGGTCTATCTGTGGGCATGCGTGCCCTTCGGAATTTTCGGATTTCGAGACGCGAGGGGCCCGGGTCGAGGGAGCGCGAGCGGGGAAGCAAGCGCTCGCAAAATACAGAGTCGCCACTCGGGTTTTGAAGGTCCGACACCCAAGGAACCATATTTCGAAGCACTCGTCGCGCTGTTTGATTTGAAAAAGTTAAGGAACCAGTCCGTCATAACCATATCTGGGTTCGGGAGCCAGGTTACGAGAGGGGAAGGGTTTTATGGCACCCCTCTCGCCCGATCCGGAGATCGGTCTCTACTTAGGCATTTGCGAAAATGTTTGTTTGCGATTCTGTTTGATTAATCAATTTTTAGCCAATTAGGGCGGGGGAATAGTTAATCGGGGATTAAAACTGTAACAGTTTGCAGGATGTGATAAGATATGGCATGGATTGGCGAGATGACAAGTAATAAATGGGATAAAGTTCAAAACATCGATCATACATCAAGATAGTGCTGTGTATGATTTTGGCACGAACAAACGGACAGCTTGCATGCGTGAATCCATCTACATGCAAGCCAACCATCGCGCGACACTCCCATACACTCGCGCGAGTATTGATGCTTCACCAATGGTTTGAATTTCACCCCCTTCTGGGCTCTGGAAGGACCAGTGCTCACCCAGGTGCAAACCAAGCAGTTTATAAGTACTTGAAAGTAAACAATATTACAACAGGCAGATGGAACTATTGTGAAAACAGTGGGGGTATCTAAACAGAGGCCAAGGCCAAGCTGCTCATGCAAGGGCAGTCCCTGGAAAACCCAGAACCATCGCGCGACAGAGTGATACAGGCGCGCGATTGTTCAGACTGGACTTCCAGGAATTGCTTTGCATACTCAGGGCTCTGAGACATGTTCATGAGCATCCCAAGAGCATTCCGAACCAAGGGAAGTTATGAACTAAGCTAAACTATGATTTTTAACATACAACGCAGTGAGCTAATACTTTTTAAAAGACTTGAAAATGACTATGAACACAACAAGAAACTTAAAGACCAGCATCCCTTCCCCACGTGGTCCAATCTCACGCAGAAAAAATTGTCGCGCGAGTATGTGGGACCATCGCGCGAGGGTGTTCCTGGTAACGGCTCTTGAAACCCTTCTAGCTTTAGGGCCAGAACTGGTATTGATTACCAGTCTTGACCCTGCCAGCCCCCCTCAGGGGTTCAAACAGTGAGCAGAAAGGTATTATACCTTTGCTTAAGTGTCTTGAAAATGGCTTGAATGATGAGATGGTGAGATTTGGAGGGTGATTATGTGAGAGTGAGTAGGGTATGGGATATTTATGCTTGAGCTTTTCTTCTTCTTTCTTGGAGAGAAAAAAATGGTAACCCTTTGCAAAGAAGCATGGGAGGGGGAATTTATAGAAGAATGGGTTGGTTGGTGGCTAGACAAGGCCATGTAACCAGCCAACAAGGCTGGTCACAATTGCTTGGTGGAGAAGTGGGGTGGCAAAGGTGATGGGAGAATGGGGGGTGAGGTGGTGCAAAGGGAGCCCCCCAGAACGCTGTTCAGCCGACGAAAACGGGGTCACATAGGCCTGTAGCCCCCTGACCACCACGCAATCCGGGTGAAAATGACAGGTGTTGACCATCGAGCGAGACAGTGAGATAATCGCACGAGGGTCCAGCCAACCCCGCGAGGGTCAACAGTCAAAGCTTTGACTTTGACCACCACCTGGCAAATGGACCATCGCGTGAGGATCCCAGTGTGTCGCGCGACTATCAAACCCAAGGTCCAGGTTTTGATTCAAGGGTTTTAGGGCTAAGGATGGGTTCCACGTACACCAAACTCAAGCCATTCCAAGTTCTCGAGACTGTTTTCGACCTGATTCATCATCGAGGAATCAAGAAACCGAAGAACAAAGTAAAACGATCGGGAAGTCAGATCGGGGTGTCTACACTATCCTTGCTAAGTAAATGATTTACCTAGGATTGTTGGAAACCATCTGTGAAGTGTCTTAACTGAGACCAGGCCAGGCTAGGCCTTAGGACAACATCGAGATCGATGGCACATACATGACATGTCCTTTCTTTTTCAAAAATGCATCTGGGACTCATCTAAAATTCACTTTTTGCTTTATTGTCAGTATTGAGCCACCCATCCTACACAAAACCACACCACCTTCTCCGACCACTTTAATGGCAAGTTAAAGGGAATTGAATGAGCTGAAAAAGACTGTGGAGAAAATGAGTCAGAAAATAGACAAGATGCTATCTCTGGTCCAAGGGTTGGTCAACCTTTTCACCTCCGTAATCCGGAATACAAATGTGGGATTGAATGATGATGTTGGGGACCCAGGGGCCGACAGGGCTGATAAACTTTGTTCAAAAGTGAAGCTCTCAGAAATGTTCAAGGATCTGGCTGAAATTCATGATGCTAGGGCTCACCCAAAGGAAGATACTGGACCCTTGTTCGAAACCAGTGCTGACATGCATATTGTCTTGGCAGAAATACATGAGATCAATCCCAAAAGCAAAAGGGTTTGCCCCGTTGATAGCAGAAGGCTATACAGTTGCAAAGTAAGTAAAGCTTTTGTTAGAGGCACCATAGGCACCACCGTGAACCCTCAACTCAGTCGCGAAACCAAACCAAGGGCCTTCTGCCATTTCTCTGAACCTCAATCCATGGTTTATGAAAAGCTCCTCAAAATTGGTCTCATCAAGCCACTTTCCCAAACTCTTTTACCTCAAAAGCTTTTAGCAAATCACAACTCAAATGCCTTCTGCACCTTCTATCAAATACCCGGTCATGTTACCAATGAATGCAATCATCTCGGCCAAGAGATTCAAAACCTCATCGATGACAGAATTATCCCTCCACCACAACCAGACATCATACCCAACACATTCCTTGTATCAACTCCGCTTTTTTCAGCAGAAAAGGATGAACCATCAAGAGCCATGCAACAGTTCGCCTTCCATGAGTCTGGGAGTTTTCAAGCTTCGAGTCCTTGTCCTTTAGATGACCATCTTTGTGTTTGAGTCACTTTGTACCTCGAGTCTTTCATTCTTTCACTGTTGTGTCTGTAAGTTTGTAAGAGTCAAAAAAAAAAAAAACAGGGGTGTCAGTTTTGTGGGCTTGAACTACGTTGTGATCTGATTCCTTTACAGGATACGTAGGCAGCCTCATCCTGAGGCCCGGTCACGAGCATTTGAGTCAATCCCAAGGTTCGGTCATGCTCTTTCGAGTCAACCCCTATTGGTTCGGTCATTGTCCTTCAAACATCACGTCTCTGTAATAAACTCAGGGTTCCAAAATTGTTTTCCACCATCAGTTGAAAATCATGATAACCACTTCAAAACACGAGATGATTTTTGATTGAACCCTTCGCCCCAGGCAAGAAGAAGAATTTCAATGGACCACTTCCTGACGCCATATTCGTTTTAAGAACCAATATCGTGACTTTGAAAAGGCTCACTAGGTCAAAATTTGAAAATCTTACATAGGCAAAAGTTAGAGCATGCAAACAAAAGCCTCTCAATGGAGCATCTAGGATTCAGTTGTTAGGTTGCGCAATCCAAAATGAAAAAAGGTCATCGTTTCTTTCATCCAACACAAAAGACATATCTTTTGATAGCCCCTTTTGAGCCCCAATCAAAATTCTTTGAACCCCAGCTAGCCAGCTATCCCCCGCATCGGGGTGAAATGAGAAATAAAAAGTGCTAGAACAAACATTGAAATTCAAAGCATCGAAAGGATGAAATTGCGAAACGCAATAACAAAAGGAAGCAAATGAAAAATCAAGAGAGAACGCCTACCAAAGCAAAAGGGTACAAAAAGTTCAAAAATGCTGTTAGCTCCGAAAACCCAAAAGAAAGTAAAATTTTTGAGCCAATTGTCTTTTCTTTGTTAAGCCCAAATCATGGCACACAATAAAACCCAAAAAGTCCTTTCAGATTGGAAAGCGCAACTTGATAGCAAGAACCCTAGGCGTTAAGAGGCATGATCGAAAATCAATACATGGAGAAAAGTCAAAGCATTGCTCACAGCAAAAATCCAAATTGGGGCATTTTCTATCCACGGGCCATCATCAGCAACCTAGGGCACAGTTCATGATAAAAACCCTTGTGTTTTGACAAAACAAAATCGAAAGATTTGAATGAAAATCGATTGATGGAGTAAAACAATTTTTGAAATTCCGAAAGGAGAATTCCAAGAACTTGGGCATGTCTGCCATTTCAAAGAGTCAAACCCTTCGCCCAATCAGGGGCACAATTCAAAAGTCGTTTCATCTTTCCCTCCTCATTTGCGTCAAAGTAGTCTCGTCAAAATTCACCCCTTTTGCCAAGTCAAAAGAGTCATCTCGGTTTTGTCAATTCTCAACTCGTGGAAGCCATTTCAACGCATGAAAGAATACTACCCCTGAGAGAAGCTTGTTGGGCTAAAAACCGCAAGGGCGGGCATACCTAAGGCCTAGGCAAAAGTCAAGGCAGTTAATAAAAAGGGCTCGCTAGACCGAAAATCCGAAAGGGCGGTACTAGGCAAAATTTAGAGCACAAAAGGAGAGTGTTAATACCCGAGAGAAACCATAGCCCGAGCTGCGTGCATGGTCAATTGGTTGCCAAAACCATCAGAACTGGGGTTCGTCACTTACTGGGGCACAACAGCTCAATGTCATCCACTGAGGCAAGTTTATGCCCAACCTCAAGACTCGGCCACAAACTTTAGCCCAAAGCTAAAGCTTTAACCAAAGGCAAGTTCCAGCCCAAAGCTCGAGCCCTAACCAAAGGCAAAATCTGGTTCAGAATTCATGCCTCAACCCAAGCAAACTCCAACTTAAATTCAAGCCCTTATCGTAGGCAAATTTCAGCCCAAAATCTAAAATACCAGTCCACTGGTCAAAGATAGTAAAGCAAAAAGGGTACTTAAGATGTGTCCCCTATTTTAAAAAAAACAAAACAAAAAAGAATGTTGTACAAATCGTTAAGTTGTCGAGTGCCAACTCGCGGATCTCGAATGTTATCCAAAAGCCATTCAACCAAGCGACGGTCCAAAAGACCTAACGCTTCTTAGTCTCCCAAGCTACAGTCTAAAAGAGCTAACGCTTCTTAGACTCTCGAGCGACGGTCCAAAAGACCTAATGCTTCTTAGTCTCCTAAGCTATGGTCTAACTAACCTAATGCTTCTTAGTCTCTCGAGCGACGGTCAAAAGGACCTAAGCGTCTCATTCAATCGGCGACGGTCAAAATGACCAAAGTTTCTACGTTTATCGAGCGACGGTCAAAAGGACCTAAACTTCTTTGTCTATCGAGCAATGCTCAAAAAGATCTAATTTTCTCAGTCAATCTAGCGATGGTCAAAAGGACCTAAGCTTCTCAGTCAATCGACGACGGTCAAAATGACATAAGCTTCTTCGTTTATCAAGCGAAGGTCAAAAGGACCTAAGCTTGTAACCGAGCGAAGGTCCAAAAGACCTAGGCTTCTTAATCAATCGGGCTAAAGTCTAATTGACCTAAAAGTCTCTTCGTCTCTCGGGGCTACGGTCTAACAGACCTAAAGTCTCTTTGTCTCTCGGGCTACGGTCTAACCGACCTAAAGTCTCTTCGTCTCTCAGGCTACAGTCTAACCAACCTAAAAGCCTCTTAGTTCCTCAAGCTACGGTTTAACCGACCTAAAGTCTCTTCGTCTCTCGAGCTACAGTCAAACCAACCCAAAGTCTCTTAGTTTCTCGAGCTACGGTCAAAAGGACCTAAGTTTCTTCGTTTTTCGGGCTACGATCTAACTGACCTAAAAGCCTCTCAGTCCTCGGGCTACGGTCTAACCGACCCAAAGTCACTTCGTCTCTCGGGCTACGGTCTAACTGACCTAGAAGCCTTTTAGTCTCTTGGGCTACGGTCTAACCGACCTAGAAGCCTTTTAGTCTCTTGGGCTATAGTCTAACCGACCTAAAGTCTCTTCGTCTCTCAGGCTACGGTCTAACCAATCTAAAAGCCTCTTAGCTTCTCGAGCTACGGTCAAAAGGACCTAAGTTTCTTCGTCTCTCGGGCTACGGTCTAACCGACCTAAAAACCTCTTAGTCTCTCGAGCTACGGTCTAATCGACCTAAAGTCACTTCGTCTCTCGGGCTACGGTCTAACCGACCTAGAAGCCTTTTAGTCTCTTGGGCTACGGTCTAACCGACCTAGAAGCCTTTTAGTCTCTCGAGCTACGGTTTAACCGACCTAAAGTCTCTTCATTTCTCGGGCTACAGTCTAACCGACCTAGAAGCCTTTTAGTCTCTCGAGCTGTGGTTCCTCCTCTGGGATTGCACTTTGTCTTGCAATTTGCCCTCTGGGACTTCACTTTGTCTAGCACTTCGTCCTTCGGGACTCGTACTCTATCTGCACTTCGTCCTCCGGGACTCACACCCTATCTACACTTCGTCCTCTGGGACTCACTTTTGTCATACTTGCATTGATTTTACATGCTCACGTGACATGACATATCAACTTAATTGCATCATCATTCATGTATTCTCTCAATCGAATGTCAAATTCAAGCCACTTTCAAAAAAAAAAAAAAAATTCAAGCTTTTCAAAATTCAAAATCTTCAAGCTATTCAAATTCAAGTTTCTTTCAAAGATTCAAGCTCTCCAAAATTCAAACTATTCAATTACAAGTCTCTTCCAAAATTTAAGCTTTTCAAAATTCAAAATCTTCAAGGTATTCAATTTCAAGTCTATTTCAAAATTCAAGCTATTCAATTCCAGTCCCTTTCAAAATTCAAGCTCTTCAAGTTTAAGCCACTTTCAAAAATTCAAGTTTCTTTCAAAATTCAAGGTATTCAATTCAAGTCTCTTTCAAAATTTGAGCTATTCAAATTCAAGTTAAAGCTATTTCCAAAATTCAATTCAAAATTCATGAAAATTAAAGCTTTTCAAAAGACTAAGTCTCTTCGCCGTCTGAGCATTTCGTCCTCCGAGACTCGTCTCAAATTTCGTCCTCTGGGACTCGTCAAATTTTTGTCCTTCGGGACTTGTGAAATTCTTGACCTCCGGGACTCATCTCAAATTTCACCTTTCGATGCTCATCTCAATTTCACACTTTAAGGGCTCGTCTCAATTTTAAGTCCCCCGAGGACTCATCTCAATTTTAGTTCCCAGAGAACTTGCCTCAATTTTTAGTCCCCTGAGGACTCGTCTCAATTTTAGTCGCCTGAGGACTCGTCTCAATTTTTAGTCCCTGAGGACTCGTCTCGCTTTAGCACCCTGGGACTCGTATCAAGAAATTTCATGACACTCGACATTACATGCACTCAATCTTCTCAAGTTTATTTGCTTTTGCAATTTGTCCTCTGGGACTCATTTTACCAGCATTGTTCCAATTGAACTACGTTGGCCTGATCCTTACAACGGGGTACGTAGATAGCTCCATGAGTGCGATCACCTTTATTGCATTCTTGCATTTAACTTAAAGACTTTGGAGCGATGGATTGGGATGTCTAATCTTTAACGTCACATATACCAAGCAATGGTACCTAAGTTCCATTAAAGAGGGACTACTGCAGACACCCCAATTTGGGCTTCCGAATAATCTTTAAGTTCCTCAATGATGAAATAAGGAAAAATATACCTTTAAGGCTTGGATTGTTGCTCCTTTGTCACTCCTTCTCTAAACATCAAGAAAACCCTTTCCCAAACATGTAGGGTGGCCCCCAGTTCAATTGCAAAGAGAAAAATGCATTTGCTTGGTCAAAAACAACTTTTTCCATGACACACTGATGGTAAAATGGGCACACATTTCAATGTGTAAAAAAATCTTTGAGTGAAAACCAATTGGGTTAGAAAGAGGACTTGACAAGCTTTCCAACGCTTTGAACCATGCCCAAATATGAGTTCAGGAGTGTTCGGGGCGCCCCCGCGAATTTCAGTGTGCTGAGCTGTTTCGAAAAACCACGCGGCATTTCAAAGCGTCGCGTGACATTTCGAAAATGCCACGCGGCATGTCGAAAATTCCAAAAAAATCCACACCACCACACGAGACTTCAATATACAGCACGGCATTTCTCTTTATGTCGTGCGGCGTTTCGGGGAAATGTTCTGACAGTTGCAGAAAGTTGTCGGCCACGCCTGCAGATGCAACAATTGAAAAATGGCTTGCCCAGAGCACGTTTTTCATGTTTTTTTTTTTTGCCTTTGGGTGCACTCCATGCATATTTTTGCTTATAAATACACCCCCCCTCTAGTTGAGGAGGACACCCATTCAACTCTAAATAAAGTTACTCTGCCATTTAATAGACTCTCTCACTTTCTCTCTCTCTAAAAGTACCTCCATTCTTCTCCTCCTCTTAAGTCCAGTAAACTACTAACTTAGGAGGACTTCCATCTCAAACCATCCAAACAACCTCACATCCTTCAATCCCCATTCAAGCATTTCAAGTCCAAATCAACTTCCATTCTTCTATCTTCAAGCACATCCAAGCTTTGATCAAGAGGTATAAACCAATTTCTTGGGCTAAACCACGTTTAGCTTTGAGAGGAGCCGATCGTGGCCCTTCTCGGTTTTTCTATACCGAGTTTGGGTCTAAAACGAGCTTTATAATCAAAAAGCACAAAAAAATAATAGTTTCTGTACCGGATACGCTGTACCGTGCGGTGTTTTACAACTCCGCGCGGCGTAGTGTATTACACCGTGCAGTATTTTATTTCTTATACATATTCTTTCTTATGTTATTCTGTTTACTACTTTTCTGTGCGGGTACATTCCAAAATCAAGTTCATGTTAAAAGTCTTTTTTTATTATTTTATTAAATCTTTCAACATCTCAAAAAGTTTTTAATATTGCTTTACATGATAAGATGAACAAAAGAATCTCGTAAATCACTTTTCAGAGATTCGGAAAATATAAAAAAACTATTTTGCAGACGTATGTTTGTTGTCATGTAAAAGCGAACTGATTCGGGAATGCAAAAACAAGTACCTCGCATGGTGTTTTAGTTACACCGTGCGATGTATTCGGTCTGTCGCGCGGTGTTTCACATAATATTGGCAGACTGCTGTAATGCTGTTATTTCACTTTTTGTACATTGTTCATCCATTTCATATTGTACAGTTCGCACCACAAGCACGCCAATGTGTTATATTAAACCTCATGTCCCTTTTTCGTACATGTTTTAATCAAAATTATGTTTTTTAAATGATATTAAATCCCCCATTTAAAATGCTAAGTAGAGACCGATTTTACCGGGCAAGCGGGGTGCTTTTTCAATAAAACCTTCTCCACTCATAATGTGACTTCCAGATCCAAAATATCGACGTTTTCGCTAGACCAAAGCCTTTTTTCTCTCAAACAAATTTTCGATTTCTCAGACATCCTTCTCAAAAATCCGGGTGGCGACTCTTCGATGGCGTCGCGCGGGGAGCCCACACTAGTCCAATGAGCGTGGATACTCCATAATGGAGTTGGAGTGGAAATGGAACGATAATATGCAAGATCGTGCATGCATGGCAATCCGTGTGTGATTTTGATTGTACAGTTGCAATAGACGGCTATGTGGGGGGATACTTCTAAAGCGCTTTCTAGCTAAACATATACGAACTCCATTGCCTCTAATGAAATGCGACACCTTACTTGATCAAAAATATCATCACGTACTTGTTTGTGGCGTGAAATATTCATAGATTTCTCGAACGACGTCTTAATCTCTCTGAACTGATTTTTCAACATCTTTTTTATTTTATCAAAAGATGTTTGTAGTGATGACATGGTATCCCCCAAATATAGCTTTAGCCTCGCATGTGCAGACTCTGCCCTGTAATAGAATAATGCACTGTGTTTAAATAGGAAAGTATCAAAAAGTATTCCTTAGTGTAGTAGAGAAATACACAAAATTGAAATAGTAAAGTTATAAAGTGATTATACTTTTGACTTAAATTACTTTCGAGGTGCATACATGTATCTGTCCATGCTGAAACAAACCGCTCTTTGTATGGCCTTAACCTTGTTTCCCTCAGGTAAATTATGACCGTCGGGAATTGGCTAAACTCATCGCACATGGCTTGCCACTTCTGTTGGAAAGACGACTGTGTAAATGAATTGATAAGCGAGTTCCATGACACGAAAAAACGCTTCCATTTCAGATCAAGCGCACGGCCGCAGATCTTCTTGACGCACTGATTTATGTGCCAAATACATAAGATGTTACATATTGTGGGGAAACATACTTCAATGGCGTTCAAAAGTGCTAAATCCCGATATGGAACAAACACCAATGGCAACGATGCTCCCTTTTGAAGTATTCAGTTTTTTAAGGTATCCAATGCCCATGTCAGTTGCTCTTCTCTCTCATTACTAAGATATGCAAATATAAGCGAGTAAGTTCGTCATGTGGATGTGTACCCACAACCTCCAATAGTGGTTTTCGATACTCATTGGTCTTGTACGTGGTATCAATGATCAATATGATAAGAACCCGATAATGCAATGTAGGGTGCGCTAAATCTCTAGATTAGTTTAAGATAATCGTTAATTTAGTTATTTTTAATTACTTTTGCTCGTAAGGTATTTTAGTTTCGTTTTGTAGGAAAACTGTTTAATTCAGGAATTGTAAAGCTCAAAGCTTGTCAAGATTATTCAAGATGCAAAGACGATCAAGAACGGAATAGTCAAGTCCCAAAGCTTAGGCCGAAAAGACCCGATGATGACCCGACGGCTAGAATTGGCAAGGCAAAGCAAGCCAAGAAGCAATAACCAAGTGCTGCCCACTAACAGTTCAGTATCAGTACCATCTGATACCTCCTATCGGTACCAAGCAATTCAGAACGAAGCCCCTAAGCACTTCGGTATTGATACCTGCTCATTCAATCTATTGGTACTGAGAGCATAATCGAGGTTCCAGCGACAACAGATAACACATTCGATATCGGAACCATGTTTCTCTTTCTATCGGTACCGAGGGGCATAGCACAGCAACTTAAGGCATTTTCTATCCATACCGAGGGCTTCGGAGGGTATCTGTGGAGCATCTTTTGGGATATTCTGTGCGTGTACCTTGGAGGATATAAAAAGCGTGATGTCATTATACAAATAACTTTTTTGTACTGCATAATTTTAAATCTAGCCTAGATTTGCTTGCTTGTTGAATTGTTCTTCACTTCCAGCACTTTAATTTTAATTTCTTGGTTAGTTAATTAGTTTTTGCTACTTTTGTCTTTATTAAAGTTGTAGCCGCTACTCCGATCTATCATTTAATCTAATTTTCTTCAAGTGTTGTTATTTCACTATGCTTAGTAGATTTTTATTTGCTCTTATCTTCATAGATATGTGTGAGTAGTTTTATAGGATTAGGTCATGGGGTGATTAGCACCTCATGACTTGAGTAAAAATTATATTTTTCACCAATAAATTTTAAATCTTTGGTTCGAAAATCGATCTGTAGTTCGGATTTATTTGTCAAATTGCTAAGGTGTTAACCTCTTTGATCATATGTAGGTAAGAGCATCGCTTACTTACCACACATGATGCTTAGAGCTCTGTCGCTCGAGGTGTTTGCTAAATAAATTCTAGACCTAGCTTGGTAATTGAACCATCTTATCTTTCAATTTAGGAACCTTAATTGAGTATCTTAAACCACGTAATTGGGTAAAAATGTGATTTAACTCGAGTCGTGGGTGTTAGTAATTCTTAGATCTAACCTGCTTTTTATCATAGTTTATTCGCTTTTAATTTAGCCTTTTTACTTTCCATCGCAAACTTAAAACAAAGTTGGCTGCCTAAAAGCCGAAAACCTTGCTTACTTCTATAAATCCAGCAAAGCCGAATTAATTATTCTCGTGGGTACGATCCCGGTCTTCCGAATTATTATGCTTCAATTGAACGCTTATACCCTACGCTTGGGGTGATCTTATTCCTTATATCGGATCAAATGAAGCATTTTTGGCTCCGTTGCCGGGGATTTATTATTATGGCTTTCTTGGAGGTTCGATAAACCACTGTAAGTATTCTGCTTTCGTCTAGTAGTAGTAGTAGTTTAGTAGTTTATGTGTTAGTAATTCGTATTTAGTTTGGTGGATACCTCTAACCTGGTTTCATACCAAACCCGAGGTGTAACGAAGCCAGGCTAAATATCGAGATTGTTCTTAGTTAGTGTAGTTAATTTAGTTAGTTAGTTTAAATTTGATTGCATTACTTAGCCGAGGTGGTGGCTTGACCCCTCGCATATTCTGTTTGATGAGATAAGGTGGCGGCATAGCCCCTCCAGTCTGATAGTTAGTTAGTAGTTTATGCTTGTGTATGCGTGTCTACCGAAGCCCAATTTTCAATCGGCTTTATTGTTCTTCTTCACCACCAAGAATCTGTAGCATTGCCATGGCATATCCTGCCCATTCTCTGCCTCACAAAGTAAATCGCAAACATCATTGCAAAGGCCCAATGGCCGAAGAAACTGCAGTTCGTACTCTTCGCAAATACCTTAATCCAAAACGGGGTCCTCAAATATCGCCTATTGTTATTCCAACTCTAGCTGCTGGGAATGTCTTTGAATTCAAAGCTGAGTTTCTTCAGGTGATTCCAGAATTTCGGGGCCGAGAGTTGGAGGATCCATATTCTTATATCCGTGAATTCAAATCCGTTCTGCACTCCTTGGTACCAGCTCAGAATCAACTGATCAAGCTCGTCTCAAGCTTTTGAAGGCCTTGGCGAAATCAAATTACAATGTGGAGTTGCATGAATTATTCAATCAAGTGAAGATCAACATTCCTCTCATGGATGCAGTCAAGCAAATTCCCACATATGCAAAGTTTCTTAAAGATTTGTGTACTCGGAAGCGCAAGCTTAATGTTCAAAAAAAAAATATTCCTTACTGAGCAAGTGAGTTCTATCATTCAAACGAATATCGCCCCAAAGTTCAAGGATCCGGGGAGCCCCACTATTGCTGTCACAATTGGAGGGAAGCGTATCGAACAAGCCTTACTCGATCTTGGTGCTAGGGTTAATCTACTTCTGTATTCTATATACGAAGAGCTTGGGTTGAGATGAAGCCTACTCGTGTTACACTTCAGTTGGCCGATCGGAGCGTTCGTGTACTAAGAGGATTAGTAGAAGATGTTCTAGTGCAAGTTGATCAGTTTATCTATCCGATGGATTTTGTGATTCTTGACACAAATCCGACCGACTCTTCTGCTGCCTCTACTCCGGTGATTCTTGGGAGACCTTTTCTAGCCATGGCGGATGCAATTATCAACTGTCGGAATGGACTTCTCAATATGACCTTCGATAACATGAAGATGGAGGTCAATGTTTTTAATGTGGACAGTCAAATGGGGGATGACGAGAACATACATGAAGTGAGCCTTATTGATGTTCTTGTAGAAGAACATGTGGACGAGTTGCTCTATAGTGATCCTTCGGAAGTTGCTCTTACAGCCAAAGAGGCTGCATTTCTCGAGTCTTCTGAAGTGAGTTATTTGTGTTCGTTGCTCGATGGGAAGGATGAAGCTTGCGCTAGGAATTCTTGAACCCCAAAGTTTGATGAATTTGAAGAGCAACCCCCAATAGAGAAGAAGGTTCTTCCATCTAGTGGTGAGCCACCGAAATTGGCGTTGAAGCCCCTGCCCGACACTTTGAAGTATGTTTTTCTTGGAGATAATGAGATCTATCCTGTGGTTATTTCCTCCTCTCTTGGGAATCTCCAAGAGATAGAGTTAATTAATTTATTAAGGAGACACATGAAGCCTATATGGTGGACCATCACCGACATTAAAGGGATTGGTGCTACTTTTTGTTCACACCATATCGCTTTGGAGGATAATATCAAGCCGTCTCGCCAACCCTAACGCCGCTTGAACCCTATTATGAAGGATGTAATACGTGCAGAGGTCTTGAAGCTGTTATATGTGAGAATCATTTATCCCATCACCGATAGTAAATGGGTGAGCCCGATTCAAGTTGTACCAAAGAAGTTCGGGGTTACAGTTGTGCACAATAAAGAGAATGAGCTCATACCAACACTTGTTCAGATAGGATGGAGGGTATGTATCAATTATCGAAAACTCAATGCAAGCACCAGAAAGGATCATTTTCCCTTGCCGTTTATCGATTAGATCTTGGAAAGGATAGCCAGCCATGCATTCTACTGTTTCTTGGATGGATATTCCGAGTATAATCAGATCGAAGTTGCTCAAGAGGACCAAGAGAAGACGACATTCACTTGCCCCTTCGAAACTTTTGCTTATCGTCGGATGCTGTTCGATTTGTGCAACGCTCCGGGGACTTTTTCTAGATGCATGATAGGGATTTTTAGTGATATGGTCAAGAAGATAGTAGAGGTTTTCATGGATGACTTCTCTGTATTTGGCGATTCGTTCGAGTCATGTTTGGCCAATTGGGAGAAAGTGTTAACACGATGTGAGGAAAAGAATTTGGTATTGAATTGGGAGAAATGTCACTTTATGGTAACCGAAGGCATCGTTCTTGATCACATTGTGTCTTCCAAAGGTATCGAGGTGGATAAGGCCAAGATCGACTTAATTGGGAACCTTCCTACTCCGAAATGTGTGAAGGACATCCGTTCTTTCTTGGGGCATGCTGGTTTTTATCGTAAGCTTTCGCCAAGCTTAAATCCAGTCTTACTTCACCACCTATCGTACGGTCTCCGGATTGGGAATTACCTTTCGAGCTTATGTGCAACGCAAGTGACTATGCTGTAGGGGCTGTTTTGGGTCAGAGGAAAGAGAAGGAGACATATGTGATCTATTATGTGAGCAAAAAGCCCAAATGAACTATTCGACTACAGAGAAGGAGTTGCTTGCTATTGTCTTCGCTTTAGACAAGTTTCGGTCTTACTTAGTGGGAGCTCCAATCACGGTCTATTTTTGTGTTAACTCTGTGGATTAGGCGGGTGGTTTGTGTATATTTTAGAGGAAGGGGGTGTTTTTTCAGCATATTAGTAGTAGTTCGTCTTTTATTGATAGCTATATTACTGTGGATCAACGACGATGCCGGTTCACCGCGGTATATGGGCCTAACACGGTGTAGAAAAGAAAGGCTCCTTGGGATGAATTATTAGAAAATTAGGGGCCGATCCTCCTTTATAGGTTCGGTTTGTTTCAAACCCTGAATATTATTACCGAGCCTATTTAGGTTTGGTTATGTTGCATTTTGACTTTTTTGCCCAAATCGACAAGCTGTGATCATTTCCTCTACTCTTTTTCTCTCTACAATAGATCTCGCGCTACCCCGGACGATTCAACTCCCACTTCACCATCGCCGTCTTCGTGGACCTCTCTCTTGCCTCCCCGGACCAGCACAGCCTCGGGAACCCCTCCCGCCAACGCTGCAGGTGTCGCCGCCGCCGAACACATCGCCGTCTTCGAAGTGGCCGCCAAACACCTCGTCGTCATCTTCGAAGTGATCCCCTGAGCCCCTGACCCAACTTCTCCCACTATTCCCCCCTCCACAAACTTCTAGCCTGGGTTTCGAAAATTCCGAAAAAGAAAACAGAGAAAATTGAGGAGGCTGGACAAGAGTACACGACAGCTCAGATTTTTTTACAGTAGTGAGCTATCTTTAACCTAGGAAATGGGTAAGCTTTGTTCACTCATTTATTGGCTCTCTCAACATTCTTATAGTATTGTATTATATATATCATTCCCATTGTCATATATTTTGATTTTTGAATTTTCGAGACTAGGCTTTGTTGTAGATTTCAGCTCTTTGTACAGATTTTCTCCTATTCAACAGAAAAATTGTACTCCATATTATAAGGATATTGTGTGACGAGACTATGAAAACTGTGTGGTTGGGCTATGTGAATTGTGTAGTAAGTCTATATGAACTGTCAAAACTTTATGTGAACTATGTGAATTATGTATTTTAGCGTGTGGTGGGGCTATGAGAACTATGGGGTGGGGCTATGAGAACTGTGTGGTTGAACTATGTGAAGTGTGTAGTGAGTACTCTATGTGAACTTTCAAAGTCTTATGTGAACTGTCTATGAGAACTATGTATTTTAGCATGCGGTGGGGCAATGATAACTGTGTGGTTGGACTATGTGAAGTGTATAGTAAGTCTATGTAAATTGTGAAAGTCTTATGTGAACTGTCTATGAGAAATATGTATTTTAGAGTGCGGTGGGGTTATGATAACTATGTGATGGGGTTATGAGAATTGTGTGGTTGGACTATGTGAAGTGTCCAGTGAGTCTACATGAAATTTCAAAGTCTTATGTGAACTATCTATGAGAATTATGTATTTTAGTGCGCGGTGAGGCTATGAGAACTGTGTGGTGGGGCTATGAGAACTGTGCGGTGAGGCTATGAGAACTGTGTGGAGGGGCTATAAGAATTGAACAAAAATTGATCAATTTTTGTTCGTGTGTGTATTTTTTATGAGAACTGTGTTTTTTTCTTATGAGAATTATGTATTTTTTATGAGATTTGTGTATTTGTCCATGAGAACTATCTATAAGAACTGTGTATTTTTCATGAGAACTGTGTATTTTTTATGAGAATTGTGTATTTTCTGTATAAACTGTCTATGAGAATTGTGTATTTTATATGAGAACTGTCTATGAAAACTGTGTATTTTATATGAGAACAATGTATTTTTCTATGAGAACACTATATTTTTCTATGAGAACTGTGTATTCTTCTATAAGAACTGTGCATTTTTCTAAGAGAACTGTGTATTGTCCATGACAACTATTTATGAGAACTGTGTATTTTCTAAGAGAATTGAGTATTGTTCATGAGAACTGTGTATTTTTCTATGACAACTACGTATTTTCTATGAGAATTGTGTATTTTAGTATGTGCTGGGGCTATTTGAACTTTGTATTTTTTAGTTCACATAGACAATGATATTTTTGTCCGAAACAGTTCTCAGAATGAATGATAGTTCTTATAGAAATAGTTATCATAGATAGTTCTCATAGGGACAATTCTCATAGAAACAGTTCTCATAGAGAGTTCTCATAGCAAATGATGTTTTTTAATCTTACATAATTTCATATTCAATATGGATTTTGTTTAGTAGATATCGTCGAGTAGGTTCTAAAAATATAATTTATTTAAAAAATGAACATCTACAACAAAAGATATGACTTTTTAAAATTTAAACAATGTTTAATGGTGCACCAATGCTCATGGAGCATTGGATAATTTTTCTATTCTAAATGCTATCTAGTTCCGTCGCTGATACGCGTGAATGGGCATGGTTGGAATAAAAAATATAAATAATTGAGCAGGGCTAAATTAAGTCCGAACATAATTTTTAGGACCGGCTTAAAAATTCCCCAAATTATTGCAGATTGCTTCGTAAGAGGTGAAGATTGGTTGGTGGGTGGAGATTTTAATACGATTTTTCATGTTGACGAAAAGATGGGTGGTAATCAAAGACAGGTGCTTGACCGATTTTCTAGTTCTAAATTAATGGGTTGCCCCAAGCATAGGGCGGAGACCGACGTACCACAATATTCGGTAAGTTCGGAGTCAAATCCACAGAGACGGTGATGTGTGCTGACTAAAAATTCGGGTTGTTACTTATTTAAACTGGCTCTTAGGTAGCCACCCCTTGTCGATTGATTGAGGTTAACTAAAATTTAAGAAAACAACTGTTCTTTTCAAAATATTAAAAGAAAGGTACGGTCATAGGGTTCATAGCACTCACAGCTGGTCGGACTCATCTGCTACAATTGGTGTTCTTTAAAAACATTCAACTTTAAACTGAAAAAGATATCCCATAAGATGCAAACCCTTATGGTCGCCGTTTACCCAAGCGCGACGGAGAATGAGTTTTGGACCCCCATTTCCCTGTTCACATGAGCTCTGACGATACCCGGATTTGTCTACGGGAAGTATTTTTCCAACCTAAAGTCATTTTTTCCATTGTTTGAAATAAGAGCAGTGCCCGAACTTGTCACGGCGTGCTAATCGCACTGCGACCCTACCTAAATGACTACTCACTCATTATTAAAAAAGAAATGCAAGAAACCCTAAATTGCATTATGCTCCTATTATTGGAGAAAGAAAATAAACGAGAAATAACAACTAATTGAATACCAATGAACAACTTTAATTAAGAAGAACAGAAATTAAAACGAGTTATTGAAATGCGAGTAATTAAACAAAGCTTCAAATAACTTGAAAGAAATAAAACTCGAACGAAAAAACTTAAGTTTTAAAACTGCCAGAACAATACTCGGAACAAAACCTCCTGATGGCAGCCTGCGTTCTTTTTCTTCCTCCCCTCGAAAAGTGATCTCGGCAGCCGCTTTTGTTCACTGTTAAAACCTCGGGTCCAAAAAAGAGCCCTAAACAATAAAACCCTTGTTGCTTTTATACTCCGTAATAGGCCGTGTAAAACATGAAAAGCCCATTTTTGTTATTCTCCTCTTGGCCTACTATAACAAAGCCAATACATGTGTGCCTTTTTTTTCATTGGACCCACAAGTCCAACTTTATTCTACGCAAATACATTATTGTGATTTCCTATGCCAAATCAACAACCAATGAATTGCCATGGCAAAGTCAATTACGTGGATGGCATGTGTTGCAAAGCCTTAGTCATGCTTCAACCAAACCATTTATTTTTAATTCCCAATCAGAGCACAGAACAACCGTCTGGAATTAATTTGTTCACCGGATATGCTTTCTCACCAAATTAAATTGAACTTTGCGCTTTATTTGCAAATATTATCCATCGGCTCCGAGAGTCCTGAAACACAATTAACAGGTATCAAAACTCAAGTATTGCGCTAAACGGATATAACAAGTCTAAGTTAGGGATCGTAAATAGACGTATTTACACACCTATCACATCCCCCAACTTACACTTTGCTAGTCCCTAGTAAAGTAAAGAAAATTAAATTAAATAAAGCAATTAACTAAGGGATAGATCTTTTAAACCCTTGGGTGGCCTCGGTAGGACGAGTGAAGTCTCGTGAGGATTTTCAGCAATGATATCCACAAAACACTGTGAATCCTGTCCACATAGAACCCAAAAACTGCAATGCAACTCATTGATACCACTACTACAAAATGGTATAAAGATCACGGTCCAAAAAATAAAAAGATCTCATTTTTTGAAAGAGCGTAATAAAATGTTATGGACTATAGTTTTAATCTCGATTATATGAAAAAACTGAGATGGAAAGATTTTTTAATCTCAGTAATCTATAAAGTGAGATTGTAACTTAAAGAATAAATCTCATTTTTGAAAAACTGAGATTATTTATGAAAGAATATATCTCGTTTCGGAAAAAACTGAGATGGAAAGATTTTTTAATCTCAGTAATATAAAAGTGAGATTGTAACTTAAAGAATAGATCTCGTATAGGAAAAACTGAGATAAAAATAACCTTTAATCTCAGTCATCTAAAAACTGAGATCGTAAGTTAGAGAGTACATCACATTTTTTTTATTTGGATTGAGATGAAAACTCTTGTATAGGAAAAGTTGAAGACCGCTTACCCCTTAATAGACTCCGCGCGCGATACAACTAAATAAATGTCACGATCGACTTCCAAAATTCCGTCCTCTATTCTCGTTCGTCTCTCTCACTCTTAACCATTCTACAAAAAAGATTTCGTCGCCAAATGGGGCACATTCGGCAATGAAAATATATTTCGTTGCTTAATTGGTATCTTTGATGACAAAATTTATGAAAGTTGCATTTCATTGCCAAATGTATATTGAGTATAACTCTATACTCAGAATTCCGGTTGAGATAATTCAAATTGGGTTTGAACAATAACACAAAGGGCTACAACTTTCATATTTATCAAAATTGCTAATTTTAATATTTAAAGGTTCAAAATGACGTTCAAAATATATTTTAATGTTAAATGAACATGTTATATATTAAATATTTCAATTACATATTGAAAAGTGTGTGTGGTGCAGTTGGTTGAGGCTTCTATGCAAAATTCAAAAGACTTGGGTTCAAAACCCCACAAGAGAAATAGAGTGGGATTTTTTCCCTTAGGAAATCGCCACTTTTAACCTCGGTTTTTCCAAAAACTGAGATTATTTCTCTCTAAACAATCACGGTTTTATAATAAAACTGAGATATAAAGTTGTTAAAGGTCACGGTTTTATCATTTTTAATCACAATTTTTATTTTTTAGTCACGGTTTTATTTGAGTTTTAATCACAGTTTTTATCACGTGGTTAAAAGATATGGATTTTTAGTTACACCTTGATAGACCACGGTTTTGAATGTGAGATTAAAAGTGAAAGATCACACCAAATGATCGAGATCTTTATCTATTTTTGTAGTAGTGTACACCAATGCCAAGAATATAGCATACGCAATAGTAGTTCTAGATGCTATCAAAACATAGAAATTAATCATGGCATCCAAACTTAGCATGAGTGAGTAAAGACCTTGACCACAAGTGAACCACAACCAAGTACTCTCTCCGGATCGAGTCTCGACTTCAATTCTCATCATGTCATGCACTCAACAAAAGAAAACGCTCGAGACAAGGTGCATTTAATAAACTCTCAAAGTGTGCAGACGGAAGTCAATTATGCAATAAAGAATCAAAGTATCCCGTACACTTTAGACATGAAGAGAAAGCTTTTTAAGGTAGACACATGATTTCATGAAATGAATGTCAAGCATTAAAGACTATCTATCCATCGAACCACAACCCATTGCCCCTAAGATCAAATAGGATTTTTATTTGGTTATATTGTTAGGTAATGATAAGGTTTCTAGGTTAGGGTAAGACATAATCAAGTGTCTGAGAATAGGCCAAAACACATAGGGCAAATAATAATGTGTGCCCTCTTTCAACTCCTTTCAACTCCGCCATATCCCTCATATTCTTCACCCTTCACACAATTCCCCTATGAAGTTCACACGTTTCTTTCTTCACACAAATGCATGGATGTCTTCCCCTTTTTCATTCAAGTTCCTTTCTTTCTTTCTTTTTCTCAATTTTTTTTCTTTTTAGCTATGGGAAAGAACACACCACATTTCAAGCACATTTTTCGAATACACTTTCTCCATTCTCTTCAAAAATTAACCCTCACATGATTAACTTATCATTCTCAAGACACAATATGGTTGGTGAAACTTACCAAGAAAAAGGATCATGCAAAAGGCTCAATATGGCTCACAAGGATAAGTATTTAAGAAAAAGAAATGAACCGGCTCAATCAGCAAAGATGGCCTATTATCCTCTCCTATGGGTAATACAACCAAGTAACGATGCCATCCCAAAGAATAAAATAATAGGCATGTATTAAGTCTCAACACTTGACGACAAAAGATAGTGAGATCAAAAGCGATTAAGCCTTTTTTTTTTTTTTTACAACAAATGAAGAGTTTATGTGACACCACTCCAAAGGAAGGTAAGGCGCTAAAGCTCACATGGGCATAAGTCTCCACTAATCTAGCCATTGAAAGCACTCAAGTCACAACTCACAAGCAGTCAAGGTCCAAGAAACGTGCAGTGCAAAGATGCTAAGAGTGAATGCCCAAATAAATTCCTATCACCAAGCTAACAAAAAGAACTACCATGTAACATAAATATTCAATGAATGCTCACATATTCTCAGCACAAGCAACCAACAAGTAGATATTACAATCTCCAAGTCTCAAGTAGAAAGGATCCAATAAGTATTTTTAAATTTTCATTTTTTTTTGGTGTCTTTCTTCTTTTTTTTTGCAAAAAGATAATGAACAAAGTGATCCATCCCACAACTTAAAACGACACTGTCCTCAGTGACGACTCAACCATAAAAAAATAAAAGACAAGTCGGAGAAAGAAAGGAGAGATATCACCTGGCGGAGGAGCAACAAAAGGCAAGGCAAAAGAAGGGGTGGGAGACATCCCCCAACTTGAAGCGAAGTACATGCACAATGTTAGTCCCAATACAAAATAAAAAACACTAGTACCGCCCGACGCATGTTATCGGGGCTCCCACAGATAAAAATAAAAGAAAAACAAAGACGCCACCAAATCTTCACATGATCAACGTGTCATACTTTTCTTCTCATCTCTCGCCGGTGGGGCAAGGAACGGGTGGCTATACAAGACCATTATGCTATTTTTGTTTCTGTGTTCAATTTTCCTTCTTCTTTTTTTGAATTTTTCTTTTTCCTAACGAGAAATACAAGAATAACTAAATAAAAACAAGAAATAAAAGACAATTATACATAGAATGTATCAAAAACAAAAGAACTTAGTAAAATCCAATGTCACCGACACAAAATTGCCCTTACTAACCGGAGCTGGGCACACGATCCTTATTTTAATAGCGACTTGCAAAGCTATAAAATCCAAGTCAATGATGGGTACCCCTATTGCTAGGGGCCGGGTCCACTTCTCAGTGAAGAGAGCGGTACGCAAAAGCTACCCATCGGAACTTAAGATGATGGGGCACCCAGCGGTTCAAGAACCAGGTCCCAAACGGCGCCACACATATCCTCTACCGCTGGCATCTCTATCAAACTCCATACCTCTGGAGAATCTAAGAATGACACCTCCTCAGCGGTTAATGCTATCTCCAGAGGATCCTTGTACAACACACTATCGACATGCTCTTGCACTAGCGTGTTGATCAAACTCACCTCGTATACCTCCTCATCATCCTTAACCCGACTATCCACGTTGAAAACATTCACCTCCATTTTCAAGTCCCCAAACGATAATTGGACTTATCCAGTTTTGCAATCCATGATAGCACTGGAGGTGGCTAAAAATGGACGGCCTAGGATGATAAGAGTCTTTTCCAAGACCTTCGGAATTGGGCATGTATCTAGGACAATGAAGTTGACTGGAAAAACAAACTCGCCCACTTGAATTAAAACATCTTCCACCACCCCCTTGGGAATTCTCACACTTCGATCAGCCAACTGTAGTGTGACTAGAGTGGTTCTCAAATCGCCTAAGCCTAGCTTCAAGTATACCGAATAGGGGAGCAAGTTGACATTTGCTCTAAAATCCAGCAAAGCCTTATCGAACTTTTGGCCTGCGATCGCTACAGGGATGGTGGGACAACCAGGGTCCTTGCACTTGGTGGGGATCTCAGCTTGGAGAATGGAGCTCACTTGCTCCGTCAGAAGCACTTTGTCCTGACTCTTGGTTCTCTGCTTTGACGTGCACAGATCCTTCAAGACCTTTGCAAACTGAGGAATTGCGTCAATGGCTTCCATTAAGGAGATAGGAAATTGAACTTTCTTCAATAATTCAAGCATTTTAAAGTTCACATTGACCTTAGGTTTCGCCACCAAGCGATTTGGATATGGAGTAACGGGTGGCGTTGGAGTTGTGGGGGCCGCAGTTGCAAGCACCACCACTTCAGGAGACTCTGCCTCTTTCTCTACCTCAGGAACACTTCCCAAGTCTGGAACGATTGCTGGAATAGCTACTAGCACCAGGGGTGGCACCAATTTCTGCTTTGGGGGTAAGTCCTTGTCGATCACCTTCCCACTTTTGAGAGTGGTGATCGCCTTAGCCTCTTCCAGACTGAGATTCAGATTACTTGGGCCAGAAAAATCGCCCACATAATGAGTACCGGTGGCATTAGCTAGAGGTTGAGAAGGAAACTTTCCCTTGTCCTGTTGGACTTGTCCAACTGTCGCCGTCAACTGGGTCAATTGGGTCCTAATGTCACCAATTGCCTGCTTAGTCTACTCAGTAAAGCTAATTTGAGACTGCATGAGAGCTTTCATCATCTCATCAGTCTGCTTATCCCGCGGGGGATGGTTAATGCCAGGGGGTGGTCTAAAAGATGAAGGACCATATCCCTGCTGCTGCTGTTGAGGGGGGGTAACGAAACTGGGTCATTTGGCCTTGAGGAGGCCAGAATTGCTAAACTTGTGGCTGAGGTGGTGCCTGGGGTTGCACCGGGGCTTTTTGATCCCTCCAACTCAAAAGTGGGTTTTGGGCCCACCCTTGATTGTAGGTATTTGAATACGGGTCCCAACGCTGGTTTATTGCATTCACCTCAGTCTGATTGCTTTGGTAGGCCTCTTTTACCATAGGAAAAGCGGGGCAAGCGGTAACTAAATGCCCCAGACACTCACATAAGGCACAAACCTCCTCAACTCTCACCTCATTCACCTGATGGACTAGCTTAAACTTTAAGTCCTCTAACTGTTTAGCCATTTTGTCCAGCTGAGACTGGACATTGTGCTCTCGTACACTTGAAGGAAAAATGTCGGACCCACTGGGTCCCTGTGCAGCCATGGCCCTATTACCCAGGTCGGAAGGTTCCCAACTTCGGTGTTTTTCGGCCAACTCATCTAGAAAGTCCCACGCATCATCTGGGGACTTGTCTAGAAAGTCCTCCTCCTTACAGAGATACTCAAGTTGTTGGGTCGTCGCAATATTCAAACCCAAATAGAAAAATGATACCAACTGGTGTTTCACGAACCCATGATGCAGTAAGGACAATAGCAAGTCCTTGAACCGCTCACAGCATCTTAAAAACGACTCGCCCTCTTTCTGCTTATACGATTGGACTTGGCGAGTAAGGTACTTCGATTTACTTTTTGGAAAATATTTCTTGTAAAATAAATCTCGTACAGTAGGCCACATCCTGAGAGACTGTGGCTTCTGCATTCGCAACCATTTATCCGCATATTCCTTGAGCGAGGCTGGGAAAAGTTTTAAGACAAGCATTCTCCCACTGAGAAGTGGTGGCAAGAGAGTGCACTAACCCCTCAAAATAACGAATGTGCTCATATGGATCTTCATTATCCTTCCCATAAAATAGGGGAAGGGCATTATGCGTACTAGGCTTAATGGTGAAAGCATTACGTGCTTCCACCATCTCGGTTGGTAGAACTATTGAACCGAGAGAAGTGGTCCTCTCAGGATGCATGTGTGCACGCATCAACATTTGAGGCTCAATTATTAAATCCACGAACAAGCCACCGATATCAAACGACTCACCGCTAAAAGATTCTTCCTCCACAGTTACTCTCGGAACTCTCTCAATGGCTACGAGACGCCTGGTATTGTCTCGATGGTACTTAAGTTTTAGAGGTGATTGCTTTCCTACGATAGAGGATTGCTTACCTCTATCTATGTTGACTCGAAACAACTAAAGAAACTAAAAATAAAATAAAATAAAAATAACTCCCCGAATTCTTAACACACGTTACCGTCCCCGGCAACGGCGCTAAAAGTGCTTGACCGATTTTCTAGTCCTAAATTAATGGGTTGCCCCAAGCGTAGGGCGGAGACCAACGTAGCACAATATCCGGTAAGTCCGGAGTCAAATCCACAGAGACGGTGATGTGTGCTGACTAAAATTTTGGGTTGTTACTATTTAAACTGGCTCTTAGGTAGCCACCCCTTGTCGATTGATTGAGGTTTACTAAAATTTAAGAAAACAGCTTTTCTTTTCAAATTATTAAAAGAAAGGTACGATCGTAGGGTTCATAGCACTCGCAACTGGCCGGACTCATCTGCTCCAATTGGTGTTCTTTAAAAACATTCAACTTTAAACTGAAAAAGATACCCCGTAAGATGCAAATCCTTATGGTCGCTGTTTACCCATGCGCAGCGAAAAATGAATTTTGGACCCCCATTCCCCCGTTCACATGGGCTCTGACGATACCTGGATTTGTCTACGGGAAGTATTTTTCCAACCTAAAGTAATTTTTTCCATTGTTTGAAATAAGAGCAGTGCCCGAACTTGTCACGGTGTGCTAATCGCACTGCGACCCTACCTAAATGACTACTCACTCATTATTAAGGAAGAAACGCAAGAAATCCTAAATTGCATTATGCTTCTATTATTGAAGAAAGAAAATAAACGAGAAATAACAACTAATTAAATACTAATGAACAACTTTAATTAAGAAGAACAGAAATTAAATCGAGTTATTGAAGTGTGAGTAATTAAACAAAGTTTCAAATAACTTGAAAGAAATAAAACTCGAACGAAAAAACTTAAGTTTTAAAACTGCCAGAACAATACTCGGAACAAAACCTCCTGATGGCAGCCTGCGTTCTTTTTCTTCCTCCCCTCGAAAAGTGATCTCAGCAGCCGCTTTTGTTCACTATTAAATCCTCGGGTCCAAAAAAGATCCCTAAACAATAAAACCCTTGTTGCTTTTATACTCCGTAATAGGCCGTGTAAAACATGAAAAGTCCATTTTTGTTATTCTCCTCTTGGCCTACTATAACAAAGCCAATACATGTGTGCCTTTTTTTTCATTGGACCCACAAGTCCAACTTTATTCTATGCAAATACATTGTGATTTCCTATGCCAAATCAACAACCAATGAATTGCCATGGCAAAGTCAATTACGTGGATGGCATGTGTTGCAAAGCCTTAGTCATGCTTCAACCAAACCATTTATTCTTAATTTCCAATCAGAGCTCAGAACAATCGTCTGGAATTAATTTGTTCACCGGATATGCTTTCGCACCAAATTAAATTGAACTTTGCACTTTATTTGCAAATATTATCCATCGGCTCCGAGAGTCCTGAAACACAATTAACAAGTATCAAAACTCAAGTGTTGCGCTAAACGGATATAACAAGTCTAAGTTAGGGAGCGTAAATAGGCGTATTTACACACCTATCAACAGGCGTGGGAGCTTACGGATTTCCAAAACTTTATACAAGAGAGCAAGCTTATCGATTTGGGCTATGTCGGTTATCCTTTTCCTTGGAATAATAAGAGGAATGGTGTAGACACCCCAATTCGAGCCTTCGAATAATCTTTAAGTTTCCTGATAATGAAATAAGGAAAAACACACCTTCAAGGTTTGGATCGCTATTCCCTCGCTACTCCTTCACTAACCTCAAGAAAACCCCTTTCAAACATATAGGGTGGCTCCTGGTTCTATTGCAAAATAGAAAGATGCGTTACTTTGTCAAAAATAACTTTTTCCATGACACATTGAGGGTAAAATGGACACACATTTCAATGTATAAAACATCTTTGAGTGACACCAATTGGGTTAGAAAGAGGACTCGATAAGCTTTTCAATGCTTCGACCCGCACCCAAATCCGAGTTTGGGAGTGTCCGGGGTGCCCCCGCGAAGTTCAATGTGTTGTGCTGTCTCGAAATATCGTGCAGCATTCCAAAAATCACTCCACCGTGCGGCCTTTTCCTATGTGCGTCAACAGACTGGCCAGAGCGCGTTTTTTGCCTTTGGGTGCACTCCAAACATATTTTTGCCTATAAATATACCTCTACTCTAGTTGAAAGGCATCCCTTGAATCCTGAGAAAAGTCATTCTGAAATTCTCTAGGATCTTTCTTCTCTCTTTCTCTCTCTACACTCATTTGTTCACAAGTCTCTCAGAACCCAGTCCAAATCAACCTCCACTCCTCCACTTTTAAGCACATTCAAGCATCGATCAAGAAGGTATAAATCTAATTCCTTGGGCTAAACCACGTTTTGGCCTTGAGGGGAGTTCACCGAGGCCCTTCCCAGTCTTTTAATACTGGGTTTTGGCCTTGAACAAGTTTTATATTCAAAAAATACAAAAAAAACAATTTCTACATTGGATGCGCTACATCGTGCGGTGTTTTAGAATATCGCACGGCATAGTGTATTATACCGTGCATTATTTTATTTCTCGTACATAGTCGTTCTTATGATATTCTGTTTAGTCTGTTTATTACTTTTCTATGCGGGTATTATCCTAAGAGAGTTTTTCGTATTGAAAATTGTTTCTGAACATTGATAAGATCCCTACGCATTCTAAAACGGTTTTTATGGTTTGATCTGATTCAAAAGTACCAAAAACTAGCAACTAGGTATAATATACCGTGCGGTATTTTATTGTAACGTGCGGCATGTTAACCTCTGGTCTTTGGGTTGATTAATTTTTTTGTACACAATTCACACCCACAATGCAGAATTTACACCCGCTACAATAGAAAATTCATACCATTGCTATACAATTCACAGCCCCTACAACACATAATTCACACCCCATACAACAAACAATTCACACATCTGTAACTTGTGGTGTACACGTAAAAAAGTTATTTATACCCCTTAATGAATAATTCACACTCCTTCTGAAAATTCACTCTCAAAAAATGAAATAACTCACACACCTCAAATGCAGAATTCATACTCCCTATACACAATTCACTTCCCAAAATACACAATACATACCCCTATAACAGACAATTGACATGCCTTATTATATAAATTCACACCCAGATACAACAATTCACATGTCCTATAACAAACAATTCACACCACAATACACATTCAAAAAATGGACAACAATTCACATTCTTTAAGTTTCTGTTGTACAAAATCACTCCTTATAACACCCAATTCACACCCTTCTTGATGGACGATTCACACTCCTATATCATACAACTCACACTCCTATAATATACAATTCACTCACTTTATTAAATGCAATTCACACTCACATACAATAATTCATACCAATATATCATACAATTCATACCCATAAAGAATAGACCATTCATACCCACTTAAAACTCTTGTTGTACATAATTTATAGCCCATGTTGTACACAATTCACCCATATATAAAAATTCACACCTCCCAATTCACACACACAAAAAAAGATAACTATTCACACCCCAAAAATACACAATTCACCCAAAAAATTATTTTTATTCTACACATAATTTTATATTCAATATTGGTATTATTTGATAGATCTCATCGAGTAGATTCTAAAAAAAATACTCCCTCTGTCCTAGTTTGTTTGTCCTCTTTTTGACTTTTTGAGAGCGTTTGACCTCTCAAAAAATTGTCTATAATTTTCAATTCGTAATGTTTTTAAAATGCAATATGGATCTTGTTTGATAGATCTCAATTAGTTTTATTATACAAAATCTTCAAAATCATAAAAAATGTTATAAAATGTAAGATATAAGTATATTTTTGAAAGACACGAATTTCAACGATTGGACAAACAAATTAGGACGGATGGAATAAATTTTATAAAAAAACGAATATATATAATAAAAGATATTGCATTTTAAAGTTTGTAGTAAAAAAATATATAATAAGGCCACATCATCATAAGTCAAAGCACATCTATAAGTTCTTTCACGCGTGTTAGGGCCTATGAGGAAGAGAAATATAAAAAAGGGTCTTTATGGGACAAAACTCCAAAAGTGGGACTGGCTTGAAATTTCTCAATTATTTTTAATTGCTTTATCCGGGCTTTAAAGCTTTTTAGAGGTGTGAGCTTAGTTCCAATGGGTGCTCCGTGATTGGCTTTTTGCCAATTAAGGGATTGGGTCTCGGGTCCTTGGGCACAGAATTACCTAGAGGTGGCAAATGAGGGGGTTGAAACGGGTCGCAGGTCAAATATGGGCGGGTTGAATACGGGTCAAATAGTAGATGGGTGAAACGAGTCAGATCGAATATGGGCCAAGCCAAACCCATATCCGCTTGAATCGACCCATTTTCCTCTTCTTTTTCATGGGAAAATGACGGCCCAGGACGTGTTTTGATAATTAATACCCTTCAAGGACATACTAAGAACAATTGTTAATACTGAAAATGTCCTTGGCGGGTTTTAATGATCAAAACATGTCAATGGCTGTCATTTTCCCTTTTTTTATTCCATTTCCTTCTTTCCCTTCCCCTTTTCCCCTTCCCTCTCCTCTGTCCTTCCCCGCTATGGGTTGAATATGAGTCCACTCTGTGGATGCTTCAAAAAGCAATACGGATAACAAATAGCAATGAACCAATAAAAAAATAAAATAGCAACGGCATAAATTACAACTTCAGTTATATTACCCTGACCCCTCCATAATATGCAAAACGAATTACTATTAGTTTCAGTGAAATACATGCACTACAACAAATTACACAATTTCCGACTAAAATTGCCGACTAAAGAAACTTTAGTCGCCAAATATTGAATAATTACCGACTAAATATAAATTAGTCAATAGAAGTACTAATTATTCCCGACTAAACATATTTTAGTCGCTAATAGTAGGTTTTTGCAGACTAAAAGTAAGTTTAGTCGGAGAAAATTAATTTTTCACCAATATAAAAAAAATCAATAAATAAAATACATTTTTCCGATTAATTATTTTGGTCGGTATTTATTCATTTTAGTCGACTAATAATAAGTTTAGTCGGTAAAAATCATTTTTTTACGAATTTAAGAAATCAATAAATATAATATATTTTCCCGACTAATTATTTAGTCGGTATGTATTCATTTTAGCCGACCAATATAAGTTTAGTAGGCAAAAATCATTTTTTACGAATTTAAAAAATTAATAAATATAATATATTTTCCCGACTAATTATTTTAGTCGGTATTTATTCATTTTAGCCGACTAATAATGAGTTTAGTCAGCAAAAATCATTTTTTTACGAATTTAAAAAATTAATAAATATAATATATTTTCCTGACTAATTATTTTAGTCGGTATTTATGTAGTTTAGCTGACTAATAATAAGTTTAGTCGGTAAAAATCATTTATTTTGAATTTTAAAAAATCAATAAATATAATATATTTTCCCGACTAATTATTCTCGTCGGTATTTATGTAGTTTAGCCGACTAAGAATAAGTTTAGTCAGTAAAATTCATTTTTTTCGAATTTTAAAAAATTAATAAATATAATACATTTTACCGACTAATTAGTTTGGTCGGGGAATATCAATTTCTCCAATTTAAAAAATAGTAAATCGAAATACATTTCCTGACTAAAAGAATTGGTCGGGAATTATAGATTTTTGCCAACTAAAAATAATTTTAGTTGGGGAATATCAATTTTTCCCTCCTTTAACAAAATTTCAACAAAGAAAATATTTGTTTGATTACATTGTTCACAATGCAACTTTCCCGATCAAAACCATTCATTTTTCTTTTCTTCTTAATTATAAGATTCTCGTAAAATTTTGGCTCGACGGGGTTAAGGAAAGCTGCTTTATTGGCATGCAAATTCTTAAATAAAAAGAATTTCGTTGTCCGATCAAGTGTCTATACATATGTGGTTAACTTCATTCTTGGTACGAATGATCTAATTCGTATAATGTTAAAAATAGATTATTTTGATTGCCAAAAAAAACCTCAAGTGGGGCTCGATTTGTGCACTATAACACTTAAATGTCTCTAAAAGCATTCAATGTCTTTCGATCACGAGGTCGCCAATATCGAATGATCTCCAATTTTGGTGACAATGCTATGATCGATAAGACATGAAATCTCAATGGTTCAGATCGAGTATTATAAAAAATGACTCAGTAGTTACCTATACAATTCATATTTTTGATCTACTGGATAGTCAACTAAGCCTCATGTTGCATTCCTTGTTACAATAGCCACACGATCGCAAGACATTCATGGCGATCGAGACCGTTGATTTTGTTACACTTGTTGAATTATTCATTCTCGTAAATTTGAGGCTCGATTAGGTTTATAAAACTCATTTATCGAGACATGAACTCATAAGAAAAATTAGTATTTTTCATTCCATCAATCACCTAATGAAAATCGATCAACTATAATCTCGGTAACAATAATCTAACCCATAATAGATTAAAGATGGATGGTTCTGATCGTGCAAAAAGGCTTAAAGTGGGGCTCCAATGGTGTGATATAAGAATTTAATATTTCCGGACACAGTAAAAGTCTTCCGATCATGTGGTTGGTTATAGCGAATGATCTTCAATTTTGGCGACCACGCTATAATTGGTAAGACGTGGAATTCTAACGGTTTAGATTGAGTATTATAAAAACATCCATGATGATAAAATTTGGAGTTTGTATACAATGGTTGCGCAATTAGAGTTCACTAAATATTTTCCCATAAATTCTCAAAAACAATTGCCGACTAATAGTCGGGGAAAAAAGAAGTTTTTTTGCGCCAATTCAAAATTTCAGGAAAATAATTGCGGGGCATTTTCGTAAACCCCGACTAATTACTTAGTCGGCAATTTCTTTTCTTTTCGTTCGTTCCTCTCTCAACTCCTCCCGCCTTCTTCCTCTGAATCGTTAACTCTCCTCCTCTAGCCCTACGGAATCAAGCGCACTCTCTCTCTCTCTCTCTCTCAAAACCCTAGGGACCTCGAGGCCTTGCTGAACAGGGCGTTCTTCGACGATTTCGAGTCGATTGTGTTTTACAAATCCTCGGTGGCTCAAATCCTCAACCCAATCACCCTCTCTCCTCCGACTCTGCGTCTCCAGCCGTGGTAGAGCCGCTCTCTCGCTCCTCTAACTCTGCGAGGTTTCTCTCTCTTTCTCTCTCTCTCTCTCTCTCTCTCTCTCTCTCTCTCTCTCTCTCTCTCGATTGTATATGTGGATCTAAGCCCTAGGATTGCTTGAAATCATGAGGGGTACGCGCTACTAAATTAGGGCTTTTACTCAGTGATAATGTTAGCTTGTTTTCCTTTTTGATTAGGGCTTTTACTCAGTGATATGTATATGTCCATTATCAAGCTTATGACTGTTATGGCCGCTGTTCTAAAAAGCAGTGTAGGCGACCCACTAGTCGGCGCCTAGGCGCTAGTACAACGCTGGAACAGAGCTAGGATGTATATAGCAGGAAGGCCGAAACTTAGAACTTGAATTCCATTATTGTTGTTGAATCAATGTGTCTCAAGACAAGATGCGTGGTTTATTCCGTGCTTGGAGTATTTGTTGGCTCCTTTTCTTAAACCAATACAGGTTGATTCAACACATAAGTCATGGTAAACACTAGTAATATTGTCATGGCAAACACTAGTAATATTGTTATGGTAAATGCTAAAACCAGCTTTGGAGGAGTATATTAATCTGTCACTTTCAGTCCTAGTTTTGCAGTGGAAGGCATTTTTACTTTTAGTTGTTGGTTTGCTTATATCTATGGTCTTGTTGCATGTTTTTGAATGACTTAAATTTACTGAACCAAGTGTTTGATGGAATGTGTTGATGAAACTTTTTACTGCTGTGATGTTTTCCTTGATGTAATATCTTTAGTAGATTTGAAATCCTATAAGGATGCTTGCCTTCCTTTTGATTTGGGGAAGAAGAACTTTAATGTTAATTGAGGACATTATCTAATAACTCCCCAACTGGTACGCCGAAGAGCTTTAATGTTAATTGAGGACGGAAATTGTGTCCTCCAAGGCCATGAAATATAAAAAATTGAACCAAAGCCCCGGCTGGGGAAAAAACCTTAAAAATAAAATCTCACTCTTTAGTCTTTAGAATAGCAATAAGCACGAGTCAAGTGCAGAGACTGGTGTAACACCAAGAAAACATGGGAAGATACTCGGGCAATTAAAAAAATCACAAATAAAACTTGCCAACAGGGTAGATTACTAAACAAACAACTACATTCAGTTACTGTCCCTTTTAGATTGGACTCACCAAAGCGGAAATCAATCACTAATTTTTTAAAATAGACCCTACACGGTTGCTATTTTCATTATTTAATGTTGTAGAATACTTATCATGAACTCTTTGTGCAATGCTTTGATAAAATGTGCAATGCTATCGGTGTCTCTATCCTTGGCTAGGCTTATTGGTAATCTCATAACTTCACCTTCAGCAGGACAGACACCAAAAGTTTATGGATTGCTTGGAACTACAACTATATTGACTTTTGGATACAATCATTACTTTTCGCCTTCAGCCTTACCACTCAACGTTTTTATTTTTTGGTACAGAAATTCGTGTTCGTGTCCTGGTTTGTAAGAGAAGTCTGAATCCGCAATTGGTTGTATTTGGGTTTCTTTATAAAAAAAATTCATGTAACCGGTAGCTAAGGTTGTTAACTTGTGAAATATTTATCGTACTCCTTTAAAAATAGGATTTCATATTGGGAGGCGATTTCCATCAGTTTCTATGAAGTCCTCATCAGGAAAAGGGGTGCCAAAGTTGGCTGCCCTTTGTTACTAAAAAATTAACAAAGACAAAAGGGAAAAGGTGTTTTAGGATCTAACTGTAAACTTTTCCCTAGCTACTCGATAGGATCTAATTGGTCTTCTGTCTAATATTAATGCCTTTTGTAAGATTGTTGTTAATAAATGATTAGAGTTCAAGGTTTAAAAGTGGATTTTCATGTAAATAATTATGAGAGAATGCTTCTAAAGGGAACCTTGCTGGCCATCCCTGGATACACTTCCTCTGTTTGGATAGGTAAAGGTGATGAAAAATTCGGATTAAATGATCTCTTTCAATATTGGGAACACTGACCATAACTAAGCCTATATGTTCGAATCTTTCCTATTGTGTTTTCATCAACATGCTCCTCTAGTTGTCTTGAATTACATGATCTTTCTGATCCCACATTGGGTTGGGCCATGTTGCACATTCTGTTCCATGTGGAGAGAGTGAATTATGAAAAATTTCAAATACAAAGAAAGTGAACATAGGAAATTGAATGCTCTGTTTACAAGGCTGTCATATTTTGTTTTTTGTTTGCCTTAATGCAGGAGTTTTTGTTTGCCTTAATCCAAGATAGGAAATCTGTTTTCTGGAAATCATTGAGTTTTGGGTCTAGTCGGTACCTGCGTGGACAATGATGCACCTTTAGCTTTTGTACAAGGTTCTTCAATGACTCAATTTCCTCTTTATTTTAACAATGGTCTTCAGTAACTAAAATTGGAATAGTTGGAGAAGGAAGTAGATATTTAACCCTTCTTTTTTACTGCTACATTATCCATGTTGTAGGTTGTGTTGCTAGCTCTAATCTTATAGTTATTTCTGTATGCATAATTATGTTAAGATGATTTTTCATTCTGGCTTCTAATTAGTAAATATTTACTATGTTCATGCTTTGTGCAATGTGATACACTAGTTCATAAATACTAATGATAGATTGTTCTTTTTTTTGGTTCTTTTACAGGGACGGCGTTTTAATAGAGTATCGTGCAGGATGTCGGTTATTGACTATGAAGATCGAAGTTGGATTTTGGTTGTGGACGTGCTTGGATTTTTTTTGTTATCCGTTTGCATGTTGAAGTTGAGTGTCCACGGGGTTTGGATACATTTTGTTATATATTGAGCTTGGATATTTTTTTTTATTTCCCCCCCGTGGTGGATATGTTGTTATTTTGCACTCTAGGAATTTAGATACAAGTTGTTTTTTAACTATTTGGTGGACACTTCTCTATTTATAAAAGTTTGTATTTATTTCTTGGAATTTTTATTTTGTATTAATTTTGTGGATTTAATGATTGTTGGCTGAAATTTACAGGGAATAATAATGTAGAAAAAATTTGTAGGAAATTTTGGAATGACAAATTGGTATGGAACATTTCCCGACTAAAGTTTAGTCGCCAATAGGACACAAATTAGTTGATTCGAAATGACATTTACCGACTAAACTATTAGTCGGTGATAATCAAAACACATTTCCCGACTAAATAATTAGTCGGTCAATAGGTTCAACATTCTCCGACTAAATAGTTAGTCGGCAAATAGGTTATACATCCCCGGCTAAACAGTTAGTCGGCCAATGGTAACACATTCCCCGACTAAAAAGTTAGTCGGCAAATGGATCAATCTTTACCGACTAAACTTTTTTTAGTCGGCAACAACCTTTGCCGACCCTCTTCCACTGACTAATGTGCCGACCAAAATTTTTAGTCGGGGAAGACTTTTGCCGACTAAAATGCGTACAATTGCCGACTAAACCCTTAGTCGGGAATGGTATTTTTTCTTGTAGTGAGGAATGAGACTAGATTGGGCAGTGCACCATCACAGTTCTTTTTTAAGTTGTTCTTTTTCTTTTAAGTTATTCGGATCAGTTTACGCATTCCATGACTAATTCTTGATGAGGAACCAATTTCGCCGTCCTCTAACGAAGAGTTAGAATGAAACGGGGATGATAGTCCACATGAATTAGTCCTGTCAGAAAAAATTAGAGAAAAGGTAACTGGGGCACCTGCTCCTGATAAAAGTTCGAGAGAGAGAGTGTGTGTTTGACGAGTGACGTCTTTTACTAGGCTAGTTCTGTTACTTCTAACTTCTGTAACTGCTATTTAATGGCAATTTTGCAATTAGCTTCACATTTCCTTCGGTTTTTGGTGTCTCTTTCGTGTTTTATAGCAGGCTGTGGGTTCTTTAGTTTAAATTCATATTAAACTCATTTTTAACTCATATAAACCCATATTTATATGGATGGATTGAGTTGGGTTATAAATAAACGGATTTGAGCGGGTTAAAAAATATGGGTTGAAATTACCACCTCTAATTTTAAGCATAAATTCAAAATTTTCATGAACTAACCATTTGGTATGTAGATAGTCATTTTCAAAAGAATGTACAGTATTTTTAAAATTTTTTTGGCACTTCTTGATCTCCGGTGGTTGGTTCTATAAATTAGAACCAAATAGATCCGAACTTAGGGCCAGTGGCGGATCCAGAATTTTTATATAGAGGGGTCACTTTTAAGCATAACTTTGGTCCGTAACGAGAAGAAGAAATGTTTAAACATTCTTCATTAAGCACAAAACTTCGAACTTAAAACATTCTAAAAGATTTCAAACATAAGCACACATAAGTATAGATTCCTTCCTAAAAGTTATTACAAAAGCATCTCTAATTTCTATGTACCACCATCAAATCATTCTTCAACCACTAATCATTCATTCGATACCATAGTCGATTCTTTACGATGTTCGTGCACTCTTTCAACAGTACCGTGAATTTCTCCAGAGTCTCCAGAGCAGACATGTCACATGTTTTAGAGAGAGAGACAAATTAGAGAGCCCTGTGGTGGGGCTGAAGCTTAATTTGTATTTTACGTTGTGGCATTATTGTTGTAATTATCAGTTTTCATAATTGAAAGGCCCAAGCCCGTTCACTCCACTTTCCACTGCTAGACCCAATTACCCAGTTTCCCATCTAAACTTGTTTCGGTTCTCTAAATTTCCAAAAAAAAAAAAATAATAATAATATTAATAAATCGAAGATTGCAGGAAGGTCACGAGCGTGACTCTTGTGCTTGAGGTAGATTTGCCCCATGGCCTGCTTAGGGCTGGTTTGCCTTATTTTTTCATCTTTGTTCAATTTTTTTTTCACTAGCAATAATAAAATAATAAGCAACATTCAAGTCTCTCCCTTCCCTCTCTTCTCCTCTTTTCTGTTTTTTTTTTTTTTTAAGGAAATGAATCCTCTTCTGTCATAATCTGGACCGTCCAGTTCTAAAATTATGGACTTGCTCGAAGACTTTTCGCGGAAATAGTCTTCGAGCAAATCTAAATAATTGCTTTTAGCATTGGAGAGAATCTAATGTCTTGTTTGGATAGCGTTTTAAAAAGAAATTCTCAACTCAAAAAACAGTGCTCATTACCTCTACTTCTAATCATTTCTTTTTCTATCTCTCTTCAATCGTTACCCTTACTTTTAATCATTATTCTCATTTGTCTCTTCACTCATAATACTACAAAAATTTTCAAAAATTTCTCAAAAACTCATCCAAACACAGCATAAATAATTATTGCTCTTTATTCCAACCGTACAACTGGAGAGAATTTGGACCCTTTTCTGAAACGGTGAAACCCATGAAATTTGAATCCCAATTCCAGAACCTAATTTCCAAATTAAACCTAGCCCATCTCGCTCTGCCAATAACTTTTTATTGAAGTGTTCTCTCCCAAGAATATTGAATCCCTATTTCTTCATTTTTTTCTTCAGCTCTCTACTACAGTAATAATAAAAATTACCTTTGAAAAGGTGTACGTATATAGTCTCGTTTGCCAGAGTTTTCATTCAAAAATGGTGTCCCACCACGAAAAAAAGTCCTTGGATAATGAGATGGGAGGCGTAGGGTTTGAATCAATTATTCTACAACAACAAATACGTAAACATTTACACAAATCTATTTATATTGGGTCTCAGACACACTACACCTCTAATGTACGTGGGATTCATAAAAAATTATGAATAAATGTGTAAAATGTTTGTGTAAGTATATGTGATTATATAATAGTTGGGATTTGAATACTGAACAGTACGTACCATTTTATTGAGAAACATGTACCATAGGGGTTTGTCAATGTTTGGTTGGTACAATATTAGCCGTTCGGCTAAATAAGCCAATTGGTTTTTTTTTAATTTTGTTCTTATTCAATTTTTTTTTGCATTTGTTAGTTTTTTGTCAATTTTTTTTTGGGAATTATTGCTTCTTCATGACAAGAAGAATCTAAAAGTAAAAAATTAAGATCGAAATTCAATTTTTTGAATAAAGACGAAAAAATTGACTTATTGGCTTATTTTTGTTTTTATTAAAATAAAATTAGGTTTAGATCGTTATTTTTTTGTTTTTAGATTCATTTCATCATGACGAAGTAATAATCTCCAAAAGTTGACGAAAAACTAACAAATGCGAAAAAAATTTGAATAAAGACAAAACAATAAGCCATTTGGCTTATTTAGCCTAACGTCCATAAATAGAGTTTTGCTAGAAAATGCCACAAGAAGAGAAAATGTACTTCTTTTTTTTTTTGAGGGAGGGCAAGAGGGTTCACTCTACCTCTCTCTAATCAACAATTGCCTAGATGAGTTTGATAGTTGAAATTACTCTCTTGTCCTCCCTAAAAAAAGAAGAAGTAATGATTGAATATTGTTCTTCCATCTCTTCAAATCAAATCATCTGTCATGAGTTTGTCCTTCTATCTTAGTTTTTCAAATTACAGTGCGTGCCTCTACACTTTTTACTTCCATCTCTTCAAATAAATCATCTGTCAAGAGTTTGTCCTTCTATCTGAGTTTTTCAAATTACAGTGCGTGTCTCTACACTTTTTTAATGACCATATTACCCTTGTCCTTTTAGCTTTTTCCTCGGTTTTCTTTTCATCATGCAGCTTTTCACCGTTTCTGGTTTCTCCCTCTTCATTAAGGATGATTTTTTTTTTCAAACGGAAGTTACGTTAAGAACTGCTCCCTTCATTCCTTTTTAAATATCATGTATTTCATTTTGGATTGTACCTAAATAAGTGCCCTTTTGTAAAGTTAGTGGGTAAAAGTTGGTATATTTTCTATTTTGCCCCTAAAAGTAGATTCTCTTTTGAAAAATTGATGAGTAAAATTGTAATGATGATATCTCCATAGAAGGTAAATATGAAAAGTAATATTTTAGAGGTATAATTATGTTGATTTCTAAAATTGTGTGAAAGTCAAACTATAACACTTAAAAGGGACGGAGGAAGTAGTACCGAAATACTCTTGGGAATCTGATGCAAATAATCCAAATTTTTATTAATTTTCAAATAATTTCTTGATTGGTGTAGCAAAAAATTAAGAGAAATAGGGTAATGATTGAAGAAATGTGTAATGATTGGAGAGAGATAGAGAGAGATGAGAAAGTAATAATTGAAGAAATAAGGTAATGATTAGAGAAAGAAATAGGGTAATGATTAAAATCTAAACTAAAACTAAAAATGAAATGGCAACCGAACACTACAGCAGTAAAACCAAAAACGTTATTAAGAACCATAATCCCAAAACATAACTCTTGTGAGAGGAAGCTTTTCTTCAACATAGTTTAGAAAAATATACAATTCGTTAAATCCACCAAATAATGCCAATTAAATTGGTAGTGGTATTACTGGAAACAAGATCACAAGGACCCCAAACAAAGATCTGAGAAAGTTAGCGGCAGTATTAGGAAACACCGCAGACGATCGAGAAGATCGGGAAACGATAATGGTGATGGCCGCAGCGGAGGTCGCAGCAGTGAGCTTTTTGGTAATGGTTGCAACGACGATGGCCCTGGCGGCAATGCGATTGGCTGTGATGGCTTAGCTCCGGTAATTATGGTAGAGTCCATGAAGATTTGAGAGTGGAACCGTTCCAGTATACCTTCTTAAAAAATAAGTATCTATTTCACATTTTCAAACTCAAAAATAATATAAATAAAAAATAATTTTTTGAAGTTTTTTTGCATCTTATAAAAGATCTCATTGAGATCTTTCAAACAAAATATATATTGCATATTTCTAGATTTTAATAAACTAATTATTTTTTAGTTTTAAATTGTCTTATTAAAAAATAAAGGCTTATTTTCCGTTCTAGAACGGAACCTGAAGAAAGGAGGAGAGAGATTGCCCCTCATAATTTTGATCTTTTGTTGAGTAGCAAAACTTCTATGATGCTCCCAAGTGATATAGGAGCATCATACTCCCAATAAATATGGACCATTGAATTGAAAATAGCTAAATCACAGCCTTTGGATCAAAACCAAAAATCAAAAGTTGAGTGATTTTGTTAAAACCGAGATGATTTTGTGAACTTTGACAAAAAAAAAAAAAATGAAAGATTACGTACCATAGAATAGGCAACACTTACTACTGAAACAGGCAATACTTACTACAACCGGTCATTAATTTTAAAAAAAAAAGTACCCTATTTTTTGACTGGAAAATTTGGAGATTTTGGGGATTTATATTTTCATACCTCTTTAAGCTATATACAAAAAAATATATATATTCTTTTTGCTAAGAATTAGATAGTGAAAAACCTAAAAACTGGTTTTCGGTTATAAAGATAGTTCAAGATTTTAATTTGTTATGAAGATATAATTAGAAGAATTATCTAAAAACCAAAAATTTGACAAATATTTTCCATAATTTCCAAATAACATTATAAATGTATTTCATTAGGTTATTTTTAAATAACCATTTATTATAGATATATTTAATTAACTTACTTTTAAATGTTATGGAAAAAACAAGATATTCATTTAATATTTTGATAGCTTACAAATTTAATTAATATATATTATAACATAACGCTATAAGTTGATTGTTACAACAAAATTGAACAATAAATATATTTTTGCTTAATAGATATTGAATAATTTTGTAGGATTCTCAATTGAATTTATAGTAGTATTTAACAAAACTAGGCTATTCAATTTCATTAATATAGTTTATAGTGATCAATATGATATAATTTGTAAATCTAACAAAAAAAAAAGTGTTGATGTTAATATACTTGGCAGTGATCAATCAACGAGTATTGATTCATTTGTAATTGATTGATCTGGTTATATGTTCAGCCAATTGATCAGACAATTTGAATTAATTAAGATCATATTTGGCAGATGTGGTGGTAAACAATGATGTTGATTGATAGTGATTAGTGAAGATAAATTCAATTTACTAAAGTAGGTTGACTAATTTATTTAATTGCTTAACCACAGACTTATCTATTTTAATCCTTCAAATTACACAATTAGCAAATTTCAAAAATGATTATTTGATGGTTAACATTGATCATTTTGCAAATGAAGGAGTAATAGTCTTCGTGGTTAACATTGATCACTTGGCCAATGTAGGACTAACCACTAATGAACTAGTAAATTGAAATATCTCATTTATTTGATCCTTTTTTAAAAGTAATTTTATTAATATAAATGTTTTTATTGAATTTATCATAAAAGTAATACAAGTAGATCCAAATTAAATTTAGGCACTATGAAATTAATGATGGTATAAATTTATACTCATTTGTCATTAATGTCATACTTACTACAAAATAAGGCTTACTTACCAAAGTATAATGCTAGAGATACCACAAAAGCTAAATTTTTACGATGGACCAATATTCGTTGATAACACTTACCCCGTGATTAACAATACTTACCATACAATAAGAGCGAAATGACTATAAGCTTAAACCAGTCTTACCATGTAAACTAATTACGTTTTGACAATTACCTTGTTTACCATGTAAACTAATTACGTTTTGACAATTACCTTGTTTACCATGTAAACTAATTACGTTTTGACAATTGCCTTGTTTACATACCACCAATAATGACATTAATGGTACTAAGTTTCTATATACCTACCTTAAACCCTGCAAACTTATTTGCTCTAACTCCTCTAGCTCCCATTCATCTCTCATCTTGTCCGAAAAAATGAAGATTTAAGAAAAAGCTCCATAACAAGTTAAAGCTCACCAAGTAAGTTTTTTTCCGAAAATAAATTGAATTTAATTGTGATTATTATCTCGTACCAACTTATCGATAGATCATATGTTGAACAATTTGGAATAAGTGTTTTTCAATAATCTAATGAAATTTCACAGGTTTTTACGTTTTTTTTTTTTATGGTTATACTCGTAATTGCTTATGGCTATAATTAAGTACCACTTTTTATCTATGTTAGTTTTTAGGGTTAAATATCTACTTCCCCCTCCAACTATTCCAATTTTAGTTACTTCCCCATCCAACTACCAATTGAAGCTACTTTCCCCTCCAACTTTCAAAACGTCAGCCACTCCATCCAATCCTTAATTCCCGTCCAATTCATGGACGGAAAACAAGCAGCTCTTACCCCCTCATCCAATTGAAGGGATTTATGTCTTTAACCTCCCAATATGCCAATATATATGTATGTATATCCCTTTCCAGTCAAAACCCCCTCATCATCGTCTGCATCTCAAGTCCCCATTCCAATTCACGAACAGAGACTTTGTTCCTCTCTCTCTCTCTTTCTCTCTCTCTCAATCAATACCTTAGGAGCGAGCAAACCCTTAAGTGTCAGGCCAACACCACTTGGCCAATTCCTTGGGGTTAACTAGTAGAAAGAACAGTTTAATCTTTGCAACGCAAAAGCCTATTTTGGCTTAATAATTAATTTGCATTTTTTAGTTTTTGTTCATGAAAATTTTGCATTTGGTAGGTTTACGTCAATTTTTTATGCATTATTAGCTCAACTCGACAAGAAGAATTTAAAAAGTAAAAAAATTATGAACCAAACTATAATATTTTTTAATAAAGAAAAAATAATAATTCAAAACATTTGTCTATTTTGAAATGCAAATTTTTGTGGCTCAACGTACAAAAAATGCATACACTATACCTCAACAATATTCCATCTATACTACTCGATTTTGACGTGTTAAAAATTCTTAACCAAAGTTTAAATTGGGACCCACTAAATAGTTGCAAAACATAGCTGGAGTATTAGTGTGATTCCCATAGCATTATTTAGCTAAATAAATCAAGTGGCTTATTTTTTTGTCCTTATTCAAATTTTTCTCGCATTTGTTAATTTTTCGTCAATTTTTTGGAAATTATTGCTTCATTGTGACGAGAGGAATCTAAAAAATTAAAAATTACGGTCGAAACCTAATTCTTTGAATAAAGACAAAAATAAGCCAATAAACCAATTTTTTCATCTTTATTTAAAAAAATTGATTTTCGATCATAATTTTTACTTTTTAGATTCCTTTCGTCATTACGAAACAATAATCCCCAAAAAATTGAAGAAAAACTAACAAATACGAAAAAAATTTGAATATGGATAAAAAAAATAAGCCACTTGGCTTATTTAGCCCAACAACCCTTTAATGCCTTTTCCATTTCTCCTTGTGAAAGAGCATCCATTTCATGACGTGGCTTCGGTGAATTGGACATCCGGACACAATAGTGAAATCACGTTTGGGGTTTGAGTTAGAATGTCCAGATTACCCTTCTTTTGGCACCAAATCCACTTTTGGGGCACCAAAACCATTCTTGGGGTTAGTGCTATTGGGTTTTCCGTCCATGAATTGGATGGGAGTTAAGGATTGGATGGAGTAGCTTCACCGAAGCCACGAGTTAAGGATTAGAAAGTTGAAGGGGGAAGTAGCTTCAATTGGTAGTTGGAAGGGGGAAGTAACTAAAATTGAAATAGTCGGAGGGGGAAGTAGATATTTAACCCTTAGTTTTTTACCACTAATTGTGATCCTATTTGTGTGGATCAGATTTTGAGAGATGGATGACAATGTTTATGAGAATGGAAAAACTGTAGTGATTGACATTTGTGATGACTCTAGCAATGATGACGGAAATGACGAAAATTGGTTGAATGAATTAACGGAAGAAAAAGTCTATCAAATGACATTTGACATGAACGTATCTATAATCGCGGTAAGACAGTGAGTATGGTTATTGAAATGGTAAGTATGCCCAGATTTTAGTAAGCACATCATGTTTATATGGTAAGTATTGTTATGAAAATGATAAGTATGCCCAAATTTCTGTAAGTATGGATATGCCCAGATTTCAGTATATATGGATATTAAAATGGTAAGTATGCCTAGATGTTAGTAAGTACACACTGTCTATATGGTAAGTATTGCAATGAAAATGATAAGTATGCCCAGATTTTTGTATGGTTATTAAAATGGTAAGTATGCCTAGATTCTAGTAAGTACAATGTGTTCATGGCACACCAAACAACACCACAATGATACTAAGGTGACAATTTATCAAATACGAAGAGCCACCAAGTTTATAAAAAGGCAGCATTTGCCATATCAAGTTTACAACAAGAGACATAAAGCCATATCAAATTCATCAAAGTTTACAACATGACTCATATTATCAATTTCACAAAAGTGCAGCATTTGTCATATCATTGTTTGTCTCCATAATTAAAATTTAACTACATTTGTCATTAAAAAGAACTACAATGATCACCAAATTATCCTTCTAGTGCTGCAATATTTTTATTGAACCCTTTGGATGACTTCATCAAATTATCCTTCTAGGTTCCCAACCTTCAAAGCTAGATTATTTAAGAAATAATCACCAAATAAAGCCTAGAGCCACAAACAGCCATTGTTGTCTTCTAAGACTCTATGTACGCAGGAAAGTTGCTAGGTTCAGATAGTAGGCGATCAACATGATACCCACAAACCTGAAACGAAGGCCCTGAAACTGACGGAATAGAGAATGTACGAGAAAGTGCTCCAACAAATGAAACATTCCTTCTTCGATTCACTAAATGCAAATTCGATTGTGCGGCGACAATAGTTCCAGGTCGTAGAAGCACATGAAGGTCACTAAACGCAGAGAAATGTGACGAATGGAATGACCTCGTGCAACCAAACAACAATTTCACTTGATCAATAAGAACTCCGACCGAGTCTTGAACCACACCTTCTTGCCCTACAATCGACCTTGGGATTTCCCGCTTGAATGCGGTTCTTATGATGGAGAAATAATTAGATGGCATCTTACCCTCTCAAACAAAGCAACCTCTCTTCTGCCCGTTCATTATGAAAACTAGCACAATTTACAAAAGATGATTTCACAACTCCCAATACATCAAGTTCTGAATTCTCAAGTGGCAGACTACTCCGAAGTCTCCGATCCACAATGAAATCAGCAACCTGCAAAGGATAAACGAGCTATTCACTAAACATGATAAGCTACCGTAACCTCGTTTAATGATTGATTTTCGCTATGAATTGAAAAGAAAAAAAAAAAAAACTTTACAAAAACTACCGAATTACATTAACATTAAGTGTTCCCACATACTCTAATACTCTAAAATGATGCTTATGATACAGCAGGGCCGGCCCTAGGGAAAGAAGCCTATAAAGCCAGCGGTTCAAGACCCACAAGAAATGCTACAAACAAGGGCAAGTAAATGTATAATACTCCTACATCTGTGCTGAATCTTCAACGGATTCACTCTTAAAGGTAGTTTTTTTTAAGCATCTCAAATTTTCAATAACCCACAAAATGAACAACAAAAAACAAACACGAAGAGAGAGAGAGAGAGAGAGAGAGAGAGAGAGAGAGAGAGAGAGAGAGAGTTACCTCATCATGAGGAGAGAGAGGCGGGAGGGAGGAGCTGTGGAGGTCAGGAGGTGTAGGGATGACGGGAGTTTTCGACTGACGGGAGTCGTGAGGAGAGGCAGAAAATTAGGACTTTCAATTTCACGTCATTTTCGGTTAAAAAAAAAAAAATTTCACGTCATTTTCAGAACCGAAAGTAGGAGGTAAATGAGAGAGGGAGAGTTATCTACCAATAGCCGAGATTAGATCCATAACATCCAACAGCTAAAAAATAATGGGAGTATGATGCTCCCAAACCGCCTGGGAGCATCATGGACGTGTTGAGTACAGGTAGCAAACAGATGGGTCTGGGCGGATTTGGGCGGATTGAAACGAGTCATGAGTCAAATATGGTCAGGTCGGATATGGGCCAAAAAGTAAGCGGTTTGAAACGGGTTGGGTCGAATATGGATCAAGTCAAACCCAAACTCGCCCAACCCGTTTTGTTTTTGTTTTTTGTGTGTTTTCCTTCCCCTCTCTTATCCTCCCTCCCCTTCTCAATAAGGGGATTCAGAAAAATAAAATTTTATGATTAAAACTAGAGGTGGTAAATTGGTGGATTTGGGCTGATTGAAACGGGTCGCGGGTCAAATTGTTTTTGCATTTGTTAATTTTACGTCAAATTTTTGTGACTTATAGGTTCATTTCTACGAGAGAAAGCAAAAAGTATAAAAAAAAAATTTATCTTCTTTGAAAGATCTCGATGAGATCTTTTAAACAATACAAAAAAATTAATTTTTTATTTTCGTAAACTCATTATTTTTAAGCTTGAAAATTTCAGAAAAAATACTTATTTTTTAAGAAGATATAATGGAACGGGCTTGGAAAACGACAAAAGTAGGCTCCATGCTTTTGTAATTTGCAAAACCATTGTATATGTAACATAGATATAGAGTGTGATATCTTTAAATGTGTGCATTATAGGATTGTCCAGTGGAGCTAATGAACCAAACTGTTCAATCTGCACCAAACCAAACCAAGGCATGCTACGGACAGATATGCATCTAAAAATACTAATTCTAACAGATCCAATTCGGTTTGGTTCGGTTCCGCTTAATCCGCCTAATTCTGACGCACTGAGTTGATTGCATGTGAAATTTTTGATTTTCAGTATTTGTCGGAAAACTCATCTCTAAAGCCTCTAAAACTTGGATTTGAATTAATTTCGTGCTTGATTGGGAATAAATATTTTCAAGCCTATAATTTGTAATTTTTTTTCAGAAAAGTAAACTAACGAGTAAGAAAACAAAAAACATAACGAGAAATGAAGGGAAAAAAAAGCGGGAAAAGTAGCAGCAACAAATGACGCAGATGTCCATCGACCAGCCGAGAAGGATCGATTGTCAAGTGGGTTTTTTAGTTTCAACCCATTTTTAACCCGTCTAAATCCATATAAATATGGATTTATATGGGTTCAACCCATATTAACCCATTATGTAATATGGGACGGTTGGGTTGAGTTATAAATGGGTGGATTGGACGGATTAAAAAAATATGGATTGCGATTGCCACCTCTAGCGTTGAGTAGTGGAGTAGGGGCTACTTTCGTAGTTTACTCTTCGCATTTATCATTTCGGCAGACGTTGAGTGTGTACAAACATGTAGGTACTGAGCCAAGTCAAAATCTGCAAATTCACGCGCGCGCGACTCCCACTCTTGACAACCCACAAGGCTGTCTCTAGCATTTGCCTATTAAATATGATACTCCTTTCGTCCCTAAATAAGTGTCCGGCGCGTAAAATTAGGTCTTCAAAAAGATGCATTTGTTTCGTTAAAAAAATTAATTTTTTTTCACAAATCAATAGATAGCAATGAGTTCTATTAGATTGTGAAAAAAAATTAAATTTTTTAATAAAAAATATGCATGTTTTGTAATGCCTAATTTTGTGCGCCGGACACTTATTTAAGGACGAAGGGAGTATCAGAATGTCCAATAAAAAAAATCAAAAAATTGATTTTCGTGCTCCACTTTTTATTGATGACGCTCTAATTTTAACATGAAATTACTAGTAACTTTATAAACAAAGTGGAGCACTATCAGTAAAAAGTAGAGCGCGAATATCAATTTCCTTCTAGCCCTCGATCTGTCTTCTTCCAAATTGGCTCAAATCACCCTATACGTATGTGAGGGGTTGTATTTGATATTGTGTTTGAATTGTTGAGTATTACATATAAGAAAAAGAAAGAACTTTTAATGAAGTGGCCTAGTGCGTGTGAGCCCCACTTATATATGTGAGAGCTTCTATTTGGTGTTATGTTTAAATTCAAGTGACCCTAAATCATACAAACTTAACTTATTTCTTTCAAATCCGTACTTATACACACAATCAAACAAACTCCCTCACATAAAATATGGGGCCCAAACACAGTACCATAGGTGTATGAGCCCATGTTTGATGTGAATGAATTTATGTAATTATGTGTATAAGTGTGTCTAGTTAGAGAATTATTGAAAGAGCCCTACCCTAGTAAGGGCCTTCTATCGGCACAGATAGCCAACCATAAGAGATAACGTGAGAACCTTCCTCACCACTAGTTTCCAGGGCATTTTACCTTTAGGTTCTGAAAATAGAAAGTAATTCCCACCAAATCTCTTTTAATTAATGAAACACTAAAACGCTAAGCACTTACACTGGAAGTACTTAACCCTTAGGGTACCCTTTGAAAGTATTTAAACCTCAGGGTATCCTATAAAAATGTCTAAACCCCAAGGGTATCCTATAAAAATGCTTAAACTGCTAAAACCCTATAATAGAAAAGTGAATCTAAAAATTTCTATGAAAGTACCTAAACCTAAATCCTAGGTCTCTATAAAAGTGCCTAAACCTAAACGTTAGGGTACCTTAAACCCTAGGATATCCTAAAACTTAAAATCTTAAAGTACCCTAAAACCCTAAGGTACTCAAAAACCCTAAAATCCTAGGCTACTCACTAGGGAACCATAAAATCCCAACATACCCTAAAACTCTAGGGTGACACTTCTATTAATGGTAAATGTATTTTTGTAAAAATGGACCCAATAATGATTAGTGTTTGACGATTTTCTAATTCTAAATTAATGGGTTGCCTCAAACGTAGGGCGGAGACCGACGTAGCACAATATCCGGTAAGTCCAGAATCGAATTCACAGAGACGATAATGTGTGTTGACTAAAAACTCGGGTTGTTACTAATTTAACGGGCTCTTAGGTAGCCACTCCTTTGTCGTTTTATGCGGAGATTAACTAAAACCTATAAATAACTGAACTTTTCAGATAATTAAAAAGAGGTATGGTCGTAGAGTTCGTAGTACTCGTAACCAGTCCGGATTAATCTGCTCCATTCGGTGTTCTTAAAAACCTTCAATTTTATATTGAAAAAGATATCCCGCAAGATGCGAACCCTAATGGTCGTTGTTTACCCATCGCAGGGGAGAATGGGTTTTGGACCCCCATCCCCCATTCACATGGGCTCCGACAATGTCCAGGTTCGTCCGCGGGAAGTATTTTTTCAATCTTAAATCATTTTTACAATGTTTGAAAACATGAGCAATGCCAGAACTGATCACGGCGTGCTAATCACTACGCGGCCCTACCTAAATAACTACTCACTCATCATTAAACAATAAACAAAAGAACCCTAATTTCAAACATGCTTAAATTATGCAAGATGAAAAATAAACAAAAAGTCTAAATTAAATAATAACCAACGAACAACTTTAATAAAAAATAAAAATTAATATAAGTTATCAGAATGCGAGCAGTTGAAGAAAGCAAAAACTTAAAAGAAAAAAGAAACTCGGAACCCCGGATCTTTGTTTTGGCAGCCCGTCTTTTTTTCCTTTTCCACGGCAGAACCTTACAAAAAGCCCTGCTGAGGTGATTGCTCTGTTGCTTATACAGGGTAGACATCATTTTATTACACAAAGCTCCTCGAACTATGTATAATAATAACTCACAAAATCTACTTTAAAGCACTTTGTACTTTTAACCCCAAACTTCTTCAAAATCTTCTTTTTATCCAAAATCTCGGACAACGGGCTCGAGCAACCTATAAATATAAAAACGCATAATAAAAATCAGTTAACAAAAATAAAAGACTAATAAATATAAATTGGAGAGCCAAAATATGTATATTTTGGCACTTATCAATTATATATTTTATCTCTCCATAATGGAAATTAAGTGTCACTTTTCTGTATTTAGAGGTAAAAATCTCTTCCATCCACTGTCGGCCCCTGATTGAATGCTTCTGTGATTGCTATGTTTTCACTCCTAGTTTTCATTCACCTCAGTGGCCCCAGCAAAAAACAAGATATATTTTCGTTGTGTAAAGACCACTTTGAAGTCAATATCAAAACTAGACATGTTCGTTTTGGGTTTTGAGATGATTTTTTTTGGTACTAAATGAAACGAGATAGATAGAGAATGAGAGTCAAATTTATTAAAGACCGTGCATAGAGAAAAAAGTTTTATTAGAGAGTCCGAAAACGAACATGACCTATTGTCTGCCTGCTCCATCATTTTATCTTTTAAGGAATACGCTAACCCCAATAGATGGACCTAGGTTAGCCTTAGACGTGTAAAATATGTGTTAAAAGTCTATGAAAATCGGTGGAATTGTCCTGAAATATCGGATTAATGCATCGAGATCCTATATCTTGTGCCATTATTACTTTATAAAAGCTAAAGTTACTCTAAAAAACCACCTTCGAAACTCTAAAAAACCACCTTAAAAACTCAAATCGTTTAGGGCCGTGCTGACATTGGAGGGAGGCAGTTGGAAAAATTAAATTACTTGACCAATAAGGGAACAGGGCCGTGCTGTCATTGGAGGGATGCAGTTGGACAAGTAATTTAATTTAATTTTAAATTACTTGTCCAATAAGGGAATAGGGCCGTGCTGTCATTGGAGGGAGGCAGTTGGTTACTTGTCCAATAAGGGATCGACATTCATTTAGGAAGTTAATGCCTTTTTCTTTTTGCTTTATAAAAAGCATTTTTTAAAAATGCTCCCTAAATTCTTCCTACTTTCAACATTTCTTCTTCTATCTCTCTTCACTTATTATTCCTAATATTTTTCAAAAAAAAATTCAAATTCAAATCCAAATCCAAACACAGCATAAATTACTTGTCCAATCAGGGAATAGGGCCGTGCTATCATCGGAGGTAGGCAGTTGGTTACTTGTCCAATAAGGGACCAGCATTCATTTAGGGTGACTTCTTGTAAACTTGACTTATATTTTCGTTTTGTGTGTTTGGCTTATTTTTTTAAATTTTTTTTAGATTTGTGTAATATTTTTTTTATTAATCATCCATCTTAACGAAAATAATTTAAAGAGTACAAAATTATAATCAAAAGAAAAAAAAATTCACTAAAAGACGACAAATTATCGAACAGACCTATTTGTCTAAAGTATTCGTCTATATTTTTATACTTTTTCGATTCGTCTTGTCACGATGAATGATTAACTCCAAAGATTACGACGAAAAACTAAATAAAATTTTATGAAATATAAAATTATCAAAATAAATTTTAAATTTATAAGATTACAAGAACGCAGTCTTACTGGGAAAAGATGAGACGGTTGGGTTTACTGACTTACTGTGGGTCCAACCTTTGTTGCCATGCATGAAATAATAAGTTCACAAGCTGACAAGCCAATAGAAAAAATTACAGCTCAAAACGGAGGGAGTTTCTCTCTCATCTCATGGCTCACACCATTATAAGTATTGTCAAGAAGACCATGGCATGCATTTTGCCAGATATTTCTCAATTTGTTGTTTCGCAATTGTTCTAAAAATAATGGCAACCCCAAACGAAATACCCGCAGCAGCCCCTCAAACAATCCCAAACGCAGGGGATGAACTCTGCTGGAAGAAGTTGTCGGAATACTCAACAATTGTTGAGAATCTGAGCAGCCGAATCAGTAGTCTCCAAAAGTCGGCATTCACCCTCGCAAATTATTATTTCGTCTCGCAGGCAGTCGTCTTCACGGCACTCTCCAGCAACTCCTTTCTGGTGTGCCGCGATGTCTGGTTCCCCTTGTTCCTTTCACTGTTACCCGGCGCTCTCAACTTGTTTGCGTTCTTCAAGATAGGACAAGATTACATAGAAACCAAGATTTCACAGAAGGAATACAAAAATTGGAGGAGAGAGCTCCAGGCTCACATGTCGGGACAGAGTCTAACACCAGTACCGGGTGATGAACGTGAAAACACCAATATTAATGAGGAGGAGAAAGAAAAAAAAAGGCTTACCGGAATTTTATATAGCTGCATGTATGCTTTTGGTTTCTTGGCTGCTGTCGTAGCTGTTGGTAGTTTGTGGATGCTTTGCGGGGAGAGTATTTTTGTCAAGCACAATGCGAAATGTGTGAAGCTATGCCCCAATTCTTAATTATAGTATTACTTTTATTTGATGGTTCAAGGAATTGGAATGCTACAATTACGTTGGAAATACTGCAATTGCTGGAATAGGGATGTTATTTTGCAGTTTCGGATGTACCATTTTTGTTGTTGTTGTTGTGGTGGTGGTGTATCAGTCTGCTAGTTAGTTCCTAGCTATAGACGCTCCGTCTGGTACATTTGTGTCACTTTTCTTGTATTAGCTTTTAGTGCAGTATGGTTGACTTTTCGCCTACTCTTCTTGTTCGGGGATAATGTACCAATCTAGTCGGGATATTGGTTTTTGGCTATGATGTGATTTTCCTTAATTGTTTCCTTTATTCTTTGTAAACTTCAGATTAATAAAATTCTTTCTGTAGCAGTTCAAAAAAAAAATGTACCCTTTCCGTCCCAAAATTTTGTTCCATTTTTTCATTTTTGGATGTCCCATAATGCTTGTTCATTTCGTCTCTTGTGAAGGTGAAAAAATTAAACTGTTTCCTTTTTTTTTCCTTTCATCTCCATCTTCAAATTCAAACAAAGCAGTGGAAGAAAGATAAAATTTTGTCATCAAAGGCTTTAAGTTCAAGGTCAACTCAGGAATAAAGATAAAATTTTGGAAGCATAAATGGTTGGGTGATGAGACTTTAAAAGCTATTTTCCCAAGGCTTTTTAGGTTGTCTACTAAAAAAGAAGCAATGGTAGCTGACATGGTGGATGATCAGAATCAAGATAAACTGGAAGTTCCAATTCAGGAGAGTTTTGTATGACTGGGAAAGAGATCAACTTCAGAATCTAGTGCAGTTGATATGAGTGCAGTGCAGTTGCATGAATATCAAGAGGACTGCCTTCAGTGGAGGTGGAGCAAAGATCTCATTTTTTCAGTCATGTCTGCTTATACTAAATGAGTAAATGGGAAGAATATAGATCGATATGTGGAAGACAAAGAGTTCTTTACTGTTTGAAAAAACATTTGTCCTCCGAAAGTAGAGCTCATTGGTTTAGATGGCCATTCAGAATTGAATATCAGCTAAATCAGTTCTAGTGAGAAGAGGCATCTTGGACAATAGCCATAATATATGTCCATTATGCATGCAATATTGAGAAAGAATCTCCTGATCATCTTCTCCTTTTGTGTAATGTGGCTAGGGAGGTGTGGGATGAAATCTTTGTATGGTAGCAGATGACTTGGAATTGCCCAACAACTTTTAAGTCTTTGTTCCTGTCTTAGGATAGTATTAGTGTGGAGGCTTCGGTTATGGCCTCGGTAAACAGACTACTGATAACCAAGGTCTCATAGTAGGTACGATCTGTAGTCTTGTACAGTCGAGCCCTTGCAATTATACTTATACTCACCGGCTCGGTATCAATCCTCCTGTTAGCGCTTCGGTTAGTTACTGAGGCACACATTCCGTTAGATCTATGGAAGGAATGAAGCCTATCAGGAGGGGACCAAGGGCGTTACGTGTCAGATAGGGACACCTAGGGCGGATCTGGCCATGTGCTCCGTAACCACCTTATTCGGTACGTCATCTATAATGTCACCCGAGAAGGTTATCCGAACGTATCCTTCACGCGCTAGCTTGGAGCCCAAGTAAACCTAGGTCTATAAATACAAAAAGGGACTCTAGCCTAAAGAGGTATGCTGTCTATCCCTAACCCAAAATTTGTATCCCCTACTGAGATCTAACTTGATCATCGGAGGGTCATTGGGCTATCCTAGCCCTAGTGACTTGTTGCAGGTTCAGAGGCGGGTGAACGGAGCCACAGAAGAGAAATATTGATTCAGGCAAAGGTCCCTCCAAATCGAACCCTTACAATTAGGTTCAAAAACCTTGAAAGAATCTGCTGGCAAGCTACTTTTTATGCTGTTGTGTGGTCAATTTGGTTGTGCAAGAATGATCATACTATATTTAATAATAAACTTTGGGAGGTGGCAGATATTTCAGACCTGGTGAAAACAAGAGTGGTTTTTTGCGTTAAAGCAAGGTGCAACATTCAAGTGTATTCTGTGGAGAATTTCAAAAGTAACCTGAGTGGGATTAGGAGAGTCAATCTTTGATCTTGTTTTTGGGGGTTAGGGCTGTTCGAGGGTGGATCTGGTGATCAGCTTTTGGTTTGGGTAGGACCTAGGGCTTTTGGGGTGTTTTTAGCTTGTTCTTGTTTTTGATCTTGAGGGGTTGGGCTGTTCGGGGTGGATCTAGTGATCATTGTTTAATTTTTTTGGGGTCCTTTTGGGAGCTTTCTTTTGGGTGTCTTCTTTTTTTTTTTTTTTGATCTGCTCTTTTGGGTGTCTTCTGTTTGGGTTGTTTTGGGTCTGGGTTTGTGTCTTCGAGTGATTGGGTGAGTATTGAGTCTTTTGAGTTTCAATTTTTCTTTGGTTGTCTTCCTTGTTTGAGTCTCTTGTTGGTATTAGTGTCGTGAGTCCTGGTCCCTTGCTGCCTATTTGCGCTATTCGCTTTCCACTCCAGTTTTTTGGAGGGCTAAGAGTTGCATCTGGATTTCTGGATATCTGTTGGTTACCCTTGATGCTGCTCCTGATGTGGCTGAATGATTAGTTCTCTCCTCTTGCAACTCCAACGCTTAGAGGGCTAAGAGTCTTCTGGATTCTTTGGGCATCCATTGCTGCTCTTGTTATGCTTATTGAAAGGTATGCTCCCTCGATGTTGCTCCTGATGTGGATGTTGAATGATGTGTAATCTACTGCAACTCCAGCTCTTGGAGGGCTAAGAGTCTTATGGATTTTTTGGGCTACACTTGACGGCTTGACGCCCATTAGGTAACTCTCTGCAGCATGTGAGCTCCTTAAAATCCCAGTCAAGTCAAGGATTATGATACTAGATCTGTTTTGGTGTTTGCTTCCTTCTTAGATGTGGTAGATGGTAAATATTGAATACTCTTTTCAACTCCAATGTTTGGAGGGCTAAGAGATGATTCGGATTGATGGTCAAAGTTTGTGGTTTTAATTTGCTGCTAAAATTGTGTCTTAGTTGTTGCTGTTAAGGAAATGATAGTAGGCCGAGCATCCTATTATTGCTTCAAAAGCTATGGGTTACTCATTGTCATACCTCTTTTCAACTCCTAAGATTAGGGGGGCTAAGAGGATTGGTGGTGCTCTAGAATTCTGCTGAATACTGAGGCTGCCATGATGTTGGAATATTGATGCTGATATGGATGCTTATACCACTTTGCTTCAAGTGGTGACTTTATCAACTTACTTAAGACCTGTTAATGGATTGGTACTATGGGCCAATGTAACTTTGCGCTCATTCAATTTTCATTGAATGTAATTTTCTCTTTTTTCTTGTAGGCCTCTTATGGTAACTCAATCTCTGTGATCCGTATTTGGTCTTCTTCCATGTACCTTTTGTCGAGTTTCTAATAAAATTTTGTTTCCTATAAAAAAAACAAAGCAGTGGAAGTAAATTCATTTTTAATTCTAGCACTTGGACTGTTGTTTAGTAGTCACTTTTTGATCCGTAGATTAACCCTTTAAAAGTCAGGCCCTTTGACTCAAGAACTTTTGCCCAAACACTTTCATATTTTGTCCCTTATGTACATTCTAAAAGAAAAAGATCTCTTGGACCAATACCTGATACATTGGCTCTTAAAGACACTATTGGCCCTATCCAAATCAATTCCTTTTTGGTCAACATGGGTCCAAACTCCCAAAGACTCAGGCCCAATTAGTTGTTACTCAAAGTGGTCTACCAATTAGACAAGTGATCACCCAGTAAGTTAGATTCCGGCCAAGGAAGGTAGGTTTGGGGAATGACATACCTCATCTATGGTTTCCTCCTTCACTTGTATAGATCTTGTCTTACTTGCTCGGCAAGTAAGCGCGTGGAGGACACACTCGGATAACCGCCTCAGGTGACGTCATACATGACACACCAGATAAAGTGATTACGGAGCACATGGCCTGCCTAGCCCTAATGATGACACATGTCTCATAAACGCTTCAGCCTACGTTATGATGACATACATAACTGAGTGGGTGGATGCATGAGCAGGAGCCTTCTTAGGTGACGTCAAATGCGAAATGAAGATAGGTACATTGAAGATAGGTTTTCATATTTTGGAAGAACTGTAGTAAGTTTTCGGTCAAATTATTGGGTTGAAATAGGTGTCATTGTAAGTATCATATTTTACAAAATTTGTCATGTTTGAACTCACTTGTATCGTGTTAGAATTCACTTGTATCATATTTTACAAAATTTGTCATGTTTGTAAAACTTGTCATATTTGAACTCACTTGTTTTATGGTAGTAATCTATCAGTTATCTTTTTTTCCCAGATGAATAAAATTTATTGAATCTTTATTTTTCATGAAATAATTTGTTGAAATAGGTCATGGATAATTGTTGGAATAGGTCATGAAATAGATGATACTCCTATATTTTATTAAATCATGAAATTGGTAGGTTATATGAAAAAAAATCATGAATCGCATAAATATGTCATAAAAATTAGATCATGAAATATTTAGATTTTAGGAAAGAGAAGATTGGAGAGAGAATAGTAGTTTTATTTCAAGTTTTTTATTTAGATTTTAGGGGAGAGAAAATTGAGAGCGAAGATTAGGAGAAAAAAAGATTTGAAAGATAGGAGAAAGAGAGTAAGAAAAACTAGAAAATGGTGAGAGAATGATTTGAAGGATTATGAGAGAGAAACAATAATCTGGGGTTTGGGTCTGACTTAATTGTGATGGTAGAGTGCTAGTATTTCCACTCTTTTGCCTAATTGCTGTCTAAGGTTGTGTGTTTGCCGTTTACTATGTGATGTTAATTTGCATTTATGGAAATAGATTGACTTATTCATGGAGCCGCGCGATCACACCCGTCTGTTTCAACATTCATTGTTTTTAATCCGGATTGTCTAAAACACTTTCGAACGGCCGAGATTGAGTTCCTTAAATCTCATTTATGGAGGCTCAGTAAAAAATATTTTCGCTTAAGAAAAGAGAGATGAATTCCATAGAAGGTTGGGTTGCTCTTGATTGAAGGTGGAGTTGGGCCCACGGGATAGCCATGGACCTATTCTTTACCATGGGATTCCTCTCGGTTTCGTAGGCTTTTGCCTCATAATTGAATCCAACTGTAACGCTCCGAATTTTGAGTACGTTAAAGAAAACATTTTATTACAAAAACAAGGTGAGTCTGGCTCATTATTACAACATAACTCTCATGAGAGTACTTTTATTACACAAGGGAAGGGAACTAAGGTTCCTAACTACAGTTCCGCCTACTCCTCCATCTGAGCCAGCTCTTCAGCTCCAAAGGCCTCCAAGGTGTACTGCTCACTTTGATCATCTACAAAGTCTGATACATTATACCAGCATCGCCACCGATATAATATGTCAGGGTCACCAAAGGTAACACCATGAGCTACAAAAGCTCAGCAGAACAAACCCATACCCGCTAACCCATAACTTACAAACAACAGGTTATACAATCATCGATTTCCACATGATACATGTATATACAGCTAACAATGACACATCCATATTCATTAATCATCTATCGTTGGTGTCCAAGATTTCCGTGTTTCTCCTACGCGACTCGTCGTAGAACGTGTCAACATTTTCATTTACAAATCAATCTTTCAAAAACCATTTGTTTAACACACCCAACCTCGGTTCCGCCGTTCCGGGTTTCCGAGTATCCTCACAATGGTTCCGCCGCACCGGGTTCCCATTGGCACACAAAATCTTGCATTGGCTCCTCTCCGCGGATAACCAAGCCATACCTCACCATGGTTCTACCGGTCCGGGTTCCCATGGGAACGCACACAACCTCACAATGGCTCCGCTATTCCGGATCTCCATTGGAACACATACAACCTCACAATGGTTCCGCTTTTTCCGGATTCCCATTGGAACACACACAACCAACTCACATTATGCCACCAAAACCGGTCATAATGTAGTTTCAAAAATATTTCCTTCCTCGGAAAACATTTCCTTTCATTAATCACACCCTAGGTGCCATGTTTCTACTTTCTCGGTTCTCGTGTCTCGTTTACATGCAAAGACTCCGCGGTAGGACAAAAGAAAGCATGAAACATTCTAACAAAATCATCCAATTCTATAATATACCACAAGTAACACATTCGATTTATGTATGCAAGCTCATACTCCTTGGAATATCAAAATATGAATACTTCGATTCACATGGTAACGTTTTAACTTTCGAAAACCGTTCTTTCTTAAAGATCAAACAACATACGTTTTACTTGGAATAAGTGAGTAAGGATAAACTTAGAGTTAGGGGTAAGAATAATCTACCTTGATCCGAAACTAGTCGGGGCCGAATAAGCTAGTTGGAAGTTTTCTACAGGCGGTGAAACTCGCAAATCTGGACCAAACTTTGAATGGCAGTAACTCGGTCAATATTTGGCCGAATATGATCGTTCTTGGGTCGAAATCGAAGCTCTCGAAGTGCTCTACAACTTTCGTGAAGGAAGTTGATCCTAGAAACTACTTTAGGTAGGAGAAAAATGGTGATAAAGGAAGAGACAGTATGCTGTCTAGAAATGGAAATCCGAGATTTTTACTGAACTTCAGATGCCAATATCTTTGTCATTTCTTCACCGATTAGCGTGGTTCTTTGGTCTAACTTGAAGATCTCGAAGTGCTCTACAACTTTCCCGAAAGAAATTAGCCCTAAAAACTAACCTAAAAGGGAGAAATATGAGGATTTTCAAAGGGCAGTAGGCTGCCTGGAAAAACAGAAATGGTTTCTAGAGAGAAGTGAGAGCAAGAAGTGAAGGTGTGAGTTGAAACTTGAGGTGAGCTTGCTATTTATATGCAAAAGTCTTGGCTCTCTCTCCCTCCATATGGCCGGCCTCCCCTCTCTCTCCTTCCTCCCATGGATTTGCTCTATTGAGTTGTCATTTCAAGTCTTAAATCAAATCCTAGCCTTCCTTCACTTGTCATTTCCATCCTAGGCCAAATCTTAGGCCATCATGAAGGGTTTTTGGCTTGTCAAATCTATGGGGAGGTTGCTTGCAAGAAAGAATATAATCATGGGCTAGCTTTGTACTTTGGAAGACTAGAATGGGTTGGCATGTAGTAAATAGGCTTAGGGCTATTAAGGTTGCTTGTGTAAGTGTCCAAAACACAATCACACACTCCACCTCCCTCTCCCATTCGGCCTTTCTCTCTCTCTCTCTTGTTCTATGTATAGACATATATAGGTATATAAGTACATGAATATATTCATCTAGGAAAGTAAAACCTAAGATAGTTAGGCTTAAGGCTAGGACATAGGTGTGCATGCATGCATGGCTAGTCTTGCTTCTTTTGGAAGCAAAATGATGGGATTCTTTGTATGACTTGTCTTGTCATGCTTATTGGCAAGTCAAATGTCTATTAACCAAGGGACAAAAATTTCTCTAACAATTATGGACCAAGAGGCAAAGGAATATTGGTAATAATTAGGGTTTGAAATGACTTGTCATGGGAGTAAAAAATGATTACTCCTATGGTCTAATGGTCCTATAGGGTTTGGAGGGATTTATAAGGCTCAAAGATGGTCTAAAAGGTCCAATTGGGGTTAGGGTAATGTAACTAGGTGAATCGTGGTCCGGTTCCTCCAACTAATCGGTTGGGAGCTAACTCTAATTGCCACGTAGGACTCTTAGTCAAGAAAAATATTATTAAGGACTTAAATCTAATTATGATGGATTATTAAAATTAAAAAGAAATTTTTAGTAGCAAATCCAAGTAATTAAAATAAAATTTAAATATTTAACGAAATTTTTATTTACTAAAAATCAGGGTCGTTACAACAACTTCTCATATTTACCACAAAAAAAATTTTAATCGATGACCAATTAAATACATGATGTGACTCGTTCTATTTCCCTCTGGACAGAATAATTTAAGTATTGGGAGACTTAAAAATCCATTCTCAAATTTCATCATACGTAAGTATTCATCTTACACTTTTTGAACAGTTATGTTTTCATCCTTTCAAATGGTGAATTGCCTATCTTACCCTTTTAATAAAATATTCATACATATGTATATATTTGCTTCCTAAATTAGTGGGATTGTAGCAATTAAAATTACCTAAAATTTTGGGATCATTAATGGGATAGGAATGAGAGAATTTTGAATTCTCAATTTTTCAAATCCTTAATGAATATTTCTAAACCATTCCCTCTCTTTAATTTTATGAATTTTTCAAATTCTTAATTTCGTGAATTTTTGTAAATCGGTCATATCATATTCTAAACTTACGTGAATATAATTCAACCGATTTCATTCATAGATAATTCATGGTTAATAAACCATCAAAATCATGAATAAAATACACAAACCGTAATTCATGGTTAATAAACCATGAAAATCATGAATAAAGATAATTCATGGTAAATAAAATATACAAACCGTGAATAAAATAAACCATGAAAATCATGGTTAATAAATCATGAAATACATAAATAAACCATGAAATCGTAAATATAACCCAACCACCGACAAAATTGGGGATATACACATACATAGTTAATTCATCGAAAATCATGGGATTATTATCCCTTTCTTCATCAGACATTCATGAAAGATGAAATACACTACAATGAAAAACACCATGAAATCTACTTTTATTTAACAACAAATTAACCACAACAAAATAAGTCAGTATATTCTCATTTATGAGGAAAACACAGTTCAATTGTAAAGGCAAACACATCTTTTTTAAAATAGCTTCAGATGCATATATATATATATATATAGACCTAGAAACAATGACAAAACCCAAAGTCATTGTTTCTGAACCCGTTGATTTTGGCAAAGGTGAAGTTGAACAACAATGGCAACGGAGCACCGTTCTTCGGTGACGGTCGGGAATGAGTCGTTTGGGCAAATCACGGCGATGGAGAACCGCTACAATTTGACGGCGATGGCCCATGAGAGGGTCAAGAGTGGGCCGGGTTGTGGATCGCCAACGGATGATCGATGGAGTAGGCGGTGTGAGACGGGATGGGCGGTGTGAGGCTGACGGGATGGGTGGGGGAGGTCAGTGGGTGGAGGGCAATGGGGGATGGTAATGTCGAAATAAGGGAGAGGAGTTTCGTCCCCTTCTTGGATATATACGGAAGAAGTTTAATTAGCAAATAATGGAAGGCGTGATTTTTGGGATATGGAAGATCCAAAAATAATGCTAGAGGACTCCTACAACCAAATCCCATTGAATTAGGAAAATAATCCAATCCAATCCCACTAATTGGAAAAACAATCCAATCTAATCCCACTAAATTAGGAAAGCAATATAACATAATATATGTATATCATAGTGAAAATGGTAAAAAAAAAAAGGTAATTCACACACTAAGAAGATGAAAACATAAGCATGAAAAAAGGATGGGATGAATTCTTACATGACATGAATAAAGAGGATGAATATTTAAGTATTCCCTGTATTTTATCTCCTAATAATAAATACACCTTCGAAATACGGGGATGTGTTTTTTTGATTTGTTGTTTTGTATAATGACAAACTTATTACTAGTATTATTTTGTTTATGGTTGTGTTATTTACTTATTTATTTATTTATTTATTATCTTGTTTATGGTTGTGTTATTTAATTATTTATCTATGGATTTCTTTTTATATGATAATGATTTTTAGTTTGATCTTCATGATATATAAACTTTCTTTTCTTGATAAGAAACAAAGAATAAAACTATTTATCGCATACACCTCCTCGTGTTTGAGTTCTTAACAATAGATGAGATTATGGACCAGATGAGATTATGGACCTAAGAGCATTTACAGTGGACTAATCAAAATTGGATAATTAAAAATTGTCACATCACATTTTGATTATCTATTTGAAAGGTTGCTAAAGTTAGCAATGTAGATGTTCACAATGGCATAATCGAACCTTGAATAATCAAAACTTTCCATTTGACCGAAAAGAAGAAGAAAAAAAAAGAGGAACGAGGAGAAAATTCAAGAGATAGCTTTCAGGTCAAGCCTGATAGGCTTAATACCGTTGATTAAGGAGTTGAAATTGACGAATGTGTTATGAAAGTATCTACGGAGTACATTTTTTGAAACTCAGTCTTGTTATATTTGATATCTTTAGGAATTAGAATTGGTTGAAGGTTGTATTGAGATGTTGATGTTAGGCCATCCACAATGGTATAATCAAAAGTCAATTGTTGTTAACGTTAACAATATTGGTGCAAAAAATGACTCACAATGGTATAATCAAACTTAACAACATCCTTAAAAATAATCAAATTTTGGGCTTTGGATAACCAAAACTAGCAACATTTTTCAATAATCAAAATTTGTGAACCACACACCACATAAGTTAATTGATTCTATGCGTATTTCAACTAGTATTTTCTTCTTCTCTTCTTCGTCCGCTCTATATCTTCTTCAGTTCAACCATAAATTGGTTCTCTTTCTTTTTCTCCAAAAGTGAAGCTCATATTTCTTGATCATCTACAATTTAACCCATCGTTGCCGAATTAAGATATTTCACTATTCTTTCCAGTTTTTATTTTAGGCTGCATTCTTATGAACTTAACTTAAATCTGAAAATTGTTTTTATTTGAATTTTTTTCGCATTTGTTAGTTTTGCGCCAAACTTTTATGGGTTATTGATTCGTCTCGATAAGAACAATCAGAAATTTTTTTTTTTTTTACTTTTACCCAAGTATTTTGAGAAATAATCACTTTTTAACAAAAAAAAAAAATTTCGACTAAAAAGTGGTTATTCTTTATTGTCATGGTTGAGTAAATGAAGAACCTTGCAAAAAAAAAAAAAAAAGGAAGAACCTTGCATTCTTTTCTAAATTCAAGAACACATTTGATTTTTTTTGAAAGATTAAGAGAGTGGTGGATTTGTGATATAGGCTACAAGAATAGGAAGAAAAGAAAAAGTTTCGGTGTTGTTTTGATAGATAACACTAGGAAGAACACCATATGTTCGATATATTTTTGCCCAAAGAAAAAACCATAATGGAGAGAAGTGAATGACGGAAAACAGAGAGGGAAAGATAGATTGTGTGAAATTGTAGTGGACCTCTTATTTTGGTTATGGACTAGAAATGACCATTGTGAACCTCAACATTGTTAAGCTTAGCAACCTCTTAAGTGAATAATCAAAAGCTGATGTGTCAACTTTTGATTATCCATTTTTGATTATACCACTGTGGATGGCCTTATTAGAGCATCTGCAATGTAATAATCAAAAGTTAATAATCAAAATCTGCCACGTCAGCTTTTGATTATTCATTTAGAGGGTTGCTAAAGTTAGTAATGTGAAGTCCCACATTGTTACTTTTAATTATTCAAATGCTCAAATTTGATTATTGGTTAAGAGGTTACTAACTTTGATTATTATAATGTGAAAACTTTTTTAAGCACACATTGCTAACTTTAGCAATCTTTTCATTTTGATTATTACATTGCGGATGCTCTTAGATGGCCAATTTAGCCGTATAAATGTAGTATTGATAACAGAGTTGGGAATTTGGCAAGTTTCAATGGTTACCCGAAATATCCTAATTTTTTAGAATGGCATATTGTGTACTAGCTCAGATGGCATGTGATTTTGGTAAATGTGTCATGATTTTGTTTGACTAACTTATATATGTTCTTGTCATGATATTGTGTACATTAAGGCATTTTGATGTTGGGGTTGTCCTTAAATTTTGGTGTGCCGTTACATGTCAAATTGGTGAGATCATGATCCCATGGCAATTTTGTTACAAATGTATGGTAGTATTGCCTTGAATTCATGATAAAATTTCACAAGTTCTACAAAATATTGGATTTTTTGAAACTCAATTTGCTGAAATTTCCCCCAGCACATCCCGATCGATTGAAGTTGCATTTTGTTATATATAGGAATTTTGCACGTTTGAAAATCAAATTCAGGATATCACAATTTGAGAGAGAGAGAGAGAGAGAGAGAGAGAGGAGGAACTAATCCTAATTAATTCTGTTTGAAATGGACTTGAAACATCCCCAATAATATAGGACTAATCCTATTGAAAAAGTGTATGGGACGGGAAACTTAAATATATGGAAGATCAATATAATATGTAGACACTATATATACCAAAATGTGGATAGGAGTATAATGGGTAACAATAAATTTTAAGGATAGAAACATAAGTATTTAAAATCTCTAAGATGAATACCTAAACAAGTTAAATAAAGAGAATACCTATTTAATTTATTCTTTAATCTTTCAGAAAAAGAAAACCAAAAGGGAAAAAAAAGAAAAAGAAAAAGAAAAAGAAAAATTAGATGAGTATGGAGCTATACCAGAGATGTAATTGTGGGCCTCGCATTCTTGAACGAACAATCAGGAGTGGCATTCTTGCAATAGTACGTTCAGCCTGACAACAATATTGTTGAGTCGTTGATCATGGTTAAAATGGAAGGGGTTTGATTCGGTGCTGCTCAGCGCTCACAGTTTTTTTTTGGTTCCACTTATCTAGGGTCAATTTGCCTGATGTGTTAAATAACTAGTGGTTGCTGCAGAGCCGAGATAAGTTTCTCTAAATATTCACTTCTTAGATGAAAAGTTCTCCATCCCACTGCATTATACCCACCCTGCAATAATAACGAGTATGTGTCTAGGAGTGGTGGGTTTAGACCGAAGTATACTAGTCTCTCGTTTATCACGTAGACTTCTGACCTTCTCTCTCTCTTGCTCTCTCGTCTATGGAGCTTGAGAAATGCTAAGTGCAAAGAAAATTTATCCTGAAATAATTTCGAAAGAGCAAATCAATTATACAGATTCACTTTGAATTGTATCTGTACCGTTGATTTGTCCACTCGGGATAATTTCTGAATAGATTTTCTTTGTACCCAACACTCCTCATGGAGCTTCTCCTTGACCATGAACGACATCTTTTTCTCTCTCTCCTCTCCAGCGTCTCTTCGTTCACCCCACAGCTCCACCCACGTTGTCTTCTTCTCCGTCAAGCTGTCTATGGTTCTCCGTCGTGCCGTGACACCGTCGATCCCTGCATGTTGTCTGACCTTCTTTGTCGCGCCGTCTCTGGTTCTCCATCCATGATTCTAATTTGTAGATTTAATAGAGTTTTCAAGTTTTGTCAGTTCTAGACTTCTTCTTCTTCTCGTGCGAGTGTTTTGCGCTTCTTACTTTTGACTTTGTTTTCTATTGACTGGTTTGTGCATTTTTATTTATATTATTGACTGATTTCTTCGTTACTATTGCTGTTTTGCTTCTGTGGGTGTGATTTACTCCAATTTTGTTTCTGTGGGTGTGATAAATTTGGGACGATGTTCGGTTGCCCATTAGGTTCGGTTATTATCCGAACCCTGTTTGGTTCGATTAAAGCTGGATTCTCTTCTTCCCATTCGGGTTTCGGGACGGATTCAAGTAGAGTTTTGGTTCGGTTAATTACCCTCTTTTCTTGAACGGCGCCAAAGATAATTTTATTAATTTTTGAATAAGTATTACAAAGACTAAAGAAAACCATGAATTTAATGGGTTACAAAAAAAAATAAAAAATAGATGACAAAGATATATATAATCCCTAAAAATAATTCTAGACTTATTGCCCAAGGATATGATTAAGAGGAAAGAATAGATTATTTAGAAACAAATGTATGTACCTGTTGTACGGTTACACTCTATTTGCATGTTATTAATTAGCCTTTGCGTGTCACACAAAAGAGAGACAGAGAGAGGAAAAATGCATGGACTACGGTTGGCTAGTGGAACAGCACTAAAGAGATATAGAGAGAAGAAAATCGCGGAAGCAAACCCAACTATAGAGACGTCAAATTTAAATTGTTCGACTTTGTGGCTCACATTGAGAGCCTACATCTCCCAACTGCCACCAAGTTGTTACACCCTTTCAGAGCAGCCATTATTTCCCCTTCGTCAAATTGTCTTTCCAAATGTAATGTTACGTCTTCGGATAAGCGTCTTTGGAAAAATCCCCCCCAGCTTTGGTCGAACCTTTCTTTCCTCTGTAAGTTGTTCCGGAAATAAACTACAGCAACTTCATTAATATATCTCTTTTGGATCCTCCACTACTCTTCCATTTACCTTGATTGAGCCCACCATGTTTCTTTTATACCGGTTATTGGCCATGACCTGAAAATATCTGGTGTTCTTGTCACCCAATTTCAACCACTTAACCCGCGATTTCCGTCTCCATAGCGTTTCTGTCAACTTAGAAAGTCTCCAGAACTCTAATTTGGTTTTGCACCTCAACGCCTTCTCCTCTTGATTGAGTTGCCTATCTTCTGCTAGAACATCAAATTGGTGAAGTTTCGCTTCAGTGTCTTGTAGTGCACAATTGATATCCCTAAATTCCTCTTTGTTCCATACCTTCAACCTGTCTTTGACAACTCATAATCTCTTAACTATGATGAACCCTGCCCACCCAATCACCTGAACCTCATTCCATGTTTCTTTGGCTATTCTCATACACTTCGGATTAGAAAGCCAAATATCCATAAACTTGAAAGGTTTAGGGCCCCAATCTCTACTATTATCTAATATCATAATTGGGCAATGATCCGAAATTGGCCTCGGAAGGCCCCATTGTAAAATATTAAACTTTTCAAGCCACTATTGGGAGACCAAGAACCTGTCCAGACGACTATGAGTAGCATGATTTTGATAGTTGGTCCAGGTAAATTTCCTACCAAGCATGGGAAGGTCTATCAATTCCATGTTGTTGCAAAACTCCATGAAATCCTTCATGCACCTATCAAATCTTAAACACCCCACCCTTTCATTAATTGCTTTTACTTCATTGAAATCTCCCCCTACGCACCACGGAAAATGAGAATCAACCTTATGCACCAACAACTCCTCCCAGAGCAATCTTCTCAAGGAAGCTTCATTAGGGGCATAAACGTTGACCACCGTACAAGGGAACTCGTTATATAAAACTCCATGCGTCAAAATTTAGGATCTCTGAAAATAACATTGGTTGCTTTAAAAAAATCCTTATTCCACATAATGAGCAAACCCCTCTGATGCACCCACAGAATTGGAACACTCAAATTCCATGTTTGTACCACCCCAAAGTTTCCGAATAGCAATCCTCTCTACAGACTCCAGTTTAGTCTCTCAAATAAACACCATGTCTAGCTTCCCCTTCTTAATAAGTTTCGCCAAAAATCTCTCTTTAACAATTCTCCCCAAACCTTTGATGTTCCAAGTCGTAATCTGCATTAAAACTGTGATACCCTTCGGAGCACTCCGCAAATCAGTCACAGGGACTGTTACCCAAATTATGCAACCTAGAGGGGGGGTGAATAGGATTGCTAGTAATAATTACCAATAAAAATTTATCTCTAACAATATATGCAAACAATAAGTATGCAATCAAAATAGAGAGATAGAGAGATAGAACCCGTTTATAGTGGTTCGGTCCGGATTTGTCCACGGTCCGGCCCTACTCCACTTCTCCTCAAGCAATTACTTGAAGGTTAGACTAATCTTTAAAAGATTACAACTTGTAAGTCTTGCGGGTGCTTACAAGAACCGAATGCCTCTAGCTTTCCCGAGGAGCTAGCACAACCGCAAGAATTTTCTCCGAAAACTTCTCAAAAACAATAACACCCAAATTCCAACCCGAATTTGGTCTTCTAAGCTTTCAAGTGTTTGACTCAAACACTCACTTAGAAAATACAAGTATGTGAAGAAGGTATGAAAATTATCGCTCACGACTTGTACAAATTTTCTCTCAAGAATAATATGAAAGTGGAAGAACAATGAGAATTTTTGGCTTTGATCTTTTGAGAATTTGCTCTTGCAATAATATGGAATGTTGTAGCTTGTGTATGTTTTCATTAATGAGTTCTTGATGCCTTATATAGCCATCCATATGCTTCCTAGCCGTTGGAAACTAGCCGTTGGAAACTAGCCGTTGGAACTAGCCGTTGGAACTAGCCGTTGGAAACTAGCCGTTGGAAACTAGCCGTTTGAAACTAGCCGTTGGAAACTAGCCGTTTGATAGAGTGGTCATCCGGGTGGTCGTCCGGTTGTCACAGCTTTCTGTTCAGACAGCCGGCTTGTCAGCCGGTTCGTCAACCTGTGGCTCACAATTTCATCTAAATAAACCGTTAAAGCATGTATTGAGCTCAATAAAGTCTTTGTAAATATAAATCATGAATCCAAGAGACTTTATGCTATATTTCAAGGTCACGAAAATATTTAATTCGGGAATCGACTTTTCGATAATTTTGTATTTGCCGAATAAAAATATCATTGAATTAATCATCAAAATAATTAATAGAGATGCATATAAATTTTCACAAATTATAATGCATACATTTTTCAACAATCTCCCCCTTTTTGATGATGACACAAAATGATAGTTTTTATTCAAGTAGGAGTTATGCCAATCTCCCCCTTAATACATGCACCAAAGCAGTTATCTATGATCAACGAGTAATAGCAATAATCATCAGATCATAGCAAGCAATTTTTTAAATTTGCCCAAAATGGCAAGATAGATCAATTAAAACTTGGCTTTTTCTCCCCCTGTGACATCATAAAAAAAAAACTAAAAAGAGAAAAACAATAGGGCCATGGTTCCAGCACCATGCCGCTCTTGCCCTGTAGCACTCTATCTTCGTTCATTGAGAGCTTGGCGTCCTTGATTTTCGTATTCTCGAATAATGGCTGCTACAACGGCAGCTATAATGCCAATCCAATACCACAGAGTATCCACATTTACATTCCATCCGAACCATGGTGGTATTCTCATGGTAAGTAACGCACACAGCAGAATGAAGATAAAGAGTTGCATCCAAATGGTTTGGATAAACAACCTGAACTCTGCTCGTTCGGCATCTCTTTCGTAAAACTCAAACGGTAACCCTTGCGGTATGTTTGCCATTGCTTGATGAGAGATTTAGGCCGAGAGAGAAGGAAAGATAGATAGATGAGGAGATAGAGATTGTGTTGTTGAATTTATAGAGTATGAGATTGCCGAATTGTTTGAAATGCTGCGCCGAATTGTTTGAAATGGTGCGCCGAATTGTTTGAAATGGTGCGCCGAATTGATTGAATTGCTGCGCCGAAAGAGAGATAATAGGGGATGCGGCACCGAATAGAGATAGGATAGGGGATGCGGCGCCGAATAGGACAAGAATAGGGGAAGAAAATTGTGTTCGGGTGTTTATTGTTGTGTCCCCTTAATACATGCTCCCCCTAAAAGAGAGCTTTTTAAAGAATGCGAGGGGTATTACCGAGAATGATTATCCCTGCAAGCTTAGAGACAAGAAATTCATATCGGCGAAGTATATAAGAGACAATTTAAGCACTAAGCCATGAAGTTCATACAAACTAAGTGTAACAGACTTAATAAATCAGAGTTAGCAACGCAAAAGCTTGAATAAGTCTCAACCTCACGGTTGTCCGGTTGGACATCCGCTTGGACATCCGACTGACTGTCACGACCCTGACCCGCCCCTTGAGGTCTTAATCATGACAAATGCCAGTGATTTCTAGCAGAGGGCTCCCAAAAGACAGATTTCCAAAACCCACGAAATTATCAGCATATAACAGATTTGTTCAAGACTCAAAATAAATGATCAAACTTGATTCTTGTACATCTAACCAACACTTAAACATGTAAAGAAGGTAGGAGATCCCTACCTCGAGGGTTAGAAGCAAGCCCGAACATGGAGGAAACCTCAAAGTGCTCCGATCATGATTCTTCTTCGATCAATAGGAAGATCTCGTCGCGTAGAACAACTTTAGTACTTGGGATTTTTCCGAAATCTCATTCTAAGGCGATGAAATCGAAGAGAGAAGTTTGGAGGAGAGGTGAGAAAGAGAGAGAGTCGGTCGAGGGAGTAGAGAGAGAGAAACGTGTGTGTGTCTGCCCGGAAAAGAAAAGAAATATATGTGGGGGAGAATTATCCCCTACACACACCTTCACTTATACACCCATGCATATTACACTTGCATCCCGAACTTCTAAATTCTAGCACATTCGACATCCGAACTCATTCTCCATTTTATATCACAACTCATGCCTTAATAAAACATAAAGAATTATGGAAATAAAATACGGGTCTCTACACTGACAAATGCAGGTTAAGTCCAGAAAACGTTTAAGAGGAGTAGCATTAAAGACCATAAAACTGTTTTTCTGCATACCAAACACAGGAAAATGAATCATATGATAAAATGTTTGGAGGGTGATTTCTTTATCAAGATCATTTGTACTCTCCATCAAGTATGATATTTACGAATTCAATCAACTCAACATTGAATCCAAAAAAAACTTTTGACATCAAGAACACAACTTTTTGATAAATGATTAGACATGCCGAGTTCTCGTCGAATGAAACAAAATTGTTCTTCACCAAGGGGTTTTGTGAAAATGTCCGCCAATTGCTTGTCGGTACTAATAAAGTTAAGTTCAATATCCCCTTTTTGAACATGATCTCTTATAAAATGATGTCTAATCTCAATATGTTTTGTTCGAGAATGTTGAATTGGATTCTTGGTTAAGCTAATTGCACTAGTATTATCACATTTAATAGGAATATGATCATATTGCAAATTGAAATCCTCCATTTGTTGTTTGATCCACAATATTTGGGCACAACAACTTCCGGCCGCTACATATTCCGCCTCGGCGGTAGATAGAGCTACGGAATTTTGTTTCTTGCTATGCCAAGACACTAGAGAGTGCCCTAGAAATTGGCAAGTCCCACTTGTACTTTTACGATCAACTTTGAAACCTCCAAAATCCGCATCCGAATAACCAATTAAATCAAATGCAACTCCACGTGGATAAAACAATCCTAAGTCATGAGAACCGCCAACATATTTAAAGATACGTTTAATAGCTTTTAAATGCGATTCTTTAGGACATGATTGAAATCTAGCACACATGCAAACACTAAACATTATATCCGGTCTACTTGCAGTGAGATAAAGTAATGAGCCGATCATACCTCGATACATCTTTTCATTGACGGCCTTACCATTCTCATCTTTGTCTAGCTTAGTTGATGTGCTCATTGGTGTGCTCATTGGCTTTGATCCTTCCATGCCAAACTTCTTAATAGGTTCTTTCGCATACTTGGCTTGGTTGATTAGGATCCCCTCATTAGTTTGCTTGATTTGAAGTCCGAGGAAGAAGTTAAGCTCCCCCATCATACTCATTTCAAATTCACCTTGCATACACTTAGCAAACTCTTTGCACATATTATCATTAGTGGCACCAAAGACAATATCATCAACATATATTTGAATAATGAGCATATCTTTACCTTTGGCTTTAATGAAAAGAGTAGTATCAATTTTTCCACGAGTAAAGCCATTGTCAAGCAAGAATGAACTAAGTCTATCATACCATGCACGTGGTGCTTGCTTCAAACCATATAAAGCTTTTGAGAGTTTAAAAACATGATCGGGGTATACATGATCTTCAAAGCCGGGAGGTTGTTTGACATAAACTTCCTCATTTATGAACCCATTCAAAAATGCACTTTTCACATCCATTTGATAAAGCTTGAAATTTTTGAAAGATGCAAAGGCAAGCAATATGCGAATAGCCTCTAATCTAGCTACCGGTGCAAAAGTTTCTTCAAAATCAATACCTTCTTCTTGATTATAACCTTGAGCAACAAGTCTAGCTTTATTCCTAACAATATTTCCGGATTCATCTAGCTTGTTACGAAAAACCCATTTAGTGCCTATAATAGTGTGATCAAGAGGCTTAGGTACTAATGCCCAAACTTTATTCCTTTCAAATTGATTTAACTCATCTTGCATGGCCAAAATCCAATTTTCATCATCTTGAGCTTCCGGAAAGTTTTTAGGCTCAATTTGAGAAACAAAAGCTTGATTTTCACAAAAATTTCTATGAGACGAGCGAGTGGTTACCCCTTTCGAAACTTCTCCAAGAATCAAGTCCTTTGGATGGTTTTGCACGAATCTCCAATCCTTGGAAAGATCTTGGTTGTCTCCCATGGCATCTTGAGGTTAATTAATAACTTCATCTTCTTTGATTTGAGAGCTTTCTACTTGAATATCACCATCAACTCTTTCTTGAATTGTCAAGTCATGAATCTTATGTGTAATCTCTAAGTCATCATTATCAACAACATCCTTAGTAGCACAAGGATTAGATTCATCAAAGGAAACGTGAATAGATTCTTCAACAAGATTAGTGCGCTTATTATAAATTCTATATGCTTTGCTAGTAAGAGAGTAACCAATAAAGATGCCTTCATCCGATTTTGAATCAAATTTACCCAAGTCATCTTTTCCATTGTTTAATACATAACATTTACAACCGAAGGCATGAAAGTAATTTATGTTGGGTATTCTACCATTCCAAAGCTCATAAGGAGTTTTCTTGAGGATAGGCCTAATTAAAACTCGATTCAAAATATAGCATGAGGTATTAACGGCTTCCGCCCAAAAATATTTTGGCAAAGAGTTTTCACAAAGCATAGTGCGGGCCATTTCTTCCAGAGTACGATTTTTTCTCTCTACTACTCCATTTTGTTGAGGAGTACGAGGTACGGAAAAGTTATGACCAATACCATGTTCATCACAAAACTTTTCATATAAAGAATTGTCAAGTTCTTTTCCATGATCCGTACGAATGTTAGAAATAACAAAGCCTTTTTCATTTTGAACTCTTCTACAAAGTTTAGTGAAATTAGGATAAGCCTCATTCTTATGAGCTAGGAACATCACCCATGTATATCTAGAGAAATCATCAACAACAACAAGACAATAATAGTTTCCACAAAGACTTGGAGAGCGAGTTGGTCCAAACAAATCCATATGAAGTAATTGCAAAGGTCTAGTAGTTGAAACAACATTTTTGGACTTAAAAGAAACCTTGGTTTGTTTTCCTTGTTGGCAAGGACCACAAAGTCTATCTCTTTCAAATTTGATTTTAGGAAGACCTTTTACCAAATTTTTTCTAGAGAGTTTTGAAATAGCATCCATACTTGCATGTCCTAGGCGCCTATGCCAAAGCCAACTATTTTCACTCAAAGCGGAAAAACATTTTATATCACAATTACTTAAATCATTGAGATTAAAAACATATACATTTTCAAATCTTTGTCCAACGAAGAGTGTCTTGTTGCTTTTGTCATTTTCAATGATACATTTGGATTTTTCAAAGATAACACGATTTCCTCTATCACATAATTGACTTATGCTAAGAAGATTGTGTTTTAAACCATTAACAAGTAAAACATCTTCAATAATAGGAGAATTACCTATATTGCCGATTCCTATGATTTTACCTTTGTTGTTGTCTCCAAATGTGACATGTCCACCATCTTTAGACGAAAGAGAATTGAAAGCCCTCTTGTCACCGGTCATGTGTCTTGAACATCCACTATCAAGGTACCAACTTCCTTCCTTGAGAGAACTTTTGAAGCATACCTACAATAGCACATCAATTCTTGACTTTTGGTACCCAAATCATCTTGGGTCCTTGAAGGTTAGCATTGATACGGTTCTTAGGAACCCAAACCTTTTTTGCATTAGAAGATGAGTATCCTTTCATAGGACATGTAGGAGAAATATGACCAATTTTACCACAATAATGACATGTCAATTTAGAATGGCTAGAAGGAGGAACATCTTTTTCAAAAAGATTTTTGTGTTGAGTGGGATTATAACCAATTCCGGCCTTGTGAAAAGAAACCATTTGTTTTCCAAGAAGAATGTCTAAACTTTCTTTTCCATTAGTGAGTTTTGAAAGAGAATTAGTTAAATCATCAATTTGTTTTTCTAAAGATTCGTTTTTGGAAGTATCCTTCAAATACTCTTTTTCTTTTTCCAAAGAGGTTCTTAAACTTTTATTTTCTTCCTCCAAAATATCTTTCTCTTCAATTAAATCATCTATTTCTAGTGAAAGATCTTTAGCAACCTTTTTAAGAAATTTGTTTTTAGAAACAACCTTTTCAAATTCTACTTTCAACTCTTTATAGGCAATAAATAATTCATCAAAGGAATAGGATGAGTCGAGATCTACCTCGTTTTCTTCGATGGCCATGAAACACAAGTTAGCGACCTCTTGTTGCTCATCGTCCTCATCGGAGCTACTATCGTCACTATTGTCCCATGCGGCCATCATAGCTCTCTTTTTGTCCTTCTTTGAATATTTTTTTGCATATGGACATTCACTTTTGATGTGGCCGGGCTTCTTGCACTCGTAGCAAATGATTTGATCCTTTTTACTATTTTCTTCTTTGCCTCCATCTTTTCTTGAAAATCCTCTGCCTTTGTGAGATGCTCTATTTTTGAGGAGTTTCTTGAACGTTTTTGTGATGAGCGCCATTTCATCATCCTCACTTTCGTTGCTTGAATCCTCCTTGCTTTTTGATTTGCTTGTTGTACTTTTGAAGGCAAGATCCTTAACTTTCTTCTCTTTTTCACCCTTGAGGTTGTGATGCATTTCCTCCGTCATGAGAGATCCCATGAGCTTGTCCATCGTGTATGTTGAGAAATCTTTGGATTGTAGGATGATGGAGGTGGTAGTGTCCCAATTGGTTGGCATGGAACGGAGCACCTTCCTTGTCATTTCGGATTGACTGTAAATCTTTCCAAGAGCTTTTAAACCGTTAGTAATACTAGCAAATCTAGCAAACATTTGAGATATAGATTCATCCGGTTTCATTTTGAAGAGCTCATAGCTATGCACAAGAATATCAATTTTGGACTCCTTAACTTGACTATCTCCTTCATGTGACATTTCTAACTTATCCCATATTTCTTTAGCCGATTCACATGCGGAAACACAATCATATTCATTGGGAGTAATAGCACAAAAAAGAAGGTTCATAGCTCTATAGTTCTTTTCTATTGAAGCCTTTTCCAAATGACTCCACTCATAATCTGGTTTAGGCATAGTCTCTTCTCCAACTTTCTTAGTAGGAATAATGGGACCATTTTTGATAATTTTCCATAGATCATAATCCGTGGATTGAATAAAGATCATCATTCTATTTTTCCAATGAGAGTAATTTTCTCCGGTGAACAAGGGAGGTCTATTGGACGATTGACCTTCGATACAAGAAACATTACTAGTGGTTGCCATGGATCTTAACTCTTAGATGGTTAAATCTACAAACAAGAGCCGAGGCTTTGATACCAATTGTTACCCAAATTATGCAACCTAGAGGGGGGGTGAATAGGATTGCTAGTAATAATTACCAATAAAAATTTATCTCTAACAATATATGCAAACAATAAGTATGCAATCAAAATAGAGAGATAGAGAGATAGAACCCGTTTATAGTGGTTCGGTCCGGATTTGTCCACGGTCCGGCCCTACTCCACTTCTCCTCAAGCAATTACTTGAAGGTTAGACTAATCTTTAAAAGATTACAACTTGTAAGTCTTGCGGGTGCTTACAAGAACCGAATGCCTCTAGCTTTCCCGAGGAGCTAGCACAACCGCAAGAATTTTCTCCGAAAACTTCTCAAAAACAATAACACCCAAATTCCAACCCGAATTTGGTCTTCTAAGCTTTCAAGTGTTTGACTCAAACACTCACTTAGAAAATACAAGTATGTGAAGAAGGTATGAAAATTATCGCTCACGACTTGTACAAATTTTCTCTCAAGAATAATATGAAAGTGGAAGAACAATGAGAATTTTTGGCTTTGATCTTTTGAGAATTTGCTCTTGCAATAATATGGAATGTTGTAGCTTGTGTATGTTTTCATTAATGAGTTCTTGATGCCTTATATAGCCATCCATATGCTTCCTAGCCGTTGGAAACTAGCCGTTGGAAACTAGCCGTTAGAAACTAGCCGTTGGAACTAGCCGTTGGAAACTAGCCGTTGGAACTAGCCGTTGGAAACTAGCCGTTGGAAACTAGCCGTTGGAAACTAGCCGTTGGAAACTAGCCGTTTGATAGAGTGGTCATCCGGGTGGTCGTCCGGTTGTCACAGCTTTCTGTTCAGACAGCCGGCTTGTCAGCCGGTTCGTCAACCTGTGGCTCACAATTTCATCTAAATAAACCGTTAAAGCATGTATTGAGCTCAATAAAGTCTTTGTAAATATAAATCATGAATCCAAGAGACTTTATGCTATATTTCAAGGTCACGAAAATATTTAATTCGGGAATCGACTTTTCGATAATTTTGTATTTGCCGAATAAAAATATCATTGAATTAATCATCAAAATAATTAATAGAGATGCATATAAATTTTCACAAATTATAATGCATACATTTTTCAACAGGGACTAATTCCTCCCATCTCTCTTCAACATGAGAGAGTATTCCTTATTTTCCAATTCTATCATCTTCCTTAAAACCAAATCATCATTAGGTAAAAAATTGACATCCTGTAGTGCTAAATCAGAGTCGAACCAAGCAAACACAAACACAACCCAGACAACTCAGAGAAACACAAGAATTTACGTGGTTCCCCAATAATCGGATACGTCCACGGAGGGGTAGCGGATTCACTATATTTACTGGAGGGGTATTAAAACAATCACTCAAACTCACAAAGTATTGCCTCACAATCCACTCGTGTATCACTCTCTTCTCTCTGATTTTTGATACAAAGATAAGAATTAGGAGTCTCCTTTTATTGCCAGAGGAGACCATGTTCATTGCTCACACTTTTGCCACAAAGTCTTCCTTCATTTACTCCAAAGCATGCTGAGGAAGATTTTTGGAGGTGGCTGAGTATCTGCAAAAGATTTGAGGAGGCTAAGGACAACTCCTTGTCTGCTAAATAAATGCAAGCGTGGGTTGGAGCCACACAAGTCAACAATCTCCACCTTGGCGACAATCCTCGAATCAACACTGCCCCTCTGCGCCCTTAGGCGCGCACTACTCGAGAGATATTGATCGAGTCCAAGCAATGTTGGAACTTGATCCCTGTAACCACTTTGGTGAGCATATCCGCAGGGTTATCTGCAGTTGGAATCTTCTGAAGAAGAACATCCCCTTCCTCTACAATCTCCCTGTAAAATAAAACCGGACATCGATATGCTTGGTGCGAGAATGATGAACCTGGTTTTTTGCCAAACAGATGGCACTCTGACTGTCATAAAATACCTCAACGTTTTTCTGAACAATTCCCAAGTCCTCAATCAAACCATGTAACCAAATAGCTTCCTTGAAAGCCTCTGTCACTGCCATATACTATGCCTCTGTAATGTTGACCTCCAACTGATTGGCCCTCTAGCAAGTGTAAACACATACCGTGTAGTCGACCGTCGCTTATCTAGGCCACCAGCATAATCGGAATCCACGTAACCAACCAAATGTTGACCAAGTTTCTGTTTCTCTCGTACTTCAATCCGACATCCACAGTACCCTGAAGATATCGTAGAATCCATTTCACAGCCTGCCAATGCTCTTTCCCTGGATTGTGCATGTATCAGCTGACCATGCTAACTGCATGTGAAATGTCTAGCCTTGTACAAACCATAGCATACATCAAAGCTGCCACTGTATTGGCGTAGGGAACCTGAGCCATTTGCTTTCTTTCGTCTTCCATCTGCGGCGACATCGATGCACTAAGTTTAAAATAAGCGGCCAAAGGTGTACTAACAGGTTTGGCTTTCCTGTCAATCCCAAATCTCTGCAACACTCGCTTTAGATATTGCGTCTGAGTCAAAGTAACTGTGCCTTTCGCCTTGTCCCGCTAAATTTCCATGCCGAGTATTTTCTTTGCCTCCTCGATATCCTTCATGTCAAACTCCATACTGAGTTGAGCTTTCAATCTGTCAATCTCCACCTTGCTCTTACATGCAATCAGCATGTCATCTACATATAAGAGCAAATAGACAAATGATCCATCCGGGAGTTTGCAGAAGTAAACACAATGGTCAAACTGACTTCTTGTGTACCCCTGCTCCATCATAAACTGATCGAAGCGCTTGTACCACTGTCTCGGCGACTATTTCAACCCGTATAGCGACTTCTTCAGCTTACAAGCCCAATTCTCCTTTCCTGCAATTTTGTAACCATCTGGTTGAGCCATATAGATCTCCTCATCTAGATTTCCATGTAGAAAAGTAGTCTTGACATCGAGTTGGGCTAACTCAAGGTCAAACTGTGCTACCAAAGCCAGCAAGATCCTGATCGACGAATGTTTGACAATAGGGGAGAACACCTCGTTGTAGTCGATCCCTTCCGTCTGTGCGTAACCCTTGGCTACTAATCTTGCTTTGAACCTCACTTTCTCAAATCCTGTACTTTCCTTCTTCGCATAAACCCACTTGCAGCCAATAGATTTCTTGCCCTTGGGAAGTTGAACCAAATCCCAAGTCTGATTCTTGGAGAGTGAACCCATCTCCTCATCCATTGCCTATTTCCACTTATTACTTTTTGTACACTGCATTGCCTCCTAGTAAGTGGAGGGGACATCATCGTCTGTCACTGGAAGTGCATAAGCTACTGTATCAGCATATCGAGCAGGTTTCCGGATTTCCAGCCTCGGTCTGCTGGTTGCAATGGATTCTGGCTGCTGTGGTATTTCCTGTAATGGAGCCTCCTCTTCGGTAATGACATCCTGATCAATGGGTTGATCCTCAAGACGGCTGATTTTCTGAATAGTCTTGGCTGAAACAAGGGGAGGCTCAACCTCCACCTGTTCTGAATGCTCCACCTGCTGCTGTGCATTCGGCTCCACATTCTCCTTGGAAGGAACCTGCTGTAACATAGCAGATTCGTCGAAAGTAACATCCCTACTTAGAATCACCTTCCTAGACTCGAGACACCAGAGCCTGTATCCCTTAACGCCTGAAGTGAAACCCAAGAAAATAGCTTTCTTGGCTCGTGGATCTAACTTGGATTCAGTTACATGATAGTAAGCAGAACAACCCCAAACATGAAACGAATCATAATCTGTAACTGGTTTCCCAAACCATACCTCCATCGGAGTCTTCACTCCGATTGCTGCTGACGGTAAATGGTTGACAAGGTGGGAGGCATATTTGAGAACCTCGCCCCAAAACGCCTTATTAAGCCCGGCATTTGACAACATGCACCGAACTTGCTTGACGGATTCCTAGACCTAAATTAATGGGTCGCCCCAAGCGTAGGGCTGAGACCGACGTAGCATAATATCCGGTAAGATCGGAGTCGAATCCACAAAGACGGTGATGTGTGCTGACTAAAAATTCGGGTTGTTATAATTTAAATGGGCTCTTAGGTAGCCACCCTTTGTCGTTTTGATTGAGATTAACTAAACTCTAGGAATTGATTGTACTTTTCAGATAATTAAAAAGATGTATGGTCGTAGGGTTCGTAGCACTCGTAACCAGTCCGGATTAACCTGCTTCGTTTAGTGTTCTTTAAAATATTCAACTTTGAATTGAAAAAGATACCCCGCAAGATGCGAGACCCTATGGTCGCCGTATACCCATGCGCAGCGAAGAATGAGTTTTGGACCCCCATTCCCCCGTTCACATGGGCTCCGACGATGCCTGGATTCGTCCGTGGGAAGTATTTTTCCAATCTAAAATTACCTTTTTATTAGCTTGAAAATAGAAGCAGTACCCAAACTGGCCACGGCGTGCTACTCACTCTACGACCCTACCCATATGACTACTCACTCATTATTAAGCATGAAAAAGAAGAAAAAGAAACTCTAATTTGAAACATGCTTTTAAATACGAAATAAACAAAAGATACGAATTAAACAAGTACCAAAGAATAACTTTATTAAAGAACAAATATTAATACGAGTTACCGGCGAGCGAGTAATTGAACAAAGCTTCAAATAACTTGAAAGGAAAAACTCTGAAAGAAAAAAGAATGTAAGTGAAAAACTGCTACTAATTAATCCGGAACCTCCTTTCGTTCCGTCTCCTGTTCTCCGCCTTTTATATGAGATGAAGTGCCGATCTAATAACTCCTTAATGGGTGGACTAAAAAGTCTTGCAAAATCCCTTTTTTTCCAAACATGGCCCACTGCCGAGAAATTGGCTTCAGCCCATTCTTTTTCTAGGTCCAAGACTTGGTCAAAATATCAAAAATATTATTGCTCTTTTGGGCCCACCAAGTATGCATCACTTCTGTATTTGTTTTGCTACCACTTTCAATTTCAAAACTGTGCGCAGTAGAAGCAAAACTAATAAGGCCCAATCCATAATCAATTCTTTTAGCTGCCGAGATCCAAGGCCGAACAGTTTCACATGTATCAATACATGAAAAACTAGTATTGATACCGCCCACGTTACGGCATCTTCTGAGCCTCGCATGGGATTTAGCCACCCGATGTTCACAACTCAGCTTTGTCATCTTGGCAACGTATGAACCGATTTCAAAACCACTCATTCCAACCTTGGTGCTAAATCCGTCTTATTACCTGAGAAATTAATAAAAACACAAAACCAAAATAAAGCACGGTATCAAGTGGATCATGGAATAAAACGCACCTCTAATGCGCTAATTCGCTCTACTTAGGCGCTCATATCCAAGATATCACGCGCCTATCACACCCCCCAACTTGAGAGTTGCTAGTCCCGAGCAAAGAAAACAAAATGCAACTAAAGAGATTGGATATTTCTTTTAAACCTCCGGGCGGCCCCGGTAGGACAAGTGAAGTCTCGTGAGGGTTTTCAGCAGTGATGACCCACAAAACACCGCGGATCCTTTTATTTGAAACCCAAAAACCTGCAATGTGACTCATTGATACGCCAATGCCAAGAATATAGTATATGCGAAAATAGTTCTAAAAGCTATTAAAACATAGAAATATATCATGGCACCCAATCTTAGCGTGTGTGAGTAAGGACTTTGACCACAAGTGGACCACAACCAAGTACTCTCTCCGGACCGAGTCTCGACTTCAATTCTCACCGTGTCATGCACTCAACAAAAGAAAATGCTCGAAACAAGGTGCATTTAATAAACTCTCAATGTGTGCGGGCGGAAGTTATGCAATAAAGAATCAAAATAACTCGCACACTTTAGACACGAAGAGAGAGCTTTTTAAGGCAAACACATGATCTCATGAAAGGAATGTCAAGCATTAAAGACTATCTATCCTTCGATCCACAACCCATTGCCCCTAAGATCAAATAGAACTTTTATTCGGTTATATCGTCAGGTAAAGAAAATTGTTTCAAGGTTAGGATAAGACATAATCAAGTGTCTGAGAATAGACCAAAACACATAAGACAAATAATAATGTACGCCCTCTTTCAACTCTTTTCAACTCCGCCACATCCCTCATATTCTTCACCCTTCACACAATTCCATAATGAAACAACTTGTTTCTTCCTTGCAACAAGTATATTGGTGTCTTTTTCTTCTTTTTTTCATTCAAGTTTCAACCTCTCTTTTTTCGCATGGGAAAGAACACCGCAACGCTAGTACAACATTCTCGAATACACTTATCCTATTCTCTTCAAAAATTAACCTTCACATGATTAGCTTGCCATTCTCAAGACACAATATGGTTGGTGAAGTTTAACAAGAAAAAGGCTCATGCAAGAGGCTCAATGTGGCTCGCAAGGATAAGTATTTAAGAAAAAGAAACGAACCGGCTCAATTAGCAAAGATGGCCTATTATCCTCTCTTAGGGGCAATACAACAAAGTAACTTTTCATTCGCAACAGAAGAAATAATAGGCATGCATTAAGTCCTAATACTTGACGACAAAGATAAAGAGATCGACAACGATTATGCTTCCTTTTTTTTAAACGACAAACGAAGAATTTATGTGACACCACTCCAAAGAAAGGTAAGGCACTAAAGCTCACATGGGCATAAGTCTCCACTAATCTAGCCATTGAAAGCACTCAAGTCACAACTCACAAGCAGTCAAGGTCCAAGAAACGTGCAATGCAAAGATGCAAAGAATGTATGCCAAAATAAATTTCTATCGCCAAGTTAGCAAAAAGAACTACCATGCAATATCATATTCAAGTAATGCCCAACAATTCTCAACACTAGCAACCAACAAGTAGATATTGCAATCTCCAAGACTCAAGCAAACAGGATCCAACAAGTATTTTTTTTAATTTTCAAAATTTTTTTTTATTAACAAGATAAAGAATAAAGTGATTCCTCCCCCCAACTTGAACTATTCAATGTCCGCGTTGAAAGCATGAAAAATAAAGATAGGACAGAAACATAAAAGAGAGGATAGATATCACCTTGAAAAAGTGGGGCTAAGCAGAGTAAACTATAGAGAGAGGGAGACCCCCCAACTTGGATCGAACAATCTGCAAAATGTTAGCCTCCGAGACAGTAAGAAAAATAACTAAAAGAAAAAAACAAGGGAAGAAAAAAAATAAAAGGCGAAAAATTAAACCATCCACTTTCTTCACGCGAAAAACACGGGTACTACTTTTCTCCCTGGCCAAATACTGTGTTTCCCTATTTGTTGGAAGGACAGTATACATAGGATTCAACGATATCTTGAGAAGTAGTGCCATCATCTAATAGGCTGTCACTCCCTCTGGGGCTTTCAGATTCCTCACCCACCACTCCGTTTGTGAAGCAATCTCCACAGAGTTTGAACATTAAAGTTAGATGGTTCAGACAGAATTCTCGCTACTAACTACGCGCCTGCCGCCAGACCCATCCTCCTAAGTACTACATACATAGCTTTGACCAGGTGGCTATACCAGACCATTATGCTAATTTTTTTTCCTTTTCCAATGTTCATTTTTTTTTAATTTTAATGCTTAACAAGAAATAAAAGAACAAGTGTACAAAGATTGTTCCCAAAACCCAAGTCAATGATGGGTACCCTTATTGCTAGGGGCCGGGTCCACTTCATAGTGAAGAGAGTGGTACGCGAAAGCTACCCGTCAAAACGTAGCCCAACGGCTACACAACAGGGTCATCCGAATAAACAGGATCGACCAACACCTCATCTGGTTCACCTACTTCCACAAATTCCAAAAACGGCTTTAGATGCTGCCCATTAACCTTGGAAACATTATTATTCTTAGGGTCACAAACATCTACTGAACCATTTGGATAAACATTATGCACAACGTAGGGACCATCCCAACGGGACCTCAACTTACCAGGAAACAAATGGAGGCGCGAGTTATACAGCAACACTTTTTGACCAACACTAAAGGTTTTGCATTGAATATTCCTATCATGATACGCCTTAACCTTAGCCTTATAGATACTCGCACTCTCATACGCGTCATTCCTAATCTCCTCAAGCTCACACAACTGGAGCTTCCTATGGGCACCCGCCTCAGGTAAACGCGCGTTTAGCGTCTTAATGGCCCAATAGGCCTTATGCTCCATCTCAACGGGCAAGTGGCATGCCTTACCATAAACGAGCCGGTAGGGTGAAGCACCCAACACGGTCTTGTAAGCAGTGCGGTAGGCCCACAAGGCATCGGTCAACCGAAGTGACCAATCCTTCCTATTCGGGTTCACGGTCTTCTCTAGAATCCCTTTAATCTCGCGATTTGCTAGCTCAGCCTGACCGTTGGTTTGAGGGTGATAAGCAGCAGACACCTTGTGAGAGATGCCATACTTACTCATTAATGCCCCAAAAGACCTATTGCAAAAATGCGTGCCCTGATCAGAGATAATGGCACGTGGCATGCCAAATCTTGACAAAATGTTAGTTCGCAAGAACTCTAGCACGACCTTAGAATCGCTGGTCTTAGTGGGAATTGCCTCAACCCACTTGGAAACGTAATCCACCGCTTGGAGGATGTACTCATAACCGTGTGACCCCGGAAACGGGCCCATGAAATCAATGCACGAACAATCGAAAACCTCTATCACAAAAATGTTCTGGAGGGGCATCATATTCCGCGAGCCAATTTTACCTAATTTCTGACACCGGTCACACGACTTACAAAAGACGTACGCATCCTTAAATAGACTCAGCCAATAGAAACTACACTCACTGACCTTGGCGGCGGTCTTCTTTGCGGAGAAATGACCTCCGCAAGCTTCGGTGTGACAAAACTCTAAAACTCCCCTTTGATCAGCGTCGGAGACACACCGGCGCAAAAGTTGGTCCGCGCAATACTTGAACACATATGGATCATCGTAGATATATTGCCGGACCTCTCTCAAAAATCGCTGCTTCTCAGCTGTGGACCAATGGGGTGGAATCTGCCCAGTCACCAAATAATTGGCAATATCTGCAAACCATGGGCACATATTAGCAGCAAACAACTGCTCGTCAGGGAAAGTATCCACAATAGGGAGATGAGAGGTGGGGTCCTCAAACTCAAGACGAGACAGATGGTCGGCCACTACATTCTCAACCCCTTTCTTATCCTTAATGACAATGTGGAATTCTTGCAACAAAAGAATCCACCGGATAAGGCGAGCTTTCGCGTCCGACTTGGTCATTAAGTACTTCAAAGCCGCATGATCGGTAAAAACCACAATCTGCGACCCTACCAAGTAGGACCGAAACTTATCTAAGGCAAATACCACTGCGAGCAACTCCTTCTCGGTGGTGGTATAGTTCATCTGTGCCTCATTCAGCGTCTTGCTTCGCATAATAAACGATGCAGGGATCTTTCCCTCGCCTCTGCCCTAAAACTGCTCCGACTGCATAGTCGGAGGCATCACACATCAACTCAAAGGGCAAACTCCAATCCAGAGGCTGCACGATCGGCGGAGTAGTGAGACTCCGCTTCAACGTCTGAAAAGCCTCCTCACACGCCTCGGACCATACAAAGGGTGTGTCTTTTGACAGTAAATGGCACAACGGCCGGGAGATAGCACTAAATCCCTTAATGAAACGCCGGTAGAAACCGGCGTGACCGAGGAAAGACCGAATGTCTTTTACAGACTTTGGAGTGGGAAGATTTGCGATAAAATCAATCTTTGCCTTATCCACCTCAATACCCTTGGATGAGACAATGTGTCCCAACACAATCCTTTGGGTCACCATGAAGTGGCACTTCTCCCAATTAAGCACAAGTTGCTTTTCCTCGCACCGTTGCAAGACCTTTCCTAAATTCTCGAGGCATTCGTCAAACGAATCCCCAAAAACTGAAAAGTCATCCATAAACACCTCCACGATCTTCTCTACCATGTCGCTAAATATTCCCATCATGCACCTTGAAAAGGTTCCGGGAGCATTGCACAAGCCAAACGGCATGCGACGGTAGGCAAACGTGCCATCAAGACACGTGAAGGTGGTCTTCTCCTGATCCTCCATGGCTACCTCAATCTGATTGTAGCCAGAGTACCCATCCAGGAAGCAATAGAATGCCCAGCCAGCCACCCTCTCCAGAATTTGATCAATGAATGGGATAGGGAAATGGTCTTTCCGGGTGCTCGCATTGAGTTTCCGATAATCTATGCAAACTCGCCACCCGGTTTGAACACGGGTCGGCACTAGCTCGCCCTCGCCGTTTCTCACGACGGTCACTCCAGCCTTCTTAGGCACCACCTGCACAGGACTCACCCACTCACTATGGGCTATCGGGTAAATAATACCCGCATCTAAAAGCTTCAGCACCTCAGCCCGAACCACCTCCTTCATATTGGGGTTCAGACGACGCTGAGGTTGCCTAGAAGGCTTCACATTCTCATCAAGAAAAATGCGGTGTGTACACACCGTTGGAATAATACCCTGCAAATTCGATATCGTCCAGCCTATCGCACCCTCGTGCTTCCTTAACAAAGCAAGCAACTTAGCCTCTTGATCCGCCTCAAGGGATGAGGAGATCACAACCGGAAAAGTATCATCGCCTTTAAGGAAGGCATACTTAAACATGTCCGGTAGAGGCTTTAACTCTGGTTTAGGCGGCTGGACAGACGATGGGAGAACTTTAGGAGATGGGGCGCCCAGCGGCTCAGGAACTGGGTTCCAAGCTGCGCCACACACATCCTCCACTACAAGCATCTCCATCAAACTTCCTACCTCTGGAGAATCTAAAAATGACGCCTCTTCGGCGGTTAAGGATATCTCCAGAGGATACTTGTATAACACACTATCGACATGCTCTTGTACCAGCGTGTCGATCAAACTCACCTCATATATCTCCTCATCATCCTCAACCCGGCTATCCACGTTGAAAACATTCACCTCCATTTTCAAGTCCCCAAACGACAATTGGACTTGTCCAGTTTTGCAATTCATGACAGCACTGGAAGTGGCTAAAAATGGACGGCCTAGGATGATAGGAGTCTTCTCAAAAACCTCCGGAATCGGGCAAGTATCCAGGACGATGAAATCGACTGGAAATAAGAACTTGCCCACTTGAATTAAAACATCCTCCACCACTCCCTTTGGAACTCTCACACTCCGGTCAGCCAATTGTAGCATGACTGGAGTGGCTTTCAAATCGCCTAAGCCCAGTTTTAAGTATAGCGAATATGGGAGCAAGTTCACACTCGCTCCTAAATCAAGCAAAGCTTTATCAAACTTTTGGCCCGCGATACCTATGGGGATGGTGGGACAACCAGGGTCCTTACACTTGGTGGGGATCTCAGCCTTGAGAATGGAGCTCACTTGCTTTGTCAGAAACACTTTGTCCTGACTCTTAGTTCTCCGCTTTGACGTGCACAGATCCTTTAAGACCTTCGCAAATTGAGGAATTGCGTCAATGGCTTCCATTAAAGAGATAGGAAACTGAATTTTCTTGAATAAATCAAGCATTTGAAAGTTCACATTGACCTTAGGTTTCGCCACCAAGCGATTTGGATATGGAGCAACGGGTGGCGTTGGAGTCGTGGGGGCCGCAGGAGCAGGCACCACCACTTTAGGAGACTCCGCCTCTTTTTCCTCCTCGGGAACACTTCCCAAGTTTGGAACGACTGTTGGACTAGCTACCGGCACTGGGGGTGGCACCGATTTCTGCTTTGGGGGTAAGTCCTTGTCGATCACCTTCCCACTTCTGAGAGTGGTGATCGCCTTAGCCTCTTCCAGTCTAAGATTCAAATTACTTGGGCCAGAAGAATCGCCCACATAATGAGTACTAGCGGCATTGACTAAAGGTTGATAAGGAAATTTTCCCTTCTCTTGTTGAACTTGTCCAACTGCCGCCGTCAACAGGGTCAATTGGGTCCTTATGTCACCAATTGCCTGTTTGGTTTGCTCAGTAAAGCTAATTTAAGACTGCATGAGAGCCTTCATCATCTCATCAGTCTGGTTATCCCGCGAGGGATGGTTAATGCCAGGGGGTGGTCCAAAAGATGAAAGACCAAACCCCTGCTGCTGTTGAGGGGGGTAACGGAACTGGGTCATTTGGCCTTGAGGAGGCCGGAATTGCTGAACTTGTGGCTGAGGTGGTGCTTGGGGTTGCACCGGGGCTTTTTGATCCCTCCAACTCAAAAGTGGGTTTTGGGCCCACCCTGGATTGTAGGTATTTGAATAAGGATCCCAACGCTGGTTAAGCGCGTTCACCTCAGCCTGGTTATTATGGTATGCGTCTTTGACAATGGGAAATGCGGGGCAAACAGTGACAAGATGCCCCGGACACTCACATAACACACACACCTCTTCGACTCTCACCTCATTCGCCTGATGGACTTGCTTAAGCTTCAAGTCCTCTAATTGTTTAGCCATCTTGTCTAGCTGAGACTAGACATTGTGCTCTCGCACACTAGAAGGAAAAATGCCAGACCCACTGGGTCCCTGTGCAGCCATGGCCCTATCACCAAGGTCGGAAGGTTCCCAACTTCGGTGTTTCTCGGCCAACTCGTCGAGAAAGTCCCACGCATTGTCCAGGGACTTATCTAGAAAATCCTCTTCTTTACAGAGGTACTCCATTTGTTGGACCGTAGCAACATTCAAGCCCAAATAGAAAAATGACACCAACTGGTGTTTCACGAAACCATGATGCGGTAAGGACAACAGCAAGTCCTTGAACCGCTCCCAGCACCTTAAAAATGACTCGCCCTCTTATACGATTGGACTTGGCGAGTCAAGTACTTCGATTTACTTTTTGAGAAATATTTCTTGTAAAATAAATCTCGGACAGCAGCCCACGTCCTGAGAGACTGTGGCTTTTGCATCCGCAACCACTTATCCGCATTGTCCCTGAGCGAGGTTGGGAAAAGTTTAAGGCAAGCATTCTCCCACTGTGTAGTGGTGGCCAAGGTGCGCACCAACCCCTCGAAATGACGGACGTGCTCATACGGATCCTCATTCTCCTTCCCATAAAACAAGGGAAGGGCATTATGCGTACCAAGTTTAATGGTGAAAGCATTATGTGCTTCCACCGTCTCGGCTGGTAGAACTATTGGACCGAAAGGAGTGGTCCTCTCAGGATGCATGTGTGCACGCATCGACATCGGTGGCTCTGCTATTGGTGGCTCAATTATTAAATCAACGAAAAGGCCACCGATATCAAAAGAATCACCACTAAAAGACTCTCCCTCCACGATTACTCTCGGCTCTCTCTCTTTCTCAATGGCTATGAGACGCCTGGTATTGTCTCAGTAGTACTTAGGCTTTAGAGGTGATTGCTTTCCTACGATGGAGGATTGTGCACCTCTACCTATGATGGCTCAAACAAAACTAAAAAGAAAAAGAAAAATAAAATAAAAATAAAACTAACTACCCGAATTCTTTAACACACGTTACCGTCCCCGGCAACGGCGCCAAAAATGCTTGACGGATTTCTAGACCAAAATTAATGGGTTGCCCCAAGCGTAGGGCTGAGACCGACGTAGCATAATATCCGGTAAGATCGGAGTCGAATCCACAAAGACGGTGATGTGTGCTGACTAAAAATTCGGGTTGTTATAATTTAAATGGGCTCTTAGGTAGCCACCCTTTGTCGTTTTGATTGAGATTAACTAAACTCTAGGAATTGATTGTACTTTTCAGATAATTAAAAAGATGTATGGTCGTAGGGTTCGTAGCACTCGTAACCAGTCCGGATTAACCTGCTTCATTTAGTGTTCTTTAAAATATTCAACTTTGAATTGAAAAAGATACCCCGCAAGATGCGAGACCCTATGGTCGCCGTATACCCATGCGCAGCGAAGAATGAATTTTGGACCCCCATTCCCCCGTTCACATGGGCTCCGACGATGCCTGGATTCGTCCGTGGGAAGTATTTTTCCAATCTAAAATTATCTTTTTATTAGCTTGAAAATAGAAGCAGTACCCAAACTGGCCACGGCGTGCTACTCACTCTACGACCCTACCCATACGACTACTCACTCATTATTAAGCATGAAAAAGAAGAAAAAGAAACTCTAATTTGAAACATGCTTCTAAATACGAAATAAACAAAAGATACGAATTAAACAGTACCAAAGAATAACTTTATTAAAGAACAAATATTAATACGAGTTACCGGCGAGCGAGTAATTGAACAAAGCTTCAAATAACTTGAAAGAAAAAACTCTGAAAGAAAAAAGAATGTAAGTGAAAAACTGCTACTAATTAATTCGGCACCTCCTTTCGTTCCGTCTCCTGTTCTCCGCCTTTTATATGAGATGAAGTGCCGACCTAATAACTCCTTAATGGGTGGACTAAAAAGTCTTGCAAAATCCCTTTTTTCCAAACATGGCCCACTGCCGAGAAATTGGCTTCAGCCCATTCTTTTTCTAGGTTCAAGACTTGGTCAAAATATCAAAAATATTATTGCTCTTTTGGGCCCACCAAGTATGCATCACTTCTGTATTTGTTTTGCTACCACTTTCAATTTCAAAACTGTGCGCAGTAGAAGCAAAACTAATAAGGCCCAATCCATAATCAATTCTTTTAGCTGCCCAGATCCAAGGCCGAACAGTTTCACATGTATCAATACAGGAAAAACTAGTATTGATACTGCCCACGTTACGGCATCTTCCGAGCCTCTCATGGGATTTAGCCACCCGACGTTCACAACTCAGCTTTGTCATCTTGGCAACGTATGAACCGATTTCGAAACCACTCATTCCAACCTTGGTGCTAAATCCGTCTTATTACCTGAGAAATTAATAAAAACACAAAACCAAAATAAAGCACGGTATCAAGTGGATCGTGGAATAAAACGCACCTCTAATGCGCTAATTCGCTCTACTTAGGCGCTCATATCCAAGATATCACGCGTCTATCAGAACTTTCTCCACAAAAGTGCGATTCATGCATTCTACTACTCCATTCTGCTGCGGCGTCCCCGCAACTGTGAAGTGTCTGACTATCCCCTCCTCCTGACAGACTTGGAGAGAAGGATCTGACTTGTACTCGCCACCGTTATCTGACCTCAGCTTCTTGATTTTCCTTCTTGTCTATGTCTCCATCATTTTCTTCCACAGAAGGAAGATTGGAAGGACCTCATCCTTGTGCCTCATACTTGTGGGTCAAAAGGGTCAGAAGGTTCAGGAGGTTCAAAAGGGTCAGATCTGCTGGAGGCAGGGTCCATGGTGTTGTTTCGCGATTTTGGAGTCGATACAACTCCGTTTTTTGAGTATGAGTAGTCAATTTTGACTATCTCGACATTTCAGATCCAACCCTGTGCTCCATTTTTCATGCAAAGGCTCCTAAGCTAGTGCATTTGCTTAGTGGAGCAAGAAACGAATGTGTGGAGCCTGATTGGGTTGTGAGGAGGCTTGTTTCAGCAAGGATTTTTCGATGGTGATCTGTTGCAGAGCTAGTAAGTAAGGAGACACTCATTTGAGCACTGTATCTCGGTTTGCGGGTATGGAAGAGCTCAGGTTCGGCAGTGACACAGGCGCTTACTAGGGCAATTGATCGGTTTTATCGCTGGATGATCCAGGGATGCTGTGGGAAAGCCTGGAATGGAACGGACGAATGGCAGGAGGAGACCCAAGGAGACCCAAGAGAGATGACGGACAGTGGCAAACTGTGTTGGAGAAGCTACCCACCAGAAGGATTGACAGACTCGGCATTGATTGGAAGTTGACCAAGGCAACCGAGGTGTTTGCGGAGTTGATCAACAGGAATCTGAGGCAGTTTGGTTCAATCTGGTTTGAAGACCTATCGTCCGGACATGCAATTTTTTGATTCAGGCTGTAGGAGGAGCTGATCGGATGGCGATTTCCGGTCTAACGAATGAGGGGCAACCTATACAGGCTTTTGGGAGTGCAGCGGCAGATGGAGCTGATGTTGGGCATGGTTAGGTAGTATGGGTGGACGTTGATAATGAACGGAAGAAGCAGCAATTGCGGACTCACATGGAATAGGCACGGGAGTACAAAGAGTTGCGACCTGATACGTACTAATGTGTGTGCCTAGAAACGAATTTGGTGGTGTGCAGGATGCTGGCCAGCAACGAGGACAGCAATAGCTTGTTGGGGATTGTTCATTGGTGCTCCAGACAGAGGATTGAGATGGATATGAGTTGAAGCTTCACTGGACCTCTTCCTTTGTGGAATTTGGTGACTAGATCCTCTCTAGAATACATGGCCATATGAGGTGGAGAGATGGAGTCACGGTTTTGTGTCCTGTGACTGGGCACAGGCGTTCGTGGTTTGTCGGACGCAGTTATCAACATCCGGAGGAGTGATGCAGGCGCTCAAGCAGCGGAAGAGCGCAAAATAAATGGACTCTGTTGCAGAATACTTGTAACATTATGAATTCTGGCAAAACAACCTAAGGGTTGAAGGAGAATGGTTTTTAAGGAGGCCGTGTCCCCACCATTCCTTCCTGGGAATTCATAATGGTTAATGGCAAGTGGGTCATCCGAGTTCAGATGTGAAGGCATACCCGAGAGATAGGTAGGGATGTTGAGCTGGTTGAGCTCCGTCGGGTTTTGCTGGAGATCGGCCAGGTGCACAGGCCGAATGCAGACACTATTTCTGGGCGATGAAGACATTGTTCTCGTGGATGACGGATTAGGGGCATCCGTTTTTCGATGCGGGCACTCCGGTCAGGGGGTGTGGGCACTCTGGTCAGGGGGTGCGGTATATCGGCGATAAAGCCGGTATGAGCCACGGAGATCTAGCATGATGAAGACGTCCCGGTTTCTCGAGTTGTGTACCTTGGTTTGGAGGTACGATGTAGCTTGGCGGGGGATGAGGTGTGTCAACAGAGATGGAAGTCAGCCTCTTCCCAGATGGTGTGTGAGACCATTTGGTGAACGGAGCCTCTGGTGTGAGCAGAGGGAAGCTGTGTTGGTGCTTTGGTACACGGGAATTGCTAGTGGTGGTATTGCAGCCGGACAGTGCTGTGAGTTCATCTACAGAAGAACTAGTCAAGCAAGGAGACATTCAGTCAGGCATGGGTGCTCTGGTGAGGGGGTGCTGGAAGTTAGACTTGGAGTGACACAGGTGCTTGCTAGAGTAGTTGAATGGATAGCAGCACATGTGGTGAAGGGGGTGATTGTTGACTTTTCCTGATTTCTCCACATGGGCTGCTGGATTTGCTGGGATTGCAGAAGATTTACAGCATGCGAATCTTAACTCTCTCTCACACATGAAAAGAGCATTTAATGCTCTTTGTACTGATTCTTCTCCCTTTGCCTATATAATGTTGTGTAATGCTCAGTGTAAAAGTGTGGGTTAGCAGAATCTAGTTTGGAGTGGGTGAGGTTGAGTGGGGAGCCGGTGTGGCCCCCGGAGGTGAGCCGGAATGTGGCTCCCGGAGAGTTTTTCATCTTGTATATGTTTGTGTATATATATACGAGGGAGTTTTCTCTGAAATCAGTGTGTGTTGTGTGCGTGAGTGACACCTGGGGCACAACACATCCAACTCACCTCCAACTGCCATGGTAGCTTTGATCTCGTTGACAATAGTTGGGTTGCTTTGGCTGGTGTCCCATGAAGAGGATTAGGAATTTTCCTTTGGAATGTCCTCCCTCGCTAATTCCTCATGGACAAGCAAGAGAATCGACAATTGTCTTCTTCTTCTTTTCCTGCATTCTATGTTATTAAGATCCACCAATAGATTGATACAAGGGATTTGAGAAGATCTGACCACCATCTGTTTTGACGTGCTTCTCCTTAAGGTCTCCGCACTTGAAGTCACCTCCTCCAGCTGTGGATAAGCAAATCTAACCCCAAATTCATTTAACCCATTTCGCTCAAGGCCCAACTCTTTATATGCTCTTTTAGAAGAGACCGGCCCATCACTTGGTTGGATGGGTTTAAAACCAATAAGTGCTCTGTCATTAGTTGAGCTATGAACCACTAACCCCGATTGGACCTCAGGGCCCAATGCTGAAACCCTACCATTGGGAAAGCCCACAGAATCATCCACAAAGGATTCAAAATCCTTTGAGATCGCTTGCACCTGCACACCAACCTTGTCAAGCATTAAGGCCCCGTTTGATAACCCTCCAAGAGGTTGGGATTGGATTAGTAGAGTGGAGGTATTATCAATACCTTGTTTGTTTTCCCAAAAATGGTCCGGACTATCAATCCGGTCGGATTGCTAAGACTCCAACTTGGGGGTATTAGAGGTGGTAATGGTAATCTCATCCCAACCTCTCCTCATTATCAATTTCTTCTCATTACCAATCTCTTATATCAATCCAATCCTATCATCCTAATCCCATCTCAAACAAAAATAATATTAATAATCTCATCATTGAATCTCATCCCAAACAAACGTACTCATTATCAATCCATTCTCATTACCACTCCCAATCATAATCACATCTTCTTACGAATTCTATCCATCTATCACTGTTATCAAATGGGTCTTAAATGCTTTCTTGTATGCCTAGGGCCCATAACCCTATCATTTCCTTTCTCCTTTCCATGCTCATCGACAAAGTCAGAGTCTCCTGCACCCTCACCTACCACAACTGTCCCATTGGTTGGCCCTTTTGCAAGTACTTCCACGTCCTCATGTTCTTCCTCTTCCCCCTTTGCACCAGAATCGTTGCAAGCTTCTGTCTGAGTTTTCTCCAATGGCTTGTTAAAAACATGAACTACCGAACATGAGATTTCGACTTCATCCGGGTTAGCAAACGATGAAATCTCCCTAACCAACACGTCATATTTCACCCCTTGCACCTCTAGTTGAATCCACCTTTCTATCTTAAGTATTTCCTCCATAGCAATTAGTATTTTCCTTTTAGCAAAGAATATATTTTTCAATGTTGCCTCATCCACTTAAATGAAGTGACTCCATATTTCTCCAATTTGCTTAAAGGTTTTATTATACCATGCATTGAGCAGAACCCCTTGACAACCCAACCAAACAAATCTTTCTTGGCTAGCTGGTTCCCCACTCCACGGTTTCACCACATCGAACCACTTTTTCATCCACGGACCCTTGATAAGATCATCCCTTACTTCTTGGCTTTGAAAAGTCATTAAAATAGATCTCCTGCCTAAAGCTCTGAACTGAGCAACCTTATCTGTTTCCAAACTAAAACTTACCTTCAATGTTTCATTGATACAACTCTTTGCATAACAGCCACCGCACTCCGGAGCAGTCATTCATTCCCAACAAGATTGACTCGTAACGAGATGTTGAGATCTTTAGGAATGGCTGATTTAGATGACTTGCCATTCACAACCTGGGCAAAAACGATTTGCCAAAATCCCTTCAATTCCCAAATGGCCCCGACTGACCATTCTGGTTATTCCCCCTTTCGCCAGGCTATTGGCTAGGCTTTTCCCCCTTACTATGCTCCTGCTCTCTTCTATCATAGAACCTGAGCACCTTCTTCTTCTTCTCATTCTATCCAAAACACGCCTCTTTGACAAATAGTCTCTTGTCCTCCACCCACATCCCATTCAATCTAGAGACTGCTATGCCAGTCGATACATGACAATCATATCTTACAAAACCAAATTTGTTACCCGCGCGTACGTTTACTTCTCTTCCATGTAATAAAGGCATCCTTAACCACTCAGAACTTATTGAATCACTACAACAAATTACACAATTCCCGACTGAAAAAACTTTGGTCGCCAAATATTGAACAATTACCGACTAAATATAAATTACTTGGTAAAAGTGCTAATTATTCCCGACTAAACATATTTTAGTCGTTAATAGTAGGTTTTTGCCGACTAAAAGTAAGTTTTAGTCGGGGAAAATTATTTTTTTAACCAATTTTAAAAATCAATAAATAAAATACATTTTCCCGACTAATTATTGTGGTCGGTATTTATTCATATTAGCGGACTAATAATACATTTAGTCGGTAAAAATCATTTTTAACTAATCTAAAAAAATCAATAAATAAAATATATTTTTCCGACTAATTACTTTGGTCGGTATTTGTTGATTTTAATATAGTTTCCCGACTAATTATTTTGGCCGGTATTTATTGATTTTAGCCGACTAATGATAAGTTTAGTCGGTACATATCATTTTTTACGAATTTAAAAAATCAATAAATATAATACATTTTACCGACTAATTAGTTTGGTCGGTATTTATATATATTAGCCGACTAATAATAAGTTTAGTCAGTAAATGTCTTTTTTTTTTTTTTTGCCCCTTTTCAAAAATTTTCAAGAAATGAATATTTGTTCCGACTAAATTGATTACTCTGTACAGTGCAACTTTTCTTATTGAAACTATTCATTTTCTTTTCTTCTTAATTATAAGATTCTCATAAAATTTTGGCTCAATTAGGTTAAGGAAATCTCTTTATCAACACGTAAATTCTTAAATTAAAAAAAATTTGTTGTCCGATCAAGTGTTTATCCATATGCGGTTAACTTCATTTTTAGGATGAATACTTTAATTCGTATTGTAACAACCCTGATTTTAATTATTCATAATACGTGACTACTTGGCATGCTTAAAGTTAATCTTGTGGTTAAATAGTGTAGTTACCTTAGTTGTACGGGACGAAACACATATATATGCTTAGGATATTATTAATTGGCCAAAACTTGACAGGTGAGACACAAAGACAAGAGTACATAGAATAATTTTTCCCTAGGAAGACAAAAATAAAACATACGTGTATTTTTCTCTTGAAACTTCACCGCTTCGTCCGCCTGGGAACAAACGAGAGAGAGTCAGCAAGAGGAAAAAGAAGAAGAAAAGAGGGAGAGAGTCGAGAGAGAACGGTGGAAGAGAGAAAAGAAGAAGGAAAGAGGAAGAAAGGGGAAAAAGGAGAGAAACCTAGGGCTTGTTCTATTTGAGTTGAATTGGAGTGCTAATCTGGTAATTCAACCCTCTCTTATACCTAATTTCATGTTTCTTATGTTAAATTCTATGTTCTAATTGCTGAATACATGCTTTAGATAATTGGGTTCAAGTAGGATTTGGGTTATGGGTTGAAAATCGCAGGAGGAACAGGCTGGGTTTTTCTGGAAAAAAATCTGCAGAATTGAAATCTTGAATCTGTCCTGATTTTGGGAATTTTTTTTGAGGCAGTTCCTAAACTCCAAAAATTACGAAATTTTTATTGAGAGTTCCTCTATGAGTCCTTTGTCTATGGTAAAAATTTCGCGATCAGAATTAAAGTATTAAATTCTGTAGAAATTCGTAACCTCGCAGCGCGCAGTTTCGGACTGTGCTGGCTGCTCAGACACGTGTTAGAAAAACAGTCATAATTTTGAGCTCGGGCGATGAAATTGCGATCCGATTTCTGATTTTGAAACTAGACTCATAGACCTAAAAAAATGCATGAAGATTGTGTCTTATTTATTCTTGTGCTAAGTCAGATTTTAGGTTAAAGGTTATGAACCTGCAGATTCTGTGATTAATTTTTAAGGCTAGCTATCTAATTTCATATTCTTACCATAGGACCTTATGTTCATTTAAAATAGGCTTGCTTGACATCCTCTAATCATGTTTTGTTGCCTAATTGTCTTAGGAGGTTCGGGTGACACGTGGCTACGAGGTGAGTGATTAATATCCAAAATACATGGTTTGTTACAAGCTTTACGTTTCAATGATGTTTTATAATTTGAGATATGAACTCCATGGAATATCAATGGAAGGTGGACATGTTTTATATCTATTAATGGCATCCTCCCACGTCCCAGCTTGCTAGGGGACACGTGCTAAAAGGCTAGCAAGACATGGCTAACAAATCGGATAACGAAAGACGTCTTAACTTATCCACTACCGGGGACGCCTGGTAGACATGAAATGAATAGAGGATGTGCATTACTATGCTATGTTGCTATGAAATGTGATTCGTTTTTTTTAAATGGTTTTATCATTGTCCATGGAAAGCATGTGAATTGCGTATTAATCATTCATACGAGCTTTGGCTTATGAATTTTCCCACCTTTCAGGCAACGGGACGTAGAGTGGTGGCGTGCAACTCTTCTTTTGGTCGCACTAAGTAGATGTTGGCTTGTAGATAGGGAGTTGTTTTTTATGAGCATTTTTGTATGTAAATATGCACAGCTCTGGGTGGTTTGCAATGTAGAGATCCTTGTAAAGACTTTTGGTTTGGCATATGAAATAAAATAGAATTTGCTTCCGCTTGTCGTTAATTAAGTCCCTTTAGTCATTTGCTAATGAGGTGTTTAACTTTAATATGGCCTTAGTGATGTGATCACTGGCGCCTTGTTGTGACTAGAGCCTTTAGGGGCGGGCTAGGGTCGTGACACGTATTACATCAAAGATAGATGGTTTTGATTGCCAAAAAAGATCTCATGCAGGGCTTCGTTAGTGCAGTATAACACTTAAACGTCTCTGAAGGCATAAAATGTCTTTCGATCACAAGGTCACCGATATCAAATGATCTCCAATTTAGAAGACAATGCTATAATGAGTAAGATGTGAAATCCTAACGGTTCAGATCAAGCATTATAAATAATGGCTTGGCAGTTACATTTACAGTCTATACATTGAACTTACTTGGTTCTAAACCAAGGTATTTTGCTATAGTCTATTGGACTCTAGCCACACGATCACGACAAATTTATGACGATCCACACCGTTCATTTTGTTGTTCTTGGTGTTTTAATCATTCTCACAATTCCCGACAAATTATTTGGTCGGAAAATATTTACATTTACCGACTAAATATACATCTAGTTGGGAAATGTCAATTTTTTTGGCCAATTAAGAAAATATCAATATTTGTTCTGATTACACTCATCACGATGCAACCTTCCCGATCGAAATCGTTCATTTTTTTTCTCTTCTTAACTATAAGATTCTCGTAAAATTTTGGCTTGATCAGCTTAAGGAAGCCCCTTCATCGACATGAAAATTCCTAAATAAAAAGAATTTTGTTGTTCGATCAAGTGCCTATCCATATACAGTTAACTTCATTCTTGGTACGAATGATCTAGTTCGTATTACGTTAAAGATAGATGATTTCGATTGCCAAAAAAGACCTCAAGCGGGGCTCGGTTAGTACAATGTAACACTTAAACGTCTCTAAACGCGTTAAATGTCTTTCGATCATGAGGTCGCTGATTTCTAATGATCTCCGATTTTTGAGACAATGCTATAATCGGTAAAACGTAAAATCCTAACGGTTTGGATCAAGCATTAAAAATAATAAGCCAGCAACTACCTTTAAAATCTATACATTCAATTTATTTGTTTCTGAATCAAGGTCTTGTGCTATAGTCTAATGTACAGTAGCTAGAAGACCACAACAAAATCACAACGATCGATACCGTTCATTTTGTTGTGCTTCGTGTTCTAATCATTCTCGTAAATTTTTTGGTCTATCGGATTTCGAAAGCCCCTTGACCGGGACACAGATTCATTATTAGAATGATATTTTTACATCTAATCCTATACGTAATGATAAGAGATTTACTTCATTTATTGCAGGAATGATCTAATTCCTCCTACGTAAAAGATGGACGGTTCCGATTTATAAAAAGAAAAATAGCTTAGGCAGCCCTCGAGTGGTGCATTACAAGACTTTAATGCCTCCGGAAGTACCGAATGTGTTCCGATCATGTGGTTGCTAACATCTGATTATTACCAATTTTGAAGAGAAAAATATAATTAATAAGACGTTAAATCTTAACGGTTTAAATCTGTAACGCCTCGATTTTCTAAGAAATTTCGGAAGTATTAACCCTAAAATACACTGAATTTTATAAACTACTAGGTTCCTATTTGTCGTTATACAAAATGTACATTAAAAAAAATACAAAAAAGAATCTAACATTTTATTTAAACATCTTCAGAGTAACTCTAGTCTTGATACAGATCTCAAGCATACTCGGTCTCCGCTTTTGGTATTCCTTCTGTGTCAAATAGCTCCACCATTGAACCCTGCACCCTCTAGCAAATTGATCACCGAAGCAACCGATTTACCAGGATACAAACGTATCCGTGAGTGATAATTCACCTAGTAAAATAATCCCAATCCTACATTTACTCTACAATTAGCATTCAAAAAAATAACAATAATATCACAATTGATAATACACTAGAGGTATAGAATAATAGCACATCATCTTTTTCTTTACTATCCATCATCTTACATGAAATCTAAGGATCATCTCCACAAGATCCTTTCCTCCCACATCTACTAACTACAACCGTCTCATGAGTCCACCCTTCCTCTTGCTTATCATGCACCAGGGTCCTAGGTGAACGCACCTAAGTTATGTACCGAGTATGTTCTCACTTAAGACCATAACAGGAGGATTGAGTTATCCCATGACGTATCATACATTAGGGTCGGACATCCACTACCCCACGCGAACTATAACCGTCTCATGAGACCCATTCTCTTCCCCAAAGAGAAACTTCCCATGACGTATCATACATTAACGTCTCACTAACTATAACCGTCTCATAGGACCCATTCTCTTCTTCGAAGAGAAACTTCTCATGACGTATCATACGTTAGCATCTCACTAACTATAACCGTCTCATGGGACCCATTCCCTTCCTCGAAGAGAAACTTTCCATGACGTATCATACGTTAGTGTCACAACACCGGGCCCCACAGGTAACCCATTTCAACACAAGGCCCCATTGGTTACCCTTACCATCACCATGGCTCAAATCACAATCCACACAATCACACTTTCAACACTTTACCAATTTTCATTTACTTAACATAGTCTACGTGAGTCACTACTCGTAACCACCCGGTGAATCTAAGTCCATTCTAGCATGTACAATATGATACAATCAACACTAGCTCAATTCATAACATTATACATTTCAATGAGATAGCAAATATAACAATTGATATGTACGAATAATTGAACACACAAAGGGTTTGGGTTGGGCCGATGCCTTTTGTATTGCTTAAGATTTTTATCGAAAAATTATGTTCATCAGACTTTTTATTCACCTAAGGGAGTATTTCGTAAGCCTAGAGCAGTTTTAGTAACTTACTACTGTTAGGCTTCTATTAAATTAAATTTTATCAGATTTAAGTGCACTGTAATTTGATAGGGACTTGAAAATACCTTTACTATCATATGAAATTAAAATAATTATAAGTTTCGATGTCTACGTACTAGTTACTGACTTCTTGAAATTATTTTCTCAGTTTATTAGTTATAATATCAACATATATTTAAATAATAGTATTGGAGTTTAATAAGTACATTCAATATTTTTATAGACCTAAAATCTCACAGTAGTAATTATAAACTAATTAAAAAAAACATTGTTATAGGTTAAAATCATAAGCTATTCATACAAGAGGAACCTTAGTGTAGTTAATGCCCAATGATTTAAAATCAAGCACGAGATCACTGTTCTAGTTTTCGGAAAAAGAAAAAAAAAAGAGCAGGTTGTAGTTTTAAGGATTTTGATGCATGGATCGATTTGTTTTATTATGACAGTAAGTGATATTGGAATTCAATTCACATATTCACACAATACAAGGATCAATCTGTAATAAAACACTCCACATGCAAACTGTTTTCATCTAGTACTCACATTCATTTTGCCAAGAAACAAAGTATAATTTAATTTAATGGATTTTGATAGATGGGCTCCATTTTTAACATTATATCTCATCATTACACAATACTAGGATTTAATATACTTAGGAGAGAGTAGGATAGAGATTAATCTACCTTAAATTCAGCCGAAAAAGGCGGTACTAGTTTGCAGACGATTTCGATAAAATGAAAAAGACGGCGGCGGCAGCAGGGGACTTGGGGCTGACTCGAAATGATTGGAAGGTGGTTTGTGGATGCTTGGTGATGTAGTGATTGATTGAGAACCTGAATATGATGTACAGAGGAATTTTATGTAGAAATCCGTCTCTCTCTCTCTTTCTCTTTCTCTTTCTCTCTCTCTCTCTCTCTCTCTCTCTAAGATTACAGACCGTAATCAAGATTTGTTAGGGCTTTTGATTTTAGGCAAGTTAGGGCTTCTATTGAACCACTGTGAGTTTTCTCTCTTTTTCTCCAAATTAGGGCTCTTGTTCAAATTCGGGCTCTTGTTCAAGGGGACATTTGGTGGGATTTTCTTTAATTCTAATGTATGTGGACGTGTGTATGTATGTGGTGAGAATATATGTGGACGCGTGTATGTATAGGATGAGAGAGAGAGAGAAGTGGAGAGTTAATTTGAATAGAGTTCTAGTTAGGGTTTAAATAAAAAAGATAAGAGATGAATATGAATCCCTGATTCCCTGTATATCTAAAAGTTTAAATATATATTTTTATACAATAGTGCAAATAATATCAATTGTACACATAATAATATATTTTAATTATTCAATCTAATTAGTTATTGAATTATAAATTTAACAATATAAATTTGTATTAAAAAAAATTGGGTAGAAAATCCGGGTCATTACAAAATCGACCATTTAAAAAAATGTGTTGACAACTATCTTTAAAATCCATACATTAAAATAATTTTGATCTGTCGAGAAAAAAAAGTGACTTTGATCTTGTTTCGCCTACTAAACTATAACTTGTCAAGGAAAAGCAATTTATGCGCTAATTCAAAATTTCACGAAAAAATTGGCGGGTTTCCCACACAGTAAAAAAAACTCCAATATTTTCCTTTTCCACCCAAGTCTCAAACCCTATCTCCTCATTTCTACGAGCCGCCGACTTCAAACTTCTCCTCCATGGCCATTTCGCAATTTGCCTAAGACCAAGGCTGAGTCTCTCTTTTTCTCCCTCCCTCTCTCTCAGCCTTTCGCTTCTTCAAGACTTCATTTGTTCATCATCTTCTTCATTATGTTTTGTTTGTAGTTTGTACACTGTGAACAACGAACCACCGAGCACCATCGCAAACCGTTGACAACTGCAGGTAAGTCTCTCTCTCTCTCTCTCTCTCTCTCTCTCTAAGATTACAGACCGTTATCAAGACCTGTTAGGGTTTTTTATTTTAGGCAAGTTAGGGCTTCTATTGAACCACTGTGAGTTTTCTCTCTTTTTCTCCAAATTAGGGCTCTTGTTCAAGGGGACACAATGGGTAGTACCGTAGCACAGATGGGTAGTATTGACCTGAGCACAATCATGTCCAAAAAAGATTGGCGAGCACAGTATTTGGTGGGTGCACAAAGAATAATTAGATGATAGGAAGTTAATTTTTTTTTTTTTTATGAATCACATGGTGTAAGTGAATCGTGGATTTGGTTGTGCTCAAACGGCAAAGCATGTTTCATGTGACTGGTCCACGGTAACTATACAAGAGCACTGTGAGTTGACTAATGTTACTAGCCTAGTAAGTTGTAGCAGTGACTTCACTGATTCCTGAATATAAGGGCTTATATCATGTGTATGTTAGCTGGGTAGTCCCCGAGTCTTTTCAAGACCAAACTGAGCATACCAAAACTGATAATTTCACTCCTCAATATCCTACTGAAGCCTCCAATCGAGTGAATTGGTGAAGAAGGAAGAACTAATGCCTTCCGGATAAGAAAATGACCCTTGCTTGCTGTCTGGTGCGGCTTATTAGGGCAGTTCAAATCCAAGAACTTAAGCCTTAAATAGTAGGCACAGAAAATAAATAGCTGCCACAATCTTAGTAAGTTAGCACAAATCTTTGCAGAATCTTACCTGGTACTTTAGCGTGGCTTCGATTGTGCATATCAGATTGAAAGTGCCATGTACTTTAGTGTTAAAGATTACTGATGACCCTTTCACTTGAGTACCTCCATGCACTTTAGCTTCTCTTTTCCTAGCATCCAAAGGCCAAATTCTTCTATTTGGAAATCAACCACTTGTAGGAAGAATATCCCTTTCACTATCTGCAGTCCACTTGCTGACCTTTTCCAGTGGTGGAATGAAATCGATAATAGGAAGGTTCTTAGTGCTTACTAAGTGGGAAAAAAGAACTGATGCTTGGCAAATGGCTGTTTAGTAATGGATACTGAAAGGTCCCTGGATTCTGGAGGACCTCAAAGCAAAAAGCTCAGCCAGGCTGAGATGATGTCTACAGCAAACACTAGGTATCAAGCATTAGCGCCATAGTGTGCTTCCTCGTTGACAGGGAATTTTCCACATTTTCTTGTCTTTTCCTCTCTTTTTAAAGGAACTTTGCATCCACAAAAGCATGCAATTTGCTGTACATTTTTCATTCTTAGGACAGGGCGCACAGTATCAAGTTTATTGGATAAAGCCCGTATTATGAGAACTTTGTGGTGTGATCCTGAGATCTTAAGGCATTCAGTATATTCAAGAAACGTTCGGTAGAAGTAAATTTAAATGAGTAGAATGAACTCCGTGTAGTGTTTCAACTTTGAAACAAAGACCATACAATGTTAAACAATCACTTCCCTGCCGGTTCTTTAGGCCCCAATTTCCATTATCAAAATGGTTTTTATGTGTTTGGGTGGCCACGAGATCCAAGGATCCATGGGAAAAAATGGTTTTTATGTGTTTGGGCGGCCACGAGATCTAAGGAGAGAGAGAGAGAGAGAGAGAGATCAGTATGCATTCGTTGATATAACCTCCAATTGATAAGTTAAATGGTTAATTTTATAAAAACAAGGAACTAATTATTTTTCCTTTATGAAGCTTCTTGAGTAATTTTTTTTTCTTTTCATTATGAGGAGGAGTGATGCTGTAGTGGTTGGGGAATTTTTAAGTGTTCGAATGTTTGACTACTAATGGCGAGCTTAGGAAGCATGTTCGTGCTCTTGGAATTACACTTTGGGCGCAATATTTTATTGCCTCATATGACTACACAATTATGCATTTGTTTCGGCATCAGCAGGGTTGTTGCTTTTCCAAACTGCTATTGTGCTCTTTAAGGGATTAAATTGTATTATCCATGACTGTAAAAGTTCATGGTCCGATCAGGTCCTGTTGGGAGCAGATAGTAGCTGAGACTTCATCTCACCACTGGAGCTGCACTAAACAAGCAAAAACTGTCACCATTTACGTACTTACCTTTGTACTTATCTGCATTGCAAGCACCGAAAGGTGCGACGCAGCTCATCATCTTTTGGCCACACCAACTACCATACCGGTAAAGGTCGTACCATCTCTGCCAAAACTGCCACCATTTCCCAAATTCACCTTACTAGCAAGCCCATCCATCCCAACTATTCCCACCTTCCCTTTCTCACCACCTTCAAAGAAGTAAGCTATGAAACTACGCATCATGGGGAACTCCAGTAATCTAGTTTATATATTGTGGCCATAGGAGTTCACCAATAATCCTTTGTTGGTCTGCATGTGTAGCATTCTACACTTGTAGTGTGTGCTTATAGCTCTCTTTTAGTGTGTTTTTCCTGATATGCCAAAACCACCAGACAAATCTGTGTTTTTTGGCAAATTAAAAGATATCTCCCCTGTTGAGGCTAAACTCAATAGCTCAGATGCATCCAGTCCTTTGGCTGAGCCGAGATCACACCTATCAATCACATGCTTTGCTTGCCAATGCATTTTTGGATATGGCTATACGTAGCGCCAGTGAGATAATCAACAAAATACTTACAGTTGCTCTCGACTTGAATTTGCAGTCCATTTTGTAAACCTTAATATGGATTAATACGATATGAATTCTACTTTTGTGTATACTGTTTGGAGGTTGGTTTGGTGAATGAGTCGACTTACCACTGCACTTTGAGCCTCTCTTTTTTTCCATTATGTATTTCTGAACCATCTACGGAACTAGCATTCTGGGTTTCTCATGTCTGCATTATGGATTCTACATTCTACATTATGGATTCTGCTTTGCTAGAGTTGTAGTATGATGTCTCAACATAACCACCAATCACAGCCATAGTTTTGGTGTTTGAACATGTGCTATACCGTTCAAAAAAAAAAAAGTGCTATGGAACCGCTGCATTTGGTATTGATCACAGCCATGTAGTGCTGTACATGGCTGTTTTTTTTTGGGCCTTTCAAGTGTTGTACCTTGCTATTTTTTGTGTCCTTTCAAGTGCGTAACATGGCTATTTTTTTGTTGGGATTAAAAGGTATGACCTCATAGCCACGTCTTTAATACTTTTTTAGTCTATGAAACTGGTACCTTATTGGCCCTTTGGTTTAATTAGCATTTAAAGGAACTTCAATGATCAATAGTATCTTGTTTTTCTATATAGCCCTCGGACAGTCATATTATTTGATATTGTGGCAATGCTTTGAGAACAATGAAGAATTGGTAGTATTCTGTTTGTAGTCGTAGTAGTTGTAGTAGATGTGCATATGTATTTGGTCAAACACTTCCATTTACCGTTCATGCTTTGAGTAATGGGATACACTAGTTCATAAATACTACTCCCTCCGTCCCTAAATAAGTGTCCGGCGCGTAAACCTAGGCCTTTAAAAAAATGTATTTGTTTTGTTAAAAAAATCAATTTTTTTTGACAAATGAATAGATAGCAATGAGTTCTATTAGATTGTGAAAAAAAATTAGATTTTTTAATAAAAAATATGCATTTTTTGTAAGGCCTAGGTTTGCGCACCAAACACTTATTTAGGAACGGAGGCAGTAATGGTGGATTGTTCTTTTTTCTACAGATCGACGGTCTAATGGAGTATCCCGTAGTTATACTTCTAGTTATTGACTATGAAGATCAAAGTTATTGTGGACGTGCTTGGATGTTTTAAGGTTATCCGTTTGTTGAGGTTGAACTTTTTAGTATTTTGTGGTCTGAGTTTGGATACATTTTGTTACCGAGCTTGGATTTTTTTTTAATTTCCCCCTTGTTGTAGTTGGGGGCGTGTCGTTATTTTGTGCTCTAAGAATTCGGATAAAAGTTGTTATGACCGTATTTGGTGGACATATCTATTTATGAAAATTTGGATTTGTTTCTTGGAATTTGGATTTTGTATTAATTGCATTAGGTTGGTAATTTTGTGGATGTAATGATCGTTGGCTCAAATTTATAGGTTTTGTAGAATGGGAAAAAAATTTGTAGGAAATTCTAGAATGAATTGCGGATAAAAAAAAATTTTCTGGAATGGTACTACACAATTACCGACTAAACTCTTTGTTGGTGAAAATAAGACATTACCCGACTAAACATTAGTCGCCATTAGGCCACACATTCCCCGAGTAAGGTCTTGGTCGGCAATAGTCCATACCTTAGCCGACTAAATAATTTTTAGTCAGCAAAACCCTTTGCCGACTCTTATTCCCCGACAAACTTGCCGACTAATTTATTTAGTTGGGAAAATCATTTGCCGACTAAAAAGGGGACATTAGGCGACTAAAGGGTTAGTCGGGAATTGTGTTTTTTCTTGTAGTGATGGATTACTTGAGCCAAAATTTGTGCTGTAGTTGATGGTATGTTGAAGATAGGTTTTCATACTCTCTCCGTCCCATAATATTTGTCCGATCCGCAAAATAGAGACGTAAAAATAATACAATTTTTGTAAGAAAAGTTAGAAAAAAATTCAACAATTTACTAGATTTTGACGAGTTCTTTTAACTTATGAAAAAAATTTGAATTTTTTCTTGAAAGAAATACATTATTTTATAGTCCCCGTTTTGCGGACCGGACAAATATTATGGGACGGAGGGAGTATATATTTTGAAAGAACTGTAGCAAGTTTTCGGTCGAAATGTTGGGTTGCAATGGATGTCATTGTAAGTATAATGTTTTACGAAATTTGTCATGTTTGAACTCACTTGTATCATGTTTGAAAATTTTCATGTTCGTAGAACTTGCCATATTTGAACTCACTTGTTTCATGTTAGTAATCTCTCAGATTTTTTTTTCCTGATAAATAAAATTTATTGAATCTTGATTTTTCATGAAATAATTTGTTAAAATAGGTCATGAAATAGATTATATATTTCAATAAATAATGAAACTGGTAAGTTTTAGGGGGAAAAAACCATGAATTTCATAAATACGTCATAAAAATTAGATCATGAAATATTTAGATTTTAGGGAAGAGAAAATTGGAGAGAGAATAGTAGTTTTATTTTAAATTTTTTATTTAGATTTTAGGGGAGAGAAAATTGAGAGAGAAGATTAGGAGAAAAAAAGATTTGAAAGATAGGAGAAAGATAGTAAGAAAAACTAGAAAATGGAGAGAGAATGATTTGAAGGATTATGAGAGAGAAGCGGTAATCTGGGGTTTATTTGAGTTTGAGAATGAAAAAAACAAGTTTTTAAACTTACTAGAATGAGGACTTAAATATCTATGTAGGGCATGACGTCTATTTATGTTCCCCTCTTTTAAAATGGCTATTTTTTTTTTTGGTAAATCGGAAATTTTGAAATGACTATACAACTAGGCATGTGTGTCACAAAAATAAATTGGGTATAAAACCTTGCTATCTACCTCGGACATGTGCTTTTGTGGGGCGTGGGAGTCTCCATGTCTTCAACGGCTATGATTTTTTGGGGGAAAGAGGCATCTGAAAATGGGATCCGAAAGTGCTATAGTGCACCCCGTATAGTGTATGAATAGGGCGGCACATAGCCATTGATCTCATCAATCAACGGTTCAGATCAAAAATCAATTATAATTGATAAATCGGTCATAATTAAAAATTATACCTCAATTATTCATTATTAAGAACGATAGCCCGTGTGCACCCTACTGAATATCTTACAGGGTCTTGCACTGCAAGATTTTCCATCTCTAAAAATGAGATGATGGGGGAGAAAAGGAAAGAAAAAAGAGCTTTTCATTGACAAAAGGAGGAATCTCCATGGTTCTTGGTCTGTCTTGCTTTTGTGTTTAATCGGCGTGCGAATCGCCATTGCTTCATTGGCAGTCTTTTTTTCATTTGGTGGGGTAATTAATTATACCGGGGAAGAGAAGGAGAGAGAGAGAATAAAGCGAGCACGGGAAGCAAGAAAGAAGAGCAACGGATTGGTGGGTTTCAAAGGGGATGGCCTTAAGAATCCATACAAAGAAAACACCCTTTTAAGAACACAACATGACAATGTTTGATTATGACAAGTTTGCATTTTGTTTAGGTAACCTCATATCAGCAGTAGAATTTTTTTTTTCCTCAATGCTTGACTTGTCGGGTGTATTAAAATAAAGACGCGTCCCAAGCGTAGGACTCTCGACCAGTGTAGCACAAAATCCGGAAGTACCGGAGTCGAACCACAGAAACGGACGGACGGTGCTGACTCAAAAGTGTTGAATTATATTTTATCCTGGCTCTTAGGTAGCCACCCCTAGTTCAAAGAGTTTGATTAACTAACTAAATTACCCAACTAAATTAATGAAATAAAGATTTAAAAAGGAGAGTACAGCCGTGGGAACTCAGCATCCGCAACTAGCCTAACCAATATTTACTCGGGCCACAATTATTCACTTTGTTGATTTTAGAATAGGAAAAAGGATCCCTAACAAATGCGCACCACCTGTCGCCAATATCCGTGCGCATTCGAATTCCGGCGATGCCTGGGTTTTGTTTGTTAGAAGAGTTTTCGTCTTCTAAAACTGCTTAAAGATTAAATTAATTCGACCCCGAGGTAAAACATTGATTAAACTAGCTACGAGACGCCTTTGCCCCGTGGCCGCACTCTACAGAACTACTCACTCATGATTCTATTAAACGCAGTAATAATTAAAACCCTAGATCTAAACATGCTTCGAACAATCGAAATAGAAATAAAAACACGATTCCGCAGACTTACGGAAGAGCAATGGATTCGAATACCGAAAAGGAACAAGAATTAACAACCGGAAATCTTGAAGAACTGAGAGTAAAACTTGAATCTGCAATAAAGAACTTAGAAAACAGCAGCCAAAAGTTAAACGAACGTAAAAACTAACTATCAAACGTGTAACCCTAATCTTCAGTTAAAAAGGGGTTTAAATAGTAATCCCTTTAATAAAACAATTAAAATCCTAAATTAAATCGGAATCGGACCCGCAACGACCCAAAACGCCACCGTTCCATAGCCAATTAACACCCTCGGTAGCGCTATACAACAAATGGTATAGCGCTCGCGAACTTGTTTGAGGCGTTGACTCCGTTGACCTAGCTTTGGCCGTTGTTCTCTCTTAACCTTTAGGTAGCGCTACACCAAAAAGGGTGTAGCGCTAGCCAACTCTCTGATCACTTTGTGCAACACGCTATGCCACTTCTGAGCGCTGAACTCACTTTCTTGTAGCGCTCGCGAATGACTACGGTGATTTCCTCGCAAATTTCACTCCAACACTTAGTCTCCACAGCCTTTCTCGCTCACAAGCTCTATCACGGCCTACCGGGTACTTCTCATTAGCGCCAAAACATCTCAATTTCCTGCAAATTAGGCACAAACACAAAATTCAACCTCGTACACGCATTAAATGGAAAAATGAGAATTAAATGCACGTCTAACGCGCTAATTTCCCTACTTAGGCGCTTAAATTCATGAATTCCACGCGCCTATCACATCCCCCAACTTGAGCGTTGCTAGCCCCTAGTAACGAACGAAAAGAAAAATAACAAAACAAAGACTAACGAGACACGAATGGGGATACGAAGGTTATGCATGTTGTACAATAAATAGGCGGGTCGAAAAATTTTCGCCTCCTCACTCACCCGCAACTCAAAAGCATGCATGCCTTGGCAAAAAAAATGAACAAAATTAGTGTCGAAACACATGCAGAGATAAATGCCCCCACGAAGGCAACGAAGCTACACTCGCTCACCGGAACACTCAAACATTCCATGCAAAAAGCGCTTGGCGAACTACGTGGGACCGAAACAAAGGCCACCACGCGCCAATCAAAGACAACGCTGACAAAGAATAAAAGCACAATATATATACAGTCACGATTCCACAAAATTAGCAACATTAACATAAAACATGCATGAACAAGAGTTTAACAACGTGCACAAGGTCCACTAAGGACTTAATTAGGCTTATAATGACCATGGTTCCAAACGAAAGGGAAACTGCAAAATTAGGCGGCGGCCTATAATAGCGCACGGTCATCTACCCAGACTAACCGCCACCTTACCCTTAGCTACCAACATGCTTCCATTGGTGCCAACCAAACAAAGTCCAACAAGAGATTTAAACATCCGTAACTAAATTTTTACGGACCCAAATACTAGAAAAACAAATATAATCCACCGACACTGAAAAACATGAAATAAACACATAAAATGACACCACCACCCTAGCTTCATGCATCATGGAAATCCAAAATCAATCCAAACTGCTCTCGGCAAAGTTGTCGCTGACCTCTAAATCTGGAAACTGAGGCGGTTGATACAGAGTCGAGGACTGCCCTATAACATGATCAAACAATCACTTATTCTGATGTGCCAGTAGGTGCTGATTTCTCCCAACTTGCCTCAACTCCACATTTTCTTTTTCTTTTTTTTTTTTCGACTTAGCTTTATGGCCTGAAGGTTGGGTTTGGTTACAAAACATGACACCCATCAAGATTTCTTCACTTTCACTTCCGACGACAACGATGCTCCAAATCCAATGCAATAAGACACCCATGATGCACAATGCTAGACCCTCCAAACTATAGTCCAACCCACACACCGGTTTCCTAGGTTAGACTCAAGAACTGACTCGGACTGGTTTAAGATTGGACAAAGGGACACATATGTGGTCTAATCATGCAAAAATGCCTTGTCTCATCCCCTATGCACGTTACCAACTCTCACAAATGCATGCAAAACATCTAGCTACTCAATTGTGAAACAAAAGCCTACTATTTTCCGCAAATGCGAGAAAAAGAAAACAAAGAATATGAGAATGTTTATCAGGATGCACTATTAACTACGTGGGGACACTTACTCAACGTAACGACAGCACTAACATGTTCACAAAGGCGCCAAATATATGCATGAACTTGAATTAAAACAGGCACAATAATTCGGCTAATTCTAAAATGCTCGCCTAACAATACAATCAAGCATAACAAATGTATCCCCTGAAAAAAAAAAATAATAATAAAAATAATAAAATAAAAATTTACCCTAAAATTACCCTAGCAACGCAACAAAACATGTACAAGGTACACCCTCCCCCCAACTAGAAACATGCTATGTCCCCAGAGCATGGAGACACATCAAAAGAAAGCACAAGGGAGAAGAAATAGACCGACGGGTGGCAGCCAACCACCATGACCTCGGCCGATGTTCGAGGAATTTCCTGTCACCCAGCCTCCGGGCCAATCACCGTACTCTGCAAAAAAAAACATTAGTTCCGCCCGGTTCGTGGTATCCGAGCTCCCAAAACAAAAATAAAAAGAGAAATACTCCACCAAATCTTCACGCGATCAATGTGTCATACTTTTCTCCCCATCCCTCGCCGGTGGGCAAGAAACGGGTGGCTATACAAGACCATGATGCAATTTTTTTTTCGCTTTTCAATTTTTTTTTTCTTTTTGATATAAGAGAAGAAAAATAACTAAACAAAAGACAAGAAATAAAGAACTAAGAAATAAAAGACAAATATAAATAGATTGCCCAAAAACAACATAACTTAATTAGTAGAATCCAATGTTACCAACACAAAATTGCCCTTACTAACCGGAGCTGGGCACACGATCCTTATTTTAATAGCGGCGTGCGAAAGCTATAAGACCCAAGTCAATGATGGGTACCCCTATTACTAGGGGCCGGGTCCACTTCTCAATGAAGAGAGTGGTACGCAAAAGCTACCCGTCGGAACGTAGCCACAACGGCTACACAATAGGGTCATCCGAATAAACAGGATTGACCAACGCCTCAACCAGTTCACCTACTTCACCCAGGATCGACCAACACCTCCATCAAACTCCCTAATTCTGGAGAATTTAAGAATGACGCCTCCTTGGCTATCTCTAGAAGATCCTTATATAAAATATTATCGACATGCTCCTGCACCAGCGTGTCGATCAAACTCACCTCATCAATCTTGACTCGGCTCTCTGCATTAAACACTTTCACCTCCATTTTCAAGTCCCCAAACGATAATTGGACTTGTCCAGTTTTACAATTCATGACAGCACTGGAAGTGGCTAGAAAAGGACGGCCAAGGATGATAGGAGTCTTCTCAAAGACCTCCGGTATTGGGCAAGTATCTAGGACAATAAAGTCGACAGGAAAAAGAAACTCGCCCACTTGAATTAAAACATCCTCCACTACACCCTTAGGTACTCTCACACTCCTGTCCGCCAACTGTAGCGTGACAGGAGTAGCTCTCAGATCCCCTAGGCCTAGCCTCACGTATACTGAATAGGGGAGCAAGTTAACACTTGCTCCTAAATCCAATAATGCTTTATCGAACGTCTGGCCTGCGATATCTACGGTAATGGTGGGACACCCAGGGTCCTTGCATTTGGTAGGAATTTCAGTCTGAAGAATAGAGCTCACCTGCTCGGTCAGAACCACGTTGTTCTGACTCTTGTGCTTTTTCGTGCAAAGGTCTTTCAATACCTTCGCACACTGGGGAAAAGACTCAATCGCCTCCATCAAAGTGATAGGGAATTGCACCCTCTTGAAAAGTTCAAACATCTTATGGTTCATATTCTGCTTAGGTTTCACCGCTAACCTTTGGGGAAATGGAGCTACTGGCACAGCTGGCGGTGTTGGAGTCGTGGGGGCTGCAGCTGCAGGCACCCCCACATCAGGTGACTCCTCATCATCCTTTACCTCTTTCCTAGGGATATCAACAATATCAGGAGTTGCTCTTGGTGCATCAACCGGCTCCGGGGGTGGAGCTGGTTTCTGTTTTTGCGGGATGGACTTATCGATCTCCTTCCCACTCCTGAGAATGGTGACCGACTTAGCCTCCTCCTGATTCGGGTTATGAACATTAGGACCTGAAGAATTTTCCAAATAATGGGCACCCGCTGTACTACCCTGGGCCGGAAACCTACCCTTTTCCTGCTGCAGATGACCGATAACCGCAGTGAGTTATGACATTTGGGTTGTAAGGGCCCCAATTTGCTGTCTCGTTTCCGTCTGAAATGTCATCTGTGACTGCATCATGGAATTGACAGTATCATCTAACTTATGATCACGCGCGGTCATCTGTGAATAACCTGGGGGAGGACCACAAGTGGATGGACCTACCCCCCTACCAGCTTGTGGCTGGAAGTGAAATGGGATGACTTGCCCCTGAGGGGGCTTGGACGATTGGGCCTGTTGAAACTGCTGCGGCGGAGGTGGCGCAAAGGATTGAGCTTGGCCTCCGCCTACGGGTCTGGAGTCTGACCACCCTAAATTGGGGTGATCCCTCCATCCCGCGTTATACGTGGTAGAATAAGGATCCCAAGTCCTAACTGCATTGACTTCTTCCTGATTAAACTGACTCGCCCCCTTGGCGGCAATAAACCCAGGACAAACCGTCGCGGTGTGCCCTTTACATTCACACCACACGCATACTTCCTCAATTGATACCTCATGAACTGGACGAACCTGCCTCACCTCTAGCTCCTCTAATCTCTGAGCCATTTTCTCAACCTGAGCCTGAAGTCGCTGGTCACGAATGGTAACCGGGACAACGCTGGACCCAGAAGGTCCGGATCGCTCAAAATCGGATGGTTCTAAAGCCCTCTGCCTATCAGCTAGGTCATCTAAGAAATCCCAAGCCTGGTCCGCTGTTTTGGACAAGAAATCGTCCCCTTTGCAAGAATATTCTATGTGCTGGACTGACTCAGCGTTGAGACCCAGATGAAAGAAACCGATTAACTGAATTCTCTCAAAGCCATGGTGTGGCAGCCTTAGGAGCAATTCCTTGAAACGCTCCCATGCCTTGAGAAATGACTCATCCCTCTCCTGCCTAAAACCTTGGATTTGACGCCTAAAAGTTTTAGTCTTAGCCTCAGAAAAGTACTTCCTATAAAACGCGTCACGCACTTGTGCCCATGTGGTGAAGGATTGAGACTTTTGCATACGGAACCACAGAAGCGCGCCATCTTTCAACGTCGCCTCAAACAGTTTGAGGCACGCATTCTCATATTGGGTATTAGACGCAAGGTTGCGCACTAATCCCTCGAATGTCCGCACATGCTCGTACGGATCATCGCACTCCCTCCCGTGGAAACTAGGGAGACTATTAAGGACACCAGGTTTGACTGTAAAGGCATTGCGTGCCTCTTGTGTCTCTGGCGGGAATACAATGGGTCCGAGAGGAGTGGTCCTCTCGGGATGCATGTGCTGTCTCAAGGACGGCGGATTGACTAATTGCCTATCTCCCATCTCGACTGACTCTGATTCTGACTCCGAAACTGACTCTGGAACTGACTGGAAAAGTGGATTACTGACACTAACTGACTCAAAAGGTAAATCTATATAAAAATCACTAATGGGAATAGACTCTGACTGGTGCTCAGCTGAGTCTGACTCTAAACTAGAAGATGAAAAACTAGACAACACAGGCTGACTCGACTCCAGTTCTTTTCGAACTAAACGATGTGTCGGGTCGCGATAATAAAGAGGGTCCTGTTTAGAGGACACCTTCCTCTCTCTACCTATGGTGACTCAACTAAAAGACAAAAATTACGAAAACTCACACTCTAGAACACACGTCGCCGTCCCCGGCAACGGCGCCAAAAATGCTTGACTTGTCGGGTGTATTAAAATAAAGACGCGTCCCAAGCGTAGGACTCTCGACCAGTGTAGCACAAAATCCGGAAGTACCGGAGTCGAACCACAGAAACGGACGGACGGTGCTGACTCAAAAGTGTTGAATTATATTTTATCCTGGCTCTTAGGTAGCCACCCCTAGTTCAAAGAGTTTGATTAACTAACTAAATTACCCAACTAAATTAATGAAATAAAGATTTAAAAAGGAGAGTACAGCCGTGGGAACTCAGCATCCGCAACTAGCCTAACCAATATTTACTCGGGCCACAATTATTCACTTTGTTGATTTTAGAATAGGAAAAAGGATCCCTAACAAATGCGCACCACCTGTCGCCAATATCCGTGCGCATTCGAATTCCGGCGATGCCTGGGTTTTGTTTGTTAGAAGAGTTTTCGTCTTCTAAAACTGCTTAAAGATTAAATTAATTCGACCCCGAGGTAAAACATTGATTAAACTAGCTACGAGACGCCTTTGCCCCGTGGCCGCACTCTACAGAACTACTCACTCATGATTCTATTAAACGCAGTAATAATTAAAACCCTAGATCTAAACATGCTTCGAACAATCGAAATAGAAATAAAAACACGATTCCGCAGACTTACGGAAGAGCAATGGATTCGAATACCGAAAAGGAACAAGAATTAACAACCGGAAATCTTGAAGAACTGAGAGTAAAACTTGAATCTGCAATAAAGAACTTAGAAAACAGCAGCCAAAAGTTAAACGAACGTAAAAACTAACTATCAAACGTGTAACCCTAATCTTCAGTTAAAAAGGGGTTTAAATAGTAATCCCTTTAATAAAACAATTAAAATCCTAAATTAAATCGGAATCGGACCCGCAACGACCCAAAACGCCACCGTTCCATAGCCAATTAACACCCTCGGTAGCGCTATACAACAAATGGTATAGCGCTCGCGAACTTGTTTGAGGCGTTGACTCCGTTGACCTAGCTTTGGCCGTTGTTCTCTCTTAACCTTTAGGTAGCGCTACACCAAAAAGGGTGTAGCGCTAGCCAACTCTCTGATCACTTTGTGCAACACGCTATGCCACTTCTGAGCGCTGAACTCACTTTCTTGTAGCGCTCGCGAATGACTACGGTGATTTCCTCGCAAATTTCACTCCAACACTTAGTCTCCACAGCCTTTCTCGCTCACAAGCTCTATCACGGCCTACCGGGTACTTCTCATTAGCGCCAAAACATCTCAATTTCCTGCAAATTAGGCACAAACACAAAATTCAACCTCGTACACGCATTAAATGGAAAAATGAGAATTAAATGCACGTCTAACGCGCTAATTTCCCTACTTAGGCGCTTAAATTCATGAATTCCACGCGCCTATCACATCCCCCAACTTGAGCGTTGCTAGCCCCTAGTAACGAACGAAAAGAAAAATAACAAAACAAAGACTAACGAGACACGAATGGGGATACGAAGGTTATGCATGTTGTACAATAAATAGGCGGGTCGAAAAATTTTCGCCTCCTCACTCACCCGCAACTCAAAAGCATGCATGCCTTGGCAAAAAAAATGAACAAAATTAGTGTCGAAACACATGCAGAGATAAATGCCCCCACGAAGGCAACGAAGCTACACTCGCTCACCGGAACACTCAAACATTCCATGCAAAAAGCGCTTGGCGAACTACGTGGGACCGAAACAAAGGCCACCACGCGCCAATCAAAGACAACGCTGACAAAGAATAAAAGCACAATATATATACAGTCACGATTCCACAAAATTAGCAACATTAACATAAAACATGCATGAACAAGAGTTTAACAACGTGCACAAGGTCCACTAAGGACTTAATTAGGCTTATAATGACCATGGTTCCAAACGAAAGGGAAACTGCAAAATTAGGCGGCGGCCTATAATAGCGCACGGTCATCTACCCAGACTAACCGCCACCTTACCCTTAGCTACCAACATGCTTCCATTGGTGCCAACCAAACAAAGTCCAACAAGAGATTTAAACATCCGTAACTAAATTTTTACGGACCCAAATACTAGAAAAACAAATATAATCCACCGACACTGAAAAACATGAAATAAACACATAAAATGACACCACCACCCTAGCTTCATGCATCATGGAAATCCAAAATCAATCCAAACTGCTCTCGGCAAAGTTGTCGCTGACCTCTAAATCTGGAAACTGAGGCGGTTGATACAGAGTCGAGGACTGCCCTATAACATGATCAAACAATCACTTATTCTGATGTGCCAGTAGGTGCTGATTTCTCCCAACTTGCCTCAACTCCACATTTTCTTTTTCTTTTTTTTTTTTCGACTTAGCTTTATGGCCTGAAGGTTGGGTTTGGTTACAAAACATGACACCCATCAAGATTTCTTCACTTTCACTTCCGACGACAACGATGCTCCAAATCCAATGCAATAAGACACCCATGATGCACAATGCTAGACCCTCCAAACTATAGTCCAACCCACACACCGGTTTCCTAGGTTAGACTCAAGAACTGACTCGGACTGGTTTAAGATTGGACAAAGGGACACATATGTGGTCTAATCATGCAAAAATGCCTTGTCTCATCCCCTATGCACGTTACCAACTCTCACAAATGCATGCAAAACATCTAGCTACTCAATTGTGAAACAAAAGCCTACTATTTTCCGCAAATGCGAGAAAAAGAAAACAAAGAATATGAGAATGTTTATCAGGATGCACTATTAACTACGTGGGGACACTTACTCAACGTAACGACAGCACTAACATGTTCACAAAGGCGCCAAATATATGCATGAACTTGAATTAAAACAGGCACAATAATTCGGCTAATTCTAAAATGCTCGCCTAACAATACAATCAAGCATAACAAATGTATCCCCTGAAAAAAAAAAATAATAATAAAAATAATAAAATAAAAATTTACCCTAAAATTACCCTAGCAACGCAACAAAACATGTACAAGGTACACCCTCCCCCCAACTAGAAACATGCTATGTCCCCAGAGCATGGAGACACATCAAAAGAAAGCACAAGGGAGAAGAAATAGACCGACGGGTGGCAGCCAACCACCATGACCTCGGCCGATGTTCGAGGAATTTCCTGTCACCCAGCCTCCGGGCCAATCACCGTACTCTGCAAAAAAAAACATTAGTTCCGCCCGGTTCGTGGTATCCGAGCTCCCAAAACAAAAATAAAAAGAGAAATACTCCACCAAATCTTCACGCGATCAATGTGTCATACTTTTCTCCCCATCCCTCGCCGGTGGGCAAGAAACGGGTGGCTATACAAGACCATGATGCAATTTTTTTTTCGCTTTTCAATTTTTTTTTTCTTTTTGATATAAGAGAAGAAAAATAACTAAACAAAAGACAAGAAATAAAGAACTAAGAAATAAAAGACAAATATAAATAGATTGCCCAAAAACAACATAACTTAATTAGTAGAATCCAATGTTACCAACACAAAATTGCCCTTACTAACCGGAGCTGGGCACACGATCCTTATTTTAATAGCGGCGTGCGAAAGCTATAAGACCCAAGTCAATGATGGGTACCCCTATTACTAGGGGCCGGGTCCACTTCTCAATGAAGAGAGTGGTACGCAAAAGCTACCCGTCGGAACGTAGCCACAACGGCTACACAATAGGGTCATCCGAATAAACAGGATTGACCAACGCCTCAACCAGTTCACCTACTTCACCCAGGATCGACCAACACCTCTATCAAACTCCCTAATTCTGGAGAATTTAAGAATGACGCCTCCTTGGCTATCTCTAGAAGATCCTTATATAAAATATTATCGACATGCTCCTGCACCAGCGTGTCGATCAAACTCACCTCATCAATCTTGACTCGGCTCTCTGCATTAAACACTTTCACCTCCATTTTCAAGTCCCCAAACGATAATTGGACTTGTCCAGTTTTACAATTCATGACAGCACTGGAAGTGGCTAGAAAAGGACGGCCAAGGATGATAGGAGTCTTCTCAAAGACCTCCGGTATTGGGCAAGTATCTAGGACAATAAAGTCGACAGGAAAAAGAAACTCGCCCACTTGAATTAAAACATCCTCCACTACACCCTTAGGTACTCTCACACTCCTGTCCGCCAACTGTAGCGTGACAGGAGTAGCTCTCAGATCCCCTAGGCCTAGCCTCACGTATACTGAATAGGGGAGCAAGTTAACACTTGCTCCTAAATCCAATAATGCTTTATCGAACGTCTGGCCTGCGATATCTACGGTAATGGTGGGACACCCAGGGTCCTTGCATTTGGTAGGAATTTCAGTCTGAAGAATAGAGCTCACCTGCTCGGTCAGAACCACGTTGTTCTGACTCTTGTGCTTTTTCGTGCAAAGGTCTTTCAATACCTTCGCACACTGGGGAAAAGACTCAATCGCCTCCATCAAAGTGATAGGGAATTGCACCCTCTTGAAAAGTTCAAACATCTTATGGTTCATATTCTGCTTAGGTTTCACCGCTAACCTTTGGGGAAATGGAGCTACTGGCACAGCTGGCGGTGTTGGAGTCGTGGGGGCTGCAGCTGCAGGCACCCCCACATCAGGTGACTCCTCATCATCCTTTACCTCTTTCCTAGGGATATCAACAATATCAGGAGTTGCTCTTGGTGCATCAACCGGCTCCGGGGGTGGAGCTGGTTTCTGTTTTTGCGGGATGGACTTATCGATCTCCTTCCCACTCCTGAGAATGGTGACCGACTTAGCCTCCTCCTGATTCGGGTTATGAACATTAGGACCTGAAGAATTTTCCAAATAATGGGCACCCGCTGTACTACCCTGGGCCGGAAACCTACCCTTTTCCTGCTGCAGATGACCGATAACCGCAGTGAGTTATGACATTTGGGTTGTAAGGGCCCCAATTTGCTGTCTCGTTTCCGTCTGAAATGTCATCTGTGACTGCATCATGGAATTGACAGTATCATCTAACTTATGATCACGCGCGGTCATCTGTGAATAACCTGGGGGAGGACCACAAGTGGATGGACCTACCCCCCTACCAGCTTGTGGCTGGAAGTGAAATGGGATGACTTGCCCCTGAGGGGGCTTGGACGATTGGGCCTGTTGAAACTGCTGCGGCGGAGGTGGCGCAAAGGATTGAGCTTGGCCTCCGCCTACGGGTCTGGAGTCTGACCACCCTAAATTGGGGTGATCCCTCCATCCCGCGTTATACGTGGTAGAATAAGGATCCCAAGTCCTAACTGCATTGACTTCTTCCTGATTAAACTGACTCGCCCCCTTGGCGGCAATAAACCCAGGACAAACCGTCGCGGTGTGCCCTTTACATTCACACCACACGCATACTTCCTCAATTGATACCTCATGAACTGGACGAACCTGCCTCACCTCTAGCTCCTCTAATCTCTGAGCCATTTTCTCAACCTGAGCCTGAAGTCGCTGGTCACGAATGGTAACCGGGACAACGCTGGACCCAGAAGGTCCGGATCGCTCAAAATCGGATGGTTCTAAAGCCCTCTGCCTATCAGCTAGGTCATCTAAGAAATCCCAAGCCTGGTCCGCTGTTTTGGACAAGAAATCGTCCCCTTTGCAAGAATATTCTATGTGCTGGACTGACTCAGCGTTGAGACCCAGATGAAAGAAACCGATTAACTGAATTCTCTCAAAGCCATGGTGTGGCAGCCTTAGGAGCAATTCCTTGAAACGCTCCCATGCCTTGAGAAATGACTCATCCCTCTCCTGCCTAAAACCTTGGATTTGACGCCTAAAAGTTTTAGTCTTAGCCTCAGAAAAGTACTTCCTATAAAACGCGTCACGCACTTGTGCCCATGTGGTGAAGGATTGAGACTTTTGCATACGGAACCACAGAAGCGCGCCATCTTTCAACGTCGCCTCAAACAGTTTGAGGCACGCATTCTCATATTGGGTATTAGACGCAAGGTTGCGCACTAATCCCTCGAATGTCCGCACATGCTCGTACGGATCATCGCACTCCCTCCCGTGGAAACTAGGGAGACTATTAAGGACACCAGGTTTGACTGTAAAGGCATTGCGTGCCTCTTGTGTCTCTGGCGGGAATACAATGGGTCCGAGAGGAGTGGTCCTCTCGGGATGCATGTGCTGTCTCAAGGACGGCGGATTGACTAATTGCCTATCTCCCATCTCGACTGACTCTGATTCTGACTCCGAAACTGACTCTGGAACTGACTGGAAAAGTGGATTACTGACACTAACTGACTCAAAAGGTAAATCTATATAAAAATCACTAATGGGAATAGACTCTGACTGGTGCTCAGCTGAGTCTGACTCTAAACTAGAAGATGAAAAACTAGACAACACAGGCTGACTCGACTCCAGTTCTTTTCGAACTAAACGATGTGTCGGGTCGCGATAATAAAGAGGGTCCTGTTTAGAGGACACCTTCCTCTCTCTACCTATGGTGACTCAACTAAAAGACAAAAATTACGAAAACTCACACTCTAGAACACACGTCGCCGTCCCCGGCAACGGCGCCAAAAATGCTTGACTTGTCGGGTGTATTAAAATAAAGACGCGTCCCAAGCGTAGGACTCTCGACCAGTGTAGCACAAAATCCGGAAGTACCGGAGTCGAACCACAGAAACGGACGGACGGTGCTGACTCAAAAGTGTTGAATTATATTTTATCCTGGCTCTTAGGTAGCCACCCCTAGTTCAAAGAGTTTGATTAACTAACTAAATTACCCAACTAAATTAATGAAATAAAGATTTAAAAAGGAGAGTACAGCCGTGGGAACTCAGCATCCGCAACTAGCCTAACCAATATTTACTCGGGCCACAATTATTCACTTTGTTGATTTTAGAATAGGAAAAAGGATCCCTAACAAATGCGCACCACCTGTCGCCAATATCCGTGCGCATTCGAATTCCGGCGATGCCTGGGTTTTGTTTGTTAGAAGAGTTTTCGTCTTCTAAAACTGCTTAAAGATTAAATTAATTCGACCCCGAGGTAAAACATTGATTAAACTAGCTACGAGACGCCTTTGCCCCGTGGCCGCACTCTACAGAACTACTCACTCATGATTCTATTAAACGCAGTAATAATTAAAACCCTAGATCTAAACATGCTTCGAACAATCGAAATAGAAATAAAAACACGATTCCGCAGACTTACAGAAGAGCAATGGATTCGAATACCGAAAAGGAACAAGAATTAACAACCGGAAATCTTGAAGAACTGAGAGTAAAACTTGAATCTGCAATAAAGAACTTAGAAAACAGCAGCCAAAAGTTAAACGAACGTAAAAACTAACTATCAAACGTGTAACCCTAATCTTCAGTTAAAAAGGGGTTTAAATAGTAATCCCTTTAATAAAACAATTAAAATCCTAAATTAAATCGGAATCGGACCCGCAACGACCCAAAACGCCACCGTTCCATAGCCAATTAACACCCTCGGTAGCGCTATACAACAAATGGTATAGCGCTCGCGAACTTGTTTGAGGCGTTGACTCCGTTGACCTAGCTTTGGCCGTTGTTCTCTCTTAACCTTTAGGTAGCGCTACACCAAAAAGGGTGTAGCGCTAGCCAACTCTCTGATCACTTTGTGCAACACGCTATGCCACTTCTGAGCGCTGAACTCACTTTCTTGTAGCGCTCGCGAATGACTACGGTGATTTCCTCGCAAATTTCACTCCAACACTTAGTCTCCACAGCCTTTCTCGCTCACAAGCTCTATCACGGCCTACCGGGTACTTCTCATTAGCGCCAAAACATCTCAATTTTCTGCAAATTAGGCACAAACACAAAATCCAACCTCGTGCACGCATTAAATGGAAAAATGAGAATTAAATGCACGTCTAACGGGCTAATTTCCCTACTTAGGCGCTTAAATTCATGAATTCCACGCGCCTATCACTCAACAAATGAAACTTTTATAAAACTTGAAAGAGTTATATCGAGAGGAACACCGAAATTAAATAAACACTTACGAGTTCAGACAAAGGAAAGAAACGAGATAAAATTAAAACTGAAAAATGAACATCCAACAGAGAGTTGGATGGATTCACTCCTCAAAAACACATTACAAATTCACTATTCTGATTCCATCCAGAAAACCCTTATACTCCTCCACAGTGTATATCTTAATATCGAACTTCACCTTAATCCACATTGCGACTATGGTTTTGATAAGCTCGTCTACTTGCCCTACCCCTGTCAAAGCGTTATTGAACACATAGTCATTCCTCACCAACCACAAGGACCAAATTGTAGCAAAGAAAGTCGTTTCCCACAAATGTTTCTCCAAATTTCTGAATCTATTATCAAACCACCAAGTAAAAAGATCTACTAGAGATTCAAGACACACCCAATTCTCATGTCACCAATCCAGAATCAAAGACCAAACATCTCAAGAGAATTGACAGTGCAAGAAGGGATGTTGGGGCATTTTCAAATGAAGAGAACACAGCGGGTAGAGCACTGAATTTCCTTCCAGGATCAAGTCTCTACTTTGTAGCACAGATGTAGTAGCAACTCTATCCTGAAGGGCCATCCACGCAAAAATCTTCACCTTAGGAGGGCTGAGATTTTTCCAAATTGTTTCGAAAACTAGATTTCTTGCATTTCTAGACTGTTCTCATTTGTTATACACTGATTTCACCAAGAAACAACCATCAAGTGCCCAACTCCACTTCAACCAATCGCATTTGGACTGATCCAAGGTCACTGCTTGAAGTATTTGTTGTAAATCCTCCAATTCTTGATTTTCCCAATTACACAGAGTTCTTCGGAATAGCAGATTCCATCTTCCCACTCCACTACCACCTTTTACAACACTGATTATCTCATCCTTTTGCTCTGAATACATGTAAAGACGTGGGAGATGATTGCCAAAAAAAAACGAATATGGTGGGCTAGCAGTAGTGGATATTGAGAGTTAATTTCCATTGAGTTTTCCAGTTTTGAAAGACGAGGGATCCGCTAGAATTTTTCTAAGAACTTCACACGTTAATACCATTACGATCGATGTCCCATTAGAGAATTTTTCAATACCGAAATTGAGCATTCTAGAGCATTCTAAATTTTTCAATATCGATGGCCTCGTGCCAGCACGAACATTGTGCCCATCGTTTTAATGTTGCAGGGTTGTGTTTTTTTCTTACTACTAGTGTGTGGAAATGTAAGAAACACATATGTAGCACACTTATAATTGGAAGCAGTTGTAATGTAGAATAATCCATAGTATGGAAGCAAATTACGGAAACTTACTGAGGGTTATAATTCACAATGATTTGAAGTTCGAAATTTGCAAAGTTGTGAGTTTTCTGGATGCACACGCAAACAACCATGGCCGAGGACCATGCCTGTTGGATAATGGATCTTTCACGGTTCCAAATAAGATGAACTTGAAATTTCTCAAATTTAATTTTACAAGTCGTATGAAAAAAAAACCCTCACAATCTTGGCATGTGGAATTTTTTTTATAGTTTCAAGAAAGCATGAATTCCAAATGTGTAAATTTTTAAGAAATTTACATATTTTCATTGGCAGTCTTTTTCATTTTGATGGGGTAAAACCATTATAGCAGCTAGGAAAGAGAAAGAGAATAAAGCTAGCAAAGCAAAAATGTAATGCGCGCAAAGTTATACCGCACATAGGAATATGGCACCAAATCCACTCCTTTTCGATGGAATATGGCACAAAAGTGGCCACGAACCATCGATAAATAATCACTCCTTCGATGAAAAATTCTCCACCCCCCACTGCACTCACGATACCCGCCCCGCAAATTATTGTTATTTTCGCTCAGCAATACCCACCTTGCAATTGGGGTTATGGACGCAGTTCGTCGTCTGTTCAATGGTAATACGAACACTACCACGCTGATCAACAACACGGATGAAATTGTGGAGGTCCGGGAGTTTCGCGGAATATTTACGGGCGAGAACAATTTCATCCGTCCGATCACCATGAAAGCTCGTCAACACACCGACATCGACCCGACAAGGTATGGCGGGGGTGACAGCCGAGGAGGGCAGCCTTCTTCTCTGAAAATATCCTGTGACGGAAGCCTTCTGAGGTGCCCGCCGTCGGGACAAGATTTGCTGTTACGTGGAGAAGAATTTATTAATTCCAAAACCGTAACTATTGGTAAATCGGAAGACCAAAATTCGACTGGAGTTGTCAACTACGAAGTCAAATTTCAACCACGAGATGCCTATGCCTCTGTCAGGACTAAGAAGGTACCATTTGGTTCGCTTCGCTAACGGTTCTGCTTTGTCCTATAGATAGTGGATTTTATTATATACACATGTGATGTATACATGGGGAAGTTGGAGTAATGCTATATGTACCGACCGGGAGAGAAAAATTGTACCAATGGCCGCCAGCAGGCCGTTTCTGGCCACCGGACGGCCGATCCGAGCCATTTAAAAATTCTATAAAAAAAAAAAGAGCGATGGGGCTTGCACGAGAATCAACGGCATCCGAAGTGTGTAGAGTGCTTGATCCGAGCACTTGCACGAGAATCAACGGCATCCGAGGTGTGTAGAGTGTTTGATCCGAGCACCCCTTTTCATGTATATATATGAGGTGTGTAGGGTGCTCGGATCAAGTACCCTACACACCTCGGATGCCGTTGATTCTGCTTGACGATTTTTTAGTCCTAAATTAATGGGTTGCCCCAAGCGTAGGGCGGAGACCGGCATAACACAATATCCGGTAAGACCGGAGTCGAATCCACAGAGATGGTGATGTGTGCTGACTAAAAACTCGGGCTGTTATAATTTAAACGGGCTCTAAGTAGCCACCCCTTATCGTTTTGATTGAGATTAACTAAAACCTAGAAATTAATTGTACTTTTCAAATATTTAAAAGAAATATACGATCGTAGGGTTCATAGCACTTACAACCGGCCCGGACTCATTTGCTCCAATTGATATTCTTTAAAACGTTTGATTTTAGACTGAAAAGATACCCCGTAAGATACGAACCTTTATGATCGCCGTTTACCCATGCGCAACGGAGAATGAGTTTTGGACCCCCATTCCCTCTTTCACATGGGTTCCGACAATGTCCAGATTTGTCCACGGGAAGTATTTTACCAATCTAAAATTATTTTTCTTACATTTTTTACTTCAAAATAGGAGCAGAACGCATCCGAACAGGCTACGGTGTGCTAATCACCCTACGACCCTACCTCAACGACTACTCACTTATTATCAAGAAAAAAATTAAAAGAAATCCTATTTTGAAACATGTTTCTATTGCTCGAAATATAAAATAAACACATAATCTAAGTTAAATAAGAACCAACGAACAACTTTGATTAAAAGCGAAAATTAATACGAATTATCGAAATTTAAACAATTGAACAAAACTTTAAATAACATGAAAGAAAGAAAGCTCCAAGATAAACTAAATAATATTCGAACCTAATTAAAGAACGGCAGCCTCGTTCTTCGTTTTACTGTTCGTGGAAATAAAAGAATCGTCCGTCCTTTTTCCGAAGCTGCTGCTGAGGTCATTGCTCTGTTGCTTATATAGGGTATACATCCTTTTATTACACAAAGCTCTTCGAACTATGTATAATAATAACCTACAAAATCTACTTTAAAGCACTTTGCACTTTTAACCCCAAACTTCTTCAAAATCTTTTTTTTATCCAAAGTCTCGGACAACGGGCTCGAGCAACCTATAAATATAAAAACACATAATAAAAATCAGTTAACAAAAATAAAAGACTAATAAATATAGATTAGAGGGCCAAAATATGTATATTTTGGCACTTATCACACCCCCCAACTTACACTTTGCTAGTTCTCGAGCAAAGAAAATAAAGAAGTCAAATTCTAACTTCGCCACTTTCGTAGGACTCATGATTGCATTTAGCCTGTGCAACAAGCTTTTTAAACCCCTAGGCAATCCCCAATAGGACGAGTGAAGTCTCGTGAGGATTTTCAGCAGTGATCATCCACAAAACACCGCGGATCCCTTTACTTGGAACCCAAAAAGAAACTGCAATGCAACTCTTTGATACGCTAATGCCAAGAATATAGCATATGCGAAAATAGTCCTATAGGCTATCAGAACATAGAAATAAATCATGGCACCAAACTTTAGCGTGTGGGAGCAAGGATCTTAACCACAAGTGAGCCACAACTAAGTACTCTCTCCGAACTGAGCCTCGACTTCAATTCTCACTATGTCATGCACTCAATAAAAGAAAAGGCTCGAAACAATGTGCATTTAATAAACTCTCAATGTGTGCGGGTGAAAATTATGCAATATAAAATCAAAGTATCCCGCACACTTAGACACGAAAAGAAAGCTTTTTAAGGTAGACACGTGATCTCATGAAAGAAACGTCAAGCATTAAAGACTATCTATCCATCGATCCGCAACTCATTGCCCCTAAGATCAAATACGACTTTTATTCGGTTATATTGTTGGGTAAGGAAAAGTGTTTCAAATGTTAGGATAAATCATTATAAACAAGTATCCGAGAATAGGCAAAAATAACATAGGGCTAGTGTACCAATGTACACCCTCTTATTATTCTTTTCAACTTCACCATATCTTTCAAAATTTTCACCCTTCATATAATTCCCCAATGAAGTTCACACATTTCTTTCTTCAAACAAATGTATAGGTGTCTTTCCCTTTTTGATTTAAGTCACTTTCTTTCTTTCTTTTCTTTTTTTTTCAAATTTCAACATTTTTTTTTAGCATGGGGAAGAACACCGCAACTCGAGTACAACATTCTCGAATATACTTACTCTATTCTCTTCAAAAATTAACCTTCACATGATTAGCTTGCCATTCTCACGACACAATATGGTTGTTGAAGCTTAACAAGAAAAAGGCTCACGCAAGAGGCTCAATGTGGCTCGCAAGGATAAGTATTTAAGAAAAAGAAACGAACCGGCTCAATTAGCAAAGATGGCCTATTATCCTCTCCTAGAGGCAATACAACCAAGTAACGGTCCAATCCCAAAGAATAAAATAACAGGCATGTATTAAGTCTCAACACTTGACAACAAAAAGATAATGAGATCAACAACGATTAAGCCCTTCTTTTTTTTTTTTGACAAACGAAGAATTTGTGTGACATCACTCCAAAGAAAGGTAAAGCACTAAAGCTCACATAGGCATAAGTCTTCACTAATCTAGCTATTGAAAGCACTCAAGTCACAACTCACAAGTAGTCAAGGTCCAAGAAATTTACAGTGCAAAGATGCTAAGAGTATATGCCAGGACAAATTTCTATCACCAAACTAGCAAAAAGAACTACCATGCAACAAAAATATTCAAGGAATGCCCACAAATTCTAAGCACAAGCAACCAACAAGTAAACATTGCAATCTTCAAGTCTCAATTAGAAAAGATCCAACAAATATTTTCAATTTCTTTTCAAATGTTTTCCCCTCTTTTTTTCATTTTTTTTTATTGAATCTAATAAAATAAAGAACAAAGTGATCTCTCCTCCCAACTTGAACTATTCAATGTCCGCATTGAAAGCATGAAAAATAAAGATAAGACAGGAAAGTAAAATAGAGGAGAGATATCACCTCGAAAAGTAGGGGCTAAGCAAAGTAAACTATAGAGAGAGGGAGGCCCCCCAACCTGAATCGAACAACCTGTAAAATGTTAGCCTCCGAGACAGCAAGAAAAACAACTAAAATAAATAAATAAAACAAAAGATAAAATAAAAGATAAAAATTCATCAACTTTCTTCACGCGAAAGACACGGATACTACTTTTCTCCCCATTTCTCAAGTGAGAAATAGGTGGCTATACCAGTCCAAAATAAAAATAAAAATTATGTACGAGCTGCCAAACGCAGGTACCGAATATTTATCATGCCAACAAGAGCTAAGACAATGAAGATAGCACTCCATTCTACACTTTTTATCAAGAATTGAACTCAGCCACGCCACAATATAAGATACTTCGAGTAGCGCATTTGCCGAATTCGTTTTTGATATTTAAATACTACAAAGTGCACAGCCCAAACTAGATCAATTTTCAAATTGTTGACAAAATCCACAAGATAAGAATGATAAACTAAATTAAATTCATCAACATCAAGAAAATCAATCAGTTTCATATTTAAAAACTCTTGTGAAAGTGGAGATTCAGTAAGAGGGGTGGCACTATCTAAAGCCGAGAGTATTTGATTATTCAGTGCAACTATTGGCAATGACTCCTCAAAATGCATATAGCCCTCACTAATGACAAGCGGCTCTATTTCCTCTTTTTCCCTCCCATCAGAATTGGTATCATCAAAACTTTTAGTCAACTCACAAAATTTGAGCTTTTGGATTAATTCATCTAGGTAATCCCAAGCCTCTTCAACGTTTTTATTCAGGAATTCATCAGTGGACCTAAAATCCACCTGGCATGGTTTAGGATTTAAATTACGGCAAAAAATAACCAGAAGACTGCCAAACTTACAATTAAAACTCGACCAAGAGAATACGATAAATTTAAATCGCTCCCAACACTGTGACAAATACTCATCATCTTGTTGAGAGAAAACTGATAGTTCTTGTAAAAACATATGAGTCTCATATGAGGGATTGAAAGTTTTGAAAACCTGTATTACAATCTCATTTCATGTCAATCTTGGACTCAAAAAATTAAACCAATATTGAGCACTACCACGGAAAGATGATGGAAATACATGTAAAAGAGCCACTTCATCGCTAGCAAAAGATTTTTCAAGGTAATGAACATGCGAAAAAGAATTTTCTGAGGCAAAATCATAAAATCTAGGAAGTGACACTGAACAATTAAATTGATTTGCATAACCTCCGTAGCACCTTGCAAAATGGGCTCTTTTTTTTCTTTTCAACAATAAAAAAATTTTTAAAAAATAAAGAACTAAAAAGAAAACAAATAATAAAAAAAAATCACTACCCGAATTCTTAACACATGTTACAGTCCTCGGCGCCAAAAATGCTTGACGATTTCTTAGTCCTAAATTAATGAGTTGCCCCAAGCGTATGGCGGAGACCGGGATAGCACAATATTCGGTAAGACCGAAGTCGAATCTACAGAGACGATAATATGTGCTGACTAAAAACTCGAGCTGTTATAATTTAAACGGGCTCTTAGGTAGCCACCCCTTATCGTTTTGATTGAGATTAACTAAAACCTAGAAATTAATTGTACTTTTTAAATAATTAAAAGAAAAGTACGGTCGTAGGGTTCATAGCACTCACAACCGGCCCGAACTCATTTGCTCCAATTGATATTCTGTAAAATATCTGATTTTAGACTGAAAAATATACCCCGTAAGATGCGAATCCTTATGGTCACCGTTTACCCATGCGCAACGGAGAATGAGTTTTGGACTCCCATTGCCCCATTCACATGGATTTCGACAATGCCTAAGTTCGTCCACGGAAAGCATTTTACCAATCTAAAATTATTTTTCTTACATTTTTTATTTCGAAATAGGAGCAGAACGCATCTGAACAGGCCACGGTGTGCTAATCACACTACTACCCTACCTCGACGACTACTTACTCATTATCAAGAAAAAAATTAAAAGAAACCCTATTTTGAAATATGCTTCTATTGCTCGGAATATAAAATAAACACAGAATCTAAGTTAAATAAGAACCAACGAACAATTTTGATTAAAAGCGAAAATTAAAACGAGTTACCGAAATGCAAACAATTGAACAAAACTTTAGATTACACGAGGAAAGAGAGCTCCAAGATAAACTAAATAATATTCGAACCTAATTAAAGAACGGCAGCCTCGTTCTTCGTTTTACTGTTCGTGGAAATAAAAGAATCGTCCGTCCTTTTTCCGAAGCTGCCGCTGAGTTCATTGCTCTGTTGCTTACATAGGGTAGACATCCTTTTATTACACAAAGCTCCTCGAACTATGTATAATAACAACTCACAAAATCTACTTTAAAGCACTTTGCACTTTTAACCCCAAACTTCTTCAAAATCTTCTTTTTATCCAAAGTCTCGGACAACGGGCTCGAGCAACCTATAAATATAAAAACACATAATAAAAATCAGTTAACAAAAATAAAAAAACTAATAAATATAGATTGGAGGGCCAAAATTTGTATATTTTGGCACTTATTAGCCCCATCGGGTTTTTTTTTTAGAATTTTTGAACTGCTCGGATCGGCCGTCCAGTGGCCGGAGACGGCCCGCCGACGGCTGGCGGTACGATTTTCCTCCCCCGGTCGGTACTTATATCACTTTCAGGGGGAAGTTACCCTCGAGATTGTTTTGAAATGTTTGTTAGTTGACGTTGCGTCAAGATTTGGATACATTTTTCAAATTGAATCATAATTTGTGAGAGTAATTATTGATACTTCCGTGAGGCGAGACTTGGGAGTCAGAAGAGCCATTAAAGAGAATTTAATTTTGCTTACCTTCCTTAAAAATCTAAAAAACACTAGTGGCAGTTGAGAGATGTAGGCGGGCATTGTGAGCCACAAAGTCAAACAATTTAAATTTGACGTCCCTATAGTTGGGTTTGTTCATCTGAGGTTGTTCTGGCCTTCTGGGTGTGGTAGAATTTTTTTTCCTGTTAGGAAAGAAATTTTATTAACTCTCTCTTTGCTTCTGCAATTTCTCTCCCTGTCTTTGTTTTGTGTAACACGCAAAGGCTAATAACATGCGAATAAATTGCTAGCTAGCATCCATGACTCATCTTTTTCTGCTCGATTTGGGAAACAAATGCGAGATGCGAAAAAATATTAGCATGGGAGCGATTAGTAATGCCAGACTTAGGGTCCTCAATAATTTGATCATTACGATGATAATATCACATTAGCAGATTCATCAATAAAGAAATTTTTTATTAAAGATTGCTTTTTTGTTGACAACATTGTTATCTAATTCACCAAATTATCAACAACTAAGAACATCGTTCGACCTAATTTAAATTCATCAACAGTTAATAATCATCCAAACCAAGGAACTTGTGAAGAAAAGTGGAATGATGTATTATTGATTGTGTACAAATCATAATCCTAACATGCCTTTATATAGACTACAGGATTTGGTGATTAAGAAACTAGCCAATAAAGGAAATACGCATAACAAGGAAACCATACCCTTTTTTTTTTTTTTTGTCATTCGTTAAATCTAATCTACTCTATATTCTAGGGGACTTGGGGAGAGGGATGGATGCTTACGGGATTGAACCCTACTTATTTGCATTAAAGTATAAGGGAGGCACCAACTGCACTCTACTTCACTCCACTTGTAGAAACCAGACTAATTAGAAAACATAAATAACAATCTGCCTAAACAGGAAACATAATAATAAAACCTAGAAACTTGGTAACATAATATTCTAATATCATTCTAACATTAACATGTTAAATTTCTTGAAGGGTTTCAACCTAAAACCAAATTGGCTATGGGTGGAGTAGCCTCTAGAGTTTACCAACCAAGTTTGGGTGGCTTAGATGAGCCATGTGAATAAAGTCTAAGACTCCCCCTCACGAGCAGCCCGGATAGAGGTGGAGGTACGAATTGAGGAGAATTGGAGATTTGCTCTGTTAGACTTTATCCACATGGCTCATTTAAGCCACTCCAACTTGGTTAATAAAATCTAGAGGCTATCACACCTATTGCCAATTGGTTTTAGGTTGGAACCTTCCAAGAAATTTAACATGGTATCAGAGATAGGTTTTGGGTGGCCTCATCTCATGTGGTTGAGTCTCTGGCGCCCGAGCAAATCTCCTGGTCTCCTCAATTCATACCTCCATGTGCATCCAGGCTGCACGTGAGAGGGAGTATTAGACTTAATCCACATGGCTACTCAAGCTTGGTTAATAAAATCTAGAGGCTACTCCATTATTGCCAATTAATTTTAGGTTGGAATCCTCCAAGAAATTTAACAAAACTAATAGTAAGTCATTCATTCCTTTAATGGACAAGTCCCAATTGAAGTCAGTCAGGCCATGGTTGACGGTTCTAGGACTGAAACTCCTCATGCTGGCATCCTTCAGGGGGTCCTTCATTGCTAGTTTGTACTTGCTTGTTTTACTTGCACATTTTGACGTTGATCTCTTGTCTGTGCAGCATTGTGAGAAAGGGGTGTGAAACTGACTCGTAAGTAGGGTATGACGATGACCCTGGATCCTTCTGTTAAAAGTAATGCCTTGTTGTAATTTTGTATTTTGGGCTAAAAATGTAATGTTTAGTTTCGGGCCACAAAATGTAGGTATGTAATTGCGCCATGTTTAAGTTGTTTGTAGTTGGGTTAATATGTGAATTATGTAGGCCCAAGTAAGGTCCAAATATTGTATCTATATAAAGCGCATGTAAAGACTTTTCTAGAACCAGTGGAATGAAAAAATCTGTGAGTGCTTCCCCTGAGTTCTCTGTTTTTCCAGTTTCGAGCGTGAGTTCCCCCGACCAAAAAATTGCTTCGTTTACTTGCTAATTCCTCCACTAGTTAAACAAAGTCTTGGCTAATCTCAAGCCAACAGCTTCAAAGTTATTTGCTAGTAATATTGTCGATGATCCGGAGACTGTATTATTGCATATGGTTCTGAAGTTCTGGCCCAGAACCTTTGCAGATTTGAATTGCAAAGATGATTTGGAGAGAACCGTTTGTGTTGTGAATGATCTAATGCGCCAAGCGAAGTTGTATATATGATGTTGATCAATCGAAAGTTGAAGTTGCCAAGGTGGTGGAGAAAGTTGGTGTCCTTAACGAATTGTACTCCGCCAAAGTGGAATGGTATCGCCCTTTATTCCCGGGGATGGAGGATCGATTTCCGCCAGCGGCGGAGACGATGGCTGAAGTTGATCAGGAGAAGCTGAAAAAGTTTGCAACTACCATCGAACCTCTGCTACGGCAGCCAAACTCCTTGCTTGGAAGGAGCAGCTGAAAGTCATGATCAGTTCTCTTAGGGAACTGGATATTTGTTCTTATGATGACTGTTTGTGGATAGTTGTGGTTTGTAATGTGGTGAATGTGTGGGAGGTGAATTCCATTCTTGAATCTTTTCCTTCCTTTGACCTGAGCGGTGTGGTTGGACGAGGATGATCTGGGTACTTGCAGACCGGAGGGTGGTGTACCTCCGGGAAGAAGCTCCGACGATCTAGTTAGTTGGTGAGGAAGAAAGAAGAGAGAATGCTTTTTTCTGAAGAAATTGTGGTGAGAAAAGAGAGAGAGGGAGAGATCGATCCCCTACCTGGGAGGAGTGAGTCTCTATTTATAGGCAAACCTTGGAGTGACAAATAAGTCTTTCGCTTCTTCCATGTGCGCCGTACTGTTCGGCTGACATCATGTGTCAGATTCGTTAATGAACGCCACCCTCGAGGTTTACAGAGTCACATTAGTCAATGTCAGAGATGTCACATCAGGGGAAGGCGTCACTTTACACGGGCATAGTTGACTGTTGAATAACCGTAGACAAGCTTCATGACTGTCGAGCCTGGCGGTTTCCGAACAAACATTCCTTCCGGATATTGCGATACCAAATGACGTAAGTCAGACATTTACCGAGCAATTGCGGAAACAGCCGAACAATATGGAACAGAACGTGATACCCCTGAACATTAACTGTACCGAAAGTACAACAAGAAGATAACGTTCAGTGACGGAGGCAAGGATGTGTTATCGTTCGGTGAAACAGTACAGGCGAGATTAACGACAGAAATGTCTCTACAGATGAACTGAGACAACTAAATGGCGGGTTACCTCTCCATACTATTTGACCCCTCTGAACCTTGGTTATTTCGGCCTACTACAGAATGCCTGGATAATTAACTTTGACAATCTTTTGGTGATTGGGTTTGACTTATTTCTTGTCCGGTTAAAAAAGTTATTGTGGATTATTTTGTCCTTATTTGAATTTTGTTTACATTTGTTAAATTTTTGTCAAATTTTTGTAGATTATTACTTCGTCATGATGAGAGAAATCTAAAAAGCAAGGCGGGTGTACCTAGCCTAGGCAAACCACCTTAGTGCTAAGGGTCACCTACAATAAAATCGCGTCTCATTCTACCTGAGTTTCATTGAGTGCATTCGTTGGATGAAAATAATTTCGATTGTCAAAACTATTTTATGATTTAATACAGTCTTAATAAAAAGTACAAAATAAAAAAAGAAGATGCAATATTGATGCTTTGGCACAATCATAAAACTAGACCATAAAATTAAACTAGTGCATCATTTTTAAGGTGCACGTCTGCTGGCATGAAGGATTTGACAGATTTGGAAAATCTAGAATTGCTACCAATTTGGACACCAAAGATAAGTTTACTACTTTTTTTTTTTTTACAGTAACCTTAATTTGCAGGTGAAGCAATAATTTATCTTATATTCAGCCAAATTTTAATCTTAATTAACAGTCTAAATAGCTCATGAATGGATTTGTAAGTTGAGTTTCCTTGACTGATGACTAGTTAATTACTATATACAACTTTATCTCCTTTTTCTCATACGAGATGAGGAAAATGACGACTGCATTGAAATTAATCACATTGTACTTTTAATCTGAATGATGAAGAGATAACAAAAAATTCATTTATTTCTATTCTGAAACGTTCATGTAACATGTAATAAGAGTTAAATCAACCGAGTATTCAAATAGTAATGACTAATGACCCTTGCTCTCACATAATATGTCTCACAATCTAATATACAGTTTTGTGAGCAATGGTTCGACTTGTCTCATGTGAATTGTAAGTTCCACCCCGAATTTCACCTTTCAAAAACACTGTCACATAAGCGGGATATTGAATAATTGCTCCATAGTAAAGAAATTAATTGCGCCATATTTCCTTGACGACATCCATTTTTAGAAATCTTTTTATTCGAAACAAATAAATGAAACTCTAATTAACTGTAAACATAACCACAATAATTATTTGTTCATTTTACGAGTCACAATAATTTTCTTGAGATTTTTCACTCGTACTGCTCACAATTCTATCTCTTATATAGTAAATTGCATGGCTGTTACAATAACATCTTGATACATGTATATATCTGGACACACACAAATATATATACTAGGTGTTCTTATTTATTTATTTATGCATATATTTATAACTATCTTGAAGGGAGTCAAATGGTACATTTTGTTACCCATATTACAGCCCGTCACCTTGTATAGTTGTATGAACTTAAACGATTTTTCGTAATCTGCATATTCCCCTCAAAATAGTCGGGTTAAATTGGAGGAGAAGAGTATCTTCACATAACTTGACAACCTCATCCTTTGGTAGCGTAACCATAGCCACTCTGCTAAATCCACCCTCCCCCGGTGGCGATGGAAGGATTAGTACTTTGCCCTTTTCCCAACACAGGCTCAATGTAACAAGAAACTTGAATTGTATGACAACATTCTTCAAATATGGTTGAATTTGACTCCACATTATCTAATTTAGCACAAATTAGGTCTCGACTGCTAATTGTGGATATTGAATAGGATTCAAAATTATCACGTTCCAACCGCTTAATCAAATCGAGTATCCTTTTATTTTCCATCTTCTTCATTGCTTCCCCTATAGCAAAATCTGCTTCTGACAATCCATTTTGATCTCCCAAACATTCCCATGTAGGAACTTTATGGTATACCATGCAATTTCCAAAGAAACCCATGTCCAAACCTAGGGTTTCCCTCATATCTGTGGGCACATACTTTGAAAATTGCATCGGGTGCACCCCTTTTTAGAGCGCAACAAAACGCTTAATTCAGAGTCGTCATTTGGGTTTGAAGGTCCGACACCCAAGAAACCGAACTTGAAACGCTTGCTACGTTGTTTGATTTGAAAAAGGCTTTGTAGACTAGTCTATTGTCACCTTTGATATCGTAGGTTCAGGAGCCAGATTACGAGAGGGGAAAAGTTTTAAGGCACCCTCTCTCACCCAATCTGGAGATCAGTTTGCGATTCTCTTTCATTAATTAATTTTTAGCCAGTTAGGGCGGGGGAACAATTTAAGGGATTAAAACTGTAACAGGTTTGCAGGATGTGATAGATGACATGTTCGCTTGTTGAAACAGTTAGTATAGGATGAAAACAGACTCCTGTGGGAGTTTAAACAGACTGGATGGCCCCTGTTTTAGAGTATCGTGCGCAGGAAGAAATCAACATGCACTGATCAAGTCACTACATGCAAACCCAACCTGCGCACGCCAATAAGCTTAAACGTACACACAATTCTTCTTTTCAACCCTATGGGCACTGGAAATGATTAGTGCATACCACGCAGTTCATATGGTAGTTAATATACAGTTACAGGCAGTTTGAGTGGGCTACAAAGCCACCAAATGAATAAAACACCTTATAAACAGTATGAGGACAAAAATAGAAGCCAATGCCTAGTTACCCATACAAAGGCCAGCCACTGGTTGAGACTGGCCTGTGCGCGCGGGTAGACCACTACTACGCGCAGGTTTGAGTCAACAAACCAATGCTTCGTTTCACATATTTCTAGGTTCTAGAATATATCCAGGATGGCCCCAGGGGTATTCCATTATAGCAGGTAAGAATATTAACTAAAAACTAGTAGCTTTAACAAGGGAAAACAATAGACTGGTTTTTAGCATGCTCACAGTGATGTATATGCTTGACGATTTCCTAGACCTAAATTAATAGGTTGTCGCAAGCGTAGGGCGGAGACCGACGTAGCACAATATTCGGTAAGTCCAAAGTCGAATCCACAGAGACAGTGATATGTACTAACCAAAAACTCAAGTTGTTACTAATTTAACGGGCTCTTAGGTAGCCACCCCTTTTTGATTTGATTGAGATTGACTAAAACCTAAAAATTGATTGTACTTTTCAAAAAATTAAAAGGAGGCACGGTTGTAGAGTTCATAGCACTCGCAATCAAGCCGGACTAATATACTCCATTCGGTGTTCTTAAAAACATTCGACTTTAAAGAGAAAAAGATACCCCGAAAGATGCGAATCCTTATGGTCGCCGTTCACCCATGCGTAGCGAAGAATGGGTTTTGGACCCTCATTCCCCCATTCACATGGGCTCCGACGATACCCGAGTTCGTCTAACGAATGTTCTTTAATAACCTAAAATTGCCTTTTCATTTTTATTTCAAAATAGGAGCAAGACATGTCCGACCTAGCCACGGTGTGTTAATTACCCCGCGACCTTATCTATACGACTACTCACTAATCATTATGCAAGAAATAAAAGAAATCATAATTTGAAACATGCTTCCGAATACAAAATAAACAGAAGAAATAAATTAAACAAGTTCCAACGAACAACTTTAATGAATGACGAAAATTAATACAAATTACCGAAGTGCGAGTAATTGAACAAAGCTTTAAAACTTGAAAGAAAAACTCGGAAGAAACTGAACAATATTGGAACCTCAAGAGTCACAGCCCCCATTCGTATCTTTTTAGTCCGTAACTTTTTTTTCAGAGCTGCCTACCAAAAACAGTAGGGTAATAATGTTGGTTTTATAGGGATTGAAAGCCTTAATTACATAGTGGCCCTTGGATTTTGTCTAATATTGAATTAACCATCCAAAATTTCAAAGCACTTCGCACTTTGACCCAAAACTTCTTTAAAATCTTCTTTTTATCCAAAGTCTCGGACAACGGGCTCGAGCAACCTATAAACATAAAAACAAATAATAAAAATCAGTTAACAAATATAAAAGACTAATAAATGTATATTGGAAGGCCAAAATATGTATATTTTGGCACTTATCAGTATATGCAAAGAAAACAGCATAAAAGAATAAGACCCCTGTCCCCATGCAAATTTGCCCCCGCAGCCACAGAGTGGCACGCGCGAGCTATTGACCGACGCACGCACCTCTTTTGTCCACACGGTTTTTGAAACCCTGCTAGCTTTAGGACCAGAACTTGGTATTGATTGTCATCCTTAATCCTACTAGCCCTCCTTAGGGATCAAAACAAAATGCAAATCAAAGGTGTTATACCTTTGGTTCTAAGTTTTGAAAACATGTGATTGAACTTTGAACTTGAAGGGTTGGATGGAGGTGCTCGATGCATGGAAAACAAGTGAATTGCTTGTTAAGGTCCTTCTTTTGCAAGAGAGAGATGAACAAGAGGCTTAGGGTTTGAACCTTGAGCTAGGGAACTTTTGTCACCTTGGAACCCTTTGCTTGTGTGTGAGAGAGGGGTATATATAGGACAATGAGGGTGAGAGAGGACTACACCAACCAAGTAATGGCTGGTGGCTTTGGCCCAAAGCCTTCCCTTTGATTGGAAGAGAGGGAAAAGGTGAAATAAAGGGTGTAAGGGTTGTCCCTTGGTGAAGACTGCTCTTTGGACCAAACAAAGCCTTCCACCGACCCCAAAAGTCCTCTTGATCATGACTTAATAAAGGTGATGGGACGGGATTTGACCAGCACGTGCGGGTGGTGGACCTGCGCGCACAGATTCAAGAAACCCTGTACCAGTCAACAGTCAAACTTTGACTGTTGACCAACATGTGGCACTTGGACTAACGTGCGCTGGTTTTGGACCAACGCGTGCAGGCATCTTTTCTAGCTTTTGAATTGGCTTAGGTTAGGTTAGGTTCAAAAGTGTGTCAAATACTCAAAGCTCAAACATGCTATCATTCCCGAGGTGTTCTTAATCCATTTCATTATTGGAGAATCAAATACCGTAAGTAAACTAATTTGAAAAATCTAGATTGGAGTGTCTACAATATCCAAACTTATAGACATATTTGTTAGAGTACCATTTCCTTCTCCTTTTATTTTGCTCACGCAAACCCCAAATAGCCCAGCTAGGGCTTCAATGGGCGTCAAGAATGAATCATCGGGTGCACCTACTGTTTTAGCCATGGCTCTACAAAATTGCACCATTTCGTATGTAAACCAGAATGTAACAGTTGCATGTTGCTTAGCCATGTCAGGAGTTGGATTTCATATTGATGTTTTGTAATGGTCGATTAAGGCGGTGTAAGTTCGGTGGTTGGTGTTCTTGTTGCCAGGTTTTGGCAGTGGTAGTGGTTGGAAGAGAGGAGGAGTGGGCATTTTGCCGCCAAGGGTTATGTCAACCCATGCCTTGATGAACATGGCAGCAGAAGGGGGATCAACAAGGAGGTGGGTGTAGCTCTGGCCGATTGCTAGACCGCCTTCTTCAAATTCAGTGAGCTGCAATGGAATAATAAATTAATTAATTAAGCTCCCACTGTCATGAATTTTGTCTTTCATATATATAAACCAGGTAATCTAGACAAAAAAACAAAGAAAAAGAACCAATAATAAATTAGAGTCCAGGTAGAGGTAACCGGACTGGGAGAAACCCAGCCGAGGAAAAAGAAATAGGGAGAACCAAACTCCACAAAGGAAAAGCTGAAAAACTGTAAATAAATCCACTGGCTTCCCTTCTCTTCAACTCTAAACTCTCAAGGGTTGCCCCTACCAAAAGGGTTGAAGGTGGAAGAAGGAACTAGAGGCAAACCGGACCGAGTAGACTCTACTCTCTCGACTTTAATAACTATAATATTAGGCAAATGAGCATAACTTTCCAATAAGAAATTTGGACATTTTTTTCCCGAAATTACCCCATCATTAAGATTCTCAACTTCTACTTTAATTTCCATATATATCAAACTGTCACACTTCCGAGAGGACTTGTTCATGAAAAATTGGATCGGAAAATTCTCACTTCCACTGTAAAATTATTGTACTTTAAAATCTGTACACTTTTCGCTGTAAAACACTCACGTATCGATGGCAAAACAGTCAACTCAATCACAAAAGGATTTACACGTTCATGAAAAATTCAATAGTAAGTCCACAAAACATAACTAGCTTGCAGGCTGCACGCAAAATGAATCAAATTTTTTCATTTGTACGGGTAACTTTTTATTTAGGATTACATTCACCTTTGGAAAAATGGAAAACAAGGGGGAAAATGCTTCAAACGAACCCTTATTTGGAACATAAATTTACCTGAACATAAAGCGTAGACCAAAAATAGGGCTCGTAATACATATCCTCCCAATGAACAAGCTCACGCTCTTTCTCCCTGTCCGCGTGCCTTAACCACCCCTCCACACTTCCTTTCGCCCGCGCCTCCACCAGTCTCACTCCTGCGTCATTGCACTTGATCATCCACTGCCCTTCATCGTTCTTCAGTACACCACCATAGGAAAGCTGTTTTTTTTTGCTCGGCAAACGAAACTATTTATAGAACTCGAAAGGGTTACATCGAGGGAATACATCCTAGCTCGTAGAGCCTAGAAGCACCAAAAGAAAATACAAACATATCCAACTAACAGTTGGATAACACACCTCAATCTAAGTTACAATTTTAGTTTTCGGATGCCATCTAGAAAAACCTTAAACTCTTCCACCGTATAGACCTTGATGTCGAACTTGGCCTTCATCCACATTGCGACCCTAGTTTTAACTACATCTCCCACTTCCCAGGCCTGTTTTGCTGAGTTGTTGAAGATGTAATCATTCCTCACCAACCATATGGACCAAAGCGTTGCATAGAAGCATGCTTCCCAAATATGTTTCTCCAAATTGGAAAATCCATTTGCAAACCACCAACTTGCTAAATCCGGAACGGAGACCGGACACACCCATTTCATGTTCCACCACTCTAAAATTATTGACCAAACACTCCAAGAGAAATGGCAATGGAGAAATAAATGTTGATTTGATTCAAGATGCATAGAGCATAGAGGACACAAGGCTAAATGAATTTCATTTATCACATTTCTACTAAGAAGTTCTGACCTGGTAGTAGCTTTTTCCTTGACAGCCAACCAAGCAAAAATTTCCACCTTGGGGGGGCTTAAGTTCTTCCAAATAGAACCCAGAAAAGTATTACTTGAATGGGACAGCAATTCCCAGTGGCCATACGCTGATTTCACAGTGAACTTGCCATCCCCCGTCCACCGCCACAATAACTCATCGGGCTTCGATTGGCTTAATGTCACCTGTTGCAATCTCAGCCTTAGGTTATCCATCTCTCCTTTCTCCCACCCAATAAAGCCTCTCCTAAATAGAAGGTCCCAAGATCCACCAGCAGCGTCACCCCTCATATTACAGATCAGTTCCTCCTTTTGAGAAGATAATGAAAACAGTCTAGGATATTCTTCTTTCAAGGGTAACTCACCCAACCAAACATGTTCCCAGAACACCGTAGCATTACCTGAATTTACTTGCACTCTGAAGCTCTCACGGATGGAGTATCCCAAATGAGATGAGGAATTCTCCAGTGAGCAAATGTCTGCCCAAATTCTTGAGGTGGAACCTGAGCCATGAACATAAGGGAGCCAACAATTTCCAACCAATTTGTATTTGTCTCTAATGACTTTCACCCAAAGAGAGCCTTTATCTGTACCAAATCTCCACCACCATTTGGCCAAAAGTGCTAGATTCTGTTGAAGCATCTTTTTCACCCCCAACCCTCCGTCAGCTTTCTTCCTTGTAATCTCGTCCCATTTTACCATGTGTATCTTTTTTTTATCGCTTGTATCGCCCCAAAAGAACTGTCTCTGCATTTTCTCCAGCTTCCTCGCGACTGCCACTGGCATTTTAAACAAGGACATAAAGTAGATAGGCACATTTGCAGAGTTGGAATTGATAAGGCTAATCCTTCCCCCCGTCGAAATACACTGTGATCTCCAAATACTCAGGATCTTCTCAGTCCTTTCGATTACGGGGTCCCAAGTCTTAATCCTACTTGGGTTTGCACCCAACGGCAACCCAAGGTATTTGATTGGTAATTTTTCCACCTTACACCCCAAAATACGAGCCAGTGAAGTTGTCGCTTCGGGTGGAACATTCACTCCGCAAAGAGAGCTTTTTGAGAAGTTAATTCTCAAACCAGACATCAGTTGAAAGCACCTTAAGATTCTTTTAATGTTTGCCAACTCCTCCGGGTCGTTGTTGCAAAAGAGAATGGTATCATCCGCAAATTGTAGGTGAGTTAATGAGACCCCATTACTCCCCAATTTGGTTCCTTTGATAATATTCGCTTCCTTTGCTCTTTCTAGCATTATGTTAAGGGCTTCCACAATAATATTAAAGAGGAAAGGAGATAGGGGATCCCCCTGCCTCAACCCCTTATAGGTGCAAAAATCCTGGGATGCTGAACTATTGATCAATATTGACATAGAGACCGTCGAGCAACACTCCATAATCCATCCTCTCCACCTATCCCCAAATCCCATCCTCAACATCATGTTGTTTAGAAAACTCCAGTTGACACAATCGTACGCTCTTTCAAAGTCTAGCTTTAAAATAAGGCCCCCGTGCACCCTATTTTTCTAGCTGTGAATGGCCTCATTGGCTATAAGAACGCCATCCAGAATTTGTTTCCCACATACAAAGGCAGCTTGGGACTCCCCAATGACTAATCGCATATGCTCTTTGATTCTATTCGCCAAAACTTTAGATAGAACCTTATAGACCCACCCCACCAAACTAATGGGTCTATATTCTTTAAAAGAAACCGGACAAGCTACCTTAGGAATCAATGAAACAAAAGTGGAATTGATACCTTTAGTAAGCTTCCCATTGGCATGGAACTCAGTGAAGAATTGAGTGACCGACTCTTTCATAAAATCCCACCCTTTCTTGACAAAAGAGAAATTGAAGCCGTCGGGTCCCGGAGCTTTGAGACTACTACATCCTTGCAGGGCTACCAAAATTTCCTTCTCCTCAAATTGTTTCTCAAGTTGCGATGCTACCGCCGGCTCTATCGTTCTGGAAAAAAACCCCCCTAACACTGGTCTGATCTTTCTATCTTCCCTAAAGTTATTCCGAAAAAAATTTACTGCGACTTGTTTGATCTGATCCGGTTCTACCAGCAGACATCCGTTCATCTTAATAGAACCCACCAAATTCCTCTTGAATCGGTTGTTAGCTGAGATTTGGAAAAACCTCGTGTTTCTATCTCCCAATTTCAACCACTTGACTCTAGATTTCTGTTTCCAAAGAGATTCTAACAACTTAGAGAGCCTCCAATAATCTGACTTGATAGAACATCTTAGTGCTTTTTCCTCGTCATTCAATTGCCTAACTTCAGATAGAGTGTCAAAGAGATGCATTTTAGCTTCGGCTTCTTGAAGAGCAGAATTGATGTCCCCGAAGTCCTCTTTATTCCAAGCTCTTAGCCTGTCCTTAATTCCTTTTAATTTCTGCATAATGACAAAGCCGGCCCAACCACTTACCCGAACCTCATCCCATGCAGCTTTAGCTACCTTCAAACATTTAGGATCAGACAACCAAATGTCCAAAAACCTGAAAGGTTTTGGTCCCCAATCTCTATTATCATCCAAAAGCATGATAGGGCAATGGTCTGAAATAGGCCTAGGTAGACCCCACTGCAAGACCCTAAACTTATCAAGAAACTGTTGGGATAGCAGAAATCTATCCAAGCGGCTGTGTATGGCGAAGTTCTGATAATTAGTCCATGTATACTTCCTGCCCAACATTGGGATATCTAACACTTCCATATTAATGCAAAATTCTTGAAAATCTTTCATACCCCTATCCACTCTCACACACCCCACCCTTTCAGATACATCCCTGATTTCATTATAGTCACCCCCAATGAACCATGGAACCTGAGAATTTGATTTAAGGACCAACAATTCCTCCCAGAGATCTCTACGGGATAGAACTACATTAGGAGCATAGAGATTCACAAAGGTACAACGGAAATCATCAATGGACCCTTGTATCAGAATGAAGGATCTATTAACCATCACATTAGATACTTTAAAGAAAGAGTCATTCCAAATAATCAGCAGACCCCCTGACGCTCCAACTGAATTAGAACATACGAAATCCATGTTGCTTGCACCCCAAATTCGTTGAATTACAAAACGGTCCACTGATTCCAATTTCGTTTCTTGAACAAACACCATATCCGGTTTCCTCTTCTTAATAAGTTTTCCCAAAAAACGTTTTTTAGTATCACTCCCCAAACCTCTTATATTCCAGGATAAAATCTGCATAAAACTGACTTGACCAAAAACGACCACCAAAAATTAGACGCTCAAAGCTCTAAATACCTCCATCCCTCTCATGCAAGAGGGCAGCTTCCTTAGACTCAATCAAAATCATCTTCTTTAAAATCTGATCGTCATTAGGTAAAAAATTGACATTCAATTGAGCACCTAAAGCCATGGTGGCCCTTACCTCTTCAATGACGCACTGGGAGCTCTCTATAGAATCAGCAGAGGAATTTGGCACAAAATCCTCCTCACCTGGTTCACCCGACAAGTCCTCACAGATCTGGATGAGGTTGGATAGTTGTCTACGTCTTCTCCTTCTGCACGCAGCGTCATTCAAATCCACCATGAGATTGATGCCTGGAGGTTGAGATGGGTGAGAGGAAAGGGATGCGGCACCCCCCTGCTGGATAAGGGGATATTGAATTTGATCCTCTGAAAGCTCAGAATTCTCTGCCCTTGGCTTGAGAACGGGTAAAATAGAAGTGGGCTCCTCCAACTCCTTTTGGGTCAGTGGCTGTTGCAAGCCCACCTCACAAGCAGCCCTTTGTAGTTCTGGCCCAATTGTAATTGCTGCATTAGAAGGGATACCCTGGCCCATTACCAATGCTTGAGAGACCCCCACTTGGGACCCCGGGTCCACCGACTCACCCACCACAGATTCAAAATCCCCTCCATCAGATTTGCTTAGAGCTGAGCTAGGCATTAAATGCTTGTCAACTTTCTTTTGCTTAGAGCTCCGGACCTTGAGCTGACCCGTCCCCTCCCTCTGCTCAAACATCACCTTTGTAGCCCTGGCCCCTCTGCTTTCATCACCAACCCCCCTTCTCTCATTGGCTGGACTCTGAGCAAAACTTTCCATGTCATCATCTTCAACCTCCCACCTCAATGTCTCAGGATTCCTACCACCTTCTTCCTGCACCAACTCCACTGTTTTGTTTGCCACGCCCGATTTGTGGGAAGGCCAGGCCTCTTTCCAAATCTCCTCTGGATATACGCATGTCGATTCTTCTTTTACTAGAACATCATACCTTACACCATGCACCTCCAATCGAATCCATCTTTCTATCCTTATAGATTCCTCTGTTGCTATAAGTATTTTTCCTTTTGCAAAAGACAGGTCCTTTAAGGATTCCTCATCTATCAAAATGAGAGACCCCCATACCTCCCCAATATGCTTAAAAGTCTCAACATTCCAAGAATTAAGAGGCATACCAATACAACTCAACCAAGCAAACCTTTCAGTACTAGCCGGCTCACCTTGCCATGGTTTCACCTTCGCAAACCAACGTTCCATCCACGGGCCTTTGATAAGAGAGTCTCTGACTTCGTTATTTTGGAACGTAATAAGCACTGATCTTCCCCCTAGAGCTCGAAATTGGACTGCCTCCTCATGCTCCTTACTGAAACTCTCCTTCAAAGTCTTAATCGGAACCACTTTACTCATAACAGCCACAGCACTCCGGAATAGCCATCCATTCCCAATCCCATCAGATTTGATGATGATCTCTTGATCCTTTGATAGGGCTGGATTAGAGGTCTCACCTGTTACCGCCTGAGCAAAAGAAACTCCTGGACATTTCCTTTTCCAACATGGGCCCCCATTCCCATTAAAGGTGTTCACCCCTTCTCCAACATTATTGCTAGAGTTAACCTTCTGGCAGCCTCTTGGATTCCTATCTACGAAAAAACTGGGTAATTTGGGATTGCGTTTTTCATTCCTCAAATCAAAACTTGCCTCTTTGACAAATAACCTCTTGTTATCCACCCAAACTCCATTCATTTTGGATATTGCCATACTTGCCGATGCATGGCAACCAAATCTAACAAACCCAAACTTGCTACCCGAGCCTTTACTCCTCTTTCTCGAAATAAAAGCATCCTTTACTGCTCCAAACTTCGCAAACGTCCTTGAGAACCAGTGAAGATCCTTTTCCTCTGGGATGTTGTCAACAAAAAGAGTAACCACTGACCCCCTACCAACCTGGGATCGATGATTCCTAATCACTGGAACCCAACCTCCAATATCTTCCTTCCCGATACCTCTCTCTCCCTCTCTCGCTTGCTCTCATTTTGCTCTGTAAGAACAAGGAAGATTAGGATTGAAGCAACAGTTCTACTTCAGAACTATTCCAAAGGAGAATTTTGATTACCATAGGAAAGCTGTTAAGCAATTCCGATATGGACTCTCTCAACTTCGATCTTGGTTACTGCCCCGACTGCCCGACCTGGAGAGGGTCCAGTAATAGTACACCATTTGGATTGGCCGATTGGGTTCCATGACCTGATCCAGAGCGGATAGGTGGTGGAATTTTTCGGGTTGGACTGGCTTTGTGCTGACCACGGTCCGTTTGCATAGGATTTGATCCGACATTGATTGGATGTTGGACTAGACCCTTTTTGCTCTAGCTGTTAGGTGTTGTTGCAAGTTAAATATTTGTAGTTATTAATTTAAGTCATCTATATATGTTTGAATATTGGCTTGAATTAAGATGGTCAAGTTAATTTCATGTCTAACAGAAAAACCGAACTCTTGTTTAGTACTGTGGGGAAATGAAGTTTTCATGATTCATATATATAACACGGTTCTTCTTTTTGAAGGAAAATACCAGAAGGTTCTTAAGAGTATCTCCAATCCAATACTCCATTTTTTTCTTCATTTCTTCATTTGAGAGTATCAAAATAATATATTTTATTGCAAAAGTGATTTTAGAGGAAATCTAACTCCAACCCAATACTCTATTTTTACTTCTATTTCTTTAAAAACTCATCCCAAATCTCAAATTTCTCCACTTTCCCTCCAAAACTCAAATTTTCATTTTTCTAACTTCATTAAAAAAAAAATACTCAATATGGATCTTATTTTGAAGATATTGTACATATCTTTTGATTGGTACCAATTTTATAAACGATTAGTGTATCAAAACTAATTTGATGAACAAAATGGGATTTGGTGAGGGTGAATAGTGAAATGGAGGAGATCCTTCATTTTTTTCTCCATCCTCCATATTTGGAGTACCAAACTTGATCCTCTCAAATGGAGGAGAAAATAGAGGATGGGTTGGAATGATATTTCCTCCAAAAATGATCCTCTCAAATGGAGAAATAGAGAAATCAAGGGTGCATTGGAGATGCTCTAATAACCACCAAACGAGGCCAAAAGGCCTTTGGTCCGATGATATTAATTGATTAGGTGTGCACTTAGGTGCTAGAAATTAGAAGGTTAGAAGTTAACTCTTCTATCTAATTGACAATACTATCTTTTGCCGAGAAAAAAATAAATAAAAACTCATGTAATGACAAATTTAATTGCTGGAACATAAGAACACATTTTTATTGGGTGAGTGAAAGACGAGTGGTGAACCAAATTGCGCATTTTACGATTTTCCATTTGCCGGAAATGACGCTGTCAATTATTCAGAAAATACCTAAAAATTTAGGCAAATTTAGAGGCCCGCGTGGATGCATGAATCAATGTTTTAGTTTAGGGCTTGGAAGAAGTTTCATTTTTACCACTGACGGAAAGTTCACCACTTCTTTTTATTACTTATTATATAAAAAAAGGAAAAGAATAGAGTATTTGCGTTGACAATTTATAAAAATACAATATCAACTAGTATGCGTGACTCTTAAAGCTTGTCTTTTGTGAAATTCTTTCGGTTTTTTGTCAAAAGAAGTGCGAATTTCACTTTGTTTTAACGAAAAAAACATAAAATATAATTTTTTTAAAAATAAAAATATTTTCTTAATTTTGTCTTTATTAAAATTTTAACCGCTTATCAAATTTATTATTCTCCATTCTTCCGTTTTGTTTCTCTTTATCAGAAATGCGTATTTTTTGAGCAATAAACAACAATTTGTGTGGATATCTTATGAAATGTTTTTGCACCGGTTAAAAGATATTATTAAATTGTTTTACTTGGTGCAAAAAGCTTTAAAAATTAGCTATTGACGTCTACTTTCTGCGTGTGAGAAAATGTACAATTTTTGGAGTGATCAAAATGTGTCCCGATTACGTAACTACGAATGTCATTCAACTTACTCCATCCGTCCCTTATTTAGAGTCTAGTATTCCATTTTGTGTTGTCCATTAATAAGTGTCCATTTTGTAAAGTTAGTGGGTAAAAGTTGGTACGTACATTGTCTATTTTGATCCTAAAAGTAGATTTCATTTTGAAAAATTAAGAGTAAAAGTGAAATAGTGATGGATAAGTAGGAAAAGTGGAAGGAAAAAGTTGATATGAAAGATATAATGATGATATCTTTTTAATAAGTTAGAGTTACGAAGCAGGACACTTAAAAAGGGACGGAGGGAGTATCTTTTTTTTCCGCATTACTTAAAAACTCAATCCGTAAATAAAACAAGAATGAACAAAGGGGAATTTTTAGGCCGGCCCAAAAATTTAGGCTCGGTCTTCATTTAGTCCTGTACAATTATTTGTATTTTTTATTCCAACCTTGCCCCTTCACGCGCATCAGCGCACAGAACTAGAGAGCATCTAGTATAGAAAAATTATCCAATGCTCCATGAGCACTGGTGCACCATTAAAACATTGTTTAAATTTTAAAAAGTCATATCTTTTGTTGTAGATATTCATTTTTAAAAAAAATTATATTTTTGAAACCTACTCGACGATATCTACTAAACAAGATCCATATTGAATATGAAATTATGAAAGATTAAAAAAATACCATTTGCTATGAGAAAATTCTATGAGAACTGTTTCTATGAGAATTGTCTATGAGAACTATTTTTATGAGAACTGTCCTTATGAAAATTGTTTCGGACAAAAATACCCTTAGTTATATGAACTGGCTATGAGAACTGTCAATTCTCATAATCAGTTCTATGAGAACTGCCAGTTTTTATAGTCACTTCTATGAGAATTGGCTATGAGAAGTGACTGTTCTCGTAGAGAACTAGCTTTGTGAACTGGTTATGAGAACTGGACTATGTGAACTGGCTATGTAAACTGAAAAATACACAGTTTACACAGTCTTACCATACACTAAAATATACAGTTTTCATAAAATATATATAGTTCTCATAGAAAATATATGGTTCTAATAGACAGTTCTCATAGATAATACACAGTTCTCATAGAAAAATACTTAATTCTCATAGACAGTTCTCATGAATAACACACAGTTCTCATAGAAAAATACACAATTTTAGTATTGGAGTTATGTGAATTTAGGTGTATTTAGGTGAACTATGCATTATTAGTCTGTGTTGGGCCATGTGAATTGTGTGGTGGCATATGTGAACAGTGTGTATTGGAGTTATGTGAACTGACTATATTTTTGTGTATTTTTTACTATAAGAACTGTATATTTTTTATTTTTTCTACTAGAACTATATATTTTCTACCAGAACTATGATTTTTTCTATGAGAATTGTGTATTTTCTATGAGAATTGTCTATAAGAACTATTTCACATAGTCAGTTCACATAGTCCAGTTCTCATAGTCAATTATCATAGTCAATTTTCATATAATTGACTATGAAAACTGATAGTTCTCATAGAACTGACTATGAGAATTGGCAGTTCACATAGCCAGTTCTCATAACTCAGTTCACATAGCCAGTTTTCTATGAGAATTGAGCAGTTCTCATAGAATTAACTGAGACTTGGCAGTTAAAAATTTAATTCTAAATTAATTTATTTCCTATGTGAACTATTACTTTTTTTCTTTGATTATTTTCTTTGGACCCAAACATCATTACTCTCTCTTTCCCTATGCCGTCATCGTCTTCTTCTTCTTCTTGTTAACTTTTTATTTTTTTGCAAAATTCTAGAGAGAGAGAAATGGTGAAGGGAATTGGCGGTGGGCAAAAACTTCACTCCGACATCACTCAGCTCATCAATCAGTTGGAGAATTGTCTAAGAAGTGTCTATGATAACAATTTCTATGAGAACTGTCCCTATGAGAATTGTCTTTATGAAAACTGTTTCGGACAAAAATATCCTTAGCTATGTGAACTAGCTATGAGAACTGTTAATTCTCATAGTTAGTTCTACGAGAACTATGTGAAATGGCTATGTGAATGAAAAATACACAGTTCAAATAGTCTCAACACATACTAAAATACACAGTTCTTATAGAAAATACGTAGTTGTCATAGAAAATACACAATTCTCGTGGACAATACTCAATTTTCATAGAAAATATACAGTTCTCATAGATAGTTGTCATGGATAATACACAGTTCTCATAAAAAATACACAGTTCTCTTAGAAAAATACACGGTTCTTATAAATAGTTCTTATAGAAAAATATACAATTCTCATAGAAAAATACACAGTTCCTGTAGAAAATACATAGTTCTCATGTATAATACACAGTTCTCATGGACAAATACACAAATCTCCTAGAAAGTACCTCTAAACTATGGTTATGAGAACTAAGGCTATGAGAGCTATATTTTTAGAATCAATTCCTGAATTATATTATTTCGGACAAAAATACCATTGGATATGTGAACTGGCTATGAGAATTGCCAAGTCTCATAGTCAGTTCTATGAGAACTGAGCAATTCTCATAGAGAACAGACTTTGTGAACTGAGCTATGAGAACTGGCTATGTGAACTGCCAATTCTCATAGTCAGTTCTATGAGAACTACTAGTTCTCATAGTGAGTTATATGAGAATTGGTTATGAGAAGTAATTGTTCTCATAGAGAACTAGCTTTGTAAACTAGTTATGAGAACTAGGCTATGTGAACTAAAAAATACATACTTCACATAGTCTTACCATACACTAAAATACACAGTTCTCATAAAAAATATATAATTTTCATAGAAAATACACAGTTCTAATAGACAATTCTCATGGACAATACACAGTTCTCATAGAAAAATACGCAGTCCTCATAGAAAAATACACAGTTCTCATAGAAAATTTACACACGAATAAAAATTGAACAAAAATAAAATGGTAATCAAATCAAATATAATTATAAATGTTCTCATTGTCATGTCTTCAAAAAGTAATCAAAATAAAAAAAGTAATAGTTCACATAGAAAATAAATTGATTTAGAATTGAATTTTTAACTTCCAAATCTCATAACTGACTATTTGAATTGAGCTATGAGAACTGGCTATGTGAACTATCAATTCTCATAGTCAAAATTTTACTTTCTCGTATTTTGGCACTCGTATTAGTTTTTGGCCTGACAAACTATGGTCCAATGAAACTACAATTCGTCCAATTTGTCTTCTTTATCGTCAAAGAGTGAAGACCACAAACAATCACCACATAACCTTTCCTAATTACAACCACAGACCCAAAAAAAAGAGAGAGCAGAAAGTGTATTTTACTTCATCGTTCTACACTCGTCTGGTAAATCATTGAACTTTATTATCCTCTGTGATCTGTTATCTTGCTTCGTTGGGTGTAGCAGTCTCGATTTGGCCTCCGTCATCAACAAGCTCGAATTACGCCCTACCGAGTTGGACGTGCAAACCAACACCTCGCCTCTGTCGCCGCCAGTGAAATTGGACCCGCGGTGGACCAGTTCGGGTATGCTATTATTGTTCGATTCGCCGAACGAAACCCTTGCAAAGCCGCTGCCGCGAGGGGTCGGGCTCTCGGCGATTCGCGACAAGTCGTGATGAGATATCGGCCGGTCGGAGAACTCGGGCTCGCGTGCCACGTTGATGGCGTCGATGGGTTTGCCGACGCCGGCTCCACCTCTGTCAACGGCCTCAAACTCGTCCAAGTCTTCGACGACGGCCACGACATGTGCGACTGTTAGTCGCCCACGGCCACGTCGTCGTCTTCCCGGGAACTGAATTGGTTGGGGCTCGGTTGAAGACGTGTGTGGTTGGGTTTGGGAAATGGGTGATGGGGAGGGAGTATTTCAGAGGAGAGAGAGGGAGAGGGGGTCTGATTTGATCAATTTGGGTATAAAAGTCATTACGTAAAAATTACCAAGCCTATATAGGTTTGGAAAAAATATTTAGGGTTGGGATCAAATCAAGCCTAAAAAGAAGGACCGGCTTCTAATTTTCTAATGAACAAATTTAAAGGCCCGGCGTCAAGCCCGTTTTATTCTCTGGGCCGTGAATTGCCTCACATCACACACCACTAATCCAAGAGAAATTGTGCGTCCTCACAAACAAAAGCTCGGAGGCCCTTCTTATAACCATTGTTAACAGGCCCATATCTCTCTCTCTCTCTCTCTCTCTCTCTCTCTCATAGCGACGGGTTGGTCCTGGTTTGGCTTTTGTTTGGTTTGTTTTCGCTTAAAAAGTGAATTGATTTTTTTTTTGAACAAATTAAATAGCCATCCTATCTACATGACTTATTTAGGTGTCCATCCTAGTAGGTTTGAATACTTATCTTCTCATCCTCAAATTATCATATTACCCATTATACCCCTATCTACAATATTAATGTACATATACATATATATATATATATATATATATATATATATATGTTTGTACGGTTTTCAAATTCCCACAATTATAGGATATTAATATATTGATATGTATGTGATTTATACGGTTTCCAATTTCCCCATTTTTAGGGATTATGCAAATCCCAATAAAATTGTATCTCTCTCCTCCTATCTCTGCATCGAGAAACCCATATATCGCCATATATCGCCGATCAACTCTACCGTCGCCGATCAACTTCACCATCGCCCTCAACCCCACCATCGCCGTCAACCCCATAGTTGCCAATCGACACTGTCACACCTATCATCAGTTCGGATTTCTCTCTCTCTTGATCGATAACCGCCACTACCGCCGCCCGACGTATTAGCCCCCGGTCGCCGTCAACCACATCATTGCACTGCCACGCTCCCATGCCTTCAGACCATCGCTGCCGCCTGCACAGTGGCTTTGTTTTACCATTTCACTCCGTTACGTCGGCGATATGGCGATCTGGTTCTCTCTGTGAAATGCCTTGTCATCGATCTGGTGGATGGAATACTGACAATCAGAAGGGGCAAAAACAAGTAAGGCCTTGTTTGCGGCGTCGATCTGTTATATCTCAAAGAAACTAACCATGTGGATGAACAACCACATGTTTCCCCGTTAAAATATTGTGGAAAGGTGTCCGCTGTGGAAATGGAATCACATGAGAAAGAGGATGAACAACCACAGGTTGAGTCACATCACTTCCGTCCTCTTCATCGCCGTCGTTACCGGAATATCAATTTTAGGCATTATATTTTTCGATTTTTGTCATGTTTGTGAATTGATGATGTTTTGATCGTCTATCTCGATTCAAAATTTGTCATGTTTTCTGATTTTTGTCACGTTTTTTATTTGATCATGTTTTGTTCATCTATCTCGACTTGATTGAAACCTACACTTCTCAAAACTTGTCATGTTTTTTGATTTTTGTTATTTTTTTATTTGATCATGTTTATTTATCTATCACGATCAAAATCTACACTTCTCGAAACTTGCCATGTTTTTTGATTTTGTCATGTTTTTTAATTGATCTTGTCTTGTTCATCTACCTCGATCAACTAGTTTTGTCATGTTTTGTAAATTAATCATGTTTTATCATGTTTTCCGGCTTACACATTTGTTTTTGAAAGAGTCGAGTTTTCCTTTTAGATTTTAGGAGAATGAAAATATGAGAGAGAAGATTAGGAAAGAGAAAAAATTCAAAAGATTAGGTGAGAGAAATGTTTGAAAGAGGAGAGAGAATTGAGATAATTAGAAAAGATAAAATAAAAAGAATAGAAGAAAGATTTGAAAAATTAGGAGAAAGAAAGGGTAGTTTAGGATTTAATTGAATTTGAGGATGGAAAGATAAGTATTTAAATGCATTAGGATGAGCAGCTAAATAAGTAGGGTAAAAAGGATGGCTAATTAAGTTCCCCTTTTTTTTCACATTTATTAATTTTGTGTCAAACTTTTGTAACTTATTGCTTCATCTCAACGAGAGGAATTGAAAAAGTAAAAATTATGATCGAAATTCATAATTTTAATCGAAAACCAGCTTTAGTTTCACTACAAGAAAAATTGCATTGGGTGATGAAATGAAAATCGTCAAAAATAATATAGGTGCATGACGAAAAAAAATTGTCGACTAAAGGTTGTCAAAAAAAAATTGTCGACTAATCGTCACAAATTGCATGTTTAATGTTTCAACCATTAAAGATAAAAATTAGCAATTTTGATAAACATGAAAGTCGTAGCTCTTTAAGTTATTGTTCAAACCCAATTTAAATTATCTCAATCTGTGTTATGAGCAAAGAGTTATGCCCAAAATATATTTAGTGACAAAGCGTAATTCATAAATTTCATCACCAAATGTATCCATTTGGCGATGAAATAAATTTTTCGTCGCCAAATTAGTCCATTTGGACACCAAATATTATTTTCGTCACCAAATAGTTATCTTTGATGACAAAAAATAATTTCATCTCCTTTTTTATTCTTTTGGCGACGGAAATTTAATTTACTTCGTCGCCAAATAAGTACCTTTGGTGACGAAATAATTTCGTCATGAAAGTTGTCAAAACAGTGACGAATTTATTTTTTCCTCGCCAAATATATTCATTTAGCGACGAAATTAAATTTTTTCATCACTGAGCATACCTTTTTTTGTAGTGTTTTGTGTTCACTTTTTGTGAATCATTGATTTGTCTCAACTAAAGAAATATAAAATGTACAAGGTTATGATCAAAATATTAAAGAAGCTCGCTAAAGACAAAAATATCCAAAATAGATAGGCTTTATGAATTATATTTGTCTTTGATCAAAAAATAAATCGGACTCAATTATTTAGCCAAAACACTCATTAAGTATTTTTTTTTTTTTGATTATTTGTTAAACCTAATCTACTTTATCCCAAGGGAATTGAGGAGGAGATGGGTGCTTACGAAAATTGAACTATGCTCGTGTGCATGAGAGTATAAGTGAAGCACCAACTGCACTCTACTCTACCAAAAAAAACTATTTTATTCTTCTTCTCTCTCTCTAAAAATTCTCCTCTCCTCATCTTTTGATAGCGGCTAGGTTTCCACCTGGGGGAGGTGCCTCTTCTCCTCCCCCCAGGCCTCCTTTTCCCTTCCGTTTTCTTTCTTTCTTTCTTTTTTCCCGTTACAGGTGCTGAGAGGTTGTTCGCGATGGTGGTCTTTGCTTCCGGCGTTCCTCCTTCGTTTTTGGGACCTGCGACTTGCGATGGGTTGGGCTCCGGTTCTCTGCTCACGACAACTTGTGATGTTGTCGTCCTTCCGTTCTCAGAGGTGGATCGACGATGTGGATCTCTCCTCAGTGTCATCCTCCCCTTGCAGAATAGATTCTCCTTCCTGTAGCTGTCTCTTGCCGTCTCCATCTCACCTGGGCTTCACCTTTTTTTGCTCTCTTTGGGGCCATAGATTTGCTTGTTGGAGCTCTTCGGTTTTTGCCTAACGGCTAGGCTCGGCTCGGCGGGAGGAGGGTGCTTATTCTGGGCTACGTGTCTCTGTCGATTGATCTCCTGAGATCAATCGGTCCTCTGGCCTAATAGCTTAGTGAGACGGGATGGTCTGTCAGTAATGGCGGTGGTCTGCCGTCTTTGGGTGGTGGTGGGCGGTGTTGTGGGGTGGTGGTGTTGAGGGGCGGCAGTGGCAGGGATGTGTGTGTTTCTCCAAGGGTTTGTTTTGGGCTTCTATTGTGGGCTTGTCCCTTGTAATCTTGGCTTATAGGTCCCGTAGGTGTACTGGGCTATGTCCCGTCAAGTTTAATTGTTGGGCTTATTCTATGTATCTAGGCTTTAAGCCGTTTAGGTGTTTCATTGGTTGGCATCTTGCTAATCTAAGGGATTGGGTCACGGATTAGACATTGTCGCTATCCTTGTTCTATTAATCTTTGTAACAATTTCAAAGGTTTATAAAATTTCTTTTCGCCGATCCAAAAAAAAAAAACTGCATTTTACTCCACTTGTCTCATTGAGTATCATTTATTAGAGTAACCACAATACTACAATCAAGAGTAAAAGGTTTTTAAAGGTAACAATGTTAGTGCAAAATATAGTTCATAATGTTATAATCAAACTTAACATCTTCCTTAGAAATAATCAAATTTTGGGTTTTGAATAACCAAAACTAGCAATCTTATGACAATAACCAAATTTAATCGACCATTGTCAAAATTTAACAGACCTTACATATTTTTAATCAAATACATCAATCATTATATAAAAAAGTTCTATTCGTCTTCCCTTTTTCTCTCTTTCTTTTAGAAAAAAAAAATATTTTACAAAATTTTTTTTTTAGAAAACAATTTTTTTTAAATAATTATTTTCCAAAACAAAGTTTCAAAGACTATTTTCTATTTCTAGTAAATTGTTTTTATTACTTTCAAAACAGTTTTTATGAAAATTATTTTCTAATATTCACAATTTTTAATTTTTTGTAGTTTGAAAATATAATGTGATAAGTTTTGGTTATCTAATTTTAACTATGTCATTGTAGATATCTATATTGTTAACCTTAACAATCTCTAAAATGAATAATCAAAAGTTAATGTGACAATTTTTTATTAGAAAATTGATATTCGCGCACCACTTTTTACAGATGGCACTCCACTTTGTTCATGAAGTTACTAGTAACTTCACATTAAAATTGGAACGCCATCAGTAAAAGGTGGAGCTCTAAAATCAATTTTATTTAATTATACTCCTTCCGTCCGGATTTAATAGTCCCTAATTCAATCCTAACCGGATAAAAAATGAATTATATCTTTAAATTAATAATGAATTTTATATCCAATATGAATCTTGTTTAGTAGATCTCAATTAGTTCTATAAGACAATGTTTTTAAAATTACATAAAAACATCATAAATTACAAGATATAATTGATTGAAAAGTAGAATGAACTCTCAGAAAGAATTATTAAATCCGGACGGAGGGAGTAACATTGTGGATACCCTTAGGAATGAAAAAAATTCAGTGTACCCGCTCGCGCATCCGACCGTCCATTTCGTGTTTGAATGGCTCAAATTTGAAGAGAGAAAAAGAAGAGAAAAAATGTTGGGGTGAGAGGAGAGAGAAGGTATCAATCTAAGGCTCCGTTCCAGAACACCTTCTTAAAAAATAAGTACTTATTTCACATTTTTAAATTCAAAATTAATGTAAATGAAAAATAATTTTTCAATTTTTTTTTGCATCGTATTAAAGATTTCAATGAGATCTATCAAACAAGATCCATATTCATAGAAAAATAATTTGCGTAAGCACATGATTTTTGAGCTTGAAATTGTCTTCTTAAAAAATAAGTACTTATTTTCCTTTCCGGAACGGAGCCTAAATCTCCAAAAGTATATCGGACGGCTCGAATGCGCCGAGCAAGTACCACTTAGGATATACTCACTCGGCACTAAAAAAATATCTCCTTAGAAATTCCTAATTTATTTTTAATAACCAGGTCCTCGACATCGGCGAGTCTCAGTTTTCGGGGGGTTTTCATAACGGACTGCAATTTGACCGTTGCGCAGTCAAAAGCTCCCCCATTACTTCCAGGCATCTCACTCCAAACAATTACTCCACTGTTTCGGATAGATTGTGAATATCAATGAGGTGACTGGTGAGGGCATGTGCAAGTCTTCTGTCTAATGCAATTTAAATATGCAAGTAGCTAGGCTGGTGCAGGAACATGAACCCCATTGTCCTCTTTGCCTCCCGCAAATGCAAAGCCATGTGTTTTCTTCATGTGGAAATGTGCCGACAGCTCGTTACGAGGTCATTCTAGCTGACACAGTATAGCTTTTGCATCTATCTATGCTCTCCTAATACTTCAATACACATGGGCCCAACTATTGGTACCCATAGTTCAAACAAAGTGACAACCGAAATTTAATACATATTTCTTCTGTCCGAATGATGGTCCTTCGCAAAAAGACCTCCAATTTTCAAATAAAAAAATGAAGAAGTATTTTTGCACATGATTTTTGAGTTTCTTATCACCAAATGATCGACCTAGATTAGTTATTTAATTTGATGAGAAAATTTTTAAAGTTTTTTGCAGTAAATTATTTTTATTTAATCCAAAAATTACACTTCTTTTAGTTAGGGATTCTCAAATTGGGATAGAGTGTATATACATCCACTTCTGTATTATATACTACATACACTTAACGGTAGGTACTGGAAATCTCCCAGCACATTTTTTTTTATATCCAAAGTCCCTCCCCCCGGTCCTCCCTTTTTTTTTTTAATCTTTTATCCAAAGTCCTTTGTCTTACCCAAATCAATCATAATCGAATGGCTTGGTTATGTTTTTGAGAAGTGAGGATTGGTCCGAAGTATCACGTTGCGGTACTTTCGAATTATTGAATAATTACTCTTGGGACAAATGACCAACAACCTACATGCCTCCCTAATGCCCCGTTTGGCAGGCAGCACTCTTTCTGTTTTAGAGTAATGATTTTTTTTCTCAGGGGTCCATTTTGAGTCCCACAAAAATATTTCAAACCGCTCGTTATTGTTATTAATATATTTTTTTATATTCCTGTAAAAAATTAGCTCAACTCGATATTGGTAAGGACTTTTTCGAAAGTTGTAGGGAAAATTTATTTTTGTGATACCCAAAATGGTCTCCCAAAAATCAATCAATCATTGATTTCTAATTATGTATTTTGCCCTACAAATTTTGAAAAACCTTTTACTGATATCGAATTAAGTTATTTTTTTTAGGAACACTTAAAAAATACATTTTAAGAGTAACGAACAGTTTGAATTATTTTTGTGGGACCCACAATAGATCAATAAAAATAAATAATTCTGTACTCTAAAACGAAAAGAGGCCTGGTTGCCAAACGAGGCATTAGGGAGGCATTTTGATTGTTGGTCATTTGTGCCAAAACCATGCCGTTTGGTTGACATTTGCATCAAACTTTTGTCACTACAAGAAAAATGAAAATTGGTGACGAAAAAGTGGCGACGAAATTTAATTTCGTCACTAAATGAGTATATTTGGTGACGAAAATATAAATTCGTCACTGTTTTGACAACTTTCATGACGAAATAATTTCGTCACCAATTATATTTGTTTAGTGACGAAAAAAATATTTTCATCACCAAAGGTACCCATTTGGCGACGAAATACATTTTTCGTCGCCAAAAGCTTAAAAAAGGTGACGAAATTATTTTTCGTTGCCAAAGTTAAGCATTTGGTGACAAAAAATATATTTTGTCGCCAAATGAGACCAATTTAGTAACGAAATACTTTTTTCATCACCAAATGCCTAACTTTGGTGACGAAAAATAATTTCGTCACCATTTTAACGCTTTCAGCGACGAAAATATATTTCGTCGTCAAATGGGTACCTTTTGTGACGAAATTTATGAATTGCACTTTGTCACTAAATATATTTCGGACATAACTCTTTACTAAAAACTCCGATTAAAATAATTCAAATTGGGTTTGAACAATAACTCAATTGTCTACAACTTTCATGTTTATCAAAATTGACAATTTTAATGTTTGAAGGTTCAAAATTACATTCGAAATATATTTTTATGTTAAAAGTATATGTTTTATATTAGTTATTTCAAATATTTATTGGAAAGTGTGTGTGGTGCGGTTTGTCGGAGCTTGCGCAAAAAACTTAAGAGACTCGGGTTCGAAACCCAGCAGGAGCAAGAAAGAAGGATTTTTTTTCCATATGAAAACGTTTTTTGCAACGAAAAATTTCGTCACTGATGTGACCCATCGGTAACAAATTTTTTCATCTCCAAAAAGCACGATAAGCGAGAAAAAAAATTTCGTCACTAATTATTCACTTTTGGTAACAAAATATTTCGTCATTAAAAGACACTATAGGTGACAAAAAATAGATTTCGTCACTAGGTGAATCCTCAACAACCTTTAGTCGACAAATTTTTTTTCGTCACATATATTATTTGTGACGAAAAACATGCAATTTGTCACGATTTTCATTCGCCACCTAATGTAATTTTCCTTGTAGTGTGTAAAAGTGATAATTTTTTACTTTTTCAATACGCCTCAACGAGCTGAATTAATAAAACGTGGTTTTTTCGTGAATATTTTTAAATTTTTTTAAATGAAAGTAATAATTTTGAATATATAAGAATAAAACAAGGGAGCAGCTTAATCATTGAAGCCACCGAGTAATTTGCATTGCCACTTGGATTTCATCTTTCCACCCCACCCAAGGCTGTTAAGAATACCATACTAACTACTTTTTCTTGACTCACGGACGCGGAAAAAGCATTGCCACCTTTAGACGCGGAATATTTCGCTATCATGTTAGTAGTATGCTGATCATCAAGTCTGGCTTTTCCTAGTGAGAAATGTCAAGTGAAAAAAAAAAATGGGCAAAAAAAATATTCTTAAAGTGTATACGAATGATTCAGATTCATTACATATTGAATCTGAGCCGTTCATATACACTTTAAAAGTCTTTTTTAACCTATTTTTTTTATCCCTAGCACTTCTCTTTTCTAGTACTCTGATAAAAGCAAATAATCTGAACCGTTCATATACAATTAAAATTTTTTTTTATCCTATTTTTTTTATTCCTAGCACTTCTCTTTCCTAGTACTCCTCCGATAGTACTCCTCCGATAAAAGCAAGTACTTGGTCTTTTGAAGTGATATATACAGAGCCCAATCATTGGTACCCATATTGTAGTTTTTATTTGGCTTATCAACTTTCTTAGTCCTTATAAAATACATCAAGTTCCATTTTCATCCCTAAAAATTTTAAAGTGTCAATTTCGTCCTTATACTTTATTTACAGATTTCAATGTTACCCTTCCGTCAACTTGCTAACAAAAATTACTTACGTGGCTAACTGTAACTAATGTTGAAATGACATGGTCACCCCGTCATCTATCTATCTTTATCACTAAGCACCCCATATCTTAAAAATCTTTCATCAACACACCCTCGAATATTCACTATTATCATTTAAAGTCCTTCAGTTCAGCATCTGTTAATGAATTATGCCAATTGGAATTTGACAGACAATGAGACCCCTCCCTAACATATACCCCCTTTGTCCCACTGTAAGTATCCCCAACGAAAAGATTTGTAACCACATATTCTAGAGTTTATGAATTATCTTTTACTTTTGTGGCTAATTATATGAGTTTTTGTGATTATATAATCCTTCCGTTCCATAATATTTGTCCAGACCACAAAACGAATATGTCAAAATAATATAATTTTTGCAAGAAAAATCCAAAAATTTCATCAATTCATAAGATATTGATGAGTTCTTTTAATTTTTGAAAAAATAATTGAATTTTTCTTGAAAAAAATTTATTATTTTTGAGTCCTCATTTTACGGATTGGATAAACTTTTTGGGATGGAGATAGTATTATTTTAATAGGATAACATGCTAAGTAACCGGTTGAACCTGTTACTTTTTGGTGACGTGACGCGATCTAGACCGTCAATTGGGTGCATATGGTGTGTGTTTTTTGGAGGTGCGTATAGTAAGATTATTATTATTTTCCTATGAACCAATCAATGAATTGGGCATGCTGGTGTAGTATGTGCATTTTATTGCTTGGACAAATATATATATAGTACTATAAAAAAAAGGTTGAGTGAGTTGTATTTTATCAGTTGAACATATAATATAAAATATTAATAGTTGAGAGAAAAGTGACTTTGACTCACACTTTAATTAGACTGGTCACTGTTGCAATATCAAAATTTTGACGAATGATAAAGTGGAGCATTGGTTAGCCTTTTTTAATTTCAAACTAATTTACAAAAAGAAAAAAAGTGGAGCATTGGGGGATTTGCCTCCCCATGGAGATGCTCTTTAAAAAATTGTACTCTGCACCTATTGTACCTTTTTTATTGCATTGCATTGTATTTTTATTTTTTTTATCATATTGCATTGTAGTAGTACAAAGAGCGGTTTGTTTCAGTATGGACAGATACATGTATGCACCTCGGAAGCAATTCAAGTCAAAGGTAAAATCGCTTATTGACTTTACTATTAAAATTTTGTGCATTTCTCTACTACACTAGGAAATATTTTTTGATACTTTCTTATTTAAACACAGTGCATTATTCTATTACAGGGCAGAGTCTGCACATGCGAGGCTAAAGGCATATTTGGGGGATACCATGTCATCGCTACAAACATCTTTTGATAAAATAGAAAAGATGTTGAAAAATCAGTTCGGGGAAATTAAGAAGTCGTTCGAGAAATCATTGAACATTCCACGCCACAAACAATTACGTGACGACATTTTTGATCAGGTAAGGTGTCGAATTTCATTAGAGGCAATGGAGTTCATAGATGATCAGCTAGAAACCGCTTTAGAAGTATCCCCCACATTGTTGGCTATTGCAACTGTACGATCAAAATCACACACGGATTGCCATGCATGCACGATCTTGCATATTATCGTTCCATTTCCACTCCAATTCCGCTATGAAGTATCCATGCTCATTGGACTAGGTTGTCTATGCACGCAACCGAGTTTAATGAGGAGGGAGCACGATCTGACAGGACATCTCAGGTCGTTGAGATATTAGATGGGATGGATCCACCTATGCGAGAGCATATCATAGACAGGATTATCGATATGGCAGATCCATCTCGTAACACAGTTCGACCTCCATCGTACAACACAGAACATAGAGGTCGACCTACAGGTAGAGATGAGCAAAGTACACGTCGCATACCTTCTTTCTCAGAAGCATCCACTTCAGGATCAAGGACTGCAACATCGCGAGTGAGAAGGAGAGGGAGACGTGGGAGGGGTTCGGGGGTTCGCAACACTCAATTTATAGTTCCATCCATCACCGATCGCTACATTCAACGATTACCTCAGGCTTATCAGCGTTATATTTCCCACACTGTTGACGTGCTTGGTGATGGTCATTGTGGATTCAGGGCGATAGCTGCATTAATCGGGTATAGTGAAAATGATTGGAGTCGAGTACAAGAGGAGCTTATTGAAAAAATTCGACAAAATTATTATCTATACAGTGTGATTTATCCAGTACATGATTGGGCAAATCGTCTACTAATTTTACTGAATTGGTTCGAGCCTACAGCACCAGAGAATCATTGGATGGAGGCTATGACTTTGAGAGTTGTCATCGCAACAAGGTACAACCTAGTACTGCATACATTTGATGAGGATGTTTACGGTTGTTTTACTCATTTGCCATTGAGGTCCCCTCCAGTTCCAGTCGAATACCGCCGGAAAATTGCTATTGCCCGCGTTAACAACAATCACTTCGTGCAAATTTTCTTAGAACCTCATTACCCTGTACCACCCATCCCAACATGGTGGGAGGAGAATTCATCGGATGAAGCTAAAGGATGGGCTGTCAGTTATAAAACACGTTTGCTATTGTAGTACGAAGTAATGTGTATAAGCACGCCGGGAGCAGCATTTGGAGGAGATATTGATTAAAATTTGTGTTTTTATGTATTTTCATGTTTTGACAATATGTACTCAATTAAAATAAAATGAAATTTTATTTCAATTTATTATTGTTCATTACAAGTTATTTTTATTATTTATTGTTAAGACTAATTAACTAATTAAAATAATATAATTTTATTAAGTATAAAGTCAATTTTAATTGAAAATAGAATTTGAGTTAACCAAAAAAAAAATAAAGAAGGGAGGTAAATTGGAAAAGAAACAAATAAAGAAAATAGAAAAGATTATTAAAATAATAAAAAAAAGATTCAAAGTGGAAGGAATCAAAAGGAAATAAAGAGAAAAAAAAACGGAATAAAAATTCTAACAGAAAAAAACAAAAGCAAATAAAGAAGAAAAAAAAAGAAAAAAAAAAGTAAATGGAATGAGGGAGGAGCAGGAGGAGGGGGGGGAGGGGAGGGGGTAATATGGGAAATGGGGTGTGGGCCGGGGGGGGGGGGGGGGGGGGGGGGTGGGGGTTGGGTGGGTGGGGTGTGGGGTTGGGAAAGCAGCCCTCAATCTACCTTTAGGAGTAATAGGACCACATAAGAAACCCCATGAGACCCGTAACATTTGCCTGGGAGCTATATATATACTAGTAGTTGTAGTTTCTTTTCTCTCTATCTTATCTATCTTCTCTATGTCTGAGACGAACACCTATCTCTTCTCTCCAATTGGAAAGGGTGATTTCTCGCACATGGGGTACTTGTCGGTAGAACAACTGAAAGTCAAATACAAAGAGAACTGTTTGACACTCGGAAAACAAGAGAAACTGGTCCAATATAACGAAACAAAGACCGGACAGATCGTTGTATCCTACGTACTTTTTGTCGCGGTCGTCATGTTTTCCTTGATAACCTCCTCCTCCTCCTCGTCCTCCTCCTTCATCTTACAGCGGATTCGGTGGGTACTATTCTCTCAAATACTGTTGATTTCAGCATCCTCTTGGCTCGCAAGCACCATAGTCATAAAAAGACTTGTGGGGGCTAAGCACCACTACGAACTGAGCTTAATGGTGCAGCAAAAATTGTTGGAGGAAATATTGATGGTTCAAAATGGGCAGATGAAGAGTCCAGAGGAGCAGCAGGGTGGATGGTTAGCAAAGCCCGATCCAGTTAGGTTGCGTCAGTGGTACACCAATTTGTTTGCCATACTTTCTCCTTTGATTGCTTTCACGGTTCTTACCTTGTATGCTTGTATCGTAATTCTTCTTGATGGCAAATAAATCATCTCTGAGTGTGCGTGTCTCTCTCTCTCTCTCTCTCTCTCTCTCTCTCTCTCTCTCTCTCTCTCTCTCTCTCTCTCTCTCTCTCTTCCTTGCGTCATTCGTCAGGTTTTCGCCTTCTTTGTGAGATGTTTTCTTCTATATCGTTTTTATTTTCTGGGAAAACTCCAATTCCTCCTCTTTTCTCCTTGTTGACCACCAGCCTTCGTTGTTTCAAAATTTGGTAGGAGATGGTCGTAGCAATCCTTTCTAGTGTGATTCTGTATCAGGATTTTTGAGGTTGTTATAATGTGACAAGATCTGTTCCTAGTTTCTGATCTGTTCTTCCCTTCCATGTCACCCAATTAAAGCCTGCGCAACAACAACTATGCCCTGAGGCGGTCGTGACCCGCTGCATGAGTCTGGGCGTTGATTCGACGACTCGACAATTCGGTAGGCGGTGACAAGCTAATCAGAGACTAATCTGGTTTGCTTGTCTTGGCTTTTGGTTGGCTTGTTTTTTTATTCTCATGGTGGCTTAGTTTGCTTTTTGTTCTCATGTGTAGCTAGGGGGAGAGATTTTCAGTTGCTTTTGATGGGCTTTTAACCGGGATTTAATTTTGGTCTATTTTGCGGGATGTGCAAATTGAGATTGAGGATAGTGTATGGGCAGAGACTTTGATTTCCAATTTGTTTAGGATGGCTTTTGTGCTAGAGTGGTCGAATTGGTTATTTCCACTGCATTGTAATGATGTAACCACTTGTAAGTGCCTTTTGGCTTTTGCTTGAATGAATTTTGCTCTCGGCTTTTTTGTATGGAAAAGGAAAGAGATGAAAATATTGAGGAGAGAGAGAGAGAGAGAGAGAGAGAGAGAGAGGGACTTTGCCGCTTCGTATATAGTTATCCCCTTTTCCCCCTGAACAATGAAGCAGAAAGAGCTGCTTAAAGCCTTAAATAGACAAGAGTACTTGGAAAATGTGGCAGCAGACACCGGCGGGCGGAGCCAGGATTCAACCATACATATTATATCCTAAAAAATACATATTTTCATAAGTTATTAATCATCCATTAACATATCACAAAAACAGTTAAAGTTCTGTCAAAATAAATGATTTGGTATTATATATAGTCCAAAGCGTTTCATTTGTAAATTTAAAATGAAAAGTTAAAATAAAATTAAAATAAATGAAAGAAAATAAAAAAAAAACTTATGAAAACCTATATGGTGGTCAAAAGATTTATCCTGCAGTTATCCTGCAGTTATATAAAAAGGAGAGTTTAGGTATGTAATTTTTTAATTTGAGACGAATTTGCCCCTCAATTGCAAACAATACACACTTGGGGGGTTGGGTTTTTTGTCTTTTCACCCCTTCTATCGCATGTGGACCACAAATGGCCACGTTTTACTCTGCCTCTTCACTCTCTCTCTCCCTCTGTCTCTCACAACACAGACACACAATTGCGCTCTCTCTCTCTCTCTCTCTCTCGCTCTCTCTCTCTCTCTCGCCCTCTCTCCCCCTCTCTCTGTCCCTCTGTCTCTCACAACACAGACACACAATTGCTCTCTCTCTCTCTCTCTCTCTCTCTCTCCCTCGCCCTCTCTCCCCGTCTCCTCGCTTGCATAGCCAACAGATCGGCGTAGTAGCAGCTTATTGTTCTGGTGAAGGTAAGAAAGTTTAACCCATCTCTCTCTCTATCTCTCTTCTTCTTCTTCTTCTTCTATGATTTGTACGATTTAATCCGAGATATGGGTTTCCAGCACGTGGGATTTGTGGGACTTTTGTGGGGTTGATCGTGAACAAGGAGTAATCAGACAGCGACGGCGTTGAGGGTCCTCAACGACGCAACTCTTGCATCAGAGGTAATTTCTTCTGGATTTTGTAGACTCGATTTTTGGTGGTTTCGATTGTACCTGTGTATAGATATGTATGGATGTGTATGTACATATCTGTTTAGAGCCCTAATTTTGATTTGGGTTTCGAAACAAATTGCGGGTTTTTGGTGCCGGTGAAGAGGATTTTGTGGGGCTGATCGTGAACAAGGAGTAATGACCGCGTTGTTCCGTGTCAAAAATAAACTTATAAAAGCTTGGAGTTAACTACTACTCCGTAGAACAATGGTTAAGACCGAGTGTCGATTCTCAGGGACAGTATGGCTATGTTACGCTAAATTCGATTAACTTTTAGATTAATTCAGACAGAAAAAGTTGGATTGATTTGATCTTGAGAACTGATTAAATAAAGAAAACAATTAAAGTAAGAGTTTGAAAGTTGATGGGAAAAAGATCTAGGGTTTCGAATCCACTTCGACCACGTAACAACAATATACATAGGTTAGGTTTAATTATTCGAATCAGAAGGGATAATCGCTAGGACTTGCAAACCCTTTCGATAATCGACAAGAAAATAATTGCATTGTTAAAAGGTATAAACTATCTCATAGCACGGACCGTCTCAGTAGCACGGTCAGGCCGCCTAATGGCACGATCCGTCTTACGAGCATAATATATCTCAGAACTCCAATCACAATCAATGAAAACCGTTATATAACTCGTATTTGAAAACGCACATACAAATACTCAATAGATTAAAACCATTAAAAAAATCATTCCGTTTGATCAAAACAAAACGGGTTCTTAGTCATACAATCGATCCGAATAATAAATCAAAATCTTACGCATAAATAGAGTTACTTGATATGAAGTTTCATCTTCCCCTTAGACAAGGGGTTTAGCCGGCCATGGAAATGAGAACCGTAAAGGTATGAATTGAAAAAGTCATGGTCGGAATGCTAGAAAATCCAATGATCCAGTCGAAAGTCCCACGTCCTTGATCTGCCGCAGCCGAGAGCTACCGCCTGATGTCGTCCAAGAAGTTCTTCCGCCTGATGTCAGTAGTGGTATATATTATAATGTAGGGTTTAAAGCCATGAATTACATTAAGGCCCTTTGGACTCTCAATAATAATAGATTAATCAGGCAACTTTTAGATAATTTGCACTATGTCCCCAAGCTCTTTTGATCTTCTTATTAATCAACCCAACTTGCACATTTTTGCATCCATCAATCTTTGAGGCCTGCAAACACCATAAAACGCTACAATATATCACGTAACAATGTAAACGGACCGACAAATCGTAAATTAGGTGGATTAAATAGGTGCTTTTCAGCACCTATCAAGTAATCAGATGGCGATGGCGTTGAGGACGGTGACGACGCAACTCTTGCATCAGAGGTAATTTCTTCTGGATTTTGTAGACTCAATTTTTGGTGGTTTCGATTGTACCTGTGTATGGATATGTATGGATGTGTATGTATATACCTGTTTAGAGCCCTAATTTTGATTTGGGTTTTGAAACAAATTGCGGGTTTTTGGTGCCAGTGAAGAGGATTTGTATCCCTAAAAAAAAAAAAAGAGAAGCAATTTTGAACAAAATTCTAAATTTCAGTTAGTACGTTGGAGTAGTGCAATGCAATTGAGAGGCAATGGTGTCGTTCTTTTCCAACAATCCTACCTTCGCCGAACGCGTTTGAGTTGACATTGGACACAGACAAATCTCATCCATGACAGAGACAGCTAAAAAGCGGATAATCAGACTCAACAATTACACGCAAGATTTTCCCAAGAAAATTTGACAAGAATTTGTTATTTTCCCTTTCGCCCATTACCCATGATTTGGTTTTCGCCTCTTTCACTCAACAATCAATTGAAACCCAGTAAGCAAAAATGAGATTCAAATTGAGTCTCTTTCATTTGATTTTCTTGCATTTTCTCATAAAATCAAAAAAGAAATGGGTACCTCAGTTGGATTCTATATGAACCTTCGAGCTCATCGATCATCAATCCATCTAAAGCCAAGCAAGTTTCATCCCAACCAAGGTACCCATTTTTTTTTTGATTTTCTGAGAAAATGCAGGAAAATCAAATGAAAGAGACTCCAATTTGAATCTCATTTTTGCTTACTGGGTTTCAATTGATTGGTGAATTGCAGAGCTTTTGTGTATGAGGGTTTTCTCACGGACAAGGAGTGCAATCACTTGATTTCACTTATGGGTTTTGTTATGTTCTTGATTTGGGTTAATTGAGAAACACTTGATTCATAGCTTCTTTGGATTGAGGGATTTTGATGAGCAAAGAAAAGAATGGATGAGAGTTTCTTGCCTAATTACTCATTTGGATTGAGTAATATGAGTAATTTGGTGAGAAATGGAGAGAAAAGTACAAAAATGATATATTTTTGATTGGCTCCCCCTTTTTTATCACTCATTTTCTCAACATCCAAAGTGGCTGTTAGGACTACTGAGTTCATTAATTTGGTTATTGGAATGTATTCAGGCGAAATCGGAGTTGAAAAGATCAGCTATTGCCGACAATGAATCTGGAAAGAGCAAGCTTAGCTAGGTTCGAACTAACTCCGGGATGTTTATCGCTAGGCGGAAGATTTGTGCTTCTTCTACTGTGTTGTAATTTTCGATTGCGACTATTGCAATATACACAAGTATACAATTTAATGTGTTTGTGATTGAACTTATGCTAATCAATATTGTGGTATGGATTGGTCCTGTCATGAAGAAGTTAAGTTTGAGTTTTGTTTATGGGAGGTCCAACGGCATGACTATTGCCAAAGTAAAAAAATAAATCTTTTGTTTGTGTTGATCATGTGTTGGATAGTTTTTTAGAAATTTAAGAGAAGAAATTTCCCATTGCGGCGGCTGTATGTGAATTTTATTTCAAAATTGGGGTTCTTGAGTTTGAAATTTTGCATGCTGAAGTTGTGTCGTTCTTGCCCATGATGTAACGATTATGTATTCATTTCACTGCCATGGTTTTAACATCTGGAATAGGAGTAAGGTTCTGAGTTTTCAGTGCTTCATTTGTTCCTTAAGCATGTTGCATGTTCGTTGTTGCAGTAGCTTAACTGTGTTGCTAGGGTCTGGAATTTTGCATTTAAGTTTTTCCATTTGGAAATGAGAGGAAGTTTGTTTTGGTCCATTGTTTTTTGTTACTATTCCAGGAACCACTGCATCTCATGCGAGTGTTGAGGGTGAGAATAGATCCAATCTGTTTTGTTTTACGTGCTGAAATGGCACCGAGCCATCGATATTGTTTCTTGTTTGGCGAACATATGTTGATTTCGCTTCCAAAGCTTTGCCCTCTGGAATAAGAGCCAATTTGTTGTTGTCTATTACGTTTATGTTTTTGACAATACTTTCATGATTAGGCTTGGATTGGGTTAACGAGTTATAATTAGTGTTTTTTTCCTTACTGTTGTAATATTAGTTGTGCTTTGGCTGCGGTCAGAACATATTGGGCTTGCGTTTGTGATGCACCTTTGTTTAGTGCTGATTGTGATTCATTCCCTGTGTGCCAAAAAATACTTTCTGTGGCATTTGAATTATTCAGTATATGTAGTATTTTCTTGTGCATGTAGTATATATTCACTTAAATTTTTCGCGCATCTTGTGCATGACTCATTCATGTGCTATAGTAGTACTAAAGGTATATCTTACATACTTTTCATGGTAGTTATTCGTGTGGATTAAAAAAACATGCTTTGCTTTTTAATCAGTTTGAATGAACCGCCATTCCAGTTAATTGCCATTCTTTTTATATATGCTGCTCTGCAGTTCATTGAGTGCCCATTTTGATTGTTACATGTAGTGGTTTCCAATCTTATAGGTGTTGGGATTGGACAATGGTATTCAATCCACATTGGCAGGAACTGCACCCTCCACAAGGTTGGTAAAAAAAACCAATTTATCTTTCAAAGTATGAGTTCATTAGCTCTTAGGGCGTGTTTGATAACCCTCTTGGAGGGAGGGATTGGGATTGAGAAGGTGATAGGATTGTTAATTCTTTGTTTGGTTGGCATTTGTGGATGGGGATTAGTTATCCCATGGGATTGTTAATCCCCCAAAATGGGGGTATTAGCAATACCTTGGGGGGGGGGGGGGGGGGGGGGGTGTGTTACTACGAATCCCATCCCCATGGGATTGAGCAAGACTAGTTTAAAAACCCACCTCAATCCCAATCCCAATCCTAATTCTAGCCAAGACAAACATGTTATTTACAATCTCACCTCATTCTCAATTTCAATCCCAATCCTAATTCTATGCAAAACAAACATGAATAAATGATTCATCCCCTCATTAATAATCCCACCTCATTCTTAATCCCAATCCTAATCCCACCTCATTACGAATCCCTCCAAAATGAAATCTGCAATCAAACACGCCCTTAAAATAATTTACTGACTTTCTGTGTTTAATACTCCGATCGATCATTAGATAATTATCGCATTGCTTGTCTGCCATCAACAATTCAAGATGATTTTCCGCTAATCAAATCTGGATATGGTGCTTGCCGAGGACACTCATCTGCAGGTATAGAGGTCAAATGATTTGTGTGGTGTGCAGTTTTTATTACACATTTCTGATAGTTAGCTTCAGGGATTTTAATTATGATGCAAGAATTTGAAAGTAGGCTTGAACCACTTCTTGAAATCTAAATATGGACAATGTTTTTATTTGGATGCGAAATCTAACTTGGTCCATACCCCTCAACAACATGCAGCTGAAGTAGGAGTATTAAATTTGTCCAGGCAACACCAACCCAACAGAGGGCACCCCAGAAAATGAAGATGCTTTGGACAACACACAAAAAAAAAAAAAAACACAGAATAGATAGCTCTTTGCATTAGTTTTTTTTGCAAAAACTAACCTCAACTGGATAGCAAATCTTTTTGGTGTGTTGAATTTGCCTTCCAAATGCTTTTGGTATGTCTAACTTGCATAAACTTTACAATGATAGCAAGTGTTTTGCAGTTTATATGTTTGAATTGAATGGAGAAATCCATGAGGATAACCTGGCCCTCCTCGATGGGGTGGATTATGCAAGAATTCAGGGAATCCACAGTGGAAGGTCCACTGGAATGATAGAAACGGGAATAAGCTTCCCAAGGCGGTTATATTCGAATGAAAAATAACATACTATTGCAGATCATTTAATTACTTCCATAGCTACAAAGTTGGTCAAGTTACTCATGATACTTCATGTTTTCTCGATTCTCTTTCCCAGGGCTTGCAATATGAGATTATTACATACAAGCCGATGTAGGTGGAGTTCTCTCGATAGTTTTAATTGTTGTCATTATAAGCTTTTCTATGTGAGGAAAGTGATCCATTATCTCACTTGTGCACTGTTTAGGCTGAGCACAATATCCTTATGCAGCCATTTCACATGTTAGGAAGAAGCAAAGGAAGACCAAGAATAAATATTTGTGGCAGTTTATTTTTGTTCTCTTTTCTGTAATCCTTACGACATGTTTTAATAATAAGACTCAAACTCTAGTATCACACTCGCTAATGGAGTACATTTTGCCTCATGTTTATATGGTGTCATTTTTTTGTTTTATTGTGTTCCTTTGCTGGGTCGGATTTTGTTGTGCTTGATGCTAACGCTACGGAGTGTTTTTGACTCTCTTCTCAAATTTTGATGCTACGGAGATTATTTAGAAGTCTGATTTGAGTTACTTAGATTGATTGATAACAGCACAGTTCATAGAGAGAGAGAGAGAGAAAGAGAGCGACCACAGTTGGTTTCTTTCGACGATGTTGGTGATGGCGGAAACCGAGATACATTCCAGACTGAGATCAACCAGCTGCTGAGCCTAATCATAAACACTTTCTACAGCAACAAAGATCTTTCTCCGTGAACTCATCAGCAATGCCTCCGATGTGAGCCTACCTCTCTCTATATTGATCTCTCTCTTGAGACTTGAATCATGTGTTGTTTGTGCTTCTGGAACTGGTTTGACTTTTGACTTGGTCGTTTTGTAGTTTATATTCATGTAGTCTCCTTGTTTTGCTGGTTTTTCAAATTTGTCTGTTGTTTTTATGTGCCGATCTTCACAATCCTGTTGTATGTTTATGTACGTTTCTCGATTATTGGAACCCTAACAGTAACTGATCCACTCAAATAAATTGGGGCTTCTCATGTTTAGGGTTTATGATTTGCAAAGGCGCTATATTAATTTTGGTGTTTATGGTTTTTAGTAGCTTTTGCATGTCTTCACTTGCTTTCTCTTTTTTATACATGTTTATGGTTTTTGAGTTTTTCCTTTGTGGCATTTTCTGTTCTGGTATTAAGTTAAACTGGTCTTCCATCGAAAAAAAGGTAGAGTTAGGTTTCTCAATTCTCATTAGTTTACTACTTTTGTTTTAGGGATTCCATATTTACAAAGTCGATATTTAGTGGTGGTTCGTTTTTTATGAATGGCTATTCAAGTAGAAAGAGGGTGGTGCTTCTCAGATCAAGTATGAAAAGTGCCATTTTCGATCTCGATGTTTATTTTTTTTAACAGGAATTAAGGTTCACATTCATAGTTTTAAATATCGGCCGGTTCGTACCGGGATTTGAGGGTTCCGGTTCGGATATAGGCTGGTATAACAGGGAGACTGGAAAATGTGGGCTTAACCGTAGTGCATGTGCGAGGCTCAAATCCCGGATTTGCACCCCCCCCCTCCCCTGCGCGAATAACTCGTGACGCGTACCCGGTTAATTGGTTTCTAAATCAGTTTTTCAAATTGCCGCCCATTTTCCTGAGTGCGCGAGACCTCTGCATGAGTCCTCATTAACAAACCCACTAAAGTGCAAATTCATTTAAAGTAGATAGAAGTTTTGTAACTTGCCAATGTGGGACTAGAGAAAAGTAAGCCAATGTTGGGGGCAAAAGCCGCAAAAGTATATTTTTCAAGTTTTATACATGTTGCTGATGATTTTTAAAAATTCACGACCGTGATATCCGATTCCCGCGACGTATCACCAATACGTCCCGATACCGATATACCGCGACCGATACCGTGACGGCGACCGATACCGCGATTTAAAACTATGTTCACATTGTGCAAATGCAAATGAAATGAATGAACATACATAACTCAGCCCGGGATCTCTGCGATCTATGAATTTATGCAACTAAAATGCTGGCAAATCTTTGCGTGAGTTCTGGTCGGTTGGGGGGAAAAGCTTCTTTATTTGAATTTAATGCTTATGTGAATATGAGTGTTTGTTACTTATTCAACTCATCATGTCTAATTTTTCATGTTTTTGGTTTCTGGCAGCGCTCCTTTTAATGTCAAACCTTAGAGAACGTCTGCTCCCACCAAAGCCTGCGTCAGCTAAAAATCTCAGAGACCCATCTTATCGACCTACGCCAACCTTTTCACGGTGTGGATTTTCTAGGCCTGAAAAAACGCGGCCAAGGACTTCAATCGTGGATTCATGTTGATGCACTTGGGAACTCCGAAGTCATTGAAGTTGACAAGTTCACTATGATGCGCCGTTATGATCTTCCTGCTTGCGATTTACGCCCGCTTGATCCTCTATTCATTTACCCCTCAACAATCCTTGGAAGAGAAAAGGCCATTGTTTAAAATTTAGAGAAAATTCGGTATATTATCACAGCTGATGAGGTTTTCCTCTTGAATTCGCTTCATGACTACATATTGCAGTATGTGATGGAGTTGGAATGGCGACTGAAACCTACAGGGGCGCATCAGGTTTGGTAGTTAGAAGGTACTGACTTGAGCAGGAGGAGGGGAAGTAGGAGTTTCAACAATATGTTTGCAAGCATGTCACCTGATTACTTGCCCTTTGAGTTTAGGGCTCTTGAAGTTGCTTTGGAGTCTGCATGTACATTTCTTGATTCTTAGGTGCGTACCCAAGGCAGATACAAAAAAGAAGAAGGTGCATACCCGAGGAGAACCACCAAATTACAGGAGACTTAAATGTCATTCTATCAAACTATTGTTTACAATTACTGGACAATTTTTCACCGTTTAGGAGGCATTTCTTGGTAAAGCATCTGTTCTCATGTTGAAAGGATGACATCATGCTCCCCAACAACTTAGCATAGATGGGATATTTCAAAATGAATAATGAGTTTTGGCTTTGTTTTTTAGTTTTTTTCTTCTTCTGTAGATGGACTTCCAGCAAAATTTTCATGTTCCTATGGGACGGTATAGTGCTTAATTTTACAACGCACAAAATCTTTCATACCCACCAGGGAGAAATTTCAAGTGTATTGATGGTAGTGGAATGCATCATCATGCAGGTCTAGATTGTGTAATCATAGGAAGTCTACTTCTGCTTGTTTTGGAAAACTCATACAAAGAATAGTTCACTTAGGAGTTCGCTAATTTGTGTATGTGAAATGATGGTCAATACTTATGGTTATGGATTAATTGACATTGTGACCCTATGGAACAGTAATGAGTTGACTTAATTGTTTCACATGTTGTTACCTTTCTGAAGCAATGGATGATGATGAATTGTTAGTTTTTGAAAGAAATGTAAATATTGAAAACCACATCTTAATTTTTTGAAATGAATTAATGTCTGTGCCATTTTATTTTTGTTCTCTTCTCTGTAGTCCGTACGACATGTTTTAATAGTAAGACACGAACTCTGGTATCACAATCGCTAATGGAGTACATTTTGCCTCATGTTTATATGGTGTGATTCATTTTAGTCAAGATGTGTCCTATTCTTTTGGTTAATCTCCTTAAAAAAACTTGCAATCCTATTCTTTGGGTAAATTTTAATAAAACTTGTGGCTTAGTGGAATTTCTTAAGAGAACCAACTGACCCTTGCATGCCAAAGCCATATGAACCAATAATTCAAAAGTCTATCTATGATTTCTTGCAAGTCCATTTTTTACCATCTTTGCTAAATATACATCCACATCCACCATTTGTTCTAGAAGGGTTCTAATGGTGACAAAAACCATTTGTGGTAAATTATAGGTGCAGTGGTTATTCATTTGTAAGTCTTTTATGACTCAAAATTCTTATTGACTACGAAAAAAGCTTTCAATGCAGTGAGATCACTAGGCCATATATCCATTATCATTAGGTATCGATGTTCCTTTCTTACGGTTTGCCCTTGTTGGGCCGGGATTGAGTTTCCTAAGCCTCTGTATCCATAATACAACTTTTTGTACTCCCGTTGTCTTGTTATTTAAATTGTTCTCACCTGCTCTCTTCTTTATTTTTTTAACATTAGTTTAATTTGCGTAACGGAAAAAAGTTGGGTCTCTAGCTTGGTCTCTCTTTTGAGAGAGAATATTGTAAAACTATTATGATGCCTCATTTAATGTTGGTAAGAAAATATTGATTATTGGCTAATAATATTCTTTTCGATCTTTCTGTATGTGTCTACAGATAGTTGCAAGGTTTTAGTGGCAAGCTACAATTATTCAACTCTTGCATGTAAGTTGTCTAATTTTCTTCTTCAAGAATGATAGCTTCAACTGTGTGGATTGTATCTTGGTTTTTGTAGGGAGGTATTCCCGAAAAAGTACAACTAAATGGCCGAACACGTGGTACGTGGGATCACAGAATAAATACGATGAAATGAACCACCATGAGCGGTGATCGGCGATATGGACAAGTGGCATGAGAAGTCATTGGTCCAAGCTATCTGTTCGGCAAATAGAGACATACAATGGCATTGGTCCAAATAGTTAATACAGGACCAGTTACATGTGAAGTAGCTAGTCCAGGCAACCTGTTCGGTTATGAGAGAGCCGAACAAAGGAAGAACTCTAATCAAGAGTAGGTGCAGAAGGAATACTCTTGAAAGTTTCAGAGGCTATGAGATCCCGAGAGTATAGGATCTGGAAAGAAACCCAATGAGGATGGGATGTTCGGCCAGTTATGGAAAAGAGTCCTAAAAAGGACTCTTAAGTAGTAAACTGATAAAGGAACGAGAGTCCAAGATATTTTGGGTTTCCTGTATGAGATAGGAATCCTAGGGCAACAGGGATGCTTGAGCAGGAAGCATACACAAATCTATAAATAAGAGGTAAACCTAAAGGTAAAAGGTACGCAATACGTTGTACTCATATTATTCTCCTATAGATAATTAGGGTTTTTCTGCTAGTACGTGATACTAACTTAGGCATCAGAGGGCCTTTGCCACGAGCGGCAAAGGTGCGCTCACCCCCTGTCTGTTTTGCAGATTAGGCTTCCGACGACAGATTAGGGTTCCGGAGACGAGGCACGAATAGCCGTTGCATATTGGTATTATTCTGAGCATCAATTATTTTCATCCCCCTACAATTGGCGCCGTTTGTGGGAAACGAAAGAGTTCCCTTTGAAAAACGACCATGGTGGAAATAGATGCAGCAACACCACATGATCCAAAAAATTTGCTAGATGGAGGTGGAGATAAATCTCCGCCTGGGGCTCTAAGAAAGCCCGAAGTCGGACACAGAAGAACCACGAGTAAGGGCCACCCCCTTACTGTTCATGACAACTTTAAGAACAGAGAAGGAGGGACAGCCTCAAGATCCACGAGAAGGAGTAAATCCCACCAAAGGGATGAATCGGTTGCACACTCAAAAAATGTGCATTACAGCGAAGATATCCTCGATAAGAAAAGGCAAGAAATCAAGGAGTATGCTCGTTTGATCAAAAAATAAGAGCACGAGATCAAGGAGCTAGAAAGGATCTGGAGCACTCGGAGGACTCTGGACTTTCATGGGAAAATTCCAGGAGCAACGGGTATGCTATGGTGAAATACAGGGAAGCTCCTTCACGAGGAAGAAGGAGCAGAAGCAAAAGTCTCACCCCAAGGCGACATAAAGCTTCTCCACGAAAAGAGAGGAGCAGGAGTAAGAGCTGAACACCAGAACGACGAAGGGCCTCTTCAAGAAAGAGAAGAAGCAGGGGCCAAAGTTCTACCCCTGAGGAGGAAGGGACTAGGAAACATCATAGGGACAGGTACGAGAGACCTGATTTCGATTGGGAAAAGACTAAACCCAACAAAACAAAGGGACTAGAGGATGAAACCATGATTGCACGGGAGGCAGCACGAAAGGCACTCAGCAATATTGCGTCTTCCCCCTTTTCAAAGAAGCTACAAGATGCTAAGCTGCCGAGCAGAGTAAAGCACGGGACGTTTGTCCTCTACGAGATAGATGTTGATCCTGTGGCACACATCCAGCACTACCAGCAGACAATGTTTATGCATGAAGGGGATAATGCAATTATGTGCAAGATGTTCCCATCAAGTTTTGGGAAGGTAGCTTTGTCTTGGTTTCATAAGTTGGGTCTGCGCTCCATCCGAGGATGGGTGCAGTTGGCCGAAGAATTCACTGCCCGGTTCCTGACAAATAGAAGGGCCCCAAAAACTTTTGAGAGCCTTTCCATTATGAAGCAAGGAGAGGATGAGTCGATCAGGAACTATGCAAAGAAGTACTGGGAGACTTTCAATGAGATTGAAGGTTGTAGTGAGGAGTACGCGATAGCAACGTTCAAGACAGGTTTACCTATTTGGGGAGAGCTGTGTAAGTCCCTAAACATGAGTCCAGCGCAAACATTGGCAAAGTTAATGGAGCGGATAAAGCAGCACTCCAGAAACGAGGATGACATACTTCGGGAGGATGGTAAGGTGGCGGCCAAGTAGGTGAAGGGGCCTGTGAAGAAAGCAGATAAGCCAGAACCCAAAACCTACCGAGAGAGGAAAGACTATGGGCAGGCAAAGAAAGAGCCATACAAGGATAAACAAGCTCCGGACCCCAAGTCTTTCTTTTCAATAGACACAGTTTGGAAGGAACCCATCTATAGGATTCTTTATCGAATAAAGAATCAGCCTTACTTCAAATGGCTTCCAAGTCTGGGTGGAAATAAAGATGCAAAGCGTGCTACCAATCAGCACTGCAGCTATCACAAGGACTGGGGCCACATGACTGAGGACTGTGAGATGTATAAGAGGCATCTTGATGATTTAGTCTCTCATGGTTACCTTAAAGAATTTATCCAAGAAGATCCCAAGGATAAAGAGAAAACAATGGAAATGGATTACGAACAAAATCCAAAAGGCATAATCCATATGATACATGGATTGGTAGAGCCTTATACGAGAAATGAGGTAAGATTACTCCAGAGGCAAATTAAACATGACCAACATGTGATGCAGTTGGGGAAGAACAGAAGGCATGGTGAAGAAGCATTCAACGAGGGCATAATCCTCACAAACGAGGATCTGAAAGGAGTCCATGTACCGCATAACGATGCTTTGGTCATAATCGTATGAATTAGGGAGTATGACATGGAAAGGATCTTGGTGGATTCAGGGAGCTGCACCGAGATGCTATACTACGATGCATTTAAAAAGTTAGGGCTGACACAAGCAGATTTGGTACAGTCAGTAACCCCCTTGGTCGGATTTGGGGCGGGGGCAGTTTGGCCACTGGGCAAGGTAACTCTGCCTGTTCGGGCTGGCACGGTAGTGCTACGAACCGACTTCCTAGTGGTGAATGTGCCATCTTCCTATAACGTGATTATAGGGAAAACATGGTTACACAAGATGAGGGCAGTCTCTTCCATCTACCATCAGATGGTAAAATTTCCTAGGTCCAATGGGGTTGAAAAAATCCAGGGTAGTCAAAAAATAGCACAACAGTGTTTGATTTCTACCATCAAAAGACTCCCAAAGGCCCACCATGTTCATACGGTAGAAGTGCCGGATCAACCGACTATCGAGGAGGTTGGAGGCAACCCAGCAGAAAGAACAACTGAAGGTTTAAAGAAGATACAGATCAACGAAACTGATCCTAATAGATATTTTCTGGTTGGGGAATCACTGCCAGCAGAGGAAGAAGCTGAGACGGTTAGTTTCTTAAAAGAACATATTGATGTATTCGCATGGATACCAGAGGAGATGCCCAGTGTAAATGCAAATGTGATCTGCTATCACTTGAACGTTGACCCGTAGGACAAGCTAGTCATTCAGAAGAAAAGGAGGGCGGCTGTACAGCATGTTGACGTTGTTCTCGAAGAAGTAGATCGTTTGTTAGAAGCCAAAGCGATTCGAGAAGTCTACTATCCGGAGTGGTTATCCAACACTGTGGTGGTCAAAAAGAAGAATGGAAAATGGCGAGTTTGTGTGGATTTCACAGACTTGAATAAAGCTTGTCCAAAGGACAGTTTTCCTCTTCCCAGAATTGACCAATTAGTGGATGCCACTGCTGGATATGAACGGATGAGTTTTCTTAATGCATACTGGGGATATCATCAGATTGCCATGTATGGGCCTGATTAGGAAAAAACTTCCTTCATTACACCACGAGGGTTGTATTGTTATAGTGTCATGCCCTTTGGGCTCAGAAATGCAGGGGCGACGTACCAAAGGCTAGCAACCATCATGTTCAAAAAACTCTTTGGCAAAACCATAGAGGTTTACATTGATGATATGGTGGTAAAAAGTAAGACCAGAAAGGAACACATGGCGGATCTAAAGGAGGCTTTTGAAATCCTGAGGAAGTACAAACTAAAACTCAACGCCTCGAAATGTGCATTTGGAGTGGGATCTGGAAAGTTCTTGGGGCCACCTCATAACCATAAGGGGGATTGAGGCAAATCCTGATCAAATAAAGGCCCTTCAGAATCTACAGAGTCCTAGGACAACAAAAGAGGTCCAGTGATTGACTGGGACGGCAGCGGCCCTCAATAGATTTATTACCCGGTCAAGTGACAAGTGCAGACCCTTCTTTCAGCTGTTAAAGAAAAGGAAAGGATTCAAATGGGGAGCTGAGTGCGAACAAGCCTTCCAGGATCTGAAGGGGTATTTGGCTTCTGCCCCCTTTCTTTCGACTCCAGAGCCAGGTGAGTTCTTAGTTTTATACTTAGTTTTTCTGAGCATGCTGTGAGTGCAGTCCTGTTAAGAGATAAGGGATCCGAGCAATCCCTGTCTATTATGTGAGCAAAACGTTGATAGATGCAGAAACGAGATATCTGCCCCTCGAGAAATTGATTCTGGCGTTAAGAACAACAACTAAAAAATTGCCACATTATTTTCAGAGCCATAGAGTTGTGGTGTATACTGAGTTTCCACTAAAATCACTGCTATGAAAAGCAGACTTCTCGGGAAGAATCTCTACTTGGTCCGTTAAGTTAAGCCAATATGATATTGATTATCAACCGCGCACGGCAATCAAAAGCCAAGTTTTGGCTGATTTTGTGGCGGAATTCTCACCTGCAGTTAGGGGTGGGCATGCTTGACACAAAAAACAAAATAAATTCATATAATTGAGCTAAAAATAAATATTTTTATGGGTAATTCTATACATTGGACATTAGTTTGATGAACTGTCAACTAAAAAAAATAAAAATTTAGCGAAAAGTAGGACTTTTTGACATGACAACACAACCCAAAAATGACACGACCCGTACATGACACGAAAGATTTGATAAGTTAAAAAATGTTGTGGGATTTTATAAATAAGATTTTGATATATAACACGAAAATGACACGAAATTACCTATTACCCACCTCTACCTGCAGTAGCACATTTGCCTCCTACGAGAAAGGAACAGGTAACTGGGCCACCAGCAAAAAAGAACTAGGCCCCAGCCGAACAGGATCCCCTAGAATGGAAGCTATTTGTTGACGGATCAGCATGTAACACTGGATCAGGAATCGGGGTTGTGCTTTTTCCTCTCGAAGGAGCAATGTCGGAACTATCTGTTCGGCTAGGATTTAGTGTGTCAAACAACGTGGCAGAATACGAAGCACTTTTAGTTGGCTTGAGAAGTGCAAAAACCTTGAGGGTAAGACGAATAAGAGTTTATTGTGACTCACAACTTGTAGTAAATCAGTTGTCCGGAGAGTATGAAGCCCGGAATGAGAAGATGGCAGCATATTTGGAGGCAGCCAAGGATCTGTTGGACACTTTTGAGAGGGTGTATATTAAACAAATAGGTTCCGGACAGAATTTTCATGCAGATTCCCTCGCGTGGTTGGCTGCAGCTGTGCCAACAGAATTCAGCAGTAGATTATCTTGCTGAGCCTAGCATTGGAAGAGGTGTAGAGTTGGTCTTGGACGTGAACCAAGGTCCGAGTTGGATGGATCCAATTATGGAGTTCTTACGAGATGGGATACTCCCTACTGATAAAAAGGAGGCTCATAAGATTAAAGTAAATATGTACGGTTTTGGCTATCACCTGAAGGAAAACTGTATAGAAAGTCCTTCACTAGACCCTACTTGCTTTGTGTGCACCCCGAGATGGTGCAAAAGTTTCTCTACGAGATTCATGAGGGAACATGTGGAAACCATGTTGGGGGCAGATCTATTGCCCATCGAGCAATCACCCAAGGTTATTGGTGGCCATATATGCAAGAAAATGCTAAGGTTTATGTGAAAATCTGTGAGAAATGTCAGAAGTTCTCACGAATGATTCGGACACCAGCAGAAGATTTGGTGCCATTAACGAGTCCTTGGCGTTTGCCCAATGGGGCATGGACATCGTGGGTCCACTCCATAAAGCAACAGGAAATAGGAAATTTCTGTTGGTAGCAACGGATTATTTCACCAAATGGATTGAAGCAGAACCTTTGGCTAAGATCATTGAACCTATGTGTCGAAAAGCATCATTACTCGGTTTGGGGTCCCTTATTCATTGATTACGGATAATGGGTCCCAATTTCAGAAAAAATTCAAAGCATTCTGTGCCCAGTATGGAATAAGGAACTATTACTCAACCCCAGCCTACCCTCAGAGTAACGAGCAGACAGAAGCTTCCAACAAAACCATTCTTGATGAGATCAAGAAGAGGTTGGATAAAGCAAAGGGAAAGTGGCCTGATGAGTTACCACTGGTGTTATGGGCACATCAAACAACTCCTAAGAGGTCTACGGGAGAGACCCCCTATTCGTTAGCATATGAAACAGATGTTGTTATTCCATTAGAAGTTGGTTTGCCAACCAACAGGACCATTTTGGTTGAAAGTGGAAGCAATGACAGAGCCCTGGAGATCGAATTGGATCTTGCTAAGGAACGGAGGGAGAAAGCTCTGGTTCATTTAGCCTCGTATCAGGAGCAGCTGATGAAAAACTACAACAAAAATGTCCACCCACACGAGTTTGGTGTTGGAGACCTTGTTCTTCGTAAGGTGCTCGGCAACACCAAAGTGGCCAACGAGGGCAAGTTGGGGGCCAATTGGGAAGGCCCATATCGGGTTACTGAAATCGTGGGCATAGGGGCTTACAGATTGGCAAACCTGGACGGGAACCCGGTGCCAAGGCCTTGAAATGTTCATAATTTGAGGAAGTTCTTTGTTTAAAAAGACTTCAGTCTATTTTTTAGGATGCACATTGAGATTATGTGGGAAGTACGAATATAATTTCCTTGTTTTTATTATCTTTTAGTTGCAAGAGGTACGAGTAATGCCCCCTTGAGTTTTAGGATTATGAATAAAATCACTTTTTCCTTTATGTCAACATCTTTGGAGATTTTTAATTTTTCTAAAATCCGAACAAAGAACTGTTTTTCCTATTCGTATTGGGGAGCAGGGAACATACGAATACACGTATCCACTCTATTTAAATATAAAGTTTTAAATTATGCAAAATTAACTTAAAAGTACGAGAAACTTAATATGTTCGAGCAAAAGGGATATATCCAAGTATGTGATACTTGGAGTGCATATGAGAATATGCAATTTATTTAAGTACGTGAAACTAAGAAATATCCAAAGTACGAATACACTTGGGTTGCAGAAACGACTGCTTGAAATTTTTTTCATAAGTATGAGTATGCTTAATAGGTGTTTCTTCAAGTATGTGATACTTGGGCAGAGTACGAGACACTTACACATAAGTATGAAATAAATGCTTCCTTTCCAAGTATGAAGTACTTGGCTAAGAAACATAAAACGGGTATATGTTTAAACAGTCAATAACCTAAGTACGAATATACTTGGTCATAATCCGAGTATGATTATTTGAAGTTTACTTCCCTAAGTATGAATACACTTAGGAGTAAATCCAAATATGAGGAATTTGGGAAGCAAACAGGAACATGCATTATGTGTAACACAAGTAAGAAACACTTGAGTCAAACATAAGTTTAAATAAACCATGAGATACTTAGATAAACCTGTTTGCATCCAAAAAACACGTGCAAAGTATAAGGGGCTGATCAAAACGTATAGTTATGCCACAAGGGGCCAAATACCTATGTTATCAAATGTACCAGTGCCTCACAGGGCTAATGCTTATGGTCACGCAGGACTAGTCAACTTCTCCAAAGTATTAAACAGTTCAAGATATATACTTACCAATCAGTCCAGGTTTTGGACCTCTGGAGGGGTTTCATCTGGAACCTCTGTGCCGGTCTCAGTAACAGCACCACTTCCAGCTGCATTTTCCTCTAGGTTAATGGGTTCATTGGTTGAAACTTGAACAGGTAAATACACAGGGTGGGTGTCAGTTGGTGTATCCTCTTCAGCATCAGCAAACTCTTCAATTTGTTGCTCGATGTCATCCTCAGGATACTCCGTTGGTTCGTGAATGCTCTGAGCACGGGTGCTCGGCAGATCATTGTCTTCCCAGAAAGGAGAATCTTTTGCAACTCCCACTTTGGTCAGGCATGCCTCCCAACATGCACCCCATATCTGATCTTGAATTGCAGGCATCTGCTCAACATAGCTCGCCGTAGCGGCATCAAATCCCTTCTGGTAGCCTTCTTCATGAGCAGCTTTTTTGGTGCTATCCATTTCTGACAAAGCTTGATTGAGGCTGTCTTCAATTGTCTCAAGTTTGCCTTTTACCTCATCAAAATCAGCCTTGGCTTTGTCTCTTTCTCTTTCCAGTCTTGAGATTGTACGAAGCAGTCTAGTATTATCGTTCAACAACGTGATCCTCTCAGTATCTGCATCTTGGAACTTTTGGCCCAGTGTAATCATCTTTTGAAGGAACTAAAGGAAACCAAAACGTAGTTCGAAATTAATATTTTTAACGAAGAAAGGTAAAATTTAAGCTATGAACAGAACTACATCACCTTGATTCCACTGACGAGTCCAGTGGACACAAGCTGATCAGGAGGAGATAAGGACTCTTTCTGCATGTCAACGGGTAGTAGTAAGCCCTGTGCCAGGGCCAGTGCAGTCTCTGAGGAACTAGCACTATCCCTAACATTTGCTGGGCGATCACCCCTTATGAGTTGAGGGGCCCAGGTTTCATGAGTTACTTGGATGATCGATGGGGGAGTTTCTGAAGCTAATGCAGCAGTCTGAGCATCAGGATCCCCACCTTCTTGGTTCCAAGGGCGTTTGTCCAGATGAGCATCGATAGCCTCAAGGGAACAGTCAGGTTCCCGAGGAGAGGAGGAGGATCGTGTTGAAACGCCCCTGGTTTGACGAGATGGTGGAGGGGCTCGACCAGTTGATGATGCCCTCCCGGAGGCACCACGTCCCCGTGAATAGACGGTGAGTAGGGTACTAAGATTCAGGGGTTGACAGGTCATAGTACCTGAGCTTGGAGGAGATGGGGAATAGCCAGAAAAAGATGATTGGCTGGTGTTACGATCAAGAATTGGCTGTTCAGGCTGTCGTTGAGAAGCAACCTGCCTTTGAGAGGATCTTCTGAGCACCACACGAGGTAGGGGGATGCCTTCTGAAATTTGAATTTCGCCGGGCTGTCCGGCGATTGTTACTCCAGCGTTAGATCTTGAACTCCTTAGCTAGGGAGTAGTCGAAGTTGAGGCCCCGCTAGTACTCGGGTTGGCTAATCTTCTGTCAATAAACCCTCTGTAAGTAGGGTCGTAGCCCAATAGTACCTCTGCGTTACAGCCTCGACCAGCTGTTCTGGTTCCGGGCTCACCTGTATATTTCAGAACCCTATTGATCTCTGCTGTTCGGACAAAGCATGGTTCATGTCTTGGACGCTTGTTTGCATTATCCACTGTAGGTTAAAGCACAAACAAGAGTTAGAAAGTGCAAGAATACAGTAAAAAGGAAAATGCAAAAAGCATAATAGTAAATCAGGAGCATACGTGGGTAGCCCCATATATGGGGGCAATGGAGGCTCACCACTTGACCATCCTCCCCCAGTGGCTCGAAGCCTCCAGTGACGTAGAGGAAATCGATTTCATGATTCCGAGCAGAGTCTGGCAGGTTTAGCACGAGACACTTTTCTACCCTTCTAACTTTGAAGTAGTAAGTGTTGTATTCAGGATTCAAAACAATGCTGTACCACCATTGAATGTCCCAAATTCCTAATTAAGTTCCCAGAATCCTATTTAAAGCTACTACTCCCATTATAAGCCTAAATACGTTCGTTGAAACTTGCATGGGAGTGAGACGGTACCAGTTCAGGACCTGGCGAAGCAGTGGGTGAAGGGAAAAACGAACTCCACCTTCGACAATGGCTACAATAGGGATACACATTCTATCCCACGAACCGCCATCCCTGTCTGCACCTAAAGGGGCGAGTTTGAGTCCTACATTATCAGGGATGCTATATTCTGTCCTAAAAGCTGCCATGGCTGCAGGGGTTTTGCAGAGTTTTCTAAATTTACTGGGTTTAGGAGCTTTTTTGTTTTCATCCACCATGGATGACTGCTAGAACTCAAAAATAAAAGGGAAGTCTAAGAATGAGGAATGGACGAAACTCCACTAGGGGAAAACTGATATCGAAAAACTGAAATGGATCTAGAATGAGAAGTGAAATGCTTACGAAATCGAGAAAGCAATTTCCTGGGACACGAACAAGTTGCAGACGGCGGCGATGGCGGAGGAATGGGATTTTCTTCGTCTGGATTTCGGAATGAGTAAAAGCCCTAAAAAGTCTCTAAAAATATTATAAGAGCGTGAGACGGAGACGAAACGACAGGTCTCACGCCGTTACGAGATAAAGTAACGGAAAGCAGATGCTGTTCTGACGCCGTTCATTTGGAACGCCAGGTCACATTAAATGTTAAAGTGTACGAGATATGCCGTGTGGAGACATTTTCTTGAAAGGTATAATGACAAAAGAGCCAAAAGCATCAATGAGCATTAATTCCATGACTGCCCGGGGTCAAAAAAGCTCGGTTCAAAAAGATGAGCTATTAGCTTTACCTGTAGCCCCTGAACAACGGCAACAAGCAAAGTTGGGGAGCGATTGTAAGGAGGTATTTCCGAAAAGGTACAACTAAACGACCGAACACGTGGTACGTGGGATCACGGAATAAATACGATGAAATGAACCACCATGAGCGGTGATCGGCGATATGGACAAGTGGCATGAGAAGTCATTAGTCCAAGCTATCTGTTCAGTAGATAGAGACATACAATGGCATTGGTCCAAATAATTAATACAGGACCAGTTACATGTGAAGTAGCTGGTTCAGATAATCTGTTCGGTTACGAGAGAGCCGAACAAAGAAAGAACTCTAATCAAGAGTAGGTGCAGACGGAATACTCTTGAAAGTTTCAGATGCTATGAGATCCTGAGAGTATAAGATCTGGAAAGAAACCTAATGAGGATGGGATGTTCGGCCAGTTATGAAAAAGAGTCCTAAAAAGGACTCTTAAGTAGTAAACTGATAAAGGAACGAAAGTCCAAGATATTCTGAGTTTCCTATACGAGATAGGAATCCTAGGGCAACAGGGATGATTGAGCAGGAAGCATACACAAATCTATAAATAAGAGGTAAACCTAGAGGTAAAAGGTACGCAATACGTTGCACTCATATTATTCTCCTACAGATAATTAGGGTTTTTCTGCTAGTACGTGATACTAACTTAGGCATTGGAGGGCCTTTGCCACGAGCGGCAAAGGTGCGCTCACCCTCTGTCTGTTTTGCAGATTAGGCTTCCGACGATAGATTAGGGTTCCGGAGAAGAGGCACGAATAGCCGTTGGATATTGGTGTTATTCTGAGCATCAATTGTTTTCATCCTCCTACAATTTCAACTACTATGTTCAACTTGTAGACCACTCTTGTGCCCCTTGAATAATCTTCAATAATCTGTGTGACTCAATATTCCTCCTTAGTGCTGCCCCCATAGGTCTATTAGTAGCAATTTACTTTGTTGCTATTGATTTGCATTTCATCAATAACAACTGCCAACCACGGATAGAAGCGATATCCATACTGACATTGTGTAGCATCTAAAGTTTTCCTTCTCTGGTTAATTTATTGAATGTCCCACTAAAGATATTTCTTCGCGGTGATATCTTAACTAACCATGCCTTCAGAATACACTATCAACAAAGAGTGAGGTCATACAAAATTTGCAATTAGAAAAAGGGTATGGTCTGAGATTCTATTTTTTCTTCTTCCAAAAGAACAAAAAGGATGGAAGAAAGAAAATCTATAGCTGATTGATTTTAGTTAGTTATCGTTGATTTCTGACTTTCTTGGTAAGAATCAATTCTGGGAATCATCTTACAGAAAATTCAAAAAGCTGTCACCCATTTGAAGACGAAGCAAGAAGTAGAAAGAGAATTCTTGGAGAACATATTCAAGCCATTGTGGTTTCACTTAACTTATCAAAAAAGAATGTGGTCACATATAATCTACACTTCGTATATCTATACAATGTAATCCTTTTGCCACTGGAAAAAGAAATTTTCCCTGTTGGTTGCTATTGTATATAGAAGAAAAGTTCATATTCTTTCCCCTCAACAAAGTGGTGGTGGAGTATGTTTGTTTTTCTTGTGTTTTCTGTGTCTTTTGTGTCTTTTTTAGGCTTTCTCTTCCACTCCTCTTTTGGAAGGGCTAAGAGATTTGGTTGTGCTGCTGCCTGCTGTTAATCCATGAACCCTGCTCTTATCAACTCCAAATTCTGTGCAGGGCTAAGAGGCAATATGTGTCTTGCTACTGTGAAGGGTGGAGCTTGAGTTGTTAGCCTTGCTATTTAGTTGGTTGATGTCATCTATCATTATCTGATGTTGAGGTTGATATGCAACTCATGCTGCTGTCATAGCCTATCCTTGCATATTTGCTCCTTTGTCAACTCACAATTCATGGACGGCTAGAGGACTGTCTTTCCTTTTTCCTTCTTGTCACCTCCTAATAATTGGGAAGACTGTGAAGTTGTTTTGTGATCCTGATTCCAACTTATAGATGCAAATTCCATAGCTCTAATCTTTCCTGTGCTGCCCTCTCACAGACATGCTTTCACTCAATGAAAAAGAAGATGTTGCTAAAGTTTTCCCATTGCTGCTCTTTTTTTCCTTGTCTGTCAAATTTTTTCTGCATTAATCCCTACATTCCCACCCTAACTAGCAAAAATAGCATCAATCTCTGACTTAAAACAAAATATGTCCTCTTCAACGGGCATGACTTTTGTGCCTTGCAGGACCTCGTAATACAAGAAGTGCAAAAGTTACGTATTGTCTACACATAAATCCCAAAAAAAGTGTACAAGTTAATTTGCAAAAAAACCCCTCATGGGGGTCGAACAAAGAACCTCTTGATTCAAGCAAAAGACATCGACCACTGATAGCGTATTCAGCACGTTATAGAAGGCACTGTCAATTATATATAAATGTCTTATATGGAAAAATGGGCCCTGATTAATGGTTTAATTTCGGAGGCCTAAAGTCACCACACCTCTGGTTTTACCACAAGACCAGTCCTGATGAGTCATTAACCAGCTGCACAATAACTCACATATATAGTTTGGATTTGATGAAACCTAAAGAAGGTCTTTTGATTGCCTCGAGAGACCCTATTTCAGTTACAGATTCTGAAAGGATTCCAACATATAGAAAGTACTAAATCATCAGAAAATAAAGGTGGAAACTAAAGCAAGTGGATTTTCGGATCCTTCAATTTGAAATTAAAATTTGTTAAATAGCTTTTACACTTACAATTTTCTTGCCATGTGCTGCCGTATCAATCGGGCATCGTTCTTATCAAACAAAATACTGTAATATACTACTCCCAAAAAGTAAACCCGAAGAATGCATGAACAACTCAAAATATTTCATCCGTCTCTTATTTAAAGTTCAGTATTTTATTTTGGATTGTCCCTTAATAAGTATCCATTTTGTAAAGTTAATAGGTAAAAGTTAGTGCATTGTCTATTTTATCCCTAAAAGTAGATTCCATTTTGAAAAGTTAGTAAGTAAAAGTGTAATGATGATGTGTAAGTAGAGAAAATAGAGGAAAAAGTTGATGTGAAAGGTATAATGATGATGTCTTTTTAATAAATTAGAGTTACGAAGCAGGACAATTAAAAATGAACGGAGGGAGTAAAATTTCTGTGGGGAAGGGAGGTGCAAATTTACACTAAAAATATTAGTATTACCCGAGTAGGATAACGAGTAGGATAACATGCAAGTATTAAAACAACTATAATTAACTGTACGTGCATAGCACTCACCGTATATATAGTTAAATAGTGCCAGACCTCCTTGTGTTTGGGTTTTTCGCATTAGATAATTAATTCTGAACCTAAACGAAATTGGCTTTGGAATTTGAGAACATCTAGCTATTTGACTTGAAAATAATCACTTGGTCAAAACCAACAATCTTACCTGTCACGTTCAATATTACATACCCTGAACAGGCTAAACGATCGAGATGAAAATGATACTACTATTATTTTATTAGTAATATATGAGTAAACGGGATACATGCATGGAGAAGTCTTTCAAAATTAAAAATTTTGAATTTGTTCTTTCGCCAAGATTATGGTTGAGTTTATTTTTGGACTAAAATTTTCAGACACCTCTTGAGGTTAATTTGCCTTAATGACGGATAATGGATACCCCTTCATGTATGATAAATAACAATAAACCCTCTGTGATCTCTATGTGCATTTCACCGACACCCCCCATCGATTACAATTATACCTCCGAACACTTGATGGAACAAGCCCAAAGTGACTTATATATACAAATTCAACCTTTTTTTTATATAATAAAAGTAATAATAAAGCAGGTACATAATTTACAATTGCGTTTCTTTAATAAAACATGTACATAAACAACGTTTATATTGCATAATGTTCTATTTCATCTTGCTCCAAAACAATTCAATTGAATTGCTTATTTAAATATGAATGAGCACTGTGAGGGCGATGTAGGGTGTTTAACACATTCCCCTCTCGTAACAGTGAATTACCTAACTCTTTCTTTTCTAACTTCGCAGACGAAAACAAAACAGAGTCGTTCATTTAAAAACTGGGCCTTCAAGCTCGCAGAATTATTTTCAAAAAACTTGAATTATTCGAAATAATAATTCAAGGGATGACGTAGCACACCTAAACTCTATGCCTGGTGGCGACTCTGAATAATTTTCTAAATGCCTAGTGGTGACTCTGAGTAATTTTCTAAAAGAGAATTCAGCGCTCACAGCTGCAAAACCCCTTTACTTCAAATTACTTTCGTCCTGATTCTTCCTCGCCCTGGGGATAAGTAAGCAACTCACTGAGGGCTCGGTTAGAATATTTTTCAACTCTTTCTCATTTTCTTCTATAATTACTGTTAAACCTTTTCAAAGATATTTTCTACAAATTTTGTGTGAAATCCCTTTTTATAAAACGCAAAAGCTCTTTTTCAAAACTACGTCGCATACAATGAGCTTAGATCACTTCCTTCCTCTCAAACGACCCTCTAAGGTCGGCTAATTCAAGGAAAAATCCCGAGCGCAACATCACCAAAGTCACTTCAGCACATTGAATTTCTCTCAAGAGCTTTGAGAGTTTCGCTCAAGGACTTTGTCCACACATTGAGAGTTTCACTCGAGCACTTTGGATTCAATTAGGGTCGTTTGGAAATTGGGCCTGATAGGAGCTCGAGCCATTCTTTTGGAAAACTTAATGCATGACACATTGATTCCATTCCACATAAACTCGGAACGAATAATGAAAAGGGAAGTACAATTCGATGAACCGGACACAGAAAATTATGTGATGCGTCAATGAAGTTTCCAACAAAAAATTAAACAATTAAATAAACTTGTTTCGATCTTGTAGGATAGGGCAAGTAAAATTAAATATAAAAATTAAACAAACTTGTTCTTATTAAATATTGTGGGGTTTACATTTTGATCAAATTTGTTAGTGGGATATAGGTGAGTTTATTACGAACAGGTGAAAAAATGAGAATTAAACTAGTGGATGAGTTACATTCTGTTATTCCTATGTGTTTCCCACTTTTCTGCCGGGTAGGCGTGAGTGGAAAATCCAATGGCGTGTGCGGTGTGAGCGCGGGCGTGCCAAGACTTGTCGGTGTCCAACGTATGGAAGGCGTGAGCGCCTCAATCTGACTTCATATGTAGTGCGATTGCGTGTAACCCAAAGGGTGAGGCCACAAAGAGGTTCGTGATTTTGCCTCAACGAGAGAGGACTTAGAAGTTTCCAACCGTGTGAGAAAAAGAAGAACAAACGTAGAAGTAACTTTATTATGTCGTAATAATAAAGTTGAGGGTACAAGAGAGATAGAATAACTTTATTATGTTATAATAATAAAATTGGGAGTACAAGAGAGATAGAAACCCGAATTACTTAAAGAAGTAACCGAGTGTGAAGGTGAGAAAATGAGATAATTGCTTCGCTAGGAAGACTTTGATTTTTTAAGCGATAGGCTTAATTGGTGTGTGAACTTTTTTTTCTTCTTGAGTTCTTCTATTTATAGGCCAAAAACTTCAATGGTTTTGCATGTGTATTTTCTAGCCTTGCTCTTGTAGTGCCAAGTGTTCCATGATGTAGTCTTCCATTCATGCACCTTGAGAACGTGGGAAGTTATTAACGGTTACGAGGAGTTGCCGAAGGGTAGTTGTCGTTAATGGAATTTGCGTACAATTACAGTTATCATTCGAGTTTGGGAGTTATTCCTTATGAGGTTTTGTGTGGACCGGAAGTGTATATCCCTTATCCGTTGGTATGAGGTTGAAGAAAGGTGACTTTTAGGACTTGACTTGGAGGATGCCAAAAAAAAAAAAAAACACTATTTGGGATAGGTTTGTAACCACTTGGAATAGATAGAAAAGTTATGCAGATAATCGTAGGAAGGATTTGGAGTAATTAGATGGCCTTATGAATATTTTGAAATGATGGAAATCTAGTGACTATTATTTTGACATTCTTTTACAATTTTGGTAGTCTTAATTTGATTGACGGGGTTGGTTGATTAACTTCTTTGATAGATTTGGGATAGTTCAATTTCTAGTCATATAGTAAGAGATACTTTTTCGAATAGTCATTGGCGGGATTTGGAGTTTGTAACAAGAGATATTATACTTCTTAAAGTGTCCCCATAGAAAGATGTTATTCGGTTTTGCAAAAAAGAAAAAGTTGAGTCCTCACTATATTGGACTGTTTGAGGTTTTGGAAAGGATAGTTGAGGTGGCCTATCGTTTGGCATTGCCGCCAAGTTTGGCTAAAGTTCATAAAGTTTTTCATGTGTCGATATTGAGGAGATATGTGCATAGTCCGTCCCATGTTATTGATAATGAGCCACTACATGTTCACGATGATTTAACCTATGATGAGCAACCCGTAGAGATTTTGGATATGATGGAGAAGGTCCTTCACAACAAAACGATTCTACTGGTCAAAGTTCTGTGGCACAATCATGCGGTTGAGGAAGCCACTTGGGAGCTTGATGAAGAGATGCGCAAGATGTACCCGCATTTGTATAATTGAGGTTAGTATGCAATTTCGCGGACGAAATTTATTTTAAGGGGGGAAGGATGTTACGACCTAGATTATTTATTTTTTTAAATAGTTATATAGCCGTTATTAATTAGTGTTATGATTGGGTTATTCACCGTTCATAATTATTCTTTGTCGTTCATGGGTTTGGCACCAATGGTTTCCTTCTAATCCTATTTGACTTATCAGAGTAGTGGTGGATGTTGTGGGAGATGCAGGTGTGAGCAGGTGTCAAGATTAGGGTGACGGTGATGTGTCGTGTGCTTGGGTAGTGGTTCGGGTGATTTGAATTGTACGTGGAATTGGAGGCATGAGTTGGGTTTTGTATTTTTGGTGGTTACTGGTGGTAGTAATTAGGATTAGGTTAAGTTTATTTTAATAGGAATTGGTATTTTGTATCTACTCGGTGTGTATTCGCATGGTTAGTCATTTCGTGTTTTGCTCTTTTGTTCAGGTTACCGTTCTTTTGCGTGTTCGATTGCATTACTTTTGGATCCAGGTGAGTGGCTAAGCATGTTATGTACTTTCGAACTTCCCTGTGTCCCTTAAATTGTTGTTTTGGAAAATTTATTATTGAAGATGGAAACACATAATGTTTATATTTGATTATATTAAATTGGCATGCGGTATCGGTGAAACCATTTGTTGATCAAATAATTTTTTGGTGAGAATTTTGTGGATATTGATGGGAACATATTTTTGGAAGTCTAGAGAAATTAATCCTCTGTGTGCGAGTGACTCTGGCCATTAGGGAAGAGACCGGATTAGGCCGGTGACCCTAGTGCTCAATGGCTTTCTTCTGCAGGATCGTTCTTAGGGAAAAGTTCCACGGGCTGCCTACTCGTGGTGACTCTAAGTTTCGATATTGGATCCAATTTTGAGATATTTATTCACTGACACTTGGTACTATTGATTTTGGTTGTGGTTCCCCATTGTTGTTGGAGATTGGATTGAGAACACCATTAAGACTTATTGGATGAATCGTTAATTGGATTAATTGATTATTTTATTGTTCACCTCTATGCCAAATTTATATTGACATGGTAAATTATTTTAAATCCCTGTTTCAGAACTTTATTCTAATATACATGCTTTACTACTCACTGAGCTCGTCAGCTGACAGATTTATTCAAACTTCTTTTTCAGGCAATTTGGGCAGTTAGGAGGACTCTGGCGGCATCTCGGGGACTTCTTTTAATTTGACCTCCGTAGGGTGTCATCATATTTTTATTTTATTAATCGCTTCTGCATTTGAAACATTTAATCAGACATATGAATTCTTTTATTACTGTTGGATCACTGGATTTTATTTGGTTCATGAGATATTTGTGCCCCATACTTTTTTTGAGAAACTTAATTTGTTAGCGCTGTTCTTTATAATAAAAGAAAATTGGTTGACTGTTTGGTGGATCTTTGCTTGGGAGTTTTTATAAAATTTCTTTTTAGGCTGCATGTTCTACGAGCTTTGGTCTTGTGGTTCATGGCCGGTCACTTCTCATTTTGGGGTGTGACAAAATTTCCCTTTTTCGTGAGAATATTCCAAATAATAATCATGGGCTATAGGCACTTTAAATCAAGTTTAAACAATAAGGCCCGAATATCCTAAGCCCATGATCAAAATAGCATTAAAATTAATTGGGCCTAATTAGCATTGGCTTGGCCCATTAATTTTTAGACTGAGAAAATCATAAATTTCGGCCCAATTTAATTAATATCTAATTAAATGGTCCTCCAACGCTGACCCTAAATTTGGTGCCAAAAATGGGTGTAAACACTATGTATATAAATGCATGCAATCAAGGATTAATTTCACGTATGAGTGATATAGAATTGAATTATGTTTTCTCTTATCGCTCGGGTCGTGTCCACGTTCCTTGAGCGACTGGACCGAGCACAGCCTAAAGCAAACTAGAGGCTGGGTGCAATGGCTGAATGACCCGTGGACCGTAGGGTTGAAGCGAAATCACCCGCTGATCAATACTGATCATTTCCTTCGAAAAATTACCAACGATGCATTTCGGCTATTCAAAAATGTTTAGCCTTCCAAAAGGTCTATTTTGCCGTTTATAGTAATATTTAGATGACTAATAACTTTTGATAGGAAATTTCGTTTTAGTTGCCGCTTGTTTTGGTAACCTTATATTCCTTCCCATTATTTGATTTTTCAGTCAACGTAGAATTTTTCGTTTTTATTAATTTTCGTATTTTCTACGATTAAGGACTGATTCTCGGCCCTAATTGTTTCCTAAGTTGTTCAGGGTTTCTATCATCCTATTTATATTCATTGACAGCCTTAGGGCACGGGAGCTTTTTGATATTAAATTAATAAAAATAGAGATTTATCTCAAATTCGTTTGTTGAAAGACGGAGTACCTCTGTCTCAAACATTATTTGTGATTCTTTCGTGCACTTAGTTTTGTAAAAGGAGACAGGGCTGCTTCAAATTCCATTTACAAAATACATATTTCTTTGTATCCTGTTGCACCATCAATCGCAAAGTCCAAATTTGATGAAACCCAAAGGAGGCCTTTTGGTTGACTCGGTAGGCCCTCCGAATGGCCCGATTTCAGTCACAGGATTCTGAAAGAATACCAGCACATAAATCATATAAAAAGTACTTCCTCTGTCCATTTTTAAATGTTCTGTTTCGTAACTCCAACTTATTGAAAAGATACCATCATTACACCTTTCACATCAACTTTTACCTCCACTTTCCCTATTTACCCTATATGGAGACATCATCATTTTTCTTTTACTCACTAACTTTTCAAAATGGAATTCACCTTTAGGGGCAAAATAGAAAATGCACCAACTTTTGCCCATTACTTTACAAAAATGGACACTTATTAAGGAACAACCTAAAATGGAATATTGGTCTCTAAAAAATAGACGGAGGGAGTACTAAATCATCAGAAAATAAAGGTGAAACTAAGGCTCCGTTTGTTTGGGCGTTTATCTATTTTCCGGTATTTGGTTGTGTAAAAAATAAGGAAAACATTTTACAAGTAAAATATTTTTCCTTATTTGGATTAAAATAACTTACCATTAAATCTTTCGTAAGTTATTTTTTGAAATGAACCCGCTACCTTCTACTGCAATTTTCACTGCTCTGTTTCCTCAATCATCATTCCTGACCCACGTTCAAATCCTATATTCTTATATCTCTCCACCGATTAAGCCCCCCTCTCTGTCTACATTATTTTGTCGATTTCTGAACATATTTTTCAATTGCCAATCAAACACCGAAAAATATACGTTAAAAAAAAATTTAAAAATTTTACAAAGAAAATATTTTACATTGTAAAACATTTTACATCAAAACATACGGAGCCTAAAGCAAGTGGATTTTCGGATCCTTCAATTTGAAATTAAAATTTGTTAAATCGCTTTTACACTTGCAATTTTCTTGCCATGTGCTGCCGTATCAATCGGGCATCGGTCTTATCAAACAAAATACCGTAATATACTACTACCAAAAAGTAAACCCGAAGAATGCATGAACAACTCAAAATAATATTTATGTGGGACGGGAAGGTGCAAATTTACACTAAAAATATTAGTATTACCCGCGTAGGATTACGCGTAAAACAACTACTATAATTAACTGTGCATAGCACTCACCTTATATATATTTATATAGTTATTATAATTAGTGCCAGACCTCCTCGTGTTTGGGTTCTTCTCAATATATAGATGGTTCTGTTCGATCTGAACCTAAACGAAATTGGCTTTGGAATTTGAGAACATCTAGCTATTTGACTTGAAAACAATCACTTGGTCAAAACCAACAATCTTACCTGTCACGTTCAATATTACATACCCTGAACTGGCTAAACGATCGAGATGAAAATGATATATACTACTCCTAGGAGAGATTAACATTTTTTACGGAGGATCCTGCTAAAAGATCGACTTGTTTTGCGGACAACTATGAAATGCTGCCACGTCATCAATTCTGGACTCAAGCAAAGTTCCACCCCCGACCTTCTCTCTCCCCCAATCTCATCGATCTCTGAGATTTGCTTTAAACGACGGATTCTCCCTCACGTATGAGAAATAACAATGAACCTCCTGTGATTTCTATGTGTGTTTCACTGACACCCTCTATGGACAATTGTACGTCTATCAACATGTTATTGAATAAGCCCAAAGTGACTTATATTTACAAAATCAACCTTATTATAATAAAAGTAATAATTATAAAGCTTTCATCGCCACTTATTTTGAATAATAAAAGTAAGCTTCTTCTTTTTTTGTGTCACTAGAGGAGCTGTTATGATTAAAAAAAAGATAGGATTAAATAGATTATACTAACATTTATGTTTTACTATTTGAAAGAACTTTTTTTTTCTAAGCAAAAGGATTTATTAATCGTTATAAAGGATTACAAAGATTAAAAAGATCAAGGGCACACCGGCAAAAAGCCACCAAGACCTAAAAGAAAGCAAGATGCCAACCGGATAACAAAAACCAAAGAAGACCGACTTAAAAACACCAAGACCTAGCAAGCATTAAAATCCTCCAAGGAGAGAGAAGCTCCTTCCTCAATATCATTACGATCCTCCAAGTCATCATTCTCCTCCAACTCATTGAAAGCATTGATCATTTCTGTTCGTTCTCCTGCATTTCAACAAGTTTCATTAACAAGAAATTCCTCCCTCCTCTAGGCTCAATGCCTAACCTATGACCAAAATTCAATGTTTTCCGAGCCTCCTTGATCAGAAGCAAAGAAGAAGGGCCCTTCTTTTTTCTAAGGATTTGGTTATCGATCTGGGAATTGACTTCTACACTTCCATTTTTATCACATACTCTCCTTTTTTGTCCTTATTCATGTGAATTTACCTTTTTACCCTTTCATAAGTTTACTTCTTTGCACATTAAGGGGCAATAGAGTAAATTCACACCAAATAAAGACCAAAAAAAAAAAAAGGAATGTACGTATGTGGTAAAAAGAGAGTGTAGAAGTCAATTTCCATCGATTTTAACACCAAACTCCGCGATATGTATTTTTTTATAATCTTTCTCTTCGAGCCTCTGTTTTTATAGAAAGCCCTAGATTATTTATTCTAAATTAAAGACGGTGAATTTGTTAGTGCATGCAAGACACTTTTGGCTTTTTGTATCAGGTGTTTGGTCGAACAATTTTTGGTTGGGTGTCAGTGAAATAAATATTAAAATAGAAGAGGCTTATTGTTATTTTTCATACATGAGAGGATATTTTCATTAAAGTAAACCTCAAGCGATGTCAGCGAAATTTACCCATTAACTTTTGCTAAAGCGAGTCGGTATTTTTTAGCTTTTAGTTACCTTTTTTTTAAAAAAAATTTTGTGTCCTAGTTTCTGCACCACATTAACATTCGTCTCTCCAGGGAACTAGAAAAGTTTACAAAAATAGACTAAAGTTGAAAAAACTCATATAAGACGACAATAAATACACTAAAATATTTTTGTTCGTTTAATCAAACTTTTATCTTCTTTATATAGTAAATTTTGTCAACTTATTTTGATAGCTTTATACATTTTTTATTCGTCTCATCCAGATGAACTATTAATCTGAATAAATTGAATTAGAAAAAAAACAACCATAAAGATACAGTAAAAAAGATCCCAAAATTTAGGCAGGAGGGCTTCTATATTAACTGAGTTAAGGAAAGCTATATTCTTTCGAGCAATGCTGTAGTGATCACATTTAAGTATCATATTTTCGATATCATGCGATATATTACCAATGCTTTAGTAGAATGTGCCTCATCATTTAACAAATAAGGCACGTTCTACTAGTATATTGGTGATAAATTACATTATACTCAAATGTGATTACTAAAATACTACTATTATATTATTCTATACTTTCCGGATAAATTATTTTTCAGGTATGGAGCCGGATCAGTGGAGGTTGAATCGGAGCATTTAAGGATTATTTGGAGAGTCTTGGATGAATTTTTGGAGCATTAGAGGATTATTTATTTGGAGACTTTTGTTTTATTTAGTGATGTAAATTTATATTTGGAGAATAGGGCCTGAAAGTATATTAAATACAGTGTATTTTGAAGTTTATTTTAGAAAAAGACGGATCGTCACAATAGTGATCACATTTAAGTACCATATTTTCAATATCACGTGATATATCACCAATGCTTTGGTAGAATGTGCCTCATCATTTAACAAATAAGGAACGTACGTTCTACTAATATATTTATTGGTGATAAATCACAAGATACTCAAATGAGATTACTAATCTCGATCAATATGGTCGAAGTCAACTTTCCATTAGGATTAAAATATTTGTTCATGATACATATATATGACCCTGTATGCGACCGTTACCAAATGATCGCTAAAACCCACAAGTTGGCTAGAGCGGGAAATATAAGCAAACCATAATCGCGTACTCTCTCTCTCTCTCTCTCTCTCTCTCTCTCTCTCTCTCTCATTGCCTAGACAATGTATTCTTGCAAAAATCACAGTCTTTCTCAATTGTTCTTTTCTTTTTGTACTTAGGAATTTCATAAAACTAGAACCGTGCGAGAGACCGCATCAGAATTGCTAGATGTTCAAATACGTAGACAGACTAGGAAACATAGCCCTTAGTCAAGAATTTGCCTAATATTAAGATTGTCCCGTAACATGAATTCCCTAATGGAAGGGGGAAGGTTAGAAGGGACAATCGAATTGTCAGTTCGTTCAGCACGTAGTCGAGTCACAGACGGTGAGGGAGACACAACTGAGACAGGTGAAAGGAACACGACGAGACTGCATGAAGTTAATAAGGCGAAGAAGTTGGAGGAACTCAAAACAGTTGTTGAAAAGCAGGGGCAAACAATCAATGGTCTCCTAACTTGGGCATTCACACTTGCAAATTGTTACTTCGTCTCACAAGCAGTCGTCTTTAATGCACTACCCGGTGACTCATCCTCTCTCAAATGCCATGATGTCTGGTTCCCCTTGGTCCTTTCTTTGTTACCTGGCTTTCTCAACCTTTGTGCGTTACACGTGATAGGAAACAAGTACATAGAAGCCTATACTTCACGAGATCGAAATCTTCGCCATCGTGCAGCACTTGTGGCCCACGATGGCGAGCAGCTTATTGGAGTAGATCCTGTACTGAAAAAACGGCTTAAAACTTATTTCTATGCATGCATTATTGCTTTTGCTTTCTTAGCAATTGTCATAGCTTTTGGTAGTGTTTGGATTCTTTGCTTGGAGAAAATAATTGTGAAGCATCATGATGACGGCGACGATGCTAAATGTCTGAAGCTATGTGACGGTGGCAAGTGCATTAGAATCTGCCCTGAATAATCTTACTTATACTACTGCTATGATTAATTCTTGTTTTTATTCCATTATTACCAATGCTAAAATCAAGGATTAATCTCTCTCCGTATGTGTGGGTGCCGTGTGACTGTCTTGGATTTGTCATGCAGGATTTTGTTTTCGTGAGTAATGGTTTTTTTTAAACAGCTTCTCGTGAGTTATATATGTTAACGATACTTGGATGCATATCAACTCCTTTGTACAGTAGAGTAGTTATTTATGTTGGAGGGTGAGATACCTCAGTGTTTGCCGTGCTCAAACGGCTTCTAACGGTCTAGTATAGCCATCTTGTCAAAGTTATGTATGTAGTACTTAGGAAGTTGGGTCTGACGGCAGACACGTTGTTAGCAGTGAGAAATCTGTCTGAGCCATCCGACTTTACTGTCCAACTTGATGGAGATTACTTCATAAGCCGAGTGGTGGGTAAGGAATCTAGCAGTCTTAGAGGGAATGCCAGCCTATTAGATGATGGCATCACTTCTCAAGATGTCGTTGAATCCTACGTATATTGCTCTTCTAACAAGTAGAGAACCACAATCTTTGCAAGGGAGAAAAGTAGTACCCGTGTCTTTCGCGTGAAGAAAGCGGTGAATTTTAATTTTGTTAATGTTTTTAATTTTTGTCAAGCATTTTTCTGTAATTTTTTATATTTTTCTGTACTAAATTTGCCATCTAGAATTTTGTTTTTGGATAAAGGAGCATGCGATAACATGTCGAAGTTGGATTTTGTTTTTGGGTAAAGGAGCATGCGATAACATGTCGAAGTTGGATTGTACGAGACAGGTTGGTCCGGACCAAGACAAACCCATGGTTCCGACAAAAATAACAGCCTGCTCATGTTTTGGTTCACGCACGACTGGTCCAGACCAGGAAATTCAGTGGTCCAGATAGGAATTCCAGCAGCTCCAGTTCTGCGAACAAGTGTCGTTGATCCGGACCAGAAAATGCAGTGGTTCGGACAGGAATATCACAGTGTTCCGAAGTGCAACTCAACAGCGATGGTCCGGACTAGGAGATCGATGGTCCGAGCGAGCAGGGGGCTTTAAAAAAAAAAAGAAACAAGCAAGAAAAAGGAAAAAAAAGGGGCCGCCGTACAACCCCTTTTTCCAGGTTCCAGCCTACCTTTCCCCACATGCCTCCAAACCCTACATTTCTTTTCTTTTTCTTTTTCTTTTTCTCTCTACCCCACCATATCCACCACCTCTCGACTCCAATCTCCAACAATCCTTCGACCCCAACCGATCACCTTGACTCCCTCTCACCGTCCGGCATCACCCAACCGCCGGTCAACCCTTGTTTGACCGTGAACCATCCGGGCCAACAAGTGGTTTTCACCACTTTGATTCGAGATCTCTTGCAAACCGGGCACTTTCAAGGCCAACCACCACCAGGTCCACACTCCTTGTGGTACGGGCGTTCACCTACCGGTTTCCGTTCGATCTCCGGTGAATTTTTCCGGTGTACTTTTCCGACGACCACTTTCTTGCTCCGGTAATCTTGTTTTGTTTATTTTCTTTATTTTTTCTTCCTTATTTATTGCTTTGTTCATTCATTTCCTTCTTTATCCTAGTGTTTTGTTTTGTGGAGCCTATCGCTTTGCAGGTTGCATTGTTTAAGTTGAGGAGAGTTCCACTTTTTTCACATCTTTTTAATTTGCGTGTCTCCGTGCCTGAGGTGATATCTTTCCTCTCTTTTCCGCTCTTGTCTTATTTTTTAGTGTGCTTTCAACGAGGACATTAAACGGTTTTAAGTTGGGGGAGTGACCCTTTGGTGATTATTCTAAGTTTAGAGTTTTTAAAATTTTGAAAAATTAAAAAATAGTGGGATCTTTCTTGCACGGAACTTGAAATTTGCAAGATACTTGTTAGTTGTTTGAACTGAGACATGTTGTGCATTTGATTGGTATTCTACAGATTGCTAGTTCTTTATGCTATCTTGTTAATGCGCTTCTCAATGGCACTTGCATTTTGCATCTTTCTGCACTTCACGTCTATTTGGGCTTAGTTTGCTTGTGGGTGTCGTTTGAACGTTCTCGATGGCTAGATTAGTGGAGACTTATGTCCTAGTGAGCTTTTGAGCTTTATCTTTTATTGGAGTGGTGTCACGTAACTTCTTAGTTTGTCAACGGAAAGAATATTCTTGTTGATGGTCTCATTATTCTTGATTGCTGAGTGTTGAAACTTGAACGCATGATAATATCTCTTGGTTATGGTCTGCCACATGGGTGTTACACCCTTGGGAGAGGATTATAGACATTTTCTTGATATTTGGGCCAGTTCGTTCCTTAATTTTCACATTTATCCCTTGCAACCCACTTTCAGCCTTTTATACTTAACCTTTTCTTGATTAACTCCACCTTCCATATTGTATTTGGAGAAAGGCAAGAATGCAAATGTGCAATTTTTGGGTAGATTGTGAATTTTTGTGCTTGAATTGGTGGTATCCCTTAAAAAAAAAAAGAAACACAACAAAAGAAGAAAACAAAGAAAGAAAGGGGCACCAATATGTTTGAAAAGGAGGAATCATTGCTTTATGGTTGAAAGATGTTGAAAGGTTAGAAAAGAGATAAGGTGGAATTGATTTAATGTTAAGGGGTACACATTGCATATCCGCCCCGTTAAGTTGTCCTGAAATACTTGCTTATTCTCAGACATTTGAATTTGATTTATTCTAGCCTTGAAATATGACCATTCACCCAAAACACAACCGTAAATGAAGTCCGATTTGATCCTTGGGGTGATGGAGTGTGGATTGATGGATGTGAGAGGGAGTTTTAATACTTGGTGTTTCGTTCATGAGACCGTGTGTCCACTGTATAAAGCATTCTTTTCGTGTTATAGTGTGCAGAGCATTTTGCTTTCATTTACATAACTTCCAAATCGCACACTTGAGAGTTCATAATGCACCTTGTTTCGAGCGATTTTATTTGTGAGCGCTGACACTGTGAGAATTGAAGTCGAAACTCGGTCCGGAGAGAACTTTGAGTGGCATGTCATCGGTGATTAAGTCCAAGTGTTCACACACACTAAATTACGTGCCATGGTTTATATGCATGTCTTGATAGCATTTTGATCTGGTGTTGCCTAATATACTTGTGCAATGACTTTGTGCCTTGGCTTGAGAGACTGATGAGTTACTTGCAGGTTGTGGGTTCCGTGTAAGGGGATTCACAGTGTTTTGTGGGTGATCACTGCTGAAAACCCTCACGAGACTTCACTCGTCCTACTGGGGTCACCCGGGGGTTTAAAAGAACTATCCATTTTATTTGTTTTCTTTAGTTGCATTTTATTTTCTTTACTTGAGAACTAGTAAAGTGTGAGTTGGGGAGTGTGATAGGTGCTGAAAAACATCCATTTACTCCCTCTAATTTCTGTCTTGTTTATCCATTTACCTTGTTACTTGACACGTTTTTGTGTTTTATGGTGTTTGTAGGCCTCGAAGACCGATGAGTGCGAAAACGTGCAAATTAGGTTGAGTAATAAGAAGATTGAAAGAAGCTTTGGGTCATAACGCAGATTTTCTAAAAGTTACATGATTCAACTATTATTACCCAAAGTCCAAAGGGCCTTAATGTATTTCATGGCTTAAAACCCTACACTATAAAATATGATGCTATTGACATCAGGTGGACTTCTTGGACGAGGGGCTCTCAATCGACATCAATGGATTTTCTAGTATTTCGACCATGACTTCATTAATCCATACCTCTACTGTTCTCATTCCCATGGCCGGCTAAACCCTTTATCTAAGGGGACAATGAAACTATGCGCTAAGTAACTTCTTTTATGCATAGGTTTTTGGGTTTGTTATTCGAATTGATTGTAAGACTAATAATCCTTTTCGTTTCAATTGAATGAATTGATTTTAATTCTTACTATCGATTGAGTATTTGTATTCTACATTTCAAATATCTAGTTTTGTAATGGTTTTCACTGATTGTGGTTGGAGTTTTGAGATAGATTATGCTCGTAAGATGGATCGTGTCGTTAGGGGGCCAGATCGTGCTATTGAGAGACGGTCCGTGCTATGGGATAGTCTATACTTTTTAACAACCCGATTATTTTCTTGATGATTATCGTTAGGGTTTGCAAGCCCTAGCAATAATCTCTTTTGATTCAAATAAATAAACCTAGCTTATGCATATTGTTGTTACGCGGTCGGGGTGGATTCAAAACCCTAGATATTTTCCTCCATCGTTTCTAAATCTTTTAATTAAATTACTCTTTAGTTTAATTAGCTATTCTAAACAAATCAACCAATCAATCTTTACTTTTTCGAATTAATCTAGAAGTTGATCGAATTATAGCAACTTAGTCAATCTGTTAATGCGGATCGATACTCGGTCTTGACCACTATTCTACAAAGTAGTAGTTGACTTTAAGCTTTTATAAATTTATTTTTGACACGGAACGACGCAGTCAATAGCTAACGTGGTGCTCAAGCAACACATCAGGGCCATCCAAAAGTGTATTGGATGACCAAGATTGAAACACTCACTGCAAGAAAAATTGCATTGGGTGACGAATGAAAATCGTCACAAATTGTATATTTTTCGTCACAAATAATATAGGTGACGAAAAAAAATTTGTCAACTAAAGGTTGTCGAGGATTCCTACCTGGTGACGAAATCTATTTTTTGACACCTATAATGCCTTTTGGCGACGAAAAAATTCGTCACGGAAAAATGACGTGGTGACGAAATTTTCTTCGTCACCTATTGTGCTTTTTTGACGACAAAAAATTTCGTCACAAATTATTCCCTTTGGCTCGTCAAAGGTAACCTATCGATGACGAAATTTTTCGTCACAAAAGACATTACTATATGTGAAAAAAAATTCACTTTCTTGCTCCTGCTGGGTTTCGAACCCGAGTCTCTTAGGTTTTGCATGCAAGCTTTAACCAACTATACCACACAAAATTTTCAACATATGTTTGAAATATCTAATATATAACACATACATTTAACATTAAAATATTTTGAATAGCATTTTGAACCATTAAACATTAAAATTAGCAATTTTGATAAACATTAAAGTCGTAGCTCTTTATGATATTGTTCAAACCCAATTGAAATTATCTCAATCGGAGTTCTGAGCAAAGAGTTATGCCTGAAATATATGTGGTGACAAAGCGTAATTAATTCATAAATTTCGTCATCAAAGGATAAATTTTTCGTCACTGAAAATGTAAAAAGAAGACAAAAATATTTTTCGACGCCAAATTGGTTCATTTGGCGACAAAATATTTTTTCCGTCACCGAATAGTTATTTTTGGTGACAAAAAATAATTTTGTCTCCTTTTTTACTCTTTTAGAGACGAAAATTTTATTTCGTCGCCAAATAGGTGCCTTTGGTGACAAAAATATCTTTTTCGTCGCCAAATAGTTATAATTGGTGACGAAATAATTTCATCACTGAAGTTGTCAAAACAGTGATGAATTTATTTTTTCGTCACCGAATATACTCATTTAGCGACGAAATTAAATTTTTCCGCCACTTTTTCGTCACTAAACATATTTTTTCTTGTAGTGACTCTCTCCTCTCATCCCAACACTCTCTCTCCTCTTTCTCTCTCCAAATCCGAACAGTCCAAAATCGAAATGAACGGGCACCACATGATACCCGCTCGACACTGAAATCATCTCTTGGGGACACATTATTTACAGTGATAAAGAATAATTTTACTAAAAAAGGAAAGTAAATTTCATCAATCACTTATACTTCGTACGTATGTTATTATTTCTTTCAAGTGAACGCACAAAAATGTTCTTATATGTATAATGCTTTACAACAACATTTATAAGCGAAGACATAGACCATTCATATTTGATAAGCGAAGACATAGACCATTCATATTTGATTACTAGACTGGAGTGTGTGGAGAAAAGAAATGTGTAAAAGGTGAAAGAAAAGTTCGTTTTGTGATTTCCCTAGAATATTCAGCATCAATAAGAATAATTATCCTATAATTATGGCAGTGATTGATCCTAATTTGATTGTTGCCGAGTAGAGTGAGCCAGCCCTTGATTTCCTCTGATATGGTTTCCGCTAATACTCCCCCTCAAGATGGAGCATGGAGGGACGTAATGCCCAACTTGGAGGTCAGAAGGCGAAAATGGTCGATACCCAAGGCCTTTGTGAAAATATCGGCTAATTGATCAGCGGAGGCAATGTGATGAAGTTGAAGAAGACCTTGTTGGACCCTTTCACGCGCAAGGTGGCAGTCAATTTCAATGTATTTGGAGCGCTCATGAAAAATCAAATTTCGGGCGATGTGCAAGGCTGCCTGGTTGTCATAATAGAGGGTGATCGGGGATGAGGATTTACCGCTAAATCACGTAGTATAGTGCGAAGCCATAATAATTCTCAAGTGGTGGAGGCCATAGCCCGATATTCGGCCTCGGCTGAAGACCGAGAGACAACACTCAGCTTTTTAGTGCGCCAAGAGATGGGGCTGCCACCAAGTGTAATGAAATAGCCAGTAGTTAAGCGTCGTGTCATGGGACAACTGGCCCAGTCGGAGTCAATGTAGCCAGTAAGAGTGAGATTCGAATTGGAGGAGAAGAAAATGCCATGAGAGACGGTGCCCTTGAGGTAGCGGAGTATGCAAGTGGCAGCATCAAGATGAGGGACCCGAGGAGTATGCATAAACTGGCTGAGCATGTTGACGGTGAAAGAGATATCCGGACGAGAAATTGTGAGATATATCAGGCGACCAATGAGCCGACGGTAGCAACTTGGATTCGAGATGGGGTGGTCACTAGAATCGACTGAGAGTTTAAGATGTTGTTCCATCGGGGAAGAGGCTGGACGACATCTTGATTGACCTGCATCTGCAAGGATGTCAAGAATGTATTTCCTCTGATTAATAAAAATACCAGCGGCAGAGCGGGCCACTTCAATGCCCAAAAAATACTTGAGCTTCCCAAGATTCTTTAACTGAAATTTACTTGATAAGAACTCTTGTAAGCGGTGGATAGATGCTAAATTGTTGTCTGTAACAAGCAAATCATCAACATAAACGAGAACAACAAGTATAGTAGAACCAGCTTGCTGAGTAAAGAGAGAGTGATCAGCTTGGGATTGTTTAAAACCAACGGAGATGAGGACTGTAGATAGTTTAGAGTACCAATTGCGAGATGCGTGTTTGAGCCCATAGAGTGATTTTTGTAATCGACAGACATGCTTCTCCCCCTGTCGACCATAGCCCAGAGGAAGAGACATGTAAACATCCTCGTCGAGGTCACCATGTAGAAAAGCATTATTAACATCTAACTGATGTAAATGCCAATTCTGAGTGGCAGCGATAGCTAGCACACAACGGACAGTGACCAATTTCGCAACAGGAGCAAATGTATCATGATAATCCAACCCCTCGACTTGAGTGTTTCCTTTGGCGACCAAGCACGCTTTGTATCGTTCTATGGATCCATCTGCTTTTAATTTGGTTTTAAAAACCCATTTGCAACTAACCGGTTTTTTGCCAGGCGGAAGAGGTGTGAGGACCCAGGTTTTGTTTGTGTCAAGTGCATGGAGTTCTTTAGAAATGGCATCACGCCATTGTGTGTGCTTGATGGCTTGACCATAGGAAGTGGGGTCATGTGAATGAGATAAAGTCGAGAGAAAAACGAAGTGAGATGGGGAGATTTGGGAATAGGAAAGGAAATGACTGAGAGGGTAGACCGTACCTGAAGACGGAGACGGAGCAGTGGTAGAGGCAGCCGTGGCGGACGGAAGGGTAGGACACAGGTAGTCTCGAAGATAGCCTGGAGGTCGATGTGGTCGGGATGGCCGAGAAGAGATGGCTGGGGAGTGGGGGTTTAGCTCGGGTGGTTCAGGATTGGTGGTGTGGGCTGGTAAATTAACATGAGGGATTAATTCGGTGGAGGGGTTAAATGGTGGGAGGTCGGGATCATTTGGAGGGGAAATGGTGGGAGGATTATTTGTAGTAGGGTTGTGATTGGGTGGAGGAAGATGGCTAAGTGGTTCGGCCGGGTATAAGTCAGGGAGACTAGGGGATGGGTTGGCGGCGGAGGAATATAATGCGGGCTCTGGGTATGGAATGGAAAAATACTTTAAAAAAAAGTGATGTCCCGAGAGATAAAAAAGGTGTTCTTGTCGAGATTGAAAAGGCTGTATCCGCTGTGGCGGGGAGGATATCCCAAAAACACACAAGGGACATCGCGAGGTTGAAATTTGTCTCGATCGACATGGGATGTTTGTGTATAGCAGAAGCATCCAAAAACACGTAAGAATTTATAATTGGGGGTTCTACGAAAAAACCGTTCTTACGGGGAGGTATTTTCTAAAGTTTGCAAGGGGGTGCCGTTAATAAGATAGACTGCGGTTAAGACACATTAACCCCAAAATTTGATGGGTAGGTGGGCTTGAAAACGTAAACAGCGAGCCACATTTAATATGTGTCGATATTTACGTTCAGCAACACCATTCTGTTGAGGAGTATCAATACAGGTTAACTCTTGTAAAATCCCACTGTCATGAAATAATTTTTGTACAGGACGAGATAAAATATCCATGGCATTATCCGAACAAATAAATTTGACTGTTGCATTAAATTGAGTTTGGACCATGGATAATCATAAAAATCAGATGCTTGAGTTGCCTCAGCGAGACTCAAGTGAGAGTTGAACTCCATGACCGAAGATTGTGCTGTATAATAAGACCGGCCAGATGATTGATTTGAGAGGCGATTGAAGAACCAATCTAGATATCCATTGAGCTCAAAACAGCCCGACTTGTAGTGACCCGTTTTGTTGCAATGAGTACATAGGGCGTTCAGGTCTTTGCTGGGTCGAAGTTGTGGGTCGGACTGTTGAGCTTGCTGTAGTTGGTGGGGCGGGTTGATGCATGTAAGAGGCGGCTGCCGAGTGGGTTGTTGTTGTCGGGGCTGAGGTGCAGCATAAATGAGCTGCGAAGGTTGGTTCAAATGTTGGACCCGTGTTTTATTTTGCGAAAAAGCACACAGATTTTGTGAGTTTCGCTGCTGTCCATTGTTGGGTTTAGGCCGATTTTGCTGGTTATGAAATTTCTGACTCACAATTGCTGAGTCTTCTTGTATGGGCTGAATAGTGGGGACGGATTGTTAGATTTTGGTTTGTTCTTTCGAGATTAATAATCCATGGACTTTTCCAAGATCGGGAATCGGGTCCATGACAAGGATCTGAGTGCGAAGGACCCAATATGGTTCGTTGAGGCCCATCAAAAGTTGATATACACGTTCATTAGATACTCTTTTATGCCATGCTCTAGCGGTACCACACGTACATTCCAGAAGTGGTTCATGCCATCAAGTTTATCCCGAAGAGTTTTGAACGTGTTATAGTGACTGGTGATATCAAGATTACCTTGTTGAAGGTTGGTGGTTTCCCTTTGAATTTTGAAGATGGTAGCATTATTGCCTTGAGTGAATCTTGACTCCAGATCACGCCATAATTCATATGGCGTCCGGCAACTCGCTAGACTTGGGGTGATCATCTTGCTTATGCTATTAGGCATCCATGAGAGAACCATTGTTGATATGCGTTTCCAAAGGGGCTGAATATCTGGGTCTGTTGGGCATGGCAATGAGTTGTCGATGAAGCATAATTTATTTTTTGCACAAAGAGCCATGGTGATGGCGCGACTCCAGGAGCCATAGTTGGTGTGGGTCAAGACAATATCAACAAGGGGAGTGCGGGGATGATCGGCAGCGTGCAGAAAATAGGGAGAAGAAAGGTCAGAGATTAATTTCTGAACCTTTTCTCGAGCATCGGCCATGTCGGGAAAGATGGACAAAAGGTTGAGGTTGTCGTGTTCTTCCAGCTTGTGGTGGATTTTTTTTATGTGGAAGAAGGAGAGCAAGGACATGAACAACAATGCTCTGATACCATGATAAGAACGGTATTGTGATGAATATTGTCTATATTTCTCATTGAAAAACAAAGAAGGATACAACCATACATAGAGGAAAAGATAAACATGGAAAGAGAATAATTATCCTATAATTATGGCAGTGATTGATCCTAATTTGATTGTTGCCGAGTAGAGTGAGCCAGCCCTTGATTTTCGCTGATATGGTTTCCGCTAATAAATATCTCAATCAAGGATGAATCTGTAGCTGTTATCTTTCAAAGGAAAGAAGATCTGGACTCGTGGGGTTTTCAATTCAGAGAAATTTGTACTCCTGGGAAGCGGAAGGAGAAAGTTTTGGTTGCATGTAGGGTTCGCACACATCCGAGCTGTTCGGAAATCCAACCAACGGTCCGGATTGAAAATACCGAACAGACTTTAACAAAAAAGAAAACAAAAGAAGAAAACATGTGTTTCAATCCGGTTCATCAATTTTCTTTCCTGATGGCCCGGATGTGCGCGAAGAGTACCACATTAGTCGTACCATATTTGCATCCAAAAGTTTCCCATATGGAAAGCCTGCAAATCAAACTTCTTCTCTGTTTCATCTATATCTATATATATATATATATATATATATATATATATATATATATATATATATATATATATATATATATATGTACAAACTTGCAGTCAATTTGGGCCCCACAACTCTGTCAATAAGGAAAGTAAGTGTTGGGACTAGAGGGACACCACATACATGAACCACACACCAATTTCAGAGAAAACTCACCCTTCCGTATATACACACACATATACAATGGGTTGAAAAATCTCTCTAGGAGCCACGACCCACGCACCGATTTCAGAGAAAAACTCACCCTTCCGTGTATGTATGTATGTGTATCCTAGTGTAATGCTCGTCCTTTGCACGTTTCTGTGTGCTCATTAATTTAATTGATAGTCACGAAGTTAATATACATATGTTATTTTTGTTCATACCACCAACTGTGTACTTTTTGAGTAATTTTAGTGGTTCAACTTCAACGGCCATCACTCAAATATCATAAAATGACGAAATCGTGATATACTCGAATATTTTGTAGTTATGCTTTAGACAATCAAAATGATACCAAAATCAAAATTTTCCAAAAGGAAAAAGGTGAAGAGAGAGGCTACTTCGATTTACCTTCATATAGGGCTTGAATGGAGTGAAAACAACCACCACATTATGCCCACCAAAGCCAAATGAGTTGGAGACACCTGCACGAAATAGGCAAATTTGATTAGTGAATGTTGAAATATTATTTGTTCGCCAAGCAATGTTGGAATATGAAGAATTTGGATAACAAAATGTTCAAATGTTTGATTATTATATAGGTTGCGAAAGATATATTATCTTCATTGCCAACAAAGCAAAAACATGTAGCAAAGGCACTTATAGGTCCTTGGTTTTTAACCAATAAACTGCATGTATGGATTAAGCATTATGCTTCTAAGGTTTCATAATTTTTTGAAAAGAGGGACTAAAATAAGTACCAACATGGACTTCATGCTCTTCACGTTTGGAACAGTATTGACTGTGACATCAGACTCCATGTTCTGCAAAATTAGAGAACCATAAGAACATGAAGTGCATCATAAAATTGAATAATTGAGAAAATTTTAGCATAATTAGAGGAATGGGCTTTCGGTGCAGTATACATTGGTTAACGGTTGGATGCAGCCAGCTAGTGTTGATTGCTTTTATGGTTGCAATAGCTTCCAATCCTCTTGAAGCTCCAAGTGCATGTAAACATTTAACAATATGGATATGACAATTTCATGCCAACAAATTTATGCAATACTAAATTAAACAACATATGAACTAAGAAAGAGATCCGGACTATCTCAATGATAAAGACAAATTTGCAGCCGAGAGAGAGAGAGAGAGAGAGAGAGAGAGAGAGAGAGAGAGAGAGAGAGAGAGAGAGAGAGAGAGAGAGAGAGAGAGAGAGAGAGAGAGTTTTTATATAGATTCAATACCCTTAAATTACAGAAAAGCCTTTTCTTCTTAACTAAGAAAAGGACAAAATACCTAAAATACTCCCAAAAAGTCTTTTCTTCTTAACTAAGAAAGGAGGACTTAAAATACTTAAAATATCCCCGAAAAACTTTTTCTTCTTGACTAAGAAAAGGAGTACTTAAAATACGTAAAATACCCCTGAAAAGCATTTTCTTCTTGACTAAGCAAAGGAAAACAAAAAATACCTAAAATACCCCACCTATTAAATCTACTATTGCCAAACTACAAGGGTAATTTCATATATTCATGAAATGGCTATGCTTGCCACTCTTTTCCCTTTTGCCTTTAAACTCAATATCAAGCTATATAAAATACCTCAACCTCCTAAATCCATCCTTGCCAAATTAAAAAGGCAAATTCATCTTTTCACAGTGAACCTTATTTTCTTCTTGACAAAGCAACATTTGCCATAAATCGGGGGGCGGGGGGTGTGGGAAGTGAAAAAAGTACTTCAAAAGTCAAAAGTAAGCTATAAATTAAGGAGAAAAAAAGTGAAGGAAGTACTTCAAAAGTCAAAAGTAAGCCATAAATTAAAGAAAAAAAATAAGGATAGCCGCTCAATTTTCTGAAACAAGATAAGTCCAAAATACCCTCAAAAGTCTAATACAATCCATTTAAAAATTACAAGGGCAAATTCATCTTTTCTCAATGTGATCTGCCAAACACAATTCTCTATTTTGCCCTCCAACAAAATACCAAACTAAAAAAATACCTCTTTCATCATAATAAAGGAGGGCATCTATTGCAAATCACGTTATGGCTATGCTTGGTGTAGCCACTCTCCTAACAAACTACAAGGGCAAATCGGTCATTTCACCAAGTGGCTTGGCTTGCCATCCTACATTCCTTAATTACAAGTGTATTGATTGATTATGTCAAATACCAAAACTACCCAAACACCGACACTTGCAAGGGCAAAATAAAAAGAAAAAGTTTGGAGGGCAATAATGTAAATTTCACACCATGCCTTGGCTTACCTAGGTTCTTTTATTACAAGTGTATTGATATATACAGAAATCTTTATGTAAGAACCTTAAGATGAAGACCTTATATGTGGACCTCCCCATTTCTTCCCTTTCCCAATCGGATTTCGATGATCCAGAACGTGATTTTAAGGGTACCTTCATGAAATCGTCAAAAACAAATGACCGGAAATGACTTAAATTGAGCAATTTTTTTTAAACCATTTAAAAAAAATTCACTACAACAAAATGGAGATTAAGGGGCACTTTTAAAATGGCATTTTTCTAACAGTGCCTTATCAAGTTATTAACGAGGCACCATCACGTAAAGTGCCCCATTTGATTCTACCAATTGCGACAGTCGACCTAGACACCAAATTTAATATTTTTTATTATTTTAATTTAATATAATAAGGCAGTTGAAAGTGCCTTGAAAAATTGGGTTTAATAGGGCACTTATTTGGAGACATAAAACTACGCCGTTTTTATAAGAAACTTCTTTGTTTAAAATTGACGTTTAAATTTAACATTTTTATTATTTTAATTTAATATGATAGGGTAGTTGAAAGTGCCTCGAAAAGCTGGGTTTAATAGGGCACTTATTTGGAGACATAAAACTACGTCGTTTTTGTAATAAACCTTTTTTGTTTAAAACCAACGTTTCTAATAGGGCATCTTAATTTGCCCACTATGTCGTTCACAATCTGGATTCCAAATCGATATAGCTTCCTCCAAAGTTTCCTGTTACTCAAAGGAGTCCTGACGGATCGAGCTATTCCTTCATGATCGTGAGACTTCTTCTTTTCTCATTAATGCCGCTATGATGAATTGAAAGTGAACTAAGGAAGCCAGTAGAAGTAGGTGTTCCTTTGATTTCAAATATTGATTGCACGAGAGTCCTGACGATTGGAAGAAAACAGCACCACTCTTCCATCTCTATTTGCATCTCGTTTCTTGTTTCTGTTTGAAGCTTTTTCTCAAGCTCAATTTGTCACCGCGGGACATGAGGTATTTCATAGATTTCGGTCATATTTTTGCAAGTAGGAGTAGTACCTTATTTACCCAAGAAATTGTTTACCACGGGTATCACAATCCTCTGTTTTTGCTCTTATTTATAACTCTTCAACGTTGAATATTTCCGTCATTATCAGGTGGAGGGAGGGAAACATGTTTGATATCATCCTATATTAAAAATACTCCAAAAAATTCTGTATTTGGCAGACTAACTGCAGTATTTTTTATTTCATCAGTTTGGTTTTCCGAATCCCAGAAAACAATCCAAGAAATGACCCAATTTTGAGTCGTCTATCCTAAAGCGCAACACGAGAGTCTCCCCAAGCGATTATTAAGTGTTGTTAGAGCACCGCCACGGGACGTTCCAGAGCCCTTCCTCACCACACATTAATATAATAATTTGTAATGTCACCATGTCGATGTGTGGTGGCGAAGGTCCCTTAAGCACCACATGGCAATGCTCTAAGAGCACTTAATAATTTTTTTAAGTCCTCCCAAAATCAGAAACCTGTTGTAAGGAATGACAATGCCACATTCATTCCTTCCAATAACTTCGAAAACACAAGCCATTAATAGTCAAAATTGGATAAAGTAGTAGTTTGGATAGATAAAGTAGAACAATTACACAAGGTATTGTTCATTCTTCAAGACATCAGATAAAACTCAAAAATCCAAGTCCATCGCAGCCAGAACTGGGGCAAATAAAACAACTAATCAATTAAAACCTAACTGATCCTTTTGGTGTCAAGTAGATCCCAATTGATTAGTTTTTTATTTATCGACAATGGAGGGCCATAGGAATTATTTTATATGAAAATTTCCTATTCAGCACTTACTTATTGTAAAGGGGTTATTGCTAATTTATATCACAGATAAATCATTAGTCCGTTTAAAGAATTAGAACTCTACATGAAGATATAATATGCAATCAGGAACTAGAAAACAAGAATATCATGCTTCTTCGAGTTCTATCTTTCTCTTCTTGTAATTAAACTTTAAACTAGTGGACATGCAAGCATCATCTTCTCTTTTGTTTCATAGCAGTATAAAAACTGTGGTTTATAAAACATAGTCAGACTATTATAAACGTGTACCACGTACGCAGTAAACAAAAGGGAAAACCAGAGTACTCATGATATTGTGCCTATTTGCGGAATGAACGAAGAATCGAAAAATGGGCAAACATCATACTGGGAGGAGCATGAGATCCAACAAAATAAAATCATGCAATCTCTGTTTGTATAAATATCTATTTGTCTTGTTGTTTAATTATGTTGCCTTTTACAGAGTTCTGATATCAGTTTACGGAGAAACGTAATGGATAAGAGTTGGATGTATCAATCTCGGTTGACCAGTGAGTATTTTAACGGAGTAGAGGGATTCTTGAATTTCGCATTCCAAAACGCAAGTATCGATGGGAAAATTGTTTGTCCATGTGTGAAGTGTGGAAAGGGCAGATGGGTGATGCGATCTGAGGCAGTAGACCATCTAGTATGTGACGGTTTTATCAAGGGTTACACAAAATGGATAGCTCATGGAGAAGCTTTGTCATCTACTACAACTGCTCCGATTCCCACTAATTCTGGTAATGCCTTGGGCACAAATAATAGCATGCGTGAGATGTTGCATGATACATTCGGGATCTCAAATAGAGATGTTGGCATGGATGACATGCCAAATAATGTAGAGTTGTCAAATGCAGATGCTAAAAAAATTTATAAGTTGGTAAGTGATGCCCAAAAACCTTTGTACCCTGGGTGTAAAGAGTTTTCAAAGCTTTCATTGCTCGTTGAACTATTTCACAATAAGTGCCTTGGAAAATGGACCAACGACTCATTTACCAGGCTACTTCGGACATTCAACAGGGCACTTCCAGAGGGTGAGAAATTGCCCAACTCATATTATGAAGCGAAAAAAGTGTTGGGGGAATTGGGTCTCTCTTACAAAAAGATTCATGCTTGCCCTAATGATTGCATGTTGTATTGGAAAGAGCATATTGATGATACAGAATGTCATGTATGTCATGAACAGAGGTACAAAACTGTTGACAATCATGAAGGAGCAGAAGGAACCTCAGCAAAAAAGTGTAAAAAGGTCCCCATAAAGGTTTTACGCCATTTTCCGTTGATACCAAGGCTACAAAGGTTGTTCATGTCGTCAAAGATTGCATCTTTTATGAAGTGGCATGATGAGGGTCGAACCAAAGATGGTTGCATGCGTCATCCTGCCGATTCCCTTGCTTGGCAAACTTTTGACTTCCAACATAAGGAATTTGCTACAGATTCACATAATGTTAGACTTGGATTAGCGTCAGATGGATTTAATCCTTTTGGGATGATGAGTAATGTGCATAGTACATGGCCTGCCATCTTAATGCTATACAACCTGCCACCTTGGATGTGTATGAAACAACCATACTTTTATAATGTCGTTGCTTATACCCGGTCGTTTAGCACCTGGAAATAACATTGATGTTTATTTGCAACCATTGATAGAGGAGCTGAAAGAGTTATGGGGGGTCGGAGTAGATACACTTGATGCTTCAACCAATCAAAATTTTAAGATGCATGCTGCCTTAATCTGGACTATCAATGATTTTCCTGCATATGCAAATTTGTCTGGGTGGAGCACTAAAGGGCGTCTTGCATGTCCATCATGCCATAAAGACACATGTTCTTCTTGGTTGAAGTATAGTGGGAAGCATATCTACATGGACCATCGACGATTCTTGGAGGATAGCCATATGTTTAGACGAGATAAGAGGTCATTTAATGGAAAGGAAGAACGTCGGAAGGCAATTTGTCGCTTAACTGGGTCTATGATACAAGATCAGCTAAAATGCGTTCAATTTAAGTTTGGAAAGCTAGTTAAGGATAATCATTAGTTGCCATTCAACTGGAAGAAGTCTAGCATATTTTTCGAATTACCTTATTAGAAAGATAATTTATTGCGACACAATCTAGATGTGATGCATATAGAAAAAAATGTTCGCGATAGTGTGCTTGCGACATTGTTAAATTTGGTTGGGAAATCAAAGGATCATTGGAAGGCATGTCAAGATTTAAAAGTTATGGGCTTTAGAAGTGAGCTTCATCCCATAGAAGATGAATCAGGTCGCACATACTTGCCTGCCGCATGCTTTTCAATGACTAAAAAGGAGAAATATATCTTTTACAAAGTCTTAAAAAATGTAAAAGTTCCAGATGGGTATGCTTTGAATATTTCAAGGTCTTTCCAGGACAAAGAACATAAAGTTTATGGGCTGAAGAGTCATGACAATCATATTCTGATGCAACAATTGCTCCCATTAGCATTGTGAAGAGTATTGCCTAAGCAAGTGTGGTCCCCTTTGATTAAATTGTGCAATTTTTTTAGAGAATTGTGTGGTAAAGTTCTTCATGCTCGTGACTTGATCCGTTTGGAGAAGCAAATTGCAATAACCTTATGTAAGTTAGAAAGGATTTTCCCCCCATCATTTTTTGATATCATGATGCATTTACCAGTTCATTTGGCTACTGAGGCCAAACTTGCGGGGCCAGTTCATTATCGTTGGATGTATCCCATAGAGAGGTTTGTTTTATCTTATAGAATATTTTTGTTTTTGTTTATTCATGATATCTCATTTAATTTTCACTTAGTATTGCCAACTTTTGCTGATAATAGGTATTTAGCAACATTGAAGTCATATGTGCGAAACAAAAATCATCCCGAGGGTTCCATTGCAGAAGGATATTTGGCAGAGGAGTGTTTGACGTTTTGCTTTAGGTACTTGGAGGATGTTGAAATGAGGTTTAATCGAGTGGGTAGAAATGATGATGAGGGTAGTACTGTTGCTGCAAGGTTGCCTAGTTTCTCAACACAAGGACGGTCGTTTGGAAAAGTAGTGACAGAAACCTTGGATCAGGAAACGTTAGTGAAGGCACATCAATATGTGTTGTTCAATTGTGACGCGGTAGACAAATTTTCCAAGTAAGAGACTCACCAAAAATAATTTATTTTTGTATCATAGGAAAGTATCACAGGAAAGTTGTATTTTTGTTGCTCATATAATTAACTTGAATGTGCAGTCAACACCAGACCATGACAAGAGATCAAAATCCTCGTCTACATTTATGGGAAATCCAACGTATGCATAATGAAAAGTGTGCCTCGTGGTTTGGAAACCACGTAAGTATATTGATGATAAGTACTTCCTTTTTTCATTCCTTTTAGATAAGTATTTTTTAAAAATCTATGGGTATGCTTCGAAATAGGTTCAAGACTTGCAACTTGCAGAGGATGAACAGCTTTCTGAAGAGCTTAGAGCTCTAGCTCGGGGTCCAAATGATGTAGGGAAGAGATATAGAGGATATCTTATAAATGGTTTTAGGTTCCACACACGAGAAGTTGAGAGGAGAAGAAAATTTCAGAATAGTGGGGTAGTTGTTACTGGAACAACAACAAGTTTTTCAAGTGCTAGTGACAATAATCCAGTGGCTGGTGATATAGCTTACTATGGCGTTTTGACAGATGTTATTGAGCTGAGTTACTTCGGAGGGAGGAAGGTTGTGTTGTTTAAGTGCAACTGGATGTCAGAAGGCAAAAACAGAAGGCCAGATGAACATGGTTTCACTCTTGTCAATTTTGCACGATTGGTACATGCCAATGAGCCTTTTGTTCTAGCTTCTCAAGTACAACAAGCATTTTATGTTGAAGATCCCTTTGACAAAGGGTGGCATGTTGTGATAAGGACAACTGCTAGAGATGCTTTTAATATGAACACAGAGTCATGCATCGATGATGTGGAGACGTATTTGCAGAGTGAGTCATGTTATGGTCAATTGCAAGATGATCAAGGTGATATTAGTTTGGTTAGAGAAGATGTGCAGGGAACAACTATAGACACTATTGATGCAACAACAGCTCAAGTGGTAGAAGGCGATGGAGTTGAGGGGATTTAGAATCCATTTCTAGATGCTTATATGATGTTTTCAAGGAATATGTTGCCTTGCCTTTTCTTTTTATTCTTGACAGTATATGCTATTTCGAAGACCTTGAATTTCATTTCAGTAGCATAGTGTTTTACTTCTCTAGTTTTTGCAAGACTGTTTAGCTGAAGTAGATACTTGTTTTCTCTGCTTTTGTTAAGCACTGATGCAAGGTTACATTATTGCCATTAATTAGTTGTGTAGCTTCTCTTGCAACTTCAAACGATTGAGTTTTATGAAGGTTTTTTTCAGGATGTGTCCTTTTCTTCTCGGCTCTTAGTGTCTTATTGATGTATTTGTTTGAGTTGGCATGTACTTTGTCTGCTGGCACTCTTATGGAAAGTCTATTTTGTTGTACTTTGTTGTACTGTATATACTTTTGCTGCTATGTCCTGTTAAGCTCGGACTGTTGGTTGCTTCTACCGTTTCTTGAGTAGCTGTAATGTTATTGCTGTTGTTTTTGCTCTTGTAGTTTTGGTTACTTTGGATCATGGCTACAATGTAACTTGAGGTACCTAGTCATCTGGTTGTTCATCTGCTGGTTAGCAGTGCTGTTACTACTGTAGATTATTGGTGGAATGCAGGCCGCTATCAGAAAGCAGCTGCTACAAATTACTTGCTGCTGCTGTTCTGTTTTTGTATTTTGTTGTATTACCACGTTTGCTGTTGTGTGGTCTATACTTGAATGCCATTCATTTGTGTTTTTGTTGTGATTTCGAGCGTGTCCGTATCCGTATCCGTGTCGTGTAAAGGTAGACTTTGAGTTATGTTTTCCTTGGAAGAGGGTGATGATCAGCCTCAAGCATTCAACTGAGTCTTGCCCAATTGACCAATTGGTTTCCAAATTCTCAGAAAAAAAAAATTAAGAGTGATGGAGTTGCTAATTTCTAATGATGATTTTGAAGTGTTAATTTGTAGTTTGTGGGAGCATTTAGGCATTGCTTTATTTCCTTTTGGCCAAAAATGAACGCTTGAGACTTTGGGCAAAAACGTACGAGGATAATCCAAATTGAGCCAAACTTTAGCGATAATTCAAATTGAGCAAACCTTCAGACTTCCAATTGAGTCATTGACATACCAAAGCAAACAAAAACCAAAAATGAAACTCCAACAATTAAACCATCATTTTTTGTCTACTATTTCTCCAAATCAAACACTGTGTCATCCACAAGAAGCAACATGAAAAGTAATACAAAGAGCAATTAAACTTAGAAACTCTTCAATCAAACTCTAGAATAGGAAAACATAGATAACGCTAAAATTCAAATTGTGTCTCCAAAAGTATCGCTCCCGTTCATACAATGGCAATCATGCTCATCGATGCGATTGTCTTCCACTTGAAAAAATTCTGTCTCAACTGACAGAACTCCATCTCAATTTCATCCTCTACAGTTTATTTACACTCGATAAAAATATCTACATGGGGACATCCCTCAAGCACTTTATTAATTTGACGACGAATCTCCAAATCTGTCTTCATGCAGTGGAGGAAATCAACTACTTGTTCTGAATTGTTGGGGTTTGCTATTAACCAAATCAGTTGACCAGGGACTACCAATTCTGGAACCCGAAGCCACAGATTCATCTTTTTGTCTTGGCCTTTGATTCAACCTGAGGCCAAGATATTGCCTTCATTTTACCCTCCATCTATATAGACATGGAAAATGGGGAACACAATTGAATAACAGCCCAACAAACAAAAGAACATCAATTGGGAATACAAGCCAGAATAAGGAGAAGAAAAGTTGAATTAGTGCTATAACTGTTTGGTGATAAAATATAACTCAAACTTCGTTTGCATTAAGTAACTTAAAGCCTTGGAAGAACTACTAATCATCAATTCATGTTTGCAAAAAGAGAACGAAGGTCTGTTTCCAAGATTTTGGAGTTGTCTAGCCAACAGGTGGATCTAGAAAAACACATGGCAGAAGTCCCCACTTGAAAAAAATGGTGGTAATTCTGATAATCTTTTTTGTGATAGGCATGGCTGTGATCACTGGTTAAAGTGAACCAAAAAAGCCTATGTTCCTGTACCTCCCTTGAATACATCATCTTCTATTTTTAACGCAGATGTAATCTAAATCTGTGTTGGATGTATTAATGTGTTTAGTATGCAATGTAATGCGTGTTAGGTGAAGTCATGTTTGAAAGAATGTCTACAACCCATAAATGCAGAATCCAGATGTGCAACAAAACAATAATTTAGAGTACCGTACACAGAATCCAGAAATACCAGACATGCCTAATCCAGAAAAGCAGAATCCATAATCCAAATACAGAATGCAGATAGTCGTTCCAAGGGTGTGCCTTAAAGTTGATATTGCCCTTTCTATCAAAATTAGGACTTTCCAAAATTAGGAATTTTCAAATTGGGGATTTCAGCAATTAGGGATTTCAAAAGTTAGGCCTTTCGATGAAGAGATGAAATACAAACCGAAATCATAGAGTTGAGAATAAATCAAAAAGTTATACCACTTTTAGCTCTTGAAAGTGAAGGAAAAACTATATAAACGGTGACTCTTACGGCACATGAATGAATTGGTGGTTTGCTTCTTTGGCTCTGAAGATTGCCTTGGTAAAGGCTTGACAGGTAGGGGCTGGTGGCACAAACAAGAGTATTTGGTCCTTCCTGGACAAAGAGACCACAGATTAGTAAGTAGCCAAAGCCGAGAGAGAGAGAGAGACGGGTGGCGGTGGTGGATCTGCCATTGGCGTCGGTGGTCGTGCGTGAGAGTTTGGGAGGAGATGGAGGAGAGAGTCTTCTCACAACTTTTGTTTCAGGAGATGGAGAGATAATTGGGGGAGAGTTTTGTATCAGGAAAGAAATTTCAAAATTTTGAGCCCTAATTTGAATTTGAGCCGAAACGAGAGGAGTAAAAGAGGTGGGAGGAGTGGGACCCATCACTTTGCCACATAGGATCATTGTTGTCTTCTTCTTTTTCTTCCTTGCTAATAACATTTCTGTTTTTCTTTAAGTTAATCTTAACGAAGTTGGTTTTATGTGACACTTTAAAATGCCTAAACAAAAAGTAATCAACATTATTTTTTATAATTAAATCAACATTTCCTAATCAATTTAATAGAACATATTTGCCCCTCTACACAAAGAGCAATATTTAAGAATATAATATGTTATATTTTTTTTTGATCATCTTTGATACGATTATTTAGTGGACCTCAATAACACAAAAAACTACTTCAACAATCGAGGCCATTGATTTTCTTGTGCTTAATGATTAAATCATTATTGTAGAAATTTGGTACGATCGGGTTTAGAAAGCTCCTTGATTGGGATGCAATTTATATTTTGGATGATAGTTATCGTCCGATCAAATGTATAGTGATACCCGATTAACAATATTCTTGTTAAGAATGATGAACTCCGTAATTTGTGAAAGACAGACGGTTCGGATCAAAAAATAAATACTCTGGTGGGTTCGGGTCATGTAATCTATTACTTTAATGTCTCAGGATGCACCAAATGTTGTTCGATGAGGCGGTTACACATATCTGATGATCTCCGATTTTGGTGACAACAATGGAATCAGTGAGACGTGAAATCCTAATGGTTCAGATCGACCATTGTAAAAATTGAGTTGGTAATGACCTTTAAATCCTATACGTTCAATATAATTCTTAACAAACTAAGTATTGTGATGTACTTGAACGTACGTTAGCCATTTGACCGTGATAGAATTATGATGATCCAGACCGTTGCTTTTGTTTTGCTTGTTGATTCTATCATTCTTGTAAAAAAAATTGTCTCAATCGAGTTTAGAAAGCATCTTTATCGAGACACAATTTAATTACAAAGTGGGTTTTTCTGTCCAATCAAGTGTGTAGCGATTCCCGATTAACTTCGTTATTGGTACGAATGATGTGCTCCATAATATGTAAAAGATGGATGGTTTCGATTGAAAAAAAAACACTCAGGTGGGGGTCAGGTATTGCAATCTAATACTTTAATGCTTTGGAATGCATCAAATGTGGTTCGATCAGACGGTTGCTAATATCCGATAATCTTCGATTTTGGTGATTCTAATTGAATCAATGAGACGTAAAATCCTAATGGTTCAGATCGACCATTATTGAAGTATAATTGGTTGATTAAGTTTAGAATTCGTTTCACGAACAAATTCAACTTTTTTTAATGGACCTTTTTTCCTTCTTTAAATCAACACGTTTTCTATCAACCTACCACACTACGTCGTTCACGACTGCTAGAAGTTCACAACTGCTAGGGATCTTCCCCTCTACACTACGTCGTTCACGACGATCTTCCCGATTGGCGTCCAAACACAAAAATTTCACCCAAAATTTTGACTCTCCCACTTGCGCTAAAATTTCCCGCTACTTGAAGAAGTCTAGAAATTTGGAAGAAAACCGCCCATTCCTCCATCTCTATCCCCATCTCATTCTGTTTGAAACTTTCTATCAAGCTCAATTTACTGCAGCGGGATACAAGGTATTTTATAGATTTTGGTCATACTTTTGCAATAATATGGGTAATTAATCACTATTCTCTGTTAATTGATTACCAATCGAAACCAGTTTACGTTGAGACGATTACTTAGGTTTTAGTATTTTTGAGACGATTACGAGACATTTGATCTTTACCAATTTCAGTAACCTTAAAATTTGTCCTTAATGATTTTTTTTTTGTTTCAGAAATTTTTTACAAAAAACAAGTCTAGTTGAGCAGGGCAAAATATCATTTATAAGAAAGGCAAAACTCCTTTAGCCATTGTGGGAGAGACTGAGGTAATCTTATAAATTCACAGACTATTTTAATTATACTAGAATCAAAACTTTATAAGTAGCATGAGATTAAACTTTCGTTATGCTCACAGGCAAAAAACCTCGGCCATGATCCATCACGTGCACATATGTTCCTTAATTACTTGCTTCACAAACGATGGCAAGGTCACAAATGAGGAATTGAGGAAAAAAATAGTAAGTTTCGCCAACTTCTTTCATACATAAACTTTTGTTCTTAGATTCTGAGAGTAACGTAAACTATTGTGTTCCAGGAAAAAATGAAAGAGCTATCCGAACAAGTTCCCGAGGGTGAACTTGATTCTTCTGGTCCAAATGATGTGTTCTCCAAAGCTATGGGCAAAGAGAAATCTGGAAGTGTGCGCATATATGGGCTAGGGGTTTGCCCATCTGATGTTTGGGGTGATGTGCCTAGCAGTGGCACATCTTATAGGATGTCAATGGAGTGGAAGACAGAGCTAGATAAAACAAACCAAAAATTGGAAGAGCTAACGAATTTATATTTGCAGAGTCAAGCAAATGAGGCTAACTCCTCAAACACTCGAGTCACATCTCCAAACATTCCAGTCTCATCTCCAAACCAACACATTGGTTTATCAACATCTACTACCCAACAAGGACGTGTTAAGGTAAATAAATTTATTCTACAATTAAGGTTATCTATGAGTATACAAGATTGTATGTATTTGGTGGATGTTTGAATAGGTCAACGAACATTGAAAGTGAAGAAGCATAAATGCAAAAATGGACATGTAGACACTTTTTTAATTTGGAAAACTATGGACATTGACACAGGAACCACTTAAATGTGTTGGTGCATTATGTTTGGAGAGGATTGAACCTATAATTGCTGAATTTTTTATATATGATGGAAAAGGAGTATTATCTAGTGATTTGGAGCAGGAATTCTTACTTGAAATGCTGAAATATATGTTTGTAGTTAATGTAACTGAAATTTCTGAGTGCTAAATTTTTGCTATATGCTGGAAAAAGAGTACTACATGCTTGTTTAGTGCTGAAATACAGGTTTATAGTTACTAAACTGACATTTTGAGTTCTGAATTTTAATGGTTATGCTGGAAAATGAGGTTACTTGTTGACTAAGTGTTGAAATTCTTACTTTATGTGCCGAAATTGAGGTTTTATACAGCAGTACCTTATTCTTTTTGGGCAAGAAGAGGCCTGTCACCCAACCATTTGTCTTCCTAAGACTTAGTTTGAAAATCTGTGTTTATGTTGTACTTGAACATATATGTTGGTCGCCCTTGTCATGCTATTGTAGTAGAATGAGATTCCTTACTTTCCTAACCATTTGTCAATATGATGTTTTCTTATTGATTGATGCTAGGTGGGGGATTGTGTTTATTTCAAGAGCGTAGCCAACCCCATAGAAGTTGTAGGCAAAGGGCGGATTGCTAGTATGGATCCATCTACGGAGGTGGGCGGAGTAGAACTCGGAGTTAATTGGTGTGAGATTCATGTTCAAATCCCAATGGTTCTTTTAAGGATAGGCATTTCATGCTTTGATCTAGAGTTTGGTAAGTTAGGTTTTTGCTGAAAATTTTAGTTAAGTTTTTTAGAAGTGAAGTTTGTTTTTTGTTGAAAACATTAGAGTTCTGCTAAAATAGTTTCTATTCAATGTTCTGTGTTTTGTTTTTGGATCCTTGTGAGGTTTGTTGACTAGTAGTTTCTATTGAATGACTATGGCTTATGTTGTTTGGACATGGTTGAGAAATAAATTGCAATTTATTACGGTTCTATTTTATTGTCACTGTAGAGTAGTAAAAAAGGAAAAAAAAAATCCCAATGCCTTAGAAGGCATTCATAAGTGCCATTAAAGCTATTTTCTTGACCTCAACCAAAGTGGTTTATGCTACACTTTGAAGTGCCTTAAAAGTGTATTGAAAACAAAAAAAACAAAATTCTGAGGTGGCATCCAAAAATGCCTTAATAAGTAAACTATGGGGCACTTAAAAAGTGCAGGAAAAAGAAATTTTTGAGGCTCCTCAAAATGCCTCATTATGAGTGCCTTAATAAGTGATTTATGCGGCACCTGAAAGTGCAGTTAGAAGGAGTTCTTGAGATACATTAAAGTGCCTCAAAAAAATTATGAGGCGGCACCCAAAAATGCCTTAATAAGTAAACTATGGGGCACTTACAAGTGCAGGTAGAAGAAACTCTTACGGCTCCTCAAAGTGCCTCATTATGAGTGCCTTAATAAGTGAATTATGCAGCACCTGAAAGTGCAGCTAGAAGGAGTTCTTGAGGTACATTAAAGTGCCTTAAAAAAATTCTGAGGCCGCTTCGAAAAATGCCTTAATAAGTAAATTATGGGGCACTTACAAGTGCAGGTACAAGAAACTCTTGAGGCTCCTCAAAGTGCCTCATTATGAGTGCCTTAATAAGTGAATTATGCAGCACCTAAAAGTGCAGCTAGAAGGAGTTCTTGTGGCACATTAAAGTGCCTCATAACAAGTGCTGCGTTACCTCTATAGCTACATCGATACACGCGGCACTAAGTCGTAGTGCCTCAATAGATAAACTGCCGCAACAGGTCACTTATTGAGGCAGTTTTGACTGCCCTAACAAGCCTTTTTTGTTGTAGTGATTTTTTTTTGACCGTTTAATAAAAAATTGTTTGGAACTGTTCGGATGAAACACTTTTCAGTAATTGTTTTATGATTTCTCGCGTGGACCCTTAAAATCACATTCTGATCACATTGAGCGGTTCGAATCATCGAAATTCGATCGGGATCTATGAGGTCCTTATAAGGTGGTCCTTATAGGAATGGATATATATAGTAGTTTTCACCTCAGGGATCCTGGACAAAGCAAAAAAACCGAACCTCTAACGTGAGCCGTTGGATGAGATCCAACGACTGTGAAAAGAAGGAGTAGCTCGCGGGTTAAAGGGATTGGGTTTTGGGTAAAAATTGCTCGCGGGTCAGATTCGGGTAATCAGCACAAGTGCCCCCCCCCCCCCCCCATCCCATTTTATGCCTTCCACAGAGAGAAGGACTGAGACAACGAACGATTCACGCCTGGAGATCCAAACAACAAACGCCAAGGAGATCGAAATGCTGAACAACAAGGTCTCTTTCTTTCTCTCTCTTGATCTGGTTCGAACCAGAAATTAGGGCTTTTGTTGGTTTAGACCAGAAATTCCAACTCTCTCTCTCTCTCTCTCTCTCTCTCTCTCTCTCTCTCTCATCTGTGTTTTCTGCTAATTAGGACTTTTTTTGGTTCGGACCAAAAATTAGGGCTTATCCAAAAGTAGGACTTTTTTTGAACGACTAATTTTGAAACCAGAAATTAGAATTAATTTATTATATATGCTCTTTCTCAATGCTATAAATCTGTATCTTGTTTCTAATTTGCACTACTTTGGTCACATGGACCGTCTTTAGCAGCTTTGATCAAGAGGCAGAAGCAAGAGATTGATTTGGTTCTTCAGTTTCAAGTCAGAATCTAATCCATCCATAATCTGCTCTGTTTATAGCTAGCTTTTATTTTTTTGGGATTTCCCTTTTGTTTTTTTTAATGGTTATTGTGTTTGGGTTTTGTAGTATATACTCAAAACTCTAGGCATCACCTAATCAAATTTGTGGGTTGTTTTTTTCTCGGCAAACGAAACAATTTTATAAATCTCGAAAGGGGTACATCAAGGGAAAAAGAAGGAAGAGCGAACTTGCTCAACCACGAAAAAGGAAACACAAAGATTAAAAATACACTATCCAGCCGAGGGTTGGATGTGTTACACCTCAAACCCATAATTAGAACTTCAGCTTACGAATACCTTGAAGAAAACATTTAAAATCCTCCACTGAGTACACCTTGATATCGAACTTTGCTTTCATCCACATTGCCACCCTAGTCTTAATCTGGTCCCCTACCTCACTAGCTGACCTTGAGGTATTGTTGAAAATAAGTTCGTTCCTTGCAAGCCACAATGACCATAAGGTAGCAAAGAACGTCACCTCCCAAGTGTGCCTTTCCATATTTCTAAACCTTGTGCCAAACCACCAATTTGCTAAGTCCGCCAAAGAGGGTGGACAAACCCAAAACATCTGCCACCACACCATTATAAGCGACCAAGTATTCCACGAGAACTGACAATGCAAAAATAGGTGTTCAGGAGTTTCCTCGAAGGAAGCACAAAATGGGCACTTTGACAATGGATCCACCTGAATCATATTCTTGCCCACGAGCACCGATCCGGACGCCACCCTTCCTTGTAAAGCCATTGTAAAGCCAACCACGAGAAAATTTCTACCGTAGGCGGACTAAGGTTCTTCCATACGGACCCCAATACTTCATCTCGGGCCCGCACCTGCTGCTCCCATTCCCATTGGCCATAAACTAATTTGTGGGTTGTTTTTTGTGGTCACTTTTCATGCTCAACTTAATGGTTAGAAATCGTTCACTTATTAAAACTCTTCGAGAATACAGCTACATACTCTGAATTTAACGACTGCAATTTTGTTCACCCTCCTCACAAGAAGGTGACCCTTCCTCTTATTGGTTGAAATGATGTTGGTCTCACCCATGCAATATACTTTTTGGTAAGCATGACATTACTTTGTGATAGGATACACACCATTTCAACCAATAGGAAGGAGAGTAATGTTCATCCTCTTAAGTGAAGGGTGAACAAAACTCAACTCGAATTTAACCGCTGCATGGTGTGTGGGGCTACTGCATGCAGCAAAATAAAAGGATACTCTCCCAAAGGTTTATCCTCCAAAAGAGTATCTCTGGGGATAAGCCTTTTTTTAAGCTAATAATCGCGTGGACCGCATTTCGGCAATACATAGTTGGCAATCCAGTTTTGAATTGATCACATATCTTGATACAGGGAAGCACTTCAACCAACTTCCCAGGAGGACAAATTAGGGCCGTGGGAAGCACTTCAACCAGTTTTGACATTGCTGCTTCTTTTTTCATTGGAAGAGGCAAATGATGCTTGGAGGGTGTATGTCGAAACTCATTCCAATGTGCAATTGCCGTCTCAACTTGCTCAACTCCGCACCAATTACCTACCTTTGCTCGTACCTATGCAAGCAAATGTGGACGGCCATGGTGGTGCAAATAGGTGCATGTACATTGCATTGTTCTTACTTGGAGCAGTAACGGAAATTTTTAATGTTGCTAGTTGTGATGTATATTTTCTTTTAGTTGGGTTATGTAATGCTTATGTTGAATGTTGTGATCGATCATGTTTCAACCAGCTTCCATTTTATTTGCTAATAGCCACATCTGCTACTACTGGATAATTGTACCTGATGGAGGCAAAAACTTACCTCGCATGTGACATCAATGGCAGCTACTTTATTTTTGGCTACTTGAATTTTGGCTATTCAATAAGAGTGATGAAAAGAAAATGTCCTCCAAACTTTCGAAGGTATACCAGTTCTCAAACCCAACGACTTGGAATTCAACCATAAATGGTATTCTCATATGAAATGGTAGAACAAAAGGATGGAATAGTGAAAACTAAGATCCTTCACATACTCCCTCAACCTAACAAATCATGGATAAGTTCTCTGAAATCAGAGCAACGCAATTGGGCTGAAGAAGTTGTTGCTGAAATCAACCTTGGGAAGCAGCTGCAATTGATTTGAGGTGGAATTGGACCCGAAATCAACCTTGTTATATATGCCTGAATATCTAACATATGGAAGCAACAAAATTAGGTCATGTATAACATATGGAAGCAAGATTGGCAACCTAGTTGAGAGCCTTTTGCCATAATTTTTGCCAAATTTTGTGCAAAGGCAAGAGATTTGGCATGCCAATTGACTAGTCTTAGCTTTTAGCCCTTGAAGGAGAAGCTTCATGCCAGTTCTAATTGTATCCTTACACACAACCTTTTTCAGATTCAAATTATTAAAAAAAAACAACTAGCAGATGAACGCCATAAATTGGAGAGATCGAAAGGGATACCATTTGACGAAACAGATATGGCCTGCTATTCTTGCTTTCTTGGACAAGAGGGGTAGTATTTAATTTCCGGTGTCAAAGACAAAGACTCAACTGGCTCCATCCCCTTTTATTTTAAGCTACGTGCTCTATTTCCCACCATTTTCTCCTTACACAAAACCAATTGCCTTTTAACAAGAACAAAGGTACAAACCCTAACGGTTTAAAACAATTGCTTTTCTACTTACACAAATCGAACCCTAATTTCTGAGAGATTCTGATAGAGAGAGATACCTTGTCCGTCGCTTCCATCTTCTTCTGCTTCTTCTTCTTCGTCAATCTGGTTTACCCTAATCGTGTAACAAAAAAAAAACTAACCCGTTAGATGGAAAACGAGCCAGAGAGAGAGATATATATACCTTGATACCTTGTTCTTCTTTTTTGGGTTCGATCTTCTTCTTCGTATCGTCTTCCTCTTGGTCGCGTTGTTCGTCGATCTTCTCTCTGTTTGAACGTGAAAGCACTGAAAGGGAAAGAGGAAAGAGGGTTGGATCCGTTTTGTGGGTTTTAATCCGTTTTCGTTATAACCCGTGACCCGCATGTCATTTAAACCCGCGAGATTCCCTTTTCTTTTTAGAGGTCCGGATTTTGTGCTTTGTCCGGGATCCCTAAGGTGAAAACTACTGTGTGTGTATATATATATCAGAGCGGTTTCAGGGATAACTAATTAGACACCTAAAAAAATTACCTCATAGTTTTCGATCAAATTTTGATGATTCGAGCTGCTCAATGTGATTAGAACGTGATTTTAAGGGTACTCATGAGAAATTAGCAAAAAAAAATGACCTGAAAAGGTTTGATTTGAGCAGTTTTTAGCTTAGATTTATTGAACAGTTCAATTACAAACTGCTCAAAATAAGCACTTCCCGGTCATATTTTTATCTAATTTCTTGCGGGCACCTTTAAACTAACATTCTGCACACATTAAACGGTTCAGATCATAAAAATTTGATCGAAAACTGATATTGAGATTTGGGATGTTTTTTTGGGTGTCAATATATATATGTACTAGGATTTGTCTTTGCTGAAGGCAAGCGCAACGCATTTTGAATACAATTAAAATAAATTACTGAAACTATTGACCACTCTCGCCAACGAAGCTAATTTCTACAGGATTATAATGCACCTTTCGCAAATTTTGAATCTTACCATGTGCTACCTAATCCAAATCTGAGGCACCGACATTATTGAGTTTGCATAGAACAACTCCTCACGGTTGGATATTGTAGGATCAAGCGCTTACCATCTTACCAAAACCCGCAGGTAGTGGTAAAGGCGCAACTCTATTTCCTTATACCATAGCGTAGCAGGCCCCAAGCGCCACGGTTCGACCCGCGTGGGCAGGATGCTGGCCCGCGACCAACAACCCCCTCCCCCCCCCAGCACCTGCCCGCAAGCAGCATGCCATCCAGGGGAGTCGAACCCGCGACCTTGGCTCTGATACCACTTGTATGATCAAGCACTTACCATCTTACCAAAACCCGCAGGTAGTGGTAAAGGCGCAACTCTATTTCCTTATACCATAGCGTAGCAGGCCCCAAGCGCCACGGTTCGACCCGCGTGGGCAGGATGCTGCCCCGCGACCAACAATCCCCCCCCCCCCCCAGCACCTGCCCGCAAGCAGCATGCCATCCAGGGGAGTCGAACCCGCGACCTTGGCTCTGATACCAATTGTTGGTCCAAAAGCAACCCAAGAGGGGGGGTGAATTGGGTTTCTCACTAACTATTTACAATTTAAAAAAAATTAATTACAAGAAAGAAACAAAGACAACGCTGCAACACAATTGAGTCGACTCAACTAGTAAGTACACCAGCAAGCTTAATAGATTGAACTAGCTCAAAGATTAGAAACACAGCAGATGCATATAACAACTCAACAGATTCTATTATTGCAATATAAGCACGAAATCAACTAATTATGCAAGCTTTTCTACCCCAAGTGTGATTTCAGAATTATACCAATTTTCTTATGCGATAATGATAAGCAAAACTGAAAGTAAAAGAGTAAGGGATAGAGAAAATTAACACGAGGATTTTATAGTGGTTCAGTCCGCAACTTCACGGCCTACTCCACTCCCCAAGTGTCCTACTCAGGAATTGCTGCACTATCTCCAATAGTCGTTACAAACCTCTAGCTTCGCGGGTGCTAGAAAACCTTACACCGAGCGATTACTCCAAATCCACTCCCAACTAGCTAAGACTCCGGCGCTAGTCACACCTAAACCCAAATGATTTTTCTACCAAAAAATCACTCAGAAAAATGGTTTCAATCTCAGACAAGGGTGTGAAATCCCTTTTACAATATGGTTCAAAGAACAAAACTCAAACTAGAGTAGATATTCAAGATGTAAGCCTAGAATTGAATGATCAGTAGACAAATTTGCAAGTGAGAGCTCACTGGATTTTTTCTTCAAACAGTTGGAGTGCAATTTTCTGCACTTGGTCTTCTCTGCTTTATATTCTTGAAACCCAATTGAACGTTAGAATTTCTTCTCCTAGTCGTTGCAAGAAATCAGCCACAATCTTACCTTATTTGCTCCTTAATTCAATCCTTGTATTCCCAGCAGATTTCTTCTTTCCTTGCAAAGCTTTTCCAGCCGCTAAAAATTAGGGAGAGATTTTCCTTATTCTCTCTCCTTCTTCAATTTACTAGCCTATTGGAGATAGGAATTGTGAAGAAGAGAATCACTTCAATCTGTATCTTCAATAGAGCCGAATCCGTTTGATTATTCAGTGACAATTTTCCTTCCTTCAATAGCTTCCGTCGTTCTTGCCTTTAACGTAAAAACATAGAACTCTAGGTTTAGGAAAAAATGCTATCCTGTATAAAGCACACCAATAGATATGAGGGAATTGCTTATAAGTCCCTATAATAATGAGTGATAGCATAATTAGCCCAATATAAAAATATTATTCCAATAAAACCCGATTAACTAACGTAAGTCCAATTAGGTTGTGTTTGTTATCATCAAAATCTAAAACCATGGGGCTAACAATCTCCCCCTTTTTGATGATGACAAACATTGCAACTATAACATTCAATAGAAATAATTGAGAGCAAAAATAATAAGAGAGAAGATGACTCCCCCTTAATTGATGCATAATTTGTTTGAGCTCAATCTTCATTGCTCCCCCTAAATTTATGCCACATTTGTTCGAGGTTCTTTTTATTCTTTCTCAATACTTCTCCCCCTTTGTCATCAACAAAAAAAATGTGAAAAGAAGTCAATCTAGTCTTTATGAAGTACTGTCACTTTGAACCTCATAACTAGCATGTATATTGGTAACAGGTAAAGCATCAGTAGACATCAGTAAAGCATAAGTAAAAAAATGCTCTTTGTATCTTTGGAGTCTTATGAGCCAATCCAGTCATTAGAAAAAAATTAGATTAAGTGCAGATTAGTTTTGCTCGAGAAGGGAAAAAATAGTTAACTGAACAATTATTAATCCTGGAATCAAGAGGTATCAACAAGGATTCGACATACCAATTTCTCTTCTTATGCTGCAAAATCTATCCTCGCTAAGAGGTTTTGTGAAAATATCAGCTAATTGATTATCAGTTCTCACAAAATCAATAACAATGTCTCCTCTTTGAACATGATCTCTAATGAAGTGACGTCGAATATCTATATGCTTAGTTCTAGAGTGCTGAATAGGATTCTTAGTCAAATTTATAGCGCTAGTATTATCGCATTTAATGGGAATATGATCAAAGAACAAACCAAAATCCTCCAACTGTTGTTTCATCCATAAAAGTTGTGCACAACAACTTCCAACAGCAACATATTCAGCTTCTGCGGTAGATAAAGCAACAGAATGTTGTTTTTTACTAAACCAAGAGACAAGTGAATGTCCAAGAAACTGACATGTGCCACTGGTGCTTTTTCTATCTATTGAACAACCAGCAAAATCCGCATCCGAATATCCAATCAAATCAATTAAAGTGCCTTTAGGATATCACAATCCTAAGTTAGGAGTACCAATCAAGTATTTGAAAATTCTTTTTACAGCTATGTGGTGTGATTCTTTTGGAGAGGATTGAAATCGAGCACATAGACACACACTAAACATAATGTCCGGTCGACTAGCTGTTAAGTAAAGAAGAGATCCAATCATACCTCGGTATTTCTTTTCATCAAAAGGCTTACCCATTTCATCTTTTTCGAGTTTGGTAGAAGTACTCATAGGAGTACCCATTGGCTTCGCTTTTTCCATGTCAAACCTCTTCAATAGGTCTTTGATGTATTTGGACTGATTGATAAAAATACCATCAACTGATTGCTTTATTTGGAGTCCAAGGAAGTAGGTGAGTTCACCCATCATGCTCATTTCGAATTCGCCTTGCATACGTTTTGCAAAATCCTCACACAAGCTTTCGTTAGTAGCACCAAAAATAATATCATCGACATATATTTGAACAATAAGTATATCATGATCTTTGGTCTTTATAAAAAGAGTCGTGTCAATTTTTCCTTTTGAAAAACCATTTTCAATCAAAAATTTGCTTAAACGATCATACCATGCCCTAGGTGCTTGCTTTAAACCATAAAGAGCTTTGGAGAGTTTGAAAACATGATCTGGAAACTCATGATTTTGAAAACCAGGAGGTTGTTTACAATAAACCTCTTCGGAGATAAAACCATTTAAAAATGCACTCTTTACATCCATTTGAAAAAGTTTGAAATTTTTAAAACATGCGAATGCAAGTAACATTCTAATAGCTTCTAGTCTAGCAACGGGTGCAAATGTTTCATCAAAATCTATGCCTTCCTCTTGATTATAACCTTGGGCTACTAGTCGGGCCTTGTTTCTAATAACCACACCAGATTCATCCATTTTATTTCTAAACACCCATTTAGTACCAATGATAGAGCTATTTTCGGGTTTAGGGACCAAAGTCCATACTTGGTTCCGTTCAAATTGATTGAGTTCTTCTTGCATAGCAAGAATCCAACTCTTATCTTTTTCAGCTTCAACAAAAGACTTAGGCTCTACTTGAGATAAGAAAGCAAGATTATTGCATACATTACGAAGAGAAGATCGAGTCATCATACCTTGAGATGGATCACCTATAATTTGTTCTTTGAATTGATCGCGAGCATACCTCCATTCTCTTGGAATGGTATCAACATCTCTATGTTGTGGTGTGATTGAAATCAGTTCATTCATTTGTTCAACAACAGTTGAGCTGACTCCATTTTCATGTTCTGCTGCAATTGAGCTGACTCCATCAGCATTATCAACACTTCTAGAAACTGAGTTTGGAGTAGTTTCCACATGAATTTCTTTTCTTACTGATGTTTCTTGAGGTACCTCATCATCTATGCTGTCAATACGAGGAAAATACTTGGAAGGAACATGATCAGTCTCATCAAATGCAACATGGACAGATTCTTCTACAACTAATGTTCTTTTATTGAAAACTCTATATGCTCTGCTAGAGGTGGAATAACCAAGAAATATGCCTTCATCAGATCTAGCATCAAACTTACCCAAATCATCCTTGTCATTATTATGAACAAAACATTTGCAGCCAAATGCACGAAAGTGACTAATATTAGGCTTTCTACCTTTCCAAAGTTCATATGGAGTCTTATTCAGAATAGGCCTAATCATAACACGATTCATAACATAGCATGCAGTATTAACGGCCTCAGCCCAAAAATATCTAGGTAGATTTCTATCACATAACATAGTTCTCGCCATATCTTTCAAGGTCCTATTTTTTCTTTCAACTACGCCATTCGGTTGAGGAGTTCTAAGAGCAAAAAAATTATGATCAATGCCAAGTTCATCACAAAATAATTCATATTTGCTATTTTCAAGTTCTCTACCATGATCACTTCTAATGCTAGATATGAGAAAACCTTTTTCGTTTTGAACTTTTCTACACAACTTAGTGAAAGCAGGAAAAGCTTCATCTTTATGTGCAAGAAACATAACCCAAGAAAATCTAGAATAATCATCAACAATAACAAGAGCATAATGTTTTCCACCAAGGCTAACAGTTCTAGTAGGTCCAAACAAGTCCATATGCAAAAGTTGTAATGGTCTAGTTGTAGAGACAATATTTTTAGCTGAAAAGGAAGTTCTAGTTTGTTTTCCCATTTGACATGCATCGCAAAGTCTATCCTTTTCAAACTTCATCTTAGGAAGACCATCAACTAATTCCTTATTAGAAAGTTTTGAAATCAAGTGCATGTTAGCATGTGCAAGTCTCTTATGCCATAACCAACTATTCTCATTCATGGCAGTCAAGCATGTATCATCACTGGAAGATAAAGAGTGAGCATCAATAATGTAAACATTGTCATGTCTAGTGCCAACAAAGAGAGTTTTCTTTTCTGCAATATTTTCTATGATGCATTGTGATTTTTCAAAAATAACTCTATGACCCTTATCACATAATTGACTGATACTCAACAGATTATGTCTCAAACCATCAACAAGAAGCACATTTTCAATAGAGGGAAAAGGATCCTTACCGATATTACCAATACCTATGATTTTACCTTTGTTGTTGTCACCAAATGTCACGAAACCACTTTCCTTAGATGATAGAGTGTTGAACAGCTTAGCATTACCGGTCATGTGCCTTGAGCATCCACTATCCAAGAACCACTTTTCATTCTTTTCTTTTGTGCTCAAGCATACCTGCAAATTGATTTAAACATTGGTCTTTGGTACCCATGCTTGTTTGGGTCCTTGAATGTTAGTGACAGAATTCTTTGGAACCCATACTTTTTTTGTTCCAACATAAGCATTTCTTTTGATAGGGCATGAATGTGAAATATGACCTTTCTTACCACAATAGTTACAAGTAGTAAAAGGACAAGTTGAAGAAGTTGCTTTCACAAAGAAATTTTGATAAAATTTTTGCTTTTTGGTGGGATCAAAACCTAATCCAACTTTGTCAAAAATGCATCTTTGTTTTCCTAGAATGACATCCAAAGTGTCTCTCCCTTTAACAAACTTAGACAAGGTGGTTTTCAAATTTTCAACTTCCTTTTTCAGATTTTCATTTTCAAATTCCAAGTCAGAATTTTTGTTTGTTGAACAATCTTTTTCTACCTTCTCTTTTAAAACTTCTTTCTCTCCTTTTAAAAGTTCATTTTCAGCAAGAAGGGAGGAGTTATTCTTTTTGAGAAAACTATGTTTGGAAGCCAACTTCTTAAATTCAGCATGCAAATCATGAAACGCATTTAATAGTTCATCATAGGTAAAATCATCAGAATCCTCAAGAGAGTTTACCTCGCTGTTTTCATGAGCCATGAAACATAGGTTGGCTTGTTCATTGTCGTCATCTGAATCACTTTCATCGCTGCTATTTCCCCAAGCCGCAAGCGCTCTTTTCTTTGCCTTCTTGTAAGAGTCTTTTGCTTGGGGGCATTCAGACTTAACATGTCCTGGTTTCTTACATTCGTAGCATATGATGGGATCTCTCTTGTTCTCATTTTTAGTTCCATCCTTCTTAAAAAACTTCTTGCCATTTTCCTTTTTCTTTCTCATGAACTTTTTGAATTTCCTTGTAAACAATGCTATTTCTTCATCACTGCAATCTGAATCCTCTTCATCATCATTCTTTGAACTTGAGGTAGAGCATTTGAGAGCTATACTCTTCTTTTTCTGGCCTTGATCTTCTTCCAAGTTCATGGTGATTTCATGAGTCATCAAAGATCCCAAAAGTTCATCCAAGCTATAATTTGTGAGGTCGCGTTTCGCCTCAATAATTGCCGTTACTTTTGGCTCCCATTGCTTTGGTAATGACCTGAGAACCTTTCTCACAAGATCAACATTAGAGTAAGACTTTCCAAGGGATTTCAAGCCATTAACAATATCAGTAAAGCGAGTAAACATGCTAGAGATGGATTCATCAGGTTTCATTTTGAACAATTCATACTTATGAACCAGCTGGTCAATTTTAGATTCCTTAACCTGACTAGTACCTTCATGCGTGACTTCTAGTTTATCCCAAATTTCCTTAGCCGATTCACACGCAGAGACTCTATTAAACTCACTAGGATCTAAAGCACAATATAACAAATTCATAGCTTTAGCATTCAGTTCAATTCCAGTAATATCACTAGCATTCCATTCCTTTTCCTCTTTAGGAACTACTACCCCATCAACAGTTTTGGTAGGACGGTGCGGCCCATCAATAATAACTCTCCACAACTTGTAGTCAGTTTGAATATAAATACGCATTCTAGCCTTCCAATAATTGTAGTTAGACCCGCTAAATAAAGGAGGTCTATTGCTCGATTGGCCCTCGGGAAGAAAGGTGCCATAAGGGGTTGCCATGGATCTTACCCTAAGACGATTAAGTCAAAAATAACTAGAGCCAAGCTCTGATACCACTTGTAGGATCAAGCGCTTACCATCTTACCAAAACCCGCAGGTAGTGGTAAAGGCGCAACTCTATTTCCTTATACCATAGCGTAGCAGGCCCCAAGCGCCACGGTTCGACCCGCGTGGGCAGGATGCTGGCCCGCGACCAACAATCCCCCCCCCCCCCCCCCCAGCACCTGCCCGCAAGCAGCATGCCATCCAGGGGAGTCGAACCCGCGACCTTGGCTCTGATACCACTTGTAGGATCAAGCGCTTACCATCTTACCAAAACCCGCAGGTAGTGGTAAAGGCGCAACTCTATTTCCTTATACCATAGCGTAGCAGGCCCCAAGCGCCACGGTTCGACCCGCGTGGGTAGGATGCTGGCCCGCGACCAACAGATATGCTATCCTAAACAGCTCTATTTATGAAATCTCTAGTACTGCTCCACATACATGTTGATTTATTCAACTACTTTCGTATCCTGATTCAAACACCCGCAAGCAAATGGTTTGTTGCGCTCTTCTTCCTTGGACAATGGGTTAAGGGCTAAGCATCGTACCTTAGTTTAACAAAATAAGACAACAACACACAATAAGCAAAAGAAAGTGACTGCTAAACAGATATGCCTATTCCATTGGCACATATAACAATATTGATATGCAGGAATAGATCCAAGGGGTGAGAACTTCAAGGTCATTCACCATGTGTGTGCGTAAGAAAAATAAAGGAATAGATGAAAAAACAAAGTTGGGTTTAACTCAATCGGAGCCTTTTCCATTTACATCAATGATTCCTCTTCCATCATGGTCTTCCACCTGGGTTTTCTTGGAAAACGACAACGGATCACCACCACTGCCCCCAACAAACTATGTCCCTCTCTTCCTCCATTCGGTTCCATGTCAAGAAAGAGAGAGAGAGAAAGAAGGAGAATAATGAAGTACGTGCGTTTCAAATTTTGAATGAAAATTATTGTGTTCTTTTTTGTCCAAAAAATGTAAGCTATTTACAAAAATACCATTGAAGTTCTCAGCCCTTAGATTTATGTGCGGATAGATTTGAACCCTTGATTTATGTATATAGGATTCAAATAGTGAGCCTGCAAATCAAACAACTTCTCTGTTTCATCTATGTACAAACTTGCAGTCAATTTGGGGCCCCACAACTCTGTCAATAAGGAAAGTAAGTGTTGCGACTAGAGGGACACACCGCACACACAACCCATACACTGATTTCAGAGAAAAACTCACCCTTCCGTATATACACACACATATACAATAGGTTGAAATATCTCTTAAGGAGCCCCGACCCACACACCGATTTCAGAGAAAAACTCACCCTTCCCTGTGTGTGTGAGTGTGTATTTATAAACACACACACATATACAATGGGTTGAAAAATCTCTCTGGGAGCCAAACCGGCTCCCCCACTCACCTCACCCCTCAGCCTCACCTCCGTCTCACTTTGGGTGCACTCTTCGGGGGAGCCATAACCGGCTCCCCCTCACACACACCTCTCTCTCTGCACACTCTCTACATATATGAGATAGAAGAAAGAAAAGGAAAGGAAACATTGTGAGCAAATAGGAGAGATGCCCTACATCTCACACATGTGAGAAACCCAACAATCACCCCCCTCTCATATGTGAGGTAATCGTTGCATTCGTCTAGCCTCTCTAGCAAGCATCTGTATTACTCCAAATCTGGCATCCAGCACCCCCACACCGTAGTAACCCTGCCTGACTGAATGTCTCATTGCTTAACTAAATCTTTCGAGGGTAAATCCGTAGCGCTGTGCGGAGTTGGGGTGTTGAGCGGGATAGGCGGAGGGGTGGCTTTTCGGGGGTTGCGTCTCTGGTGATGGGATCCGGGCCTAACAATGGTTTGCGGGTACTGATGGTCGCGACGGCAGCTGCTTGACAAATTCCTAGACCTAAAATAATGGATTGCCCCAAACGTAGGGTTGAGACCGACGTAGCACAATATCTGGTAAGTCTGGAGTCGAATCCACAAAGACGGTGATGTGTGCTGACTAAAAACTCGGATTGTTACTGATTAAAATTAATGGGCTATTAGGTAGCCATCCCTTGTCGTTTGATTGAGATTAACTAAAACCTAAGAAATTGATTGTTCTTTTCGAATAATTTAAAGGAGGTACGGTCGTAGGATTCATAGCACTCGTAACCAATCTGGATTAACCTGCTCCATTTGGTGTTCTTAATAACATTCAATTTTGGACTGAAAAAGAATGCGAAACCCTCTGGTCGCCGTTTACCCATGCGCAACAGAGAATGAGTTTTGGACCCCTATTCCCCTTTTCACATGGGCTCCGACAATGCCCGGGTTCGTCTACGAAAAGTATTTTTCTAATCTAAAATCATTTTTTTATTGTTTGAAAATATGAGCAGTGCCTGAACTGACCACGGTGTGCTAATCACTCCGCGACCCTATCTATATGACTACTCACTAATCATTATGCATGAAAAAGAAGAAATCCTAATTTGAATCATGTTTCTAATACTAGAGAAAGAAAATAAATGAGAGATAACAACTAATTGAATACCAACGAACAACTTTAATTAAGAACAGAAATTGAAATGAGTTACCAAAGTATGAAATCTCGAACGAATCATCAAAAACTTGAAGGAAAAAAGCTCTGGAAAGAAATAACATAAGAAAAAACTGCTACGTAATATTCGAACCCTAAAAACGAAGTTCGGAGAGGTATTTATATTAATCTCTCGAAGTCTGAAATTAAAAATAATGAAATACAAATTTTTCTGTTGTTGCCTTCGGTAGCCCCACAGCTAAGAGCTCCACAGCTAAGAGCTGTAGCCCTACGCGTTTCACTGGTCCACACACTAGTCCGCGGCTAGTACTATTTGTAAGGGTACAGATTTGGGCTGTAGCCTTCGGCAGCCCCACAACTAAGAGCTATAGCCCTACGCGTTTCATTGGTTCACACACTGGTCTGCGGCTAGTACTATCTGTAGGGGTACAGATTTGGGCTGTAGCCCTACCGCCATACAATAGGGGATATTTAGGACCTTGCATGCATTCTTGGCACCCGATGTCTCCGTCATATCACCTGATGCCTCACGCCTTCTTCTTGGCTTTCCACGGCGATGTCCAACACGGCCTTGCAATCCCAACTTGGTGCAAAAGCCGCTTTCTTTCCTGCGAAATTAACAAAAACACAAAACAAAAGAAAGCACGGCATCAAGTGAAAAATGGAATAAACCGCGCCTTTAACGCGCTAATATCAATACTTAGGCGCTTATATCTACGATATCACACGCCTATCAACAGCAAAATTGAAGGCGGCGACAGTAGCAGTGAAGCAGCGGTAGTGAAAAGTGGCAGAAGCAACGACAGGTACAGCCACATAAGTGGAGCTTATTGGGCTAGAGTTGCTGAGGGTTTTATAGTGGTGTGGGCCGGCGTAATGCAAATGGGCTTGGCCCAATTAGATTGCATTTGGGTTATTTCGATTTGGTTTTGGGCGAGTTGGGGTTGGTTCAAACAATAGAAGTAGTTTAGGTCTTTTTGGCTCTTGCTAACAGGATTTTTATCAAAATTGAGGGGTAAAATAGTAGGTTAAGATATCACAAGAAGAAGTTATTCAATGCATTTTTTTCCTATTTTATTATGCTGATTTTATTTTGTATCTTTCGAGATGAATGAAATTAATTTGTCCTATAAAACAAATGACCGAGAGCAATCATCGTCTCTCCCCCTCTCTCCACAATTCTTTAACCCGATCACTTTCACTTGCGAATCCAAAGGTTACATGCCAAGAGCTCTGTTTAATCACATTGACTACTGAAACAAGTCGAAAATAGTTCATAACTTCCACTCCTCTCGAAATATTTTTGTTTGACATAGATTTCTATTATTTAAGTGTAAAAGGTAATTTGTAGATTTAATGAGGTAAGCAAAACACGTTTTGGTAAAGTTATAAAGCCAAGCTCATCTTATCCGTCCATTGTAAAATAGGCGAGGTGTTTACTCATTAAATGGAATGGAGATGATGCTGATACAACAACAACATAACATAACTCATCTAGTCCCCAATCATTAGGGGTATGAGCGGGGAATGATTGAAGACAGACCTAACTTTTGACAATATATGCACAAAGTGGCTGCTCTTAGAATACCACTGAAACAATGACCCCCCTAAACCTCCAAGAATCGAGGAGCTACAGGAACGTTTTGTTATAGAACCATGCCCCCAAATCAAAGCCAAATGGCATCAGAGAGGACAGGCCTAGAGATCCAAATCAATTTATATGCACATACACTAAGATTTACCACAACTAGCCACAATTACCTTCTCTCTCTCTCGTTGTGGCTGGTTGTGGTAAATTTTTACGTATGTATCATTATTGATAAATGGCCTTCAACAATAATTATCCATTACAAGAGTTTCAAAACATCAAACCCATCACAGCTCCTCGTAGTACCTTTTGTCCAAGCCTTATTAATACATATTACAAACCAAGGAAAAAGAACTAAAATGGATATAAACCACTAGTCATAGCGGCATCTTAGGAACTAGAAGACCTCAAACAGATAGGTCATCAGTCGAGTTATTCAAGCTACGTCCCCTTAGTCCTCTTAATTTCCTGAGAAAACATGGAACACAACAATGAGCTACCGCACATATGAGATATTGCATACAAAGGTTGCATAACCATGAGTGATTAAACAGTTCTTATAATACACATTTGTGAACCAACTAACTTGTAAGTTTTTCAAGCCAAATTATAAACAAGAAAGATCGGTTCTGCTATGGCTTTGAGAGGCTTGTTTGTGGTGTTTGTTTTTGGCTTGTGCAATTTTGGTTTGTTGCTCTATCTGTAAGCTGCAGGTTGATTGCTATGCTTTTCGATCAGCTTTGTAGATGTTTCTTCTGCCTGTTTTGGAGTTTGCTTTTAGGTGCAGATGGTGATGTTTTGAGGAGTTTTGAAGGTTGGGGTGTTTTGTTGCTTATGGGCTTATCTGGTTTGTGTTCCTTATCCAATTTTTCGTTGGTTTTTATCATTTTTTTCGGGATTATATATTGCTCATGTGTTGTTTCACTTAGCTTGGATTTCCTTTTTTCTCAATGTACTCTTGTCGTGCTAGCTCATAATAATATAGATCTTCTTGCCAATAAAATATATAAAAGGCTGAAAGATCGTCAGTGAAGAGAACTAAATGATGCATATGCATTGAGAGAGAGAGAGAGAGAGAGAGAGAGAGAGAGAGAGAGAGACCTATATATCGTCGTTCTTTTGTGGCAACAAATTGAGAATTGACAGGGTCTTGCGTGATAGTTATCGTTCGGGAAGCAATGAAATCATTTGCAATTAACGGTCTTGTTTGCGCATTGGTTCCATCACAGCAAATCTTCAGAAGTGAAACTTGGCCTTCACAGCAAATCTTCAGGAGTGAAACTTGGCCATCGGTATGGAGATAACTCCTCCCGTACACTCTTTTGGTTGCACCAGCGCCACCAGCGCTCAGACGAATCTCTCCGTTGTGGATATCGCCTGTATCCACAGTTGGATCTACTACAAGATACTCCCAGATCTGGATATCCGTTCTTGTAGCGTTGATCAGTGTAGTTATCGTTCCCATCGTAATGATCGTACGAAAGCCAAACCGCAGCAAACTCGGACTGCAGGTTGGGTACTGTGAAGTGAATGCATTGCGGAGGGGAGTTTTATAATTGGTCCAAGGGATCACTGCTTTCGTCTCTTTAACATTTTTTCGTCCAACTGCATGCTTGGTTTCTCCTGGGCATTCCATTCTCCCATATTCCTTGACTAGCTAGGAATCACCCCATTGATTCCCACCATCTGTGAAGGACGTTGTGTGGGACTGGGGCTTTGCTTTGTGCCCGCCTCCTTTATTCTTCCCTTTGCTTAATTAGTGCCCGCCACCTTTATTCTTCCCTGTTTTATATATCCACTTCCTATCTGCATGCAAATTGATTCCTGTCGATCGATTACGTCAGGTGATTGACTATCCTTACGTTCGTTAGACGTTGCCGGCGGGCTTATTCGATCTCCTATTTCACTTCCTTTTTTTTTTCTTTTTTTGAGGTGTTTCTTGGAAATTTAGGCCCCGTTTCCATTAACAAAAAACACTAAAAGCTTAACGCATTTTACCATCTTGTTTTCACTGACAAAAATAGTTCAGCATTTTACCATATCATTTTTACTAACGAAAAAACTGTCAACAAATACTATTTTTACTACAGTAATTCTACTCACAAACCTATCAACAACTTATTCACTACCGGAAATACCTAACAACTTTTCAACCAAAAAATAAAATCCATAAATTTTTCACTACCAAAAACACCCCCTTAATTTTGCGTTTATTATCGTAACACTCTTCGTTCTCCTTGAGGAAAGTACTTCCTTTTCTGACAAAATGAAAAAGATTATATTAATAATAGCTCTACGGTACTTACATAACGGAGTTCATTATAAATATCTTAGATAAAGCAAAACTAATCACATCTAACGTAAAAGAGAAAAACATCTTGGCCATGTTCGTTTTGGATTTTGAGAGAGTTTTTTTGAGGTAATGTGTGAATAGAGATAGATAGAAAAATGAAAACAATAATTGAAAATAATTTATTGGAGACCATGTGTAGAGAGAAAAGTTTGGGTCTAGAGACCAGAGATCCAAAACGAGTATGGTCAAGGCGGTCGATGACTTTCACTCTGACCCAAACAATGAGCCTGACGCAAATAGCAGCACCACTACAACATGAAAGGACTATAGCTAGGAAAATGAATTTTGTCACTGAAAGTACATTATCTGCGAGCGAGGAAATCTGTTTTCTCACCAAAAGACCATTTCTAGCAAGGAAAATAGATTTCCTCGCCAAATGTAACTTTTTGGCAAGGAAATATTTCGTCGCCTTTTTTAGGACTTGTTAATTTTGATATATAAGTCATTATTTATTCTGTTTATATTTATTTGTAATATCATAATTCATGGTAAGACAAAATCAACTACATAATTCAATACCGTTATCAAATTTATTAAAATAAAAAGTGATAAATGGGAAAAAATAGTTTCCTCGCATATCGCATTGAATTGGTGAAAAACATCATATTTGTCACTTTTCTTATTCTAATTAGCAATGAAAGATATCTTGAAGTGTAGGTATCGAGGATTTATTCCATAGTAATGAAAAACTCAACAAAAAAATAAAGTTAAAAACATCTTTAGTGGTGTCGTATTGAAAATATTTCAAAGTTAATTAGATCATCACAAATATATTTTCAAAACATCTAAATAAAATACAGTATTTCTGAAAAAAAAAAATCATTTTTTCATATATATTGTGCATTCATGCTATAAAGATTTTTTTTTGAACCGTTATTGATTTTTATTTAAACCAGCTTAGGTGATTCTAATGGCATTCCTTTATAAACAATAAATATGTTAAACATTAATTTCAAATGCAATTTTGTAAGTATCATGCATGTTGTTACATATACATATACAAACGGTGTGTGTGTGTGATATAGGGCAATTTAAAATTTTTAAAAATTCGTTAGAGATAAAAAAAAAATTAAAAAGTATTATCTTTAGTACTTCTAGGATCGATGAACTTATCTGAATATTTACAAATTTAGTTCATATTATTATAGCAATGATGAAAAACCTTTAAATAATAACTACGAATCTAAAATACTCTTTGTATTTGGAAAAAAAGAAGGTCAACTCACTCTTAAAAAAATTAAAAAATGACAGTGATGAAACTTGTCATTCATAATCTGATTTAAAATATATCTCGAGCTTATGATGACAAAAATCTCATTCCATAAAAGCTAAGGATAATTTCATCAAAAAAATAGAATAATCACACATATTATTAATCCTTCAAAAGTTGCTATTGAATACCAATATAACATGTTTCAACCAAAAAAATTGTTGTGCTAGCAAAAAATTAAACTTGCATGTTCAAATAAATTTCAGACACTATAAGAGTACAAAAAGTTGAAATGCCATAATTAATGTTGAAGAAACTAATTTGGGAATATGAAAGAGATGCAAAAACGGAATATGACTAAAACTGGGGCCCTAGATAATAGTTTCGTGATTTGTAAGAGTTTTGTCTCTTATCTTCTTGAGAGTTATTAGTTTTATCTTTGGACGAGTACTTCGTTTATAGATCGGGTTCTTTCAGAGACAATATTGTTTCACAATGATATCCGTGTGCTCAAACCCTACATGATATTTTTTGTGGGACAATTCGTGGTGGCTTGTCAAATCTATTGTTTTTGAAAGTTCATTAGTGCGTTCACTTGGTTGGACTTCATCTGATTGTTTGAGTATTTGTTGTCTTTTATCTTTTACTAACATTTTATCTCTTTTGAGACTGCTAATTCTTGATATGAATATATATATAACAGATTGCGCACTACAACACGAAAGGGCTATAGCGAGGATTTAATTTCCTAGCCAAAGCACCTGATTTTCCCGTAAAACGTATTAGCGAGGAAAAATTTTCTCACTAATTTTCCTCGCCTAAACATTGTTGCAAAAGGTTTTAGCAAGGATTTTTTTTCCTCGCCTATTCTGACACAATTGCGAGGAAATTTTTCGTCACTAAAAGATTTGAATTTACTATTACCAACCGTTATTGGCGAGGAAAAAATTTCCTCCGCATTTTTTGCCACTCCCAGCACTTGAACCTTAGTTCTCTTTTATAAAACACATAACACATATTCACCGCACCACTTTGCACTTGTGAGTGAAATCGTGAACTTTTTTTTTTATATATTACGTTTTTGCATCTCTTTCATATTCCCAAATTAGTTTCTTCAACATTAATTATGGCCTTTCAACTTTTTGTACTCGTATAATGTCTGAAATTTATTTGAACAAGTTTAATTTTTTGAAGAAACTATTATCTATTGAAACAATGAAATGAATTATGGAAAAAGACAAAATATGGTAGTGAGTAACTATCGTTTTGTGGTTAGTTTTGTTTTTGTTTTTTTTTTAAAGAAAACATAGGGCCCCAGTTTTGCAACTCGTCTTAGGCTTCAAGAATCTCAAGGCCGGCCCTAGTTACGCGTATTATCTTGTTGTTCCATTGTAATTATATATTTTGTTAGATTATGCAGGAAAGAAGATAATAGAAATTATTTTGGCCGCCTTTGGTGCAAAGACAACCCGTAGAGCTGGTCAAGCCTATATATAGTATTACATGGTGTTCGACTAAAGCAATTGGTGCAAAGACAACCCGTAGAGGTCAAGCCTAGCTATATATAGTATTACATGGTGTTCGACTAAAGCAGTTCAAATTAAATCAATCAATTGGTGGGGTCTATATATTGTTCTTTTTTGAATGGCGGAGGATAGCTTCATTACTCATAAGATATTCAAAAGATGAAACATTACAATAACCAAAAAAAAAAAAAAAGGCATTGAAAGAGCTTCAAAGAGTACAATGACTCCCCTACAACTGTTACTCAGAGCATAAAATCAACCTATCTCATGGTCATTCTTTATTTTTTTTTAAAAACATAACAAACAAACACAACATTGTTGACAAGAAGTGTTCAGAGATTAGTTAGCGAAGGAATCCGATAGTTGTTGCAATTGGCCTACCGAATTTTTAAGGGAATATTTAGTTAGCTAGCGAAGGAATGAAATCAACAAGGAAATACTATTCAAGATAGTGGTTGCAAATCGACCGAATGTATAAGGGGATAGTTAGTTAGTTAGTTAGTTAGCTAGCAAAGGAATCCGATTCCTTAAAGGCATGCATGCGGACCAAAAGGCTTCACTAGCACAAAACCGCATCACGAGAGAGAGAGCGGCGGGAAAGAACGGGAGGGAAAAGCCAGGAATAAGAGAAAAATTAGTAAAAGAAATGAATTCTCTGACATTCTTGTAGGACTTATTTTCTTCAATCTGCTACTTGCACATATGTTTTTGCACATATCTTGTACATACATTTTTGTGGGGCTTATATTGGGGTCCCATAAAATGATCCCAACAGCTCATCTTTTTTCAAATACTTTTTGGAGGGTTTCTGTAAAAAATCAGCTGCAACGGATATCGGTAAAGGCTTTTTTAGAATTCGTAGGACAAAATAGAATGATTCATCCTATAATTTCCTAGAAAGCCCTTACCGATATTCGTTAAAACTGATTTTTTACAGGAACCCTCTAAAAAATATATAAAAAAAGATGAGCGGTTCGGATCATTTTGTGGGACTCCGATATGGGCCCCACAAAAATGTATGTGCAAGATATGTGCAAAAACATATGTGTGTGAATCATTACTGTATTTTCTTCAATAGAATTTTATTGCGCATGATCAAGGCCAGCCCGGGTAAGCCCCGCAAGCCCGCGGGCTTGGACAACCCCCGGGCTAGGACAACTGCAAAAACAAAAAATTTCCCAACCAGTTTCTATGAATCCCAACCCTATCCCATGCCACCCACCCTTCCACAACCAGCACACCCATCTACTACTCTTTTTCTTTTAAAAAATGGGCGAAGGGTAAAACTTTGTTACGCCGTTCGAAGGATGTACGTGGCATTCATTCAGACTGTATGTTGTAAGTGGAGAAAAATGAAAGAGGCTTTGAACAGCATAAGAGTGTAACTGCTTAACGTACATCTTCATCATAACCCTAGTTCGTTGTCGGAAACCTAATCTGCAAAACAGAGAAGGGGTGAGCGCACATTTGCCTCTCGTGACAAAGGCCCTCCGATGCCTAAGTTAATATCACGGACTAGCAATAATCCCTAATTATCAATAGGAAACTCGAATAATGCAAAGTGTTGCGTATTGCGTACCTTTTACCTCTAGATTTACCTCGTATTTATAGATTCATAGATGTTTGCTGCCCAAGCATCCCTGTCACTCTAGGATTCCTATCTCGTTTAGGAAACCCAGGATATTTTAGATTCTCGTTCCCTTATCAGTTCATTATCTTAGTCTTTTTAGGACTCTTTTCCATAACTGGCCTAACATCCCATTCATGTTGGGTATCTTTCCTGAATCCTATATTCTCGGGATCCCATTCATTTACGGAACACCACTATTCTGGAACCTCTTAGAGTATTCCCTCTACTCCAGCACTTGATTGAAGTTCTTTCCTTGTTCGGCTATCTTATCGCCGAACAGACTGCCTGGACCAGTCACTTCATATGTAACTGGTCCTTTATTAACTACTTGGACCAATGTCTTCTCTGGAGCTCTCCTCCTGTTCGGCCCTTTTGCCAAACAAACTATCTAGACCACTGACTTCACATGTCATTGTTCCTTTATTAGTCTCTTGGTGCAATAACGTCTCATGTTCACTGGACCAAGACCCCATACAACCTTCCTGAAGCAATGACTTCTCATGTCACTGGTCCACATCGTCGGCCATCATCCTGCTCAGCGACTGTCCCCATCGTATTTATACCATGGTCCCATGTACCACGTGTTCGGGCTTTATTTCTGCCTGTTCGAGAATACCTCCCTACAATTGCTCCCCAGTTTTACTCATTATTTGTACGTAAATGATGAGCAAAGCTCCCAAGAACCGAGCAAATTCATTCTGCTCCTGCACCTTGTTTCACAAAATTGGTTCAACTCACTATTTGCCCAGGCAAAACATTGTTTGGGTTGGACAGGCTGTTTCCTGCTCTTAACTTTACTCCTGGCATACTTCGTTTTGCCCACATTAAATGCGAACAGGCGCTTTTGGGGAACAGAACGCCCAAACGGCGTCTGGGGTGATATTTCACATATGCCACCCTACTCATCAAGATATATTTGGGATTTTTTCCCAATTTTAAAACCTTCATTTTCTTTCTAGATTACCCCTGCAGAAAGATTACTAACCCTACGTGGCCATAGATTTTGCCATGCGTGGCACTGATACCAATTTTAAACACTCAACACAGGTATTTGGCCCCTCGTGGCGTGCTTTTGGTTGTTTCTGTGGCCTTGGTTGGCCTGAATATTATTGGTTTGCTCGGCCCCTCGTGGCCCTCTGTCGTAGTTGGTGGCCCTTCGTGGCCAGACGATCATGCCCAAATGCTAAGTTTTGTCACACTTAGTCAGCTTCACGTATGTGTTAAGTGTTTCGTACTTAACTTGCTCATTTTATATGCCTTCATGCTCCCCAAGTTTATTCCTACTTTTAGATAACCAGCTAAGGTTGCTCGTACCTAGCTGTTTTGTGCATGTTATCGTATGCACCTAAGTATTTCATACTCAGGGAATTTTGCTTCTAAGTTTCCCATACTTAGTTAGGCGCAAAAATATGCATGTTATCGTATGCATTCCAATTGCTTCGCACTTGGAAAAATTTTCTGAGTGTATTTACCCTTGCATATTCTCGTATGCTCCCCAAGATTGCACATTCCTGAAAATGTCTAAGTTTATTCATACCTAGATGATGTCGTATGGCCATGTATGCAACCCAAGTGTCTCGTACTCGACTGATCTGTGCATGTGATCATATGCTTCCCAAGGTTCTCTTCTTTGTTCGGCCTTCCCGTTTGCTGAACAGATTATTTGGACCAATGACTTCACATGTCACTGGTTTTTATCAATCTCATGGACCAATAACTTCTCATGTTCACTGGTCCTTGGCCCCGTATAGACTTTCCTGGACCAATGACTTCTTATGTCACTGGGTCCATATAACCGACCACCGTCTTGCATGGTGACTTATCCCTAGTTATCGGTCGAACATGGCCGTTTACTCAATACCAAGTCCTAAGTGCTTCAAGACTTGATTTAGATCTCATCCATTGCCAATGCCTAGGTTTGCTCGGATTTCGTTGATTTTGGCATTCCTTACTGCCAAAGCCTAAGCATACTCGTTTTTAGCCAATCCACTGTTGTGCATAGGTTTATGTCGTGCCTAACTTATCTTAGGCTTTGCTCGTATCAGAGCAATGTTCATTGCTTTGGGCCCCAAACTTCTTCGTGTTTGGGCCTTCTTTTGACATTTTTCATTTATCATAGTTCAGGTTTATTAATACCTATTACCGTTTTGAGCCTATGCATGCTCGGCGAATCATCTAAGTTCATTCGCACTTAGGTAGCAGCCTATGTGCATTCGTACTTGACTTTTCTCAGCATTATTCATTGCTGTCGGGCTAAATGTATTCATATTTAGCTAAATATGCATGTTCTTGTATGGTCCCCAAGTATTTCGTACTTGGGAAATTCCTAAGTGTATTCGTACTTAGGTTATACTCTTAAGTTTCTTGTACTTAGACAAATGCCCAAATGTATTCATATTTGGGAAAATTGTGCACGTTTCTCGTATGTATTTCAAGTTTTCACATACTTGGACGTATTCCTTGCATCTCTTCGTATGCAACCCAAGTTTGTTTATACTTGGACAGGTGCTTAAGTTTCTCATATTTAAGTAACTTTGCATGCCAACTAAGTTCATTCGTACTGTTGGACGTGTGCTCAAGTATTCGTACTTGAAAGCTTTGCATGTATTCGTATGCAACCCAAGTTATTCATACTTGGACAAATGCCTAAGTTTGCTTGTACTCAAATATTTTTTGCTCGTATGCCTGAGTTTCTCATACTTAGACGACTCTGCATGTTCTCGTATGCTCCCTAAGATTGCACGTTCCTAGGAAAAGGTCTAAGTTTGTTCGTACTTAGATCCAAGTAATTTTGTACACGGAAAAAAAATTTCGTATGGACCCACACTCTACTCCCCAATACGAAGGGAACAAGGCCTGGCTTCGTATTCCAATGTAAAAAATTGCAAAAACAGAGTGTTTCACCAAAATCTGCAAATTTTATTCATAAATCAAAACTCAAGGGGGCGTTACGCGTACCCTTTGCAACCAGCAAAGAATAAAAAACAAGAAAATTTTATTCGTAATTCCCACACAATCACGATGTGCATCCTAAAACAGAATAAAAAATAGAGTGAAGTCTGCTAAACGAAGAACTTCCTCAAGTAATGGACATTCCAAGACCTTGGTACCGGGTTCCCGTCCAGGTCCGCCAACTTATAAGTCCCAATGCCCACTATCTCTGTTACTCGATATGGGCCTTCCCAATTGGCCTCCAACTTGCCCTCATTGGCCACCTTGGTGTTGTCGAGCACCTTACGAAGCACAAGGTCTCAAACACCAAACTCTCATAGGTGGACATTTTTGTTGTAGCTTTTCATCAGCTACTCCTGATATGAGGCCAAATGCACCAGAGCCCTTTCTCTCTGTTCCTCGGCTAGATCCAACTCGATTTCCAAGGCTCTATCATTGCCTTCACTTTCAACCATAGTGGTCCTGTTGGTCAGCAAACCTACCTCTAATGGAATAACAGCCTCTGTTCCATATGCTAATGAGTAAGGGGTCTCTCTCGTAGACCTCCTTGGAGTTGTTCGATACACCTACAGGACCAGTGGCAATTCGTCAGGCCACTTCCCCTTTGCTTTGTCCAACCTTTTCTTGATCCCGTCAAGTATAGTTTTGTTGAACGCTTCTGCCTGCTCATTACTCTGAGGGTAGGCTGGGGTTTAGTGGTAGTTCCTTATTTCGTACTGGGAGCAGAATGCTTTGAACTTCTTCTGAAATTGTGACCCATTATCCGTAATCAACGAATAAGGGACCCCAAATCGAGTAATTATGCTTTTCCACACGAACCTTTCTATCATAGGTTCAGTGATTGATGGGCGCGTAAATGTTCACACACGCGCCCCCTAATTTATCATTGCTACGTCTATCTATATTATTACTTTGAGTTTTATGCGTTTATTTTGTATTGTAGGTATTCGGAGAGTTTTGATACAACAAGCGCTAAATTGGAATATAACAGGGTTCAAAGTTGGGTCGTTTGAATACAATCAGAGTGGTCTGTAACGCAATACGGAGAGGAGAGTTTAAAACTGGACTTAATTAATCCACAATTGGACTTGGACTTGGACTTTTGTATTCTAGCTAGGCCTCAAAATTATTTGTAACTAAGAATGGGCCCAGGGTTTCAACAATAGGTAATTGGCATGCACGGCTGGGAGCATATAAAAAGGCAACAGAAAGCTGCGCACGAAGAGAGAGGTTTTTGGACAGAAGAAAAGAAAAAAAAAGAAAGGCTGCGCTCTTTGGGATTTTTCCACGGACGAAAGAAAAACAGATGCTGCGAAGATAACTTTCCGGCGAGGAAATCTGTTAATTTTTTTGGACGTACTTGTTTTCACTGGACAGTTTATCTCTTACAAGTTTTCAAAGTTTTGTTCAATTATTCGTATTCCGGTAACTCATTTTAATTTCAGTTCTTTATAAAAGTTATTTATTAATATTTGATTAGTTGATATTTCTTCTTTATTTTTCATCTCGCATATTAGAAGCATGTTTCAAATTAGGGTTTTTCCTATTTCTTGCATAATGATTAGTGAATAGTCGCAAAGGTAGGGTCGTGGGGTGATTAGCACACCGTGACCAGGTGGAACACGTTCTGCTCCTGTTTTGGAATAATAATGCTAAGGCAATCTTAGGTTACTAAAGAACATTCGTTGGACGAACTCGGGCATGGTCGGAGCCAATGTGAACGGGAGAATGGGGGTCCAGAACTCATTCTCCGCTGCGTATGGATAAACGGTGACCATTAAGGTTCGCATCTTTTGGGGTATCTTTTTCTCACTAAAATCGAACGTTTTAAAGAATACCGATTGGAGCAGGGTAATCCGGACTGGTTGCGAGTGCTATAAACCCAACGACCGTACCTTCCTTTTAATTATTTGAAAAGAGCAATCAATTTCATAGGGTTTAGTTAATCTCATTCAAAACGACAAGGGGTGGCTACCTAAGAGCCCATTTAAATTAGTAAAACCCGAGTTTTTAGTCAGCACACATCATTGTCTCTGTGGATTCGACTCTGGACTTACCGGATATTGTGCTACGTCGGTCTCCGCCCTACGCTTGGGGCAACCCTTAATTTAGGACTAGGAAATGGTCAAGTATTTTTGGCTCCGTTGACGGGGACGATATCGTGTGTTAAGAATTCGGGTAGCCATTTTATTTTATTTTCTTTTTAGTTTCTATAGTTGTTTCGAGTCAACATAGGTAGAGGTAAGCAATCCTCCATCGTAGAAAAACAATCACCTCTAAAACCTAAGTACTATTGAGACAATACCAGACGTCTCGTAGTCATTGAGAGAGTTCCGAGAGTAACTGTGGAGGAAGAATCTTTTAGCGGCGAGTCGTTTGATATCGGTGGCTTGTTCGTGGATTTAATAATTGAGCCACCGATGTCGATGCGTGCACACATGCATCTTGAGAGGACCACTCCTCTCGGTCTAATAGTTCTACCAACCGAGACGGTGGAAGCACGTAATGCTTTCACCATTAAGCCTGGTACGCATAATGCCCTTCCTCTGTTTTATGGGAATGAGAATGAAGATCCGTATGAGCACATTCGTTATTTTGAGGGGTTGGTGCGCACCCTGGCCACCACTACTCAGTGGGAGAATGCTTGCCTTAAGCTTTTCCCAGCCTCACTTAGGGACAATGCGGATAAGTGGCTGCGGATACAGAAGCCACAGTCTCTCAGGACGTGAGCTGCTATCCGAGATTTATTTTACAAGAAATATTTCTCGAAAAGTAAATCAAAGTACCTGACTCGCCAAGTCCAATCGTATAAGCAGAAAGAGGGCGAGTCATTTTTAAGGTGCTGGGAGCGGTTCAAGGATTTACTATTGTCCTTACCGCATCATGGTTTCGTGAAACACCAGTTGGTGTCATTTTTCTATTTAGGCTTGAATGTTGCTACTGTCCAACAAATTGAGTACCTCTGTAAGAAGGAGGATTTTCTTAACAAGTCCCCGGACGATGCTGGGACTTCCTCGACGAGTTGACCGAGAAATACCAAAGTTGGGAACCTTCTGACCTCGGTGATAGGGCCATGGTTGCGTAGGGACCCAGTGGGTCCGGCATTTTTCCCTGAAGTTTGCGAGAGCACAATGTCCAATCTCAGCTGGATAAAATGGCTAAACAGTTAGAAAACTTGAAGTTTAAGCAAGTCCATCAGGTGAGTGAGGTGAGAGTTGAGGAGGTTTGTGCCTTTTGTGAGTGTCCGAGGCATTTAGTTACCGCTTGCTCCGCTTTTCCTATGGTGAAAGAAGCCTACCAAAGCAATCAGGCTGAGGTAAATGCAATAAACCAGCGTTAGGACCCGTATTCAAATACCTACAATCTAGGGTGGGCCCAAAACTCACTTTTGAGTTGGAGGGATCAAAAATCCCCGGTGCAACCCCAAGCACCACCTCAGCCACAAGTTCAGCAATTCCGGCCTCCTTAAGGCCAAATGACCCAGTTTCGTTACCCCCCTCAGCAGCAGCAAGGGTTTGGTCCTTCATCTTTTGGACCACCCCCTGGCATTAATCATCCCCCGTGGGATAAGCAGACTGATGAGATGATGAAGGCTCTCATGCAGTCTCAAATTAGCTTCACTGAGCAGACTAAGCAAGCAATTGGTGACATTAGGACCCAATTGACCCAGTTGACGGCGGCAGTTGGACAAGTCCAGCAGGAGTTTCATTCTCAACCTCTAGCTAATGCCGCCGTTACTCATTATGTGGGTGATAAGCATCCAATATTGTAGATATTTGGTGCGACTAGTCCCATTTTATGTTGTTTTAACTTGCATTTATCTAGCTTTTATTTGATACTGTACGTAAGGTGTGTTTTTAGTGTTTTCAGGTAAAACGTGCAAATAAGGCGCATTTCAACGCCATGGATGGCCCAAGTGCTTCCAAGTACCCGAAGACCCTGTCGGCCCCTTAAAATCTGTCTAAATATGGAAAAATGACTTTCTGAAAAAGTATCAATTTTCGAGATTAAAAATGACGGTAATTGATCTTTGAATTTTTTTAAGAGTAACTACGAAGTTATAAGGTTTTATTTGAAGAGCAATGTCATGTTTTGGTCCATTTTCTCTTGAGAAAAATGTGCAGTTTGTCATTTTACACTAAAAGTGGGGGGTTGACATTTTGATTTAATTGGAATCTTGAAATTCTGGTAATGCCATTGTTTTCAAATGGGGGGTACTTTCTTATTTTCATTAAATAAATTAAAGTAAAGAAAAGATAAAAGAAAGGTTTAAAATGTAGTCTTTACTTAAGTTTAGAGAATGAAAATAAGGTGCTGTAAAGCTGTGGAAGCTACTGGGAGCCGTCGGGTGCCAAAAGTGAAGGCTGGCCTGAAGACTGGAGATAACCTCCCCGTATTGATACAGTCTTATTCTGTATCGATACGCATTAGCTTCGTGGGAAGGCAGGTTTTGTTGTATCGATACGGCATTAACCCGTATCAATACGGGATCACTACGGGGAAATGCCCTTTTTAACTTAGCAGCGTGGTATCGATACTTTGCTTAATCCGTATCGATACCACGAGCCTTCGGCCAGATATTTGCTGCTTTCTGGACTTTTCATTTATGGAATAGTTGCTACTTTTGGTATGTTTATAGGATATTTGTTGGGAGAGAAGTTGAGTTGTATAAATACCCTTCTCTCTTACTTTAGTTAAAAAATCTACTTTATGTTCTAGCTTTAATTCTCTCTCTTGGAGAGACCTCCATTGTTATTCATGCTTTTCCTTTTGTAATTTCCTTAGAATTCAAGTAATGATTTATGTTATGTTAATTTCTCGTTTATTAATGTTGTAGCTATGCTTTGGATCTTTGCATAAATCAAGTTTATTTTCGTTTTCTTCGGTTAAATCTTTTGCTCCGTTTTCTTACCATATCTAGTCTTTTAACTATGTGTGAGTAGTCAATAAGGCTTGGCCATGAGTGAATAACCCCTTGTAACTTTGGTTAATCTTGCCTTTCTCAACTTAAGACTTGAGGTTTGGTTTGAAAATGTGCGTGGTTCACCTTTTATGTAACAAAACTTGTCGATGTTAACCTCCAGTGATCATGTGCTCGCTCACATGGTTCCGTGAGCTATGTCTCGCCTCGTGTTTGCCAAAAGAACCAAAGAACTTGCTCGCTTTCCAAACTATGCTTCTAGTTCATGACCTTGATATTTAGTTTGAATGCAAGTCTTGGCATTGTTAACCTCCGGTGATTATGTGCTCGCTCACATGGTTCCGGAAGCGATGTCACGTCTTGTGTTTAGCTTGTTATTCAAACTCTATATCAAGTCTAACCATTTTCATAGCTAAATCTTCCGTTTGATAGCCTATGCCGTGCGATTCAACCGTGTTTTCGTTGAGAATTGTTAGATGGCTTAAATTACGACCGTTAGTAACTCCATTGCCTTGCCGCTTTTAATTCTTAGTTAAAACTCATTTCTAGTCTTTTCCATAAGAGTGTTTATCCACCTTTCAAAGGAAAACCAAAAGTTGGCCGCCTAAACGCCGGAAACCCTTAAATCTACAATCCGAATAAGTTATATTCGAGCTCCCTGTGGATCGACTCGGACTTTCTCGCTATACTATGCAAATCTTTAGTTGTAGTCTAGTTAATAAATAATTGAATTTGACAGCCATTTGGTAAATTTTAACGACTACCGAATGGGCGCATCAGTGGGCGATTCTTCTGGCCCAAATAATCCGAATTTCAGTCTGGAAGAGGATTAAGGCGATCACTCTCAGAAGTGGGAAGGTGATCGACAAGGACTTACCTCCTAAGCAAAAATTGGTGCCTCCCCCGGTGTCGGTAGCTGCACCAACAGTCGTTCCAGACTTAGGAAGTGTTCCCGAGGAGGAAAAAGAGGCGGAGTCTTCGAAAGTGGTGGTGCCTGCCCCTGCGGCCCCCACGACTCCAACGCCACCCGTCGCTCCATATCCAAATCGCTTGGTGGCGAAGCCTAAGGTCAATGTGAATTTTCAAATGCTTGAATTATTCAAGAAAGTTCAATTTCCTATCTCTTTGATGGAAGCCATTGACGCAATTCCTTAGTTTGCGAAGGTTTTGAAGGATCTATGCACGTCAAAGCAGAGAACCAAGAGTCAAGACAAAGTGCTTCTGACGGAGCAAGTGAACTCCATTCTCCAGGCTAAGATCCCCACCAAGTGTAAAGACCTTGGTTGTCCTACCATTCCTATAGCTATCGCATGCCAAAAGTTTGATAAGGCTTTGCTGGATTTGGGAGCAAATGTCAACTTGCTCCCCTATTCGGTATACTTGAAGCTTGGCTTAGGCGATTTGAAAGCCACACCGGTCGCGCTGCAGTTGGCTGACCGGAGTGTGAGAATTCCAAAGGGGGTGGTGGAGGATGTTTTAATTCAAGTGGGCGAGTTTCTTTTTCCAGTCGACTTCATTGTCCTGGATACTTGCCCAACACCAAAGGTCTTTGAAAAGACTCCTATCATCCTTGGCCGTCCTTTTCTAGCCACCTCTAGTACTGTTATAAATTGTAAAACTGGACAAGTCCAATTGTCGTTTAGGGACTTGAAAATGGAGGTGAATGTTTTCAATGTGGATAGTCGGATTGAGGATGATGAGGAGGTGTATGAGGTGAGTTTGATCGACACGCTAGTGCAAGAGTATGTCGATAGTATTTTACATAAGGATCCTCTGGAGATAGCTTTGACCGCCGATGAGGCGTCATTCTTAGATTCCCCAGAGGTAGGGAGTTTGATAGAGATGCCTACGGTATACGATGCGTGTGGCGCTGCTTGGGACCCAGTTCTTGAGCCACTGGGTGCCCTATTATCTTAAGTTTCGACGGGTAGCTTTTGCGTACCACTCTCTTCACTAAGAAGTGGACCCAGCTCCTAGTAATAGGGGTACCCATCATTGACTTGGGTTTTATAGCTTCGCACGCCGCTATTAAAATAAGGATCATGTGTCCAGTTCCGGTTAGTAAGGGCAATTTTGTGTCGATGACATTGGATTCTACTAAGTTCTTTTGTTTTTGGCACAATCTATGTATAACTGTCTTTTATTTCGTTGTATTTTTATTTCTTGTCTTCTATTTATTTATTCTTGCTTCTCTCATTAGGAAAAAATAAACCAAAAAAAATAGAAAATTGGAAAAGCAAAAAAATTAGTATACAAGTCTTGTATAGCCACCCGTTCCTTGCCCCACCGGTGAGAGATTGGGAGAAAAGTATGACACGTTGATCGCGTGAAGATTTGGTAGAATTTTTTTTTTTTTTTTTCCAGGGGGTCTTTATTGTGTCTTTTCTTTTTTCTTCTTTTATTCTATTTATTTTGTTGTTTTGGAGGCTAACTTTTGCAAGTTGTTCGATCCAAGCTCGAGGAGTCTCCCTCTATCTATAGTTTACTCTACTTAGCCGATCTTTTTCGAGGTGATATCTATCCTCTCTTTTATGTTTATGTCATTCTTTATTTTTTCATGCTTTCAATGTGGATATTGAATAGTTCAAGTTGAGGGGAATGATCACTTTGTTCTTTATTTTGTTAAAAAAAATAAAAAAATAGATGGTGAAATTCTTTTTGCATGAGACTGAAAGCGGTTGAGATTGGCTCTTCATTGATTGAATTGGAAATGTGATAGTCATTGTTTCATTATATTGTGAAGGCATTGTAGTTCTTTTTGCTAGCTTGTCGCGAAGAGTTTGTCATGGCATTTATTTTTAGCACATTTGCACTTCACGTCTATTTGGGCTTTGGTTGCTTGTGAGCTGTGACTTAATTATTCTCGATGACTAGTTTAGTGGAGACTTATGCCCATGTGAGCTTAGAGCCTTATTTTTTCGTGGAGTGATGTCAAATAAACTCTTGTTGTCAAAAAAAAAAACAAAAACAAATTCGTTGATGATCTCATTATTTTTGTTGTCAAGTGTTTGGAATATTTTGAATTGCCTACTTATTTCTTGGGTTTGAAAAGTTGCATGGTTGTATTGCCCCTTGGAGAGAATTATAGACTATCTTTGCTATTTTGAGCCGGTTCGTTTCTTTCATTCATACATTATTTCTTGTGAGCCCATTTGAGCCTCATGTATACAGTTTTTTTCTTGTTGAGCTCCACCATCTATACTGTGTATTGAGAAAGGTTAGTTAACGATGTGAAGGTGAATTATTGAGAAGGGGATGAGTGGAGTTGGGAATTGACTTTTGATTGATTGGTGATCTTTTCCATTCAAAAAAAAAAGAGCAAAAAGGAAAGACACCATATTATTGTTGTAAGTAGAAATACTTGTTCTAAGTGAGTTTGTGTTAAAGGTAGGAAAGAGAGATGTAGCGGAGTTGAAAAAAAATATAGAAGAAAAAGAGGGCACGCATCGTTATATTTGCCCTATGTGAGTTGTGGTTAGCCTATTCTCGGACATTTGAATTTTTACCTAGCCTTGAAACATTTGTCCTTACCTAACATTATAATTAACCGAAATTGAAGTCCTATTTGATCCTAGGGGCAATGGGCTGTGAATTGGTGGATAAAGAGAGTTTTCAATACTTGACTTTCTGTTCATGAGATTATGTGTCCACTTTGTAAAGCTTTCTTTTCGTGTCAACTTATGTAGGATACTTTGCTTTCATTTACATAATTTCCGCCTGCATATATTGAGAGTAATATGCACCTTGTTTGTATTGATTTCATTTGTTGAGTGCATGACATGGTGAGATTTGAAGTCAAGACTCGGTTCGGAGAGAACTTTTGGTTATTTTTCACTTTTGACCGAAGCCCTTGCTCATACACACTGAGTATAGGTGCCGTGACTTATTTTTCTAACTTGATAGTATCCAGAACTACTTATGCTTGTTATCTCATTGTGATGGCTTCATATTCTTTGCTTGAGATATTATTGAGCTGTCTTACAGATTTTTGGGTTTCGTGTGAAAAGAATTCATAGTGTTTGTGGGTGTTCATTACTGAAAATCTCCACGAGACTTCACTCGTCCTACCGAGACCGCCTGGGGGTTTAAAAGAACTATCAGTTCTAATCTGTTTTCTTTAAGTTGCATTTTGTTTTCTTTGCTCGGGACTAGCAAAGTGTAAGTAGGGGGGTGTGATAGGCGCGTAAATATTCACATACGCGCCCCCTAATTTATCATTGCTACGTCTATCTATATTATTACTTGGAGTTTTATGCATTCATTTTGTGTTGTACGTATTTGGAGGGTTTTGATACAACAAGCGCTAAATTGAAATATAATAAGGTTCAAAGTTGGGTCGTTTGAATACAATCAGAGTGGTTCGTAACGCAATACGGAGACGAGAGTTTAAAACTGGACTTAATTAATCCACAATTGGACTTGGACTTGGACTTTTGTATTCTAGCTAGGCCACATAATTATTTGTAACTAAGAATGGGCCCAGGGTTTCAACAATGGGTAATTGGCATGCACGGCTGGGAGCATATAAAAAGGCAACAGAAAGCTGCGCACGAAGAGAGAGGTTTTTGGACGGAAGAAAAGGAAAAAAAAGAAAAGCTGCGCTCTTTGGGATTTTTCCACGGACGAAAGAAAAACAGATGCTGCGGAGATCACTTTCCGGCGAGGAAATCTGTTAATTTTTTTGGACGTACTTTTTTTTTTTTTTTTTTGAACAGACGTACTTGTTTTCACTGGACAGTTTTTCTCCTTCAAGTTTTCAAAGTTTTGTTCAATTATTCATATTCCGGTAATTCATTTTAATTTCAGTTCTTTATAAAAGTTATTTATTGATATTTGATTAGTTGATATTTCTTGTTTATTTTTCATCTCGCATATTAGAAGCATGTTTCAAATTAGGGTTTTTCCTATTTCTTGCATAATGATTAGTGAGTAGTCGTAAAGGTAGGGTCGTGGGGTGATTAGCATACCATGACCAGGTCGGAGCCAATGTTCTGCTCCTGTTTTGGAATAATAATGCAAAGGCAATTTTAGGTTACTAAAGAACATTCGTTGGACAAACTCGGGCATCGTCGGAGCCAATGTGAACGGGAGAATGGGGGTCCAAAACTCATTATTCGTTGCGCATGGGTAAACTGCGACCATTAAGGTTCGCTTCTTTCGGGGTATCTTTTTCTCACTAAAATCGAACGTTTTAAAGAACACCGATTGGAGCAGGTTAATCCGGACTGGTTGCGAGTGCTATGAACCCAACGATCGTACCTTTCTTTTAATTATTTGAAAAGAGCAATCAATTTCATAGGGTTTAGTTAATCTCATTCAAAATGACAAGGGGTGTCTACCTAAGAGCCCATTTAAATTAGTAAAATCTAAGTTTTTAGTCAGCACACATCACTGTCTTTGTGGATTCGACTCCGAACTTACCGGATATTGTGTTACGTCGGTCTCCGTCCTACGCTTGGGGCAACCCTTAATTTAGAACTAGGAAATCGTCAAGCATCTTAGCCAATGGTTCTACTTCAATCCACTTAGTGAAATAATCCGTTGCTACCAATAGAAATTTCCTATTCCCAGTTGCCTTGCGGAGTGGACCCGTGATGTCCATTCCCCAATGTGCAAATGGCCAAGGACTCGTCAACGGCACCAGATCCTCGACTGGTGTTTAGATCATTAGTGAGAATTTCTGGCACTTCTCACAAATCTTCACATACACCTTTGCATCTTCCTGCATGTGCGGCCACCAGTAATCCTGGGTTATTGCTCGATGGGCAATGGACCTGCCCCCAGCATGGCTTCCATATATTCCCTCATGAATCTCGTGAAGGAACTTCTACACCTTCTCGGGGTGCACACAGAGTAGGTACAGTCCAGTAAAGGACTACTTGTATAGCTTTCCTTCGACTGACAGCCAAAACCGTGCAGATTTTGTCTTTATCTTGTGAGCCTCTTTTTTATCCGTGGGGAGTGTCCCATCTCGTAAGAACTCCACTATTGGATCTATCCAACTTGGTTCTTGGTTCACATCCAAGACCAATTCCACGCTCCTTCCAATGCTCGGCTCAGAAAGATAATCTATTGCCACCCTTCTCTTGAATTCTGTTGGCACAGCTGCGGCCAACCAAGCAAGGGAATCTGCATTGGCATTTTGCCCAGAAATTATTTGCTCAATGTACACATTCTCAAAAGTTTCTAGCATATCCTTGGCAGCCTCCATGTAGGCTGCCATTTTCTCATTCCAAGCCTCATACTCCCCGGACAACTGGTTCACCACGAGTTGAGAATCACAATATATTTGTATTCTTTTTACCTTCATGGTTTTTGCATTTCTCAACCCTACCAAGAGTGCCTCGTACTCTGCCACATTGTTGGAAGCACTTGTAACGGGATGAAAACAATAGGTGCTTTGAACAGCACTGGATTGCAACGGCTTACTCGTGCCTCTTCACCGGAACCCTAGTTCGTCGTCGGAACCCTAATATGCAAAACAGACAAGGGGTGAGTACACCTTTGCCTCTCATGGCAAAGTCCCTCCGATGTCTAAGTTAGTATCACGTACTAGCAGAAAAACCCTAATTATCAGTAGGAAAACGATATGAATGCAACGTATTGCGTACCTTTTACCTTTAGGTTTATCTTGTATTTATAGATTCATAGATGCTTGCTGCCCAAGCATCCCTGTTGCCCTAGGATTCCTATCTTGTATAGGAAACCCAAGATATCTTGGATTCTCATTTCCTTATCAGTTCATTACCTTAGTCCTTTTAGGACTCTTTTCTATAACTTGCCGAACATCCCATTCCCGTTGAGTATCTTTTCTGGATCCTATTTTCTCGGGATCCCATTCCTTAACGGAATACCACTGTTTCTGGACCTTTCCAAAGTGTTCCTTACACCTGAGGCTGCTTTCCCCAGATACTTCCTCCTATTCGGCCTTCTTATTGCCGAACAGGGTACTTGGACCAGTGACTTCACATGTCACTGTTCCTTTAGTCTTTTGGTTTAATAACTTCTCATGTTACTGGTCCATATCGCCGACCATCGTCCTGCTCGGCGATTATCCCTATCGTGTTTATATCATGGTCCCTTGTACCACATGTTCAGCCCCTTTTTGTGCCTGTTCGGGAATAGTTCCCTATAATTGCTTCCCAGCTTTGCCCTTTGCCACTGTTCGGGGGCAATTTGTAAAGCTAGAAATAGACCTTTGAGCCAAACTTCAACTCTGTAGATCCTGTGTAGTCATGTCATTAATGCTTTTGGCACCTTAATCACTATGACATCTCGAGGCAAGAATGGCACATGGTGTATTTCGTACACCTCGCATTTAATTGAACTGACATCCCATCCAAATGGCGTTTAGAACGACGTCCTTAGGAACCTACTTTCCGTTACCTTTTCTTATAACGGTGTGAGGGGCGACGTTTCATCTTCGTCCCTCAGCTTTATTCTTTTTTTAAAGGTTCCTGCAAGTTTTCACACCTATATCGAAACCCTTTTTCTCTCTCGTACCGAATCCAGGCAAAAAACTTCTTCTTTTTCCGCCATCGCCGCCGTCTGCAACGTGTTCGTGTCTCAAGCAACCGCTTTATCAATCTCATAAGCATTCCATTCCCTACTCTTATTTTGTTTCAATCTAAGATTTCGATCCCAGACTCCTTCTCTTAGGATTTTGATCTCGTTCATTCTCAGATTTCCCTTCTATTTCATTATTTCTTCAGCATCTATGGCAGATGAAAATGAAAACCCCCTTAGGCCAAGCAAGTTTAGGAAACTTTGCAAAACTCCTACTGCCATGGCAGCCTTTAGAACTGAGTATAGCATTCCTGATAATGTAGGGTTTGAACTTGCCCCTTTGTGTGCGGATAGGGATGGTGGTTCGTGGGATAGAATGTGTATCCCCATCGTAGCCATTGTCGAGGGCGAAGTTCGTTTCCCCTTCACCCACTGCTTCGTCACGTGCTAAACTAGTATCGACTTATACCTATGCAAGTGTCTACCAATTTCTTTCTGCTCGTAATAGGAGTTGTAGCCCTAAACAAGATTCTGGGAACCCAATTAGGAATTTGGGTTATCCAATGGTGGTATAGCATCATGCTAAACCCTGAGTACAACACTTACTATTTCAAGGTTAGAAGAGCAAACAAGCGTTTCGTGCTAAAACTGCCAGATTCTGCTTGCGATCATGAAATCGATTTCACTTACGTCACTGGAGGCTTCAAGCCAACGGGGGAAGATGGTCAAGTGGTGGGCTTTCATTGCCCCCATTCTTGGGGCTACCCACCTATGTTCTTAATTTGCTTCGTGCTTTCTTGTAATTCCTATTTACTGTCTTTCTATACTTTCTAACTCTTGTTTATGCCTTTAATCTGTAGCAACTAATGCTAACAAGCAACCCAGATGAGAACCTAGCTACATCCGAACAGCGGACATCAATAGGATCCTCAAATATACAGGGGAGCGTGGTGTCTTGACAGTTGGTCGGGGTCGCAACACGGACGTGCTCTTGGGTTACGATCCTACTTATAAGGGCTTTATTGACAGAAGACTTAGCAATCCAAGCACTAGTGCTACCTCAACTTCATCAGCTCCCCAATCAAGAAACCTTAGGTCAAGCACCGGCGTAACTGTCGACGAGCAAACAGGTGAGGTGCCAATTTCTGAAGGCATACCGTTACCTCGTTTGAGACTCAGAAGATCCACACAACGACTAGTAGAATAGCCGGTTCTTGACCGTAATACGAGCCAGTCCTCATCATCTGGGTACTCACCATCGCCTCCCTTGTCAAGTACGATGACTTGCCAACCCATGAATTTAAGTTCACTTCTTACTGTCTCTGCCCAAGGTTGTGGTGCTTGAAGGGCAGCATCAACTGAGCATGCCCCGCCATCACCCCACCGTAATAGGGGTGGTTCTACCCGGTCCTCCTCATCTCCTCGAGGGTCCAACACCATTCATGAAGCCGGTGATGCTCATTGGGACAAACGTCCTAGAACTGAAACTCTGGGGATGCCACCGCTCAAGCCACAGCTTCAGTTCAACAACCTCTTTCGCCGAGTACCCAAGTACTACCTCAAACCTGGGTCCCCCCAACTCATTAGGGGTGATCGGTCCGTTAATGTTGGTGATAGTGCAAGTTCCTCAGAAACTGCACTGGCACTTGCCCAAGGCCTATTGATGCCTGTTGATAATCAAAAGGAGGTCACATCTACTCTTGATCGGTTGGTGTCCACTCGTCTCGTCAGTGATATTAAGGTAATGTGACTGTCCTCTTGTATCAATTTTTGGATCCTTGCATATACTATTTGATCTTAATTGTTAAAAGTACTCAGCTCTTACCAGTTTATCCAAAAGATGATGGAGCTGGGACAAAAGCTGCAAAAGATAGAACCTGAGCGAAACAGGCTCCTGAGGAACAATACCAAGCTGTTGCAAATTGTCTCTAGGCTTGAAAGAGAAAGAGACAAGGCAAAGCTGGAAGTGGATGGAATGAAGGTGAAGCTTGAAACTACTGAGGACAGTCTTAGCCAAGCACTATCTAAGATTGACAGCACCAAGAAGGTTGCCTATGAAGATGGCTATCAAAAGGGTTTTGACACTGCAACAGCCAGCTATGTTGAACAGATGCCGGCCATTCAGGACCAGATCTAGGCTGCATGCTGGGAAGCATGCTTGACGAAAGTTGGCATTGCAGATGATTCTCCCCTCTGGGTTGAGAATGACTTGCCAAGCAGCCATGCAGCACCCACCCATGAATCTGTGGAGAATTTGGAAGACGATATTGAGCAGCAGATTAAGGAGCTTGTTGTTGCCAATGAGAACATTCCTACAGAGTCTCATGATGCCCCAATTGGCCGTTCTCTTGCTCGGGAGACGCCCGACGAGACCATCAACCTAGAAGAGAATGTTGCTGATGGTGGTACTAGAATTGAGGCAACTACAGAACTTTCACGTGAAACTTCCCTAGAGGTCCAGAACTTAGATTGATAAGTAAGTATGTTAGTTTGCCCTTCAAACTTTTTAAATCAAATTTTGTAGGACCTGCGTGTCCTTGGTATGTTGCCCTGCGTGGCATAATTGTGTTTGTTGGCCGTGCATGGCCATAAACTCTCGTCTCTTTAAAACTTACAAGGTATACCAGGAGAAACTTGTATGCTCATATATAGTTGTTCATGCATATATTTAGATGCATATATGTGGCTAAGTATTTCATACTTAGTCAAAATTTCTAGACATATCTCGTTATGTATCTATCCAAGTGTTTCATACTTGGGAAACATTTGGTCGTATGTTTCTAAGTTTCTCATATTTAGACAAAAGCCTAAGTGTTCTCGTACTTAGCAATCTATGCATATTTACGTATGCAGTTTTAAGCAATTTCAAGCTTGTGAAATCTAAGTTTCTCATACTTAGCCACATGATACATGTATTCGTACGTACCAAAACGCTTGTGAAATCTAAGTTTCTCATACTTAGCCACATGATAAGTGTATTCGTATACCAAAGCATTCATGCCTACCAATTTCTTGCTCCCCAATTCGAAGAAAGGAAAACAAGTCCGAAGGTCGTATTTAAAGGAATGGTATATTGCAAAAAGATTATTTTATTCATAATCATTTAAACTCAAGGGGGCGTCACTCGTACCCCTTGCAACTAACAAATAATAATAAAGAACAAGGGAACTTTATTCGTAACTCCCACACAATCACATAGTGCATCCTAAAGAGAAAAAATAAAAGTAAATTCGTTTAAACAAAGAATTTTCTCAGATTGTGGACATTCCAAGGCCTTGGTACTGGGTTTCCATCCAGGTCTACCAATCTGTAAGCCCCTATGCCCACAATCTTAGTCACTCGATATGGGCCTTCCCAATTTACCTTCGTTTGCCACCTTGGTATTGCCGAGCACCTTTCGTGGTACAAGGTCCCCAATACCAAATTCTCTTAGGTGAACATGTTTGTTGTAGCTCTTCATAAGCTGTTCCTGATAGGAGGCCAAATGCATAAGGGCCCTTTCTCTTCTTTCCTCGGCAAGGTCAAGCTCAATTTCTAGGGCCTTGTCATTTCCCCCACTTTCAACCAATGTTGTCCTATTAGTCAGTAGGCCAACTTCCAATAGTATAACTGTTTATGTACCATATGCCAACGAATAGAGGGTCTCTCTCATAGACCTCCTTGGCATTGTTCGGTGCGCCCATAGGACCAGTGGTAGCACATCAGGCCATTTTTCTTTTGCTTTATCCAGCCTCTTCTTTATCCCATCAAGTATGGTTTTATTGGATGCCTCTGTCTGCCCATTACTCTGAGGGTAAGCTAGTGTGGAATAGTAGTTCCTTATCCCATACTGGGAACAGAATGCCTTGAATTTCTTCTGAAATTGTGACCCATTATCTGTAATCAGTGAATAGGGGACCCCAAATCGAGTAATAATACTTTTCCACACGAACCTCTCTACCATAGGCTTAGTGATTTTAGCCAACGGCTCTGCCTCGATCCACTTTGTAAAATAATTTGTTGCTACAAGCAAGAATTTTCAATTTCCAGTTGCTTTGTGGAGTGGACCCATAATATCCATCCCCCATTGTGCAAACGGTCAAAGGCTTGTCAAAGCTGGCACTAGATCTTCAACTGGTGTTCGGATCATTGGTAAGAATTTCTGACACTTCTCAGAGATTTTTACATAAGCTTTTGAATTTTCCTACATGTGCGGCCACCAAAAGCCCTGGGTGATTACACGGTGGGCAATAGACCTGCCTCCAGCATGGCTTCCACATGTTCCCTCGTGAATCTCATGAAGGAACTTCTGTACCATCTCAGGGTGTACACAAAGTAAATACGGCCCCGTGAAGAACTTTCTGTACAACTTTCCTTCAGGGGATAGCCAAAACCGTGCAGCCTTGGTCTTGATTTTATGGGCTTCCTTCTTATCAGAGGGGAGTGTTTCATCTCGTAAAAACTCCACAATTGGATCCATCCAACTTGACTCTTGGTTCACTTCCACGACCAATTCCACACTTTTGCCAATGCTCGGCTCAATTAGATGGTCCACTGCCACCCTTCGTTTAAATTCAGTTAGGACAGCCGCAGCCAACCAAGCCAAAGAATCCGCATGAGAATTCTTTCCAGAACTTATCTGCTCGATATAAACCTTCTCGAAAGTATCAAGCAAGTCTTTGGTTGCCTCCACATAGGCTGCCATTTTCTCACTCCGGGCTTCGTACTCCCCGGACAAATGATTCACCACAAGCTGTGAATCCGAGTACACCATGATTGTTTTCACTTTTAAAGTAGTAGGCAACGTGCCCTTAAAAAAGGCGGATCGCGCTTTTTGGCAGAACAGCGCTCAATTCAGAGTCGCCACTTGGGTTTGAAGCTCCGACACCCAAGGAACCGAACTTGAAATGATCGCTGCGCCGTTTGATTTTTAAAAAAAGTGAAGGCACCAGCTCGTCATAACCATATCTGGGTTCGAGAGCCAGGTTATGAGAGGGGAAGGGTTTTATGGCACCCCTCTCGCCCAATCCGAAGATCGGTCTCTACTTAGGCATTTGCGAAAACGTTTGCGATTCTGTTTGATTAATCAATCTTTTAGCCATTTAGGGTGGGGGAACGGTTTAATGGGGACTAAAACTGTAACAGTTTGCAGGATGTGATAGATAGCATGCTCGCTAATTGAAACAGTTAGTATATGATGAAAACAAACTGTTGTGGGAGTTTAAACAGACTGGGAGGCCCTTGTTTTGGAGTGACATGCGCAGGAAGATACCAGTATGCACTGCATGCTGTTCACTCCTGCGCGCGACACTGCAAGACCCGCACGCGATAATGAGCTCAAACTCAAAGCTCTTATTTTTAAATCCTCTGGGCTCTGGAAAGACCAGTGCACACCTAGGACAAACCAAGTAGTTTATAGGCAGTTACTATATAGTTCTAAGCAGTTTAAAGGCTGAAAGAGCCCTACAAATTAACAAAGCACCTCATAAACAGTGTGGGGATAAAACAATGGCCTAAGGCCAAGTTACCAAAGCAAAGACCATTCACTGGTCAAGGACTGACCGGCGCGCACATGTGGTACTCTGGCGCGCACTGGTATGAGTCAACTTTCCAGTGTTTTGTTTTGCTCATCCTAGGTTCTCAGACAGGTCCAGAATGATCCCAATGGTACTCCACAGCAGCAGATATGCATATTAAAATATAGCTAGCATTTCTAACAAAGGAAAGCAGTAAACTGGTTATTTAAGATGCTTGCAAAGTGATCTATATAAACAAAAAGACATAAAACAGTCGGAAACCAATCCCCACGCAGACCTGCGCGCGTAGCCACGGAGTGGCGCGCACGAGAATGGGACCAGCGCGTGCTGGTTCCTACCTCGACGATTTTTGAAACCTGTCAGCTTTAGGGTCAGGACTAGTATTGATTACCAGCCTTGGCCCTGCCAGCCCCCTTAGGGATTAAAACAGAGAGGAGTAGGTATGTTATACCTAGATTGAGTTTGAAAAGTGCTTTGAGCTTTGAGTTTTATGGTTGATTGGGGTGTTTGAATAATAGAAGCAAAGAACAAGCCATGTTCTTGGATTGTAACTTAGGGCTTTAAAACCCAAGGTGTAACCCTTTGAATATTTTTGGAGCCTTTTGAAAAACTTGAACCATTTGGAAGGAGAACCATTGAGGGTATTTATAGGAGGAGATGGAGGTGAATCTGGTTGGTGCAAGGACAGGAGCTCAGCCAGTCCACGTGGTTGGCTTAGGGTTGCTTAGTGGCTAAGCTTCCCAGCTGATAAAGGTGATGGGTACAGGTTTGGTCAACGGTCAAGCTTTGACTGTTAACCACACCTGGCAGCTTGACCCGCACGTGAAGGTCTTAAACCCGCGCGCGCAAATCAAACCAACACACATGTTGGTCAAAGGTCAAGCTTTGACTATTGACCAACTAGGGTTGTCCACGGGTCGGATGTGGTCGGGTTGGGGTCGGGTTGGGCACGACCCGACATCTCGTCGGATAACAGATTTCTCACCCGAATCCGACTGAAACAATTGTCGGATTAACACCGATCCGACCATTAACCATTTCGGGTCGGGTTCGGTCGGATTGTCGGATTGGGCTTTTGTTGGGCCTTTTTATCTTGGGCTTAACCATTTTGATTGGGCCATTTTTTGACTGACTTGTTAGTTGTTAATTACTTTGGACTTTATTTTTCACTTTTCCAACAAGCGTAATCAAGCCCAATGCCATATGGTCCATATCCACGTTTTGGGCCATATTTTAACATTTCCCAATTTTCCAGCAGGACCAACAGTCCAGCACCATAACATTTCCAACTTTCCGATTCCAGTTCCATTTCCAATTTTCCAGGCTTCCAGCAACTCAGCAAGGCAGCAACAAACAATATCTCACTTAGACACAATCATTAACATTTCCAGCCACAATCATTAACAAAAACCATAAGCAGATTAGAAGCCATAGCACACCATAATCATTTCCAGCTAGCACACCATAATAACTAACAAAAACAAAACAGAAAATACCAAAACGAGATTACAAGTTCACCGCCACCAGTCCACCAACCAACAGATTACAAGTTTTCCAGACCACCAGATATTACAAGTTCTAAAGTTTAAAAGTCAGTGAAGTCACAACTAGTGAAACTGTAAAAAAAAAAAACTGCTCATCTCCCTTCCATGTGTCCAAACCTGTTACATACAAATAAAAAATATATAAGAATAAAAAACTCCAAAGATCACAAAATAACATTTAACTTTAAATATTTTACCAACATCCAAAGCCCCATCACTCAATCCTTAGGAACTTTCGAACTAGCATCATTTCCTAAGATTTCTGGAAATAAAACAGAAATTGAATTTAATACAATGTAAATAGTTAAATACTACCAACAATGCCAAACAACTATCAAGTTCACATTAAATTACCTCGTTCAAGATCTTCAACTTTATCCATAGCTTGTCGAAGAGAGATTGGAACCGTGCTTAGAACCCAATTTTGGATGCATACAAGAGTCTCGACCAATGACGGTGAGAATGAACTTCGAAATGGATCAAGTATGCGACCACCCGTACTAAAGGCCAACTCGAAAGCAACAGTAGACACGGGCATAGCTAATACATCACGCGCTACTTGGGACAAGAATGGATACTTGTTGGAATTGTTCTTCCACCATAAAAGGATATCAAAATCCGGAATATCCTTACATTCACACAAATCATTCACATAGTTGTCTACCTCCGACGAACAAACACTAGAATACTCTTGCTCCAAGTAAGTGTCAAATTCACTTGCTAAACTCAACCGATCATCATAATCCTCATCCATCATTACACTCGGTGTTGCACTTGCCACTTGAACTCTAACTTCACCCTCGTTCGCATAAGCATCATACAACTTGTCCAAAACTCCCTTCACACGTTTCTCCATTTGCTCGGTCACCTCCTTCCCTTTGGTTTTTATATAGCAAAACTTCACCCACCTTAACTTAAACCGGGGATCTAGTACCACCGCCACATAAAGTAAGAAATTGAATCTATCTCCCTTCCCCCAATATGTGTCAATTTTTTTTTTTCATTTCAAATGCCATTTTAGACAAGAGAGGATCATTGTTGGCAATTAACTTCTCTATTTTTACTTCAACATTATTCATCTCATCAAAGAACACATTGGATGTGACAAAAAGAGAAGCCGACGATTTCTTGGTTGCATCATAGAAAAGTTTCAAGAACTTAGTAAACATCGTACAATTCTTCCAATCAGGCTTCGTTGGAATTCTTTGGACCCTATGGCTCCTAACTTGGCCACTTTCACTAACCAACTCTATGGTCTCCCCACCCTCAAATGACACAAGCTCCCCATCGTCGCCTTTCTTTATGCCAAAAAAAAAATTTGAAACCACTGTCTTCCTCTGCCATTCTTTGGAATGCTTTCTCAAACTTGACGGCTACTTCTAACATCAAGTAAGTGGAATTCCATCGAGTACACACATCAAGACACACAGTTTGGTTTGAAACAATTTCTCCTTCTCCACACACTTCTTAAAACTCTCCAATCTTTGTGGAGAAGATCTCACATACATCACAACATCACGAACACGGAGAATACTCTCATTCCTGTCTTTCAACCCCTCAACCACAATAAGATTCAAAATGTGTGCACAACATCGTACATGCAAATAATCATGATCCAAGATTGTCCGTTTCCAATCCTTTTTTTTCCTTTTCAAGAACTTAATAGCCGTGTCATTCGAACTAGCATTATCTACCGTCAACGTAAAAATACCATCAACGTTCCAGTCAAGCAACAAAGATTCAATCTTCTTACCAATGGTCTCTCCCTTATGATTTACAACTTGACAAAAGTTTAAAATTCTCTTTTGCAACTTCCAATCATCATCAATGAAGTGTGCGGTGAGACACATGTAGTTAAGATTTTGAATTGATGTCCATGTATCAGTGGTGAGGCAAATCCTACGACCCTTCAATAACTTTTTTAGTTTTCCCCTCTCATGGTTATGAATTGCACCAACCTCTCTAGTTATCATTTGGCGAGAAGGGACCGGTGAGAACTCGGTTGCATGACCTTACAAAACCTTCTAAACCCAATCCCCTCAACGAACCTAAAGGGTAGTTCATCAATGATGACCATTTCGGCAAGAGCTCTCTTACAATGGTCAAAAGAAAAGACATGAGTAACAACGTCAACACCGCCCCCATCTACAGGTTTGAATGAAAGGTTTTGTTGTCCATGTTGGTCTCTATTAGGATATAATGGGCAAGTGGGGATATGAGCTTTCAAATTACTAACGCCATGTTTTTTACTTTCAGCCTTATATTATTTCTTGCAATACTTACACTCAGCCCATTTGGTAACTCCCCCCTCTTTAATTTCATTGAAGTGATCCCAGGCAGGAGACCTATATCTCTCTTTTTTAGGTTTAGGCGCTTGTGGTGGAAGCTTTCTTTTCGGTCTATTTTCTCCAACTTCAACTACTGTATCATCTTGAACATCGACAATATCGGCATCGGTAGATACAAGAGGATTAGAATTACCTCCAAGTTCAACTTCTTCAGCATCTACCTCATCATTCTCAAGTTCCCCACCAGGATAGAAATCAAAAACTGGATCCATTGTAGGGGGATGAAAACAATTGATGCTTACGGATCAACTGGATTGCAACGGCTTTCTCGTGCCTCTTCACCGGAACCCTAATTCGTCGTCGGAACCCTAATCTGCAAAATAGACAGGGGGTGAGCGCACCTCTGCCTCTCGTGGCAAAGGCCCTCCGATGCCAAAGTTGGTATCACGTACTAGCAGTCAAACCCTAATTATCAGTAGGAAAGCAAGAATGCAAAGTATTGCGTACCTTTTACCTCTAGGCTTACTCTGTTTATATAGACATTCGAATGCTTGGTGCCCAGGCATCCCTATTGCCATAGGATTCCCAACTCGTATAGGAAACCCAGGATATCAAGGATTTTCGTTTCCTTTATCAGTTTAATAGAAAGGAGTCCTTTTAGGATTCTTTTTCCTTTACTGGCCGGACATCCCATTCTCATTGGGTATCTTTTCCAGATCCTATATTCCTGGGATCTTATTCCTTAACGGAATACCATTGTTTCTGGATTCTTCCAGAATGTTCCCCATGCTCCAACAATTGATTGGAGCTCTTTCCTTGTTCGGCGACCTCGTTGCCGAACAGACTACCTAGACCAAGGACTTCACATGTAACTTGGTCCAAACATAATCAGAATGTCTCTTATCTGCCGAACAGATAGTTTACACCAGTGACTTGTCATGTCATTGGCCTTTATTTAGCCGAACAGATTGCATGGACCAAGGACTTCCCATATCATTGTTCCATATCGCTGTTCTTCATACTGCCCGGCGATAAATCCAGTCATATTCACCACGTGCTCCCGAACATCACGTGTTCGGAAACTAAATGTATGTGCTCGGGAATACCTCCCTACAATTGCTCCCCAACTTCATCTATTTACCACGGTTCGGGGGCAATATATGATGCTTAGAAACAGAATTTTATTTAGACCAGATTCTTCTGATCCCGTGCAGTCATAATTTCAATATGTCATTGATGCCTTTTGGCGCTTCTGTCATTATACCATTTCGGGGTAATGACTCCACGTGGCACGTATCGTATGCCTATCATTAATTTCGAACTGACGTTCTATGAAACGGCGTCAGAACGAACTCTGCTTTCCGTTACTTTATCCTGTAACAGCGTAAAAGGAGACGCTTCGTCTCCTTTTCTTACCCTTAAACCCCAAAAAAGGGCTTATTTTGGGTTTCTCACCCAAAACTTCAAACTCGCTCCTTCTCTCTCTAGAAACCAGGTAAAAACATCCCACCATCCGCCATCGCCGCCGTCTGCAAATTCGATTGCACTCCAGGGAATCGTCACAGTATTCTCGTAAGATTCTCGTTCTCACTCCCTTTCTTCTTCCTAGGTTTCCATCTGAGATCTCATTCTCAGATTTGTGGGTCGTTCCTAGGGTTTCAATTCGTACCCATTTCCAGCTTTTCTTCTTTTCTGAATATACTCATGGCTGATGATAATGATCACCCTCCTAGACCCAGTAAATTTAGGAAACTTTGTGAAACCCCAACTGCCATGGCGGCATTTAGGTCCGAGTATAGCATCCCTGATAATGTGGGGCTCGAACTCGCCCCTTTAGGAGCAGATAGGGATGGTGGCTCCTGGGATAGAATGTGCATCCCTATCGTGGCCATCGTCGAAGGTGGAGTCCGATTTCCCCTTCACCCATTACTCCGCCAGATCCTAAACTGGTATCGTCTCACCCCCATGCAAGTATCAACTAACGTCTTTAGGCTGATAATGGGTGTAATAGCTTTGAATAGGATTCTGGGGACCCAGTTAGGAATTTGGGATATTCAGTGGTGGTATAGTATTGTACTAAACCCTGAGTATAATACCTACTATTTCAAAGTTAGAAGGGCAGAAAAGCGTCTCGTGCTCAACCTGCCAGACTCCGCTCGGGATCATGAGATTGATTTCCTTTATGCCACTGGAGCCTTTGAGCCACTAGGAGAGGATGGCAAAGTGCTAGGGCTCCATTGCCCCCACATATGGGGTTATCCACGTATGCTCTTGCTTTTTATCTTTTGCAATTTCTTCATTTACTGCTTTCTCGTAGCTTTCTATGTGCCTAATTTTGGTTTTATAACTCCAATCTTGCAGCTGAAAACGTTAACAAACGTCCTAGACGTGAGCCGAGCTACGTCCGAACAGAGGATATAAACAGGATCCTAAAATACATAGGAGAACCAGGTACTCGAACAGCTGGTCGGGGTCGAGACGCTGATATACTGCTGGGATACGACCCTTCATACAGAGGGGTCATTGATAGAAGACTTGCCCATCCCAGCACCAGTGCTGCTTCTACTTCCACATTAACTGCTCCTCAACAACGTATTTCAAGACTTCAAGCTGGGGTTACTATTGCTGGTCAACCTGGTGAAGTTCCCATTTCGGAAGGCGTGCCGCTTCCTCGTTTAAGACTCAGAAGATCTACTCGTGGACCAGTTTCTGAACAGCAACAGCCTGAACAACTAGTTCTAAATCGTGATACCAGCCAGTCTTCCTCATCCGGTTATTCTCGATCACCAGGTACAATGACCCGTCAACCTCTTAACCTGAGCTCTCTACTTACTGTCTCCACACTGGGACGTGGTGCTACCAATAGGGTAGCATCAACTGGCGCCCCGCCCCCACGATCACGTCGCAATAGGGGGGATCAGTAAGATCGTCCTCTTCTCCTCGTGAAGAGGATGGTCCCCTTGATGCTGCTAACGCTCATCGGAACAAACGACCTAGGTCTGAGGACCCTGCTGGTTCTGTTTCACAAGTTGATACAGAAACCAATCTCCCTGTGTCACCAACTGCTCAAGTGCTTCCACAAACATGGACTCCTTCATTCCCTAGGGGTGACCGTCCTATTCATGTTGGGGACAGTGCTAGTTCATCAGAAACAGCACTTGCCCTAGCTCAAGGGTTGCTGCTCCCTGTGGACATGCAGAAGGAATCTGGATCTGCACCTGATCGGCTAGTATCCACTGGTCTCGTCAGTGGTATTAAGGTAATATTTAAAAACCTTTCCTCAAATAAGTTGCAAACTTAGTATTGTACTTTACTAACTCTCTCTGGTAACCCATAGTTTATTCAAAAGATGGTTGCATTGAATCAAAAATTCAAGAGGTTGAACAAGAGCGCAATAGGCTGTTGAGAGATAACACAAGGCAACTTCAATCAATGACAAGGCTGGAGAGAGAGAGAGAGAGACAAAGCAAAGGCGGAAGTTGCAGCGACCAAGGAGAAACTCGAAACTGCCGAGGAGGGTCTCAGTCAGGCACTGTCCGAAATTGATAATACAAAAAAGGCGGCCTATGAAGATGGATACCAGAAGGGCTTTGATGCTACCACTTCCAGTTACGTGGAGCAGATGCCTACCATCCAAGATCAGATCTGGGCTGCCTGCTGGGAGGCTTGTTTGACCAGAATGGGGGTTGCAGAAGATTCGTCCCTCTGGGAAGATAATGACTTGTCGAGCACCCGTGCCCAGACCACTCAACAACCAGCGGAGCATCCAGTAGATGACATTGAACAGTAGATCGAAGAATTTACCAATGCGGAAGGAGACACGGCTGTAGATGTGCATCCTGTTCAATCACCTGCTCGGGTTTCAACCCTAGAGCTCATTGACTTGGAAGAGAACGTAGTCGAAGATGGTGCTGATACTGAGATCAACACTAACACTCCAGAGGTCCAGAATGTGGACTGATTTGATTGCTGGTCCTGCGTGACCATAAGCGTATTTTGGCCCTGTGAGGCACCAGTACAATTAAATACGTTGTTAACACAGGTATTCGGCCCTTCGTGGCATAACTTTTTTGCTATCGTCATATTTGCATCTGTTCGGGTGCAAATAGTTTTAACCTTAAGTATTTCGTGCTTTGATCCTGTTTTGCTGTTAATACGTAGCAGATTTTGTGAATCATCATGGCCCGTACTTTGCCTGGTACTTTTAAATGCTCTAAGTATCTCGAACTTGAGAGCAGCAGTTTAAGTTTCATGTACTCACACAAAAACTTCTAAGTATCACGTACTTAGAACTACTTGTATTTTGATAACGTTTAAGTTTTCACGTACTTAAAATTCCATACAAGTGTTTCATACTTGTTAAGTATCACGTACTGAAAGAATGGTCTAAGTTTCTCGTACTTCAAATTTCATAAAAGTGTTTTCATACTTGTACTTATTTAAGTTTCACGTACTTTATAGAATCATACTTGTGTTTTAAGTGTCACGTACTTAACTGTTTGAAAGTCACACAAGTGTTTCATACTTGTGTTTAAGTGTCACGTACTTAACTGTTTGAAAGTGTCCCTTACTTAATAGTATACCCTGCTCCCCAATACGAATGAGGGAAACCAATCTCGTAGTTCGTATTTAAAACAAATACCAACAGTTATACTAGAAAGTGATTTTATTCAGAATCTGTGAAACTCAAGAGGGCTGTATTCGTACCCCTTTGTAACTAAAAATAATCAAAAACTAGAACAAGGGAATTATATTCGTAATTCCCACACAATCACGTAGTGTAAATCTAAGACAGATTTTAATACTTCTAAACAAAGAACTTTCGTAGATTATGAACATTCCAAGGCCTTGGGATTGGATCACCATCCAAATCTGCCAATCTATAGGCTCCTATGCCTACAATCTCAGTTACTCTATACGGACCTTCCTAGTTGGCCCCCAGCTTGCCTTCGTTGGCCACCTTGGTGTTGCCGAGCACTTTTCGTAGCACGAGGTCCCCAACACCAAATTCTCGAACATGAACATGCTTGTTGTAGCTTTTCATTAGCTGTTCTTGGTAAAAAGCAAGATGTACCAAGGCTTTTTCTCTCCTCTCCTCGGCGAGGTCAAGCTCGATTTGAAGGGCCCTGTCATTGCCTCCACTTTCAACCAAAACGGTCCTGTTGGTCGGCAGGCCCACCTCCAGAGGTATGACAGCCTCTGTTCCATAGGCCAATGAATAGGGGGTCTCTCCCGTAGACCTCCTAGGCGTTGTTCGGTGAGCCCACAGAACTAACGGTAACTCGTCAGGCCACTTTCCCTTAGCTTTGTCCAGTCTTTTCTTGATTCCATCAAGGATAGTTTTATTAGACGCCTCTGCTTGCCCATTACTCTGAGGGTAGGCTGGGGTGGAATAATAATTCCTTATTCCATACTGGGCACAAAAAGCCTTGAATTTCTTCTGAAATTGGGATCCATTGTCTGTGATTAATGAATAAGGGACCCCAAAGCGAGTGATGATGCTTTTCCACACGAACCTTTCTATCATAGGTTCAGTGATTTTGGCCAGTGGTTCTGCCTCAATCCACTTTGTAAAATAGTCAGTTGCTACAAGCAGGAATTTTCGATTCCCAGTTGCTTTGTGCAATGGACCCACGATATCCATCCCCCATTGAGCAAAAGGCCAGGGACTTGTCAAAGGCACCAGATCTTCGGCGGGTGTTCGAATCATTGGTGAGAATTTTTGACACTTCTCACAAATCTTCACATACACCTTTGCATCTTCTTGCATGTGTGGCCACCAGTATCCTTGAGTAATTGCTCGGTGGGCAATTGATCTGCCTCCAGCATGGCTCCCACATGTTCCCTCGTGGATTTCATGAAGGAACTTTTGTACCATCTCAGGATGTACACATAGTAAATATGGGCCTGTAAAGAATTTCCTGTATAACTTACCCTCTGGAGACAGCCAAAATCTGGCAGATTTGACCCTTATCTTGTGGGCCTCCTTTTTGTCAGAAGGGAGTATCTCATCTCGTAAGAACTCCATGATTGGGTCCATCCAACTTGGTCTTTGGTTCACGTCCAAGACTAAGTCTTCACTCCTCCCAATGCTCGGCTTATTCAGATATTCGACTGGCACCTTTCTTTTGAACTCGGTTGGTACAGCTGCAGCCAACCAAGCTAAAGAATCTGCATGAGCATTCTATCCAGAACTAATTTGCTCGATATATACCCTCTCGAAGGTATCAAGCAAGTCCTTGGCTACCTGCACGTAAGCCAACATCTTTTCATTTCGAGTTTCATATTCGTCGGACAGCTGATTTACCACAAGCTGGGAATCACAATACACCCTAACCCGTTCTGCTTTAAGGGTTTTTGCACTCCTCAATCCAGCCAAGAGTGCCTCATATTCAGCTACATTATTCGTTGCACTGAATCCAAGCCGAACAGATAGTTCAATCAGAACTCCTTGAGGAGGAAACAGGACTACCCCAATTCCAGAACCAGTATTACATGTTGATCCGTCAACGTATAGCTTCCACTCCGTGGGATCCTGTTCGGCTGAAGGTTGATCCTTCATGGATGATGTCTCAGTCACCTGTTCCTTTCTCGTAAGAGGTAGGGGAGCCACAGTGGGTGAAAATTCTGCCACAAAATCAGCCAACACTTGGCCCTTGATTGCTGTGCGTGGCTGATCTTCGAGATCGTACTGGCTTAACTCTACGGACCATGTCGAGATCCTGCCCGAAAAGTCTGCCTTTCGTAGCAATGATTTTAATGGAAACTCAGTATAAACCACAACCTTATGGCTTTGGAAGTAGTGTGGCAATTTCCTTGTGGCTGTCCTAAGTGCCAGGACAAGTTTCTCTAAAGGCAGATATCTCGTTTCTGCATCCAACAATGTCTTGCTAACATAATAAATAGGGATTTGTTCGATCCCCAAATCCCTCAACAGGACTGCACTTACTGCATGCTCGGAAACAGCTAAGTACAGAATTAAAGACTCACCTGGCTGTGGAGTTGACAATAGTGGGGGTTCGGCCAGGTACTTCTTCAGGTCCTAGAAAGCTTGCTCACATTCTGCTCCCCATTCAAATCCTTCCCTCTTTTTTAATAGTTGAAAAAAGGATCTGCACTTGTCGCTTGACCTGCTGATGAATCTGTTAAGTGCCGCTGCCATTCCAGTCAGCCTCTGGACTTCCTTGGTAGTTTTGGGACTCTGTAGTCTCTGCAAGGCATCAATCTGATCGGGATTTGCCTCTATCCCTCTCATGGTTACCAAATGGCCCAGGAACTTTCCTGAACCAACTCCAAACGCACACTTCGAGGCGTTGAGTTTTAGTTTATACTTCCTTAGGATTTCGAACACTTCTTTTAAATCAGTAATATGCCCTCCTTTTTCTCGACTCTTTACCACCATATCATCTATGTAAACTTCCAAAGTTTTCCCAATGAGCTTCTTGAACATAATGGTTGCAAGTCTTTGGTATGTAGCCCCAACATTCTTCAGCCCAAACGGCATGACACTGTAGCAGTATAACCCTCGTGGTGTGATGAACGAAGTCTTCTCTTGCTCAGGTTCAAACATAGCAATCTGATGATACCCTCGATATGCATCGAGAAAACTCATTCGCTCGTAACCAGAGGTTGCATCAACCAACTGGTCAATCCTGGGCAAAGGAAAACTATCCTTAGGGCATGCTTTGTTTAGGTCTGTGAAGTCCACACAGACACGCCACTTCCCATTCTTTTTCTTTACCACGACAGTGTTGGATAACCACTCTGGGTAATAGACTTCATGTATTGCTTTGGTCTCCAGTAAACGATCGACCTCCTCAATCACTGCATCTACATGTTGCACGGCTGCTCTTCATTTTTTCTGAATGATTGGCTTGTGCTGAGGGTCAATGTTTAAATGATGACAGATCACATCTGCATCCACCCCGGGCATTTCCTCTGGCACCCATGCAAAAACATCAATATACTCATTTAGAAATCTTATCGATTCAGCCTTTTCGTCTGCTGGTAGTGATTCCCCAATTAAAAAATATCTTTCAGGATCAGTCTCGTTGATCTGAATCTTCTCTAGGCCTTCAACCACTTTTTCAGCCGGGCTTCTTCCAACATCCTCGATGGTTGGTTGATCTGGTACTTCTAATGTATGAACGTGGTGGACCTTTGGGGCTGTTTTGATGATGGAAATCAAACATTGCTGTGCCACCTTCTGGTTGCCTTTAAGGACTTCAATCCCATTTGAACCTGGGAATTTCACCATCTGGTGATAAGTCGAGGAGACTGCTCTCATCTTGTGCAACCATGTCCTCCCTATAATCGCGTTATAGGAAGAAGGAACATCGACCACTAGGAAATCTGTTCTCAACACCACTGACCCAGCCCGAACCGGTAACGTTACCTTCCCTAGGGGCCAGACTGCTCCTGCACCGAACCCAATGAGAGGTGTTGTAGACTGTTCTAAGTCTGTTTGGGCCAGCCCCAACTTCTTGAATGCATCATAGTATAATACCTCTGTACAACTCCCCGAGTCCACTAGAATTCTCTCGATGTCATACTCTCCAACTCGTAGGGTTACGACCAATGCATCGTTGTGGGGTATTTGGACCTCCCCCAAGTCATCGTCAGTGAATGCTATGCTCTCGTTGCACACATCATTCTCTCGTCCTCTCTTATTTCCCAAACGCATCACATGCTGATCGTGTCTGACTTGCCTTTGCAACAGCCTCACCTCATTCCTTGTATAAGGTGTAGCCAACCCATGTATCATATGGATCACACCTTTAGGGTTTTGTTCGTAACCCAGCTCCATAGCTTTCCCTTTTTCCTTTGGATCCTCTTGGATAAATTCCTTGAGATAGCCCCGAGAGACTAAATCATCAAGGTGCCTCTTGTACATCTCACAATCCTCGGTCATATGGCCCCAATCTTTGTGGTAACTGCAGTGCTGATTCGTAGCACGTTTTGGGTCCTTGTCTCCGCCTAGACTCGGGGGCCACTTGAAATATGGCTGATTCTTTATTCGATAAAGAATCCTGTATATTGGTTCATTCCAAACCGTAGTGATAGAAAAGAAAGCTTTTGGATCAGGAGCTTGCTTATCTTTGTACGGCTCTTTCTTAGCCTGCCCATATTCCCTTCTCTCTCTATAAGTCTTGGGCTCTGGCTTCTCCACCTTTTTGGCCGGCATCTTCGGCTGTTCGGCAACTGTCCTGCCATCCTCACGGAGTATGTCATCCTCCATTCTGGCATGTTGCTCTATTCGTTCCATCAATTTAGCCAAAGTGGCTACTGGATGTTTATTCAATGATCGGCGCAGCTCTCCCCGAATAGGCAAACCAGTCTTGAAGGTAGCAATTGCGTACTCCTCACTGCAACTTTCAATCTCGTTGAAAGTTTCCCAGTACTTCTTTGCATAATCCCTGATTTGCTCATTCTCCTCCTGTTTCATGGTGGAAAAACTCTCAAAGGTCTTTGGGGTCTTTCTGCTCGTCAAGAACCGAGCAGTGAATTCCTCGGCCAACTGCCTCCACCCACGTATGGATCGTGGGGCCAGTTTATGAAACCAGGATAAGGCCACTTTGCCAAGACTGGAGGGAAACATCTTGCACAAGATGGAATCATCCCCTTCATGCATAAACATAGCCTGTTGATAATGCTGTATGTGAACCACGGGATCCGTATTTGTCTCGTAAAGTACGAATGCACCGTGCTTCACTCTGCTCAGCAACCTAGCCTCCTGTAGCCTCTTTGTAAATGGGGAGGCCGCAATATTACTTAAGGCCTTACGTGCTGCTTCATGTGCAGTTACTGTCCCATCCTCGAACTCCTTGGATTTGTGAGCTGCGGCTTTGGTCCAATCAGCATCAGGTCTCTCATACCTGTCTCGATGATATTTCCTTGTTCCCTCCTCTTCGGGGGTGGAACTTCTGTCTCTGCTTCTCCCTTTTCGTGAAGAAGCCCTTCTCTCTTCTGTTCGGCTTTTACTTCTTCTTCCCCTTTTTCGTGGAGAAGCCTCATAACGCCCTATGACAGGACTTCTGCTTCTTCTTCTTCGTGAATGGGTCTACTTATGGACTACCAGCGTCCTTCCATCTCTTTGGGAATGCCTACGAGAGAGTCCAGAATCTTCTGGGTGCTCTCGTCCCCGCTGCAACTCCTGTATCTCATACTCTCGTTTTTTAATTAAACGAGCATACTCCTCGATTTCCCTTCTCTTCTTATCAAGGACATCGTCATCATCGTGTATGCTCTTTGAACGGGTAACTGACTCTTCTCTTCGATGAGACCTACTCCTTCTCGTGGAGCCAGTAGCAGTTTTGTCTCCTTTTTCTTTGGAGCTACCTCTGTCATGTCTACCAGTGGGCTTTCTCGGAGCGCCTGGTGGGGATTTGTCTCTTCCCCCACCCAACTGGTCCTTCGGACTAAATGGAGTAGCTGGATCTTCTTCCATCGTACTTATTTTTCAAAAGGGAACTGGTTCTTTTCCCACAGACGGCGCCAATTGTAGGGGGATGAAAACAATTGATGCTTACGGATCAACTGGATTGCAACGGCTTTCTCGTGCCTCTTCACCGGAACCCTAATTCGTCGTCGGAACCCTAATCTGCAAAATAGACAGGGGGTGAGCGCACCTCTACCTCTCGTGGCAAAGGCCCTCCGATGCCAAAGTTAGTATCACGTACTAGCAGTCAAACCCTAATTATCAGTAGGAAAGCAAGAATGCAAAGTATTGCGTACCTTTTACCTCTAGGCTTACTCTGTTTATATAGACATTCGGATGCTTGGCGCCCAAGCATCCCTATTGCCATAGGATTCCCAACTCGTATAGGAAACCCAGGATATCAAGTATTCTCGTTTCCTTTATCAGTTTAATAGAAAGGAGTCCTTTTAGGATTCTTTTTCCTTTACTGGCCGGGCATCCCATTCTCATTGGGTATCTTTTCCAGATCCTATATTCCTGGGATCTTATTCCTTAACGGAATACCATTGTTTCTGGATTCTTCCAGAATGTTCCCCATGCTCCAACAATTGATTGGAGCTCTTTCCCTGTTCGGCGACCTCGTTGCCGAACAGACTACCTGGACCAAGGACTTCACATGTAACTTGGTCCAAACGTAATCAGAATGTCTCTTATCTGCCGAACAGATAGTTTACACCAGTGACTTGTCATGTCATTGGCCTTTATTTAGCCGAACAGATTGCATGGACCAAGGACTTCCCATATCATTGTTCCATATCGCTGTTCTTCATACTGCCCGGCGATAAATCCAGTCATATTCACCACGTGCTCCCGAACATCACGTGTTCGGAAACTAAATGTATGTGCTCGGGAATACCTCCCTACATCCATCACCTACAACAATCAAGTGTGGCGATCAAATGGTTGTCAATTAGTTAAATTTTTAAACAAACTTGAATAGGCAACACTGATTCGATTAATAGGCAGCACTACAACACAACAATACAAACATGAATTGATGTACAAACATGAACATCTTTCAGCAGAGAACAAAATAACAGTCATAAAAATTACAAAATCACTATTCTACACAAAATTCACAAATCTCTGTTCTGAAAGAAATAACATGAACATTGAACAAATCAGCAGCAAACTTGATCATTTTTCTACCATCATGCAACTAAAATGAATTCACCAATCCGGATATAAACTTGATCATTTAGTCTGTACGTATGTATGTTTTACTCTCTCTATCATCTGATCAAAAGAGATTACACAGGGTGAAAAGGAAAATATAAGGGTGGTGATTTTCACACTCATTTTTTTTATAAATGCACTCTATTTTTTGTCCTTCAATAAAAATTTTATGTGTAATTTTTTCACTAAAATACAAAAAATTGCATTTATCAAAAAATGGGAGCTGAAATTATTTCCCAAATATTAAACTTGACTTTTTCCCAAATATCTGGACTAGTGAATTTCTGTCAAAATTTAAACTTGATCATTTTGAGTACTCGTACAAAATCACAGTCGTAGACAAAATCACACACACACACATAGAGAGAGAGAGAGAGAGAGAGAGAATCACAGTCGGGTCCTAGACAAAATCAGAGAGAGAGAGAGAGACGTACACTGTAGACCGTAGTAGGTCTCGAATCTCGATTTAGAGTGAGGGCCGAGAGGTGAGGCAATTTAGGGTGAGGAGGAGAGGCGGGGTTTCGTCTTCGATCAGTAGCGAGGGTGGAGACTGTCAGACTGGAGGCTGGAGAGTGGAGAGAACTTAGAGAAAGATCTGACATTGGTTTCTCTGGCCAGTCTGGTCGCCGATTGCCTGGGGCTGGGTGCCTGCCTGGGGGGGGGGGGGGGTGGGGTGGGGGTGCCGAGGTGGGGCGGAGAGAAATAAGAGAACTCAGAGAACCCTAAATGATGTATGAGTGTAAAAAACTAAAAACTTTCATTATATAGTGTGCAATTCGGTCAGGTCGGGTGACCCGACATTTATAATCATTCACCCGAAACCCGGCCGACTGTTTGTCGGGTCCACAAAATTTAACCCAAACCCGACTGAGTGTTATGTTTCAACCCGTCCGTTGGTTTACTTTTCAGGTCGGGTTCGGTCGGTCGGGTCGGGTGGGTGGCTGGACAGCCCTATGACCAACACCCGTAAATTTGACCCGCGCACACTGGTTCTCAACCAACGCGTGTCAGTAGGGTTTTTGGCTTTTTGAAGTGGCTTAGGATTAGGTTAGGCTCAAGGGTTTCTCAAACACTCAAAGCTCAAGCACTTATCATTCTTAGGGTATTCTTGATCCGTTTCATCATCGGGGAATCAAAAACCGTAAGTAAACTAATCTGGAAGCCCAAATTGGGGTGCCTACAAAAGTCCTCGCACTTTTGAGGCCGGTCAGGAGAGCCTCATATTCTGCCACATTGTTTGATGTAGTGAAGCCTAACCGAATAGACAACTCAATCATTACTCCTTCAAGGGGAAAAAGCAGGATCCCAACCCCTAAACTAGTATTACACGCTGAACCATCAATAAATAACTTCCATTCTTGCGGGTCCTGATCGGCTGGTGGTTTGTTATGTTTCATGGGTAGCCTAAGTGCCCCTTCCTTTCTCATGGGTGACTGGGGTGCTACTGCTGGTGAAAACTCTGCCCACAAAATCAGCCAACATTTGGCCCTTAATTGAAGTGTGAGGTTGGAAATCAGTATTGTATTGGCTTAACTCAATGGACCAGGTTGAGATTCGTCCTGAGAAGTCTGTTTTTCGTAGCAGTGACTTCAATGGAAGCTCAATATAGACTACAACCTTATGGCTCTGGAAGTAATGAGGTAACTTCCTTGTGACTGTCATTAATGCAAGGACTAGCTTCTCAAGGGACAGATATCTCGTTTCTGCATCTAGCAACGTCTTACTTACATAATATACTGGGATTTTTTCGGATCCCTTATCTCTCAAAAGAACTGCACTTACTGCATGCTTAGAAACTGCTAAATATAAAACCAAAGACTCACTTGGTTCTGGAGTTGACAGAAGTAGGGCTTCAGCCAAATACTTCTTTAAATCTTGGAAGACTTGTTCGCACTTCACTCCTCATTCAAATCCTCCCCTTTTCTTTAACAGCTGGAAAAAGCGCCTATACTTATCACTTGACCAGCTGATGAATCTATTGAGGGCTGCTGCCATTCTAATTAACCTTTGGACCTCCTTCGTTGTCCTAGGGCTCTGTAGCCTCTGTAAGGCTGTTATTTGATCAAGGTTTGCTTCAATCCCTCTCATGGTCACTAGGTGGCCTAAGAACTTCCTAGAACCAACTTCAAATGCACACTTCGAGGCATTGAGTTTTAGCTTGTACTTCCTCAGGATTCCAAAGGCCTCATTCAAATCCGCTATGTGTCCTTGTCTGGTCTTGCTTTTCACTACCATATCGTCGATGTAAACCTCCATGGTTTTGCCTAGCAACATTTTGAACATGATGGTTGCGAGTCTCTGATACATTGCCCCTGCATTCCTTAGCCCAAAGGACATGACACTATAACAATATAACCCTCGTGGTGAAATGAAGGAAGTCTTTTCCTGATCAGGCCCAAACATGGCAATCTGATGATATCCTCTATATGCGTCGAGGAAACTCATTCGTTCGTATCCAACAGTGGCATCAACCAATTGGTCTATCCTTGGAAAAGGGAAGCTGTCTTTTGGACAAACCTTGTTTAAGTCCATGAAATATACACAGACACGCCACTTTCCATTCTTCTTTTTTACAACCATAGTGTTGGATAGCCACTTTGGGTAATAAACCTCCCGTATTGCTTTGGCTTCCAGCAAACGATCTACTTCTTCGATAACAGCATCAACATGCTGCACGGCTGCCCTTCTCTTCTTCTGAATGACTGGCTTATGTTGAGGATCAACATTTAAGTGGTGGCAGATCACATCTGCATCCACTCCAGGCATCTCCTCCGGTATCCATGCAAACACGTCGACATGTTCTTTTAAAAAACTTACCAACTCAGTTTCTTCTTCTACTGGTAGCGATTTCCCAATTGGAAAATACCTTTCAGGATCAGTCTCGATGATCTATATTTTCTTTAGGCCTTCTACTACTCTTTCTGCTAGGTTTCTTCTGACATCCTCGATTGTCGGTTGATCTGATACTTTTACCGTATGAACATGATGGGCCTTTGGGACTTTCTTGATTATGAAAATCAAGCACTGTTGTGCTACTTTCTGACTACCTCTAATCTTCTCAGTCCCATTGGATCTCGAAAATTTCACCATCTGGTGATAAGTAGAGGAAACAGCCCTCATCTTATGTAACCAGGTCCTTTCTATAATTGCATTATAGGAAGATGGAACATCCACAACCAGGAAATCAGTCCTTAAAACCGCTGAACCTACCCGAACAGGTAGTGTCACTTTCCCAAGGGGCCAAACTGCTCCTACTCCAAACCCAACCAAGGTTGTTATTGATTGCTCCAGGTCTGCCTAAGCCAAACCCAATTTCTTAAATGCATCATAACATAGTACCTCTATACAACTCCCTGAATCCACCAGGATTCTCTCGATGTCATATTCCCCAATTCATAGGGTTATGACCAAGGCATCAGTATGGGGCATTTGAACTTCTCCCAGATCCTCATCTCTAAAAACTATGTCCTCGTTGCATATGTCATTTTCTCGCCCTTTCTTGTTTCCCAGCCGCATAACATGCTAGTCGTGCTTAGCTTGCCTTTGGAGCAACCTAACCTCATTTCTCATATAAGGAGTAGCCAATCCATGCATCATATGGATCACCCCTTTAGGATTCTGCTCATAATCCATCTCCATGGTTTTCCCTTTATCTTTGGGGTCTTCCTGAATGAATTTCTTGAGGTAGCCTCAAGAGACTAAATCATCAAGGTGCCTTTTGAACATCTCGCAGTCTTCAGTCATGTGACCCCAATACTTGTGGTAGCTGCAGTGCTAATTCATAGCATGTTTTGTATATTTATCTCCACCTAGACTTGGGGGCCATTTGATGTAAGGCTGGTTCTTTATTCGGTAAAGAATCTGTAGATGGGTTCCTTCCAAACCGTGGTAATTGAAAAGAAAAACTTAGGATCAGGTGCTTGATTTTCTTTGTATGACTCTTTCTTAGCTTGGCCATACTCTTTCCTTTCCCTATATGTCTTGGGCTCTAGCTTGTCTGCCTTCTTCGCAGGCCCCTTGGTTTGCTTGGTAGCCAACTTGCCATCTTCTCAGAGTATGTCATCCTCCATTCTGGCATGTTGCTCAATTCGCTCCATTAGCCTAGCCAATGTTGGTACCAGATGCATATTTAATGACCGGCGTAGCTCTCCCCAAACAAGCAGACCAGTTTTGAACGTAGCAATCGCATATTCGTCGCTGCAACTTTCAATCTCATTGAAAGTTTCCCAATATTTCTTAACGTAATCTCTGATCGGCTCGCTTTCCCCCTCCTTCATCTTGAAGAGGCTTTCAAACGTCTTGGGAGCTTTCCTACTTGTCAGAAACCGAGCAGTAAACTCTTCTGCGAGCTACGTCCATCCTCGTATGGAGCATGGTCCCAACTTATGGAACCAAGATAGGGCTACCTTCCCCAAGCTTAAAGGGAACATCTTACACATGATGGCATCATCCCCAACATGCATGAACATAGCCTGATGGTAATGATGTATGTGAGCAACGGGGTCTGCATTCGTCTCGTAAAGGATGAACGCATCGTGCTTCACTCTGCTCGGCAGTCGTGCATCCCTGTAACCTCCTTGCAAAGGGGGAAGCCGCTATGTTACTCAAGGCTTGCCTTGCTGCTTCTCGTGCAGACATGGTCCCATCTTCTTGTTCCTTGGTCTTATGGGCCCCAGCCCCGTTCCAATCGAATTCAGGTCTTTCATACTTGTCCCTGTGGTGCTTCCTAGTACCATCATTAGGCGAGGAGCTTCGGCTCCTACTTCTCCATTTTCGTGGAGAAAACCTTTGCCTGCTTGGACTCATACTTCTTCTTTTTCGAGAAGAAGCCCTCTTTTGCTTTGGAGAAAGACCTCTACTCCTACTCCTTCCGTGTGAAGGAGCTACCTTGTACTTTACCATAGCCCCTTTATCTCCTCTAGAATGTCCTCGTGAGAGTCCAGAATCCTCGGGGTGTTCTCGGATCCGTTCTAACTGTCGGATCTCATGTTCTCGTTTCTTAATCAATCGAGCATACTCCTTGATTTTCTGCCTCTTATTATCAAGGGAGTTTTCATTATTATGCACGCTCCTCGAATGTGCAACCGAATCTTCCCTTCGATGGGATTTGCTCCTTCGCGTGGAGCCTGTAGCCGTTCTGCCCTCCTTATTCTTAGAGTCATCTTGGATGGTCAGGGGACGATCTCTGCTGGTCGTCCTCTTGCCATGCCCGCTAGTAGGCTTTATGGGGGCACCCGATGGGGATTTATCTCCTTTCCCCTCAGCCTGGTTCTTCTGAATAAGCGGTGTGACTGGATCTACATCCACCATGGTCGTTTTTTTTAAAAGAGAACTCTTTCGTTTCCCACAAACAGCGCCAATTGTAGAGGGATGAAAACAATAGGTGGTTTGAACAGCACTGGATTGCAACAGCTTATTCGTGCCTCTTCACCGGAACCCTAGTTCGTCGTCGAAACCCTAATCTGCAAAATAGACAAGGGATGAGAGCACCTTTGCCTCTCCTGGCAAAGGCCATCCGATGCCTAAGTTAGTATCACATACTAGCAGAAAAACCCTAATTATCAGTAGGAAAACGATATGAATGCAATGTATTGCTGTGGGCAGCATGCCCTTAGAATTTTCGGATTCCAAAGCAAGGGCCCAGAAACAATGAGCGCGCTTTTTGGCAGACGAGCGCTCAATTCAGAGTCGCCACTTGGGTTTGAAGGTCCGACACCCAAGGAACTGTATTTCGAAGCACCTGCCGCGCTGTTTGATTTGACAAAGTTAAGGAACCAGTCCGTCAAAACCATATCTGGGGTTCGGGAGCCAGGTTACGATAGGAGAAGGGTTTTAAGGCACTCCTCTCGCCCAATCCGGAGATCGGTCTCTACTTAAGCATTTTGCGAAAATATTTGCGATTCGTCTATTATTAAACAATTTCTAGCCAATTAAGGGCGGGGGAACAGTTAATCGAGGATTAAAACTGTAACACTTTGCAATATTTGATCAAAAACAATATGAATGGAAAATGTGCTTGGAAAAATAAATGAGATAAAACCCAACGCTGTGACCGGATATGAAAATAGTGCATTGGTATGAATTTGGTACGAGCAGCGGCCAACTTGCATGCATGGGTTTGCCAGCATGCAAATCAACTGTCGCGCAATTGACCCATACCATCGCGCGATGATCATATCCTTCCAACAGGTTCAATTTTACCTCCTTCTGGGCTTTGGAAGGACCAGTGCACACCCAGGTTCAAATTAGGTAGTTTATAAGAACTGAAAGTAATAATTATTACAAGCAGAATAAGCAAAATTTGCATTAGAACCCCTAAATAGTGGGGGTATTAAAGCAAAGGCCTAAGGCCTAGTTGCCCATGCAAGGGCAGTTCCTGGAAATGAGGGAACCATCGCGCGATGGAGTGAAACACTCGCGCATTGAATCCGACTGGACTTTGAGGAATTGCTTTGCATGCCTGGGCTCTGAGACATATTCAGAAGCAACACAGGGGCATTTCCAAACTAAATAACTAAGAGTTCTAAGTTAAGCCACAAATTTTAGCATGCAAGACAGTGGGTCTAGTTTTAAACATGCTTCACAGTGATTTAAAATACTATAAAATAGAAAATAACCAGCATTCCATCCCCACGAGGACTGTCACGTGCTGACTGGAATAGTCGCGCGATGCAATGGGTCAGTCGCGCGCGGGTATGCTAGTAACACGGCTCTTGTAGCCCTGCTGACTTTAGGACCAGGACTGGTATAGATTACCAGCCTTGGCCCTGCCAGCCCCCCTTAGGGATCAAGACAGTAAACAGTAAAAAATTATACCTTTGCTTGAGTGTTTTGAAAATGGATTAAGCAAGGTGGTGTAGCTTGGAAAATAAGTGTATGGAGGTGGTTAGTGTGAAGAGATATGAAGTATATTAGAGCTTGTGGAGTCTCTTTTTTGCTTGAGAATTGGTAACCTTCTTTTTTTTTGCAACCCTTTAGAAGAAGAACCATGGGGGGTACTTATAAGAGATGAGAGAGTACTTGATGGGTGAAGGACTTAGCCTAGCAACCAGCCAACAAGGTTGGTCAACTTCCTTTGGTGGAGGAAGAGGCCAATAAGGTGATGGGAGTGGTTGTGAGGGTGGTGCAACCCTTGCACCTGCAGAACACTGTTTAGTCGACGAAAACGGGGTTCCTCAAGACAGTGGCCCCCTGATCATCACAAAATCCAGCTAGAAAAAGGTGAAAGTGACAGGTATTGACCATCGCGCGAGGATCAAACCACACCCCGCGATGGTCAACAGTCAAGGCTTTGACTTTGACCAACACCTGACAGATGGATCATCGCGCAAGGGATCCAATACGTCGCACGATAGTCAAATATGAGGTTAGGGTTTTGATTTAGGGTTTTTGGGTTTAGGACGGGCTCCACTCACTCCAAGCTCAAACCATTTCACTCTCAAGACTGTTTTTGATCTGATTTATCATCGGGGAAACAAGAAACCGAAAAACAAAGTAAATCGATTGGGAAATCAGATTAGGGTGTCTACAGTAGTCCCTCATTGACGGTACGCGGAGCACCATTGGCTGGTACGGGTAACGTCAAAGATTTCTAGACACCCATCCAATTCACCCAAAAGCCGATTAAATGAAGAATGCAAACAAGTATATAAAATACCGTGCACCAATGGATCGGAGAGCAAATCAATCGTTAATGTGAAACTCTCCTGGGGAATAAGTGAGTTGGACGGATGGATCGTCGCTGGTTTGAAAGCGGAAGGATGGATCGTCGCTGGTTTTAGAACGGACGGATGGATCGTCGCTAATTTAAAGTTGGACGAATGGATCATCGCTGATTTTGAGAGCAGACGGACGAATCGTCGCTGATTTTGAGAGCAGACGGATGGATCGGCGCTGATTTGAAGTTGGACGAATGGATCGTCACTGATTTTGAGAGCGGACGGATGGATCGTCGCTGATTTTGAGAGCGGACGGACGGATCGTCGCTGATTTGAGAGCGGACGGATGGATCGTCGCTGATTTAAAGTCAGACGAACGGATCGTCGCTTTTTTGAAATTGGACGGATGGATCGTCTTTGACTGAAACCGGACGGATGGACCATCCGTCCTTGATTGGAACTGGACAGATGGATCGTCCTTGATTTGAACTGGACGGATGGATCGTCGTTGATTTGAAAATGGATTGTGCGCGGGCGGACCACTGCTGGGGATTCAAAAAGTGCTCAATTTGAAGGTCATTTAATTCATGACGACCATCAAAATTATTGCGGAGACATACCAAGAGACGATGGACGTTTGTAGGAGAGATAAACACGATTGGGCCTGTCCAGAAGCTGGATTGGGCCTGGAGGCCCACTTGGACCATCACGCGACAGAGCCACTCTGTCGCGCGACGGTTTCCTGTTAGGGCTTAAGTCTGGAAAGAGCCCAGACCCGGCCCACGCCTGTTTTCTTCCCTTTTTCTCCCCGGGGACGCTACGAAAATCAGTTCCCAGCGGTTTCGAAAGTTCAAAACTCCTCACAAACTCTCAAACTCTCCAAATTCCAACTCAAACCCTAGGATTTCTTCCCAAAACCCACAAACCCACGTACAATAGTAACCATGGCGGATCACGGCAATGGTGGCGGTGGAGGAGATGTAGTTGATCGTCCGGAGGACGAGGGAGGGCCAATGGAGGTCGAAATAGGAGACCAACGGCCAGTGCAGGCTGTCTTGGGTACTGGTGTAGTGGTAATAGGCGACGGCGATGGCGTACAAGGCCGCGAGCAGGAGGTAGGTGGCGAAGGTGAGCATCGCGCGACGGAGCCAGATCGTCGTGCGACGGAGGAGGCCGGGGCCACGGAGTCTGTTGTTCGGCCATTAGATCCGAGCATGGCAGTGGAAGGCTCGGTGGTGATTGGTGGTGGCTCTGGTGGCGCCAGGGATAGTGGGTCTCCGCCGAGAGATCCGGTGAGAGGCAAGGGCGTGGCATCCGAGGAGGTAGAGACCATGGGGGTCCCTTTTGTGTATCGGGAGGAGGATATACTGTTCCGGCCAGCGGCTACGTCATCGGGCCATAGGCCAATCACAAAATAGGATGTTGCAGAGCTCTTGAGTGACGAACAACTTGCCCAACTTTTGGAGGATAACCCCGCAATAGGGGCTACGGTTTTGGAGGCCTGGGAAGAGCGTGAGAGAGTGATAACAGCTTCAGAGGCCGCAGCAAGGGCCGAGAGAAAGAGAGAGCCGACGAGGAAGAGGTCCTGAGAGGCATGGAGGTCGAGGAGAGGACCGAAGCTAGGGTTTACGGGCCCAGAGTGATGGCAGTGACAGAAATAAAGGGACTGACTCGTGTCCCTTTTACAGCAGACGGGTACATGCCGCCCACACCACACTTGTTTGTGCCATCTGGCTTTGCGGCATACAGGCCACGGCGGATGGAGTACGACTCCGAGCTCATCCTGAGAGATCCCGAACTGGACAGAGGTAACTTTCCAAAATCCCCCTTTGTAGCTTTGAATTTGAATTTGCCTGCTTGTACTTGAATGTCGAAACACACACAGTAAACCCTTAAAGAAAAGACTAAACTGCGATATCATGATCTTCATACCGAATGCCACGCCTGCAACATAATAACTTGAACCAACCATCCATTGCCAAGTTGCATTGATTACCTAGAACTTGAAAATGAAAACCTTGCATGTTAACATACCCTCTTGTTGCTTGTTTTGTGTCTGACACAAGAGAGAGCGAGGCAGAGGGACATCCGTGGCTTTGGAGGTGCGTGTAGCTCTTTGGCGCTGTACCAGGGTTTGCCTTCTAGGGTGAGGCAGTTAGTAGACGAGGCGGGCTTTGGCAAGTTCATTCAGACGCTTACTCCGGCCAGAAATGACCATTCCGTCCTAGTGGTACTTGCAGAGAGGTGGAGGGACACTACCAACACCTTTCACTTACCCATAAGGGAGATGACAGTGACACCCGCTGACTTTGCAACGATCACCGGCCTGAGAGTCGGGGGCGAGCTTATCCCGTTTGACTCGAGCATTCATGAAGACCCAGTGGCTCTGGAGTGGTTCTTGGGAGAGGCGCCCAAGATTGAGGAAGGGATGGCACGGTACAGGCAGTTCACCAGATACCTTAAGAAAAAGGTGACAACCGAGCAAGAAGAGGAGCAGATGGCCCGAGCGTACCTGTTGTACCTCTTTGGCGCGACCCTGTACCCGAATAGGCGCAGTAAGGTTCACTTATCATACTTGCCTGTGCTGAGGGACTTGAGGACAACCTCGCGCTTTGACTGGGGTGCAGCGGCACTGGGCGCGGCCTATGGTTTCTTAGGCGACTCATCGAGGACAGAGATGAGCACGGCCGGATATTGGAGAATCTGGGAGGTATGATTTCGATAGAGTAAAGCACAATTTCATATTATACTTATATCCATTTGATCGCATGGCCTGCTTGATCGTATTATTACATGCACTGATGACTTACTTTGCTTGTGAACCATGCAGCTTTGGGCCTACGAGGTTTTGAACATGTGTCGTCCAACATCCAAAAGCTTGGACTTGGGGATTCTCCTGCGTGCACATATTTGGAGCAAGAAGAACATGGGAGAGAAGAAAGGGAGAGGCGACCTGAACGGCTTCCGGATATACCTCGACGAGCTTCGACCCTCACAGGTATGACATGAAACTTGACCGAACAAATTACATAACCCTTTGTATTGCTTAAATGTTGTCGCTGATCAATACTTGCATTGTTTCCCTATCACATGTGTAGGTCGAATGGGATCCTTAGAGGGTGGCAGGGCCAGAGCCTATGTACTTGGCTAAGAGCAGGGTTGTGACGGCTAGCAAAGTGTTGCTGGAGTCTGCCTTTGGTTGGCAGTGGTACTTGGGAGACCGGGTGACATGCCAGTCGCTCGGCTTTACTGAGTTCCAGGTGCCGGGGCCACTTCCACCACGGGCCTCACACATAGGGGAGTACACACTGGCTGAGCTGGAGACGTTTACACAACCTAACACCGACTTGACACGCCACTTGCGTCCCGACATGGACTATGCAACATATCAGAGGGAGCGTTTGGCAGGGCCGCTGAGAGTCGGGAGTTCAAAGAGGTCCGGAGTCAGGCCCATGGAGCTGCTGAGGAGAGGAAGGCTATAGGAGAGAGACAGAGTGGTGGCGAAGGCCGTGTGAGATGAGGCTTGAGCAGACCAGTGAGAGGTGGGCCACCAGAGCTGTTGTAGAAGATAGTAGTGGTAGACTCTCAAGGCAATCCAGCCGAGCTACACCTAGCCCCTGCCAGAGTTGAGCCTACGCCAATTACCGTTCCAGTAAGACATTGTTGTTTCCTTTCATTGCATGTCACTAGAATAGAATCATTGCTGAAATGCCCTGATAACTCCCAATTCACTATTGCAGGTGCCAACTGAGTGGGCGAACGAAGCTGTTCGTCGCATGCTTGCACTGGAGAACGTAGTAAGAAGAGCGGCAAGTGGTTTGCCATTGGACTTGCGCTATCCAGCGCCAACTCCATCATCGGCGGCTCAGAGACCTCAGGTATACCTTTCAGAAAACGATACATTCCTGCTTTCGATACTTGATGTATGCTTTCTTGCTTAACACATATTATGCTTTGGTAGTCATTGATTTTGGGATTGATCATACCTACTTTCAAACATACAATATGCACAATGTATACTAATGCACAAAATTTACCATGCAGGCACAAAAGCAGGCGGCTCCTAGGAGGAAAAGTGCTAGAGACCCTCCACAGAGGAAATTGGCAGAAAGGGCTCCTTCCCCTCCGGTTACTACTAGACGACAGACGAGAGGCCCACAGCCGACCGCCACGAGTGAAGAGGCGTCCTGAGAGGCTATAGCGCGCGCGAAGGAGTGGTACCAAATCAAGATGCACCGAAGGCCCTCGCAAGAAGAGCCGGTCCGAAAGAAGCGACTGATCCTACCTGAGGTCTCCGAGGAGGAGGACGAAGAGGAGGAAGAGGGGGAAGAAGAAGAAGAAGAAAAAGAGGAAGAGGACGAGGACGCGTCCGACGGTAGTGGTTCTGATGACACCGCGGGCGATCCCGGATACAAGCAAGATCCTAGACAGATGGACGACGACGACGGTGACGGTGATTGGCTAGGAGAGGATTGAGGGCTACTGCAAAGCCTCATTTACTTCCTGCACTTTTGATTTTTGATTTTAGGCCTGCATGCCCTAGTAGATAGGTAGATGGTAGGCGAATAGGCCCCAGTTGACATTTGATAGCTGTTTTGAGGCCTGCATGCCTTTGATTCGCAGGTGGATGTACCCAAGCAGATGCGACGACTTTTGATTGGCCGAAGTGCTGCACATGCAGTTGCTTTCTTTATTTTGATATGGATAGATCATGGTTTAGATATAAAATTTGCATTTTCATGGCTTATTTACTTCTGCAGTAGATTAGGGTAGATTAGAATTCACTGTTAATACCATTCTTGCATTAATGACGTACTGAGACTGCTCACAGACACACACAGGTGCGTAGATGTAACTAGCTCAGGAGAAAGTCGAGAATCTACCCCAAGATACAGCCAGTATACGAGGATACAAGAAAATATAACGAAATTTTGGACATTAATGAGCCAAAACTCAATACACTCTAATTTGGACAAAACCGACGCTTTCGTAAGATCATATATGTACAAAATGACCTACGCAAGTTAACAGAACGAAGAAATATGTCCCCGAACACAAATTAGACCCAAAAGTGCTAAAAGTGACACAAAACGGACACGAGATGGAAAACATGACTCTATTATGTCCCGGATTGAAACCGACACCTCCGCACAGTCATAAAAGGTTGCCATGACCTGTACGACATGAGAGAATGGGACGAAAGCACCTAAAACGAGTTTCGACCTCCCAAAATGATCATTTTAACTTGAAACGGGCTGCCGAGGGTCCAAAATCATCATTACATGAGATATTTTGAATCCGACACTTGGACACAGTCATACATACTAATAGTGACTTGCTGGAACCATCAAAACTGCAAAATAACCCTTGAAACAAAAAATGACCAAATTTGGACAGTAGCTGATGTAAATTGTCAAATTGCAGACCGAACCATCGCGCGACGGACTGGAAGGGTCGCGCGATGGAAAAACAATCGCGCGATGAAGTGAGATCACCGCGCGATGGTTAAACCCTGCTAAGCCACCTTTGTTTGACTAGTCTTGAATCTGAGATGCCTAAAAGCCTTGTCACTATCCTTGGACGTCCAGAACACCTCTAGAGCAGTTCACAAGTGTGCCCTTGCATTGAAGGGGGCAATGCCACCTTGCTTGGATATTTGTCTTGGAAAGTGAAGATATTTCATCAAGCCTTGGCTATAAAAGAGTATGCCCCTGCCAATGTGTAACATATACTCCAGAGCAAGCACTTTCAACACCCCTACAATGGCAAATAATCTTCCAGTCTTGATCAGCCCGTGGCTAACGGCCTTTGTAGCCGGAGATTGGCTATCATTCCGATCTCATGGGCTGGCCGCTTTTTGTTTTCTCCGAAATGTGAGGGTCCGTCCCGAAATTCTAATGGCGGCCCTACAGTTCGGGGATCCAGAGGTTCACGTGTTTAGGTTCAGGGACAACGAGCTGTGCCCAATTGCGGAGGAATTCCAAGCATATCTCTAGGGGTTTGCTTCGAGTGTGATTGTCGTGCCACCCTACAGGAAAAGCATGCCAAAACTCCTGCAATCATGTCTCGACGTCACAAGGGGAGCAGTTGAAAGCCTGTTAACTGGGGGGCAAATCAACATTATGCGCCTAATGGAGTGGTGCTTTGTTCGCTCCGATATAAGAGATAACGCCCCAAGCGTAGGGCCTAATATGTCAGTTGAAGCATGATAATCCAAAAATCTGGGATCGTACCCAAGGGAATAATTAATACGGCTTTGCTGGATTTGTAGACGCAAGTAAGGGCTTTCGGCTTTTAGACAGCCAACTTGGTTTTACGTGCATAGTGGAAATTAAAAGGGGCTAAATTGAAAAGCTAATAAACTAAGATAAAAGACAGGTTAGGTCTAAGAATTACTAACACTCATGACTCAAGTCAAACTGCATTTTTCACCCAAATACGCAATTCAGGATACACAATTAAGGTTCCCGAATCGAAAAATAGAATTTTTCGAACACCAAGCTAGCTCTAGAATTTATTTAGCAAATGTCTCGTGCGTCAGGGCTCCAAGCATCATGTGTGGTAGGTAGGCGATGCTCCTACCTACACATAATCAAGGAGATTAACACCTTAGCGATTTGACAAATAAACCCGAACCCCACATCAATGATCGAAACCAAAGGTTTAAACTTTATGGTGAAAAACGCAATTCTACTTGAGCCATGAGATGCTAATCACCCCATGACCTAACCTTGGGAAACTACTCGCACATATCTATTGAGATTGGAGCAAGTGAAAATCTACTTAACATAATTAAATAACAAGACTTGAAAAAAAAACTAGAGATTAAGATAGATCGGGAGTAAAGCAACAACTTTAATCAAAGCGACAATATCAAAAACTAACAAATAAAGGCAGAAATTAAAATATTCAAAATTGAAAATGAAGAACACTCACGAACAATGCAAAAAGATTCAAAATCTATTCTAGATCTAAAAGTTGTGCTACTCAATCTATTCTCTTTGTTTGTACAAAATGATGACACAAGCTTTTATACTCTGGGGATCCACGCGCAGAATATACCACGAGATGCTCTGAAGATTCGCCCCTAAGGCCCTCGGCATCGATGGAGAAGGGCTTAGATTGCTACGCTAAAGGCTTCGACATCGATGTAATGTATTTCTTTCCATCGATGCCGAGCACATTAGTGCCTTCCTGGATAAGTCCCTCGGCATCAATGTAACTTATTTTCTCCCATCGATGTCGAGGCCATTATCCCCCTCACTTCAGCTTCATAGCTCCCAGCAACTTCCACAGCACCAAACAGCTTTCACAGCATCTTATTTTCATTTTCTAAACTTAAGTAAAGATTGCATTTTAAACCTTTCTTTTACCTTTTCTTTACTTTAATTTATTTAATGAAAATAAGGAAGTACCCCCCCATTTGGAAACAATGGCATTACCAGAATTTTGAGATTTCATTCCAATCAAAATGTTGACCCCCAGCTTTTAGTGTAAAACAGAAAACAGCACACTTTTCTATCGAATAAATGGCTCAAAACATGACCTTAATCTTTGAATAAAACCTTGCAATTTTGAAGTTGCTCTAAGAAAAATTCAAAGATAAATTACTGCCATTTTTTATCTCGAAAATCGATATTTTTTCGAAAAGTGATTTTTCCATACTTAGACAGATTTTCAGGGGCTGACAGGGTCTTCATTGGTTCCTCGGGTACTTGGACGCACTTGGGCCATGGATGATGTCAAAATATGCCTTATTCACACGATTTACCTAAAAGCACTAAAAACATACCTTATGAGTAAACGTAATTAAGAAGCAACTAATTAAGCGATGAAATTAACTAAAACTAGATACTAGCGCACCCTGTATTGCATTAACGGGTGCGTATCACACCCCCCAACTTGAGGTTTGCTAGTCCCTAGCAAATACAATACGAAGAAATTTGAAAACTAGCACCCTTGCAATTCATTCCACTATCATAACTTAGAACATACTCAACATTGTAAACTAACAAGAGTTCAATCAATCCGGCTTTTTATTTCATTTCTACAATTCACAATTTTGGTATCCAACTAAACAGGCTAAGTATTATGCTAGTTAAGAGCAAGTTAAAAAGATTTGTGTCCTCGAACAAGGGGAGGATACGGGACACAAAAACTAAGAATTCAGACTAAGTCATATCCACGAAGAAGTGCTTTATAAACAGGCAACAGCGAAAAAGAAATACTATGCCTTTACAACGAAAGCACTTTATTCAACAGAATTTAACAACTATCAGATGACTTTGGATAACGAAAGGAAAGCATGCCATGCAACTAATTATGCAAATATCAGACAGTCAATCACAAAGGAATTCATGCACGCTAAGGATCAACTAAGGACTTCATTAAGCTTGTAATGACCTTAGATACAAAAGAAAAGGAACTACAAAAAGTGTATTGGCCATACGCTAGCATGGTTCATCTACCCTTGGCCACTACCGACCCTAAACTACCCAAGATATGATTACACGCCGGCTAAGCACCATACAAAGCTACAAAGAAGAAATAAAGAAAACTACTAGAAAAGTCAAACTCAAACTACTACCACCGACTCCATCACACATAGTCACCATCCTCATCCGACTTCTCATGATATTGTGCCTCGAGCTCCTCATTTCCATCGGATTCTTTCTCATCTAGAATGTATGCTAGCCCATAAGTCAACCAATTCTTTTATCAAAGTATTCAACCCTCCTTCGAATCCACTTTTGCTCTTTCATAACATTTCTTTGATCTCCTTTCTTTGAGGAATAGGGTCATTTGAGGTGAAATTTGTAGTGAGAGAGATATTGGAGAGCCAATTTTGGGGCTTTTTTGAGAGAGATGAAAATTTGGGGCTTTTGCTTTTGTAGTGAGAGAGGAAAGATAGGAATCATGTATCAATTCTTTGCCTTTTCGCATTCGAATCACTTTTATCACATTCACACCACTCCCAAATCTTCTTGAATCATTGAAAATCATTTTCACGCAACCCTCCAAACATCCGGTTACCTAAGTTAAAGCAAAGAACGGGAAAAGAAAGGAAGCAAAGTAGGACGAGGTGATACATATGTGGTATAATCATGCAAAGAATGCCTTGTATCCTTTCCTAAGTGCGCTTTGGATTCCAAAATGATTGAAAATCGACATTCAAACACAATTAGAGATGGACATGCGATTATTCTCCTAACTACAAGCATTTTTATTGAAAGATGGGGATATGGGTCAAAACTTACTCAAAAACTTAACTCAAAACTTAAACCATTCAATCTTCAACTAAGCATGTAAAGTGAGAAGCACAAAATTCTTAGGATTATTACGAACTCTTGCCAACTAACAATTATTGAGCATGCAACAAGTCATAAACAAAACTAAAAACTATGACAAAAGGAAGAAATTGCAAGTAAAAAGCTTTATTTATTTTTAAAAAAATTCCATTTTCTCTTTTTTTTTTTTTTTGGATTTTTAATTTTTATATGTTTATGTTTTTGAGTTTTCAAATTTTCACAAAAATCAAACAAATAGCACATAGGCTAACCCCTCCCCCCAACTTAAAACGATGCTATGCCCTCATAGCATTAAGAATCAAGAGCGACGAAAGAAAGAGTGCGCGAATGTACCGTCCAAGGGGAATGTCAACCTCTAAATACCTCGACCAAGTTGGAGGATTTTATGTCAACGCCTTGCTCCAGCCAGATTAGATGCTTCCAGAGTTTACTCCTTCGGTTCTTCCAACTCAGAATCACAGCTAGTCACACAGGGCCATATCCAAAGCTTTATCGGACTAACAACCGCGGCACTTAGCCGCACCCATGCTTAGGGCTCCTGAATGCCTCACTCACTCCGGCTTTAGGTCCAAACCACCAAGGCTGGTGTGGTAGCACATAAACCCTGCAAGACTTAGAGAATGACTTTCCACAAAACAAGTGACATTAGAAACACCGGTCTGTGTTATCCGGCTTCAAACCAAACCAAAATTAAAAGACAGAACATAAAGAAAATGCAAAGAACAAATTAAAACATGCAACACATAATGAAATGCACCACCCGATCATCACGCGATCATACGAGTCATACTTTTCTTCCCATTCCCTACCAGTGGGGTAAAAAATGGGTGGCTATACTAGACCGTTGAGAGAGAAACAGAAAGAGAGAAAGAAAAAGAGTGTTCAGCCACACGAGAACTACGAACATTTAGCATGTCATTAATAACTATTAGAAGAAACAGAGCACTCTAAGCTACACACTTTGCCAAAAATTGAACTCGACCATGCCACAAGATAAGGTACTTTGAGTAAAGCAATTGCCGAATTCATTTTTAAAACTTAAGTTCCACCAAGTGCATAGCCCAAATCAAATCAATTTTCAATTTGTTGACAAAATCTACAATATAAGGATGATAAACTACAAGAAAATTGTCAACACCAAGAAAATCAATATGTTCTATGATTGGCAACTTCTCAAGAATAGATTCACATGGATCTTGTTTTTCTATCAAAGAGTATGAGAAATCTACCTCAGCATCCATCTCTTTAGCGGTGAGAAGATTAAGGCACAGAGGATTTGAAGGGACAATAGCAGCTTCCATGGTTGCCAACTCTTCAAAGATTGGTCCATAAGCATCTTGCTTAGCCAACAACGAATACAAGTAATCCACTTCGGCATTCATTTCCTTAGTGGTGAGAGATTTTGCCAATGAATCTTCATAGTAGACGCCCGATGTTTCAAGCATGTTCATCTCGTGAGCAAGGAGTAATTCCTCCGGGGAAGAATCAAGATACAGGAGATCGGAAAGGATAACTTTAGCGGTGAGGCGCTTCCCCCCTGGATCATCATATAGAGGAGGATCCACAAGAGAGGGAAGAACCTTCTTCTTTATCGAAGGTAGTTCTTCAAACTCTTCAAATTTTAGGGTCCAAGCGTTCATAGCATAAGCTTCATCCCCGTCTTTGAGCAAGGAATACAAATAACTGACGTCAGAAGATTCGAAAAATTCAGCCTCTTCGGCTGTAAGAGCAACTTCCAAAGGATCACTATAGAGCAACTCATCCACATGTTCTTCCACAAGAGTATCAATAAGGCTCACTTCATGTATATTCTCGTCATCCCCCATTTGACTACCCACATTAAAAACATTGACCTCCATCTTCATGTTACCAAAGGTCATATTGAGAAGTCCATTCCGACAGTTGATAACTGCATCAGCCATGGCTAGAAAAGGTCTTCCAAGAATCACTGGAGTAAAAGCAGCAGAAGAGTCGGTCGGATTTGTATCGAGAATCACAAAATCCACCGGATAGATAAATTGATCAACTTGGACTAGAACATCTTCCACTACTCCCATTGGTATACGAACACTTCGTTCGGCTAATTGGAGTGTGACACGAGTAGGCTTCATCTCCCCCAAACCAAGTTCTTGATAAACAGAGTATGGAAGTAGATTAACGCTAGCACCAAGATCAAGTAAGGCTTGTTCGATACGCTTTCCTCCTATTGTGATAGCGATAGTAGGGCTCCCGGGATCCTTGTACTTTGGAGCGATATTCGTTTGAATGATAGAACTCACTTGCTCAGTAAGGAATATCTTCTTTTGAACATTAAGTTTGCGCTTTCGAGTACACAAATCCTTAAGAAACTTGGCATATGAGGGAATTTGCTTGACTGCATCCATGAGAGGAATATTGATCTTCACTTGATTGAATAACTCATGCAACTCCGCATTGTAGTTTGGTTTCGCCAAAGCCTTCAAACGATTAGGATACGGAGTCGGTGTTGGAATAACTTGAGGTTCCAATACACTCTCCTTGTTCTTACCTTTATCCTTTTCTTCTTCTTCAAGAGTCTCCTTGCTTGCTTCCTTGGGAGATTCCCCAAGGATTGGAATTGAACGTTTGATAGGCGAGGGTAGCAAGGTAGGTTCCGGAGGTATCACCACATGGTTGTCAACCGTCTTGCCACTTCGAAGAGAAATGATAGCCTTTGCTTGCTCGGGAAAATTCACCAAAGAGCTAGCAAAATGAAGACCTTGAGAAGTCGGATTAGAATTCGGTTGCGGATTAGGTTGACGTTGAGTAGGAAACTTCCCTTTCTCTTGTTGTAACAAACCCACCGTAGTTGTCAATTTGCCCAACTGATTTCTGATATCATTCATCATCTGAGTTTGTTGCTCATTGATAGCAGTTTGACCTTGCAAAAGAGCACTGAATTGATCTTCCCAAGAACGCTTTGGTGGTTGTTGGTAGAACTGGGCAGGTGATTGTTGAAATTGGTTTGCATGTGGGTACGGAGCAGAGGGAGCAAAACCAAGCGGACCTTGAGGGAAACAGAAAGTATTTTGAGGTTGCTTCCAAGGTAGTTGAGGAGCGGAGGGGAGAACTTGAGAAGAATTCCCTTCATTAGATTGATTCCAACAGAAAGTTGGATGTTGCCTTGTCCCCGGATTATAAGATTGAGAATAAGGGTCAAAACGTTGCACGGCATGTACTTCTTCTGGAACAATCCCATTAATCACGTTTTTAAGAGCAGGAATGTTGGGGCACGCTTCGGTAGAATGGCCTACAATCTCACAAATAACACAAACTTCCTCCACTTGGCGCACTGCTTTCACTTCTTGAGATTGAGCACTCTTTAATTCTAACTTGTCAAGTTTCCTAGCAATCTCCTCCAATCGAGTTTCAAAAGCTGTATGCTCCACAATAGAGAATTTTCCTGAACCTGTAGGACCTTGATTGTACATTGCTCTATCTCCCGGATCTGCAAATTGCCAAGACTGGGTCTTTTCAGCTAGTGACTCATAGTAATCCCAAGCATCCTCTAGTGTCTTCCCCATAAAATCACCTTCACCCATAGTATCCAGAAGCTGTTTACTCTCTTGAGAACACCCTGTGTAGAAATAGTTGACTCTGAGATACAACGGAAGGTTGTGATGAGGAACCGACATAAACAAGTCCTTGTATCGCTCCCAATACTTGTGGTAAGTCTCTCCATTCCTTTGCTTGAAACATTGAATCTGATCGATAAGTAACTTCGTCCTGCTTGCTGGAAAGAATTTAGTTGTGAAAGCATCCTGAACATCTCCCCAGTTACGCAAAGATTGTGGTTTCAAAGAGTTGAACCACTGTTTTGCCTTGTCTTTGAGAGTGAATGGGAACAACTTCAAACGGGTTTGATCTAGTTGCCCTGGAACTGTAACAAAAGAGTGTAGAATATTCTCGAACTCCCGGATATGCAAATATGGATCTTCCAATTCCCTCCCCCGAAATTTTGGAACTTTCCAAAGATACTCAGCTTTGAATTCAAATGCATTCCCAGCGGTCGGAGTCGGAATAACGATAGGAGATACTTGAGGAGCCCGTTCTGGATTCAGATAATCACGCAGAGTACGAACTGGAACTTCTTCGGCCATTGGGCCTTTGCGATTGCGATTTAGTTTGCGAGGCGGAGAGTGGGTGGGATAGGTCCTGGCAATGCTACGGATTCTTGGCGGTGAAGAAGAACGATGAAGCCGATTGGAAATTGGGCTTCGATAAACAGTCATAAACTAAAACAACTACTAACTAACTTCCAGCAAACTACCAAACTGGAGGGGTTATGCCACCACCTCAACTCAGCAAATAGAATATGCGAGTGGTTATGCCACCACCTCGGCTAAGCAATGCAATTAAATTTAAGCTAACTAACTAAATTAACTAACTACACTAACTAAAAACAAACTCGATATTTAGCCTGGTTTCGTTACACCTCAAGTTTAGTACAACCAAGTTAGAGGTACCCACTAAACTAAATACGAACTAATAACACATAAACTACTAAACTACAACTAGACGAAAGCGGAATACTTACAGTGGTTTGTCAAACCTCCAAGAAAGCCATAATAAGAAATCCCCGGCAACGGCGCCAAAAATGCTTTGTTCACTCCGATATAAGAGATAACGCCCCAAGCGTAGGGCCTAATACGTCAGTTGAAGCATGATAATCCGAAAATCCGGGATCGTACCCAAGGGAATAATTAATACGGCTTTGCTGGATTTGTAGATGCAAGTAAGGGCTTTCGGCTTTTAGACAGCCAACTTGGTTTTACGTGCGTAGTGGAAATTAAAAGGGGCTAAATTGAAAAGCTAATAAACTAAGATAAAAGACAGGTTAGGTCTAGGAATTACTAACACTCATGACTCAAGTCAAACTGCATTTCTCACCCAAATACGCAATTCAGGATACACAATTAAGGTTCCCGAATCGAAAAATAGAATGGTTCGAACACCAAGCTAGCTCTAGAATTTATTTATCAAATGTCTCGTGCGTCAGGGCTCCAAGCATCATGTGTGGTAGGTAGGCGATGCTCCTACCTACACATGATCAAGGAGATTAACACCTTAGCGATTTGACAAATAAACCCGAACCCCACATCAATGATCGAAACCAAAGGTTTAAACTTTATGGTGAAAAACGCAATTCTACTTGAACCATGAGGTGCTAATCACCCCATGACCTAACCTTGGTAAACTACTCGCACATATCTATTGAGATAGGAGCAAGTGAAAATCTACTTAACATAATGAAATAACAAGACTTGAAAAAAAACTAGAGATTAAGATAGATCGGGAGTAAAGCAACAACTTTAATTAAAGCAACAATATCAAAAACTAACAAATAAAGGCAGAAATTAAAATATTCAAAACTGAAAATGAAGAACACTCAAGAACAATGCAAAAAGATTCAAAATCTATTCTAGATCTAAAAGTTGTACTACTCAATCTATTCTCCTTGTTTGTACAAAATGATTACACAAGCTTTTATACTATGGGGATCCACATGCAGAATATACCATGAGATGCTCTGAAGATTCGCCCCTAAGGCCCTCGGCATCGATGGAGAAGGGCTTAGATTGCTACGCTAAAGGCTTCGGCATCGATGTAATGTATTTCTTTCCATCGATGCCGAGCACATTAGTGCCTTCCTGGATAAGCCCCTCGGCATCGATGTAACTTATTTTCTCCCATCGATGCCGAGGCCATTATCCCCATCACTTCAGCTTCATAGCTCCCAGCAGCTTCCACAGCACCAAATAGCTTTCACAGCATCTTATTTTCATTCTCTAAACTTAAGTAAAGATTGCATTTTAAACCTTTCTTTTACCTTTTCTTTACTTTAATTTATTTAATGAAAATAAGGAAGTACCCCCCATTTGGAAACAATGGCATTACCAGAATTTTGAGATTTCTGTGGGCAGCGTGCCCTCGGAATTTCCGGATTCCAAAATGCAAGGGCCCAGATCGAGGGAGCGCGAGCGGGGAAGCAAGCGCTCGCAAAATACAGAGTCGTCACTCGGGTTTGAAGGTCCGACACCCAAGGAACCGTATTTCGAAGCACTTGTCGCGCTGTTTGATATGAAAAGGTTAAGGAACCAGTCCGTCATAACCATATCTGGGTTCGGGAGCCAGGTAACGAGAGGGGAAGGGTTTTATGGCACCCCTCTCGTCCAATTCGGAGATCGGTCTCTACTTAGGCATTTGCGAAAATGTTTGTTTGCGATTCTGTTTAATTAATCAATTCTTTAGCCATTTAGGGCGGGGGAACAATTTAAGGGGATTAAAACTGTAACAGTTTGCAAGATGTGATAGATAGCATGGATGAGCAATTAGTATAGGATGAGAACAGACTGCTGTGGGAGTTTAAACAAACTGGGAAGCCCCTGTTTTGGAATGACGTGCACAGGAAGAAACCAGCATGCACTGAACAAGTCACTGCATGCTGCTTACTCCTGCGTGCACAACTCTAAGACACGCGCGCACCGGTGAGCTCAAACGCACAGCTCTTATTCTCAAACCCTCTGGGCCCTGGAAGGACCAGTGCACACCCAGGTTAAACCATGCAGTTTATAGCAGCATAATATACAGTTTAAAGGCTGTAAAGCCCTACAAATTAATAAAACACCCCATAAACAGTGTGGGGACAAAATAATGGCCTAAGGCCGAGCTACCCGTGCAAGGCCATTCACTGGTCAGAGGCCGACAGTCGCGCGATGGAGTCACTCTGGCGTGCGATGGTGCGCCCTGGCGCTCTATCGCGCGATGGTGCTAGTCTGGCGCGCGATGGTGCGCCCTGGCGCGGGATGACCGCGCCCTGGCGCAACCAGACTAGTGCTTGGTTTACACATTTTTGGGTTCTGGGACAGGTCCAGAATGATCCCAAGGGTACTCCAAAACAGCAGAAACTCATATTGAACTACAAACTAGCAGTTTATACTAAAGAAAGCAGTAAAGTGATTTTTATCATACTTAACAGTGATCTATATGAAATAAAATACAAAACATTAGGACACCAATCCCCACGCGGTCCATCGTGCGCTGGACTGAGACAGTCGCGCGTTGGTTCCTACATCGACAGTTTTTGAAACCTTGCCAGCTTTAGGACCAGGACTAGTATTGATTACCAGCCTTGGCCCTGCTAGCCCCCCTCAGGGATTAGAACAGAAAGACAGTAGGTATGCTATACATTTGGTTGAGTTTGAAACGAATTTGAGCTTTAAGGTTTGATTGAGGTGTTTGAAAAGGTTGAGGTGGTAGAACAAGCTTTGTTCTTGGATGGTTGAAGTGTGAAAATGGAGGATTGTGAGTGTAATCCTTCTTTGGGCTTAAAATTTGGTAACCCTTTAAAAACCTTTTAAATTTGTTAACCCTTTGAAAGAGAACAAATGGAGGGTATGTATAAGAGGAGATGGGGGTGAATCTGGTTGGAAACAGAGGAGTTCAGCCAGTCCACGAGGCCTGACTGAGGTTGCATTGGTGGCCAACTGTCCTCCTTCAGAAAGGTTGGTGGTAGGTTGGACCGTCGCGCAGCGGAGTCAGTCAGTCGCGCGATGGTGCGCCCTGACGCTCTGTCGCATGATGGAGTGAGTCTGTCGCGCGATGGAGTGAGTCGAGCGCGCGATGGTGCACTCCGACGTGGGATGGTTGCGCCTTGGCGCGCATCAGTAGGGTTTTTGGTTTTTGAAGTGGCTTAGGCTAGGTTAGGTTCAAGGGTTTTGCAAACACTCAAAGCTCAAACACGCTATCATTCCCAGGGTGTTCTTGATCCATTTCATCATTGGGGAATCAAAAACCGTAAGTAAATTAAACCCAGATTGGGGTGTCTATAGTAGCCCCTCTTTGACGGCACTTGAAGCACCATCGACTTGGTACAAGTAACGTCAAAGAATTCTAGACACCCTTAAAGTGATCTAGAGCAAAGCATACTAGCAAAGTAGACAAGTAAACTTAAGGAACCTGATCAGTGGAATGGACTGGCCGTCCATTGCCGGGGATGGAAGTAGAAGTGGACGAGCGAATCGCCGCTTGTTGATCGAATTTGGACAGGACAGTCTATCGTTGCAGATTTGGACGGGACAGGCCGTCGTTGCTGGGGATCAAGCTATCCTCGGCACAAAGTATTCCAACAAACACGGGTAGGCGTGTCAGACAGGTTGAATTCCATCTGTTGGGAATCAGAGCCAATCTCCTTATCAAAGATCATCCGAGACAAAGCAATAAGCCTACTGGAAGATGCGCGTGAAGCTAGACTGAAGTAGAGGTAGTCGTTTGGGGCAGGCCGAGGCGGACTCTCCTGGGAACAACTAGTTGCGAATGGGCGGACCATCGTACGATATCCTGATCGTTGTTGATCAGGGCGAACACGGACGATATGGCTGGTTGTCATCGCTAACTGGACAGAGACAGGCGATGTGGTTGGTTTTCATCGCTGAATGGACAGAGACAGGCGATGTGGTTGTCGTCGCTGAATGGGAAGAGACAGGCGACGTGGTAGGTTGTCATCGCTGAATGGACAGAGACAGACGACGTGGTTGGTTGTCATCGCTGAATGGACAGAGACAGGTGATATGGTTGTCGTCGCTGAATGGGCAGAGACAGGTGACGTGGCTGGTTGTCATCGCTGAATGGACAGAGACAAGCGATATGGTTGTCGTCGCAGAAATGGGCAGAGACAAGCGACGTGGCTGGTTGTCATCCCTGAATGGACAGAGACAGGCGATGTGATTGTGGTCGCTGAATGGGCAGAGACAGGCGACTTGGTAGGTTGTCATCGCTGAATGGACAGAGACAGGCGATGTGGTTGATTGTCGTTGATGATATGGCTAACCATCAGGAATGACTGAGTCTGACGATATGGCTGACCGTCGTTGATGATATGGCCGACCTTCAGGTTGATTAAGTCGGACGATATGGCTGACCGTCGTTGATGATATGGCTAACCATCAGGAATGACTGAGTCGGACGATATGGCTGACCGTCGTTGATGATATGGCCGACCATCAGGTTGATTGGGTCGGACGATATGGCTGACCGTCGTTGATGATATGGCTGACCATCAGGTTGATTGGGTCGGACGATATGGCTGACCGTCGTTGATGATATGGCCGACCATCAGGTTGATTGGGTCGGACGATATGGCTCACCTTCGTTGATGATATGGCCGACCATCAGGTTGATTGGGTCGGACGATATGGCTGACCGTCATTGATGATATGGCCGACCATCGGGTTGATTAGGTCGGACGTTATGGCTGACCGTCGTTGATGATATTGCTGACCATCAGGTTGATTGGGTCGGACGTTATGGCTGACCGTCGTTGATGATATGGCTGACCATCAGGTTAATTGGGTCGGACGATATGGCTGACCGCCGTTGATGATATCGCTGACCATCAGGTGGATTGGGTCGGACGATATGGTTGACCGTTGTTGATGATATGGCTGACCATCGGGTCGATTGGGTCAGACGATATGGCTGACCGTTGTTGATGATATGGCTGACCATCAGGTTGATTGGGTCGGACGATATGGCTGACCGTCGTTGATGATATTTGACAGGACCGACTGTTGTGGATGCAGACGGAGAGATCAATGAGCTGAGTGATCAAACCGTTGAAGACTTTGACAGGATGGGACGATCATCAGTATAAATGATCGAGCCGTTGAAGTCTGGATGGGAGGATCATCAGTATAAATGATCGAGCCATTGAGCATTGGACAGGACCGGCTGTCGTTGATTTGAGATGGGCGGATCAGTGTGCAGAATGATCGAGCCATTGAGATTTGGACAGGACCAGCTGTCATTGATTTGGATGGGCAGATCACTATACAAAATGATTGAGCCATTAGAGATTGGACAGGACCAGCTGTCGTTGGTTTGAGACGGGCAGATCAGTGTGCAGAATGATCGAGCCGTTGACATTTGGACAGGACCGACTGTCGTTGATTTAAGTCGGGCAGATCAGTGTGCAGAATGATCGAGCCGTTGAGAATGGACAGGACCGACTGTCGTTGAATTGAGACGAATAGATCAGTGTGCAGAATGATCGAGCCATTGAGATTTGGACAGGACCGACTATCGTTGATTTGAGACGGACAGATCAGTGTGCAGAATGATCGAGCCATTGAGAATGGACAGGACCGACTGTCGTTGATTTGAGACGAATAGATCAGTGTGCAGAATGATCGAGCCGTTGAGATTTGGACAGGACCGACTGTCGTTGATTTGAGACGGACAGATCAGTGTGCAGAATGATCGAGCCGTTCAGAATGGACAGGACCGACTATCGTTGATTTGAGACGGACAGATCAGTGCACAGAATGATCGAGCCGTTGAGAATGGACAGGACCAGCTGTTGTTGATTTGAGACGGGCAGATCAGTGTGCAGAATGATCGAGCCGTTGAGATTTGGACAGGACCGACTGTCGTTGATTTGAGATGGACAAATCAGTGTGCAGAATGATCAAGCCGTTGAGAATGGACAGGACCGGCTGTCGTTGATTTGAGACGGGCAGATCAGTGTGCAGAATGATCGAGCCGTTGAGATTTGGACAGGACCGACTGTCGTTGATTTGAGACGGGCAGATCAGTGTGCAGAATGATCGAGCCGTTGAGATTTGGACAGGACCGACTATCATTGATTTGAGACGGACAAATCAGTGTGCAGAATGATCAAGCCGTTGAGAATGGACAGTACCGGCTGTCGTTGATTTGAGACGGGCAGATCAGTGTGCAAAATGATCGAGCCGTTGAGATTTGGACAGGACTGACTGTCGTTGATTTGAGACGGGCAAATCAGTGTGCAGAATGATCGAGCCGTTGAGATTTGGACAGGACCGGCTGCCGTTGATTTGAGACAGGCAGATCAGTGTGCAGAATGATCGAGCCGTTGAGAATGGACAGGATCGGCTGTCGTTGATTTGAGACGGACAGATCAGTGTGCAGAATGATCGAGCCGTTGAGAATGGACAGGACCGGCTGTCATTGATTTGAAAGGGCAGATCAGTGTGCAGAATGATCAAGCCGTTGAGAATGGACAGGACCGGCTGTCGTTGAATTGGGATGGGAAGATCAGTGTGCAGAATGATCATGCCATTAGAGATTGGACAGAACCGGCTGTCGTTGATTTGAAAGGGCGGATCATGCTTCAGGATGACCGTGCCGTTGAATTGGATTGAATTCTGATTCCCCAAAGTGCATTCTAAGTGCCAACAGAGCAGGACAGCGAGGTTGTGTGCTTGATGGTTACCATGGCAAATGAGACAAGGAAAGTGGCGTGTGGCATTCCCCTATACTTGCACTAACCCGCAGAAGTGATTCCGTCATAGAATTTTCCTGCTTTAAACATTTGATATACAATATGCAAAGATGCATTCTAAGAAAATGCACAAATTGAAAATGTAAATGCAAGCTAAGGGCGGATCCTACGAGGACAACGACACCTAAGGACTACCACTGAGCCCAAATACTTTACTGCCTTCCGCTTCTGAGATGCGCACCCAGGCAAAGAGACATTGAGTGAGCCAACGTGCCCCAGTTGACGTTTAGTAGTAGCATTAGGGCTGCGTGCCTCTTCCTTCGATGCTTGGGCAAACATGCCCCAAAGATATGATTTACTTGGCCTTAGGCTGACGTGCCCTTGCCGCTTCACAAGATTCCAGAATTTATGGATTACGAAAGCTAGGGTAGCAATCTAAAAATTGCATTTTTCGCAGTTTATTGAGGCATAACCAACCGCTAATATCTAATTTGCATTGACAAGTGAACTGAATCGATACACAGACGCATATATATGTACAAACTCACCTTGCTCAAACGAAAAGGGAGGAAGAGTCCCAGGGTACAATGCGAACCCTTAGACACATGGAAAATAATGAAATTCTGGGCATTAAAGTGTCAAAACTCACAATATCCCTTTAGACAGGTGAAACTGACACTTGTAAGGTCAAACATATGTACGGTGACCTGCACGAACAAATAGAATCGAGACTTGCATCTCGACATGACAATGGATTGAAATCTAGAAAAATGCCACAAAGACGGACATAAGACGCAGATAAAGACACATATAGGCCCGGACTGAAACCGACACCCCCGTGCAGTCATATTAGGTTTGCACGGTATGACAAAACTTGGCAAAAAACCCCTTGAATGACATTCAAAAGCAGTAGCTGACTGCTATCGATTGCTGCGCGAATTGAAAAAGCGCGCGCAAGGTTGAGACCAATGCACATAACTATGAACAAGTGCGCGTGAACCTCAAACTAGCGCACATGACTGCAAAGCTACTGCAATTGCTCACACCAGACTTCGCTGAACTTAGAATAAACTATGAGCCGTTAGGCCTCTCCAGCATTTCATTCTGTTTTTTTTATGCTTAAAATCTTTTAAGACTTTTGCTCAGCTTTGAAATTGAAGTAGTAGTTTGAAACAAAATTGAAAGATAAAAGGTTTTCCCCCTTCTGCACAGATGAGGCTTGTCTTTTTCTCGACAATGATGTAGCAAAGCCTTGGATCAAATTGATAGATTGTGACCGAGTCTCAATGAGAAACTGCCTACGTATCCCAAGCTAGGGAATCAGGTCAAAACGTAGTTCAGGCTAAGGTTCACTCGAGTATTTACCTCACCTTTTACGCTCTAACTTTTGCCTAGAACCGCCCATTCGGGTTTTCGGTCTAGCGAGCTTTCAAATGTTGCCTTTACTTTTGCCTAGACCTCCTTCATAGGTTCTTGGTCTAGCAGGCTTGCTCTACCTTTTGCTTGGAACTGCCCACCTTTGGGATTTTCAGCCCAACGAGCTTCTCTCAAGGAAAAGGTAGCTTTTGGATTGATCCAGGCTGACCAAAGAATTGAATTGTTGCCATCAAGGTCGATGATTTTTGGCTGCAGCCCTAGATAAAATGGCTTTGATGAAATGCCTTGCTCCGAGCCATTTTGTGCATTTCCTCATTTGTACTTGGCGAAATGCCACTGTCGTTGCTTTTTGACCACGGTACGAGGCCCGGAGCCTTCTAAGCTTCTGCTTTCTGGATTGGCACCCGATAGCAGGGGGTTTGATGCTTCTTCGCCTCAGGATCAACGCTAGGCATGTCTTCTGTAAGACCACGCTAGGATGTTAATGAACTCTTCGAGCCTGTCTGACCGGGCGCAATGCTCCTCTGGGGACAGTGTTGAACCAGTTTGAACCATTTGGAGGTCTACTTCATCTTTCAAGTTTATTTGAAAACTATTATTTCAATTTATAGGCTGAGCACGCCTTTCGTTTTCCCTTTCGGCGAGGGAACACATTTCCTTGGGAATGATCCCATCGAAATCTATCCCTTCGTCGTCTAGGTCGACATAGTTTATTCATAAGCCAGCAAAGTACTTAGAAGCAAAATAATGCATATCATAAAGAAAGCCCCTCGGGGCTACCAAGTATAGCAGACTCAAAACTTGAAACAAAAGCTACGACGTGGAGGGCCAAGAGGCACAACCTCCGACTCAGAGCTAGACTTAGATGACTCAAAAGACTCTGTGTCAGACTCAGACAAAACGCCAATGCAAGCTAGACGCGGTTTGAAAATGCAATATTTAAAAAGCTACCCATAGCTTCCACAAAAAGAGGTACAATCCAGTGGGTGTCAGGCCCAAGCAACAGCACTTCGGCTTCCTCAGTTTCTTCGACCAAACCTACTCGGTGCTCCCATGAAAAATGGACCTCAGTCGGTCAGTCTACTCCTTTGTAAGCTCCTCATTACTGTCAATCCAGGTGTTGGCAGAGAAAGTCCCAATTGCACAAACTGGTGCCAGGAAGCTGTCCTCAAGCTCGGACGGGATGGGTACAGTCGGCTTGGGTTGATTTTCTAGGATGATATTGGGGATAGGTTTGGATGTGGTAACTTTTGATGGAGATGGGGCTAGGATGATGCCACAATCGATAAGATCTTGAATGGCATGTCGAAGCCGAAAACGGGCATTGGTTGAATGGCCAGGCATTTGATGGTAGGTGCAAAAGAGGTTATATTTGAAATTGGCAGAGGGATTCTTGGGCAATGAAGTTGGATTGAGGGGCTTGATGGAACCAGCATCGAGGAGCCTCTCATAGACCGAGGCTAAAGGTGCATCGAAATATGAAAAAACCCTCGATGGGTTCCGACGAGTGAATTGAGAGTTCAAAGCAGGACCCTTGTTTGCTTTGCAGTTGCAACACATTGCCTCATTAACAGGATGCATTCTTTTGCCCTCGGGGCTGAATTCATCCCTAAGCATGTCCTCCCCTTTGGCAATGGCTTCAACAAAGGAATCAACATCCTCCTTCGAGTGAGTCTTAGCCTCATGGAATTCAACCAGGTCGTTGAACATGTCTCCTGAGCATAGTTTGATTCCGACCGTTGGAGAGTGGTAGGCTTGAGGAGGTTCTTTGACTAGCCCCATATCTGGCTGTGGGGCTGTGGTGGTAAAGAGGCCAACCAGTCCCTGGACCATAACCATTTGTTTGTCCATCTTGTGGCTTATTTCCTTTACAGCCTTCTTCAGCTCAGCCAGCTCTGTTTGTGCTGCCATTCTGGATTCGAAAGTGACAGTGAAATAGTCCCAGCACACGTTCCCAAGTAGGTTTGGCTATTCCCTTCAGTGAGATGGCCTAGAGCTTCGGATAGCAAAGTAAACGAGAACTCAGTGGGGTTCCTATAGCAATTAGAATGCAATGCACGTGTTGCCATCGTCGGTGTCCTCCTAGACTCTACAACTAAAGACGAGTCTGTCTTATGATGCTCGGACGCTACCAAATCCTCGAATTTCTTTTCGAGGTGTATCCTTTGAACAGATCGACTAACACTAAGAGATGTCAAAACAGACTAAGCCTTTGTCTATTTCGTTCTTGAAGTTTCAACTTAGAATTTGGAACAACTCGGTATTGATGACATGGCACCTTAACTTTAAACGCCGCGGTGTATAGTGACTTCGCACTTCAACCTGGGTAATGCCAGTGACACGACATCCATACTTTGTGGTTCCTTATTTTCGATTGAAACTTCAATCAGGCATGAGCCAAGGACTTAAAAATGTTTGATTTCCCAAAGTCTCATTGATCCGAGGACTTTGAAAATTGATAACGTGCACCATCGAGATGCACGATTTTTCATCGAGTCTAGCAGTGTCCTAATAAACATAAGACAGACTCGAAAGAGACTACCTAGAAGCCGCCCTAAACATGCTCCTACGCATAATGGTATGTATGTACAAAAACAGAGACGAGTTTCCCTCACAAATTTCAGACGTTGCCAGAATCCTCAGAATTCTTTTCGGCGATGTGTCCCTGAGTAGATCGACAGATCCTAAAAGATGTCAAAATAGACTAAATCTTCGACTAGTCTCATTTGAAGGTTCAACTTTGAATCTGGAATGACCCGGTGGTGATGACATGGCACCTTAACCTTGAACGCCGCGGTGTATAGTGACTTCGCACTTCAACCTGGGTGGCGTCAGTGACATGGCATCACTACTTTTGTTGTTCCATATTTTCGGTTGAATCCTCAATCGAGCATGAGCCAAGGATGTAGTAAATTTTGATTTCTCAAAGTCTCATTGAACTAAAGACTTTGCGATTGATAACGAACATTCAACAGAATAAACGACTCCTCATCGGGTCCAACAACGTCTTAGACAGCGCATGACAAACTTGAAAGACAAGACAGCCTCAAGCATGCTCCTATGCAAAATAGTGTATGTACAGTACATGTGATAGGGAAAGCAGTAACACGTAGACAGTATATGGGGGTTAGATGCAAGTAATCTTACCTTGTAGGTACCTGTCTTAGTTTGGAGAGTTCTAATGCTTTGTATATACAAAGGCTGGTTTTGGCTCGTAACGGGTTCTTCGGACTAGGGCCAAAGATATACCTCTCATTGCCCGTGTAACCGCAGAGCAACAGTCGAACGGTAGAATGACCTATCATCGTCGGAGGTTGTTGGTCATTCGGGGTCCCCAGGCTTCGGTAAACCGTGCCGGATTGCCAAAACGATCCAACGAGGCTTATCCCACATCGATGCAAATGAGAATGCTAAAGAAATTGATTAATGAAATGGAATCGCAAATTCGCAAATGCCGTTTCAAATTAGGCTCTCTTTATTTAATCAATACTTAGAGAAAACTACACGAGAGAACAATCAAAAAAAGTCCCAGATCGGATGGCCGAACACGAGGTCCTGTTAAATCACCAATCCTTTCTTTAGCAGCGCGAAGCTCACTATTTTGACAGACTTTTGTGGGATCGTTCTCGAGCGTATTAAAATCTAAGTATAGACCAATATTGATTCGTATCCCCAGCAGAGTCGCCACTGTGGGCAGCATGCCCTCGGAATTTCCGGATTCCAAAATGCAAGGGCCCAGATCGAGGGAGCGCGAGCGGGGAAGCAAGCGCTCACAAAATACAGAGTCGCCACTCGGGTTTGAAAGTCCGACACCCAAGGAATCGTATTTCGAAGCACTTGTCGCGCTGTTTGATTTGAAAAAGTTAAGGAACCAGTCCGTCATAACCATATCTGGGTTCGGGAGCCAGGTTACGAGAGGGGAAGGGTTTTATGGCACCCCTCTCGCCCAATTCGGAGATCGGTCTCTACTTAGGCATTTGCGAAAATGTTTGTTTGCGATTCTGTTTGATTAATCAATTCTTTAGCCATTTAGAGCGGGTGAATAGTTTAAGGGGATTAAAACTATAACAGTTTGCAAGATGTGATAGATAGCATGGATGAGCAGTTAGTATAGGATGAGAACAGACTGCTGTGGGAGTTTAAACAAACTGGGAAGCCCCTATTTTGGAATGACGTGCGCAGGAAGAAACTAGCATGCACTAAACAAGTCACTGCATGCTGCTTACTCCTGCGCGCACAACTCCAAGACATGCGCGCGCCGGTGAGCTCAAACCCACAGCTCTTATTCTAGAACCCTCTGGGCCCTGGAAGGACCAGTGCACACCGAGGACAAACCACGCAGTTTATAGCTGCATAATATACAGTTTAAAGGCTGTAAAGCCCTACAAATTAATAAAACACCCCATAAACAGTGTGGGGACAAAATAATGGCCTAAGGCCGAGCTACCCGTGCAAGGCCATTCACTGGTCAAAGGCCGACAGTCACGCGATGGAGTCACTCTGGCTCGCGATGGCCGCGCCCTGGCGCAACCAGACTAGTGCTTGGTTTACACATTTCTTGGTTCTGGGACAGGTCCAGAATGATCCCAAGGGTACTCCAAAACAGCAGAAACTCATATTGAACTACAAACTAGCAGTTTATACTAAAGAAAGCAGTAAAGTGATTTTTATCATACTTAACAGTGATCTATATGAAATAAAATACAAAACAGTAGGACACCAATCCCCACGCGATCCATCGCGCGCTGGACTGAGACAGTCTCGCGCGAGAGTGGGAAAGTCGCGCGTTGGTTCCTACCTCGACGGTTTTTGAAACCTTGCCAGCTTTAGGACCAGGACTAGTATTGATTACCAGCCTTGGCCCTGCCAGCCCCCCTCAGGGATTAGAACAGAAAGACAGTAGGTATGCTATACCTTTGGTTGAGTTTGAAATGAATTCGAGCTTTGAGATTTGATTGAGGTGTTTGAAAAGGTTGAGGTGGAAGAACAAGCTTTGTTCTTGGATGGTTGAAGTGTGAAAATGGAGGATTGTGAGTGTAATCCTTCTTTGGGCTTAAAATTTGGTAACCCTTTAAAAACCTTTTGAATTTGTTAACCTTTTGAAAGAGAACAAATGGAGGGTATTTATAGGAGGAGATGGGGGTGAATCTGGTTGGAAATAGAGGAGTTCAGCCAGTCCACGAGGCCTGGCTGAGGTTGCATTGGTGGCCAACTATCCTCCCTCAGAAAGGTTGGTGGTAGGTTGGACCGTCGCGCGGCGGAGTCAGTCTGTCGCGCGATGGTGCGCCCTGGCGCTCTGTCGCGCGATGGAGTGAGTCTGTCATGCGATGGTGCGCCTCGGCGCTCTGTCGCGCGATGGAGTGAGTCGGGCGCGCGATGGTGCGCCCCGGCGCGGGATGGTTGCGCCCTGGCGCGCATCAGTAGGGTTTTTGGTTTTTGAAGTGGCTTAGGCTAGGTTAGGTTCAAGAGTTTTGCAAACACTCAAAGCTCAAACACGCTATCATTCCCAGGGTGTTCTTGATCCATTTCATCATTGAGGAATCAAAAACCGTAAGAAAACTAAATCCAGATTGGGGTGTCTACAATTTCAATCCAATCAAAATGTTGACCCCCAGCTTTTAGTGTAAAACAGAAAACAGCACACTTTTCTATCGAATAAATGGCTCAAAACATGACCTTAATTTTTGAATAAAACCTTGCAATTTTGAAGTTGCTCTTAGAAAAATTCAAGGATCAATTACCACCATTTCTTATCTCGAAAATCAATATTTTTTCGAAAAGTGATTTTCCATACTTAAACAGATTTTCAGGGGCCGACAGGATTTTCATTGGTTCCTCGGGAACTTGGACGCACTCGGGCCGTGGATGATGTCAAAATATGCCTTATTCACATGATTTACCTGAAAGCACTAAAAACATACCTTATGAGTAAATGCAATTAAGAAGCAACTAATTAAGCGATGAAATTAACTAAAACTAGATACTAGCGTACCCTGCATTGCATTAACGGGTGCTTATCAAGTGGTACGGGCCAAAAGGGAACGTAGAGGATAGTGCCCTACAGGCTCGGCGTCGCTTCATCCTAGCAATCAGTGTGCTGGCTACCTATTTACTTGTATCTCCGAATGGGCGAGTTAATCCCTTGCTGGTGAGCGTTGCCGCTCAAATGGGTGTTCGAAGAAACGTGGTGCCACTGGTCCTAGCAGAAACACTCATGGGTTTGGATTTGGTTTATACCGGCCAAGCAGAGACATTCGGCAGTTGCCCACTCTTGTTGAAGGTAAATTCTCACTCAGCTCACCTTTTTCCAGCGTTCGCACATTTACCTTTTACCTCATATCTCGGCTTTAGGCTATATCGGAGTTCCTCACTGGTTTTTCTCGCTCTAGTTTTATATGGCTCCTTACTTGTTTTTTCACTCATACAGTTATGGCTATCAGATAAATTAGGATTGCTCACAGCACCAGAGGTAAACTGGCCTCATCTGCCCGGTCGAATGCATCAGCGAGGCATGATTTATCTGGACATGTCAGTAAACCAGTGGTATACATTCATGAAGGAAATGTTGCCGAACGAAATCATCTGGAGGCATGAAACCTTGAACATTCCAGACATGGCCATGAATTTTGCAGGTTTCGAAAGGATGGTGATAGCTGAGCTGTCCAATTTCACGTTCTACATTCCAGGCCGCACCCTCCGTCAACTAGGGATGAGTCAAGGACTTCACAGAGCCAACATCGAAACTTTCCATGTCCCTGCCTTCACTGTGCAGAACTTGTCTAGATATGAGCACAATTGGGGCCTGAGGCAACTCGGTGGAGCAGAACCAGATTTCAGCACAGAGCTCATGCATCGATATAAAGCGTGGCTAAGAAGGGAAGTAGCAAGAAGGCAAAACAACGACTGACTCCCGACAGACTTGGATGATTAGAATAAACTAGAGCCCGTTAAGGCTTCAAGCTCTTTATTCTGTTTTTATGCTTAAACGTTGTAAGACTTTGCTCAGCCATGTAAGGAAAGTAGTAGTTTGCGATAAAATTGAAAGACAAAGGGTTCCCCCTTTTGATTCAAATGTTGAACACCACGCCGAGGCAGATTGCAAAATGGTGAACCATGGATCAAGTTGATGGATTGTGATCGAATCTCACAGAAAGATTGCCTACGTATCCCTTTTCAAGGAATCAGGTCGCACGTAGTTCAGGCTTAGGTTCGCTCGAGTATTTTTGACCCTCCTTTAACGCTCTAACTTTTGCATAGTGCCGCCACTTCGGGTTTTTGGCCTAGCGAGCTTTTGAATACTGCCTATTTATTTTTGCCTGAATCGCCTTCGTAGGTTTTCGATCCAGCAGGCTTGCTCTAATTTTTGCATGGAACCGCCCATCCTTGTGGTTTTCAGCCCAACGAGCTTCTCTCAGGGGTATTAAATCTTGAGTTGATCCAGGTTCACCAAAGTGGAGAACTCGTTGCCGTCGAGGTCTATAAGTTAAGCTGTTCCCCCAGAAAGGATGGTCTTGATAATGTAAGGCCCTGAACGCTTCGGACAAAATTTGCTGCGGGAATCGAATACAGGCGCCCAAATCTCCTTTGTAACCATGTCTCCTTCAACCAAATCCCTAGACTTCACTTTCTTGTTGAAAGCCCGTGCGATCCTTCGCTGATACCCCTGAACATGGTATAAGGCACGGAGTCTCCTCTCATCGAAAAGCATAAGTTCCACAAACCTCCCGCTGAGCCATTCAGATTCCGTGAGTCCGCACTCTGCCATGATTCTCAATGACGGCACCTCAAACTCAATAGGGAGTACTGCTTCCATCCCGTAAACTAAAGAATAGGGTGTCGCCCCTATTGATGTTCAAATTGACGTACGATACCCCCAAAGTGCTAGAGGTAGTTGCTCATGCCAGTCCCGGGCAGACTTAGCAGACTTTTTGATAATCGTCTCAATATTCTTATTTGCCGCTTCAACAGCTCCATTCGTTTGATGGCGATAAAACAGTCGAATGATGGACTTGGATTCCTAACTCTTCAAACAACTCCAAAACCCTGCCCTTGAAATGAGTCCCATTATCTGACATGAACGCTTGAGGTACACCGTATCGATAGATGATGTTCTTCCTGATAAAATGGGCAACCTGAACTGCAGTTAGGGTTTTGCACGATTCGGCTTCCACCCACTTGGTAAAGTAATCTATCGCCACCAAAATGAACCTGTGACCATTCGAAGCAGACGGTCTGATCATGCCAATGACATCGATGCCTCACAAAGAGAAAGGCCAAGGAGAAGTCATGCCAAAAAGGTTAAAGGGAGGGACATGCATTAGGTTGGCATGGATTTGGCATTTATGACAACGCCGTACAAAATCCACACACTGAGATTCCATCGTGGACTAGAAATAACCCTGTGGTAGGATTTTCCTAGCAAGCATGACACCACTCATATGAGGACCGCAGACTCCCTCATGAACCTCCTCCATAATCCTTGTGGCCTCAGAGCCATTGACACAGAGCTTGTGCATCCCACAATGGGATCTCTTGTATAACCTCCCTCCACAAAGGATGCACTGGGCAGCTATCCTTCGTAACGCGAGCTAATCCTTCTTAGAACCTTCAGCAGGGTATTCCCCACTTTCAACGAAATTCCATATGTCGTGATACCAGAGTAGGCCATCATCTATATCACCGATGGCGTTGACATACTAACAGGTAGGACAGTCTCGCTGTTCGATCAGAATAGGGCGGAGTTTGACACCCAAAGGAAGTTCGACCATGGAAGCCAAAGTTGCTAAGGCATCAGCAAATTGATTCTTTAAGCGGGGGATATGAGTAAAAGTAACCTTATTGAAACGAGGAATGAGATCTTCCAAGTCCTGATGATAAAGTTTTAACTTTTCTTCGCGAACCTTTCAGTCCCCGTTGGCTTGAGATACGAAGAGATTAGAATCACCAATGACTTCGAGTTTTTCCACACCGAGGGTAAGAGCGGCCTCCATACCAACAATACAGGCCTCATACTCAGCTTGGTTGTTTGTGACATCGAAATTGAGTTTGAACGCAAGCGGAATGTGAGAACCATCAGATGTAATCAACAGTACTCCGATCCCATATCCCTTCTGGTTGGCTGCTCCATCAAAATAAAGTGTCCACATGTCTTCGACAACTGTTAGCACTTCCTCATCTGGAAACACAAAATCTGAGTCCTCCGGTCCATCAACAGGATGATCGGCCAAGAAATCCGCAACTGCTCGTCCCTTGACAAATTTTCTCATAACGTACTCAAGATCGAACTCTGCCAACAAAAGCAACCAACGCGCTAACTTACCAGTAAGTGCCAGTTTCTCAAACAGATACTTGAGAGGATCCATTCGAGAAATCAATTTCACTGGATAAGCCAGCATGTAGTGTCTCAACTTCTTAGAAGTAGGAGTGGCAATTTGAACCCAGATCCATTAACAAACCCAGACCCATCAACTAAAAAATAGACCCAACCCAATCCATTTATTAGTTGGGTAAGAATGGGTCCAAACCCAACTAACCCATTGTTAGTTGGGTCTTAATTGAGCATCCATTGGGTCAACTTAAATGACCCAATGGGTCATGAAAGTAACCCACCAAAAATTTTCACCTCTTTACAGAACTCTGAGGCACAAAATTCTTAGGTCACACCGGAAAATCAAAAGAAAAATTGAACAATTGAAGCAGACTATCTTTCTCTCTCTAGATACAAATGTGATTGAATTTGCCTCAAACAACTCTCTCTCTCTCTCTCTCTCTCTCTCTCTCTCTCTCTCTCTCTCTCTCTCTCTAACAATGGTCAGATATGATCGTCATCTGTCTCTGGTTTCTTTTTTAAAAATTGTGAGACGTCCACCGCAGTTATACGAAAAAAAATTGAATAAAAAAAAAAGATATATACATCTCGCAATGGGCTAGTTTTGATTCTGATCGAATAGAAAATTCAACTTATGAATGGAAAGTTGGCTTGTTCGTGGCTTATTTTTTTGTCCTTATTTAATTTTTTTTGCATTTTTTTCTTTTTCATTAATTTTTTTTGAATTATTACTTCGACATGATAGGAGGAATCTAAAAAGTAAAAAATTATGAGCGAAACCTAAATTTTTTGAATGAAGATAAAAATAAGCCAATTTTTTTCTCTTTATTCAAAAAAATATTAATTTTGAATTTTTTACTTTTTAGATTCTTCTTGTCATGACAAAGCAATAATCCTCAAAAATTTAACAAAAAATTAACAAATGCGAAAAATATTTGAATAAAGACAAAAAATAAGCCACTTGGATACGCTGCGATTCGGTAATTAAGAGCAACCAATATGGTAATTAAGTGTACAGGGGTAATTTGGTCATTTTTGTAGTAGAGGGATAGTATGGTAATTTTAGTGTACATGGTATTTTAGTTCTTTAAATTTACAGGGGTAATATGGTCATTTTAGTATACATATGTATTTTAGTCATTTTAGTATATCATATGTAATTGGGTTAATGGGCGAGTCGGGTAAATAAATGGGTTGGGTTGGGTATGGATAATTAGACTGATAATTAATGGGTCTAAATGGGTCAATGATTCATTAAAGACCCAACCCACTAACAACTTACCCATTTTGGCCCAAACCTGCCCATTTGACACCCCTACTTAGAAGCCTAAACAAGAGCCCAACACGTCTTTTCAAGAGCAGTGTAACGTTCTTCACATCCAACCATCTTTTTACTTAAGTAATAAATGGCCTTCTCGACACCCCTATCTCCTTCTTGAGCTAGTAAACACCCCATAGACGAAGGATTCACAGACAAGTAAAGTATCAAATGTTTCCCAGGAATTGGGGGCCTGTGAACCGGAGGGTTCTGCAAGTAATTCTGAATGGATGCGAAAGCCGCTTGACACTTGTCTGTCCATACAAACGGAGTATTCTTCTTTAGAAGATGAAACATCGGCACGCAAGTCAAAGTTAACTTGGCGATGACTCTATTGATGAACTGAACCTTTCCCAAAAAGCTCCGCACTCCCTTTTCAGACTCTGGTGGCTTCATCTCAAGCACAGCCTTTATCTTTGACGGATCAACTTCAATTCCACGATAGGTAATCAAAAAGCCGAGCATTTTACCTGCCGTGACTCCGAAGGTGCACTTCTGCAGATTGAAACACATCCGATACTTACGTAGTCGCTCAAAGAATTTCCGAAGTACAGGGATATGCCCTTCATGAGTTTTTAACTTGGCAATCATGTCATCCACGTAGACTTCAACCTCTTTGTGCATCATGTCGTGTAAGATGGTCGTAGCAGCCCGCTGATAGGTAGGACCAGCATTCTTTGACCCAAACAGCATGACCAAATAGCAGTAAGTCCCCCACTCAGTGATGAACGTCGTTTTCTCACGGTCTTCTGGTGCCATGAGAATCTGAATATAACCTGAGAAACCATCCATGAACGAGAGCATGACATGTCCCACTGTGTTGTCTACAAGCACGTCAATGTGCGGCAGGGGAAAGTCATCTTTAGGGCTTGCTCTGTTTAAATCCCTGAAATCAACGCATACCCGGATTTGTCCATTCTTCTTAGGAACTGGCACGATGTTAGCGACCCAAATAGGGTATTGAGAAACTACGAGAAAACCAGCATCAATCTGCTTGGTGACCTCGTCTTTAATTTTCTGTACCCAGTTCGATCTCATCCGCCTTAGTTTCTGTTTCACAGGTTTAGCATTAGGCAGTAAGGGAATTCGATGCTCCGCTATCTCAGGGTCGATCCCGGGCATGTCTTGATGAGACCATGCAAAAATATCAGCAAACTCCGTGAGCAGTTCCTTGAAATCACAGTGCTCCTGAGGGGATAACGTGGAGCCCAATTGAACCATTCGGGGGTCGCTTTCATCTTTCAAGTTTATGGAAGCTACTTCTTCTTTTAACGGCTGAGCATGCCTTTCATCTTCCTTTCGATAAAGGCACGGATTTCCTCGGGAATGTCCCCATCAAAATCTATCCCCTCATCGTCGGGGTCGACACAGTTTATATAAAGATCATCAAAGTAGTCAGAAGTAGGTTCTTTCATTTCAGAAGCCCCTGCAAGGCCATTAAGTATAGCAGAGTCAAACTCGAAATAAAAGCTATGACATGGAGGGCCAAGAGGCACAAACTCCGACTCAGAGCTAGACATAGACTCAGCAGACTCACTAGACTCGGTGTCAGACTCAGACACATCATCAATGCAAGTTAAGCGCGGTTTGAATATGCAATTTTTAAGGCTGCCATTGGCTTCTGTAATAAGAGAAATGGGGTCCTCGAGGGCATCGGGCCCGAGCATAAACACCTCAGCTTCCTCAGCTTTCTCGGCCAAACCCACTTGGGAGAACTCGTGAAATAGCTACTCCAAGCTTCCCTGATTGAAAGATCCCAGCCAGTCAGTCTTGATCTTCGGCTGATTGAGCTTCTTCTTGAATTCGACCCTTGCTGGCTCCTCATCGCTATCTGACCAGGTGTCGTTAGGGAAAATCTCAAAACCCGGTTGCAGCTCCCCATTCTTTAAGTCAATAAAGGGCTCAGTCTGCCTTGTATAAACAGTGTTTCCCTTCTCGCAGACGAAGTAGCTGTCGGGATCACCATAGAGAGTTCGAGGTTTTCCCGCACATTTCCTCTTTTTGGCATCATTGGCTGAGGCGATGTACCCCAAACCAAAATGGCCCTCGCAGGAAGGAAAGGTAAGGAACTCCGGGATCCCTTGCTGGTGAATCCCTAAGCCCAAACCAGGTAGATAGGACATCCTCCTCATAATGTCTAAAGCAACAGAGCTTATGATAAAGTCCCCATCCACGTTGATGGCCAAAACAGAGCCAAATGTATCGAAAGAGAAACCTCTGAGGTCCACGTCTTCTTCACCGTGCATAATTCCTAAAACTGGAGTACCATCCTTCTTGAGCGGGCGAATACCTGAGTCCCCGCAAATTGTTAATGAGCCAGTAGGAAGTCCCAGCATGACCTTTTGATGGAGAGTTGATGGCACAGCCATGATGTCAGATCTATGGAGCCGCGGCTTACCGAGCAAAAGGTTGAAAGTGGCAAGGATGTCAACAACATGGAATTCTACATCCATTTCAAAGCCCTCAACATCGAGCTTGAGCATCAGCATGCCTCGACTACACGACGAGTGCTGTCGTATGCCTTAACAACCATATTGGAAGGTGCAAAGTCCTTCTTATTCAAACCCAGATGGTAAGCCACTCATAAAGGGCAAACATTAATTGCTGAACCATTGTCGATGAGGACGGTCAGAACCCAGAGCCCTCAGCATTTGACAGTGATGTGCAAGGGGCGACTGTGATCGACCCCTTCAACCGGTAGGTCTTTATCGGTGAAAAACACAGTGTGTTTGGAGGTAGGTGGGAGAATGAGAGATATCATTGCTTCGGGAGTTATATCAGCTGGGATCTCAAGACAGGAAAGGGTATGGCACAGTTTCTATCGATGCTCACGGGAAGAACAAATCAGTGCCCAGATCGATATAGCAGCGAGAATCCGTTGAAGTTGTTTCTGAATCATGTCCGTATCAAAGGTGCCAGCAGGTACCTTAAGTGGTGCAGGCCTTGGGAAAGTAGAGGGCTCATTCCTTTGGTTAGAAGGGTTGGACGAGCTTCCAGCCTGCAGATTAGCAGGCTGAAAAATCCGTCCACTCCTCGTAACGATGTGAACATTTCCCAAAGAGGGCACAACCTGAGGATCTTGTTCAATATCCCATAGGTCGGCAGGGACCTCTCCTAATATGCATTTTCCCTTATCAGTAGTTGGTGCCATCGCAGGTACTTCCATGTCTACACCCAGGTCTTCAACCAAATCTTTCACCAGCAAAGTGTCCCAAAAGTCAAGATCCTTAACTGTCGCGACCTCCGCGATAGGCCCCGGATTGGTAATGAAAGGGACATCCCAAAGCCCACCATTGGCTAAAGAGCGATTGACAGTCCAAACTTCTGCCCCAACTTAGACATTAACTATATCGTCAACATCCCAAAAATCAGCTAGTGGGACAAGGTCCGTGACCATGATGCTACAATCTTCCCTACTCGGAGAAGGAACTGTAGGGCACGAAAGTCCCTAATCAACAATGTAGAAAGAAGGGTCATGCTCGACATCAGATACTGAGCTAATAAGCCTGTCGACAGTAAAAGGGAAAAAACATTCTCCCAAGACACGAGGTTCCTCCTGAACAAGGTCATCCTCTACGAAATGAGTCATGTGATCTAGCAAGGCGTAACCTTGGGGTGGATTGGTGTCATAGTGCAATGGGAATTGCCAAGCAGGCTCAGGATCCCAATAATATTTCTCTTCAGGAAGTAGCGGCTCGGGCTGATGAAATAGCATATACAATGAGATACCGTCCAAGGGATCGAGGATCGCCTTGTCATGTCCAGCCTGCCATTCTGCATTCTAAGCTTGATCAAACAGGGCTTGCTCAGGGAGCGGGGGGTACTCAGGATGCAACGCGAACCCTTCCAACTCAAGTTGATACCATTCTTGGATTATAGGAGCGGCATAATCATCACCATCGGCTATGGACCAATCCACGGCCTGCATGCTAAGTTCTGGCTCTTGCTCGAAGAATGTTGGTAGCGCAGCCCTGAACTGGCTTTCAAAGTTCCAAGAAGAACTAGGATCTATTATAACCGGGATAGGATCACAACGAGTCGAGGTGGGACCAAGTCGTACAAACTGAATAGGGTCATCATGGAGATCACCAATGATGTCGTTGAAAAGATCGAAGCCTATCTGCAAGTGTTGAAGAGTTGGATTAGGACGAGAGGGTTCACCAATGAACATGAGTTCTGCTTCTAACTCCAAAGGCATGGTTACGACCGGTTTAAGCTGATTCATTGGGATTATATGATCAGTGGGGTTGAATATGGTGGAGCAAGGGTCGATTTGAGTGAAGCTGGAGAATATGTGGTTGATATGTGGAGCAGCATTATGCTTTGACATGGAATTGGAAAGGATGTTTGGTTTTTGAGATGGTGGAGGTGGAACCTGAAGGGTCCCTTCATCTATAAGATCCTAATTCGCATGACGGAGGCGAAAGCAGGAATCTGTAAGATGACCAGCGCCCTGATGATAGGCACAATAGAGATTGGCTTTGAAATTGGGTGAAGGATTTTTGGGTAGAGGAGTCGGATCAAGGGGTTTCAGATGACCCGATTTGATCAATTTCTCAATAACAGAGGACAATGGAGCCTCGAATGCGGAGAAACTGCGGGGTTGGTTACGAGGACGGTTGTTCTATGGAGTCTGCACTCGATTGACGTTGGCGATGTGATTGGTAGTGTTAGAGGGGGCATTGGTGCCACTGGTTACTGCGTTGGAGAAAGTCCCACCCCCAAACAGTGCATTAGTATTGCCAGAGTATGCCCGAGGTTTCGACTTTGGAGGGTCAGAGGATTCTAAAATACCACTTTGCAACGCATCCTCGATGGCCAGGCTAGAGTTGAAGAAGGTTTCAAAGTTTGCCGACGCTTGAACAAGAACCAAATGTTTAGCATAATTTGGCTGAAGATTATGGGAAATGATGCGAAATTGATCCCTTTCGCTCGGACGATCAGTCATTAGAGCGGCTTTGGCTCTCCACCTCTTGACAAAGTCCGCGAAGGACTCTTTGGCTTCCATCTTGGTGGATTCAAGTTCTCGCGTCGTCATTTTTAGCAGGGAGTTATAACTATATTACGAAATAAACGCAATAGCAATATCCTCCCAAGTCCTCCTCTTGGCTATGTCAAGTGACAAGAACCAATGGAAAGTCGGACCAAAGAGAGTCTGAGGGAACAATTGCGACATGGCTTCGAGCTCGACTGACAAAAGCTTCATAGTAGCGTGATAACTATAGAGATGAGTCTTAGGGTCACCATTGCCATCAAACTTGGCTAGGTTTGGCATTTTGAACTTGTCGGAAAGCTTGGCATTGGGATACAAACACAGACGGTCCAAGTCGATTCCCCCGGCACTGATCATTTCAGATTTAGAGACAGATTCCTCTAGCTTGGTGATCTTGGCCATAAGAGCAGCCAAATCAGGATTTTGAGCAGGCCAAACGACAGCAGGGTTCAGGTTTGCGGCTATTGGGCGAGCTTCTCTCGGATTGGGTTGAACTATGAGCCGCCCTGCATGATTCGGGTCCTCGACAAAGATGGGTTCTGCATGAACATCCTCATCGACCTCGCCTCCCATTTCTGCTACTGGTGGAAGACGAGTGTTGAAGAGATCATTCAAACGGGTGACATTGGCATCTGTCTGAGCAGCCCTCTGTTGCATGGTGGCGATGCTATTCTGAAGGCTTGTGAACATTGCTTCCACAGTGAGTGGTTGAGGTTGATCTGCCATGACTGGTGTTTCAGAGGAACTTGATGAAGATGAAGGGGTCGGCGATGTCGGGGGTTTAACCTCCTGGATGACTGACAATGATCCAGACTGAAGAGTAGCCAACAAAGAATGCGGAGAGTCTTCCATTGTGACTGACTAGGAGTGTAACCTGACTAGCCTTTGAACCGAATTCTGATGCAGACGTTCCCAAGTGGGTTTGCCTTTCTACTTCGATACTTTCCGTGGCAGTGCAATGGTTCAGAACTTTGCTTGCAGTAAAGTAAGAAAAAGCTTAATAGGGGCCCTGCAGTAACTTTAATCTAAATAAAAGACTAAAGCGGAAGCACAGCCAACGTCGCGAGTGTCACCCTAGACTCTAGAACTAGAAGATAAGTCTGTCCTAATATGTTTGGACGCCGCCATAATCCTCGGAAATCTTTTCGAAGGTGTATCCTTACTTGAAACAAATGATCCTAAGGGACGTCAAAAGAACTCTAAACTTTTGACTATATTGCTATTTGGAGTTTCAACTTTGAAGTCGGAACAACTTAGTATGAATGTCATGATGCTATGACCAGAATGGCATGAGCGGCACAGCGCTGTTAGCCGGGCGGTGTAAGTGATGAGGCATTTGTTACCTAATTGGTGTAAGCATCATGGCGTTCTTTCCATTGTTCCAAATTTTCTGTTTGAAACCTCAACTAGGCTCATAGGCAAAGGCATAAAAGAGCTTTGACTTCCTAAAGGCCCATCGTTTCTAAGGACTTTGAAAATTGAAAACGTGCATCATTGAAATACACGACTCTTCATCGGGCCATAGCAGTGTCCTAACAGACTTAAGATAGACTCGAAAGATCGAGAACCTAGGAGCCACCCTAGTCTCTTAGCTATGTGTGAGTAGTTGTTCGGTTAAGTCTCGGGCTATTCTTTCCTAATGACTTATGTGGTTATTTGGTTCTCAAACCTTCGGGCTTAAAATCATGGTTTTCGAAATTTCATTAACCTAGCCATTTTGGTCTAAGCGAGGAGTGTTAGCTCCTTGATATGTCGTTTAGTCAAGCGGTCTTGGCAAGCGACATATTGAGGGCTCGTGGCCTCCTACATGTTAGATACATTAGCAAAAATAGGTTGATTTAGTTCCGTTTAATCACATTTTTTGATAAACATAATCGTTAAAGCTAAATCTTCTGAACGTGAGCATGCGATCGTAACTCTCGCTTGAGTTATAATTGAGAACCGGTAGCGGCCGTCGTCAAGGGAAAGACGATCCCTAGACTTGCCTCTTTTAAGTTCATTAAGGACATTTCTAGTCTTTTTATTCAGCATTTCCACCATTTAAAGTAAAACCAAATTGGCCGTCTTAAATGCTGAAATCCATCTTACAATACCTACAATCCGATTAAGCTATCTTGGATTCCCTATGGTACGATCCCGGACTTATCGGTTTATTATGCTTCCGAAGACCTAGCCTTGCACTTGGGGTTTTCCAACTTTATATTTGAAGGCGAGGTTGTGGTGCAAAGCACACTTCACATGTAATTGGTCATTAATCAACTACTTGGACCAATGTCTTCTCAGGAGCTCTCTTCCTGTTCGGCCCTTTTGCCGAACAAACTATCTGAATCAGTGACTTCACATGTCACTGTTCTTTTATTAGTCTCTTGGTCTAATAACGTCTCATGTTCACTGGACCAAGACCTCGTACAACCTTCCTGGACCAATAACTTCTCATGTGCGTCCACATCGCCGACCATCGTCCTGCTCGACGCTCCCCATCGTATTTATACCATGGTTCCACGTGCCATGTGTTCGGGCCTTATTTCTGCCTGTTTTGGAAATACCTCCCTACATATGTGCCCTTTAACGCCTCACCGATTGCAAACATCTTCCGACGGGTTCCAAAGGGATTCCAGACTCGATTTGCCGTCGACCAGGAAATCGTCTCCAAATCAACAACCATGAGGACCATCGTGGTATCTCGAGAACCATAACGCTAATGCAAATCCATCGAGTACTACACTTTCCACAAGATCGGATCGGGGTGGCATGGTGTACGGTTCATTGATGGCAGGGCCGGCCCAACCCCAAGGCCCAAAAGGCCTGGGTCTTGGGCATATCCCAAAAAGGTCAAATTTTAGGGATACTCTATTAATTTTTTTATTTGAGCTTGAGTAGAAGTCTTTTTGACCCAAAAGAAGAAAAAAAAGGGCCCAAGTTAAAAACCTGTTGTGACCCACACAAATCCAATGAGGCCCAAAAAATACACGGTGACATTTTTGTAAATAAGAGATCTAAATGGTCCATTTAATTCAAACCCTTCTCAGTTTCATCTTACGTAAGACGTTTTGCCAAAAACAAAAAACAAAAAAGACAAGAACGAAGAACAAAAGATTCGAAATGGTCTCTGACTCCAATTAATCTTTTGTTTGCATTCCTCTAGCAGCCAATCTTGCTTTGCCCTACAGGTCTGATGGGGAATCAACTGCTTCTAAGTAGGGGATTGGATCATTACTAACAGCTTGTTGTATTTGAGGTTTTTTTTTCTTTTTATCGAAGGATTCGGACCTTTCAACAATAGGTTTGTTGGTGATTTTATATTGCTTAAATGTTGAAGTCTGTAATTTAATACTGCGTTGAGACTCTCTTTAATTAATAATTTTATAGGCTTCTTTTTTATTTCTAAGTTTCAGTTGAGTAGTGATAGTGATATTAGGGCTATTTTTATTCTCCATTTGATTTATGTTTAAGCTTATTAGAAATTGAAATGCAGGACCAGTATATACTAGTATACTACACATTGCGGAGTCTTAGAGTATCTCTCTCATTCGTTTGCGACTTGCGAGGCTTCAAATCCGTAAGTATTCTCTTATTATGCAGAGCTCTGGCTGGTGGTGCTTAGATTAGTAATTGTACATCTGTTGTTAAATGCATAGTCCTGGCTGGAAGTGCTTAGTTTTGTGCTGATTTAGTTGACATTGGTTGATGTACTTAAATTTAAAAATATCTGATTTATCTGATTACCGGTTAATGTATTTTGTGTTCATATGTAATGATTAGTAGAATGTTATATTGGTTTGGCTTTCTCGTGATTGTTGTTGTAAAAATTGTTAAGTATTAACTCTATAATGGCACTTTTTTTTATTGGCTTTAGGCACTAAAAACTCTTGGGCCGGCCCTGATTGATGAGTACTTGTTTTAGTGTGAAAAGAGAATGAGAGAAGCCATGGAGGATCTATACTCTACTGTTAGTAGTATTGTTGGTTGCATAAATGAATTGATGGATTATGTATGTGGGAGGCTGTTGTTAAAGAGAGAATTGAACAATAAAGCACCAGAAAGACGGATCCGGGGACTCTGCCGAGCGGCACCCCTGCCAAGCGGATGCAGAGCGGTCAATCCGGCCGTTTATCTCGGAATCAACGGCTTGGATTGAAACATCTTTTTCCTTTTCCTTTCTTTTTTTTTTAAAACACTTTTGGACGGCTGAGATATGCTCGACACCCCTGCCAAGCACCCCTGCTTGGCAGGGTCTCCAGGTCCCAGAAAGACATATTTTAAAAATACCCAACATTAATGGATGCATAGGTAGGCGGATGACAGGGTAGTAGAATGTTTAAATATTGTTACATAAAAGAGAATAAATTCATTATATCGTCGGTGTAAACATTTGTTTTCTCAAAATCAATTGCATTGCGACACATCGTCGACTACTGTTTTGACGACGTGTCGCAATGCAATTGATTTTGAGGAAACAAATGTTTACACCAGTAGTGTAAAGAATTTATTCTCGTAAAAGAATACTTCTCTTTTGTACTCCTATCATGCAGTTAAACTGATCCAGTTGTATCTTTCTCAGCTTTACTCCCAACTAAGAAAAAAAAACACGCTTCAGGTTCATTATCCTTCTATTTTTTATTAGTATTATTTTAGAATTGGGTGTTTGAAGGCTTAGAACACACAACGCATTTGCTTAGTATATTAGTAATTGATTGATGGTTGAGTGGTAAGCGTTTCCGTCCCACTTGTCCCCTACTATTTTTAGTACATTTTCAAACTCTAAAAAATATACTTCTACATTTTATTTTTTTTAATTTTCTTATACCAAATTAAAGTTGTAAAAATATTTGTTTGGGAGGTTTGAAAATGCATGAAAAATCGTAAGGAACATTTAAATTAGGACGGAGGGAGCATATACTTAAAGAATGTAGTTAGAAAATTAAAAGAAACTCTCTCTCTCTCTCTCTCTCTCTCTCTCTCTCTCTCTCTCTCTTACATGGTCATTTTTTCATTATTCTACACTTTTTACGAGATGTACGTAAAATACGTCTTTTATTTTGGTGGAAAAGAAAATTAAATTCAATGCATAACATAACAAATACATACTTTATTTTCAGCAACAAACATGGACGAATAATTATCGACAACAGACATGGACGAATATTAATGTTGTCAATAATTATTCGTCCACATCCTGTTATTTTAGACCATTTGACTATTACCCTCTTGCCCTCATTCCAAGACGACCATTTAACTATAAAACGAGCAACACTAAAACGCGCGTTGACCTCCTTTTGACTATCAGATATGAAATGTTGTAAAGCATATGGCCGACCAAATCAGATTGATTGGAATATTAAGGTACGTAGGTACGAAGCAACATTTAATATTGTAGGAGACTCGCACCTTTTATGGATGGATTTAAAAGAAATATTCGACCATAAAACAAGAATAACAATTCCAAAAAGCTCGATCGTTTTTATTGGGGACAAAGAAGACTTCTTCAGGATTCTTAAACAGTTCAAGGATATTAATATTCCGCCCCATGCGAAACCGTTTGCTCTTTACTAATCCTCTCTATGAAAAAATTGTTTCTTGTTTATGATTGTGAACAAATTAAAACTAAAGATAATTAATAGTATATTTTAGTAAAACAAATTATCTTCCACTTTTCAGACCTTTATTTAATTTGCGCCAGCAACAACATTATATAGAAATAGTTGTTTAACAAAGTTTACCGTGTCGTTTGGGACGCATCTCGGAGTCTCACATAAATGATTGGAATCGCTCGATATGTTTAGAATATTCTTTAAGGATCCTTACAAAAAATGAACTCAACCTGAATATCGATAAGAGGTTGATCGATTTTTTGCTCAATTTGTTGTCAGAAAATTGAGCGAAGAATCGACTTGAGCTCTTACCGATATCCAGATTGGGCTAAATTTTTTTTCAGGGATTCCTACATATTGAGTTGCTCCGAACATTTATATATGTGGGACCCCGAAATGGGTCCCGTAGCAGAACTATTTTGCTGCAACACCACCAAATTCTGAGTGATTGGTGCAACATCAGTCCCAGAGATGAATAGGGAAGAAGATGCAATCGGCCGTGAGCAATGTATGTGTTGTGCGTTGGTGCACAAACAGCACAACACATGTCATGCATCCACCTTGGGACCCAACCCAAGTCTAATTACTTGATCTGAACCGTTAATCTCTCTTTTCTTCCACCACTGCCACCACCTAAAAAACCCTCCTCGAGTTTGCTTTATGCAAAGAATCATTAATTCAACTCATCCAACAATAGAATAAACTCAATTGATCTTTGGAGGGCTTTAGGTCTAGATGTCCGAGGGATTTCGAACCATTTCTCAGATTGCATGGATGTTAGAATGACTTCAAACGATAACCAACTGGGGCTAACTCAGTTGGGTAAGACCCTTGCATCTCACTAGGATGTCAGGCTCGAGTCTTTCCACCTGCGTATGGGCCGGTGTTTGGCTTTTCCTTTCTTTCTTTGTCTCTACTCTATATTTCTTGTATTGGTTGAGTTATTGAGCTTGAATGTGTTGCGAACTCTCACAATTGATGTAGTATCCCGAGCAGTGGCGTAGCCAAAAATCTATGTAAGTGGGGGCACCCTTTAAACACATTTCAACCAAAAAACTTCATACTAAGCAATGTTAAAACGTATTTATTAATATACTGTATTTATTAAAACGTTTGTGCTAATTAAGAATTAAAAAGCCTAACATACTGTATTTATTAATATAGTAAATTAGATAGAATATAAAAACAATCGAATTGCTTGAATTGTCCTAGTGGATCAAGTCTAAAAGCAATTCACTATACAATATTTAGCAATATTGCTCCCATTGTTAATAATTGGTAAAGTATAAAATGTATAGCCCATGGTTTAGGCATTTTTTAATTTTGGACTTTATGCATTAGAGAGTTTCAATTAGTAAGTGGCTGCTATTTTTCACATTAGACATCTCATTTCGCCAGTGTAATGACATCTCATTTCTTTATTCAATTTTTTTATTAGTTTTTTGTTGATGTTTTTGTGAACCATTGGTTCGCCTCAACGAAAGAAATATAAAAAATTAAAATTTTGAGTAAAATCTTTAAAAAGTTCACTAAAGACAAGAAAAAAAATCCAAAACAGACTGTATTCACTTTGGGTCCAGTCTCTATAACCAACTCCCTTCTGTGCACGATTTAGAATAAGTTTTCTCCTCAATTATTACTTTCATTTTTTTATTTATCTATCTCCACTAATTACCTCAAAAATCTCACTTAAAACCAAAACCAAACAAAGTCAACTTTTTGGATTGGTGTCACTATGGTCAATTGGGGTCTTTTTTTTGAACAGCGAAGAAGAATTTTATTAATAGAAAATGAAATGATAATACAGATAGAAGGCTAAGAGAAAGCATCACAACGAGAAGACAACATCCCAACTATGTTGACACTTTGTCCCGCAACAATCATCTGCATGTCAGCCCGCAAGTTAATAAGAGAACAACTTCAAAACCCAAAGAAAATGGGAGCAGCAACCCACAAGACAAGTCAGGCTCAACATAGATTAAACCCAATAAACCTAACTGACAAATATAAAGGTTGTCGAAACAAATTATCAAACCCAGTAATGAGTTCTCCAATCTTGAAGAGTAGCTCTTGATTCCAGCGAGTAATAGCACTGTCAAGCTCCAAACATCCTCCAGCAGATGTTAACACTGTCAAGCTACAAACATGTGAGCAAGGAAGCCTGTATTGAAGTGCAGTAGCAAAACAGCCATCAAAACTTGGAATAGCAGCGCTTGATCAGCAGCCCCCCGCGTCCCATTTTTCAATGGTATAATTTAGTTAGTTAAATTTATCATTTTTGTGATTATGATAGTATTGACGATGCCTTCATTTTTGTTATTCGATTAAATAAGTAGTTCATTCACAACATTGACAAGTATATAATTTTATATACATATTGAAAAAATAAAAGGGTCTTAATAGTGTCAACCCGAACATGATACAATTTTAAGCAAGTTGGGGTAGTGTCAAGATATTTGACACGTTTATGTTAACAAGTATTTTGACATGAAACCTGAAATGACTTGACGAACGCGACTTGACCGACGCGATGCCCACCTATAGGCAAAACCTATTTTGCAGGAAAGTGTTTCCTCGTGAAAAAGTTAAACCTATGAGTTTTACAATTTTTCTGATAACTAAACGCACCGAAAGTTATAAGAAAAGCTAATTTTTCCATTGATCTTTTCCATGCAAATAAACATAGCATGTGTCTCAAGTTTCTTAAACAGTCCGGCTATCCATACAAATAATTTGTGCACTGATCACAATGTGAGACCCACCATTGGTTCCAAAAAACGATCTGAGTCGTTTATTAAATTTAAAATATTTTTCGAGAGCCTCGTGAAAATTGAATGAAAAGTTAGATGATAGGATTGAGCACATATAGGTATCAAATTGAGCCGGGTTTTTTTTTTATGGATTCTTCGAAAAAATATTTTGAATTTGATGAACGACTCGGATCATTTGTGAGGGACCCGGAGTGGACCCCACATGGTGATCTATGCATGATCTGTGCACATATTGTCTTTGTCAACAAACTTACGGTTTCTTAGTCCAACTATCCCACTTAGATAATTTATGCAGAGATTGTGCACAGATCGCGATGTGAAGTCCCTAAAAAACGATTTGAGTACATATACATATACACTAGGGTTGTCCACAAGCCCGGCCCGCTCGACAACCCGATGCTTAGCCTCCGAACCTCGCCTTCAAATAAGATTGAAATACCTCAAGCGTAGGGCTAGGTCGTCGATAGCATAATATCCGGAAGTCCGGGATCGTTCCCACAGAGAATCGAATATAGCTTAATTTGGATTGAAGGTTTTATAAGATGGATTTTGGCATTTAAGACGGCCAACTTTCGGTTTTTCTTTAACGGTGTAAAACTAAGGCAAAAGACTAGAAAAGAATTTTATGAACTAAAAGAGGCAAGTCTAGGGATCGTCTAACCCTTGACTAAGACCGTTTCGGTTCTCGTTATAACTCAAGCGAGAGTCACAACCGCGTGCTCACGCCTAGAGAATTTAGCTTTACAGACTATGTTTATTGAAAGATGTGGTTAAAAGGAAGCGAACCAACTTGTTTTTAACATTTATCGAACACATAGGAGGCCACGAGCCCTCGGTAAGTTGCTTGCCAAGACTGCTTGACTAAATACCTTACCAATGAGTTAACACCCCTTGTTTAGACCAAAAATGCAAGTTAAGCTCTATTCCGAAAATCATGCTTTTAAACCCGGTGGTTTGAGAACCAAATAACGACCTAAGTTCTCGGGAAAGAGTATCCCGAGACTTAACTAAGTAACTACTCACTCATAGCTAAAGCACAAAAGAAAGCATAAAAATGTGACATGATTTTTAACCGAAGAAATTGAAAACAAGCTTGATATTACCAAGGATCTAGTTCGTACAAGCAACTTTAATGAACGACAAAACAACAAACGATAATAACTTACTAGTGTTCTTGAAGAAATTAGCTAGAAGAGCTTGGTGGCCATTAATGGAGTTTTAAAAATTAAAAAAGACTTAAAGTGGAAGATGACAAGAGAGATAAAGATGAGAGTGGGAGACCCTATTTATACAAGGTGGCCTTACTCTCTCACAAAATATCTCGGAAAATATCCTAAAAATAGCCAAAAGTGAAAAATATCCTAAAAGTGGAAAGGTGAAAAAGTAGCAAAATCGTGAACATTTTCTGCAGTATGAACTGGTACTGGCCAAATCCCAGTACCAGTACAAGGTCTTCAAGAAATTGCCAAAACCAAACCTCTGATCATAACATACCGGTATTGGCCAAATCTCAGTACCGGTTCATAGTCTCCAGAACTTTTATTTTGGGCCTGCCTTGGTCTTATCAGCCCGACGACGACCCGACGCTCTACCCTTTTCTCCAGTAGTCACCCAAGGGGACTTGATGGGGTGTCGCCACAAAGCCTTGAATGCTTGGAACTTCCGCAAGCAATCCTTAGCGATATAAACTGCCTTAATACCACATATTTTCTGAAACTATCAAAACACAACCTTACGTGCAAAATAGGATAAAAATAATAAAGTAAGGAAACAAACACTACAAATTAAAGGATTTTAAGCGCCAAGACCATACAATATTGGCCGCTTATCACCCGACCCGAAAATTACCCAACGGGCGATTCTAAGTCACCCAGTCGGTCGGGTTCGGATTCAATATTTCGAATTTGAAGAAGTTTTGGTCGCTTGTCAGGTTAAATATATAAAGAGTCGGGTCACCCAACCCGACTGAATGTTTTTTAGTATAAAAGGGGAAAAAACCCTAGCCACTCATTCATTACATTATACACAGATACATACACTCATTCTCTCCACACCAGCAACCCCGCCCACTCCCGCACCCCGCTCACACCAACGTCCACTCCTCCTCCCGCCGACGATCGACCCACACCCACACCTCTCTCTCTCAACTTCGCTAGGGTGGAAAAAAATACCCTTCTCCTTTTTCAACAAAGCAGTTGATCAGCCACAGAGTTTCACCATCACTATTTCGATTTTTCTTCAAAAATAAAAATGAAGAACTCTACGTCTATCTCCATCTTGATCTGGTTGTGGGTAGTGCCGTTGTGGGTTCTCTCATACTTGGGCCATTTGGCCTTCTGGAAATGTTGGAAAATTAGCCCAAAATAACTAAAGAAGTAAAAATAATAATGGCCCAGAAAAATACAACTTAGGGAAAATGACGGCTAATGACGTGTTTTGATAATTAATACATGCCAATGATATTTTCAATATTAACTATTGTTCTTAACATGTCCTTGACAGATATTAATTATCAAAATACGTCTTGGGCCGTCATTTGCCCTAAAACTTACCCAACAAAACTAGCCCAATCCGATCACCGGACCAACTCAACCCAACAACGTTTCGGTCATAACCTGACCAATTGTCCGGTCGGGTGCAGGTGGCCATTTTCGTAATCCAACAAAAGTTGGGTCGGGCCGACCAAACCCGGCCGATGGACAGCCCTTGACGAACCGCAAGATTAACAGGCCTAATTTGATATCAAATGAGTTTTAAAACTCAAAATCAAGCAGTTTGCTTCGGTTATCTGTCTTGATCCGGAAGTCAGGGATCTCCTCATCAGACCGTAACATTAGCAAGACGAAGAATCACCACCACCACCACCATCAACCATAACCAAAACAACAACAACAACGAAAACCCTAATTCAATATCAGCTTCTTCTTCTGCAGAATGGTGGGGGCGCCAAGCACTTGGTCTCGCGCTCTTATGCAAATCTCACCTTACACCTTCTCCGCCCTCGGCATAGCCATCGCCATCGGCGTCTCCGTTCTTGGCGCTGCTTGGTATACCCACCTATTAAAATTACTCTTATATATATCCTCGTATCTGTTCAGAAATTCTCGATTTTTTTTTTGTTTAATCTGTGACCTCGATTCTTGGCGGTTTTCGTCTTAGGGGGATTTTCATTACGGGTAGCAGTTTGATCGGTGCGGCTGTCAAAGCTCCACGCATCACTTCCAAGAATCTCATTAGGTAACTCCCTTCGTCAGAATCACACGATTCGTGATTCATGCACAAACGAAACTAATCTATTGGTGATTCAAGATTTTTGACAAAATCGGGTGATAAATCGTACTGAATCGGTTTGATTCACGATTGGATTCATGCAAATATAAGAGTTGTTTTGCATTTGATGAATATGAAACCACCTTTACCTTAATTTTCTTATGAAAATCAATAAAAAAAATATTCGGAGGATGTTTATTCTTATTCAGAGCATTTTTTTTAATCATATTCGGATGATGTTGTTAACCCTTATTTCTCATTCGTCTCGAACATTAAAATAATCATTTTAAAGAGGTTTAAGGCTAAGATATCTTAGGCTACATGATCTTTGTTAAAACAAACTTTTATTGTGTTTAGGGTTGAGCTTTCATTTCTATAACGAATCTTTAATATCTATATGCACATATACATGTACCTATTATATGCATTTCCTACTATGTACAAGTGTGTTTCCTATTATTAGACAACGCACTCATCAATGAATGATAGAAAACATACTTTATTGTTGATTTAATCTTAAATGTTTCACTTTTACGAGTATTTATCTTTATCGTGTACATATATTTTCCGATGTATTTTTGAAATGTTGACCAAATCATCATGACTCATGATTCGTGTTCGATTCAATTCATTTCACTATTTAGAGAAATGTCAATTTGATTCTCCATTTGATTCACGATTTGACAACCATTGTTCGGTGCCGCTTGGAATGTCGTGAGGCAAAAAAACAGCAACGTGGCACCCAGCGTATGTGGAGGGTGGCTGATGTCATTAATATGGAAAGAAGGTTCATGTATCAGATAAGGGGGACCACATGAGAATTCCCGTTATACACGGGATAGGACATGAGGCTGTCAGGCTCATGTGTCGAGCACGTGATGTTGCGGAAGCAAGTTCTCTTACGAGTACTTTTTTCGTATAATGGAAACTGACTTTAGCATCAGAGTGTCTTCCAACCACTCTCGGACGGGTAGTTGATGACGTTATGCTGTGTTTGTGCAGTTAGCTTGCTAAGGAGGATTCCAGACCAGAAGGTGTTTGGGATGGTCATCCAAGGATAGGTGATAGATTGCTTGATAAACATGGTTAGGCTTTTAGAATTGGGATAATTGATAACTTAACATGGTATCACTTATCAGAGCTTAGGGAGAGTTCTTGTGTTCAAGTCTCCCCATTTGCATTGTTCTTCTCCCGATGGTATTCTCTCCCCCCAACCCCACCCCCCCCCCCCCGTCCTTTCCCCCCTCTATCTACAGGTATTTGCATCTCCACCTGCAAACGTGAGGGAGGGTGTTGAATAGATTGATATACATTGGAGGGCCCATTTTTTAACCTTTTAAGCTTTTAAGACAATTGGTAGCTTAACAATGACAGAATTAGTTTCGGATTTTCATCAAGTATAATCTGATTTATCTTGTTTTGCGTCATGTCATGATTGGTAAAGTATGAATTCAGGAAGTTTTTTTATTTTTACTTTGGACTGAATCAAGATAGGTGTACATTGCGTATTTGCTATTACAAATTTGTTCATACAAGTGAAGATTTGCTCTCCAATTCCGTATGATTCCTTTCAGGCTTTTGTCATGATTGATAAAGTATGATTGTATTGCTTTAAATCAACACTCCTTAACTCAGAAACACTGTCAATCACCTTCCCGAATCCTCTATGATTATGTAAAGAGAAAGAAATTGGTATTCACAACGTACTAGTCCAAGTCCTAGTCTCTTAGGTGACAAATGACATGTTTATTCATGAAGATGGCTTTGCTGGGACTGATAACCTATGTTACATGGGCGTGGGTGTGGATGTAGATTTAGGATTGGGCACCTAGAATTTTGCCATAGAAATACGGGGATATGGATGCTGCAATCTTGTGATCAATGTTAAATGGACTTTCGTGCATGCATCTTGCATTCCTTGCGTGCATCTAGACATTGTAATTTGACTCTATATCTTGTGTTGGTACTTGGCAGTGTAATCTTCATTTGTTTCTATCTGTTATGTAATTTCGATGTGACATCGTTATGTAAGCTGCGTCTTCTGAGCTGTTTAATTTTGATGCAATTTCCTGTGTTCTGTCAGTGTAATCTTCTGTGAAGCTGTTGCTATATATGGTGTTATTGTGGCAATTATTCTACAAACAAAGCTGGAGAATGTCCCGCCATCACAATTATATGCTCCAGAATCTCTTAGAGCGGGTTATGCTATCTTTGCCTCAGGGATTATTGTGGGATTTGCGAACCTTGTCTGCGGGTTTGTTCCATCTTTTACTTAGGTTTCTCTCTAAAATCAGCTAATAAAAATATTTTCTTTCATGACTTATAGTTCATTTCGATCAACTTTAGCTTGAAAGTGTTTTCTTTCGTGACTTATAGTTGGTTTCTAACAACTTTTGCTTGGTACAGGCTATGCGTAGGCATCATAGGAAGCAGTTGTGCATTATCTGATGCCCAGAACTCGTCGCTTTTTGTGAAAATTCTTGTGATTGAAATCTTCGGCAGTGCACTCGGGTTATTTGGAGTGATAGTCGGAATAATCATGTCGGCTCAAGCCACGTGGCCTTCTAAATGAGCTCAAGTTTGATGGCACTAGAACCAGCATAAAATACCTGAGTCTGTATCTTTCTCAGTTTAGTTGGAGGGATGAGGTTCCGTTTGTTGCTTGTTCCCAAATTTAAACTGCTTTAGTTCTGATGGAGTGTGAAAAATAGAAGTAAGCTTCAGTAGCATTGTTGTGGAATAAGATAGGTGATGATTTTTTTTCCCCTTGTATTTATGTAATCTTTTGTCAAGTCGCACCGAAGATGAAATATAGAGTACCTATATCCTGTAATATCAGATGCCTGAGACCATTTTATGTGACTGATACGATCGTCGTACTATGTGCCAAGTAAAATACAACACAACAAGGCTCTGAGGAAAAAGGAAATAAAAGTACCTAGGTAAATACCATGATATCTTATGAAGAACAGAAGAGTACAATAATATGTATTCTCCCCTGACCATTTCAACCGGAAGCCAGTCTGAGTTTTATCACCAGATCAGCTGCAGGGTGCTTGGCTTTCCTAGCATTCATGGTGTATTCTATCCCCTCTATATGATGCAAATCCTAAGGCTGCCTACCCTGGACGAGAGAGACTAAAGAAAGTGGATTGTGAATGGAGGGTGCCGGCACCTCAACTACGTTGTTTAGTCGTAAATCTGAATGTCATTTATGCACCATTTTGCAGGGAAGAGAAGGAAAGGAAATTGTAATTTTTTTTTTTTTTTTGGCCAACAACGTATACATCTGGAGGGGGGTACGGGGGAGTTAGTGGGTTAATAACTAAAAGAAATTGTGATTGAAAACTGGTACACTCTGTAAAAGACGGTGATATGCATCTCAGGCAACATCCCCATCACTTTGTTTCCTTCTCACATCGTTTCAGACATCGTGGAAGAAAGAAATAAATGGTCTTCCTTTGATGCAACCATCATTTGTTCCCCTAATTGCAGGCCTGACGAAGACACCAACTGCATGCAAACCAATAAACCTAAACTACCAGGGCCCCCAATGTTTTACGGTATTCACTGGAATACACCCAAAGACTTGCCCGGTTTCTTGTGACTCGTGGGTGGTCGCAAAGGTGTCAAGGCATGCCCAGAAGAAGGGGGTCCAAAGTGCCTTCAAAGGATTCATCGATCCGAGCCAAAAAGCAAAACAATGGACTGCTATTATCATAATACGCATGCACGTCCATTAGTAGGAACGAGAGCATGAAATTGTCTTTCAAAAGCGTCTCACAGAACTAAAATTTGCAAGAGCAAAGATTGAGAATAGGAGCAGAGGGTCCTACTGAAGGATTATGTGACTTGTCGTGCAATGGTCCTAGTGAGCTTCGGTCAAATAGTGCCACCTCCTATTCAAAACCTTGGTTCCGCCACGAAAACAAGAGATGATCCGGACACAGAAATGTTGACAATATGTTTAATGGTTATACACCCAATTTTGTGCATGCTAGAGGCACTTATTTTCGACAGCCTTCATCAAGGCCATCTGACCTAAACATGGTTATAGATCAGTTTGGCATACTCATTGCGGGTTGAATAATGGAAGCATTCTTGCCTAAAAAAGATGTCCCGCTACCCCATACCTCAAAATTCGAATAAATCCAGGGCCATTCAACCACTAAGAGCACGTGATCATCGATATAGCCCGGACACGTGAAATGAATGCGTCGGCATGTGCTCCAAACTGCGGTCCTCGCTACATGATATTCCGGAAAGACGTTTACTTGTTCACAACAATTTTGACGATGCTCTAATCGATTGTAAGGCTTCTTACCTCATGCCGTGCTTATCTCGCGCGTATGTCGTGTATATCTCATGCACGGGCTATGCCACGCCTAATCAGACCTTGCAAAGATAAAAATAACATTTAAATAAAAATTGTCAATTTGACTTTTTTGGTTGAAACGAAGAATTGTCAAGTAGCTATAATTGATAAAAATATGTTAAATCTTATAGCCATCATTTGATTTTTATTATCATCGTGCAAATTCGGCTCGAACAAAGCCTAACCCAATAAATGTGCACCTTGGTGACGTTTTAGATGTAATTAAACTAGTCCCACCACCTATTTCAATGAAACATTTAACTTCATTTGAATTAACATAGTCTAGTTTGTTAATCTCAGTCACATGCAATATGTCTTGTCTATAAAATCCGTTCTTTTGAATGTGGTCTCAGCTATCATGGTACATGTTTCTATACAAGTTTAGGTTAACAGCTAGTAATACATGTATCAATGGAGACATGAACTCGGGTTGATTAACCAATAAGACAATCCAACCTGCATATGATTAACAGGCCGACAACAATAACTTAGCAATCGAATGGAGCATGTGTCTTCTGAAGTATTGAAGGAACTTCACCAAAGAAAGGCATGTATTTCTGCTGAAGATCGTAGCATTCCTCCGGAGTGGCCACCTTCGGATCGAAAGGCTTGCGATCAGACAGAACTAAACCTTGTTTGATGCGACCCATTTTACGAGAATGCAGCACTTGCTTAGAAGTCACCGGAAGCCTTATAGACTGGAATTCTCCAAGCGCTGAATGTAGAGCTTCCACTCCCCACTTCTTAAGGCACTTGCCTAAAACAGCAGCATCTAATATTGTCATGTTTGTGCTCCTCAAGCCATGAGGGGTTGTTGGATGAGCAGCGTCTCCGACTAATACAACATTGTCCCAAAATATCTGTTCTAAAGGGACACAATCGTAGATGACATTTATGAAAGGTTCCGCTGTTTCTTTCATAATTCTAGCCAATTCAGGAACCCAAACCTTCTCTGCAGCTTCGTGCATTTTCTGGATCATGTCACTGCTTACCTTTGTGGTCACTGAATTCCCCTATGTTATTGATCCAAATCAGTTAAAACATTTCCCCAACACTAAAACCCTGTCTGACAATATTTTCAGGTCAAATTTCCTTCGGCTTTCTGGCCTATCAAGCAACAGGAACTAATTAACAGGTACTCCCTCCGTCCCTTTTTAAGTGTCCTGCTTCGTAACTCCAACTTATTAAAAAGACATCATCATTATACCTTTCACATCAACTTTTTCCTCTATTTTCCCTACTTACCCATCATCATTACACTTTTATTCACTAACTTTTTAAAATGGAATCTACTTTTAGGGGCAAAATGGAAAATTCACCAACTTTTACCCACTAACTTTACAAAATGGACACTTATTAAGGGACAGCCAAAAATGGAATACTGGACTATAAAATAGGGACGGAGGGAGTACTAATTAACCATTGTCCTGCAAGGCCATGTTTGTTTCAGGGGATAGGATAAGGGCGATAAGTAACACTGTGGGATGTACAAGTTTTTGCTACCATGGGACATTAGACGGGTCAATAGATATGAGAAATGCAAGGCAAACATCCATTCTTGTACATATACTTATATGCATAGATAGATATATGTAGTATGTTACACTTTTCTTGCACAGTAAATCCTACAAAACCAAGGATACACAATGCATTAGGGACATTGTATTGGTAATTTCCTCAATGTTAATCTGATAGGAGTATTCATTATATGGAAATTCCATACCCATTTATTAATAGTCCAACCAATCAAACATGGCCTACTCGTACTATGTTAACAATCCTAGGAGAAGACAAATAAACATACTGGCCTTACTTGTCCCTAAGTCCAATCCCCTGAAACAAATGTGTCCAATGTTGTAGAAACGTTGACACTATAGGCGGGAGGCAAAATCTAGAGTCTATTGGCTTCTATGGCGAATCTAAAAATTTGCGTCTGAATGCAATCCTGCTTTGTATCATAACTCTTTTAACTCTTTCTCAGGGGCTTCACATGGGCTATATTTAAATGTGGGGTGGGCATTCTTGTTGTAGTGGCAATTCTACCGTAATAGGAAAAATGTAAATGTGTTGGCATGAGAAAAAAAAAAGTAATTACCTTAAGTTCTGGCTCTGGTTGATTGATATACCAAATCCAATTAATCTTTTGGTTCAAAAGCTCATAAAGCACGCTATGCGTTCCATATCCTAAGCTGAAGTATAAGCATTTTCCAAGATCTGGATACACTTTCCTAAGGCCTGTGATTGCTTCTAAATACTTGTTATCTGAAAAATCTAGTACTCCTCTCCATGCACAGTAACCTGAGTACCTGCACAAGTTGATGATAAATACCTCGCATCCAGAAACACTAATTTCAGAATTGCAAACATGATCAGAAATTCACATCTTTGTTTCAGTAAACAAACCTTAGTTTGCTTTCTGGAAGAAAATTTCTTCTGATCGAAGAAAGACACCCATCTGCTGCAATAAGCAGCTCACCAACTATTTCGATGATTTCGCCAGTTTGGAGAATTTTAGTCTTCAGTTTAACGTTGGACTTGTCATTAGACACGCAGAAAGAGAGGTACAAGTGACCCCAGAGAAATATATGCGGTGGCAGCGCACTGTACAGAAGACTGTGGAGGTCAACCCAGTGTGCTGCTCTAAAACTGAAGTTCTCATCTCTTGTAAGCATCCAGTTGATATTGTTTTCACCATCAGTTGCTTCATTCTATAGACAAAAAGAAACTTAGGATGAAAAGCCAAAAGAGGAAAAGTTAACGGCCTTCCTAGAGTTGAAATTCAGTGAGGACTGTTTGTGCCTCATTATCTGTAGGTCCACATGAGTGGCTGTAAAATGAAGAGAATTTATGCGGAAGAAGCTTTTAATATAGATATTTCTACTTGTGTGGTCAAACCTCAAAAGCCTATTTAAACATTTGTACTTCACAAGGAACTTTAAAGACGAAGAGTTTCACTAATTGAACCATTTGTAAACGAGCCCTGCTAATGGTACCAACCATTAGCCAACAGAAATCGTATATATACACGAAAAATAGGGTGTTTGATCCAACCACCCTACACACATCGGATGCCGTTGATTTCCGCAAGAGCCCCCCCGGTTTTTTTTTTTTTTGAATTTTTGGACGGCTCGCATCGGTCGTCCGGTGGCCGGAGACGGCCCAACGCGGCCGGCTGCCGTCAGTACGATTTCAGTGGGGGTGTGGTCGGTACCATTAGACTTTCTGTTTGTAAACTGCAACACCAGTTTGATAAAGGGATGAGCAGCTTCGTGAAAAGAGAGGAGCTGCGGTGGCACCCGCCATTCTGCCCTGACCCACGAGCAAATCAAGAGTTACATCCACAATAGTTGCCCCATTCTATCCTCCTGTGACGGAGTTTAGTTTCACATCCCGAACCAAACAAGAGAATTGCATGATACTAAGGTGCTAACGAGAACATCCAGGTTAAACGCTAATGAACTAATCTACATCTCAAGGTCACACGCTACGGGAACATTACACTAGCCATGTGGCTGAGAGCCCTTGAGGTCCACAAATAGCAACACAATTATCAGAAAAGCGTTCTACCACGGAGCTGTCAACCGTTGTCCGAATCTCCCACCGAGAGCCTGATATGCCAAAACCAGAGGTGCATGAAACTGTCTTTAGACACACCAAGCAAAGAGCAATCCTTTTCTTCTCCTTCTAAATCTTCTTCCTCTTTGGTTTCGAGTTGTTTGAACTTTTTTTTCCAGTGAGTGAGAAAGTTCAGTTCGCCGAACGATTCTAGGGCGGTGCCACTCCAATTGTTCAATAGCTTTGTCAGCTTCCTCATATTGTCACGATTTCTCATAGAGATACTTCTACAATGACATATTACCGAAGTCAAAATCTGTTTTTGATAACCACATATCTCAACCAACCATCGTCCCCCTATAAAACTCGGGGAACCCTTGGGGCCCAAACCCAAATGCTCCTTTGGACTTATAGACCCACCAAACTTTCTTTCTTTCATCAAATACTGTGGGAGAAGATTTTTCTCACATCATAACCCGCTTCAAAAGTAGCCCACTTAGAGAGTCAATTTCTCATTTAATTCTTAGTGAATGTTGTTCATTCTTTTCATGGATTAAACTCCTTACTTAGCAGTATTGAAACCCACTTGGACCGACCTCAATTGGTATTTGAGACCCACTTAATTTTTGGCTCAAAGATCTCAAAAAAACTTGTAGAAAATCTTTTTTTCTCCCAACACTATCATACACATAAATTTGTTAAAACATAGATGCAGCTAGGTACTACCGTACTACAGTAAGGATGTTCAGAGCAACTTTTAAGTGTGACATGAGTCGTGAAACACGAGATAAAGTGGTAACCTAGCAAGGTAGCAAGTGATATCCATCATAGCCTTGTCACAGGTAGGGCTGCAAACGAGCCGAACCGAGCCGAGCTTTACAATGTTCAAGCTTGTTTATTAAGTTTTTAACGAACACGAGCTCGAGCTCGAGCTCGAGCTCTAGCTCAATGAAAACTTAACGAATCGAGGGCATTGGCTTGACTCGAGTTCGAACTTGTTCACGAGCCTCAACGGACCAACGAAAAATGTATATATATCCTCACATAGGCCTAATACAACCAAAAATATTTTGATTGTGAAGGTATATATTTTTCATTTTCCTATGGAGCAGGGGTGTATTGGTATGCATGTGCTCTCGTCTCCCTTGGTTGATTGGAAAGTGAAAACGGAAAGAACAAATTATGAAATAACAATAAAAATCCTAAACTTAAGTATATATACCCCGGCTCGCGAGCCGACTCGAGCCGAGCTTATCCTAGCTCAAGCTCGGCTCGTTTACAAAACGAGCTGAAAAAATCGGCTCGAGCTTGTTCGTTTGACTTCCGAGCCGAGCTTAAATGAGCTACTGCCGAGCCGAGCTGCGAGCCGCTCGCGAGCGGCTTGATTCGTTTGCAGCCCTAGTCACAGGGGTTCCAGAATCAACTAATCATCACTGAAAAGGAGTAAGGTTGCTTACCTTCATAACCAAGTGTAAGCCTAAGTCTTACCCACTGGGTGTTACCTTAATTTTATCATCTGGCGAATAGGTCATAAGTGAAGTTCCAAAAAAAACACAATTTCCATTCAAAACAATGTGGTTGGTTTGGTCTATCACGCACCACGACCACCACCACCATCAACAAAAATGTCCTGAAAGTAATACTCCACCATGTACAGAAAACTGTACCCATAAAACAGCTAATATAAAAAAAAAAACTAGGGCGGATGAGCGAGCCAAGCAGTCAATTGTTTGAACTTGCTTCAAAAAGTTAACGAGCTTCAAAACTCTGTTCAAACTTTTTTGTTTTATCATACGAACCAATCTTGAACAAGTTTTAACAAGCCAAAGACGAACCGAACTCGAATAACTTGGTTTTTTCAAACATTGTAACCGAACCAAATAATAGCTGTTCTTGAGTACTTTAATTAAAGAATCTAACATATGCGTTCTATTTTGACTTGTTCATCAGACCAACTGAACCAATACAAGAGTATTTAACCCGAGTTTCCCTATGTAGCTAAAAGGGCTTTCTCTTTGCATTTTGTAAAGCACTTATTTTTTAAATTAAATATAATATACTGTGAGAGAATGACATCGTAAAGCGAAAGATAAATACTTAAAATATAAGAAACTTAGCATAACGGTCTGTCCGTCTATCCCATTTAGGCTCCGTTCCAGAACAATTTCTTAAAAAAATAAGTACTTGTGTCACATTTTCAAATGAAAAAATAATCTAAATGAAAAAAAAAAATTGCAAATTTTTTGCACCGTATTAAAGATCTCAATGAAATCTATCAAACAAGATCCATATTGATACGAAAATAATTTACGTAAACACATGATTTTTAAGCTTGAAATTGCCTTCTTAAAAAATAAGGAATTATTTTCCTTTCCGGAACGGGGCTTAACCCCATAGGGAAACTGAGCCTTAACAGACGAACACTAGTCGAACTCGAGCAGTTTGGTTTACTTATTTAACAGCCCTAATTAAAACTGAGAAGGGAATAACAAAATGGAACGAATAGTACGTACCTGATCGATGGTGAGAGGCAAGGTGGAATTGTGGAGAAGATGGGTTCGACCGAGCCACGACGCAATGAGTTCCTGAGAGAGTGGGTCGAGACCGAGTCCCGCACCGGTTGGGCTTCCAGTGGGTGGTCCACTTGATTTCTCAATCACCACCACTTCCCACCCTGCTGCTATGAGCGCGTGCGCGCAGGATAGTCCTGCTATGCTGCCTCCCACCACCACAGCCTTCCCCTTCTTCTTCCCCTCATCCATCTCTCTCCTCTCCTCTCCCTCCCTCCCTCTCTCTCTCTCTCTCTCTCTCTCTCTTGGATTTGGAATTATGTTCGTATATGTTCTTAATGTCTGCCACGAAAAATCTTTGATAATCGGATCAAAATAAAAGTTTTGTGGGTAATTTTTCAATTGTTTTATTAATTCAAAGAAGGAAATTGAAATCTACACTTCCTTTTTTCACATCTACACTCCATTTTTTGGATTTTAGTGTTGAAAGTGTATGTAATTTTTTTGCTAGAAGACAAAAAAAGAAGTGTAGATGTGAAAAAAGGGAGTGTAGATTTCAATTTCCTTCAAAGAATTACAATAAAAATCTCTCGAAGAAATTTGAAAAAATTATCCACGAAACTAATTTTTTATTTTTTACATTGGTTTACGGATGGGTCCGCCAGCGTTTGAGCTTGCCTTCTTCCCGTGTTTAACTGCCTCGTTCCAAAAATCTTCTTACAAAATAAACAGTTTATTTCATATTTTTAAATTTAAAAATAATGTAAATAAAAAATAATTTTGTAATTTTTTTTTACACCAATTTAAAGATCTTACCGATTTAAAGATCTATCAAACAAAATTCATATTTATAAGAAAATTATTTGCGTAAACACATAATTTTTAAATTTAAAATTGCATTCTTAAAAAATAAGTACTTATTCAGGTTTCTGGAACAGGGCCTAAATCATGTTCGTCTTATGTGGATTTTTTTAATTGCGGTCCATTTTTTATAATTTCTTTACCTCTACTCAATGATTAATCTCAAAATAACTTAACAGAAAATGAGTAAATAAAAATCACAACTTCAATAATACTCACTACAGTATTTTTTTGAAATGATATCCGCCAAACACACCCAAAGCATTGTGAACTAAAATAGGGAACCTTTGTCCATTTACAATTCCTAAACTCAATTTTTTTTTTCTCTGCGCAATTTTTAATAAATTTATCTATCTATTAAATTTTTTTTTGAAACTCAAAACCAAACAAAGTTTGAATTTGGTTTTCTTGCATACCGATCGAGTAGCAGGAATTCTTGCTGCCATGGACATATGGCAGCTCATGAGAAGGGCCATGTTGCTTCAATTAACAACCCCATTATTCTCAGCTCGTTAAAAGGAACTTTCACGTCTTTCGTAATCCAACCAAGATCACAAAATTATTCTAGCCATTGAGGCTCTGTTCTTGCAGACTTTAAGTCTGAAATTTATTTCTGTATGTTTTATTTTTTGTAACTTGCTTTTTAGTTTTTCGTCATAATTTTTAGGGTTAATCATTCGTCTCGACGAGATGAATCAAAAAAATATAAAAAAATGAATCGATGTTGAAAAAATTTCATATGAGACGACACTTTAGACCAAAAAAGACAGCTGTTTAATACTTTTTTCGTTTTTAGTGAATTGTTTTTTGCTTTTTGTCATATTTTTTTACTTTTTAGACTCCTTCCTTCGAGACAGAAGATTAATCCAAAAAATATAACGCAAATCTAAGAAAAATTCAAAAACAAAAAAAACACGTAATACGGAAAAAGGTTTACAAGAAGAGAATAAATTATATCCACCGCCGGTGGAAAATCCCACTTTTCCACCAACGCCTATTATGGGTCCCACCGAGTATCTATTGTTGTGATCTGAACCATTCATATTTTAAGACCCATAATATAATATTGCCATGCAAAAAATCAGTTTGATCGGAAGTCAATAGATATATCAAAATTTGAATTTTTGTTTATAAAATGGACAATCTGATTTTTGCCAATAATAATGATAAACCATCCATTTTACAAAGCAAAATTCAATTTTTGGTACTTCTATCGATATCCGATCAAGTTTATTTTTTGCATGGATACACTATTATGTGGGGTCTACAAGATGAACGATTCAGATTAATAATAAACACACGGTAAGACCGAACAAGATGGTGTTGGTGGAAAAGCGGGATTTTCCACCACCAAGGAAAGAATATAATCTCTTACAAGAACCCACCAAATCATAAGATTGGAGAATCTTTGTTTGTTTTGATTCAAGTTTACCATCAGAGTTGATTAGATGCTTGCTTTTGTAGCAGGAAAGAGGAAGTTTCCAAGAGGACCAAGACACATCGTACTGCTTTTTTGATGCTTGCTTTGGACGAGTTGAAATCATCTCCTGTGACGCAAAGTAGAACTAATCACAAGTAGTGGCGGCTCCACCCTTCACCAAGCGTAGTGACTCGAGAATTTCCGAAGTACAAAAAAAAAGTGGTCACTTGAATACCCCAAAAACTTCTTTTCATATATAGAATACATGTAATATTTTTAGTTTGATTCTAGTTTAGCCCTTCTTGAATACCTTATCCAAAATATTTGAACATTCAATCCGAAAATCAGCCACAAATCAATCCATCTAATTAATGTATACAACCCAAGCAATAGATGAATTATTGTGTATACGCAGTTGTGGTTTCTAGAGGCAATAAAGATTTCATAACACCCTTATCAGAATTTCTGGAGCCGCCACTAATCACGAGTCCATTTGACTATCGGAATAGTTCATTTTCTTTAGTCTCAATATATTTAACGTGGTTGCAAAAAATTAATTTAATTGGACATAAATATTCACTTGAACCAATAATAATTGTCATCACAAGTAAAATAGACGGTCAGAGGTTGACTTCGTATTCTGTTCGATCAAGTTCTTTGATCAACTCGATTTTTTGCAAAGATATTAAAAAATTCGAGACCTAATAAATGAATGATTTTTCAAATAATAAATTAGAACAGTAATGAGTCCCATTTTGCATCATGAGGAACCACATAATGGAGATTCATGGGATTAGGAGATGGGGCCCTTTGGCTAGTTTTGGGTTAAAAAAAATGATTTTACTGTTTTTTCTTTATTCAAATATTTTTTGTATTTGTTAGTTTTGAGTTAAATTTTGGTTAATAATTGATTCATCTTCAGTGGCAGAGTCAGGATTTGGATCCGGGGGTGACGAAATTAGAAAAAAGTAACCACTAATCATAAATTCTTATATATAACATCTAAAAAAATAAGAAGGTCCTTATATTTAATAATAAAAATAATTTTTTTCCAAAACTAGGGGTGGCCTGTGTCACTCCCCCCCCTCCATCTCCCTCTGCCCCTGTTCCTCTCGACATGAGAAATAAAAAAAGTAAAAATTATTATTGAAACTCATAATTTTTTTCAAAAAAATAAGTAAAAAAAACTGTCTTTTCAACTTATTTTTGTTCTTATTAAAAAATTATGAGTTTTGATCATAATTTCTTACTTTTACTTTTACTTTTACTTTTCTGATTATTCTCGTTGAAAAATTCACAAAAATTTAACGCAAAATTAACAAATGTGAAAGCAAAGACAAAAAAAAAAAAAAGAAAAGAAAAGAAAAGAAGAAGTCATCTTTAGTTCTTAATTTATACTCCGTATAATTGTTTATCAAAAAAAATACTCCGTATAATTAAAACCATGAGCTGCCATCTGTTCATGGCAGCAGAAATCGTGCTGGCGCTGCCGCTGGGTACGCAGGACGGCAGGAAAACCGAGTCCAACACGGAATCAGAAAGGGATAAGATCCATAGCGGTCAACACAATCCGTATTTTTTGCAATCTTAACTGTCAACGTTGCTCATTTCATGTGTTCCTTGCCTTCTCCACGTGGTCCAACACCTCTGTATATCTACGTATGAATAGTCACAATGGTTAGTTTCAGTTGGTTGATGAGTTTACTCGACACGATTGATCTAGGTCGAATTTTTGAGGTCAGGCCGTAAAAAAGTAATATCTTAATATATTGTGAATTTACATAGTCATAGTCTGTCTCTAACCAAACAAGAGGGACAATTATTAAGAGTATCCGTAAGCTGATCCGGATATTGTGGAGAAAAAAAAAAACATACGTATGAATGTATATGTAAATGTGGATATTTTGTATGACCGGGAGTGCATTTCGGCAATCCAGCCTCTCTCTTTCTCTCTCCCTCTCTCTCTCTCAAGTCTAAACGCGGTAAACCGTACCCTCGGAACAACAGAGTCCCTCGTTTGAAATTTCTCTCTCCCATCATCATATTCACATGCATGACTGATATCTCCGGAGAGCGGGCGGCCATCTGGTGGCGGAAGTTTACGCCGCCCAAGGTAAAACTACTTTTCCCATCTGGGTTTAATTGTTGCAATATTTATTGGATTTTTTTGAGTACTGCTATGGGTACCGACGGTACCCATAGGGAAAATGCACCGACGGCCACCGGACGGCCGTCTCCGGTCACCGGACGGCCGATCCGAGCCGTCCAAAAATTTTAAAAAATAAAATCGAGTGGGCCTACGCGAGAATCAATGGCATCCGAGGTGTGTAGAGTACTTGATCCGAGTACCCCTTTTTCGTGTATATACACGTATATACAAATATACACGAAAAATGGGTGCTCGGATCAAGTACCCTACACACCTCGGATGCCATTGATTCTCGCGTAAGGCCACTCGGTTTTATTTTTTAAAATTTTTGGACGGCTCGGATCGACCGTCCGGTGACCGGAGACGGCCGTCCGGTGGCCGTCGGTACATTTTCCCTATGGGTACCGTCGGTACCAATAGGATTTCTGGATTTTTTTTGCATGTGGGTTTTGATTTGTGTTCCTTCTTGTATGAGATATGTTTGGTTAGATATCATGATTAGGTATAAACAGATTATAAATTTTTTTTTGTTTTTTTGGTTGCAGGAATTCATTTTCCTTGAGCTTGGTTCTGGATTTTTCAATTCCCTTTTATAATTGGTTTCCCATTTGTACCATACCGAATTTAGCTGGTAGTATTTCTCCTGACAAACCCAGATCTTAGATTCCCTAATCTCTTTCCCCTTTGTTCATTCTGTTGTTGAAAGTAGAGGAAATTATGTGGGTTTTGACCTAGAAATCCTAACCATCTTGTCCGTCCTGCATAAACCCTCTAATGACGCCCAGATCTTAGATTCCTATATCCCTTTTCACTCCATTCATTTCTTGTGGAAAGTAGAGGAAATTCTGTTTTTGGAAACTCAGGTGTCCCGGCCAGCTTAGAAATCTGTGGTTTTTGATCCGAAGTAATACCCATCGATTAAGTAAGCCCTTTCTTCGAAGTCGGCTGAAAATGAGCGAGTCAAAACCAAGAGAACCCTCGATGCCATTCTCTTCGTCGCAGAAGCTTCCTGATTTCAAGCAATCTGTCAAACTGAAGTATGTTAAACTCGGATACCATTACCTCATTACCCATGGGATTTTCCTATTTGTAACCCCTATGATTGTTCTCATAGCAGCTCAGCTATCGACGGTCTCACTTCAAGATGCTTATGTTCTTTGGGACCATCTTCGCTTCAATCTCATATCGGTGATCCTGTGCTCGACCCTCCTGGTGTTTCTGTCCACCCTTTACTTCCTTACTCGCCCTCGTCCTGTTTACCTTGTGAATTTCTCGTGCTATAAACCAGAGGATGCTCGCCAATGCACTAGGCAGATTTTCTTGGAAAGGTCGCGTTTGATTGGAACATTCACAGATAAAAACCTCCTTTTCCAACAGAAAATTCTTGAGAGGTCCGGTCTTGGGGAAAGAACCTATTTGCCTGAAGCTGTTCTGAGGGTACCTCCAAATCCATGTATGGCGGAAGCAAGAAGAGAGGCGGAACTGGTAATGTTTGGTGCCATTGATGAGCTTTTGGCAAAAACCCATGTGAAACCAAAAGACGTAGGGATTTTGATTGTGAATTGTAGCTTGTTCAATCCAACGCCCTCTCTATCTGCTATGATTGTAAACCATTATAAGCTTAGAGGGAACATTATTAGCCATAATCTTGGTGGAATGGGTTGTAGTGCTGGTTTGATCTCAATCGATCTTGCTAAAGATCTCCTTCAAGTTCATCCCAATACTTATGCTCTGGTAATAAGCATGGAAAACATCACATTGAATTGGTACTCTGGCAATGAAAGATCAATGCTTGTTTCCAATTGCTTGTTCCGAATGGGAGGGGCGGCCATTTTGCTTTCAAACAAAAGGTCAGACCACCGCCGATCCAAATACCAATTGGTTCACACTGTCAGGACCCACAAAGGGTCTGATGACAAATGCTTTGAGAGTATTTTCCAAATGGAGGATCCTAACGGAAAAGTTGGAGTCTCGTTGTCAAAGGACATAATGGCAGTGGCCGGAGATGCTTTGAAGACTAACATTACCACTTTGGGCCCACTTGTGCTTCCGATGTCTGAACAGTTGCTATTTTTCTCCACATTAGTGGCGAAAAAACTTTTCAAGATGAAGATAAAGCCCTACATTCCCGATTTCAAGTTGGCTTTTGAGCACTTTTGCATTCATGCTGGAGGGAGAGCTGTTCTGGACGAGATAGAGAAAAACCTGCAACTTTCTGATTGGAACATGGAGCCTTCACGGATGACGCTTTACCGGTTTGGAAACACTTCAAGCAGTTCTCTTTGGTATGAGTTGGCTTATACAGAAGCCAAAGGGAGGGTGAAGAGGGGTGATAGAACATGGCAGATAGCGTTTGGTTCTGGGTTTAAGTGCAACAGTGCAGTTTGGAAGGCTTTGAGGACTATTAACCCGGAAAAGGAGAAGAACCCATGGATGGATGAGATAGACCAGTTCCCAGTTGATGTTCCAAAATTTGCAGCCATCTGAATTCTACTAGTAGCCGGTGAGTCGCCCGTTGATTTAGCAGCAGCATTCTGGGGGGTTTCTTGTTCTTTGACTTGATGATTGAATCTGCTATGGAAAGCTTCAAGTAAGGGTGATTCTTGGTATTGTTTTCTCTTGTGTTTGGGTCTTTTTGTTTACCTTTTGGCTTCCAGTGTGGACGGGTGGTGTTAATTTTATGTTTGCAGGTGTAAGCTGGGGCTAATCCCAGGATTATTTTTATTCTTGTGAGAAGAAGAGACTTTGATATCAGACATGGTCTAGGGATTTCAATTGATTTATTTTAGTGTTTGGGCCACACTCTTAAGTATAGGTTGTGCTTCTCATGTTTATTTGTTCATGTTTTGCAATTCAACAGTATTCTCCTCTTCGTTTTTTTCCCCTTCCTAATTTCTATGATTGAAGAGGTTTTTTTTTGTTTTTTTTTGCTTTCACAGCTATAAGGTGCTTGTTGCTTTATTAAAGAGAGAGAGAGAGAGATGTAGGAACTTGAGTCTGTATGGCTCCCCTCTCTAAATTTTTGGAACCATGCGTACATTTGTGCTAGATATATCGTGTACATTTGTGCAGGGCCAAATAAGGTAGTATAATGAGTAAATTATTTGACCTGAAAATATTCTATCTTGAAACAAACGGAGTAAGGAATAGATAAAAGAAAGCGGCATATTTTCTTTCGTTCTCTTTACCATTTTTTCCCTCAATAAATCTTTGTGATTTATACACAAACCAAAGTGTATAGATGGGGGCGGATCCCCTCAATTTGCTACCGACCAATTTGGTCAAATTGGTACATCTGAGCCGTTCAAAAGTTTTTGTTTTTTTTTTTATTCTGTCTAAAAGTATTTTGGACGGCTGCATGGCCTGGATGCACCAATTTGACCGAATTGGTCAAAAGTTTTTGTTTTTTTTTTTATTCTGTCTAAAAGTGTTTTGGACGGCTGCATGGCCTGGATGCACCAATTTGACCGAATTGGTCAATAGCTAAATGGACCGGATCCGACCCTGTACGGACTGCCCCAAATTGTGGGTCTAAAAATCAATGCAAATGGTTCGGTGAGCAGTGAAGTTACGCCAGTAACGCCACAAAATGAATGATATTAGTTCAACAATGGGTAACCCAACAATTTACCCAAAAAATGGGTTAACCCAACAGGAAAGAATATCGGTACAAATAAACATGTACAGCAGCCACGTACAGTAGGGTTTTGCACCCGTCTCGAGTTCAACAAAGATGATCGGAGTCGCTTATGTTGTTCAAAATATTTAGTTTAGGATCCTTTTAAAAAATCAGCTCAACCGGATCTTGGTAAGGGCGCTTACGAAATATCCAATTTTGCTTCAGAATTCAGGCCTAAATTTTGAAGCAAAATTGGATGTTTCGTAAGCGCCCTTACCGATATCCGGTTGAGCTGATTTTTTATAGGGACCCTAAACTAAACTCAAAACTCCATTTCTTTCTCTGATTTTATTTTTTTCAGTGTATTTCTACCGTCCATAAATCAATCTTATATAGACAAGAGAATTAAAGATGATAAATAAATGAAAACACTATACCACAACTATATATGCTGCTACTCCTTGTTTTACTCCACACTTTGAGTACTTAATGGTAAAATAAAGAAGACTTCCGTTACAATATCAAAGTTGTAAATATTTCGACAATATTTAGCCCTTAATCTCAGGTTCTATTCTTATTGCCAACAATTTTTGAGGTCACATCATCTCCACGCATGAGCATGTGAAACAGCTGTGGGAGGGGCTGTAGAGGTAGTCGTAAAAAAAATACTCTACTAAATTTTAGGAATTCAAAAAAAGTCTGTTTAGTTACATGAGATATGTTTCTCCATAAATAGATTAAAAAAAACTCAAGCCTTAACGTGGAAAATGTGACGTACGATTATAGTTTACACTAGTGAATAACTTATGCAGAATAATTTTTTGTTTTGTCTTTATTCAATTTTTTTTTTGCATTTTTAGTTTTACAGCAAACTTTTATGTGATATGAGTGTGCAAGAATGAGAGAAACTGAAAAAGTTAGAAATCATAACTTTTACACAAGTATTTTGTAACGACCCTGATTTTTGGTAAATAAAAATTTCCTTAAATATTTAAATTTTATTTTAATTACTTGGATTTGCTACTAAAAATTTCTTTTTAATTTTTATAATCCGTCATAATTAGATTTGAGACTTATAAAATTATATCTTTCACGCCGAGCAATCTAGTCATTTTCTAAAAACAAGTATGCTTATAAAAGCACTTGTATATTTTCCTAACGAGTTAGATAAAATCTTTAAATTATATTTCGTGGCTAGAAATCCTACTTGACTAGTAGAGTTAATTTCCAACCGACTAGTTGAACAAACCAAACTACCATTTCTCCTAGTTACACTTCCCGAACCCTAATTGGACCTTTTTGACCTCTTGGAGCCTTTTGAACCCCCGAAACCCTAATTGAACCCTTAGACCTTTAGGGGTAATCATTATACCCCATGACAAGTCATTTCAAACCCTAATTATAACCCATATTCTTTAACCCTTGGTCCATAAATGTTAGGGAAAATATTATCTCTTGGACAATAGATTCCCATGACTAGTCATATCAAATTATTACCAATATTCCTTTACCCCTTGGTCCATAATTGTTAGGGGAATTTTTGTCCATTGGTTATTAGACCTTTGACTTGCCAAAATGCATGACAAGACAAGTCATACAAAGAATCCCATCATTTTGCTTCCAAAAGAAGCAACCTTAGACTTGCCATAATGAGAACCTAGATTTGACTAGTCATTCAAGCCCATACTTACCTTCTTTAACCAATGGTTAATAAATGCTAGGAGAATTTTTGACCATTGGTTAATAGCCATTTAAGTTGCCAATGAAGCCTTGATTTGACAATACAAAATCATGGGCTAAGGAATCTCATCATTTTGCTTCCAAGGGAAGCAAGGCTAGCCATGCATGCATGCATGCACACCTATGTCCTAAGCCTAACTATCATAGGTTTTACTTTCCTAGATGAATATATACATGTACTTATATATATATATATATATATATATATACCTAGGAGAGAGAGAGAGAGAGAGAGAGAGGAGGCCGGATGGAGAGAGTGGGGTGGAGTGTGTGCATGAGTTTTGATTACTTACACAAGCAACATTATAGCCTTAAGCCTATTTTTTTGACTACATGCCAACCCATTCTAGTCTTCCAAAGTACAAAACTAGGCCATGATTATATTCTTTCTTGCAAGAAACCTCCTCATAGATTTGACAAGCCAAAAACCCTTCATGATTGTCTAGGATTTGGCTTAAAGAAGATATGACAAGTGAACGAAGGCTAGGATTTGTTTTGAGTCTTGAAATGACAAGACTATGGAGCAAAATCCATGGGAGAAAGGAGAGAAGGGGGGGGCCGGCCATAGAGGAGGGAGGAGGAGCTCAAGTGTTGGCTATAAATAGCACCCCATGCCTTCCATTCAACTCACACCTTCACTTCTTGCTCTCACTTCTCTCTAGAAACCATTTCTGTTTTTCCAGGCAGCCTACTGCCCTTCGTAAATCCTCAGTTTTCCCCTGCTTCGGCTAGTTTTTAGAACCAACTTCCTTCGGAAAAGTTGTAGAACACTTCGAAACCTTCAAGTTAGACCCAAGAACCATCCAAATCGGTGAAGAAATGACAAAGATATTGGCATCCGAAGTTCAGTAAAAATCTCGGATTCCTATTTCCAGACAGCATACTGTCTTCTCCTTTCTCACCATTTTTCTCCTGCCTAAAGTAGTTTCTAGGATCAACTTCCTTCACGAAAGTCGTAGAGCACTTCGAGAGCTTCAACTTCGACCCAAGAACGATCGTATTCGGCCAAATATTGACCAAGTTACTGCCATCCAAAGTTCGGTCCAGATTTGCAAGTTTCACCGCCGTAGAAAATCTTTCAACTAGCTTATTCGGCCCCGACTAAGTTTCGGATCAAGGTAGATTAATCTCTACTCATTTTCCCTAGTATAACTTTAGTTATTTTTGTTTATGATAAGGCAAGTTAAAGTATTAGGAATAATTAGCAAGCTCGTTTTACAAAATCTTGAAATGACATTACGATCATGTAGATTTTCTCTACTCACTTCCCTAAGTATAAGTATAACCCCTTGTTCCCTAAACTCTACGTATAGAATCGTACGTTAGATAGTAGAATGTTATTGATTCAAAGTATCAATATCCTTATTGTTTTCCTTAAGTAGATAAGGTTATCTATTGTTTAATTTCAAGTAGATAAGGTTATCTATCGTTTAAAATGCAGGATTGTCAATAAGTTTATCTCACTAATGGAGGTATGAGCATGTTAGATAAATGACTTTGTCTTAAATAAACATATGTTGTATTGAATTTCTCAAAAAGAAAGAAAGAACGATTTTCGAAAGATAGAATTTGACACTTGAATAGAAGAAATCGTATTTTGATATTTAAGATGGTTTTGAGCATGAGTAACAATATAGAATTGGATGATCTTGTTAGATCACAATGAATGATTTATGGTTGCGTATGTGAAAAGTCCTACCGCGGAGTCTATGCATGAAAACGTGACACGGAAATCGAGAAAGTTAGAAACATGACACCTAGGGTGTAGTTAACGAAAAGACGTGTTTTAAAAAGATGAAATGTTTTGGAAACCGCAATGTGGCCGGACATGGTAGCCCGTTGTGTGGTGTGTGTTTTGTGCGCCAATGGGAACCCGGTGCGGCGGAACCATTGTGAGGATACTCGGGAGACCGGAACGGCGGAACCGAGGTTGGGTGTGTGGCTTGGTTATCCGCGTTACGGAGCCAATGCAATTGTGTGCCAATGGGAACCCGGTGCGGCGGAACCATTGTGAGGATACTCGGGAGACCGGAACGGCAGAACCGAGGTTGGGTGTGTAGCTTGGTTATCCGCGGTACGGAGCCAATGCAAATGATTTTGAAAGGTTGGGTGTGTAGCTTGGTTATCCGCGGTGCGGAGCCAATACAAATGATTTTGAAAGGTTGAAATGTTGACACGGTCTACGATGAGTCGCGTAGGAGAAACACGGAAATCTTGGACACCAACGATAGATGATTAACGGATGTGGATGTGTCATTGTTAGCTGTATATACATGTATCGTGTGAAAATCGATGATTGTATAACCTGTTGTTTGTAAGTTATGGGTTAGCGGGTATGAGTTTGTTCTATTGAGCGTTGTAGCTCACGGTGTTACCTTTTGGTGACCCTGACATATTATATCGGTGGCGACGCTGGTATAATGTGTCAGACTCCTTAGATGAACAGGATAAGATGTACACCGTGGAAGCTTTTGGAGCAGAGGAGCTTGCTAGGATGGAAGAGCAAGCAGAGTAGTGTTAGGAACCCTAGTTTCCTTTCTTGTTGAATAAATGTACCCTTTCCTTATGATGTATTTATGATGTAATAATGAGCTAGACTCTCTTTATTATATAATAAATGCCTCATTTAACGTACCCAAAATTGGGGGCGTTACATATTTTGAGAAATTAATCGCAAAACAAGTTTTAATAAGCCAAAGACGAACCCAACTCAAATGACTTTTGGTTTTTTCAAACATTGTAACCTTATCGAACCGAATAAATAGCTGTTCTTGAGCACTTAACAGATCTAACATATGCGAACGATTTTGACTTGTTCATCACACCAACTGACCCAATACAGAGTATTTAAGCCGCGTTTCCCTGTAGAGCTAAAAGGGCTTATTTCTCCTTGCATTTTGTAAATGAAAATAAGCTCCTTAAGTACTTACAGTATTTTTCATTAAAGATAGATTTATTGTAAGAAAATGACATGTCTTGTAAAGCGAAAAATAGGTACTTAAAATCAATGTTCTAAATGGCGCTTGGCGCTAGTAAGGCGGAGACCCACCTCCAAGCGCCAAGCCGCCTAGGCGGCTCCAAGCAATTCGGCGTTTTTTTTTTTTTTTTTTTTTAACTTTTTTTTTTTACAATCTGTCATAATCTGTTTTTTTAACAATCTATTTGTCGTTATACAATCTGTTTTTTTTTAAATACCAAAATAAAAAATAAAAACTCAAATCAGAAATACAAAAATTCAGAAATTTCAAAAAAACTCATCAGGTATATGATCACTGTGAGAGAGAGAGCGAGAGAGCCGAGAGAGAGAGAGACAGAGCCGAGAGAGAGAGAGCTGAGACTGAACTGCCGAGAGAGCCGAGAGAGAGAGAGAGACATACCGGCGGGAGAGAGAGAGAGAGATACCGACGAGAGAGAGAGAGAGAGAGAGACATACCGGCGAGAGAGAGCCAGAGAGGGACGATGGTGTCAACAAGAGTTCGTCTGCTTCGTTCGTCTGAATCTCTGGGAGCATGGAGTATTGAATGAGGATGTAAATGTAATTGTAATATATATAGATATGATTTTGTAAAATTACATAATAAGCCTTTTTAGTTTTTATACTTTTGATCCTAGCCCTTTTACATTAATAGTATACAATTTAGGCCTCCAAAGACGCCGCCGAGCCCGCCAAGGGCTGCCAAGTCCGCCAAGTCCGCCAAGGCCGCCAAGGCGCCAAGGCCGCCAAACACCGCCAAGGCCGCCTAGGCGGCCGCCAAACACCGCCAAATCTCCTTGGGCGCCAAATCAAACGCCAAGGGGTATTGGCGTGGCGACGGGGTGCCTGCAAGCGCCTAGGTGGCCGCCAAGGCCGCCATTTAGAACACTGTTTAAAATATAAGAACCTTAGCGGAACAGGACTCTAACGCATTTAACCCCATAAGGAAACTGAGCCTTAACAGCCGAACATGAGTCAAACTCGAGCAATTTGGTTTACTTAATAAGCCCTAATTAAAACTGAGATGGGTTCAACCGAGCCATGACTCAATGAGTTCCTGAGCGAGTGGGTCGAGACCGAGATTTGTCACTACCCTAGCCCGTCCCTAAAGGCTTTAGTCACAACAAAGCGCCAGTGATCCGATCACTAAGGCCATATCAAAGTTAAACACTTCATTAGCAAATGACTAAAAAGACTCACTTAACGACAAGTGGAAGCAAATTCCATTTTATTATATACGCCAAAGCCAGAAGCTTTTACAAGGATCTCTGCATTGCAAACCACCTAGAGATGTGTATATTTACATTTCAAAAGTTTTCACCAAGAGCAACTCCCTATCTATAAGTCCACATCTACATAACACGTCCAAAAGAAGGGCTGCACGTCACCACTCTACGTCCCGTTGCATCATAAGGTTGGGAGATTGTGAGAACCAACTCTTGAAACAAGAGTCCACCGGTTGGGCTTCCAGTTGGCGGCCCACTTGATTTCTCAATCACCACCACTTCCCACCCTGCTGCTATGAGCGCATGCGCACACGATAGTCCTGCTATGCTGCCTCCCACCACCACTGCCTTCCCCTTCTTCTTCCCCTCATCCATCTCTCTCTCCTCTCCCTCTCTCTCTCTCTTGGATTTGGAATTATGTTCTTCGTATGTTCTATCCGTTTAATGTCTCCCACGAAAAATCTTTGATTATCGGAGCAAAATAGTTTTGTGGGTGGTTTTTCATTGTTTTATTAATTCAAAGGAATTACAATAAAAATCTCTTGAAGTAATTTGAAAAAATAATCCACGAAACTAATTTTATTTTTTACATTGGTGCCTGCGTTTATGTGGATTTTTCTAATTGCGGTCCATTTTTAATAATTTCTTTACCTCTCTACTCAATGATTAATCTCAAAAAAAACTTAACAGAAAATAAGTAAATAAAAATCACTAAACATCAATAATACTCACTATTTTTTTGAAATGAAATCCGCCAAACACACCCAAAGCATTGTGAACTAAATTGGACAACTTTGTTCATTTACAAGTTCTAAACTCAACTTTTTATTCTCTGCGCGATTTTTAATAGATTTATCTATCTCTCTCCATTCATTGCATTAAAAAAAAAAAATCGGAACTCAAAACCAAACAAAGTGCGGATTTGGTTTTCTTGCATACCGATCTAGTAGCAGGAATTCTTGCTGCCATGGACATATGGCAGCTCATGAGAAGGGCCATGTTGCTTCAATTAACAATCCCATTATTCTCAGCTCATGAGAAGGAACTTTCACGTCTTTCGTAATCCAACCAATTAAGATCTTAAAATTATTCTAGCCATTGAGGCTTTGTTCTTGTAAACTTCAAGTCTGAAATTTATTTCGGTATTTTTTATTTTTTGTAACTCTTCTTTTAGTTTTTCGTCATAATTTTTAGGGTTAGTCGTTTGTCTTGACAAGACGAATCGAAAAAGCATAAAAAATGAACTGATGTTGAAATTTTTTCATATGAAAAGACACTTTAGACAAAAAAAGACAGTTGTTTAACAAACAAACCCATCTTTTAGTGAATTGTTTTTTTGCTTGTTGTCATATTTGTTTATTTTTTAGACTTCTTCCGTCGAGACAGATGATTAATCTAAAAAATATAACGCAAATCTAAGAAAAATTAAAAAAAGACAAATAAGACACATAATACGGGAAAAAAAAAAAGTTTACAAGAAGCCACCCTCATAAGATTGGAGAATCTTTGTTTTTTTTTATTCAAGTTTACCATCAGAGTTGATTAGATCGGATGCTTGCTTTTGTAGTAGGAAAGGAGGAAGTTTCCGAGAGGACCAAGACACATCGTACTGCTTTTTTGATGCTTGCTTTGGACGAGTTGAAATCATCTCTTGTGACGCAAAGTAGAACTGATCACAAATAGTGGCGGCTCCACCATTCATCAAGTGCAGTGACTCAAGAATTTCCGAAGTATCAAAAAAAAAAAGTGGTCACTTGAATACTCCAATTTTTTTTTTTCATATATAGAAATACATGTAATATTTTTAGTTTGATTCTAGTTTAACCCTTCTTGAATACCTTATTCAAAATATTTGAACAACATATCCAAAATATTTGAACATTCAATCCGAAAATCAGGCCACAAATCAATCCAATGTATACAAGCCAAGTAATAGATGAAATTTTGTGTATACGTAGTTGTGATTTCTAGAGGCAATAGAGATTTCTGAACACCCTTATAAGAATTTCTGGAGCCGCCACCGATCACGAGTCCATTTGACTATCTGAACAGTTCATTTTCTTTAGTCTCAATATATACTTAACGTGGTTGTGAAAAATTAATTTAATTGGACATAAATATTCTCTTGAACCAATTGTAATTGTCACAACTGATAAGGGGCAATTCGGTTTCAGTGGAAGACGGGGTAAAAAAGTCCCAAGTGATGGACAAGTTTTTATGGAATTGCTCAGATATGAAATGAACAAAAAAAAATTCCACATACATGAAACGGACAAAAAGAAATTGCCCATACATGAAATGGACAAAAAGAAATTCCCCATACATGGAGTCGGTTTGTAATCGAATTTGGATTTGGACCTAAGTTGCCCCTTATATGGACCTAAGTTGCACCTTATTTTTTCGATTTAGCACCTGAGAACGATTGAATTTGGACCTAAATTGCTCCAAATTCCCCATAGCAATTTAGGTCCAAATTCAGTCGTTCTCAGGTGCTAAATCGAAAAAATAAAGTGCAACTTAGATCCATAAAAAAGACAACTTAAGTCCAAATTCAGATTCGGCTAGAAACTGACTCCATACATGAGAAATTTCTTTTCGTCTGTTTCATATCTGACGAATTCCATAAAAACCTGTCCATCACTTGGGATTTTTTAACCCCATGTCCCACTAAAACCGAATTCCCCAGGGATAAACCCATAGCCGTCCATCCGGGTCAACACAATCCGTGTTTTTTGCAATCTTTGTTTTTTTAACCGAAACACTTCTGACAAAGAGACTTTTTACGGACATTGCACAGATTTTCTGTGGGGCCCACTATGGAGTCCCACAAAATAATTCAAGTCATTCATTAATTTTAAAATATTTTTTAAGGAACCTCGTAAAAAATTGCCCATACGTAAAACGGACAAAAAGAAATTGCCCATACATGAAACTGACAAAAAGAAATTCCCCATACATGGAGTCGGTTTGTAATCGAATCTAGGTTTGGACCTAAATTGCCCCTATATGGACCAAAGTTGCTCCTTATTTTTTCGATGTAGCACCTGAGAACAACTGAATTTGGACCTAAATTGCTCCAAATTCTCCATGTTCTACTTTGAAAAAATATATGGGGAATTTGGAGCAATTTAGGTCCAAATTAGTCGTTCTCAGGTGCTACTTTGAAAAAATAAGGTGCAACTTCAGTCCATACAAAGGACAACTTAGATCTAAATCCAAATTCGACTACAAACTGACTCCATACATGGGGAATTTCTTTTGGTCTGTTTCATATCTGACGAATTCCATAAAAACCTGTCCATCACTCGGGACTTTTTAACCCCATCTCCCACTAAAACCGAATTTTCCCAAGGGATAAACCCATAGCCGTCCATCCGGGTCAACACAATCCGTGTTTTTTGCAATCCTTTTTTTTTAACCGAAACACTTCCGACACAAAAACTTTTTACACAGACATTGCACAGATTTTTTGTGGGGCCCACTATGGGGTTCCACATAATGATCCAAGTCATTCATTAATTTTAAAATATTTTTTAAGGAACCTTGTAAAAAGTAGCTCAATTAGATACATGTAAGTGCTAAATCTAATATTACAACTTTTCATTAGATCAAGTACTTACATGTATTCGATTGAGTTAATTTTATATAAAATTCATCAAAAAAATTATTTTAAAATTAATGAACGGATCGAATCGTGGGCCCTAAAAAAATCTGTGCAATGTCTTTAGTCTCTGTGTGGTAGAAACATTCTTTTTTGAACATGCTTTTTGCAATCTGAACTGTCAAACGTTGCACAATTCATGTGTTCCTTGCCTTCTCGATGTGGTATATACGTATGAATAGTATTTGTTCGGCTTCGAAATGGTTCAAGGACTGAGCGGGCGTGCCAAGACTTGTCGCATCTAACGTAAAGGGCTGAACGTCCCTTTTCTGACTTCTTAACCTTGAGGGCGATAGTGCTGCAAACCTAAGGGCTGGATTGCAGTGTTGGTTCGTGGTTTTGCCTCTACGAGCGAGAACTTAATAATTTCCTAACCGTGTAGAAAAAGAAGTAGCAACGTGGAATGACTTTATTATATCGTAATAATAAGGTCGGGGATACAAGAGAGATATGAATAACTTTATTATGTCGTAATAATAAAGTTGGGATATAAGAGAGATAGAAAACTCAAACTACTTGGAGAAGTAATTGAGTGACGATGAGAAAAGTGAGATAATTGCTTCGCTGGGAAGGCTTTGGTTTTTTAAGCGTTGAGCTTGATTGGTGTGTGTACCCTTTTTTCTTCTTGTCTTCTAGTATTTATAGGCCAAGAGTCTTTGAATTTTTCTGCATGCAAGGAGCTTGTTGTCCTCTTCTCGTGATGACACGTGTCCCATGTCTCCCAATTCTCTCTCCATGATGCAACGGTTGTGGGATGTTTGCACATGTGCGTTTTCCATCGTAGGAGGTTTGCTGGAAGTGAAAAACTAATTATCCTTATGTTAATTCTTGATCATGGGTAGTTGAGAGAATAATGGGCCATGTATTTATCCTCCACTCCCTATTTCCGTGGATAATGGCCAAGTAGTGGGCCACCTCATCCCTTTTTCTGTGGGTCTCTTGGATAATGGGTCACTCAATCAAATTAAGTAGTCTTCTAATGTATTCAACCCATAAAAACACCTATCGAATTTAAATAAGTCATGGGCCGACTGAATTCTTTTTGCAAATAGACCCACGACTCTCAAACTCGAGCCCAAATCGAACTAAAATTAATTAGGCCCAATTATCCCTGTCTTGGCTCATTAATTTTAACCCAATACATCTCTATTTTTTGGCCCAATTTAATTAAAAGATAATTAAATGGCCTTTCAACTCTTGCCCAGGGCTGGGTGCCAAAAACGGGTGTAAACGGTATTGGTTGGTGGATTTACTTTCGACATGATTTACCAAGGTCCGATTTTTGAAGTTAGGTCATATGAAAGTAATATCTTGTGAATTACATAGTTCCAGCGTGGATAATCTTTGACCAAACTGAAGAAAGAATTAGTTAGAATGCGCATCAGCTTGCATAGAGATTGTAGAAGGAAAAAAAAAAAAAAAAACATACGTATGAATGTACGTAAATGTGTATTTTGTTTGACCCGGAACTCATATATAAAGTATTTATTTATATTTTATACATTACGGCAAACCCCCACCCCCACCCCTCTCCCTCTCCCTCTCCCTCTCTCTCTCTCCCTCTCTCTCTCTCAATCAAGTCCCTCATTTTAAATTTCTCTCAATAAAAAAGTCCCTCATTTTAAATTTCTCCCTCCCATCATCATATTCATATGCACTATTGCGGCCAATTTGGATGAAAATTTTGATTTTGGGTGGATATAGAAGGAGGGTAGATTTAAAGGTAGATATGTAAGAAGGGTACGGTGGACTCACCTTCTAAAGAAGGTGGATTTGTAATTTAGTGTTAGGATGATTTTTTGAGAAGGAAGATTTGGAGCATGGATATGATAGGATATGATGTGAAATGATTTAATTGCCCCCAATTTATTAATTGCCCCCAATTTATTAATTTAATGGACAATATAGGTTAATTTCATTATAATTAGAATAAATACATATTTGTCATTAATTATTATGGGATAAAATAAATTCATTTTATCTTAATAATGTTTAAACATTACTTTTTATTAGAATAAAAAAAATTGATAGAAAAATGATGTATATGACCATTTTTCTGTGCTTTGTTATTTTATATGCTATATCAATAAGTTGATGCATAATGTAATTTTGAAAAGTTATTTGAAGTTATGTAGGGTTAATAGCATAAAATATGAAATATGTATTTAGGCTAAACTGTAATTTGTAATAGTTATAAGGTAAATTGGTAAATACAATATAGATGCGTAGATATCTATCATCTATCCACGTCAACACGTGTATAGTTTAAGAGTATAAACCTTAGACCAACCAACAAATCACCTCTGTTTCTACCTCTCTCCAGCCCAATTTAATTGATCAGAACGAGGAGCTTTGATACCACTCCGGCGACGATGGAGGCCCTGACGATGATGGGCACAACACTCCGGCGATGATGGGTACAACGATGGTGGGTTCGGCAATCCAATCAGACCACCTCCAAATCTGCATCTAAAACTCCGGTCACGACGACGGCTCAGGCGACGAACAGTACCTCTCTCTCTCTCTCTCAGATAGACACAACGCGTGATGGAGTAGAAAAAGGAAGGGCATAACGGTAATTCACCGAGGCCGCTTCACCAACGACCGGGGGCACCCCCTGTCGTTGCCTAATCCGGGAAGAGGTGGATTTGTAGTCCAGACGCCTCAAATCCCCCTTCCAAATCCAGCTGCAATTTTCTCTTCCAAAAACCGGAGATGACGAGGCAAACGGAGGCGTAATCCCCCTCTTGGCAAATCCACCTTCAAATCCGGCTGCCAAACAGGCTGATATCTCCGGAGAGCAGGCGGCCATCTGGTGGCGGAAGTTTACGCCGCCCAAGGTAACTACTTTTCCCATCTGGGTTTAATTGTTGCAATATTTATTGGGCTTTTTTTGCATATGGGTTTTGATTGGTGTTCCTTCTTGTAAGAGAAGATATGTTTGGTTAGATCTCATGATTAGGTATAAATAGATTATAAAAATTTGTTTGTTTTTTGGTTGCAGGAATTCATTTTCCTTGAGCTTGGTTCTTGGATTTTTCAATTCCTTTTGTAAATTGGTTTCCCATCTGTACCATACCCAATTTAGCTGGTAGTATTTCTCCTGACTAACCCAGATCTTAGATTCCCAAATCTCTTTCCCTTTTGTTCATCTTGTTGTTGAAAGTAGAGGAAATTATGTGGGTTTTGACCTAGAAATACTGGCCATCTTGTCCTTCCTATATAAACCCTCTAATGACACCCACATCTTAGACTCCTATATCCCTTTTCACTCCATTCATTTCTTGTGGAAAGTAGAGGAAATTCTGTTTTTGGAAACTCAGGTGTCCCGGCCAGCGTAGAAATCTGTGATTTTTGATCCGGAGTAATACACATCGATTAAGTAAGCCTTTTCTTCAAAGTCGGTTGAAAATGAGCGAGTCAAAACTGAGAACACCCTCGATGCCATTCTCTTCGTCGCAGAAGCTTCCTGATTTCAAGCAATCTGTCAAACTGAAGTATGTTAAACTCGGATACCATTACCTCATTACCCATGGAATGTTCTTATTTATAACCCCTATGATTGTTCTCATAGCGGCTCAGCTATCGACTGTCTCACTTCAAGATGCTTATGTTCTTTGGGACCATCTTCGCTTCAATGTCATATCAGTGATCCTGTGCTCGACCCTCCTGGTGTTTCTGTCCACCCTTTACTTCCTTACTCGCCCTCGTCCTGTTTACCTTGTGAATTTCTCGTGCTATAAACCAGAGGACGCTCGCCAATGCACTAGGCAGATTTTCATGGAAAGGTCACGTTTGATTGGAACATTCACAAATGAAAACCTCCTTTTCCAACAGAAAATTCTTGAGAGATCCGGTCTTGGGGAAAAAACCTATTTGCCTGAAGCTGTTATAAGAGTACCTCCAAATCCATGTATGGCGGAAGCAAGAAGAGAGGCAGAAATGGTAATGTATGGTGCCATTGATGAGCTTTTGGCAAAAACCCATGTGAAACCAAAAGATGTAGGGATTTTGATTGTGAATTGTAGCTTGTTCAATCCAACGCCCTCTCTATCTGCTATGATTATAAACCATTATAAGCTTAGAGGGAACATTATTAGCCATAATCTTGGTGGGATGGGTTGTAGTGCCGGTTTGATCTCAATCGATCTTGCTAAAGATCTCCTCCAAGTTCATCCCAATACTTATGCTCTGGTAATAAGCATGGAAAACATCACATTGAATTGGTACTTTGGGAATGAAAGATCAATGCTTGTTTCCAATTGCTTGTTCCGAATGGGAGGGGCGGCCATTTTGCTTTCGAACAAAAGGTCAGACCACCGCCGATCCAAATACCAATTGGTTCACACTGTCAGGACCCACAAAGGGTCTGATGACAAATGCTTTGAGTGTGTTTTTCAAATGGAGGATCCTAATGGAAAAGTTGGAGTCTCGTTGTTGAAGGACCTGATGGCGGTGGCCGGAGATGCTTTGAAGACTAACATCACCACTTTGGGCCCACTTGTGCTTCCGATGTCTGAACAGTTGCTATTTTTCTCCACTTTAGTGGCGAAAAAACTTCTGAAGATGAAGATAAAGCCCTACATTCCCGATTTCAAGTTGGCTTTTGAGCATTTTTGCATTCATGCTGGAGGAAGAGCTGTTCTGGACGAGATAGAGAAAAACCTGCAACTCTCTGATTGGAACATGGAGCCTTCGCGGATGACGCTTTACCGGTTTGGAAACACTTCAAGCAGTTCTCTTTGGTATGAGTTGGCTTATACAGAAGCCAAAGGGAGGGTGAAGAGGGGAGATAGAACGTGGCAGATAGCGTTTGGTTCTGGATTTAAGTGTAACAGTGCAGTTTGGAAGGCTTTGAGGACTATTAACCCGGAAAAGGAGAAGAACCCATGGATGGATGAGATAGATCAGTTCCCAGTTGATGTTCCAAAATTCGCAGCCATCTGAATTCTACTAGTAGCCGGTGAGTCGCCCATTGATTAGCAGCGGCATATTGGGGGATTTATTGTTCTTTAACTTGATGATTGGTATTATTTTCTCTTGTGCTTGGGTCTTTTTGTTTACCTTTTGCTTCCGGTGTGGATGGGTGGTGTTTCTTTGTTGGGGTTTTGGGAAAGTCAAGGATGTTAATTTTATGTTTGCAAGTGTAAGCTGGGGCTAATCCCTGGATTAATTTCATTCTTGTGAGAAGCTGAGACTTTGATATCAGACATGGTCTAGGGATTTTAATTGATTTATTTTGTGTTTGGGCCACATACTAAGTAGAGGTTATGCTTCTCATGTTTATTTTTTCATGTCTTGCAATTCAACAGTATTTGTATTTCCTCCTCTTCTTTTATTCCCTTCCCATTTTCAATGATTGAAGAGTTTTTGTTTTGTATTTTGCTTTCACAACCATAAGGTGCTTGTTGCTTTATTAAAGAGATAGATAGATGTAGGAACTTGAGTCTGTATGGTTCCCCCCTCTAAATTTTTTGAACCATTTGTACATTTGTGCTCGATATAGGGTACAGACTGTGTCCACAGCTGTTCGTTGTGTGTGGAACCATGTGTACATTTGTGCAGGGCGAAATAAGTATAATGAGTAAATTATTTTACATGAAAATATTCTACTCTGAAACAAATGGAGCCCAAGGAATAGATAAAATAAAAAAGGCATATTTTCTTTCGCTCTCTTACCATTTTTTCCCTCAATAAATCTTTGTGATTTAGACACAAACCAAAGTGTATAGATGGGGGCGGATGCTGTGGATCCCCTCAATTTACTACCAACTAGTTCGATCAAGTTGGTGCATCCGAGTCGTCCAAAAGTGTTTTGGATGGCTCAAATTTAAAAAAGACAATCTTTAAATTTGGGTCGTTCAAAACACTTTTGGAAAGAGGACCCTCATTAAATCTGGGCCGTCCAAAATACTTTTGGACGATGTGGATGCACCAACTTGATCGAACTGGTTGGTAGCACAATTGACCGGATCCGACCCCTGTATGGACTGCCCCCAAATTATGGGCCTAAAAATCAATGCAAATGGTTCGGTGAGCAGTGAAGGTACGCCAGTAACGCCACAAAATGAATGATATTAGTTCAACAAGAGTTAACCCAACACCAGGCAAAATTGTGGCCACCCTTTTCAAACATTCGTGGCTTTTATGAGAAAACGTATGTTAAAGATAATTTGCTTTGACAAGTTAAAAAAAAAAAAAAAGGGAATTGATTTTGACACTTCTCAAATTAATAACCACACTCCCCAGGTAGGGCTGCAAACGATCCGAGCTGCTCGCGAGCGGCTCGCGAGCTCGGCTCGATAACGGCTCGGTTCGGCTCGGTTTGAGACAAAAACGAACGAGCTCGAGCTCGAGTCCTGGGCTCGTTTCATAAACGAGCCGAGCTCGAGTTAGTCGAAACTCGGCTCGAATTGGCTCGCGAGCTCGATTATATTATATATATTTATATATATATTTATATATATATTTATATATATATTTTTACATATTTATATTTATTTATATATATATTTATATATATTTGTTTCATAAACGAGCCGAACGAGCCGAGCTCGAGCTCTGTAAATACTTCTCGAGCCGAGTTCGAGCTCGAGTTCTGCAGCTCGTCACGAGCTCGAGCCGAGCTCGAGCCAACTAAATTTTTGGCGAGCCGAGCTCGAACACTCTAAAACTTGGCTCGGCTTGGCTCGTTTGCAGCCCTATCCTCAGGGGAGTGCCAAAATCAATCTCTTCCTCAAATTGATTTTGACACTCTCCTTTGGGAGTGTGGTTATCAATTTGGGGAGTGTCAAAATCACTCCCCAAAAAGAAATTGATAATGGATACTTCAGGCTAGTAGAATTTATTCTGTGATTATCTAAAAACTTCATTTCTTTCCCTGATTTTATTTTTTTAGTGTATTTCTACTGTCCTAAGTCAATCTTTATTTTTTTTTATTTCTGTTCAAAAAAAAATCAATCTTATATAGACAGGAGAATTAAAGATGATAAATACTAAATGAAAACACTATCACAACGTCTATATATGCTAGTACTTGTTTTACTCTACACTTGAGTACTTAATGGTAAAATAAAGAAGACTTCCGTTACAATATCAAAGTTGTAAATATTTCGACAATATTTAGCCTTTAATCTCACGTTCGATTCTCCTTGTCAACAACTTTTGGGATTATCTCACCTCCACGCGTAAGCGTGAGAAACAGCTGTGAAAGAGACTGTAGCATGTAGGGGTAGTCAAAAAAAAAAACTACTAGACTTTAGGAATTCAAACAAATCTGTTTAGTTTCATGCGATATGTTTCTCCGTAAAAAAAAAGAAAAAAAAAACCTCAAGCCTTAACGTAGAATATGTGACGTACAATTTTTTTTTTTGCTCAGCAATGTGACGTACAATTACTTGAGATAAACTTGAATTGATGTCACATTTAAATCATGTTCAGTTGTTAGGAAAGAAAGACAAATACGAGTGGTTCAGTAAGGAGGAAAAAAATACACGGTTTTTTTTTTTTTTTGGGTAGTTTTCGATTAAAGTGCGCTAACCTTCTTTTCTTGATAAAAGTGAGAAGTTGTATTGATACGCTAGCGGCACTTACAATATAGAATTCATTACAAATATTTTGGACCAAGCCAAATTAATCGTCTAACCTCCAAAAGGAATAAGATTTGGCAAGAATCTTATTGTTAAGATTAGTTGTCAACGTAATTAAGTTGTTTAATTACAATTTTTTTTGTCAACTAATGAACACAAACGAGAATTAGTATTAGTTTCTTTATTTAGTTCACTTCGCGACACCATTTCAAGAATATTGTTTATGTACGAAATTGTTGAAGATAAAATTGGGCAGTGTTTAGAATACTCCTTCTGTCATGTAATTTTTGGAGTAATTTTTTTAAAACTCGTGTTATTTGCTAAGTGCGTTTATGTCGTTACCCGGAGTTTAGTGCTCGATTGTTTTTTTTAGGTGTTTTGGAAATACGTTAAAGCCGCAGCTGATCGAATTAAAAGAAGGGCAAATTATATTAAACCCCTTCTACTATACCTCAGTAACGAGTTGCCCCCTTCATCGTTTGACTTGAACACTTAGCCCCCTTCATCTATTATATCATGCGAAATTGAAGATATCGTTAACGGAATGTGTGCAATTACCAATTTGCCCATCTGAATTTATGAAGGGAAAGGGTAAGAACATACCCTAAGATCACGACTGGAGTTTAGCGGGAGACCAAACCCACTTCCCTCCAATTCTACTCCATTTCCCTCCAATTTGACCTTGAAATTGGCACCCTTTCCCGCGTATTGTACCCTATATAAGTACCCATTTGTGCTAAATGGTGCTCTTATGCCACAGTTGCATAACACATTTGAATCCCCATCACAAGATCCAATGCTACCTTCCATTACTAGGAGAGAGAGAGAGAAAAGAGAGAGAGAGAGAGGGGGGGGGGGGGGGGGGGGGGGGGGGGGGGGGAAGACCATTGGGAGATATAGATGAGTAGAGAGAGAGTGAGTACCTGTAGAAGATGATACATATCTATGTACTTATAAAGGTAACACCAGTCATTAAAAGGTCATATAGATGAGTAGAGAGAGAGTGAGTACCGTTGTAGAAGATGATACATATCTACGTACTTATAAAGACAACACCAGTCATTAAAAGGTCATGTGCTCCTCACATGACCTTCTTTCGTTTGAACTCATAATGGCTCACTAACGGGAGGTGGTTAAGGAAGGGGGTTAAGTGCGATGAAAGTGGTAACTCGTTACCGAGGTATAGTTAGAGGGGGTTAATGTAATTTGCCCTTAAAAGAATACCGGATTCGCCTTATAATTTTTCCTCCTACTTTGTCGCTGTGCACGTGCTATATATATAGGGCACTGCTATTCGCAGCCCTCAATTTACTCCCATAGCCCGTTAAAAATTTTCAATTATACTCGACAGTTAGTTACCGAAATTGAGATATATTTTCAGCGTCCAATTACCGAAATATAATATTTTTTTCAACAGATGTTTACCGAAAATGCATGTTCGGCAGTTGTTTACCGAAAGTTGAACATATTTTCGACATGTAGTTACCGAAATATAATCTTGTTTTCAACAGCAATTTACCGAAATGTTATTTATGATTTTCAACAATTATTTACCGAAATTTAGTGGGCTACGGGAGTAAATAGAGGACTGCGAATAGCGGCGCCCTATATATTGGAAGTGAATAGGGTAGCAGAACAATTCAATTCATATATGTCTTGATGGGCCCAAAAGTTAATTGTTTATGGGGAATGATTTTTTCACTTTCTTTTTTGGTTAACGTCACTTTTCTGAAAATGTATTTTTACACTCTTATTATTTAAAGAAACCAATAAGTAAGGTTGTTGATTTTCCGAAATGCTACTGGTACATACAATCTGTGCACAGATTGTGCACAGATTTTGTGATGGGGCCCACTATAGATCTCACACAAATGATCCGAACTATTATTAAATGTAAAACATATGTGTGCCCACGTGAAATAGCTCAAGTGCTAAACAAAGTCTTGTTCCCTAGTTAACTTTTAAGAATGGTAGCAGTGTATCAACCCCGGACCTTTTCTAAAGTTCACTAGGCCAACTCACAATCGTATTTCGTTTACATTTTTGAATGTGTTGTGACACCAAGTAATTGACAATAGGTTGGTCCAAGGAACTAGTACGAGAACGATCAAGTCTTTAGTTTAGCTCTCGAGAAGTCAAGGTGGTCCATGTGGCATTCTTTATTCTAAGCCCAAGTGTGTGTATATTATTATAAGCAGGCAATGACATGGCTAGTTGGTGCAAGTGTGTGTGTGTTCTGGGTTGGTTACAGTTTTCTGAGCATCTGGGTTGTTTCTGTGGCTCATGTTGTTGCTTGGCATTTGGTCATTTACTAAGCCTAAGAACAGAATTCTTTGACATATATTGTTGGATATGGTCTGTTTCGTATTGAAATATGTGATGATGGTCTGTTTCTTATTGAAATATCTGTTTATAGCCTTGGCGGGGTAACTTTTGTTGCAACCAGCCATGAGTACTTTTGGCTATGATGTGTGGTAAAGCTGAGCCAAAATATATGAGTTACTTCCAGTTTTCGGTGATTTCTTTGGTGCAGAATGTCAGCGGTTTCACATTAAGGGTTTCCACGGCATGTAGGATTTCTTACAAAGAAGCAATCAGGAGAACTAAAAATAAGAAAAATCTTTTGGCTACCAATTGCTTATTCTGATTGTTGGTTTTCTTTAATAAGTAGTTAAGCAAATCAGCCCCACGGCCCCCACCAAACAAGCTTATTTGCTCTTTGCCAAAACTACTCAGTAAAACGGGCACGACATGAAGCACTGCACGATTGAAAAATGGCACGGCACGACACGACACAATCAAGTAAACGGGTCGGCACGGCACAGTACGACACGATTAAAAAACGGGTCAGCATGGCACAACACGATTTAAGTAAATGGGTCTGGCTCGGCACGACACGATTAAAAAACGGGCCGGCACGACACAACACGACAAGATTTAAGTAAATGGGCCCGGTCCGACACGATTGAAAAATGGCACGGCATGACACGATTAAAGTAAATGGGCACGGCTCTGCACGACACGATTGAAAATGGTATGGCATGGCATGACACAATTTTAAATAAACGAGTCGGCACGGCACGAAACACGGTTGGCATGGAAGTTGAATGGCACGACATGCATGTTTGACACCTTTGGCAAACAGTCACCGTTTTCTCCATTCCCTAACCAGAGAAAAAATTATCCCATGGATTGAATCTCATGAAACCATCACTCTCTCAACCTAGTTCCACACCACCACCACTGACGCAACCTCGCCACCGATGCCACCCCGCCACTGCAGCCACCCTCTTCCTTTCTTCCCGACTCCTTCCCCTCTCTTTCTCTCTCACTTCGAACCATGCTAGAAGAAACTCAAGGCAAAAAATCTCGAACCAGAAACTTTGATTGAAGTCGGGTAAATCACTCATTTTCCCCTAATTTCTTTACAAAATTGCTGCTAGTTTTCAAATATTGGTTAAAATCAGTTTGCGAACATTTTTCCGAAAATCCCCAAATCTCAGAGTATAGTTTTTTCTTTTCAAACGAGGGCTTTCTAAAATTAATGTCTTGTAAAATCGATGGGAAATATTCAAGAAGGAATGAGATCCATTGTTGGTTTTTGTATTATCTTCATTTTGTTAATTTTTGTGATTTTCCATATAACAGGGGTTTAATACTGAGGTTATCATTTTGATTTGCTGTAATTCATGATGAGAGGCTGAAATAATGTTCGTAGGAGCTGTAGGGATTCCTAAACTTGATGTTGCAACAACTCTCTTGCCGCCATTGAATGAACCCTTCATCCGATGATCACATCACGGCGATCTAGATCACTCAATGAGACACTATCAACCCTTCTATTTCACCATTCCAATCCATTCACCAACCACATTCGTTCTCTCTCTTACCGCCCTCCTCGCCCCACCATACCCAAACCCCCTCACAAACCCTCCAAAAAACTCCTCCCCAAACCAATCACTTTCATAACAGACCTCAAAGAAATTCAAAACCCAGATGAAGCCCTCTCTCTCTTCAACGACTACACCCAAATGGGTTTCAAACACGACTACCCATCCTACTCCTCCCTCATTTACAAGCTCGCCCGTTGTCGAAACTTCGAACCCGTCAAAACCCTTCTCCATAGCATTAAACACCACAACATTCAATGCAGAGAAGCCCTTTTTATTGGCTTAATTCGTCATTATGGAAAATCCCAGTTGCCAGAGGAAGCCATTGATCTGTTTCAACAAATGGCTAGTTTTAACTGTGTCCGTACATTGCAGTCTTTCAATACCCTCCTCAATGTTTTGGTTGACAATGGGAGGTTAGAAAAGGTGAATGAGATGTTTAAGTGCGCGTCGAAAATGGGTTTTAAGCTGAATTCCGTTTCGTTTACGGTTATGATCAAGGGGTGGCTCGAGAGGGGTGAGTGGGAACAAGCTTGCCGGGTGTTCGATGAAATGCTCGAGAGAGGAGTTGAACCCTCGGTGGTAACTTATAATTGTCTGGTTGGGTATTTGTGCAAGAAATGTGACTTGGATAGGGCTAAGGGTATGCTCGATGACATGGCCAAGAAAGGGCAAAAACCTAATGCAGTCACGTACTCGTTGTTGATGGGAGGTTTGTGCTCTTTAGATAAGTACAACGAAGCGAAGAAGATGATGTTTGATATGGAGTATCGAGGGTGTAAACCACAGATGGTGAATTATGGTGTTTTGATGAATGATCTTGCAAAGAGAGGGTTGATTGAGGAAGCCAAGGCTTTGCTTCATCAGATGAAGAAAAGACGGTTCAAGCCTGATGTTGTGACTTACAATATACTGATTAATTATCTGTGCAAGGATGGGAGAGTTGCTGAGGCGTACAAAATTCTCGTGGAAATGCAGGTTCAAGGTTGTGAGCCAAATGCAGCCACGTATAGAATGATGGTTGATGGGTTTTGTCGAGTTAAGGACTTTGAAGGAGGCTTGAAGCTTTTGAATGCAATGTTAGCAAGTAAGCATTGCCCACGTCTCGAAACGTTTTGCTGTTTGATTAGGGGATTAGCCATGTGTGGCAAGGTGGATGATGTTTGCTTTGTTTTGGAAGCTATGGAGAAGAAGAAAATGAGATTTGATCTACATTCTTGGGAAGTGCTGGTTAGGGAAGCTTTTGGTGAGGATCATGGCAGTGCAAGCAGTCTTGTGACTGAACTGATTTCTGCTCATCAGTAGGCTTCATGGAATATGCCTTGGTGGTCCACGGTAATTGGCAATGTACCATCTAGCACAACTATCATGAGGTCAAATCATGCATTGGGTGGTCGGTTTGGAACTTATTCATCATATTGCTGTGGGAAACTATCGTGATTATTCGACAGAAGTCAAACGGTTGATCTATTTTGATTCAGGAGGCCGGTGCTGTCCCGCATGAGGAGTTCTTAGTTTTTTGGCCTTTCGCTTCCTTCATTGTGGGAAAAATGTAGAAGCAAAGACACTTTCGTGGATGGCAACATTGGCAAGATTGGGGACCCCTTGTGGGGTTAAGTGGAATATGTTGGAGACCTTACAGGGCAATGGAAGTGACCAATTACGTCTTTGAGCCCCAATAATGCTAACATTGGTACAAATAAAAACCTTTACTCTCTCAGTGATCAGCACTTAAATTGTTACAATCTTTTGTCCTTTATTATTCTGTTACATTTCTCGTTCTTTCTATTTGATTTCAGTTCATCTGAACAATGCTTTTTCTGTGGCTTTTAAAAAGAGTGGATTAGAAACTTGTAAAACTATAACCAGAGTACATTTGATTCGTTTGCTTGAAAGAAGCTTTTTTCTTCTTCCATTTGAAAGTTTTTTTTTTTTTTTTTTTCCATTCTAGGGCTGAAATTGTGAATCAATCTGGTTCACCCCTTTACTTGTAATTGTTTCAAAAAGTATTTGGTACTTTATCACAAACTGGTTGGGATGAGTATTTGTTTTAGTTATAACTGTTACTCTTCCCTTTCAGTTGAAGATTTTCTCATTCAAGACCTGTATGTATTAGCTGCTTTGGCAGAGCAACATTCTACTTCAGAGAGATTAAAGGAGGTTAGCTAGTTGATAGAAAATTTGCTTCAATGCGTTGTTGTTTCTATTGTATTCCAGTACAACATGTGCACTTTCTTGCAAGTAGGGTATTACCCAGGTCCTCTCTATCATAGATCAGAAATGATTCGTGCACAGCAGCTGTGCACAGCAGTCTGTGCACGTAGCACAGCTCATCATAGATTGTCAGCATCAACCATGGTTGAATGGTTTGGAGCTGTTGGAAGATGCTGAACAGAATAAACACATTCTATCTAGTGGATGTGAAAGGTCATTGGTCTTGCAATTGCTTTTTTTTTCTTTATGCAATGACAGTATGCTGCACGTAAAAGTAAAACACCCATGGTTGTTATTTGAAACAGGATCGATATGCTGCTTTAAGGAGGATTCCATCAGGGCCATCTAACAGAACTGGTTGGGCCATCATCGTCGTGTAAAACACAGGTAGGAATACACTCAATATCCGACCTATCCTGCTTACATGCAGTTATATATGCTTCTGAGTTTGTCGAGATTTCACATCTGCTATCAGTAAATGAATGCTTGTTACTGTTTAGGTCTGCCTAAAAGCTGCCTCGACTGTTGCAAGAGTCTGTGGAGTTTTATTCTTAGACACAGGCAACTCCTTTTCACCTAAACGCATTGCCCAGTTTCTAATATCAGATCCTGCTAGTAAAGAGGTTGAAAATAGTAGTTTTAATATGCGATTGCTAGACTGCTAGTTACTTTTGTTGTTGTTCATTTCATCTTCTCTGTGGGTGGGATAAATCAAGGGATGGAAGAGTTAACTTCTTTGAGGGCATGTTATGGATTCTTTCTATATTTCTATTGCCACCAGGCAAACATGTGCTAGAGTTTTTGAACTGTAAGACATTCAGTCATCGGTAGTACAGTAACATATCTGCTACCATAGGGCAATGTCTTCATGTGTGTGTTGGTGCATGGATGATGGGTTGGTTTACATCTGCTTGGCATTTCAGCGGTTTCTGGCCCAAGATATCTTCTTTATCATGCATGCCCCCTCACTACTTTCTCAGAGCCCCTCTTCAGTCTCTTAACATTTTTCCCGGCCATTTTCTTGTAGGGAAACCAAAAAGTTCTTCAAAGAGTATTGAAGAGCATAGAATGTCACTCTGTGTTTGACATTTTTACACTGTTGGATTTGCTACATCAGCTGAAACCCAATTTAATATCTCAGGTTATATTAAAATACAGCACATTTAGCTTTCTTTTCTTTGTTATTAAAATACAGCACATGCAGGATATTTGATAACTTGTTAATTTGCAGACTGGTGATCGGGTGCAGCTGCTTATTGTTGATTCGATTTCTTCTCTTATTACCCCCATACTTGGTGGCGGTGGTTCACATGGTAGTTAATTCTTTGCACCTCACTATTCTAGGAGAAAGGATTATGTTCTGCATTTATGTCTAATGCAAAGTGTGCATTTTTCTTTTCTTATTTCTTTCCGTTCATCCTTATTCTATTGTTTCTTTCTTGCTTTCTCTCAAGTGGACAAAGGTTTGGACCATGTATCCATTACTTTCAATCAGGCAGTTGTCATATACTAGTTTAGACTATGAAAATCCTTTTTGCCAAGGCCGCGGATACTTCAAGAAGAGATTTGACAGGTTGGACCCCTATCCACGTATCCAACATTCATTCCCCAGTCTCTGTAAAATAGCTGATAAGTGACTTCCACCAAAAGCCCTGATTTTTCAATTGTCAGTTTTTATGGTGAAGCAGGCTCATGCTGCCAATGTAAACGAGATCTTCTGCAGTTGAGACGTGATTCTTACCTATTCTTGTTCATACTCAGGATGCCATTTATAGGATGTGTTTTCCTTTTATTTAATTTTGGTTTTCCATGCAAGGAATCTTGTCATTCTTATGCCAAAGCGTGATTGCTGTGTGTGTGGAACAAATGGGCTTATGTTTGACTGGTCAATACAGGGCGTGCTTTGATGATTTCTGCTGGATCATTACTAAAAAAGTTGGCACACGAGCATAACCTTGCTGTGTTGGTAAGTATTGAACTCTAAATTTCATTAACATCTTCTCGCACTGCGAAAATACTAGGTAATTGGTATAATCTCGCTTTTCTTCAGATATTTGTGTTCAGGTGATTCAAAAAATGGAAAGCTATAATCAGTTAATGAGTGTTTGTGTCTCCACAATCAGGATTGCATCTGATGATTAAAGCTGTATCTTACACTACATCTAAAGACTAACGTAAATCTCATCAGATCATAGAAGCTGATGAGCCTGTGTTTTTACTGACTGGTGACAAGTATAAAAGAGTGATATATCAACCGTACTAATTACTATGTGTTTGTTTCAGTACGGTTGAATTGTAGAGTGATATGCATTTTGAAAATTGTCAAACACCTATTATATCCAATGGAGATAAAGCAATATGGATTAGTGAAACTAATAAAACGAGTACCAAGTTTATGGTAGTTGATTTTCTGATTTCAAAGAAGTTGATTTCCTATTGCAGTCATCAATTCAAGATCGAGATTAAGTTTTCTGTCATCCTCGTGTTTCGATGATGCCTTTGTTGGCATTGATTCATTGTTAGCAGTGATCCGTGGGTGCGTGTAAAAAGCTTAAGTTTGCAGCATGTGCATATTCTCAGGTGACCAATCACATGGTGAGTGGAGAGGGAGGCACTCACAAGCCGGTGCTTGGAGAGAGTTGGAAGAGCATCCCGCACGTGTGGCTTGAGCTCTCGCGTGAGCATGGAAGCAACATTTGCAACATGTGCATAGTTAGACATCCATGCATGGTAATGCTGTTGCCCATAGCTGATACTGAAGTAGAATGATGATATCAATAGAGTCTCCAGTAGTATCATCTTTACATAGTATTATCTTTACAACGCCATTGAGCAGCGCTTATATCTTTCTTCTTCTTTCTCAGGCTTCTGGTAAAGCAGTGACGTTTATGATTCCGTGACTTGGTTCATCTGAATTGTGCATTGGAACATAAAGACGATATGGTGTAAAATACAGTTGATGTAAAGCAGTTTAGCTTAGCTTAGAAATACCAGCCTTTTTAAAAGGGCTTTTCACATCTAGCTTATAGTATTTTTTCTTTTTGTAGTTGTGTATATACGGAATATAAGGTACATGGGAGACCAACAGACAGTGTCATTACTTCATCTTAATATATTGGCTTTTAGTGATCAATGATCAAAACTTGTTTCAGTTTACAGCCATTGGTAGTCTGTCTCTCTCTTCTCTCTCTCTCTCTCTCTCTCTCTCTCTCTCTCTGTTACATGAAGCTCAATATAATACCAGAAAAATGAAGGGCAAAAAAATGAACAAATTTTTATATCTCCTTAGTAAGAAGTTTGATATTGGTGAGAGAAAGGGAGACTACTAAATTACTAACGGTCTATAGTACAGTCCGAGAGATTTAAAGTTATATCCTTCAACTGTGATTGTTCAAATCAGAATCAATTCTTGCTCTCGAAGTACAACAGCTCAAAGCCGCCTTCCTGCGATTACATATGGAACTCTACTCCTGCTATGGTGTTTGTACATTGCCTACAGTACAGGGATATGGTGATACATATGTTACGATTTCTTTCTTGCTTTCTTTCAAGTAGACAAAGGTTTGGACCATGTATCCATTACTTTCAATCAGGCAGTTGTCATATACTAGTTTAGACTGTGAAAATCCTTTTTGCCAAGGTCGAGGGAAAATGACGGCTCAAGATATGTTTTGATAATTAATATCCGATAAGAACATTTTCAGCATTAACAAATATTCTCAATATGTCCTCGACTGGTATTAATTATCAAAACACTTCATTTGCCGTCATTTTCCCACCAAATTACTCCACGATTCTTCTTCGCGTGGTTGCTCCGGGGGCAAACTGTTTTCACTTTTTACTTCAAGTGACTGCGAAGATTCATGAATTCATCTAGTTGTTTTTTGCAATTTTTTTGGGGAGTAACATCTTCAATTCTTACCCATTTTACTATCCATATCCAAAATTTAAGTAAAAAGTTTAAAAACTCATCTTTAATGTTATACCCATTTTGAGTTCTATCAATTTTCTCACCCAAATTTGGGGAGACTCAAACCCATACCCATTTTTTCAAAGCCTATTTTTGCTCTCTTTAATTACAAGTGTGTCACCCATTAATTTTAAGTATGTTATTCAAGAATAAATTTGGGTACAAATATGGGTTTAACATTGGAGATGTCTTACCCAAATCAAGTTTTTGACTCATATTTCTTCCTCAAATTTGGGTGAAAAAAAGGGTAATAATTGAAGATGCTCTAAGCATTCTCTTTATTGTTGTTTGTTTGGTTTTTGTCCTGATCGTTCTGTTTCTTGTACTTCATCTTTGACATTATTTTTTTGACTAGCAATAAACTCGAGATTCATATTAAACAAACAAACAATACAACTACAACAAAGGACACTACCGGTTCGAAAATACAAGAAATAACAAAACAAAAGCCGCATGGAACCAAACGCCGGAGCCGCACCCATCAATCACACTCGTGAAGGTGGGTGGAGAGACCAAGGGGAGAGGCAAGGTATGGGAAGAACAGCTCTCGAGATGACCTGCCACACCAATTTGAACTCGGCTGCCACAGACTGAAGGGCTGAACCCGCCGTAGATGCCGCCACTGAACCGCTCACAGCCCAGATCCAGTTCCATAGATTTGGCGCCTGAGTTCAAAAATGATAAGGAGAATGGAAGATCTACCCTTCTTAAGAAAAGAGTCTCAACCATCTCACATACATGAAGGTGAGAGCGTAGGAGGAGAAGAGAAGAACATGGAAGGAAAGAGATGGGGGAAGCCGACTGGGAGGTGGGGAAAATCGGAGAGGGGAGCGGCTGAAAGAAAAGAAAGAAAAAGAAGGAGAGCTTTCTCTAGAGAGAGAAACTCTCGCGTCCTTGACATTATTGATGAACTTCTTACTCTAATACCCCCAAAAAATTAAAGAATGCAAGATAAGGGGGAAAAAAATGCATTCTGAAATCACACCTACCTTTTTCATGCAGTGCACACCCCTCCTATCCATCCATTTTGCATGCACCTGAGTTATAAACCTTCTTAGGGTAACCCCACAATCAACCGTGAAAGCCTTAGTTCAAATTTAAGAATTTTGAAATTATTTTTTTAATTTTTATTTTATTTTTTACTTCCAAAATTACTTTTAACTTTTTCTTTTTTAGTAATAAATAAATATGCAATAAAAAAAATTTCTTACTATTTTTCAAAAATTACTTTCGCCCTTATTTTTTAAAACTATTTACAAAAATTACCAATAGTTTAAAAAACAAATAGTAAAAAATTAATTTTTGAAGAAAGAAAAAAGAGAGAGTAAAAAGTAGGGTTTTTTAAAGTAATTTTTGATAAATAGTAAGAAAAAAAAAGAATTTTATTGCCCATTTATTTACTACTAAAACAAAAAGAAAGAGTTAAAAGTAATTTTTGAAAGTAAAAAGTAAAAAAAGAAGAAGAAGGGAGGTTAACTTTTCCGTTAGCTCCATCCGTTACAAATCGACGGAATTGAATGGTGGGGGCCTTATTGTTAACGGAATGATAAGTTTGGGTGTTTTTTTGTCATTAGTTGAAGTTCAGGTTGTTTTTTGTAAAGTTCTTGAAAGTTCAGGAGTTTTCTTAAAAATTTACCTTTATTTTCTTAGAGTAATGGATTGCGTGTACACCGAAAGATGAACCAATCAGCGTTAATAGCGTTAATAGTTGTAGGTAATGAGATTTGAAACCATGTCAAATGGGTGTAAAGACAAACCATGCGTTCAAACGATACAAAGAAAGAAAATAAGAAAGAATATGATCGAGTTAACGAGGCTGCTGAATTTGTAGGTCGGTTCCCTACTGCACAACTGTGTTTGGAGCCGTTCCGATGTACGTGGACTCACGTGCATCGAATGACTCCGGATGCAGTTGTGTCTGGAATTGTGTTTTAAACTTGTGTTAGTAGCATTGCTCAGTAAAAAAAAATAGCCCATTGTTTTTTTTTTGTCAGCTTAAAAAAATATAATAGCCCATTGTTGGTCGATTTGCAGAAGCTAAGCACCAAAACTGGAGTCGCAAGCCAGCAAGATTGAACTGCTACAATCACAAGACCACCTGCGAGCACAAAAGGAAGAAAACAAATCTAACGACGACCATAACCCGGGAAGAAACGTGGAAAACTATAAATCTCGTAGAGCCGTCATCGCACGATACTACACTAGCAACTGTGTTTACTGGGACTTACTCTTTGAATTTCTTAAAAGAACATAGAGATCTAGCAGCTAATAAAGACCAGGTGAAGAAACAAGGAAATGGAATAAAAGACATGAAGCGAACAGTTATTTCGTAAACCTTTCTACCGAATCAAAGAAATGACTAGTACACTGAAACAAAATCCCACATTCAACTTTTATATTGGCATACATAAAACAAATTAAAACAAAAACAAAAACAAAAACAAAAGAAAAATGATATAGAACAAAAATAATACAAAATCTGGATCTTCCTGGCTTTACTTAGTCTATGGTTAACTTCTGCGGGCAGATAAACGGAGCAGGAACAAGAACATCCCTTCTCCGGGATTCCCCTTGAGGGGACTAGATTCTCCATTTTCCAAATTTTCTGTTGGTGAAGGTATCTGAGGTTTACTTCTCAAGAAGCTCTTCGCATAAAGGGAGCCGAAAACAATAACCTGATCAATGGGAAAAAAATCAGTGGAATGTGCAATTATTGATGGCCTAATGATGCGACAAATTAGAAAGATACAGCGCGCATATTTTGCAATTCACAAACATAGAAAATAACTTCAACCAGGTCTAACTGCCCACTCAGCCAAAGATGTATCACAGACAATTAACTGTTGGTGTCTGGTAAGAGACCAACAGACAGTCCACAGTGGTAGAACCTAGGAAAAGAACAGGAAAGAAGTTCATATAGTCATAATGGTTAGCACTGCACTTGTGCGCACGTCTTTCATTGAATTGATTATTTAAGTGCACATCAAAAATGGCAAAAGTTTAAATCCTGGCACGAGTACTACATCTCCGTACTCTTTCATACATCAATCTGCATCTTTCGTGAACTAATATATTGTGACCTGAACCTCGACTTTTAAACCTTGATCTCGTCATTTCAAGTGCACTGCTTATGAGAAAACTTCATATATCTGAAGATGTAACAAAATGCAGGGCATTCTTCAAACTTGTGTGAGGCTACTCAACCTATTACACATCAAGGGGAAGTTACGGCTTAAGATTTAAGAAGACCATCTCCGATTCAACTGAATTGAGTAGAGTTTTGTTCACAACTAAAACCAGATCAGAAGAATAAAGAACAAACAAAAACCAAATGAATTGAGTAGGGTTTTGTTTACATACACCCAACCCCGTAGAAGAATAAAGGATAAACAATGAAAGCAACCAATCTAATAGGTTCGTAACCATAGGGCTTCCTGATATACTGAAACCCCAATACAGTGTCTAACCATCCAAAGGGAAATGAACCATCATGTAACATAAAACCATCTAAATTCAGCATCTCTTAGATAAGAACGGACACCTTACCAGTCAAGCTGAGTACACAAGAACACAATGTTGTGTAGAAAATTTGATTGTGTATTTCCATATTGTAGCCTTTAAATAGTTTATCCTGGAAAGTGCTCGTAAATCCATCAAACCTGAGAATTCAAAATAAGCATTTAAATGCTTGCAAATACTCCATAACACTTCACTTACCCCAGCCCAAAAAGAAAAAAAAAAAAGAAGCGTCAATTAGAAGGAAATATTCACGAAAAAATCGATAACAGATCGAATAGTTCTACACTGGCTCACACCCATCTGACAGATAGGATCTAAACATCATGCTAAGTTATTTGTACTAAGCACAACAAAAATGAAGACAACAAATCAAATATTTCACTTTATGCAGCAAGCCTACTTCCAAATGGATTTTAGATATTATCTCCATCTCAGTGTCACGAAATGATTATTGGGCAGTATAGGTTTTTTTTTTACACTTCAAAGTTAGAAATCCAATTAACAGCTGCCTCTTCTCTACTATTAAATGGTACAATAAAAGGGCAAATATAAATGGAAAGAATATGATATATATGGTTTGTTTGAGTAATTTATAGAAGATGAGATATGTATATGCTTGGCTTTATTTTGGGTGAATATAAGTAAGCAAATATAGAATCAAAAGAGGCTGATGTCATTTTCGTAATTAAGAAGGTAGATATAGCAATACCATCTTCCCCTACCCTTATTGGATCTGCTTGTGGGCTGACAGATAGATATAATATCTAGGAAACATTATATATATGGTCTATATTCTGGTGGCAAATATTAGATATAAATACTAACCATCTGGAGTTAGGACAGAGGGTGTGTGCTGTGCAGCTTCGTGCTGCACAGCGTGCTGCACGGCCTCCAGCGAGGCTTTTCCGGCATCTGTCCGACGATCGGAGACGTTCACCGCTTAGAGCTCGTCGAGTTCCATATATGCATCAAAAATCAGCTCAATCAAATATCGTTAAGAGCCTCATCCGGACATATATAACTTGAAAAAAAATGAATCCTAATGGATACGAAACACTGGATCAAAACCACTAAATCCATTTTTTTTCAAGTTATATATGTTCGGATGAGGATCTTAACGATATTTGATCGAGCTGATTTTTAGTGCACATGTAGAACTCGACGAGCTCTACGCGGTGAACGTCTCCGATCGTCAGAACGATGCCGGAAAAGCCTCGCCGGAGGCTGTGCAGCACGCTGTGCAGCACGAAGCTGCACAGCACACACCCTCTGTCACCTTATATCCCATTGGCAAACATGCCGCTAGTAGAAAGGGAAAGGGAAATGGAGTAGAGTTTGACTTGGGCTGATTATCTGCCTCACCAATTGAGATAGCATTGTTGACTATGGAGGGGTACGAGAACCTTCTTAAACACACACACACATTTAATTCAAATTCATGGTGTGGAAGCCAGTCCGTGAAGTTAGTCTCTTATCCTTCTGTGTTAAAAAAAAATTAAGATAGGATCGTAGGAGGATTTTATTTATTTATTTGAGTTGTAGGGATGGATTATTGGAATAATTATTCCATGCTCATTGGGCATTATGTGGTAGGTGTTCCAAACTCTTCTCTATCGTAGATTTGTTTGAACTCCACACTTTATAGCGGAGATTACACAAATGTGTTATGGATGATGCGTTGAGACACCACGTGGCGGTGCCCAGGAACATTAAATAATTTTTGGGGGTTATTGGAACTTGAAAGCTCAAAATTTGAACCACCAAAGAAAATAAAACGAGAGTGATCAAAAAATAAAATAAAATAAAAGGGCCTTTTTTTGTTTTGCTGATAAAATAAAAAATAAATGAGCGTTGAGTGTGCAAAGGCAAGGAAACATCTCTCTCTCTCTCTCTCTCTCTCTCTCTAGGATAGGAGATAAACTTATTATCAGAGGTTCCGTTAACTAGAGATTTGCGGTATTAACGGAGGTTCCGTTAACTAGAGATTTGCGAAGACCAATGAAACACTGCCACGTCTGCAAAACTTAAACCCCACCTTACTCTTTCACTTCTTAACTGTAGACCCTTTTCTCATCCAATAATTTCCCCTCCCCCTTTTCTTCTCTGTAGGGGGAGTACCTCTCATTCCTCTCTCCCGATCGTACCGCCATTCAAAGAACGACGACACCTCTCCGGTCCTCCAATCCTTCCCTGTCTCCTCGAATACACCACCCCTGCACCACCAATCACCGTACTCGTGGAATACCAAATCCCAAATCCCATCTTTCAAGTCGTCTTCACCAATTCCCCCAAATTCTAGGGTTTCGTACCAGCAATGGCGACAGCAGCGATCGAAACCAAACAACAACCAGCCCCAGCATCGTCCATGGAGGCGTGCAGTTCCACCAGAGCAAAGCAAGGCGAGGGTTTGAGGCAGTACTACCTCCTACACATCCACGATCTTCAGCTCCAGGTTCGCCAGAAGTCTCACAATCTCAGTCGCCTCGAAGCTCAGCGCAACGATCTCAATTCTAAAGGTAAATACACATGTACGATCTTCGCATCTACTTCTTATACCGCAAAAACAATCCCTAGGTCTTCTTAAGCTTAGGCTGTGCGATTCTAAGGGGACACTGTAGTCTGTCTTACGTTTGTTTATTGCGCCTGTTCGTCGCATATTTTGAGTGTCTACATGAATAGCCAGTACAAACCCTAGCTTTTTGTTAGCTTAACTGGCTTGCAATTCGATGTTAGTTTTCTTATGTGTTCTCTAATTTCTCATAGTAGTTGTTGTAAGGCTTTTGGGTCGCTTTATCGTGTCTTGGTTTTGCTTATTCCGCTTGTTTTTTTTTTTTTTTTTTGCGTAAAATCAATATCTTTTGTTTGTCTACATGAATAGCCAGAACAAACCCTAGGTTTCATTAGCTAAACTGGCGATGGAATTCGATGTTAGTTGTCTTACGTGTTCTCTAATTTCTCTTAGTTGTTGTTGTAAGGCTTTTGGGTCGCTGTATCGTGTCTTGGTTTTGCTTATTCCGCTTGTTGTTTCGCGTAAAATCAACATCTTTTGTGTGTCTACATGAATAGCCAGAACAAACCCTAGGTTTCATTAGCTTAACTGGCGATGGAATTCGATCTTAGTTGTCTTACCTGTTCTTTTATTTGGCTTATTTATTGTTTTAAGGCTTTTGGGATCACTGTAGTCTGTCTTATTTCTGCTTATTTGTGTTTACATGAATCACCAAAACAAACCCTAACTTTTTGTTAGCGTAATTAGTATAGCGATTTGAAGTATAGCTTGGAGTTTTTTCCATCTCGAAGCTTTTGGTTCATGGGCCAGAATAGTTGTAAATAGGTAGGAGAAAAAGCTGATTTTTGAGCTGTTCCATTTTTCGTGCTTTTTGGTTCTGATTGTTTTCTTAGGGTTTGACCTGATATAAAATCTACAGTCGAAAACAAGGGTTTTTTTTTTTTTTTTTTTTAAACCATCTTATGTGCATTTGTTAATAAACCAAACAGGGGAACAGTTCTACATTTTTTCTGTAAATTATAGGACGGGGTGTTGTTTGGTTGACGACTCTTGCTGCGTGAAAGCAATGCCATCAGCAGTCACAGTTGATTATAGGGAAGCGAATGTTATTGGCTGTATGGTTGATTTCGATGGGCATTTGCATTACCAGTCAAACAGTCGGTATTTGGTGATGTTGGATTAGACAAATCTTGATCCTTGACAAGAAGTGATTCTCTAAGTTTTGCATTATTCTGATGCAGTAGCCGTGTTGTTTTTGGTGGTTTTTATGCAATTTCTTGTACCTAACATTGTTTTATAAATGCACAGTGAGGATGCTTAAAGAAGAACTGCAGCTGCTTCAAGAGGCCGGCTCATACGTTGGTGAGGTGGTCAAAGTTATGGGGAAATCGAAGGTTCTAGTGAAGGTATGCCTTCCGAAATTTCTAGTTATCATCTTAATCCTCTTGTCATCCTGCTGGCTTCGCAGCGTAAGGCCTATCTTCAAAGGGCCCCTGGGCATTTCGAACTTGCATTGTTAACAAGCTTTTATGAGTTATGACTATAGGTAGGAGAAACAAATAACCTTCACAATATTGTTCGTCATCGGGAGCATCTGTGTAAGCAGAGATAAAAGGCGTTTTTTGGTGATAGCATAGGCAGTGTTTGGTTGAGTTCTATTTGTGCATTATTGACGATTGTACCATGACTATGGTGCCGTTTATACTGCATTTAATCTACTGGGGTCCGAAAATTGGTTGTTTCTCTTGTTCCTGAACTTGTTTTTCTGCATAGAGGATGATGTATCAAGTATCAGCCATTGTTGTATACGCAACTCAAGCTTGGCTTCGGTATTTGAAGAAGTTTAGCTATATTTTAGTCAAAGGGAGCAAATCTAATATGTGTTTGTAGTTCTTTCCAACTTATACCTTAGCTCACTGGTTCTTGTAGCTACTCAGAAAATTTAGAACCTGGGGAAAAAACACCAAAAAGGATAAAGAAAGGAGTTTTCTAATGACCTACTGTTTTGGAGGTGGCTGGTGCACTTAGATCACTGTTTGTTATTTTTAGAGGAGTGGAAGGTGATTGTTAGAGCCTGAACTGAGAGATAAGTAGAACATACAGAGTAAGATCTTGTGCCTCTGATGCTATAATCTATGCAAGAATAGGTCCCGTTTTCATTTGCTAACGTGTATACTGGAGGAAGGGGTGGAAAAGAGACTTGGGCCTCGTTTGAGCCGGTTTACTGTTTCTAGGGAAGTCGAGGTAGGGGAATGGTATGGAGTAGGGATTAGTAGTTAAGGCAATACCCCCTCTTGGTTAATTTGCTCCAGACTAAGACTAAGGATTAGTAGGTAAGTTAATTTTGGTCTACCCCGTCCCTTAGTGCTACCACCTACTGGAACCATATCACTCCTCCTAAATATTTTACGAAATGACCGATGATAGACATATCCAAGCTGCCTTAATCTTTTTTGTCTCAAGGATTGGTAGCTTTTTGTTAAATTTATTGAGATGATGGT